>NC_083502.1:6525965-7831159 GCF_905332965.1 Bombus pascuorum | reverse complement strand
AACCCCAACCTAACCCCAACCTAACCCCAACCTAACCCCAACCTAACCCCAACCTAACCCCAACCTAACCCCAACCTAACCCCAACCTAACCCCAACCTAACCCCAACCTAACCCCAACCTAACCCCAACCTAACCCAACCTAACCCCAACCTAACCCCAACCTAACCCCAACCTAACCCCAACCTAACCCCAACCTAACCCCAACCTAACCCCAACCTAACCCCAACCTAACCCCAACCTAACCCCAACCTAACCCCAACCTAACCCCAACCTAACCCCAACCTAACCCCAACCTAACCCCAACCTAACCCCAACCTAACCCCAACCTAACCCCAACCTAACCCCAACCTAACCCCAACCTAACCCCAACCTAACCCCAACCTAACCCCAACCTAACCCCAACCTAACCCCAACCTAACCCCAACCTAACCCCAACCTAACCCCAACCTAACCCAACCTAACCCCAACCTAACCCCAACCTAACCCCAACCTAACCCCAACCTAACCCCAACCTAACCCCAACCTAACCCCACCCCAACCCCAACCTAACCCCAACCTAACCCCAACCTAACCCCAACCTAACCCCAACCTAACCCCCACCCAACCCCAACCTAACCCCAACCTAACCCCAACCTAACCCCAACCTAACCCCAACCTAACCCCAACCTAACCCCAACCTAACCCCAACCTAACCCCAACCTAACCCCAACCTAACCCCAACCTAACCCCAACCTAACCCCAACCTAACCCCAACCTAACCCCAACCTAACCCCAACCCAACCCCAACCTAACCCCAACCTAACCCCAACCTAACCCCAACCTAACCCCAACCTAACCCCAACCTAACCCCAACCTAACCCCAACCTAACCCCAACCTAACCCCAACCTAACCCCAACCTAACCCCAACCTAACCCCAACCTAACCCCAACCTAACCCCAACCTAACCCCAACCTAACCCCAACCTAACCCCAACCTAACCCCAACCTAACCCCAACCTAACCCCAACCTAACCCCAACCTAACCCCAACCTAACCCCAACCTAACCCCAACCTAACCCCAACCTAACCCCAACCTAACCCCAACCTAACCCCACCCAACCCAACCTAACCCCAACCTAACCCCAACCTAACCCCAACCTAACCCCAACCTAACCCCAACCTAACCCCAACCTAACCCCAACCTAACCCCAACCTAACCCCAACCTAACCCCAACCTAACCCCAACCTAACCCAACCTAACCCCAACCTAACCCCAACCTAACCCCAACCTAACCCCAACCTAACCCCAACCTAACCCCAACCTAACCCCAACCTAACCCCAACCTAACCCCAACCTAACCCCAACCTAACCCCAACCTAACCCCAACCTAACCCCAACCTAACCCCAACCTAACCCCAACCTAACCCCAACCTAACCCCAACCTAACCCCAACCTAACCCCAACCTAACCCCAACCTAACCCCAACCTAACCCCAACCTAACCCCAACCTAACCCCAACCTAACCCCAACCTAACCCCAACCTAACCCCAACCTAACCCCAACCTAACCCCAACCTAACCCCAACCTAACCCCAACCTAACCCCAACCTAACCCCAACCTAACCCCAACCTAACCCCAACCTAACCCCAACCTAACACCCAACCTAACCCCAACCTAACCCCAACCTAACCCCAACCTAACCCCAACCTAACCCCAACCTAACCCCAACCTAACCCCAACCTAACCCCAACCTAACCCCAACCTAACCCCAACCTAACCCCAACCTAACCCCAACCTAACCCCAACCTAACCCCAACCTAACCCCAACCTAACCCCAACCTAACCCCAACCTAACCCCAACCTAACCCCAACCTAACCCCAACCTAACCCCAACCTAACCCCAACCTAACCCCAACCTAACCCCAACCTAACCCCAACCTAACCCCAACCTAACCCCAACCTAACCCCAACCTAACCCCAACCTAACCCCAACCTAACCCCAACCTAACCCCAACCTAACCCCAACCTAACCCAACCTAACCCCAACCTAACCCCAACCTAACCCAACCTAACCCCAACCTAACCCCAACCTAACCCCAACCTAACCCCAACCTAACCCCAACCTAACCCCAACCTAACCCCAACCTAACCCCAACCTAACCCCAACCTAACCCCAACCTAACCCCAACCTAACCCAACCTAACCCCAACCTAACCCAACCTAACCCCAACCTAACCCCAACCTAACCCCAACCTAACCCCAACCTAACCCCAACCTAACCCCAACCTAACCCCAACCTAACCCCAACCTAACCCCAACCTAACCCCAACCTAACCCCAACCTAACCCCAACCTAACCCCAACCTAACCCCAACCTAACCCCAACCTAACCCAACCTAACCCCAACCTAACCCAACCTAACCCCAACCTAACCCCAACCTAACCCCAACCTAACCCAACCTAACCCCAACCTAACCCCAACCTAACCCAACCTAACCCCAACCTAACCCCAACCTAACCCCAACCTAACCCCAACCTAACCCCAACCTAACCCCAACCTAACCCCAACCTAACCCCAACCTAACCCCAACCTAACCCCAACCTAACCCCAACCTAACCCCAACCTAACCCCAACCTAACCCCAACCTAACCCCAACCTAACCCCAACCTAACCCCAACCTAACCCCAACCTAACCCAACCTAACCCCAACCTAACCCCAACCTAACCCCAACCTAACCCCAACCTAACCCCAACCTAACCCCAACCTAACCCCAACCTAACCCCAACCTAACCCCAACCTAACCCCAACCTAACCCCAACCTAACCCCAACCTAACCCCAACCTAACCCAACCTAACCCCAACCTAACCCCAACCTAACCCCAACCTAACCCCAACCTAACCCCAACCTAACCCCAACCTAACCCCAACCTAACCCCAACCTAACCCCAACCTAACCCCAACCTAACCCCAACCTAACCCCAACCTAACCCCAACCTAACCCCAACCTAACCCCAACCTAACCCCAACCTAACCCCAACCTAACCCCAACCTAACCCCAACCTAACCCAACCTAACCCCAACCTAACCCAACCTAACCCCAACCTAACCCCAACCTAACCTACCCCAACCTAACCCCAACCTAACCCCAACCTAACCCCAACCTAACCCCAACCTAACCCCAACCTAACCCCAACCTAACCCCAACCTAACCCAACCTAACCCCAACCTAACCCCAACCTAACCCCAACCTAACCCCAACCTAACCCAACCTAACCCCAACCTAACCCCAACCTAACCCCAACCTAACCCCAACCTAACCCCAACCTAACCCCAACCTAACCCAACCTACCCAACCTAACCCCAACCTAACCCCAACCTAACCCCAACCTAACCCCAACCTAACCCCAACCTAACCCCAACCTAACCCCAACCTAACCCCAACCTAACCCCAACCTAACCCAACCTAACCCCAACCTAACCCCAACCTAACCCCAACCTAACCCCAACCTAACCCCAACCTAACCCCAACCTAACCCCAACCTAACCCCAACCTAACCCCAACCTAACCCCAACCTAACCCAACCAACCTAACCCCAACCTAACCCCAACCTAACCCCAACCTAACCCCAACCTAACCCCAACCTAACCCCAACCTAACCCCAACCTAACCCCAACCTACCCCAACCTAACCCCAACCTAACCCCAACCTAACCCCAACCTAACCCCAACCTAACCCCAACCTAACCCCAACCTAACCCCAACCTAACCCCAACCTAACCCCAACCTAACCCCAACCTAACCCAACCTAACCCCAACCTAACCCCAACCTAACCCCAACCTAACCCCAACCTAACCCCAACCTAACCCCAACCTAACCCCAACCTAACCCCAACCTAACCCCAACCTAACCCAACCTAACCCCAACCTAACCCCAACCTAACCCCAACCTAACCCCAACCTAACCCCAACCTAACCCCAACCTAACCCCAACCTAACCCCAACCTAACCCAACCTAACCCCAACCTAACCCCAACCTAACCCCAACCTAACCCCAACCTAACCCCAACCTAACCCCAACCTAACCCCAACCTAACCCCAACCTAACCCCAACCTAACCCCAACCTAACCCCAACCTAACCCCAACCTAACCCCAACCTAACCCCAACCTAACCCCAACCTAACCCCAACCTAACCCCAACCTAACCCCAACCTAACCCCAACCTAACCCCAACCTAACCCCAACCTAACCCCAACCTAACCCCAACCTAACCCCAACCTAACCCCAACCTAACCCCAACCTAACCCCAACCTAACCCCAACCTAACCCCAACCTAACCCCAACCTAACCCCAACCTAACCCCAACCTAACCCAACCTAACCCCAACCTAACCCCAACCTAACCCCAACCTAACCCAACCTAACCCCAACCTAACCCCAACCTAACCCCAACCTAACCCCAACCTAACCCCAACCTAACCCCAACCTAACCCCAACCTAACCCCAACCTAACCCCAACCTAACCCAACCTAACCCCAACCTAACCCCAACCTAACCCCAACCTAACCCAACCTAACCCCAACCTAACCCCAACCTAACCCCAACCTAACCCCAACCTAACCCCAACCTAACCCCAACCTAACCCCAACCTAACCCCAACCTAACCCCAACCTAACCCCAACCTAACCCCAACCTAACCCCAACCTAACCCCAACCTAACCCCAACCTAACCCCAACCTAACCCCAACCTAACCCCAACCTAACCCCAACCTAACCCCAACCTAACCCCAACCTAACCCCAACCTAACCCCAACCTAACCCCAACCTAACCCCAACCTAACCCCAACCTAACCCCAACCTAACCCCAACCTAACCCCAACCTAACCCCAACCTAACCCCAACCTAACCCCAACCTAACCCCAACCTAACCCCAACCTAACCCCAACCTAACCCCAACCTAACCCCAACCTAACCCCCACCCAACCCCAACCTAACCCAACCTAACCCCAACCTAACCCCAACCTAACCCCAACCTAACCCCAACCTAACCCCAACCTAACCCCAACCTAACCCCAACCTAACCCCAACCTAACCCCAACCTAACCCCAACCTAACCCCAACCTAACCCCAACCTAACCTAACCCCAACCTAACCCCAACCTAACCCCAACCTAACCCCAACCTAACCCCAACCTAACCCAACCTAACCCCAACCTAACCCCAACCTAACCCCAACCTAACCCCAACCTAACCCCAACCTAACCCCAACCTAACCCAACCTAACCCAACCTAACCCCAACCTAACCCCAACCTAACCCCAACCTAACCCCAACCTAACCCCAACCTAACCCAACCTAACCCCAACCTAACCCAACCTAACCCCAACCTAACCCCAACCTAACCCCAACCTAACCCCAACCTAACCCCAACCTAACCCCAACCTAACCCCAACCTAACCCCAACCTAACCCCAACCTAACCCCAACCTAACCCCAACCTAACCCCAACCTAACCCCAACCTAACCCCAACCTAACCCCAACCTAACCCCAACCTAACCCCCACCCAAACCCCACCCAAACCCCAACCCAACCCCAACCCAACCCCAACCTAACCCCAACCTAACCCCAACCTAACCCCAACCTAACCCCAACCTAACCCCAACCTAACCCCAACCTAACCCCAACCTAACCCCAACCTAACCCCAACCTAACCCCAACCTAACCCAACCTAACCCCAACCTAACCCCAACCTAACCCCAACCTAACCCCAACCTAACCCCAACCTAACCCCAACCTAACCCCAACCTAACCCCAACCTAACCCCAACCTAACCCCAACCTAACCCCAACCTAACCCCAACCTAACCCCAACCTAACCCCAACCTAACCCCAACCTAACCCCAACCTAACCCCAACCTAACCCCAACCTAACCCCAACCTAACCCCAACCTAACCCCAACCTAACCCCAACCTAACCCCAACCTAACCCCAACCTAACCCCAACCTAACCCCAACCTAACCCCAACCTAACCCCAACCTAACCCCAACCTAACCCCAACCTAACCCCAACCTAACCCCAACCTAACCCCAACCTAACCCCAACCTAACCCCAACCTAACCCCAACCTAACCCCAACCTAACCCCAACCTAACCCCAACCTAACCCCAACCTAACCCCAACCTAACCCCAACCTAACCCCAACCTAACCCCAACCTAACCCCAACCTAACCCCAACCTAACCCCAACCTAACCCCAACCTAACCCCAACCTAACCCCAACCTAACCCCAACCTAACCCCAACCTAACCCCAACCTAACCCCAACCTAACCCCAACCTAACCCCAACCTAACCCCAACCTAACCCCAACCTAACCCCAACCTAACCCCAACCTAACCCCAACCTAACCCCAACCTAACCCCAACCTAACCCCAACCTAACCCCAACCTAACCCCAACCTAACCCCAACCTAACCCCAACCTAACCCCAACCTAACCCCAACCTAACCCCAACCTAACCCCAACCTAACCCAACCTAACCCCAACCTAACCCCAACCTAACCCCAACCTAACCCCAACCTAACCCCAACCTAACCCAACCTAACCCCAACCTAACCCCAACCTAACCCCAACCTAACCCCAACCTAACCCCAACCTAACCCCAACCTAACCCCAACCTAACCCCAACCTAACCCCAACCTAACCCCAACCTAACCCCAACCTAACCCCAACCTAACCCCAACCTAACCCCAACCTAACCCCAACCTAACCCCAACCTAACCCCAACCTAACCCCAACCTAACCCCAACCTAACCCCAACCTAACCCCAACCTAACCCCAACCTAACCCCAACCTAACCCCAACCTAACCCCAACCTAACCCCAACCTAACCCCAACCTAACCCCAACCTAACCCCAACCTAACCCCAACCTAACCCCAACCTAACCCCAACCTAACCCCAACCTAACCCAACCTAACCCCAACCTAACCCCAACCTAACCCCAACCTAACCCCAACCTAACCCCAACCTAACCCCAACCTAACCCCCCAACCTAACCCCCAACCTAACCCCCAACCTAACCCCAACCTAACCCCAACCTAACCCCAACCTAACCCCAACCAAACCCCAACCTAACCCCAACCTAACCCCAACCTAACCCCAACCTAACCCCAACCTAACCCCAACCTAACCCCAACCTAACCCCAACCTAACCCCAACCTAACCCCAACCTAACCCCAACCTAACCCCAACCTAACCCCAACCTAACCCCAACCTAACCCCAACCTAACCCCAACCTAACCCCAACCTAACCCCAACCTAACCCCAACCTAACCCCAACCTAACCCCAACCTAACCCCAACCTAACCCCAACCTAACCCCAACCTAACCCCAACCTAACCCCCAACCTAACCCCAACCTAACCCCAACCTAACCCCAACCTAACCCCAACCTAACCCCCAACCTAACCCCAACCTAACCCCAACCTAACCCCAACCTAACCCCAACCTAACCCCAACCTAACCCCAACCTAACCCCAACCTAACCCCAACCTAACCCCAACCTAACCCAACCTAACCCCAACCTAACCCAACCTAACCCAACCTAACCCCAACCTAACCCCAACCTAACCCCAACCTAACCCCAACCTAACCCCAACCTAACCCCAACCTAACCCCAACCTAACCCCAACCTAACCCCAACCTAACCCCAACCTAACCCCAACCTAACCCCAACCTAACCCCAACCTAACCCCAACCTAACCCCAACCTAACCCCAACCTAACCCCAACCTAACCCCAACCTAACCCCAACCTAACCCCAACCTAACCCCAACCTAACCCCAACCTAACCCCAACCTACCCCAACCTAACCCCAACCTAACCCCAACCTAACCCCAACCTAACCCCAACCTACCCAACCTAACCCCAACCTAACCCCAACCTAACCCCAACCTAACCCAACCCCAACCTAACCCAACCTAACCCCAACCTAACCCCAACCTAACCCCAACCTAACCCCAACCTAACCCCAACCTAACCCCAACCTAACCCAACCTAACCCCAACCTAACCCCAACCTAACCCCAACCTAACCCCAACCTAACCCCAACCTAACCCCAACCTAACCCCAACCTAACCCCAACCTAACCCCAACCTAACCCCAACCTAACCCCAACCTAACCCCAACCTAACCCCAACCTAACCCCAACCTAACCCCAACCTAACCCCAACCTAACCCCAACCTAACCCCAACCTAACCCCAACCTAACCCCAACCTAACCCCAACCTAACCCCAACCTAACCCCAACCTAACCCCAACCTAACCCCAACCTAACCCCAACCTAACCCCAACCTAACCCCAACCTAACCCCAACCTAACCCCAACCTAACCCCAACCTAACCCCAACCTAACCCCAACCTAACCCCAACCTAACCCCAACCTAACCCCAACCTAACCCCAACCTAACCCCAACCTAACCCCAACCTAACCCAACCTAACCCCAACCTAACCCAACCTAACCCCAACCTAACCCCAACCTAACCCCAACCTAACCCAACCTAACCCCAACCTAACCCCAACCTAACCCCAACCTAACCCCAACCTAACCCCAACCTAACCCCAACCTAACCCCAACCTAACCCCAACCTAACCCCAACCTAACCCCAACCTAACCCAACCTAACCCCAACCTAACCCCAACCTAACCCCAACCTAACCCCAACCTAACCCCAACCTAACCCCAACCTAACCCCAACCTAACCCCAACCTAACCCCAACCTAACCCCAACCTAACCCCAACCTAACCCCAACCTAACCCCAACCTAACCCCAACCTAACCCCAACCTAACCCCAACCTAACCCCAACCTAACCCCAACCTAACCCCAACCTAACCCCCAACCTAACCCCAACCTAACCCCAACCTAACCCCAACCTAACCCCCAACCTAACCCCAACCTAACCCCAACCTAACCCCAACCTAACCCCAACCTAACCCCAACCTAACCCCAACCTAACCCCAACCTAACCCCAACCTAACCCCAACCTAACCCCAACCTAACCCCAACCTAACCCCAACCTAACCCAACCTAACCCCAACCTAACCCCAACCTAACCCCAACCTAACCCCAACCTAACCCCAACCTAACCCCAACCTAACCCCAACCTAACCCCAACCTAACCCCAACCTAACCCCAACCTAACCCAACCTAACCCCAACCTAACCCCAACCTAACCCCAACCTAACCCAACCTAACCCCAACCTAACCCCAACCTAACCCCAACCTAACCCAACCTAACCCCAACCTAACCCCAACCTAACCCCAACCTAACCCCAACCTAACCCCAACCTAACCCCAACCTAACCCCAACCTAACCCCAACCTAACCCCAACCTAACCCCAACCTAACCCCAACCTAACCCAACCTAACCCCAACCTAACCCCAACCTAACCCCAACCTAACCCCAACCTAACCCCAACCTAACCCCAACCTAACCCCAACCTAACCCCAACCTAACCCCAACCTAACCCAACCTAACCCCAACCTAACCCCAACCTAACCCCAACCTAACCCCCAACCTAACCCCAACCTAACCCCAACCTAACCCCAACCTAACCCCAACCTAACCCCAACCTCACCCCAACCTAACCCCAACCTAACCCCAACCTAACCCCAACCTAACCCCAACCTAACCCCAACCTAACCCCAACCTAACCCCAACCTAACCCCAACCTAACCCCAACCTAACCCCAACCTAACCCCAACCTAACCCCAACCAACCCCAACCTAACCCCAACCTAACCCCAACCTAACCCAACCTAACCCCAACCTAACCCCAACCTAACCCCAACCTAACCCCAACCTAACCCCAACCTAACCCCAACCTAACCCCAACCTAACCCCAACCTAACCCCAACCTAACCCCACCTAACCCCAACCTAACCCCAACCTAACCCCAACCTAACCCAACCTAACCCCAACCTAACCCCAACCTAACCCCAACCTAACCCCAACCTAACCCCAACCTAACCCCAACCTAACCCCAACCTAACCCCAACCTAACCCCAACCTAACCCCAACCTAACCCCAACCTAACCCCAACCTAACCCCAACCTAACCCCAACCTAACCCCAACCTAACCCCAACCTAACCCCAACCTAACCCCAACCTAACCCCAACCTAACCCCAACCTAACCCCAACCTAACCCCAACCTAACCCCAACCTAACCCCAACCTAACCCCAACCTAACCCCAACCTAACCCCAACCTAACCCCAACCTAACCCCAACCTAACCCCAACCTAACCCCAACCTAACCCAACCTAACCCCAACCTAACCCCAACCTAACCCAACCTAACCCCAACCTAACCCCAACCTAACCCCAACCTAACCCCAACCTAACCCCAACCTAACCCCAACCTAACCCCAACCTAACCCAACCTAACCCCAACCTAACCCCAACCTAACCCCAACCTAACCCCACCTAACCCCACCTAACCCCAACCTAACCCCAACCTAACCCCAACCTAACCCCAACCTAACCCCAACCTAACCCAACCTAACCCCAACCTAACCCCAACCTAACCCCAACCTAACCCCAACCTAACCCCAACCTAACCCCAACCTAACCCCAACCTAACCCCAACCTAACCCCAACCTAACCCCAACCTAACCCCAACCTAACCCCAACCTAACCCCAACCTAACCCCAACCTAACCCCAACCTAACCCCAACCTAACCCAACCTAACCCCAACCTAACCCCAACCTAACCCCAACCTAACCCCAACCTAACCCAACCTAACCCCAACCTAACCCCACCTAACCCCAACCTAACCCCAACCTAACCCCAACCTAACCCCAACCTAACCCCAACCTAACCCCAACCTAACCCCAACCTAACCCCAACCTAACCCCAACCTAACCCCAACCTAACCCAACCTAACCCCAACCTAACCCCAACCTAACCCCAACCTAACCCCAACCTAACCCCAACCTAACCCCAACCTAACCCCAACCTAACCCCCACCCAAACCCCAACCTAACCCCAACCTAACCCCAACCTAACCCCAACCTAACCCAACCTAACCCCAACCTAACCCCAACCTAACCCCAACCTAACCCAACCTAACCCCAACCTAACCCCACCTAACCCCAACCTAACCCCAACCTAACCCCAACCTAACCCCAACCTAACCCCAACCTAACCCCAACCTAACCCCAACCTAACCCCAACCTAACCCCAACCTAACCCAACCTAACCCCAACCTAACCCCAACCTAACCCCAACCTAACCCAACCTACCCAACCTAACCCCAACCTAACCCCAACCTAACCCCAACCTAACCCCAACCTAACCCCAACCTAACCCCAACCTAACCCCAACCTAACCCCAACCTAACCCCAACCTAACCCCAACCTAACCCCAACCTAACCCCAACCTAACCCCAACCTAACCCCAACCTAACCCCAACCTAACCCCAACCTAACCCCAACCTAACCCCAACCTAACCCCAACCTAACCCCAACCTAACCCCAACCTAACCCCAACCTAACCCCAACCTAACCCCAACCTAACCCCAACCTAACCCCAACCTAACCCCAACCTAACCCAACCTAACCCCAACCTAACCCCAACCTAACCCCAACCTAACCCCAACCTAACCCCAACCTAACCCCAACCTAACCCCAACCTAACCCAACCTAACCCCAACCTAACCCCAACCTAACCCCAACCTAACCCCAACCTAACCCAACCTAACCCCAACCTAACCCCAACCTAACCTAACCCCAACCTAACCCCAACCTAACCCCAACCTAACCCCAACCTAACCCCAACCAACCTAACCCCAACCTAACCCCAACCTAACCCCAACCTAACCCCAACCTAACCCCAACCTAACCCCAACCTAACCCCAACCTAACCCCAACCTAACCCCAACCTAACCCCAACCTAACCCCAACCTAACCCCAACCTAACCCCAACCTAACCCCAACCTAACCCCAACCTAACCCCCAACCTAACCCCAACCTAACCCAACCTAACCCCAACCTAACCCCAACCTAACCCCCAACCTAACCCCAACCTAACCCCAACCTAACCCCAACCTAACCCCAACCTAACCCCAACCTACCTAACCCCAACCTAACCCCAACCTAACCCCAACCTAACCCCAACCTAACCCCAACCTAACCCCAACCTAACCCCAACCTAACCCCAACCTAACCCCAACCTAACCCCAACCTAACCACAACCTAACCCCAACCTAACCCCAACCTAACCCCAACCTAACCCCAACCTAACCCAACCTAACCCCAACCTAACCCCAACCTAACCCCAACCTAACCCCAACCTAACCCCAACCTAACCCCAACCTAACCCCAACCTAACCCCAACCTAACCCCAACCTAACCCCAACCTAACCCAACCTAACCCCAACCTAACCCCAACCTAACCCCAACCTAACCCCAACCTAACCCCAACCTAACCCCAACCTAACCCCAACCTAACCCCAACCTAACCCCAACCTAACCCTAACCCCAACCTAACCCCAACCTAACCCCAACCTAACCCCAACCTAACCCCAACCTAACCCCAACCTAACCTAACCCCAACCTAACCCCAACCTAACCTAACCCCAACCTAACCCCAACCTAACCCCAACCTAACCCCAACCTAACCCCAACCTAACCCCAACCTAACCCCAACCTAACCTAACCCCAACCTAACCCCAACCTAACCCCAACCTAACCCCAACCTAACCCCAACCTAACCCCAACCTAACCCCAACCTAACCCCAACCTAACCCCAACCTAACCCCAACCTAACCCCCCAACCTAACCCCAACCTAACCCCAACCTAACCCCAACCTAACCCCAACCTAACCCCAACCTAACCCCAACCTAACCCCAACCTAACCCCAACCTAACCCCAACCTAACCCCAACCTAACCCCAACCTAACCCCAACCTAACCCCAACCTAACCCCAACCTAACCCCAACCTAACCCCAACCTAACCCCAACCTAACCCCAACCTAACCCCAACCTAACCCCAACCTAACCCCAACCTAACCCCAACCTAACCCCAACCTAACCCCAACCTAACCCCAACCTAACCCCAACCTAACCCAAACCTAACCCCAACCTAACCCCAACCTAACCCCAACCTAACCCCAACCTAACCCCAACCTAACCCCAACCTAACCCCAACCTAACCCCAACCTAACCCCAACCTAACCCCAACCTAACCCCAACCTAACCCCAACCTAACCCCAACCTAACCCCAACCTAACCCCAACCTAACCCCAACCTAACCCCAACCTAACCCCAACCTAACCCCAACCTAACCCCAACCTAACCCCAACCTAACCCCAACCTAACCCCAACCTAACCCCAACCTAACCTAACCCCAACCTAACCCCAACCTAACCCCAACCTAACCCCAACCTAACCCCAACCTAACCCCAACCTAACCCCAACCTAACCCCAACCTAACCCCAACCTAACCCAACCTAACCCCAACCTAACCCAACCTAACCCCAACCTAACCCCAACCTAACCCCAACCTAACCCCAACCTAACCCCAACCTAACCCCAACCTAACCCCAACCTAACCCCAACCTAACCCCAACCTAACCCCAACCTAACCCCAACCTAACCCCAACCTAACCCCAACCTAACCCCAACCTAACCCCAACCTAACCCCAACCTAACCCCAACCTAACCCCAACCTAACCCCAACCTAACCCCAACCTAACCCCAACCTAACCCCAACCTAACCCCAACCTAACCCCAACCTAACCCCAACCTAACCCCAACCTAACCCCAACCTAACCACCCCAACCTAACCCCAACCTAACCCCAACCTAACCCCAACCTAACCCCAACCTAACCCCAACCTAACCCCAACCTAACCCCAACCTAACCCCAACCTAACCCCAACCTAACCCCAACCTAACCCCAACCTAACCCCAACCTAACCCCAACCTAACCCCAACCTAACCCCAACCTAACCCCAACCTAACCCCAACCTAACCCCAACCTAACCCCAACCTAACCCCAACCTAACCCCAACCTAACCCCAACCTAACCCCAACCTAACCCCAACCTAACCCCAACCTAACCCCAACCTAACCCCAACCTAACCCCAACCTAACCCCAACCTAACCCCAACCTAACCCCAACCTAACCCCAACCTAACCCCAACCTAACCCCAACCTAACCCCAACCTAACCCCAACCTAACCCCAACCTAACCCCAACCTAACCCCAACCTAACCCCAACCTAACCCCAACCTAACCCCAACCTAACCCCAACCTAACCCCAACCTAACCCCAACCTAACCCCAACCTAACCCCAACCTAACCCCAACCTAACCCCAACCTAACCCCAACCTAACCCCAACCTAACCCCAACCTAACCCCAACCTAACCCCAACCTAACCCCAACCTAACCCCAACCTAACCCCAACCTAACCCCAACCTAACCCCAACCTAACCCCAACCTAACCCCAACCTAACCCCAACCTAACCCCAACCTAACCCCAACCTAACCCCAACCTAACCCCAACCTAACCCCAACCTAACCCCAACCTAACCCCAACCTAACCCCAACCTAACCCCAACCTAACCCCAACCTAACCCCAACCTAACCCCAACCTAACCCCAACCTAACCCCAACCTAACCCCAACCTAACCCCAACCTAACCCCAACCTAACCCCAACCTAACCCCAACCTAACCCCAACCTAACCCCAACCTAACCCCAACCTAACCCCAACCTAACCCCAACCTAACCCCAACCTAACCCCAACCTAACCCCAACCTAACCCCAACCTAACCCCAACCTAACCCCAACCTAACCCCAACCTAACCCCAACCTAACCCCAACCTAACCCCAACCTAACCCCAACCTAACCCCAACCTAACCCCAACCTAACCCCAACCTAACCCCAACCTAACCCCAACCTAACCCCAACCTAACCCCAACCTAACCCCAACCTAACCCCAACCTAACCCCAACCTAACCCCAACCTAACCCCAACCTAACCCCAACCTAACCCCAACCTAACCCCAACCTAACCCCAACCTAACCCCAACCTTTTTTTTTTTTTTTTTTTTTTTTTTTTTTTTACGTGGGGAAATCCTCATGGACACCCTTCCCCCAATGGGAGTCGGGTAGTGTCGGACTCTTACCGACTAAAACCACCACGTGGCTGCTCGTACGCACAGGGAAGAAGAGGGCCCAGGGGTATCACGGTTGAAAATCTCCTGTAAGCCCTCCTCTCATCGTCTTCCCTCCTAGTGCGGAGGGGATGCTTCGCTGTGACTCCCGGGGCAGCCAACCCCGGGGTCATCTTCCTCTTGTTGTTTCCGTATCCGTTGGGGGAGATGGCGGCCTCCCCCCGTTGCGCCCACTTCTCTCGCGTCGTATCCTTGCCGGGTGCTCGGCTCGGACCCTGAGCCGCTCCGCCCGCTCCTTCGCGAGCATGATTTGCTCGCAAAAGTCCCTCACTGCCTCGTAATCCGACCGGCTACGTAGCAGCGCCTCCACGATCCTCCTCGGGGACAGGTCGTCCCCGATCTTCACCGTCAGGGTGTGTCTCTGCATGGCCCACGCGGGAACCTAACCCCAACCTAACCCCAACCTAACCCCAACCTAACCCCAACCTAACCCCAACCTAACCCCAACCTAACCCCTCCACAACGTTGTGGAAGTCTCTCCAACCATTTCCAACCCCGTAGAATGGTTTTCCAACCCTCCACAACGTTGTGGAAGTCTCTCCAACGACTTCCAACCCCGTAGAATGGTTTTCCAACCCTCCACAACGTTGTGGAAGGCTCTCCAACCATTTCCAACCCCGTAGAATGGTTTTCCAACCCTCCAGATCGTTGTGGAAGTCTCTCCAACCATTTCCAACCCCGTAGAATGGTTTTCCAACCCTCCACAACGTTGTGGAAGTCTCTCCAACGACTTCCAACCCCGTAGAATGGTTTTCCAACCCTCCAGATCGTTGTGGAAGGCTCTCCAACCATTTCCAACCCCGTAGAATGGTTTTCCAACCCTCCACAACGTTGTGGAAGTCTCTCCAACCATTTCCAACCCCGTAGAATGGTTTTCCAACCCTCCACAACGTTGTGGAAGTCTCTCCAACGACTTCCAACCCCGTAGAATGGTTTTCCAACCCTCCACAACGTTGTGGAAGTCTCTCCAACCATTTCCAACCCCGTAGAATGGTTTTCCAACCCTCCACAACGTTGTGGAAGTCTCTCCAACCATTTCCAACCCCGTAGAATGGTTTTCCAACCCTCCAGATCGTTGTGGAAGTCTCTCCAACCATTTCCAACCCCGTAGAATGGTTTTCCAACCCTCCACAACGTTGTGGAAGTCTCTCCAACCATTTCCAACCCCGTAGAATGGTTTTCCAACCCTCCACAACGTTGTGGAAGGCTCTCCATTGATTTCCAATCCCGTAGAATGGTTTTCCAACCCTCCACAACGTTGTGGAAGTCTCTCCAACCATTTCCAACCCCGTAGAATGGTTTTCCAACCCTCCACAACGTTGTGGAAGTCTCTCCAACCATTTCCAACCCCGTAGAATGGTTTTCCAACCTTCCACAACGTTGTGGAAGTCTCTCCAACGACTTCCAACCCCGTAGAATGGTTTTCCAACCCTCCACAACGTTGTGGAAGTCTCTCCAACGACTTCCAACCCCGTAGAATGGTGTTCCAACCCTCCAGATCGTTGTGGAAGGCTCTCCAACCATTTCCAACCCCGTAGAATGGTTTTCCATCCCTCCACAACGTTGTGGAAGGCTCTCCATTGATTTCCAATCCCGTAGAATGGTTTTCCAACCCTCCACAACGTTGTGGAAGTCTCTCCAACCATTTCCAACCCCGTAGAATGGTTTTCCAACCCTCCACAACGTTGTGGAAGTCTCTCCAACCATTTCCAACCCCGTAGAATGGTTTTCCAACCTTCCACAACGTTGTGGATGTCTCTCCAACGACTTCCAACCCCGTAGAATGGTTTTCCAACCCTCCACAACGTTGTGGAAGTCTCTCCAACGACTTCCAACCCCGTAGAATGGTTTTTCAACCCTCTACAACGTTGTGGAAGCCTCTCCAAATATTTCCAATCACGTAGAATGGATTTCCATCCCTCCACGTTGTTGTGGAACGTCCTCCCACGTTGTCGAACAACGTCGAATGGTTTTCCAACACTCCAAAACGTTGTCAAAGTCTCTCCAACGATTTCCAATCACGCAGAATGGTTTTCTAACACTCCACTTCGTTGTGGAACGCTGTCCCACGTCGTCCAACGACGTCCCACGTTGTCCCACGGTGCAGTCCAGTCTAGATCATCCAAAATTCTTTTCCAGGCTTTTGGTGACCCAAACTGGACTGGTGCGTAGTTCTCAGCTTGGTATCGTTTTCCAAAGATTAATCTACTGATTAATTTTTGGAAAACGATGCCAATTACCAGGTCTCACCACGTGGAGGTGACTACGCACGGGACCCGCCCATGATTTATTTCACATTATGCATCGGTCTCGACGTTCAACCTGTTGGCAGGAATGTCGAGTTCTGTCTCTACGTGATCATGGGCCTGCGTAAAAAGATAGCTCTTTCGTAGCCTAACTGCGAAACATATATCTCCAACGCAGCGGTTACACGAATCTTTACAAACGTAAAACAAAGCTTACACGACGCAATATCTATCTCCCACACAACGCAACATGTATCTCACACACAACGATTACATCGATCGGTACAAACATCGTACAATAATTCGCAACCCTATCGGCAACATTCCGTATCAAAGATACATTTGTCTAACTTGGAACGAAAGAAAAGAAATGAGGCTGCTATGGAAAAGGAGCACCAACAATCAGACGATGAAAGAAAAACCGCGGTTCGCCCGCAACGAACGTAATCGCGATCTCTCGAAAGAACTAACAAACCTACGCGACGTACCCCCGTGCACCAGATAACCCTAAGGTTCAGCCTAACCCAAGCATTGACCTTCGCCCGATTCCTGTCACGCCGTTTGGATCTTATCACGGTCGATGGCACTTGCCGATGATACCAGTGTCCAGCAAATGGGCCTGCGATTTAACACACTCCAACTGAACATGTTGAACTCGGGGAGGGACCGCTGAACAGGATTACGAAGGCAAGGCCCCAACTGAACAGTGGGGTCCACCCCCACGGGTTCGATCAGAATTACGGAGGACGTGAAATCCAGGTCCCTGTCCAAGTACCGAAGTACCAATCGGACAGGATTGCGGACCTGCGACTCGATCGTCAACAGATTCACAGGTATCACCAGCGTGATGACAACGCCCGCGATTCGAGGCAAACGACGAGCAGTCGTCGAGTAGTCACCAAGACAAGAGGTGTCCTTGGGCGACCTATGAATCCAAAGAGTTGTCCAGTGCACGTTGACCCGCACGTACCCGGGATACGCGCGAGCGAGTACGCCACGCCGCAGTTTGAAAGAACTGAGCGATCGCGAACCGATAAATCGCGGGAACAATTTTTCCAATGTGGTAAGCGAGGGGATCAAGAGAGACTAGATTTATATTTTTCGTTCCAAAATGGATAAGTATCTTTGTACGGAATGTGCTTACAATGCACATAACATAGGTATCTATCTTATGATTAATTAAGGCTAAAACGCACGCATTCCACTTTGACCCACGTTGTCCCACGTCGTCCCACGTTGTGCCACGTTGTCCCACGTTGTCCCACGTTGTCCAGCGTTGTCCACCGTTGTCCAGCCTTGTCCACCGTTGTCCAGCGTTGTCCACCGTTGTCCAGCGTTGTCCAGCGTTGTCCAGCGTTGTCCTACGGTGTCTGACGGTGTCCCATGCCGCAGTCCAGAATAGATTACCCAATATTCTCTTCGTAGCTTTTGGTGATCCAAACTGCACTGTATTGGTGTAGTTCTTAGCTTGGTATCGATTTATTGTACAATGTTTGTGCTGATCGATGTAATCGTTTCCCAAAAATTAATCAACTGATTAATCTGCGAAAGTTATTACATCGATCTGTACAAATATTGTACAATAATTCGCAACCATACTGGCAGCATTCGGTAACAACGATACATTTGTCTAACTTGGATCGAGAGAAGGAAAATGAAAATACCGATACTGCATATACAATTTAGAATCTTGCAAAATGGACATACAACTCGTTGTGCTAAACTTTTGAAGATATCGAAAGTTATAAATTGTGACGATGCCGTAATATACTTCTCTTAATAATGTGATATCAAGAACAATCAGACTATGAAAGAAAAATCATCTGGACCTCTAGCATATATATTTAATATGCTATGAAACGTTGAAATATGTAACTGAAATGTATTTTCTGTAAATTAATAAATCTGAAACAATCTCATTTACTGAATTTGATACATATAAAAGAAACAGGCATCTTTAAGACGAGAACATTTTATATATGAAAAATAAACTACTAATAATGGTCAATTATAGATCAAATTACTATTGATTAAATTTTAGCAAATATAGAGAAGCATTTGTATCTTTTTAAACGAAAGTAGGGTTACGTCGAGAACAAGAATTTTAAGTAATTGAATTTAAACTGAATTAAAACTTGAAAATGTCATATGCAATAACTAAGATGAGAGAAAATCCGATTATTATAAAATCACTTGTTTTGTCTTTTAACTTTCAACGGTATCTGTTATTTCCTACAACAACATAGTGACTTGCAACATAGTGAACCGAAAGATATGCGCATAAATCATATTTTGCAGAATTTTTGCTACAAACGTGACGATAATCGCGAATGAACTCTTGTTTCATGCAAATGAAATTCGAATATTTATAAAAATACTGTTACTCTTATGTTACTGTGAAAAGATAGAAAATATCGCGGCCGAAAGGATTCTAACAGCTATGGTTCTAAGAACGAACAATCATCAGCATTAATTCTAATAGCAATGAATTAAATTTTTTAAAATATTTCAAGCCTTCGTAGCAATATTAAGATATTTCATTATAATACTTTGTTACGTGTTGAAATCGTTCACAATTTCATACATGTATATATATATTACATTCGTAATAAAGTACTATATTTTAACAGTCATGGTAACGTTAACGCTGATACAGAAATAAGTCTTTTAGCAGTATTTTCAGTAATAAACGTACTAATAAGGGGCGCTGAAAAAAAAACAAAGCAGTAGCCAGAAGGGCTACAAAGATTCGATCGTCTTCCACTCTATATAAAGCCGATCAACACGCTGAGAGTGGAACTGAATGTTCTTGTTTCGCAACGCTAATTTACTACTAATATTTATGAAGCAGAAAATTCTCAAAATCAAACGCGAAGAGTGCTTTGTTATATCTGCAATATCAGTTAATCTATCATTAAAATAAAAGAAAGAAAAGTCTGAAAATTCCCGAAACTTGAGACGCAACGCTAATAAATTTAAATCTACGCACTCGTATTTAAACAATACGCAACACTAATAGCGAGGGATCGTACTGCAACCATTTTGGAGGTTGCCGATGAACGATCACACTTGCACAGCTCTTGCAGCTGTACGTGTGATCCAGGAACAGTGTCCGACAAATGCAGTCGGAGGGTTTGGGTATTTTGTAAACGCAACTCTACTTAACAAAACGCGTTCATTCGTTGTCGCAACGCTAAAGGGAAAAATAAGTAGAACTCGCGATGGAACAATATCGCAACGCTAACTCTTAAAGTGAATTTAATGAAAATAATCATTTACTATATGAATAAGCTATTTTAAATATTCTGGTATTGCTACTTGCAATACTATAAAATAAAGTGAACACTTTTATAATCTAATTTTAAACAATAGAAAACAGGAAAAATTCTAAAAATTGCAAAAGGCAATCGCGATATCGTAATTCGCAACTCTAAAGCAAACGCGATTATCATTTTATCGCAACTCTAATTCAAACCGTAATCATATTCTCGCCACACTAATGCAAAGCCGCGATGTTATTTCGCAACTCTAATACAACCCGCAATTAATTTATCGCAACACTAATAAGAAAAATCACGAGTGGAGGGCTGACATATCGCAGTGCAACCATTTAGGAGGTTGCCGATGAACGATCACACTTGCACAGCTCTTGCAGCTGTATCGTGTGATCCAGGAACAGTGTCCGACAAATCCAGTCGGAGGGTTTGGGCATTTTATAAACGCAACTCTACTTAAGAAAACGCGATCATTCGTTATCGCAACGCTAACAGGAAAAATTAGTAGAACTCGCGATGAAACAATATCGCAACGCTAACTTTTAAACTGAATTTAATGAAAATTACTACTTAAAATATGAAAAATATTCTGGTATTGCTACTTGCAATACTATAAAAATAATTGAAAAATAACATTTTATAATCTCATTCTAAACAATAGAAAACAGGATAAATTCTGATACGTATAGTTCTATAGGAAATTCTAAAAATTCACAATAAAAATTGCAAAAGGCAATCGCGATATCGTAATTCGCAACTCTAAAACAAACGCGATTATCATTTTATCGCAACTCTAATTCAAACCGTAATCATTCTCTCGCGACACTAATAAAAAGCCGCGATGTTATTTCGCTACTCTAATACAACCCGTAATTAATCTGTCGCGACACTAATAAGAGAAATCGCGATTTGCCCAATAGGACGATGGACCGATATATACATCGGTCAAAAAAACAAAAACTACTACTACGACTAAAAATACTAAAAGCGAGCATAGTGACAAAGTAGTAACAATAATGACTTCCCATGCTCTGGATGACCCAAAGGATGGGGAGCCATTAGTAGTTGCCCTCTTGAGTGGCAGTTTGCCGGGCCTCTTCGGCTTATAGCTTCTTCTTTCTTCGGGCGCAATGCCCGCTGAAACTTAAATCTAAGCTCGAGACTTCTAAATCGCAAACAAAAAAAAAAAATTTGAAAATAAAAATATAAACCGCGGAAGCTGATTGAAGTGCACATGGACTGACCAACGATCTCAGCGGTGATCGTTGCTCATTCGCACGTGCGTGCTCGAGCGATAAACGTTCGTTTCGAGCCCACTCGCGACCGCGACCGCGAAATTCGAAAAATCGAAAGGCAAAACCAGAGACGAGAGCATGCTCTACTCGTGCCAGTTTCACCGTCGATTTTTCAAATAAATTTCCAGAAACAGGTTGGTCACACGAAAACGTGCCTACCCGACCAGAGACTGTGCCAACCTGCCCGGCCCTACCTACTTATAATTAACAGACATACCAGAAAGTATACTACCTATCCTACCTAGCGCTATATTTAAAAAATGGCAAAACAGGCACACCAACACACCCGCTCCACGGTTCTCACACAAACGCCCGGGTGCAAAGGTCCTACACTAGAGAGGACGTCCCGGGACGCCTCCGACACCCGAGCTTAACACAACATGCATACTCTAAGGTACGTACCGTTTTCCTGAAATCGACTGACGAAGGCTAGTGACCATTGCGTAAAACGTGATAAACACGTCTGAGTAAATGATATCGTTAAAATAAATGTAAGTAAACTTGGAATTATAATTGTAATTTATGGCAATATTAAAAGCGTGGTTGCAGTTAATCGCGTGGATGATATTATCAGAAATTATGATTGTATCGAGACGTAAATTGAATCGATATATGTCTCGACATTTTTAGTATTTGAGATTGTAACGAATGAGAAAAAACGACGCAATTCCACGGCCTAACAACACATATACATAATGTGGAAAATACGTCGTGCACGATACACTAACGCGTCGTCAGTCGCTGAGAAATTATTACATTACTTAATTCTAGATCATCGTGCCCAATGTCTTTCTCCCATTCAAGTAGCACCTGGGCACGTGAATGAGATCCTGACAATGGGCACGGAAGGGGTTAAACCTGAAAATCCTGATCTAAAAAGATGATTAGTTTGTGTAATTTTTATTTAACGGACTAACGTTCTTTGATTTTATATTTTACTACTTCGTTTCTGATTAAATCTACTTTATTAATTTAATAGTAACTAAGTAACTCTACTTTATTAATTTAACAAATTAGAGCAAAATTTTAATATTGCAAAAAAGGTAGCGTTAATTGAAAAGGATTAAGGCTCGATCAAATGGAATTATTAACTCTAAATATATTATTAAAAAAGAAATAATCTCAGGTGATCTTTTTATCAAAGCATATATTCGAAAGTGCAGAAGCAGTGTTCAAAATTATTGCTTTGATTCAAAAATCTGCCTGTCGCGAAGTGCCTTCTTGCACGTAAAATATTACACATTCTTGTACGGAAAAAATGAATTTTAACTCATTCTAGCCAAAGTGAAATAAACGAACGTGACTTAATATTGTCACGATCGATTCATAGCTAAAAATCAAGTATATTTATGTCATACAGGTATATTCGTGTAGATATTTGCCATTTGCAAATATTCATACGGAATATTAACATGCGTATTTATAAGTAACACGAATATATTTTCAAGTGCATATGTTGAACCTAATTATTGAAAAACTAATTATTATAATCGCGATGTGCAAGAATACCTATCCTAAACTAATAAATTTGAAAAAGGAGTGTTACTACTCACGGGTATGAAGAATACCCGCGGTCACTATGCTCGCAAAAAATTCTACGTAATACAACCAGTCACTCGTGCCGATTCGGACCTTTCGTCCTACGACATGATTGAGTGACCGGAGGAACAGAAACGCATGCGACTCACCGTTCGAAGCGGAGAAACAGAGGACGAATATCATCAGGAACTGCGTAGGGTCCAGTGGTGGAAATGGAGGTTGCGAAGAATCTGCTACAGAACAAAACACGATGAGTGATTGCTGATTATTTAAAAAGTTGGAGATAATGAAAAATGAAAGTTTATTAACTGTAGTAACTTTAGTAATAATAAAGATTGAAATACTAATAAACTTTGGTAAGTATAAAAACTGAAACTCTAATATGAAAGTAAAAAATCTAGAAATTAAGAATCTAATGATTTCTGAAATACGTTAGTCATTTGTTTCATAATTCGGTACTAAGACTTTAACACTTATTTTATTTTAATGAAAGAATTACCCCAGAAGATTCTAATCTGCCAAATTTTCAATCAAATTGTATTTCTTAATTAATAGTGATCAAAGAAAAATATACAGAATAGACATAATCGAAGTACGATATGTAAAGATACTTACATTCCTGGCTTTTGAGCCACTGTTAAAAGATTCCCAAAGAAGGTAAAGAAGTTGAAGCAGTGGTATGTCTATCACAAAACATAAGATATCGTTAATATCGTTAATACATAATAACAAACTCGAAACATTACCAATAATAAAGAATATACTCTAATAAGTATGTAAATTGGAACTCTAATATAAAGGTTTGAGAACAAAACATTCAATGATTTTTTATGTGTATCAGATAGTTTTATTGTATTTTAATGTTAAGACTTTAAGACATTATTTTAATTAAAAAGGATATTTACAGCTTTCTAAATTATCCATCATTTTTATTTCATAATTAACAGTATTTCGAACAAAATATACTAAATAGAACAAATTGAAATACAATATATAAAACTACTTACATTCTTGAGCTCCTGGAGAGGCTTTATCCTCTTGAGGGAGGCACTGACTCTAATACCGAAAGCGAATATTCAAAAGAATAAATACAGTGCTGGACAAAAGTATTGGCACAGCATGATTGTTATGATAGAAATGCTTATAACTACTAAACAAATTGATTTAAACAAAAAACTTTTTGACGTATTTATTTATTATCTATTCTAGTTTATTACATAACAAGAGCAACAATATAAATAAAATAATACGCAAAATAATAACAAAAATATATTTTTTGAACATTTTATGGGTGGACAAAACTATTGGCACAGTAGAATATTTACGCTTATAACTAATTACATAATAAACTTCTAATATTTTGTTGGCAGTCCTTTTCTTTTAAGGACTTCCTTTAATCTTCTGGGCATCGAGTGGACTAATTTTTTAGTGAATTCAGGTACAATATTGCTCCATTCCTGCAGAAGAACTTTCTTCAGTTCAGACTTGCTTGTGATATTATGTTTCCTAATTCTTTTTTCCAATTCGTTCCACACGTGCTCAATGGGATTCATATCGGGACTTTGAGGTGGTGTGTTTAATGTGTGGGCAGTATTATATATTATCCACTGACGAACAATATACGCCATATGTTTAGGATCTCGATCCTGCTGAAAATAGAAATCCCTGGGGAGGTTTAATTTTTGAGTACTTTTCAAAAGATTTTGCTTGAGTATATTTAAATATACATATTTATCCATTATCTCATCAATGAATATAAGTTCTCCTACACCCGATGATGCCATACATCCCCACACCATTAAACCACCACCCCCATGTTTCATGGTGGCTTGCAGATTCAGTTCGTCCATCTCTGTGTTGGGTTTTCGCCATACTAATATTCTGCCGTCAGATTTAAAAATATTAAACTTACTTTCATCTGAAAACATGATCTTTTCCCAAAAATCAGTATCTTTCGTAACAAACTCTTTCGCGAATTCCACTCTTTTCTTTTGGTTTATTTTACTGATGTAGGGCTTTCTTCGTGCTGCACGGGCAGAATAACCGGCATCCTTCAATACCCTACGTACAGTTTTGGTACTTACTTCTTTTTCACACTCAGCTTTTAACATCGAAGCAATTTCAGTCGAATTAGTTTTTGGATCCTTCTTTACAATATTTACGATTTTCCTTTTTTCTCGAATTGTTACCTTAGAAGGGCGACCACTCCTAATTTGATTCTCTAGATTTTCTTCACTTTTAAAGCGTTTTATGACTGAACGCACAGTAAAACGACTTCTGTTTATGATTTGTGCAATTTCGTTGTAAGATTTATTCATCTTATATAAATTTAATATTATTTTTCTTTCTTCAATTGTGGTTTCTTTCGTTTTTCTAGACATTATTACTCTTTCTTGGTTTTTTGTTGTTTAATAACTGAAGTCTCCAGTTTCACTGATCGAGTGTTATAATTAAGAAGATTAAAGGAAGTCCTTAAAAGAAAAGGACTGCCAACAAAATATTAGAAGTTTATTATGTAATTAGTTATAAGCGTAAATATTCTACTGTGCCAATACTTTTGTCCACCCATAAAATGTTCAAAAAATATATTTTTGTTATTATTTTGCGTATTATTTTATTTATATTGTTGCTCTTGTTATGTAATAAACTAGGATAGATAATAAATAAATACGTCAAAAAGTTTTTTGTTTAAATCAATTTGTTTAATAGTTATAAGCATTTGTATCATAACAATCTTGCTGTGCCAATACTTTTGTCCAGCACTGTATATAAAAAAAGAAAAATAAAAGACTACGTTACCGCGACCGCTTAAATTATTATCGGCGAACAAGAACTCTAATATCGCGTACAAATTTGATTGATCAAATTTTATTTCTTTCGCGTGTGATTATTCGATCGAATTTAATCAAAACTATCGTGATTTTTAAATATTGAAAAGAAACTGTTGCGTAGCAAACACTGACTCTACAAACCGCATTGCGCGCGGTCACAAATGTTCCCTGAAAATAAAGCAGTTTTGGGGCGGGGTTGAGGGGGTGGAAAAGAAGCGAAACGTCGTTTCGACAATTTTCTTCTTTTTCCTATCGAACATTTATTTAGAAAATACTGCTATTTCTTTATACTTAAAAATTATTATTAAGAAATTGGAACAAGTATGAAAATGTAAGTTGAAAATTGTGAGATATTTCTCGATAGCGAAGAAATGCTTACGAATATCGTGAATGCAATGCAATCGCTTGCAAGAATTATACTGTTCGCAATTAGAATATATACTGTGAATTTTCGTTATTAGAATACGAAATATACATACCACTAATACACTATACTCGCGAGTTATAAATATTGGAAAATATTTGTAAGAATTCAAAAGTTCGCCACTAAATATACTTAAGGAATACTTGACAAACGCACGCGAAATCTTGTTTCGAAATATTTAAATCTAACTGTTACCAAGTTGCAAGTTTATGACGTTAGAGTAGCAAATTCACATAATACAACAAAAGAAATTGAATTTCATAAGTGATTTATTGAGATATAACTCAATTTGAAATAATAAGACAATTCGTTAAAAATTTGTTTGAAATAAGAGAATGATTTCATAAATCGGAAATAGAACAATAATTTATTTAATCGAAGCTATTGACACAGCATATACAATTTCGCGTCTTGCGAAAGGAACATTTGAGTCATTGCACTAAACTGTTTAATATTCTCCAACATCACCACAATAATCTTCCCTTAAAAATGGGAAAATAAAAAGAAGCTCGGACAAACAGACAATGAAAGACAAATCGCGGCGCGAACTCGTTCGTTCGCGATCTTTCGAAAGAATCAATGGATTCTCGCGACGCACTCCCGTGCACAAAATAATCGCAAGATTCAGTGGCAAAGAAGAATCGAATTATATATTTCATTCCAAGTCAGATAAGTATCATTGTACAGAATGGACTCAGAATGGATTTGAGAGTCAAGACATATCCCACGTTGTCCCACGTTGTCCCACGTTGTCCCACGTTGTCCCATGTTGTCCCACGTTGTCCCACGTTGTCCCACGTTGTCCCACGTTGTCCCACGGTGCAGTCCAGTCCAGATTAACATTATGCATCGGTCTCGACGTTCAACCTGTTGGCAGGAATGTCGAGTTCTGACTATACGTGATCATGGGCCTGCGTAAAGAGATAGCTGTTTCGTAGCCTAACTGCGAAACATATATCTCCAACGCAGCG
The DNA here is from genome assembly GCF_905332965.1 of Bombus pascuorum. Lineage (NCBI taxonomy): Eukaryota > Metazoa > Arthropoda > Insecta > Hymenoptera > Apidae > Bombus > Bombus pascuorum. The sequence goes on along the minus strand of NC_083502.1, from coordinate 7,803,368 downwards.
GTTACACGAATCTCTACAAACGTAAAACAAAGTTTACACGACGCAATATCTATCTCCCACACAACGCAACATGTATCTCACACACAACGATTACATCGATCAGTAGAAACATCATACAATAATTCGCAACCCTATAGGCAACATTCCGTATCAAAGATACATTTGTCTATCTTGGTACGAAAGAAAAGAAATGGGGCTACTATGGAACAGAAGATCCAACAATCAGACTATGAAAGAAAACGCGATCTCTCGAAAGAACTAACAAACCTACGCGACGTACCCCCGTGCACCAAATAACCCTAAGGTTCAGATTAACCGAAGCATTGACCTTCGCCCGATTCCTGTCACGTCGTTTGGATCTTATCACGGTCGATGGCACTTGCCGATGATACCAGTGACCAGCAAATGGGCCTGCGATTTAACACACTCCAACGGAACATGTTGAACTCGGGGAGGGACCGCTGAACAGTATCGCAGAGGCAAGGCCCTAACAGCACAGTGGGGTCCACCCCCACGGGTTCGATCAGAATTACGGAGGACGTGAAATGCAGGTCCCTGTTCAAGTACCGAAGTACCAATCGGACAGCATTGCGGACCCGCGATTCAATCGTCAACAGATTTACAGGTATCACCAGCGTGATCACGGTCGATGGCACTTAACGATGATACCAGTGACCAGCAAATGGGCCTGCGATTTAACACACTCCAACGGAACATGATGAACTCGAGGAGGGACCGCTGAACCGTATTACAAAAGCAAGGCCCCAACAGCACAGTGGGGTCCACCCCCACGGGTTCGATCAGAATTACGGAGGAGGTGAAATGCAGGTTCCTGTTCAAGTACCGAAGTACCAAGCGGACAGCATTGCGGACCCGCGACTCAATCGTCAACAGATTTACAGGAATCACCAGCGTGATCACGGTCGATGGTACTTAACGATGATACCAGTGACCAGCAAATGGGTCTGCGATTTAACACACTCCAACGGAACATGATGAACTCTGGGAGGGACCGCTGAACAGGATTACGAAGGCAAGGCCCCAACAGCACAGTGGGGTCCACCCCCACGGGTTCGATCAGAATTACGGAGGACGTGAAATGCAGGTCCCTGTCCAAGTACCGAAGTACCAATCGGACAGCATTGCGGACCCGCGACTCAATCGTCAACAGATTCACAAGTATCACCAGCGTGATGACAACGCCCGCGATTCGAGGCAAACAACGAGCAGTCGTCGAGACAAAAGGTGTGATTGGGCAAGCTATGAATCCAAAGAGTTGTCCAGTGCACGTTGACCCGCACGTACCCGGGATACGCTCGAGCGAGTACGCCACGCCGCAGTTTGAAAGAACTGAGCGATCGCGAACCGATAAATCGCGGAAACAATTTTTCCAATGTGGTAAGCGAGGGGATCAAGAGAGACGAGATTTATATTTTTCGTTCCAAGATGGATAAGTATCTTTGTACGGAATGAGCTTACAATGCACATAACATAGGTATCTATCTTACGATTAATTAAGGCTAAAACGCACGCATCCCACGATGTCCCATGGTGTTCCTCGATGTCCCACGTTGTCCCACGATGTCCCACGATGTCCCCCGGTGCCCCCGCGGGGGGGTATTAGTCCAGTCTAGATCACCAAAACTATTTTGGATGATCAAGACCAGACTATATTCAAGTAGTTTTTAGCTTGATATCGTTTTTCAAATAATAATACTAATATTTAAAATTGTAGTTGGTGTATTATTATTTGGAAAACGATACCAATTACCGGGACCCACCACGAGGAGGTAACTACGCTCGGGTCCCATTTACATAAACAGTTTTTAAGCATTGAAAGCAGAGATGTAAAATTATTTTATAACAAAGAAGTAGCGTGTATTGAAATTTATTAATTAGAATAGCTGTAGTACGTGGATCTGCAGAATCATACTTGATTATTGAACATATCATCGAAGAAACGAAACCATGCAAGATAACAATTGTAGTGCGAATGGGTGAATGGTGAGTTGTCGCTGCCTTCGATTAAATTGCACTTGCTTCCTTCGTTCCACGAATACGGGACTGTTTCCTTGGTTTCGAGCAGACATGGAAAATTACATCCCATCCATAGACACTCAATAGGTACACTCTGCGTTACCATTGTTTTTATATGAAATAGTGAAATGAGAAATGAAATACTATATTTAAAATTAAAAAATAATGCTGTATAGAAATAAAATAGCACTTCAGGGACTTGAAAGATTTCGTAAATATTAAATAAAACGAAATAAATCATTAATTTTCTCTCTACGAATTGATGGTATTCATTTAAATCAATGAATATAGAGTTGCTTCCAATTAATGGTACAACTGTTATAAATTAAGAGCATCATTACTTTGAATTAATGGGAGGATATGGTTATAAATTATTGGTATAATTGTTAAGAATTAATGGAGTAATTGTTTTAGTTTAAGAGTCATAAATTAATAGCTTGAATGCATAAAATAACAGTTTAAATGTTGTAAATTAATAGTTTAAGAGTTATAAATTAAAGCTTGAATGTTAGAAATTAATGGCTTGGATGTTATAAATTAATGGCATAAATGTAATAAATTAATAGCTAAAATGTAATAAATTATTGGCCTTCTTAAGGTTGTTCGGTGTATGTGGAATTAAAGAAACGCGTGGGTAAATTGTAAGGTATTGTAAGTACATATATTGTGAATATTAAAGTTCAAAGTGTGGAATACAATGTAAGCCGATCCAGATCCTCGCGCTAGCAATGTACCCTGAGACCAAAAGAACCGCCGAAAGCAACGTCGCACGTGTACCGCTTATGGTCTGTCATCGACGCATTCTTTTGTCTACGCGCTATCGATGACCTCGGTGCTTGAGAAACCGAAGACCAGATGTAGAGTTTTCTTAGAAGTGGCGATCACTTCAACAGGCCTAAATGTTAGAAATTGACGGCTGAAATGTTGTAAATTAATAGTTTAAGAGTAATAAATTAATGGATTAAATGTTATAAATTAATTGCTTAAATGTTACAAATTAATAGCTTAAGTGTTGTAAATTAACGATTTAGATGTTATAAATTACCATTTCAATGTTATTGTTAATATTTTTTGTTTATTTACCGTGTATTTAAGTTCTTCTTCGATATTCACTCTCCGACAGTTCAGGCACTAAAGAGCTCGCGCGGCACTTCCGGGTTCCCTATATACCTTTACAAAGTATCGAGATGTCAATCAAAGGGTAACGATCCTTCGACAAAGCAAAAGACGGTTTTTCCATTATAACAAAATCAAATTGAACAATTTCTTAATTTTTATTTTAAATTGGCGCCTTCAACGACTTAATACGATATCCATTTTTATCATTTTAATAGTTTCTACAAGCTAAGACTATATTCACACTTCTTTGATACTAGTTTTCGACTATCAATTAGTCTGAACAGAAAGGAAAAGAAAACCTAACGGCAGTCGATGACGTTACTGTGAAATAAGTTAAGGTATTAAATAATAAACGCTCTTGTATTAAATATTCTTTTTTCTTGAATAACACCTACATCACTGTAGGTGATATTTAAAATTCTTATTTAATGCTTACTTAAAAGTCAGGTTCCTTTTTAATTCCACTCAAGTTAAACGAGTAAATTTACTGGTTATGGTAGTAAGAAGAAATGGCTCCTTTTTCTTCAGTAACACCGGCATCGATGTACGTGCTACAGATATTAATTATATAGCGAATAATATTCTTCGTTAGATCTATCAAAGGATTTATTAGGCTACTAGCAAGAGAATTATTGATTACTTAAAGAATGGTTTGATTGTTATAAATTAATGCCTCAAATGTTGTTAATTAATGTTTCCATTATTATAAATTAATAGTTTAATTGTTATGAATTAGTTGCTTAAATGTTGTTAATTATTGGTTGGATTGTGATAAATTAATTGTTCGAAAGTTGTTACTTATTGGCTTGATTCTTATGAATTAATGGTGTAACTGTTATTAAGTAATGGATTAAATATTACAAATTAATGCTTTTATTGTTCTCAAGGAATGGTTTAAACGTAGTTAATTAACGGTTTGATTGTTATAAATAAATGGCATAAATGACATAAATTAATAGCTTAAATTTTATAAATTGATGGCTGAAATGTTATAAATTAGTAGATTAAAAGTTAGAAATTAATGGCTGCAATTTTATAATTTAATTGTTTAATAGTTATAAAAATTATTCTAAATAAAATAATTATAAATTAATAGCCTAAATGTAATAAATTAATAGCTAAAATGTAATAAATTAATAGCTTAAACCTCATAAATTAATAATACAACTCTGCATAACGTTGTGGAACACTGTTTAACGATGTCCAACACGGTCGAATGGTTTTCCAACCCTGCTGAACATAGTGGAACGCTCTCCAACGATGTCCAACCCTGAAGAATGGTTTTTCAACAATCCACAACGTTGTGGAAGGCTCTCCATTGATTTCCAATCCCGCAGAATGGTTTTCCAACCCTCCACAACGTTGTGGAAGTATCTCCAACGATTTTCACTCCCGCAGAATGGATTTCCAACCCTCCACAACGTTGTGGAAGTATCTCCAACGATTTCCTACCCCGTAGAATGGTTTTCCAACTATCCAGATCGTGGTGGAAGGCTCTCCAACGATTCCTAATACCGCAGAATTGGTTTCCAACACTCCACAACGTTGTGGAAGGCTCCCCAACGATGTCCAACGCCGTAGAATGGATTTCCAACCCTCCACAACGTTGTGGAAGTCTCTCCAACGACTTCCAACCCCGTAGAATGGATTTCCAACCCTCCACAACGTTATGGAAGTATCTCCAGCGATTTCCAACCCCGTAGAATGGTTTTCCAACCCCGTAGAATGGTTTTCCAACCCTCCAGATCGTTGTGGAAGGCTCACCAACGAATTCCAATACCGCAGAATGGTTTGCCAACCATCCACAACGTTGTGGAAGTATCTCCAACGATTTCCAACCCCGTAGAATGGTTTTCCAACCCTCCAGATCGTTGTGGAAGGCTCTCCAACGATTTCCAACCCCGTAGAATGGATTTCCAAACCTCCAGATCGTTGTGGAAGACTCTCCAACGATTTCCAACCCCGGAGAATGAATTTCCAACCCTCCAGATCGTTGTGGAAGGCTCTTCAACGATTTCCAACCCCGTAGAATGGTTTTCCAACCCTCCAGATCGTTGTGGGAGACTCGCCAACAATTTCTAATACCGCAGAATGGATTTCCAACGCTTCACAACGTTGTGGAAGGCTCCCCAACGAGGTCCAATTCCGTAGAATGATTTTCCAACCCTCCAGATCGTTGTAGAGGGCTCTGCAACGATTCCTAACACCGCAGAAATGTTTTCCAACCCTCCACAACGTTGTGGAAGTATCTCCAACGATTTCCAACCCCGTAGAATGGTTTTGCAACCCTCCAGATCGTTGTGGAAGGCTCTGCAACGATTCCTAATACCGCAGAATTGTTTTCCAACACTCCACAACGTTGTGGAAGTATCTCCAATGATTTCCAACCCCGCAGAATGGTTTTCCAACACTCCAGCTCGTTGTGGAAGGCTCTCCAACGATTTCCAACCCCGCAGAATTGTTTTCCAACCCTCTACAACGTTGTGGAACGCTCTCCAACGATATATAACCCCGTTGAATGGTTTTCCAACGCTGTCCCACGGAATCCGACGCTGTAAAACGGTTTCCCACGTTGCAGTCCAGTCTAGATCATCCAAAATTCTTTTCGCGGCTTTTGGTGACCCAAACTGGGCTGGTGCGTAGTTCTTCGCTTGGTATCGTCTTCCAAAGATTAATCAACTGGTTAATTTTTACAGCTCACTTTGTCTAACAGGAGTTGAGATACCTTCTCGCAGGATTCTAAGCTCCTGTTACTTTCCCGCAGTTCCAGCCGTCTTCCATAGATGGCAGCATCGATCGTACACGTCGATAATTCAGTTAGTAATAATTGTCCACGACGACCCCTCGTCACCCAGAGGCAACTCCGTCAATTTTTGCATGATTTTCGCTACACGTAGTTAATTTACGATCTTTTGTGCACGAAGGACTTGGCACAGAATCTAAGGATGCTCCTGTAATTCTTTGGAGAGTGACTTAATAGGACTTAAAATAGGGGTTGATAGGACGCAAAAGGTTGACTATAATAACCAATCGTGAAGTTGGCCAGTGGTCAACTTACAGTCACCTATTTGAGGGCGAGAAGGATTTATATAATATTTGGACACGTAACAATTGCAGATATTTTACAACATTGTTAAATTTTGCAACTCGGCAGAATATTTTATACAGATTAATAAACTTTCTCAACTTCGTTGCAAGCACATACCGCTGTTGTAATTGTAATATCCGGTAGAATTCCGTCTATATTGGGGAATCTGTCGAATGCTTATGTCCTTACCTATCCACATGCCATACCTATACCGACCGGGTACGGTACTCTTCTTCTCTTCCTTACCACACCTACCAAACCCCACAACAAAATACGGCCGCTTTCACACTACCGCCAGTTGGTTTGGACACGCTAAAAAACGGGGAAAAAACACCGGAGTGTAAAAACCACCCCCCTCCCGCCTCCCGCAAATAACAACAGCAGGAATCTACAGTCTCGAGAATCGAACACACCGCACCAAAAGTCGAATACGAATCCGACATTTTACCAGGGAACTAACCGGACTTTTTACGTGTTGCTTACTTAAACATACATTTCTGCTTAATCCATTTCTTCCACAATCACGGCTCTTTTTTTTTCTCTTATCTTTGCGGAAAAAAACAGTTTAGATACATCCTATTATCCTATACCCCTCTTATTTCCATTCATCAGCCATTCTCCAGTTACAACAATTACATTTGTTTCTTCTTTAGCCTTGACTTTTTCCTTTCTCAAATAACATTAAGCCTTTCAATAATTTCCTTTCTCTCTATTCCCTCCTGCTCGACCTTCTTTTAACAGATACAATTTCTGTTTCCTGTCTGTGTCCGTAATGCGCCATAATTCTCATCCACCCTTACAAACAATCCGCCCTAATTACCTCCATATTTCCTATAATTCTATATAATTACTAGCTTTAATAATACCATTCTATATTATTACTAATACATTTCATTCCATTAAGTGGAATTCATTTAACGTTAATCACTTTCCATATAGTATCCGTATAATTACAAGATTCCAATCGTGTGCTTCCTTACTAATATATTTCCAGATTATAATTACTACCTTTTGTAATGGTGTTCCATCCCATTGCTCGATTCCATTGTACATTTCACAATTACACCTTTCTTAACGCAACCATATTCTTAACCTTTCAAAACTATTCTATCTGTCATCCTATATTTTTTAACCCTAATTTCGCAGTTTATGGTTAATGGTCAAATAAACAACGCGCACACATATATCTCCTAAATGCATCTTTACCTATTCTTTAGTCTTCTAGAAACCAAACAAATCCGTTCTTCTACCATTCACAAAATTATATTGCCTTGCATATTACCTATTATCTATTCTATTTCCACTTCGCAAATAAAGCTCAATTACTTCTCTCTTTTCATTCCTTTCTTACTTGTTTCAGATTTTCTCGCATCTAACCTACAATAATGTTTTTTACATATTTGAAACATTCGCGCGCTTCTTCTTCTTCCTGTCCTTCTTTATTTCAGCCTCCTCCTGCTGCTGCTGCTGCTTCTTGTTATTCGTCACAATCCATTTCCCCTGTGTTGCACCACCACATCTATGCTCGCCGACAACTTATACTAAGAAAAACAGATCGGTATAACCTATAACCGATATGACAACTATTGGGTTGACAACTAAGTGATTGGGGATTTTGTCATTACCACCAAATCACTTAGTTGCCAACCCAATAGAATTATCCTCAGCGTTATATTTACCTGGATCTACGATCAAAACGTATCTTTATGTTACACTTCCAGATACAAAAATATCTTTAAGCATCTCCAACCGTGTAAAACTCTGCATCCGTGGAACATGCGCTCCTCAGACAGCCAAATCTTTTGACAAGACTAAGACAAGATGTCGGTCATAAACCACGTAGCGTTCAGATCGACCATTCCGTCCGATAAACTATTCTAGTAGAAATATATTCTAGTACTTTCAAATAAACTTTTCCTGTCTTCCATATAGTTTCGGTATCGTCTTGCCAGAAGGCCAAATTTCCAAAGTTCCCCTCACATATTGTTTAAGAAAGTGATATATAATACCAGACATAAAAATATCGCATACAAACTTTCCATGACATTACTTTTCTCCGATGATAACGATAACATATATATAGCCAACCAAGGACATCGATCTTTGCAAATATACTGAAACTAAGGCTTAAAACTGACTTTGCAGCTTAAAATTAACATTTAAAACTCAGGCTTAAAGGTAACGTCTAAAACTAAGACTTCCGACAAAGAATAAGTTCGTCGTTTTTATCTCAGAACTAAAACCTACTTGACAGTTAAAGCTAAACTAAAGGTCAGATATTACATAGATACTAACTTAAGGCATATTATTACGTTCCAGCGAAATTTTCCAACTATAGCTATAAACAACTTTGGCAAATCGATTCTTCTATTTAATAATTTAATATTTAAAATAATTGTACAGGGAAGCTTTCAACTTTTCGTTTTAAATTAAACGATGCGTCTTTGTAGAAAAATCGCTCACAAAATAGACTTAGTCTAGATGAGCTAAGTCAATGGACTTAACCACCGGCTGCGTAATATTTTTCATCGAGCAACTGCCCGAGAAATAGAAGCAAGTATAAGGAGTTACAGCGCATACCGAATAACAACTCTATAGCTTTTATCGACACACAGCTCGACGCGCACATTTTCCCTAGAGTCGCCACGTATCCGCTCTCATTTTGTCCATAAATTTTACATCTACTTCGTATTTGAAAACTGGCCTTAATTTTTGTATTATTATTCGCTTCTCTGCAATCCTGCGTGCGTGCGCGCGCGCGCGCATATGTGTGCCGTGTATGTAGTGAAACATGTGTTTTAACCTGTCAGCACGTGGAAGGCCTATGCAGTAACATATATATGTATATATATATATGTATTTCGATAGTTTTGTAATGGAAGAACGCGAAAGGGCTTAAAAGAAACTTACTTAACTTAAAGTATATCGCGTGTTAAAGGAGGTTCTCGTTTTCTATCAATATGAGTACCATATTGGAAAAGATCGCCTCGATCGAGGCCGAGGTAACCTTTGTTTTACCTTCGTTTGTTTCACAGCGGCGTGCAAAAATTTCCATCCACAATTAATTTTTAACTTTATGTTCTAAAAACCATATCTAAAAGAATTACAAGTAATATTGTATAATGAGGATGTGATAAGTAAAAGAAAATAGTATAATACATGAAGGTTATATATGAATAATAAATAAATATTTGTATGCTTAAAATTCTTTAAAACGCTGCTTTTAAAATATAAATTGAACATTTATCTGTTATTTATTTGGAAATGTCTGCAAGTCGCTTTATAATCACACTCTATTGGCACATTTATTGTAATATATCCTTGTTTGTAGATGGCTCGCACTCAAAAGAATAAGGCTACGTCTGGTCATCTCGGTTTGCTGAAAGCCAAATTAGCCAAATTAAGACGAGAACTTATTACACCGAAAGGTGGTGGAGGTGGTGGGGAGCAAGGTTTTGAAGTAGCTAAAACTGGTGATGCTAGAATAGGTTTTGTTGGTACGTAATAAGGAAGTCAAAATCTAAAATCTGAATGCATAAAGCATAAAGTTTAGAAACAGCCGATGGAGCAATCTTTCATTTCGCTTTGCTTGTTCCACAATGATTATAGGTTTTCCTTCTGTGGGTAAATCTACGCTTTTAAGTACTCTTGCTGGTGTTTACTCCGAAGTTGCAGCATACGAATTTACAACTCTTACCACTGTTCCTGGTTGTATAAAGTATAAGGGTGCAAAGATACAGGTTCCCAATTAGTTACGACTATTTTACCATAGGTATACCTTTATATTATATGTGGTATGAAACGTCAAATATATCTTCCAGTTACTCGATCTACCAGGTATCATTGAAGGCGCGAAAGACGGTAAAGGACGTGGGAGACAAGTAATTGCAGTTGCAAGAACTTGTAGTTTGATATTTATTGTTCTGGATGTACTGAAACCGCTTGGACATAAAAGATTAATAGAGCACGAATTGGAAGGTTTTGGACTTCGTTTAAATAAACAGCCACCCAACATTACTTTCCGCAAAAAGGATAAAGGTGGCATTAATTTCCAAACCACGGTAATTGAACGGCAGGGAGAGGAGCAACGTAGAGAACTACACGTGATACGATTCGTTTTAAATTTTGTACGACTTAACTGTCTCTTTGTATATCTTTCATTGTATCGGACAGAATCATGTGTAGTTTTTGTAAAATGGTTAGATAGTTGTGTGCAAGACTTTGTGCAAGAGAACTTAAGACGGTTGTATTATGTTCCAGTGCGCACAATCGGAACTCGACTTAGAAACAGTGAAAAGTATTCTGTCCGAATATAGAATACACAATGCGGATATTACTTTACGATATGATGCCACATCCGACGATCTAATTGATGTTATCGAGGGAAATCGCGTTTACGTACCGTGTATTTATTTACTCAACAAAATAGGTAATTGCATTCGTGCGCGCGCGTGTAAGATGATTTAATCCTACTGTATTCCTTGATTCATTTTCGGCCAAATTATATTTTTGTATAATGTTAGACAATTTCTTAAATTTGAGGAAACTATGAAAGAACTGTTGTTGACAGGCGTCAGTTTTCCTTTGAATTTTGTACTAAAAATTTGTTGTCAATATTAAAAGTTTTTGTTTTCGTCGACACTAAAACTGAGATAGATAGATATATACAAAATTTGATGACTACAGCAGGGTTAAAATGATAGAGCTTGAATTACCGATGAGAATCTTCTTTATTTGATTTCTAGATCAAATTAGCATCGAGGAACTAGATATAATTTATAAAATACCGCATTGCGTTCCTATTTCTGCTCATCACAAGTGGAACTTTGACGACCTCCTTGAAAAAATGTGGGAATACTTACAATTGGTCAGAATGTAAGTAGTATTCAGGTCGATTGATTTCACTAGTTTTTTTCTTTTCCTTCTTTTTTTCTTTCCCTTTTTTAAATAATAAATCGTGCGCAATAATCGATGCGTTTATTTGATTCTGATATTTAGCTATACCAAACCGAAGGGTCAACTGCCGGATTATAATTCTCCGGTAGTATTAAACAGAGAGAAACGGACGGTTGAAGATTTTTGTAATAAATTGCACCGATCTATCGCAAAAGAGTTTAAGTAGTAAGTATTCGTTCTAATTGTATTACTAATGATTTATTTTTGACTACCAACACATATTTTATTTGTTTATCTTATTTTTAGTGCCCTTGTGTGGGGTTCGTCTGTTAAACATCAACCACAAAAAGTCGGAAAAGATCACGTATTATGTGACGAGGATGTCGTACAGATTGTAAAAAAAGTATAATTTTTATCAAATATCCCGCGTACAGTTACTATTAATTATTATTGAATAGATTTTTTATAGACCGTCTTCTGTAATTGAAAGTATCGTAGTTTTGGAGTTTATTTTGTTTTGGTTCGTACAAAAGTATGAAATATTTTGGTCAGAATAATGTAATACGAGATATAAATGTGTATATTATACGAATAATATTAGAAATGGCTGAAAATGAAGTTTTTATCGAATAAGTGCGTAAATTATTAATAGGTACATAAGTCATTTGAGACGGTTTTATTTATTTTATACGAAATGCATACCTAATCCTATCCGCATAAGTAAAAAAAGAAAAAAACAAAAAAATACACATATGATCGAATCATTCACAAAACAGCAACAACAACAACATTGTTATTCATAAAGTTTTCAAAATATATTCCCTTCTCTGTTGGTCCAATAACTTTTCCAAATGTTGACATTTTAATTTGACGTCATCACGTTCTTTGGTCAAATTTTTGATCGTCAGTACCTTTTGAGTCATTATCAGTTTAATTCTAAAACGTGAAAACGGGGTGTACTTGGTAAGATTGATAAGTACCGAGGTATTAATTTACATGATCAATTAAGATCGAACCTGCTGTGTAATTGAGCCATCGAGGTGTCTCTATTCGCATTGATACGAGTGATTTCATGATAAAGCGAAGCAATTTTCTCCTCCAGTTCTCTTTTCTCTCCTTCGATTTCTTGCCTCGCTAATTTTTTCGAGTTATCTCTTTCCATACTTAGCCGCTTGATTACCTAAAGTATACCCGTTCGGTAGCCAATAATTGCTGCACGACGAATTTCCAATTTCCATTTTAGAAAATATCCTACCTCGTTTGCGTTACTTAACTCGGATACGTATTCCTGCAACTTGTTCTCCGCGTGCTGCAACTGAACATTGGTTTTCTCCAGTTTATCCTTCGTCTGCATTAACTTAGTTTTATGAAGCTGTTCGTTATCTATCGCGGTTTGCAAGTCCATTTCGTACTTGTCCCTTAAAGATCTGAAAAGCGGCACGATTGCGAGCGCGCGCGCGTGTGTGTGTGTGTGTTTTGATGGTCGGTTGGGCATCGAACGAGAATCAATCGCAAATTACCTACCTGAGCTTGCAATCAACGTTTCGTTCAAGAGTCGATCTTTCGTTTCGAAAATCTTTTTCTAATCGTTCGATAGCAAGTTCGATTTGTCGATCCCTCTCCTTGTTACACCCCTCTTTTATCTTACTCTCGGCTTGTTCAATTCGTAAGTTCTGTTCTCTCTTGTAATTGACCAACCAAGCTTCCCACTCAGCCTTCAGCGATTCTTCGAGAGTCTTCTTCTCGTTCGAGTGTTGCTGCTTCAGAGTCTCGACCTCGCTCTAAAATTTCACGTCGATTCAAAGAAATCGATGGAATCAACAGATATTCGAAGCTTTCGGTTCGACCTCCACCTGATACTGCGAATGATTTTTTTGCAAACTGGCCTGCATTTCAGCTTCTCGTTTAGCTTGTTCCTTGGTGAAGTTCTCTCTGTCGCGTTGCAACTCTTGGAAAAGTTTCGTTTGTTGTCCTTTAAATTGGCTTTCTTGCTCCTCCAGCTGCTCTTGGTATCTAAACGGCATAAAGATCAATTGCACAGCATTAGTCTAGTCTTTCAGAAGCGAAAGACACAATGGCTTGCGAAACTATTCATACGCTTATCGGCATCTTTTACGAACATAATACTCGTGTTATACGGAACATTTTGAAACGTTATTAGCGTTTTAACGGCATCCAACTATCATGATATGGTATTGGTAAAAATTGTTAACGATTCTGAGAATGTATACAGAAGTTGCAAGATATTTGGTACGAGTATATATTTTGCAGAGATCGCAAAACTATTTAAAAACAAGCAATAGTGCACGACATTGATAAGTCTTAGTTTAATATTCAATAGGACGATCTTTAACGTTTGTTAAAGATGTTTTATATAAAGTTGTTGTTATATAAAGTTGTTGTATGCTTAAGGTGACTATTAACGCTGTATATTAATTTTTTACCAGCTATAAGTTTACAGCAAATATGTTGAAAAACCTCTACGTATACATATATAAGTACACAGTTTTCCGACTAGGTTCAAATTTTGCCGATATGATCATAGCAGTCGCGTCTCATTGGCATTGATAAAATTTCAAAATGTTTTTATGTATGTAACACGTCGATATAAACATACAAGTTTTCTATATGTGCAAGTGGACGAATTGTTTCGCGGGCCACTGTACGTCTAAAAATTAATTCTACACCTGGTCCACAATATATTCTTTTCGTTGGCCAACATTCTCTCGTGACTGGCCATCAATTCTAGACGCAGTTGTTCCAGCTGTTGATTAGAATGGCGTATTATACGGAATTCGGTATCCTGTAGTTCTTTCATATGTATATTTCTTAGCTTCTGAATTTCCTCGGCGTGTTGCTCCGTCATATTACGTAACTCGGGTTCCAAACCTTTCACAGTCATTTCCTTAAAATCGACGGATCAAAATTATAAGTCGTTGAAGACTCTGATAAGCTTGGTAGCGATGCATCGTATAAGTAAACCAGATAGTTAGAACCTTGATCTTTGTCGTTCTGGCCTCTATCCATCTCTCCCGTTTAATCTTCTCAGCCGCGGCAAAATGCTCTTTCGCTCGTTGCAACTCTACCGTATGCCTCTCCGTTGCAGCCTTCAAATCCCGTTGCATTTTTATTTCGATCTCTTTCACCTTTTGCGCCAACGAATTGCATTTCTCGGTCAAATCGGTTTTCTCTGAGATCAGCTGCTCGATAAACTTTTGATGTCTTTTAACTATCCCCTTGTATTTCTCGTCCTGTTGCTGCAGTTTGGAGGCGCTGCTTTTCCTCTGACTTTCTAACCTGTCGCAAGACAACCTCCTTTCCGTCTTTAATTGTTCTTTCAAGAGCGATATGGTAGCGTTCTTTTCTTCCAGTTGCAGCTGCGCCGTAGCTAAATCCTCTTTAAACGCATGGTGGCTATCGTTAGGAGCTGGAACAATGCTAAGAACAAAAAGAGTTTCCAAGTGTCGATTTGCAGGCGGGTATAGCATGACTGACTATACCCGCTACCTACCTATCATAGTTCACGACAGTTTTGTTAGGCAGTGGCTGCAGGTTACCAAATATCTCCCCAAATATGGTGGTGGCGTCTACCTCTGGTATGTCTATCTTGCTATCATCCAAAGAGCCTGTCGAATGCATACATATTTCTATAGAAACACAAGGAAACAACGCGAAAAGCTCTGAATACCGATGAAACACATTATTATCAGCTACCCTCTTCGAGCTTGGCCAAAAAAGACATTAGGTCGTCGTACACAGTTCCGTTTGCTACATATTTCTCTTCGGACTCGTCTTTCTCTGGTTTCAGCTGCAATTAGAAAGTTTGATCGATCGGATCGAACCAAGCGGATAGAAAGTTGATCGCATCGTTTCTCGAACCTGTAACTGGTCGATTTCTGGAATCGTCACGGCAATGTCTTTCTCGAGATCACTGATCATACTGCAAAGCTGCTCGAACGAGCATGCAGTCGATTCGACGAAGTTTTGATTGCAGTCTGCATTGCCCATTTTCTCCGTGATGACATTAGGATCATCGTTGATTTCTCTTCTCTCGTACATAATATTCTCCTCTGTGAGTTTCTTTTGTCTGGACTCGACATATTTCGATGGGAGAGACTTGTTCACAGGTGGTTTCCCGTGGATCTTTGGATGATCGATGTTAATCATAAAATACGAAACAAGGATTTGCCGTTGTTATGAAAGTTCGAGCAGGATCGTATTGACTGTCCAAGAGTTTTTCACCCCTGGTTCATAGGTGCGTTTGCGGTTGTCAAGACAATGTCAAGGTAACGCGATCAAACAACTTCACCACTTTCGCTTTGGATAGAATAACTAGTGGAAGACTAAAACGAAATTCCATTTGATCGCAGACTTTATCAACTGGCTCACGAAAATATTTCGATACTTACCTTACCATAGAAATGTTTCAAGTACATATCGTATTCGCGTTATATAAAACATTTTGAAATTTCATCAGCACTGCAACGAGACACGACTATCGTTATTATAAACGGTAAAATTTGACACCAATCTCAAGATGTATATAGAAATTATAAAATATTTATCGTGTCTAAACATATGTTTGTGAAAAATTAGAATGCAACATGAACAGAAACCATCTTAAGCGTATAATAAGCTAACTAAGTTAAATATGTTCTCACCGAATGCCGTTTATTAAACCGACGTTTATTAAAATATAATTCATTGTTTGAATAGTTTCGCGGTATCTGTGAAACATGTATTCTTCCACTAAATATCTTGAAATTTCTACGTATACTTTCCGATTTGTTTCAAAACTTCACCAATACAGTCGAACTCTGATAACACGAACCTCTGTAACTCGAAAACCCCTATAAGACAATATAATTTTGTTTACTCCAGAAGAGTCCGACTCTAAAAGCCGTAATAAAATTTACTTTAACCCGAATATTTTGTCACATGTACAGATACATTATTTTACCTTGAATTTAACTCGAATTTAAATAGAATGTAGGATAGCCAGATCTCTGCAACTCCAAGTGTACCTATAGCTATGCTGTGTGTGCCAAAGGATATGAGAAATCAATCGTTCCACATTGTCTCCTTTCTTTTAATTATTACACGATTGTTTCAAACAACATAAGACGGCATCAAGCCGTCTATCCCTATATCTTCGCTCTCCGACCACGTGCACGGTGACCATGGTGAATGTAATTGCGCCTTCGTACAAAGTTCCCCCGTGTCGAATTTCCTTTCACCCGGAAATTTTGATAAATCGAAACCTCTATAATTCGAAGATTTTAACTCTTTCCTCGACGTTCCATCACTGTTACAAGTTACCGAGGTTCGACTCGACTATAATCACGATAGTCAAATGTTATAACAGTGCTAATGAAATTCCCAAATGTTTCGTATAACGTACGCGATATATGCACGAAAGATGTCTGCAAATGTTTGAATATTTGCGTGAGCCGCGTATATTTGTCTTCGGCTAGTACACGACAGTAAGAATATTTGAACGATAAAGATAAACGAATAAATGGTGGATGAAAGTAGGGATGGATAGCAGAAAAATGATTCGTTGCAGCGATCGCGATTGCCGCGCGTATCCCCTTGTCGCTAATTGTCCGTCATCAATACTACGTATACTTTATCTTTTACATATTTGTGTTTAGGTTCTTTAGCATTATTTGTTTTATTTCCATCACTTTGTATCATTTTTCAATACTTTAGTGTTTTCAATTTCAGTTCGTGATAACAATGCAGTGCGCGTCGTTGTGTATGCTGTATTTTGTTTAAGAATATATCGACGGGGCAGAGGGTAATGCAGAGCTCGTACGTTATCGCGCTGGTGATTGCTAAAGGGTTGCTAGAGTGCAGGCAGCACCGTTTGGGGCGACATGGCGAAGTGGGAATAGATCGTAGGGAACACGAGGAGATAGTGGTCGTCAGTCGGAAGAGAGTGGCGCGCGTGGGGCGAGGTTCCTGCGGGTGAACTCGTGGTGAGAAAGAGAGCCGAGGGTGAGGGCGAGAGCGAGGGCGAGGGTGAGGGTGAGGGCGAGGGCGAGAGCGAGGGCGAGGGCGAGGGCGAGGGCGAGGGCGAGGGTGTCTGTACGTACACCGAGAGAGAATCGATCTAAAACTAGGAGTCGCCGCAGTAACCGCTGGGAGGAAGCCACTGTTACAATTTGCCCCCATATGCGCTAGTGAAATCTTAGATCGGGTAATTGTACGGCGAGAGAGCAGCCAGAATGAGGTGTTCCCGCGAGGTGATCGCTCACGTTCGGCCCGCACGTTGATTCGAACTCACGCGATACGCCACGCCGATACCAAGCTAATACAGTGCAGAAATCCACCAAACGATTCACTCCGAACTGAGGTTCTACACCGAAAAGAGAATAACAGACAAAGATAGAGACAGGGCGGGAGGGAGGGGGAGAGAGAGAGAGGAAGAGGGAGAGAAACCGACACTGATAGAAAGAGAGGAAAAGTCACGAGGAGCGCGCCAGAGACAGATAGATCGACTGCGAGAAGCGAGAGAAAGAGAAAGAAGTGGAAAAAGGGGTAGAGATAGATAGATAGAGAGAGAGAGAGAGAGAGAGAAGCAGGGAAGGATAAATACAGACAGACAGACAGACAGATAAAGAGAGGGTGGAAGAGAAACAGAGATAGAGAGAGGGAGAGAGAGTAAGAGCGAAATCGTGAGTGTGAGAGACGGAGAAGGACGAAGAGAGGAAGAGAAACGGTGTCGCATCGCAAGGTGTTTCGGTATACGGTGCACGAGACGGAGAAACGTTCGTAAGAAGATCACGAGAGGTTCGGGTCGAAGGAAAAACAAGCAGGCGGGCAGACAGAGAGGCGAAAGACCAATAAGAGAAAGGGCAAGAAACGCGCGGATCCAAGAAAAATCGAGAGAAACGGGCCGAGAAAGAGAGAGAGAGTGAGAGAGAGAAGAAGAAGAAGGAGCGGGAGCACAAGAGAAAGAGAGAGAGAGAGAGAGAGAGAGAGCGCGCAAGCAAGGGTGGGCGGACAGTAGTGCACGAGAGCATCCCGTCGCCACGATAATGCGACGTGCAGCTTCTTTGCTCGTTCCTTCTGAATAAGTGCTTGGTGGGACGGTCCCTTACCTGCAGGGATATGACGTAATGGCAAGAGAGGTACGCATTTCTATTACATTCTCATATTCTCATTACCGATCGTATTTGTACAACCGCGAGCTCGTTGCATCCACCGCCTGTCCTCTCCTTCTCATCTCTTCATCTCCGTAGCCTCGAATTTTTATCCCGAATTTTTCCCCGCGATCCTACAAGACGATCTCGTCCGCTCTACTTTTTATTATCCTCCTAATGTACGCGCCTTCCTCGCCAGTGTACCATCCATGTCGAAATGCTTGTCAATCAGTTACGCATTCGCGTCACAGACTCATGCGTACGCACGCATAGATTATGATAACCGTACAATTTTGGTAAACGAAAATATCGCATACCTTCCGCTACTGGTGCATTCGTCTACGTCTAGATTATCTAGTGCTCGTTCGCGTTCGTCCACTTCCTATGTCTTTCGATCGTCGTTCTTATCCGCGAAACGCTATCCTGTATTTCTCTTTCTCTCCCTCTCTCTCTCTCTCTCTCTCTCTCTCTGTGTTTCTCTCTTTTTCTTTCTGTCTCTCTCTTCCTCTTTCCCTCCCTCTCTGTCTCTGTCTCTGTCTGTCTGTCTGTCTCTCTCTCTCTCTCTCTCTCTCTCTCTCTCTCTCTCTCTCTCTCTCTCTCTCTCTCTCTCTCTCTCTCTCCCTTTCTCTCCCGAGATTCAGACTGATCTGACTGCGTACGCTGGTCAGCGCAGCTGCCCTTTTAGGTTATGCTTTCTTTCCGTCCGCGAAATCCCTTAGGATCGGCGTGGCCTCGATTGCGGTGTGTAACGGTTCGGAGCGTTTAAGCGATTGTTTACCAAGATCGTGCCCCGGAGGAAACTGCATCGAGTGCAATTCCGTTGCTGGACGAGAGCAACACGCCGAACGAGGGAGAGTGCGGCTGGCCCTGGTTACCGAGATTCTCTGCGTTTCTTGCACCTCCTAACAGTGTTTTTACCACTGCTTCGTTTCATCCCCTTTGTATCTTCCTTACTTCCCTAGCTTTCGATTTTTCTTTCTTCAGCCTTTCTCTTTCCCCTCTTTTCGTTTCTCCCTTTCTTTTCTTCTTTTTTTTCTTCTTTCTGACGGTTTATCCGAGAATGATTGAATCAGGTCAGTGTTTTCGACCATAAGTTGCGCCTGCGTCTGCGCCTTGTTCACTTTGCGCCTCCCTGTTGAAAACTAGGGACAACCCAAACATAATATTCCTCTTTGGCTCGCATTATTCTAATATCGTTTGCGAGTCCCTGTAGCCCGATCCAGAGACCCCTTAACCCCGATAATCGAGTAATCGCTACCCTCTCGCGTTCTCGAACTCTATGCTCTGCGTTCGATCGTGTAGCCACACTCCTAAGGTGTTTAAGAAAAAAAAAAGTACGTTTGTTTTACTTTGTGATAAGCCATCGAATTCCTTGATGTAGGGCCCGCTTGTAGGCCAGTGATGTTCTCAAGAATCGCAGGAAAATTTTGGCAGAAAGCAAGAATTTTCGCTTCTTTCTTTCGTTCCACTTCTAAATTCGCGCTACGATCTGAAAGGATACAAACTGTTATGCCGTTCGGTTTTTCTTGAGACAGTCGATACCGGCGCGACAAATTTTACTCCAATCTGTAGGATAACGGACTTGGGAGACTGTTTTTGTTTGGTCCTGTATGTCCACGTTTGTTCTACTTTTGTCCAACAACGTTGGCTGGTGTCGTTTATCATCGAGTACACCAGACCGACTAAAATTTCGAAAACTCTTCCCTGTGGGCACTCTCGTAGTGACACGTTGTGTACGCGTTCTAAATAAATTCTCAAGGAGAACGTTAAATTTTTTCCCGTGATTCTCTCGCTCGTCGTCTCTCGCCCAAGAGTGAAAGACGAGAAGAAGAGGGACGAAAACGTGAAAAAAAAAAAAAAAAAAAAAAAAAGAAGAGAAGAAAAAATATGTAGCGCGAGCTGTTGCAAGGATATATAGATATTCGATAATAATTTCCCAGGCGAGGCGCGCGAAAGGCTTTGTTTATAGTCTGTTCTACTTAGTTACCGCATATAAAACACGTAGGGTAAATTACTTTCCCGTTGACCCGGTGCCTGACACTCCACTTAACATCTAGGCGATAAGCATTTTCCACGGCGGCTCGCACGCGGTTTTACAGTTTCTTTACACGCAATTACATCTCGTTTAAAGCGATTCCCTCTCATTGATAGACCTACTATTTTCCAATACTATTTTCCAGGACTCAACCAGCCTGTTTCTCTCTCTCCGGCCTGTTTTCGATTCTAACTCAACGAATTCCTCGGGCATTGACCGCCACGTGAACGCGCCAATCACCCAAACTGACTTTCTTCTGTGTGCCTCCTTTTACCAAACTCTATCCTTAGCGCCCCTCTGCGAATCCTTTGTCGTGTTCTTTACCTTTACCTTGTCTTCTTGATCGTGTTTGTAAAATGAAACTGGTAGGTTTCTCGCGCAATCGCGTGACTCGAACGCAAACTGCATCGGTTAATTTCTGTGCAGGAGTTACGGAGCAAGAGACCTTTTAAGATATGGGACAGCTGGCGTAACGTAAGAAAGGGACTGTGTGTTAGCAATTTCGAGGAACTGATACACCAGGGTAAGAAGCGAGCGTGCCCTCTGAAACCGCTAGCGAAAGTAACGACTCGCTGGTGCTCGCTGTGGAAAGTATACATAATGTATCTCGACGATTCTACCTTTGCTCCGAACCGGAGCCGCCTTTGCTTCGATGCTCGATTTCTCGCGATAAGCGCCGCTCTGATACACGACAATTTATATACATAACGTGATTTCTTTCTTTTCACGACACACAAGATATTGGATTACTGGTCGCAAGGTATCGCTTTTTTTATGCAGAACATTTATTCGAATCGAAGCGAATCGAATCGAATCGAATCGAATCGTCGCCGCCCGTTGTCGGACAAAGAGAGAGAGAGAGAGAGAGAGAGAGAGAGAGAGGAGAGAGAGGGAGTGAGAGAGGGGGAGAGAGGGGGAGAGAGGGAGAGAGAGAGAGAAAAAAAAGATAACGGATAACACGATCACGAAGCGTTTCGTACGAGATCTTGAAGAAAGAACTGTAGGCGAGGAAGATCGTGAATATTCTTTTCACCGAGAGAGGCATCTACCATCGAATCGAATCGAATCGTATCGAATTAACCCACAGATTCGATTCGAACATCGTGAGACACTCCTCTCTCGAACAGCGGATAAATATTACTTTGTTCGTTCGTTATTTCGCCTCGGTCTACCCTTCTTTCTTTTCATTCCTTCCTATCGTAGTTCGAATCGACGGTACAACGTAACGCTGTCGATCGATCATGTTCCAGGCCGACTAATCGCTGTTTCATTCTTTCTCTCTTCTATTTCAGGTAAGGAGAAATTGGGCGTGCCTCAGAACGAGAATGTCTCCGTAGTTCTGGAATCGGACGGAACGCAGGTCGAGGACGGCGAATATTTTAAAACCCTAGCAAATAACACGATCCTGTTGTTGTTACGGCATGGTGAACGCTGGTGTCCAACTGGGGTCGACATCATACGCGCCGGTACCTATTCGTAGAATAACCAGTATCTGCCGTGCATAAGTATCAATGATACCTGCTGGTCGAAACGTTGATATTTTTATCGTATTTTCAACGATATGGTAGAAGAACGCGCTCCTCTATCTATTAATTCTTCTTACTTCTTCCTATAACTGCGATCCTAAGTGAAACTTCCGTTAAATCGAAAATGAAACATGCTATACATTCCACATTCATCACTGATAAATAGCTGACGCTTCATCAAATCTATAGAAGCTTGTAAAATGTAGTTGGAAACACATATCCTGCTTGTTCTAAAATTTCAACGTAGATACGATTAAAGCCGCTTAACTCGGATGTAACTGTAGATGCAATTTTTATCCACTTTCGATTATTGCTTCTTTATATATACCAGTTGTTACTGATTACTAAATACCAACTACTGCTTTTATCAATTTCTGCTAACCGTATATGGTTGCCGTGGACAAGACGATAGGCGGAAATTCGATAAAAAAATTTGAAGCGTGCTTTATACGTTTACGATACATTGAAAGCGTTCAAGTACCTATGCACGGTAGCGTGTCTTGACGGAAAAGAGAGGGAGAACCGAGAAAACGCGAGCTGATAGGATTAACCTATAAATTAGAGCATAGACCGCGAATAGCCGTAAGAGTACAAAATGAAAGGATTCCGTGAAAAGTAGACAAACAGGATGATCGAAGCGATTCGTCGAAAGCCAAGAAAAGACACACCGTATTAATAAGATATTCCACTATCTATGCTGCATTCTCTCTCGTCTTCCTTCCTCGCTTTGAACGCGATCAGGCTTTACCACCGCTTTCATCTCTCTTCTCACGCGGTCGGTAAACAGGTTGTAAATAACTGGAGATACTCTCCTGCTAAATATCTAGAGCCGAATTATTTTTACAGATAAGCAGGAAAAGGGCGACGGGAGGGAGGGAGGGAGAGAGAGAGAGAGAGAGAGAGAAAGAAGTATAGCTTGTCCCGATCGCAAAGTGACGTGTCTTCTTCCAACAAATTGATCGTCGATCGATCGTAGGGCAAAGCGTTTTACATCAGGCAGCTATAGTTGAAATCGCCAGATCGTCTAACCAAAAATAGACGAATAAGCAACTTGTGATTGAACGACCAGAAGTAGATTCAAAGTAGTGTCAACTTGGTTGACAGGGTATTTGCACGGTGGAATTTGAACAGAAATGAGATTGCTCAATGCAAATGATGTTTAAGCACAACGTCGATCAAGTTGAAGGTTGTAGTCGTGAGAAGAAGAAATATTCGTCCATTTTTTATCCGGTTGCGACCTGATCGCTTCAAGCGTAGTTGCTTAATGTAATCAACCGACAGCTTAAATCTCATTTACATTAGGTAACGTTTTGTCCACCGACTAGATCCACTCTAAATTGTTTGTAAATTCGCCGCGTAAACACATTGACAACCAAGTTGTAGCGACTTGCGGTCGTTCGTTCGGAAGAAGCCTACTCGTCGTTCATATTTTTGGTCGAATGACCTGGTAGTTACTTGATGTACATGTGGCTCGAAGTTTCGCCAAATTCCAAGTATCTAACGTCGGATGAAAAGTTGCCTAACGCAGTTAGGGGGTTTTTGAAAAACGAAACATTTGTAAAGCTATGTAACGTAATAACGGTGGCAACGTCAGCGTCGACGTCAGGGTTGTATGTCGCGGTCGGATCACGGCAAAGTAAGTTTCCCGATGATAATAGCGGGGCCAAGCAAGGGACGCGAACCCTACGTGAATGGAAGACGGAGTATCGATTCATAAGTAGAATAAGACAAAAGTACAGATTCGTTGAAGAGGGCGATCGGATAACGATTTGTTCCGTGAACAAAGTGGATGGTGTACACGGCACGGCGGCCACGTTGGCTACCGCGTATCCGGCAACGAGCCGGAAAAAGATCGATACGCGTTCATCGTGATGTACTTAGGCGAGGCAAGGCATACATGACATGTACCTTCTTGTTGCGTATCGCGCTGATTGGCTGTATCGGTATTCACATATGTAACCAACGGTGGAAATAGGATAGATAGAGCGCCGCGTATGAGTCTAACACGCTCTCACGTCCCGTGTGTCTATTGATTTCAGCGATTTCGGCAATTCCGAAAATAGTCTGCGAAACGATCCACGCCCTGGAGCTACACGATGAGACGCCGTCGTGGAAGATCATGGACAATAAGGGACGAGTCACGGTGGTGCTGCACTGGGATCAGCGTTCATCGACGTCGTCGCAGGCGCAGCAACAGCAGAAAGGTCAAGATGTGCAGGCCTCCAAGTATTCGCCGACTAAGAAAACCGACCTGAGCGGTAGTCAACGGCCGCCCTTGGTCATCCAGACCAGCCTGGACAAGCTCAACTATGCAGGGAAGCTGGGTCACCTGGCGGCAGAAGTTGGTCCTAGCCGCTACACCAGCCCCCATATCACTGTGATAAATCATGACGACATGGTACGAGATCGTGACTATTTTTTATCTCGAGCTCTCTTTTCACTCTGTAGAACCGATTCACGCGAGGTTTCCGGGTAACGAGTCGATTTCGATGGCGCAGGAGACACCGAGCGCCAATGTCACGTTCCATGGAGATCCAGGACGCTGTTAAGCTGCACGATTCGAGCCCGGAAGCCTCGAACGCGTCGAGTCGCGGTCGCGTCTACCGACGTCGATACACACACAGTAGTAGCCTCGAGAAATCCTCGAATCTTCGATCTATTCAAACGATTAAAACCGCCGTGGTAACGACAGCAGCAGCAGCAGCAGCAGCCGCAGCTGCAGCCGCAGCCTCAGTCGCAGCCTCACGGGATCCCAGGCCGTCTGGTGAAGCAGGGTACCAACTCGTTCGACAGCACCACCATCCATATCCACACGCCGGAATGCTCGAACCATATTCATCAGCCGGTAGCGAGGAACGGGAGCCCTGTCAACGGAGCGGACGGCGGTGCCAGCGGAGAATGCGACTTCCATTGTTGTGCCCTTCACGAGGAGGGCCGTAGAATCGCGGTGCACAAGTCGGTGGCTACATCGCCGATCCAGGATGCCCAGCATCAGCAGTATCAGCAGCAGCATCATCATCCGCATCCGCAGCAGCAGCAACAACAAACGCAGACTCAAACGCCCTCGCCTCAGCCACCTTCTTCTCTGTCGGACGGGACAAGACGAGCAGGCCTGAGCAAAGGTCACGTGAGATTCTGCGACACCGCGGACGAGGAGTCGAGCTCCCGACTTTCCGGCAACTCGGCTGCCAGCTTTCATCTTCATCATCATCATAATCATCATCAGGAGCACGACAGCTCCGAATCCGAGACCGAGAATACGATCATGGAGGACGAGATCGTGACCTCGGAGAAATTTTTACTGCTCATCGATCAGCTCACCGTAGACCAGAAGCACTTAAGCATCAAGGACATCGGTATCATCCTCGAACGGCTCAGCTCGAAGATCCTCGATGTCGAGCGGCTCGACCGCGAGAGCGAGAGCGAGGAGTGTTACAACTGGACGATTAAGGCTATTATTAGGGGAGACGTGTTGCGGGAGCTCGGAGTTATTTACAATGGAAATTATTACGCGATCTCGGAGCATCCTGGATATAAGGAGGAATCCGAGGAGAATAACGAAGATAACGAGGAGGAGGAAGA
This sequence comes from Bombus pascuorum, assembly GCF_905332965.1. Taxonomy (NCBI): domain Eukaryota; kingdom Metazoa; phylum Arthropoda; class Insecta; order Hymenoptera; family Apidae; genus Bombus; species Bombus pascuorum. Next base: position 7,777,937 of record NC_083502.1, on the reverse strand, counting down.
GGATAGACTTTAATATGATGCTGTTTTACTAGATAGATAGATAGATAGATAGATAGATAGATAGGTAGGTAGGTAGGTAGATAGGTAGATAAATAGATAGATAGATAGATAGATAGATAGATAGATAGATAGATAGATTATACACCTATTAATGGTTATTATTAACATAGTACGTATCGAGCTGCAGGAAGGGGGAAACGTTTAAAAGGGCGAAGAACGCGAATGAAAAACACGGGAAATAGAGGAAGGTTCAATCGGCGGAGGGTCGGACGCACGAACATTCTCAGATTTTTTGATAGAAAATCGGGTTTGGGTAGGAAGGCCGGGGATGACGATAAACGAGCGGCAAACGTGATTTTTTTCAAAATGTTTTCATAATAAAACGAAGGTCGCGTTATAATAAAAAAAAAAAAAAAAAAAATCGTACGCTACCTTGTAAACTTAGTTCTAAAAACGGTTGTTGAAATATGTACTTATTAAATAGTATATATACTTGTAGGAAACATTTTTGGGATTACGGACGTTGACTCCGTAACCGTCCACAACACTGCCCTATCTAAAGAACAAAAAAAAAAAAAAAAAAAAAAAAAAGCAAAAAAAATTCAGACCTAGAGAAAGGAAAGGAGGGGAATAAGAGGAGAACGAAACAAGATAGAGACTCAATCTGTTTGTGGCTGTCTGTCGAGCTGTTCTGCGTTGTTTTTCGTCCCGCTCGATCTACGACGACGAACCGACGGAAACTAGAACCGAACTCTCGATTGAACGTCGCGAAACACAAATACGTAGAGAGGCAAAGAGATAGACAGATAGATGGATGAGAGAGGCAAAGAGTAGAACGACTACACTCGATGATCACGAACGGCCAAAAATTCGTTTCTGATCTAGCGTGGAAAATGCGCCGTGTCATTGAAAAGAAGAATGCAGATCCAGCAGAAAAAGGCACAAGAAAGAGAGAGGAAGATCGAAAAGAAAGAGGATATGTACACCTCGATTTATTCGTCGTTTGTCATCGATGTAAATTCTCCTAAGATTCACGAGCAAAATCGTGATTTGCGTAGCAAGAGTCCCTTGCAGTCGGAATCGGACTGCATTCCACTGTGCCAAAGGATTCTCGTTCCCCTTCGATCGTCAGAGCGCGAGCCGTTTCAATCGAAAGTCAAGCTACAGATAGCCTCGAGAGTTTCGTTCGAAGGAGGTCGTTTGAAATGAAAATTTTGTTCCTTGTCAGTTTGTAAGAAACGAATTAAATCAACTGCCCGGCTCTCGCTATGTATAACACACGGTACACGTACTATGACATGCGACGCGTTGTTTCATTCACGTACGTTACACACCATACATTATACATGCACATACACATAGAGACATACGAAGTACAGTCGTCTAACACACAGAGAACACATGCACGCGATACGGTATATAGAGAATACGGAAGACCTCATTCAGGATTTACGTTAGCGATTACGCTACGATAAGTGATACCGATACATAAGAGAATTAGTCGCGCCACGGACAAGTTTATCCGGCGTACTCCGTGAAACTTTGCAATTTTAATATATTTCTATTGTAAGTATACTTGACACTGCGAACAAGAATACGACGAAAAATATTCGATAACGTATGTAGCGAAGGCGTCGTGCAAAGAAATCACACTTTATACATAACGTGTGTGTATATATATATATACATACATACATACGTACGTACATACATATATACATACATACATACATATACATATGAATATATACCTAAATTACTGCTCCGTAAAGAGAGCTTGGTGCTCGGGATAAGAACCAACGGGGTAAAACTGCACGTATGTGTACGTTGCATAGAAAGAACAACGTTTGGTTCAGTTCGTTTGGTTTTCCGGGTGAGAGCCGTTTCCTTGTGGCATGGTCTTCGCGTACCTCGTTCCGTCCTCGATTTTCTCGCGCGTTACGTTTCTTGTATCGACTAGGGGGCTAGATGCGAGGGGAACTCGACCGAACGAGGAGGACGAAGCGTAAAGGTACGAAAGGCAACGAGGATGAACGAAACAGCGAGAGAGTACAAGTTCGAATGCGCGCCTGTGCGAATCTTCCGTTATGCGAGAACGAGTGCGTGTCTGAAAGAACGGAACGAGAAGACCAAGAAGAAGAAGAAGAGAGAGAGAGAGAGAGAGAGAGGGAGGAAAAGTGCGAGAAAGGGTATAGAAATAAAGGGAAAGATGAAGAGAGAACGAGATAAAACGAAGCGCGTCTTTTGTTGGGCGAAATGTCACTTCTCTTCTCGTACCGACGGATGCTCTTTTTTTTTAGTCTGATTCAGTGGAACAGAGTGTGTTACATGTGCTTTTATGAATTTAACGCTACACGACTTGTGCATCTCCCGAGGGATGTTTCTACCGTTCAGAACCCGTTTGCAGGTTTTTTCGTATCGTAGTGCCACTTTAAATATTAATAAATAAATGAATTATTAAAACTGAATAAACAAACGGATAAATAAATAAATGAATGAATAAAACAATAAGAATAATAAAGATATAATAATAACAACAACAACAACAACAACAATAACAATAATAATAATAATAATAATAATAATAATAATAAAAAGGAATAAAAGGATTGTTATAAGTTGTAACTGTTGTTTTTGGTATATAATGCAGGTACTATATACCCATTGAAAACGAACATGGGGCCTCCGTCATTCATTTACGCAGACCTCATCCTTAAATCCTTCGCGCGCTACGAGGCACACACGCGCCTTCTTTATCGGATTTTGCCCAGGATGGCATACATGTTTTGCGATTTTTTCCCGTGCTAGACGATTCGCCCCGAAGCGATTCCTGCCTTTTCTTTCTTTTTTTTTTTTCTTTTTTCTTCTTTTTATTCGGCATTCTTCGTTTCGAGACAAGGGATCGAAGAAGATCGATCGTGAAACGGGAAGTCAAGCGAGGCTGACGGGGCACGCGGTTACGAAGGGGTGAGGAGAATAGAGGACATCGAGGCGGAGAATATAAGTAACCTCGCATTACGATTACCTCTGTATATCTGCATAGCCGAATTACGGGAAAAGGCTAACGAAGAATAGAGAAAAAAGGAGAGTGAGTGAGCGAGCGAGAGAGAGAGAGAGAATGAGTGCGCGCGCGCGCGCGTGTGTGCGTGTGTGTGTTTGCGACAAAGCGAGAGAAACCATCGAATCGATGTATCTACGTTTTCATCGCTTGTCATCTTTTGCCGCGTAGCGTATTTAAATTAAATCCTAACGATTGATACACCGATTGATCATGATAAGGTTTACGCGAGGACAAGAGTGCGAATAAAAAAGGCAAGGAAAGAAGGAAAAGAAAGAAAAAAGGAAAAAACGAAAAATGTAGAGAAGAGAAAAGGAAAGGAGCGATGGGGAAAAAGATTGAGAACGAGTCTTCCCTCGTATGAGATGAGGCGCCGCGTGTGCGTGCATTCGCGTGTATTCGCACGCGTGCACGTAAGTTAAACAAGAGCTATAAGGAGAAATAATCACAATTTACAATCCTACTATGCACTGTCAAAATGAAACATAAATTAAAGTAGCGCGAGTTAAGGTTTTTTAAGCGTTAAAAACGATGTACTGACTTTTTTAATGACGTTTTATCGCGTTACGGAGTACTAGACACACACACACACACACACACACACACACACACACACACACACACACACACACACACACACACACACACACACACACACATGTATATGTACAGACGTATATATACATATATACGTACGTACATACATACATACATACATACATACATACATACATACATACATACATACATACATACATACATACATGCATACATACGGAAGGGATATAAACAAGTACATATATAAATACGAATAAAAATAAATAAATGAATAAATAAACGAATAAATAAATGAATATACACACACAAATACGTACACGTGCATACATACTAGTATACAAGTGTCTGCGAGCGAGTGTCTGATGAACGATGCGCAAATAAACGAGAATGTAAATAATAAAGAACCATATACACATATACGATATATCGTTGACAAAGAACCTATAACGTTCGTGGAACCGCTCGTACAGTGGCTTGCAAGACTATTTCGTACATTTGCCATAGAAAATTTTTACACACATATTGCGCGTATTATGTAAAACACTTGGATATTTTATTAGCGTTATAACGGGACGCAACTGCCCCAAAATTATATTGACAAAACATCAATTCAATCTGAAAATATACATACGTACACATATAGAAGCTGCAACATGTTTAGCGCAAACCTGTATTTAGCAAAAAATTAATATACAGTGTGAATGGTCATCTTAAATAGTAAATATGGTCCGACTGAATACCGAGACTCATGTAATGACTCATGTAATGACTAATGTAGTGGATGATTTTTGCCTGTTTAAATAATTTTGCGATCTCTGCAAAATGTATACTCGTACCGTACATCTTGCAACTTCTATATATCTTTTCGGAATTGTTTAAAATTTAACCAATGCCACAAGTATAATATATTCGTAAAAGTCGTGTCAACGAGCGTACTTTCGCGAGCCACTAAACGAACTCGTTCGAGAGGATGTTTCACGTCGTAGATAAAAACCTTCGGTAGATTAGAAGATCTACGATCAATTTAAATGGCATAACCGTTTAAGTAAACGAAAGACGGCAATTTGGCGAAGAGCGTTCGAGCTAAGGAATAAGATTCGCTTCGCTCGGCACCGCTTCGAGAGTACCATTTTACAAAAATTTTACTCGCAGGATTTATGGTGAGAAATCTTTTGCACCCTTTTTCCCGGCGATCACGACGTTCTAAGCGATTCATCGCAGCTGACTCGGGTCGAGAGGTTAGTGAGAAAGTACGAAAGTACTGAACTTGAAGCACCTAAAATACTAATAAGACATCGTTCGATGAATCCAAAGATGTAAAAGTACAGCCATTTATGGCAAATCTGATGAGAAAGATGTAAAAAGAAAAAAAAAAAATGTGGATAAAGTTGACGGAGCTCGACAACTTTCCGACTTTGAATGAAATGCAAAAATTCAAACTCTACTTCTTAAAGGGAAATCGGTATTTATATTTATTGTTAATTAAACTTCGAATTCTTAATTAATATTTATCAATTAAACGACAAGTTAATGTAATGTATTACGATGCAAATATTCCATAAAATATGTTTCTAATTATACTACGACCAATTACAACTGACTGCTAGAACCAGATGGGATGTAATATTCCATCGCATCGCATCGTCAACTTCGTCTAAAATTTTTACAACTCACCCATCACATTTTCCATGAATGATTGCACTTTTATACCTTAGGAATACCTACAGAATGATGCCTCGTTGGAATTTTAGGTGCCTGAAGGGGATACAAGTTTGGCTCTTTTTCATCATTCTCCGTTTCATATTCGCGAAATACAACGACGACGAATAACGAGTCACGCCTGGCGCCGTTGATGCCAAACGATGCTCGACGTAAGACAGAAAAGCTACGGGATAAGGCTCGATCGGAATCACTACCATTCAACAAGATCGTAGCCGTCGGTGAGCGTTCGATCGCGAGGACTTTGCTATTTCTATATATCGATTCAGCGTCGAGGAAGAAACCCGTTTCGTTCACCTGTTTACGAATAAAGATATCGGACGGCCGGTCTTCTATTTTCTTTGATCGTAAATTATTTACATAGCGCTCTTTAAGGTGGTATTAGTACCGCGACTGTAATACTCGTGAAAAGTAGAGCACGCCGATTGTGAGACTCCATAGACTTGGTAAGGTTAGGTCTTGTAAAGATTCAATCACGCGCAGGTAATACATTAAACGACGGTGAAAATTTCAAAGAATTCGTAAGAAAGTCAATCCACGTTACAAATACCTTCACGCAGCTCGCGAGCAACTCGTTATATTTTTTACGCGTTGAAACTAATAATACCTCCCTTCTTCTTCCCCAATAATTCCTAATCCTCAATTTCACAACGATGGCTGCGCGATCGAAACGCGCGGCAGTATATCTCGTCGTTGGATCCCCGGTGCGATTGAAATGTATTTTCATTAAACTGAAAGCCGCGAGTCGGATAGGAACAACGAGTCCTTGGTATGCGTGTGCTGCTGGAACATTAATATTCGGTTTGCATCGCCCGTTCTTATCTTTTCGGGAGAAAATTCCACTCGGCTTCTAATCGCGTTGCACGAAGAAATGATCAGGACGGCCCATCTCTTCGAGAGCACACGCCGTGACGCAGCGGCCGATGTTAGCAGCGGTGCTGGCTTGGCTACGACGCAAATTTATCAGTAAAAACCTCGCGTACTTATCATCTACCTGTCCTTAGTCTCGGCGAATAGCTAAGCCGCGAGAAGAGCCATTCTTATTTGGTTCTCTTAGCGACCGAATAAATACCGAAGGCAGAAGGTGTAATCTCGCAACAGGCGACCAAGATATTGATCCACGATGTTACACGGCGACGTGATTCCTCTCTCTTCGAACACGTCATTTTCTTCGTGTCAACGGATTACGTCGGACGCTGTGTTTTTCTCCAGCCAATTCGATTCGTGGGAGAAGGTACAAGCACGTGTGTAAAGGCCCTCGGCTCGTCGAGCATCTGTTCCCTCGATGCTCGCAACTTTACTAATTTATTAAGGACGAAGAGGGAGAAGGGTGGAATAGGACGGCGAAGGGGAAGGAACGAAGATAGAAACGATAGATGAAGAGAGGCGTAGAGAGAGAAAGGGGGAGAGGGGGGTCGAAAGGGGGAGAGAAGGAGGAGGAGGAGGAAGAGAGAGAGAGAGAGAGAGAGAGTAGGAGGGAAATGTAGGCAATCGTCGCGTCGATTCGAGATGTATGTAGCTCGGAAACTCTCGAGGCACCGCAATTTTTCTCCGAATAAATAGCTGTCCTCTGACACGGACACGGTATTCCAGGAATGCGGTGTGCGCGCTCGAATCAGCGAAATGTATTTTAATTACGGAGTGATTTGGTGGAGTACGAGCGCAATGCGAGCGCATTCCACGCTTCTGACGTCACCAATGCATACAGCAACATCGATTATTCGATACATCCTCGGAGGAAAATCTTCGCCTGGGGGTGTTTGCTCGTTACAGAAAATCAATGTACCTATCGAAGATCGTAAAACGTGTCTTGTATTTTTCTTCTTCGAGTCGCCAGTGAAACGAATATTTCACGAATCGAGGAGAAAAGTGGAACGACGTGACGTGCGACCCTGGCGTTTCTTTTAATCGATGTCCTGCCGAAAGCTGGTCATCTTCGAAGCACGTTCGTACCAAGCGTTCATCGCTTTCAGTGGTAATTGGAACAACGTTGGAAACTTTGGTCGTAGTTGCCGACGCAGTGCCGCGTATTTCGCTGGCACGAGCTACTCTTCGCCCTCCGCCTTGTGAATAGAAGTAGCGCGTCGATAATCGGAAATTATAAGTCAAGCGTAAAATAGCATTCACACGTCCCCCTGATTGACTGCTAGCTATTACCGCGACGGTAATTATAAGGCGGGAGTCGAGAGGAACGAGACGGATCGAAAGGCTAAGGGTTTCGTTTGATTGGCACTACCGCCAGCGAAAAACCTTTGACCCGACCTATATATCGCGCGCAACTTTCTTCCCTTTGATTCCCTCCCATATAGCTGGCCAGAGTTTCTTGCCTTTGCGAGACGGACCTCGATCAGCCAACCTTTTCTTCGGCCTTAGCAGAACCGTGCGTTGCCCTTTGCGATCGAATCGAATTTCACCTATTTCGCGAGCTGCAGGATTGAACACGATCGAGCCGCAGTAGTCGTTGACCGAAACTGATCAGTAGCGGTCGGACACGTTACTCGGCCAGCGAATACGTTCGTTTCTCGGTCGATCGTCCGACTCTCGCTACACACGTATTCTTTCCCTCTGTTTCTTTTACTCGCGTATCTTTATTACGGAATGCTTAAATTATTTGCTTCGCTTCGATACTTTAGGAAATTACGCATTAAAACAAGGAGAAGGTGAGAAAAGCATTTTTCACTTAAAACATTACGTTTAAGCACATGAACGCATTTAAAAATTCAGTGTTAAAGAAGACGATCCAAATACAGGTTAAAGTCTAAATATGGGCTAGTCGAGCTTTTAAAGGTGAATACTTTTGCTTTTACTTTAACTAGAAAATTTGAAATAAATAGTACATAAGATAAAGCAAATATGTTTCGGATATACGTATGTACATTGAGGTGGCCATCCAGTTAGATGCGGGGCCGCGCCTACAGCTTTCCCATCCCTATCCTAGGTATAATACAAATGAAAGTTGGGGCCTTTCTTATATAAACGACGATGAGTTTTCCTTTTTTCTTTTTTTCATTTGATTTAGCTCAAGGGCCGTACAATCATTGTTAACTTGGTACTTGTTAGATTGCATTTACTCGAATATAAGTGGTTAGAAATAAAATTGCATATGCATTTGCATAGGATTGCGATCCTGATAATGGTAAGATATGGTTAGGTCAGATTGCATGAGTTACCGAGGGTAACGCCGAACCTGTCAGACTCTCCCCCCTCCCCTCCCCGCCCCCTCGCCCCCCTCAAAAGATCTAACGAAACCTAACTTTTGAACCACGATTATCCAACGCCTCGGACAAAAATGCATGTTACTCGGGACCATCCCGACGAACACCTTTCTACGACATGTCTCAAGGTCGAGTTCATTGGACTCGGGGCACCCCTTTACGCATAAATACCGATTTATATTCTATAAAAAGAAAGCAAGCGTTGCTTCGAATTATCAATTCATCGTTAATTTCTACAGGTATTTTGGTCAAACTTGCATACGCGTTGTTACAAATCGAGCAAAGTGACCCGGATAACTTATTAGTATCCACACGAGCGCTGATATATACTACCTGTACAATCTTCCACTAAATGATTTATCATCCCTATATCCATTTCACATAACCTTCTACAGTATTGACTTGCTGGCTGTGTCTTCGTTGGAGTTTCATCGTTGCTTATTGACGAATTTGACGATTGATGATTTATATATGTCGGAGATGAAAGGACACCGGGCCCCCCCCCTTGGAATTATTTGGAAAAGCCCGAATACTGTAGCATTTACGAAATAACCCAGACACAGTCATTCGAAACTTGAGACAATGAGTTTAGGCTCGAGGCGACATCCGGTCGCCGAGCGTAGCCACGGTCACGGGATGAACGTTTCACATAACAGAGACATAAAGTAACATAGCTTTCCTTTAAAGAATTGGCAGTACAGACACTTGACAATAAGACATTCCAGCGGCCCCGCAGCTCGCCACGCACAGACCCCATTCTTTGGGCCAGATGATCGCCAGATGCCGATGCATCGTTTACAGTTTATGTTCAGATAGCCTGAGGAACCGTTATAAATCTTAGGACCTAGTTAACTAAAGTCCTTCAGATTGACAAACAGTCTTTGTTCCATCAGCCTGTAAATCTGTCACCTATTGCGAGAAGTTACGGGAAAGCCTGATTTGGTCACGTACGACGTTGCCTGCTAGGAACTCTCTCTCTAGGGCGGCTAGCATCCTTTTCCAACCGCCAACATAGAAATTGACCAATTAACAGCAGCGCCTATTTCCCTCACCCTCCGAGTGGAGGCTTTCTTTGACGAATCCGATGATCTCGTGCCCTTAGGCACACCCCGTCATAGTTTTCCTCTGCAGCGTCGTCGCGACGGAAATTCATTCTTTTCTGGCAATCTGATTAGCTAAGAGTCAATCAAGCGTTCCTAGTATCACGAGTAGTAAGTTGAGTACGACTTAGACTTTGAAGCAAAGTATATTCGTCATCCCGTTGACCGTGGATTCGCTATATCGAACTTAGGGCCATTGTCATTAGCGTCCAGCTACCGCGTCCGTTTGTCAATCTTGTATCAGCCATACTTGTGTAATAAATATCTGTGCGACAACCATGAACAACACTGGTGAAGATTCATTATACGCCCCTAACGTCAACCCGACATCAGAAGTGGGATCACCACCGTCTACAATTAAGGAGCAGCTTCTGGCCATCGCAAGTGAATTGAAAAAGCAAGAGGCGGGTGCGGAACCTAAGGAAGTATCACCACCGTCTACAATTTCGAAGCGGCTTCTGGCTGTCTTGAGTCAATGGGAGGAGCCAGGGGTGAGTGTGGAACATAAGGACATATCATTACCGACGTTCAATCCCGATATCGCGGGTACCGACCCTGTCGCATGGTGCTCACTTGCCAGTTGTCTCATGGAAGGAAGGCCCATGCGATATAATGAGTTACTTCGCACCGTGAGTCAAGCGCTGAAGGGCACTGCCGCGGGGTGGCTCGCGCAGGTGCCGGTCAATGCAAGCCTTACCTGGTCAAAATTTAAAGAACTTTTTCTTACGCGCTTTGGTGGTATCGAAACGACAACCGAAGCTCTAATGAAGATGGTAGCCGAACCTCGGCTGGAAGGTGAATCCATAGGGGCCTATGGTGTTCGTCTCTGTTCCCTCCTTGGGGCAAGGTGGGATCATCTGGATGCGATCGAGATAGTCCACGCCACCGTTCTTTATCACCTGAGTCTGCTCGATGAACGTGTCGAGAAACTAGCGCTTACAAGCGACATCAAGACTCGGGATCAATTTTTGATGGAAATGAAAGCTTTCCACTACGCGAAGAAGAGGCCGGCGCCTTCGTCAGGAAATCCGTCGACGGGCCCCGAAGTTAAACGGCAGAAGATACCTGACCCCCGGATCAGGTGTCGTCACTGTGGTATTCCCGGGCATAAGATAGCGGAGTGTCGTACGAGAATGAGAACCGAGAGACAGGAGAAAAGCCGACCGGCTGGATCGTCCAAGGTGTCATGCTTCAAGTGTCGCGGAGAGGGCCACATCGCATCCAACTGCCCGCTGCTGCAGAAAACAAATCGCAACCCCGTTAACGAACGTCGAGTCAACTCCTGCGTGGTTGAGTCTTCAACTGGTAACTTAAGCCATCTGGGTGAGTCGTTCTCGTTTTATTTCGATTCTGGAGCCGAATGTTCGCTAATCAAAGAGTCCATAGCCTCGAAGTTTTCCGGCAAAAGAACGACCGACGTAGTAGTAATGCGAGGGATAGGAAATCACCGTATTAATTGCACGTCTCAAATTGCATCCATAGTACGTATTAATGGGTTTGCGTTGGAGATAATTTTTCACATCCTTGCCGACGGCTATCTAAATTACGACATCATGATAGGCCGCGAAATTTTGAGCCAGGGTTTTAACGTCAATATTACCCAAAATAGCCTCAGTATTTGCAGGGCAAAAGCTGTCAATGTTTACAATATAACCGCCGAAAGTAAAATCGATATTAATGGGGTCGACACCGAGGTGTTCGGTAAAGACAAAGACCGATTGATCTCCATCCTCGAAGAATTCAAAAGTTCATTTATTACGGGTTTCCCGCGTGCACGAGTAAATACGGGACAGTTAGAGATACGTCTGATCGATCCTAATATCACCGTACAAAGAAGCCCCTACAGGCTTAGCGAGGCAGAGCGAAGCATAGTGCGCGAACGAATAAGCGAATTAATTAAGGCAGAAATTATAAGGCCTAGTAACTCACCGTTCGCGAGCCCTATGTTACTCGTAAAGAAGAAGGACGGCTCGGATAGGTTGTGCGTAGATTTTCGAGAGCTAAACAAAAATACGGTCGCGGACCGATATCCTCTACCTCTTATCGCGGATCAAATCGCGAGATTGCAAAGGGCGAAGTACTTCATTAGCCTCGACATGGCCAGCGGGTTCCATCAAATCCCCATTCATCCCAATTCGACAGAATATACAGCGTTTGTCACCCCCGACGGGCAGTACGAGTATACGACGATGCCGTTTGGATTGAAAAACGCACCGTCCGTTTTCCAGAGGGCTATTCTCAATGCCTTGGGCGGCCTCGCCCACTCGTACGTCGTTGTCTACCTGGATGACGTCCTAATCATCGCTGAATCGGTAGATCAGGCCCTAGAAAGATTACGCATCGTACTAGGTACCCTCGTAAACGCCGGGTTCTCCTTCAATTTTTCGAAGTGTTCCTTTCTCAAGACGTCTGTACTTTATCTCGGGTACGTAGTTCATAACGGAGAAGTTCGCCCAAATCCGGGTAAAATACAAGCCTTGAGTTCTCTACCGGCACCAACGACCGTCGCTCAACTTAGGCAGTTCATAGGTTTAGCCTCCTATTTCCGAAAATTCGTCCCTAAATTTTCGCAGGTAATGAAACCATTGTACGCACTTACCTCCGGTATTAAAAACCTAACTTGGACAGATAGACACGAAACCATAAGGCAAAAAAATAATTTCCATCCTGACCAACGAGCCGGTGTTGATGATATTTGACCCGAATTACCCGATAGAATTACATACTGACGCTAGTTCGGACGGATACGGCGCTATTTTAATGCACAAAATCGACGGCAGAAACCGAGTAATAGAATATTACAGTAAGAGAACGAGCCCCGCGGAATCCAGATATCATTCATATGAACTAGAGACCCTGGCAGTCGTAAACGCCGTTAAACAGTTTCGCCACTATTTACACGGACGGGAATTTCTCGTTGTCACTGATTGTAACTCGTTAAAAGCAGCTCGTAATAAAGTAAGTCTAAGTGACAGGGTTCATAGGTGGTGGGCTTACTTGCAAACTTTCACTTTCGACATTATGTATCGAGAAGGCAAACGAATGGCCCACGTAGATTTCTTCTCGCGTAATCTTGTAGACACCGACCGCGCCCCCACCAACAAGATCGAAGAAAAGAAAATTAATCTGGCCGAAATCTCGGAAGATTGGCTACAAGCGGAACAACGTCGCGACCCTCAAATTTCTGAAATCGTCAACAAACTGCGAAACGACGAGCTCGCGGAAGACATTGCGAGTACGTATGAGTTACGATCCGGTACCCTTTACCGTAAAATACAAAGGAGAGGCAAGACCCTCTGCCTGCCCATCGTACCAAGAGGGTTTAGGTGGTCCGTCATTAACCACATACACCAGTCAATTATGCACTTAGGTTGGGATAAAACGCTCGAGAAACTGTACGAGTATTACTGGTTCGAAGGGATGGCGAAATATGTTCGCAAATTCGTAGAGAACTGTCATGCTTGTCAGATTTCTAAGGCGAATTCAGGCAAAGTGCAAGTTGAATTACATCCCATACCTAAGACCAGCATACCTTGGCATACCATTCACGTAGACATAACGGGAAAGCTGAGCGGCAAGAACGACTCGAAAGAATACGTCATTGTCCTGATCGATGCCTTTACCAAATTTGTATACTTACACCACACTCGTAAAATAGACTCACTTAGCACCGTTAAGGCACTTAAGTCCGCCATATTTCTATTCGGCAGTCCCTCTCGGATAATAGCGGATCAAGGGCGATGTTTTACCGGCAAAGAATTTCAAGATTTTTGTCAGGATAAACAAATTAAACTCCACCTAATAGCAACCGGTGCTAGTAGAGCGAATGGACAAGTAGAGCGTACTATGGGTACATTAAAGAATATGTTTACAACGGTAGAAACGATCGGGCGATCATGGCAAGACGCGATCGGCGAAATACAGTTAGCTTTAAATTGCACCACTCATCGTGTGACTAAATCGAGTCCGCTAGAATTATTAATTGGTAAAACAGCGAGACCCTACGGGTTACTACTATCTGAAAATACCGAAGAAAAGGAAATAGATATCTGCAACGTAAGACAACAGGCCATACGAAATATGGAAGATAGCGCTAAGTACGATAAGGAAAGATTCGATAAAACGAAAGCCAAAGTAGTTAAATTCAATCTCGGTGACTTTGTATTAAAGAAAAACGAGGAAAGGAACCAAACGAAACTAGATCCGAAATTTAGCGGTCCATTTGTGATAGCGGAAATTTTGGAAGGAGATAGGTACATTTTAAAAACACTAGACGGCAAACGGTCATATAAATACAGTCATGATAGGTTAAAGAAAATGCCAGATAGTCGCGTTCCTACTGAGTTGGACGTCTGCGGTGATGACGAGAACAGTGACCATGACGATGCGAGTACCTTGGTCTCAGAGGATCATTCTGACCACAGCACTTAGCAGAAAGAGTTTGCATATGCCAGTGTGGCGATATGGCAAAGGACAATGTCTTCATACATGTCCAGTGCGGTAATCAGGTGTCGGATCGAACATAGTGGCTCACATACGCCTTACGGGGGGCATACGGCTCAAACAAAGTAAGTGCGGGATCAACACACCGTTACCGAATTCGATTCAAGTATCATGGAAATAACATCTAACGTAGTGTGGCGATATGGCAAAGGACAATGTCTTCATACATGTCCAGTGTGGTAATCAGGTGTCGGATCGAACATAGTGGCACACACACGCTTACGGGGGGCATACGGCTCAAACAAAGTAAGTGTGGGATCAACACACCGTTACCGAATTCAATTCAAGTATCGTTAACACTACGGAGATAACATCTAACATAGTGTTTGAACAAAAGCTCAGTGTGGTATCATGATCCAGAGAACTGAGGGTCGTCCAGGTGCGAGATCGAGAATGGTCCATCATGTCATTACGCCCAGACTGATGATTCACAAAATGCGACTAGCGCTTCGAATATCAATCGTAACGTTACGGGTTTCCACTCTCTTTTAACTCTTTCGTTATCAAACGTCCGACCAGAATTTTTGCTGTCGAACTGGACCCTTGACCTATTTTGACACTTAACTAAATTGTAAATAACGACAGTTATATCGAGTCTAACATTGGGAAAATCCAATATTCTAGATACACCCGAGGACGTGTGATAGTCAGGATGGCCGTGTCGGAGATGAAAGGACACCGGGCCCCCCCCCTTGGAATTATTTGGAAAAGCCCGAATACTGTAGCATTTACGAAATAACCCAGACACAGTCATTCGAAACTTGAGACAATGAGTTTAGGCTCGAGGCGACATCCGGTCGCCGAGCGTAGCCACGGTCACGGGATGAACGTTTCACATAACAGAGACATAAAGTAACATAGCTTTCCTTTAAAGAATTGGCAGTACAGACACTTGACAATAAGACATTCCAGCGGCCCCGCAGCTCGCCACGCACAGACCCCATTCTTTGGGCCAGATGATCGCCAGATGCCGATGCATCGTTTACAGTTTATGTTCAGATAGCCTGAGGAACCGTTATAAATCTTAGGACCTAGTTAACTAAAGTCCTTCAGATTGACAAACAGTCTTTGTTCCATCAGCCTGTAAATCTGTCACCTATTGCGAGAAGTTACGGGAAAGCCTGATTTGGTCACGTACGACGTTGCCTGCTAGGAACTCTCTCTCTAGGGCGGCTAGCATCCTTTTCCAACCGCCAACATAGAAATTGACCAATTAACAGCAGCGCCTATTTCCCTCACCCTCCGAGTGGAGGCTTTCTTTGACGAATCCGATGATCTCGTGCCCTTAGGCACACCCCGTCATAGTTTTCCTCTGCAGCGTCGTCGCGACGGAAATTCATTCTTTTCTGGCAATCTGATTAGCTAAGAGTCAATCAAGCGTTCCTAGTATCACGAGTAGTAAGTTGAGTACGACTTAGACTTTGAAGCAAAGTATATTCGTCATCCCGTTGACCGTGGATTCGCTATATCGAACTTAGGGCCATTGTCATTAGCGTCCAGCTACCGCGTCCGTTTGTCAATCTTGTATCAGCCATACTTGTGTAATAAATATCTGTGCGACAACCATGAACAACACTGGTGAAGATTCATTATACGCCCCTAACGTCAACCCGACATATATATATATATATATATATATATATCTCTTTTTTTTTCTTTTTTTTTATTTCACGCCCTCGCTCGCTTTCGATGTGGTTGACTCGTTATTTACAGAAGAACGGTTAAAGCGTATTATCAATTAGCGGTTGCTGGGAAATTCTGTTGGCCCTGAACTCGCCCCCGAGAACCTTTCCGTTCTGACCGCATCCCGGGGTCGGGTGTTTTTAGCCATACACGAGAGTTGGCCGCGAAACCCTGCCAATGGCTTTATCGCGCACACCCTAAACTCATACCGCCCTTTAGCTAATTGTAAGCTTGGTTGGCACGTGTCAATAAACAGGAATATGTCGTTAGTAAACTATGGATTTCGGTTTCGGTAAACTTTGTCTGAATCTCGTGCAAGTTCGTGTCGAGCAGGTTCGCGCGGTAGAACCGGAGAGTCCGGCTCGGTGACGCACAGTCAACCTTAATTATGCTGCACGAACGAATCACTATCTAGTCGACTGTCTACGGGAAAAGAGATCGTATCGGGTTAGGCAAAAAGTAGCTACACCCAGTTGATATAGATGATTGCCAACGCTGGGCTTCGATAATTCTAAAATAAAATAATACTATGGGAATCTCTCGTGTGGTATAACACGGATTATTTTCAACTACACTGTAGATTGGATCTACATAAGGATTCAATTCACGCACTAAATATTCTAGCAATTGCTTCACTTTCGTTACTTCTTACGTGTCTTCATATTATACGCATATTATACGCACATTATACGCATTTTATACGTATTTGTAATTTTAAATTTCTCATAATGCACAAGAATCCGCAGCCTAGTTATTAATCTCGATATGTAGCCGTTCGTATGTATCGATTGGATTAAAATCTTACCATTTTTTCGTCACGGTGTTATCATCGTGCATATAAAAGATATTTTTGACGTTTGCAGCGCATTTTCAAAAATTTTTGAAAAATAAAAGACAAATTAATTGCACGGAGTGTCAAGTCTTCTCGTTGCTCATCTTCAGATCGGACTAAACTCTACAAAAATTTAATCAAACGTGATAAACATTTTATTTCATGTTACACGTTAAAATCTCAGCTGTTAGAATTTAGGCTATACAGGCTAACCTTTCATAGGTTACCAATAGTCTTTCTTACCCGATTATATAGATATTATTTGCTACATTAGAAAATACCTCTACACAGTCGAGCGAAAACTTGTCATCTATGAGTTCACGTTCCAATTGTCTGTTAAACGTTTCAAAGCATTGGAAAATTCTTTTTATAATTTGAAAACTTGATTTGCTGAAATGAGAGCAACATTGAAATAGAAAAGTCGTAGGACCGTAGCGGGATTAAAGGCAGAAGAACAATCTCTTAGGAAAAAATGAAAATAGTTTACTCGCTTTCACCTTTCGTTCGCTGATGCTAGAGACGCCGCTGCTGCTGATAAATAAATAAACGAAAGGACGCGCTCTTCGTTGCGACAAAGGGAGTAGCAATTGTAGCAGATCGGAGGTGTCAATATTTGTCGAAACGCGACAAGTGTTTCCCGTTCGACACCGAAAATTCGATGTACCGATATAGAGTGTACAGAGGTGTGGTACATACGGTGAACGTAGAACGCGGACTTGGACGCTGAGCAGTTTTAATAATTTACGAGGGAAACTGCCGACGATCTGATAATCCGCCGTCAGTCATTTTCAGAAAACTTAGCCTCCAAGGTGTCCCCTCTATCTACGCCGTCGAGAAAGCCGCCTCGGCTTAGAAGGTTGGTTATCTCGGTGAATCGCGCACGTAGACCAGTTTCAAGTAAATTGATTGCAGCCTAAGATTTTACCCAGCGAAACGAGCCTATTATCGTCCACGAGAAAGTGGCTGGATAAGGCTCAACGGCTTCTACTACCCTTTCCGCTTCCGCCAAGTCCGCGCTTACGAATCGAGGCTATACGGAATACGCTCGAAGCCTATAAATATTTATTACGTATTACCGCGTTCGCGATACCAGCTAATTCAGGTACGAATAAACGCGGTGCCCTCTGGCGATTCCGCGTGCCACCGTAGGCTTAACAAACGCCGATTCCTACTCGACTGTTGCGCCAACCTCTGAAACAACCGATCCATTTTCTGCATTTCCTTAAAAATATGATTTCAAAAGTGTATTCTTTATACCAATGATTATTATTGGTACGCAAAACACGTTTCTCTCAGATCTATGTTTTTCAACAGATCCATGATATCCTCAAATCTGTTTCATCGATTAGCTTCAAAGTTTATATACACGTTGGCCCGAACCAAAATCAACTGGGTCTTACTTTCTTCTAATTTTATAAGCTGCCGGAATTTTACACGAAACACGAAAAAGATCGATAATCAAAGTTCGTAGCTTTCGTCATTTTCTTTTTTTTTTTTTTTTTTTTTCAATTTCAATTGTTCACCTTCTCTTTCGTTCCATATACCTGTAATAGTCAGTTTCGCTGCAATTAAAAAGCTGTTTTTCGTTTTCTTATCGGACCATTGAGCACAATACATTATATATATTTTGTTCGGTCTAGAAGCGATTTTCAAATGTTCTGTCCGTGTCTGACGAGCAGGAGGCTCTGACAGCGAGCCACGAAGAGAGAGAGAGAGAGAGAGAGAGAGAGTACAAAGAGAACAGCGCAAAAGAAAAATTATAATATCAGCGATTTCCGAAATATTCTAGAGTGCTGCAGCACGGTGGCGCGTATCGAGTAGTCGCCTCTGATGCTGACAATGAGTTTTAACTTCAAGGAGAAAGAGAAGAGGGAGGAGAAGAGAATTGGAACAGCGCAACGTAGGTATGCGACGAAGCGTCAAGTTGGGTGAAACGGGCAACGAGTTTGGCGCAGCTGGCTAATAATGCAGTTTATTTTAGCGCGACATATCCCGGTGAGCTATCGATACACGGAGATCGCGCGGCATCGCGCGGCATCGTTCTCACTGTTTATTCGGGCGAAAAAAGTTAATCGCCGAAAGTTGCCGCCGGTGGACTTTGCATCGGTGCAGCGCGGGAGAACAAATAAAGGAAATGGTGCGGAACAAATGACAAAGTAGCGTGAAGATTCGGACGAAAGTTCCGTCTTTGCTGACAAGAAACGCGGAAACGGAAGAAGAGGAGGAACTTGCTATGCTACGTACGAAATTACGCGCCTTCCAAGCGACTCGAGCTCGACGCGAAACGGACGAACGGGCACGATTTATTCCCTGGCACGTGTCGTTTTCTCGCGCGAAAATTGCCCGGATCGTGTTTTCCATGTGAAACGCTTACGTGCCGCGAGTTCTCCTCTAATATCCAGCAAACGTTGCCTCTGTGTATTACATTTACCTTGCCACTCGATGTCGATAATTCGATAAGGCGTTTATCAATGATGCGCCAACCGATAGTCGACACTCGAATGTCGTCGCGTCGTCGACGTAACAACTTGAACTTGAAAAACCGATATTCTGTCGGTATAATAGCTAATACGAAACTATACCGAAACCGACATGCAGTGACGGTCGAAAACATTCGTACAGTTTAAATACAGAATCAATTCTCTTCTTATGGAGAAAAAATTTACATTTTTACGCGGATAGTCAAGAAAATGAAACTTGGATGGAACATCATTCTACATACTAGATACTATACGTATTTACGTAGTATTATGTATCAAGTACTATACGAGTAACGAGTACTATAGTAAAACAAGCCATTCGGATGTTTTATACATATTTGCATATTACCTGCAATCCGTTTACACCATCAAATTTTCCATAAACGTGAATTTTAATCGGTTAAAAATGATTAATGAGCAATAAA
This sequence comes from Bombus pascuorum, assembly GCF_905332965.1. Classification (NCBI taxonomy): domain Eukaryota; kingdom Metazoa; phylum Arthropoda; class Insecta; order Hymenoptera; family Apidae; genus Bombus; species Bombus pascuorum. The sequence goes on along the minus strand of NC_083502.1, from coordinate 7,758,364 downwards.
GTATATAAATTTTAGAATATGATAGTATAACATGGTCTCCGTATCGTATGTCTCACGGCCGTGTAACATGGAGAGCGTCCGATAGAAATTTTTAAAACGTCAAACACAGCGAACACCAGATGTCCTTTAATTCTCAAAATCGCGGTAATACCCTTTGGTAGTTTAGATCTGATATAATTTTCGTTAGTAAAGTAACTAAAGGTATTGTTCACTGTCCGGATATCGTGCAATCGCTCCTCCTCGATGTACCAGCAACAAGTTTAAGAAGTCATCTATCGTTTCATACGCAACACGTGCAACATTGCGCATAGTATGGCTACTAATAGCAATAAATGCGTAAGTCGCGTGGTTAAGACAATCTGCTGACCGTTTTTTACGACAATGTTATGCTGTAACATATTTCTTCGTGCTTTTATACCGTGTCCCTGTCTCTTTGCTTCACGGATGTCTATTCTCCTTCTTTTTCTTTTTCTTTTTCTTTTTCTTTTTCTTTTTCTTTTTCTTTTTCTTTTTCTTTTTCTATCGTACATATCCATCTTGCGCTCTCTTTTATTTCTTTTCCCTTTTCTCCGTTCCCTACGTTAATCCGTTATACTTGGTAAATAAACAACTAAATAGACGAATAAACGATACAAAATGTAAGATATTATATAAATAAAATGAAAAATATCAAATAAAGTAAAACTTGTTACGGTCTTCCGTTGAATATAACCAATAAGTGTTGTTGTAACCAATAAATGATTCCCCTGATGTGTATACACTCAACAAATGTGTTTGTTACCGACACTTGTGTACCTACCTAAGCTCGTTTAGAGTCGAAATCTACGCTTATCTTACGCTTTATCTTTGCGAGACAGGGGCTAGATCGAGGAAGAAATCGAAGAGAGAAAATCGATAGGAGAGACAAAGTGGGACGAATAAGGCGTTGCTTGTTTCGACTGCAAGTTACCACGTTATCCGTGGTCTCCGCCGGCTTGCAGGTAACACGTCGAACGATCGGCAGAAGAAATTTTTAAGCATCCGCACTGCGCCAGAATCAGAAGATCGTTGACCGCGAAGATGCAACTAGGCTACTCGCGGTTTCCAAGCTCACTGCACGCATCGACGCTCCATCCCGTAATTTATAATAACAGACACGTTATCTAACGCGGAACGTTGCGAATATACCGAGCGCTTCTTCCCTGATTTACACTTTATTAGTCAACGAGCGAACGAGCGTTTCCCTTTGCAAATACGTGTTCCTGCCGTGGAACGGTGGCCGGATATCCCGGGGCCGTAACAGAAAATCTTTCGACTTGTACTCGAACGACACCGTTGCGCGATCCACGACATTCCGATCCGAACGTTGTGGAAATTTAATGAATGGCAATTTAACGGAGAAGCAACTATCGATTGTGACTGTAGGTTATGGATGAGTTATCTTATTGATACTTGACGATATATCGATAATATCGTTAAGGTATATCGTAATATGGTTCGGGTGAATAAAGCGACGCAGGTAGAATGCAACGTATTAATTGCAACAGGATCATTTGATATTCGTTTATAGGTATCTCCCGTGTAACACGGTAATACGGTAGGTTCGGAACAAATGTGAAGAGAATCAGCTTGGCTTTGTGATTATTGACGATACCTGTGCCAGGCGACCAAGCAAAAAACAATGATACTTTATTTAATGTTAAAAATGGAAAATAATTCAATTTTCCTTATTTTATCTCGTATCGGTATTTTAAAGAGTGAAATATTAATTCTTCTCGATTACAAAATCGTAATGTTCGTTTGATATCGTTAATATAAGATCAAGTTAATACAAGTTAATATAAGATAAGGTTACGCGACGCGTAAGCAAAGAACAGTTATGCTTTTGCCGTTAGTCGGAAACGATCACGAAAAATCACAAATCACCGTGAAAGTGAATTGCTAACGAACGTGATCGAATCACTCGTGATTCACAAATACCAGTTCGTGTCATCTCTAGCTGCAACGCGTCAACTGTAATAAAATCAATCGTAATCTATTCATTTATATTTCAACTTATCGCAGAAAATATAATGTGCAGTATCTTGGCTGTAATTTTGTTCTTCTGTTCGAGAGAATTTTGTTTGTTTGTTTGTGTACATATATCGTAAATTATATATCATAAATATCTACCTTTTGTACATGGTATAAAATACAGTTCCTGGTCCATACGTATTCTATATGTATATACGTCTCTATGTTCGAGCTATTCACGACGATCGCTGACTTTAATGCGATTTTCGTCATTTGAAAGCATTTCTCCAGTAAGTTTTAGCTATGTGAAACGTTAAGTTACGACAAAAGGAAGCAAGAGTTGAAAATGTGAACCGGAAACAGTTTAGCGATACATATGTATTCGCAATGCCAACAGCGAGCTTCTTCGTGTTTTGCGATCGTGTTGTGTTTGGGATCGCCACTCCGATATAGCTGAATATTATTTTTAGATTTTTCAATTCTATTAATATCTAAATTTTAGTATATCAAAGCGAAAATTGGCGAAATCGTTCGTATAATTTCATATTGTAATATAAAGCAAGACTGAACGTGCAACGATCAAAAATTGTCTTCTTTTCAATTCTCTCTTAACGAAGATTGAGAAAGATTAAATTCTCTCTTAATATTGTGTTTTGCCTGTAAAGAAATATAAACTTAACGTTAACTTTGTTACATTCGCGTTTGATATTCAGCAGGTTTTCCTTTATTCTTGATCACTTCTATTAATTCGCTAGGTACGCTATATCGTATCCACTAAATGATTTAATGTTTCGTTCGGAATATCCGCCCACGCGAATTTTACTCCCTTTTTCAAGTTCAACGATATTTTCTATCGGCGGCTTCTCCTGATCGTAAACTTTTTTTGCTAGAATTGTCCACAGATTCTCGATCGGGTTCTGAGCAAAACTCGATGCTGACCACGGCAATAATTCTATTCCGAAATCTTGCAACCACTTTTTCGTAGTGGCGGTTGTACGAATAGAGGCACTGTACATTTTTGAAAAATTGCCTTTTCGTCTTCCACTTTTCGAAAAGGAGTTTAGTTTGGAAGAGGCGATAATTTATCCTCCAGAAAAATAATTCCGCTTAAGATATCCAGACGTGCTCGGTGATTTTTGAAATATCTTTGAAATATCGAAGAAATAACGCAGGAAATGTGTTCAAATTTATAATTATTCGCAGCATTGTATCTGTTTCCAGTGTGATGTTATTATCCGTGTGACTGTACGAGCTTCGAGCACAATGCGTTGATACGAATTTTATACTTGTTTGTTTCGGTTGGCCGTTCGCAAGTTGAGAGCATAACCAGGAAAGTGTAAAACATAATGCAGAGATTTTTCGCCAGCCTGCAGCACGCGTTTACCATAGCCTAACCAAACTTAACCTGATCTAATCCATTTTCAGTACGCAACGTCAGAACGCAATGTAAGAAGTACAAGCTTTGTTTTGTCGTGACACGTGACCCGTGATCGTCTCGGGGCTCCGACAAACTGCGACATATCGAAAAATTAGCGAAACCGATGTTGAAACCCGTTTTCTATGATTTTGCCCGGAGAACATCTCGATATTGTCGATCTTTATCGATCATTTTATCGATAGTAGTGCCTCTAGTCAAACAAGGAGAGACAAGGAGAAACCACGGTGTTTTCCTCCGTGCAACGCGTAGCCGAGCCCGGGTCGTTTTCGCGCGAAGAGAACAGCGACGGGGCTAAGAGCTCCCAAAGTTAATTTTCTACTTATCTATCGGTTGATAGATGGCCGAATCGAGGTAACAACTCGTAGGCTTCGCATTCGTGCCGAAAATAGAGCCGACGGTTTGCGATACGTTCGTTCAATTATCCCTCTATTCAACTTGTCTGTCTGTTCAGAGAGATGCTCCTTATCTTTTGAATCTTTTCTCCGAGGCTCTCTCTCTCTCTCTCTCTCTCTCCCCCTCTCTCTCTTTACGCGCAAACGCCTCTCCTCTGTAAATAACATTCTGTCGCCAGTGCTCGCATTACGAATAACTTGTACGCTGTACACACAGCTCGTTATACATATGATGTGTAATATAATGTCGCGTAAATATATCCATCGATGCGAGGCGGCGCACGTCGCCCGTTTTTCTCAGCCGCAATTCACTGGACCTGTTTCACCGTTTGCCACGATATATCCGATCGTTATTTGCCTCAGTGTCTATTAATCACCGGGCGTCCGCGACAATGGAGCATGCCGATTCTCGCGTGCTCGCACGAAAATCACCCATCTCTATAATTTTTTTTCATTTCTTCTTGGTAGCCGTATCTTACATGTTCGCTCTCTACTCTCTGCTTATAGATCGAGATTACCACGAAGAAACTGCGCACCTCGATCAGTCGTTCCGTCCCTATTCTGTACATTGTACACTGGCTCGCGACAGTATTCCAACACCCTGATCCAACATTTTTGTGGACTATGGATGGATGGATGAATGGATGGGTGGGTTGATGGATTTTAAGCTATAAATGCTGCGAATTATCGTTACGCTATCTGTTGTTGATATAAGAGAAATGTTAAGCAGGAATTTTCTTAAATGAAATCGTATAATTTTTCATTCTCTAGTATATAAAAAGTTATTAATATACTCACATGGAAGAACCATTGTTCTAGCAGATATTTTAACTTTTATTTAAAAAAAGAAAGGAAAACATAGTAGAGCCTGTAGTATGGAAGTTTTTCCTTATCCTCGTATTTTATACGACGATTTGCAAGATAAACGATAAAATATGTATTTATATGTTGTATCTTGTGTCTGCTACACTAATGGCCTTTCGACATGAATAGGTTAACAATTTTTTATAGCGAATGTCAAGACGGATCGATTGGCGCATTGAAAATTATTAGATGCACGAGGCATAGATAATACATGATATGGTATACATGTTTCAACGAAACTGAAAGTTTACTCAAAGCGTTTATTCTTGCTCTGTAATCGTCGTCAACATCAGGCCTTTGATTTATTAGGCGAGCGATGAATTCCATGGTGGACAAATTTTGCGTCTTTAGAGGAAAAGAATTATTTTCCCGATCTATCTAACAAGTCGAACAACGATCTATCTAAATTTCAAGTGAAACAACAAATAATGTTAAACGCACAATTAGCGCTAATGGTGATTTCGTTCTATTTATTGTTGTATATTATGGTTTATTAATGTAGCGAACAATTGACCGTTTAAACGCTTTAATCGCCTTTACAAACTGTATGCTTCTGATAAATATATCGTAACTTTTATACGCAACTTCTTTCGCATCAGTTTCAAATTTGACCAGTATTATCTGGCTAACCGTGTCTCGTTATAGTGCCAACGAGACTACAAAATATTTTCTATAACGTATACGTATGAGAGATGGATAGTTTTTTCGTACAAATTATACGTAGGAACGAATCGAAGGATGCTGAAAACGGAGCTGGAGATTCGATTGTCCGAGTCAGCGATTCGCAAGTGGCTGGTCAGCGAAATCGATGCACAACTTTTCGATAGAATACATCTTTACCCTGGATGCTGGGTAATAATTAGGCCAAGTCAACGCTGACGGACAGTTGTCCGTAGACAACGTAGGCAACGTAGACACGTGTCGCAGTCAGTCCAGGAAAATCATGTGCATACTGACAGGTTCATCGCACCAGGCTTCGAAACTCGTTGTTCGCGCAATGACGCGGCACGATATGCCTGGCATGATATTAGACGATGTCGATAGGCGAGCCGCGTGCACTTGTTGTTTGGCTACAGTTCGGTGCTTTCGTGCCGTCACGAAAAGGAAAACTCGGCTGCAGTTCGTAGGCGGATCGCATTCGAGACGCGTGAAAGAGTTATTGGCGCGTACCTGCACGTATTTAGATCGTGGCGACTGGTTTTATTCTTCGAACACGATACGAGATTACGATGCGAGATTGGCATCGTCGGCTAATTATATCCGAGGTACAAGTCTATGGGTCTATACGCGTGTTGCCAAATCACGACAGGACAGACGCGGCAAAATTGCGGCAAACGCGTAAACGAATAACAAATAGCTCGGTGAGATATACGGGTAAAGCGCATGAAAATTCCTTTCTCGAGAACGCAAGAGAAGCAGGGTTTCCAGCGACAAGGAGAGACTCGATAGGGGAATCGAACGGAAGAATACGCGGTATACGAGCTTTCGATGAAATTTGTTTGCTCGGTCGAAGGATATCGAGCCAATGACCACACGCGCTTTCCGTAAAAGTGTACAGTGTACAGGCGAAACCTGGTTTCGCTGGTTTCCATCTGTGTTTCACGACAAATCTGTTTTCCTTTCGTCGACGTACCGCGCCGCGTCCTTGTTGCATCGCGAATCGAGAGAGCGTCCGGGGCTTTTCAAAATTCGAAGAGTTTCATATCGCTTAATTGGCCGGCGCGTTTCGACAATGTATTTTCAGCATCGATCGCCTCGTGTTATTTACGTTGGCTCACCTACCGACGAATCGCAGTCGCGAAATAAACGTTGCGCCACGCGACGAGATAGATCGTTGTAAATAACGTGTATCGCAAAGTCGCAGCAGATGCCAGCTGCCCGTCACAACGTGTAAATTTAGGGACGTGAGATTGCGCTTGCTCGGTGTCCGTACTATGTGCGAAACCAGCAGGTAAGATGCTAGGAAATTTCGTTAGCGAGGCGAGCTGAATAGGCACACTCGATCTTGTATGCCGGTCGTGTATGTGTGTGCACGCGCGCTCATGTACATGTAAACGATAAAAGGCACGAATAAGCCGCGCTCTACCCTTGGAAGAGCCCTAGCAAAGACCGCGTTCTCGCCGCGATCTCGACTCGTCCTCAGACTTTTGTCCAAACAAAAGTGCTCGGTTTCCTTCCAGTTTTTTTCACTCTTTCGAAATCGATACACACGCGGCAGAGGTGCTCGAGAGAAGAAAGGAGAGGTGAGATAGGCGAGCTGGTATAGCGAGAATGGTCCAGGAGGCTGCTGTTCGTTAGGAGGCGATCGGTCGACGATCGCGCGACGCGATATATGATGTGCGATGTATGAATACAGGCTGAAAGAGAGAGAGAGAGAGTAGGGCCGGAGGAGGGGGACGGGGAGAGAGAGAGAGAGAGAGAGAGAAAGAGAGAGATCGGGTAGGAAAATTTGTGGGTGGAAGAGCGGTGGTATCGCGGGGCAACGTCCGGGCGACGAGGTCCGGCAGGGATGCAGGTGAGGCGGCCAGTGTCCCATCTTTCGGACGGCGGTGGTTCGTGATCGTAACGGTGGAAAATGGTGGTTCGCTCGGCTGGGGATTTCGCATCTCTGTATCTGTGCCTGATCCATGGCGAAGAAGGAGCCGCCGCGGTGGTCGCTACCGCCGTCACCGCCGCCGCCGCCGCCGCCGCCACCGCCACCGCCACCGTCACCGCTACCGGCACAGCACCAGCACCGGCACCGGCACCGGCACCGGCTCCTCCGCCGCCGCCGCCACCACCACCACCACCGCCGACGCCGCCACCACCACCACCGCCACCGCCACCACCGCCACCGCCACCGCCGCCGCCACTACCATCACCACCACCACCATCACCACCACCACCACCACCACCACGACCACCACCACTACTAGGACCGGTAGCACCACCACCGGCGAAGCAGCACCATCGGCGAAGCAGCACCACCAGCGAAGCAGCACCACCGGCGCTGCCGCCACCGCGTTATTGATTTGACAGGAATGACGGGAAATGGCGCAGGAATCGATAAGAGGTGGTCCCAAGCTGATGGTGGCTCTGCGCGGGTTTACGGCGCGGGTGAACGAAGCGGGTGTAGAAAGCAGGGGTGGGAGACGGGGCGAGAGCTTGTAGAGGGGTTACATGGAAAGCTCCTCCGGGGTGGGGTGCTGGGTGGGGAGGCGAGGGACGCGAGGGGTTGGAGGAGGCAGCAGAGAATATTTTCATACTCCAGACTCCCGGCGTAGGTAGAAGATGGCAGCCGAGGCGTGATTCGAGACCGGGACCTTCACTCTCTCTGGGCGCGCGCGAGTAGGGGGTATCCTTCGTCGTACGGACCAGATCGCGGAAGTAGTGCGCTAGCGTGGTGCATTATCGCGTGTCGTCCAGTGTACCAGGAGATTCGCGATGTTCTAGGAGGACCCGTCGTTCTATACCGTCGGTGCCGGTTTGTCCTCCTATCGCCGCAAGCCTTCTCTACTTTTCCTCTCCTCTCTACAAATTCTCTCTTTCGTTCTGCGTCTGCCTCTCTCGCTCTCTCACTCATTCTCTCTCTCTCACTCATTCTCTCTCTCTCTCTCTCTCGCTTTCTCTCTCTCTCTCTCTCTCTCTCTCTCTCTCTCTCTCTCGCTATCTCACATTCTTTGGTTCTCTTTCCATCTTTCTCTGTCCTTATCCGCTTTATTCCTCCTTTCTCGTTGTTCTCTACCTTGGCCGATTTCTCTCCGTTTCCCGCATCTGCTTCTCGTTCTTTCCAGTTAGATCCCGGTATCGGTTGTTCCCTCCGGAATCTTTCGCTCGATTTTTCGCCTGTTTGCTCTTTCGTTCCGTTATCCGCTCTCCCTCCTTTCTATTCCCTTTTTGGTTGTGCGCCCCTATATACCACTCACAGCCCTCGGTTCTCGCTTTTCGCTCGCTTCTACGCTCCTACCCGAACCGCGTAACCCAGTCAGTCAGTCGTGTACTCATGATCCAACTGGCGACCAGGTAGTATCGCTGATTATGCGCGACATGAGCACCACCGCCATCGTAGTGTTTTACGAGCGTCATGTAAAATGGAATTAAACAATGTTGTTAAGACGTAAACATGTTTTGGCTACACTGTGGACTCTTTGTTCTCGTGATTGCCGTACCTGGATTTATTAGCAGCGCCGACAGCACGTCCAAGCGAGGTAACGCCTGCCTGCCTGCCTATTTGTCCGCAGATCTGCCTGCTAGCTTGTTTGCTTGTGCCTGCCTGCCTGCCTGCCTGCCTGCCTGCCTATCCTATCTGTTTGTCTGCCCATTTCCCCCTACTATCGCTCGCCTGTGCTGCCTATTTGCAGTCTACCATCAGTGTCTATCCATTTCCATCTTTGCTCACTGCTACTAATTGTTTCTCGTGGTCCTCGCGATCGACCGAGCCGCTACACTCCCACCGTTCCGAGGGGAAATTCTCCATTCGAGGGGAATTTCCTTCGGGTAAAACGAGAGTAGCCAGCATGGCCATGCTCGATCAGCGATTTCTCCGCGTCCTAGGAATTCCAAGTCTCTCACCTCCGGGCCACTCTTCCTTCCTTCCTTCCTTCCTTCCTTCCTTCCTTCCTTCCTTTCTTCCTTCCTTCTTTGCTTCCTCTCTACCTGATGTATGCTTGTTGGCACGCGATCCTGTAATTTTATACGTGGTCGTTGCTCGTTACGTGCCAGTTTTAGCTGCCTCCTTCGCGCACGTCTTTTCGTCTCTCCATCTGATCTTTCCTCTGCTCGTTCTCGTAAATTCTGTTCGGACGCGGTCGTTAATCGTTGGGTAGGCTGGCATGGCGTGTGTTCCGGTTACACACGATTGCCTGTTGCAGACCGTCGAGAATATTCGGTGATTGTTATCCGGCCTCCCGGATCCTTTCTCATCCTCTTCCGTCTACCGACACTCAAAGATAAAGGCAGCGCTATATACAGCGTGCGTTGAGCCTCCAGTGAACCATTTCCCTCCAACGCGTGTTGCATGACACGACGATATCGTTTCGCGAGTGTCGGGTTGGCTGTTCTCCTCGGGCCAACTCTCTACATTTTCACGGCAAAGTTCGCGTCTCTACTTTTTATTCCATCTCCTTCTCGTCTTTTTTCCTTTTCGTTCTTTTCTTTCTTTCATTCTTTCTTTCTTTCTTTGTTTCGCCGAAGAACTCGACGACTCGAGCGAGTCTCGTTCGAAACGAAACGAAATAAGAAAATGGAGGTAGAAAGAAGAGAAATCTCGTTGGGCGATCGAAGGAGCGATTTCGCGATAAAATAGAGAGCGTATCTTGAATAGACAGGGCGTAATACGTAACCATTGTCGCGCATTTCCGCCGCGTTGAATCCAGAAACAGCATTATTCATAATATCGCGTTACGTTACTACTGTTACGCACTTTGCATGTCGCGATTCGCCACTGTGCGTAAAACCACACGCTTATGTTGTACGTTTTGCACGCAGACCGTTAATCTTAATAAGTCGCTGCGTAATCTCGTATCGATTTCGCCTGATGGTGCATGGACGTGTTCACGCGAGACCGCGACCAGTGTAAATACTTGGACGCGAGCGGCTCACGCTGTCTCCACGCTAGATAAATAATGCGTCTCTCGAAGGAACGTGGAACTTAGCTAAATTGAATTTTCTTTCTCGACAAGTGGCAGAGTATAAGTACGTACGAAGGAACTGGAGCGACGGTGTCCCAGTTGCTTTATTATTTTATTTCTAAAAGAGATATCGTTCGCAACCGGTGATTAAGACTTTCTTTTTATCCTTCTCAACCTGAAAACTCGAAATAGTATCCGCTGTCGCGGCCGCGCATGGCCGCGAGCGTGATTAATTTTTGCTCGAAGAGGCAGGCGACGTTCTGTCGCGCTATTATGTATAATGAAGTTTGCGTCACCGGCTGGCTAAGCGTCATAAACATGTCACGATATGACGATCCACATATTTGCGTATACAGACTGAATCAAGATTCGATCGATTAATCGACGTGATTAATTACCTATCTGTGTATCGCGTTATCGTTCGAACGTCACCGGATGGATTTCGGGATGGACCGTCGCTGTCGCTGCTCCGTGCGTTGCCGTGGAACCGCGCGCGCGTTACCACGAGCTGACTCGAGGGAAAAGGGGCAGCAGCTCGAAAAACGAGACGATTCGATGACGAATGGCGATCCGTTGGAGAAATATAGGAACGCGTGACGATGCTCGTGTTCCCCCAATCGAGAAAGAAGCATAGCGACAAAGCGTCAAAGCGTAACACTTTGAGCGCATAAAATTCCAATACGGTATACAAGTGTAGCAAATTTATAGCGAATGCCATAGGAAAGTTGTAAGAAACGTGGATATGGCCGACCTATCTCGAAATACGTTAAACACGTTCCATCTTGTTTTAGAAGCAAGTCGTATATATCGTTTCGAAATTACCATCATTCGCCTACAATGTATTCAACTTGTCACATGTCACATCTGTCGTGAGTTACTTTACTTTTACGATACCTCGGGACTCGTAGTACGACGCTTCCTTAGAATTTGAAATGTCCGAATGGGTAAAAATTTGCCATTTTCCCGCCATCCAGGCCATCCTCCGCGATTTTATACAGACTTTATACAAAGCTCATAATATGCAGGTATTTCCAGTGATCTGTTCGGAATCGAACAGATCGTTCGCTGATCCGCGACTTCCTTCGAAATCCCATTTGTTTGGCCGACTTTGAAGAGCGCTTCGTTCCGCCGTTAATTACCGGATGTAACTTTTCAAGCTGATCTTCTTAAGAAAATCTGATTGGAATCGACGGGAGTAGCGCACGGCTCGACTTCTCCACTCGAAACAGCTGGCCATGAAATACTCGATTACGCGTCGGCGTCCTTTGGAACCAGCCAGCGTAAAAATTGCAATTAATTTCTCGTGGGTGAACTGGTCGCATCGGATGGTCGTGGGCCGATCAAACGATCGCCGACAGCGTGTAAATTCGTCCGAGCTGCCCCGCAACATCGTTCCTCGCTTTCCCGATCGAGTTTCACCTTTCGAGTACCGGTTAAAAGAACCCTGCCAGCAGCCACTCCCGTTTCCCTAGCGCGCCATATTCGTCATAGGTTTAAGCGCAGCGAGCAATGACGTCATCGAAGAACGAGATGGGTCACGAGTGCACTGACACGCATACCTACGTGCCGCGAGACCCGATTTAAACGTATCAACGAAAACGCGAATTAAAATCGATCCACGGGCCAGTTCTCTTGGATAAAAGCGATTCGCTACAGACCACTTCTCTCCCTCTCTCTCTCTCTCTCTCTCTCTCTCTCTCTCTCTCTCTCTCTCGCTCTTTTCCCCCCTCACACACGCAAGCGCGCGCGCGCGCGAGCACACGCACACGCACGCACGCGCACACACGCGCACACACACTGCTCCGTAAGTTGAGAGAACAAACTCGCGCTTTCTCTCTAATTAAATTGAAATTACGCGAGATTTCGTCACGGAAGAAAGACAGCCAGAGAAATCTCGATATTAATTTCCAGCGGCGATCAAACGGGAGAGAAGAAAAAAAGGCGGTGGAGGGGCGGGGGGCTGTTGGGGGGAGGAAGAAACGGAAGAAGTAAATATAACGAGCTCGAGACCCACTTTTTCAATTTCAATTAATTCTCGCGATATTAACAAGCATTAGAAAAACAGATTTACAGCTGGCCAAAACGTCGGGAGTAAAAAGCTTAACCGTTTCGTCACGATTCATCGAGGAATAGCGTGTATCGATCATCGTGAAACACCGAGCGAATCTGCGAGCTCGAGGGCGTCCTCGGGGCGAGAATCGCCGGACCATCGGCGGTCCGCTTCCTCGCAACGTGACGCGACGCGTCGTTCGCGTGATCACCCCTAATATAGTCTTTTTCATTTTTCCCGCGATCCCTATCGCCAGCTATTTCGATGATAACACATGAACGTATTTCTCTTATGCGATACGCATCGTGGCATCGTTGTGGCATCGTTGTGGCATCGTCGTGGCATCGTCGTGGCATCGTCGTGCCGAGGTCGATTCGTTCGTCGTGTGTTACAAGTTTCGTTTGAGTTAAAGTTCCGTGGAACTGGATCCAATATCAATTTGCTGACGATCGGGGAGACCGAGCCGCGGCAAGCTACTCTCTGAAACTGCCGTTCTACCTAGGCGATTTAGTCGAGGGGTGCTTTGGTTGGAAACTAAAGCCGAAGCCAGGGGCGGGTAGAAAACCGCGAGCGAGGGGCCACGAGCACGATTAAGCGTAAAGAAAACTATGTCACAGGATATTTGCCGCGTACCGTTTTCGAACGGAGAAGCCCGACGTTAAGGTTAACGAAATATCGTTGGGTTACTGCACGCAAATGTCGTATATCCAGTTTACGTGAAATTTCACCGACCATGGAACCACGGGGGAAATACAGGATCGAATTTACACGTTAAAATAAGTAAAATGACATCCTGTGAACATACGCGAACATACGTATGTCGGTCTTGGAGTCGTGGATTAAGGAAAATATTGAAAATGTTTGCCTCGTGTCTCGACACACGCTGCACGCCTTAGCGTCGCCTGCATACCCAGCAATCGAAATCGAGCATAATTCGATCTATGCGACGATTAGAATTTTTATTTTTGCCGCTGCTGGAACAGTGATGAACTCTGGCGAGTATAAAATACCGATTGTCTGAAATTCTATCCGAGTCATGTCGATCGATGTTATTCACGAGCTTGTGGATAATGTCAAGACACGCTGCAGCTGTGTACGCAGTCAATGCCAAAGCGTTTACGTAGCGTAGTAACTGTAAAGTGTGTCGAGGTACGAGGCAGACACTTTGAACACATTCTTGAATCATTCGTGACTCGAGAACTAGAGGACGTAAGAGATATCTCATACGGTTTACCGCGCAGATATTGTACGTCACATTTTAGAGTTTTTCTGTGCCACAAATGGTTGTCGACTGTTTCTTTATACCGTATAAAAATCATATTTCCCGTGACTAATTTGGAAGTTTAAGTACCAGTTAATTAGATCGGAACATACTAAATTTCACCATATTGAATAGCACTGTTACGACCAGCGATACATATACGTATCTACGTACTTGGATCTTTCGGAAATATAGATCTATAGAAGAAGAGCGTTTATTCGAAAATAGGCTTATATACCGATACCTTTCTCGTTTTATGTTTCTAAGATGGACTCGCGAAAAGTTGGCAAATTTTTCTTTAACGATGAGTATTTTCGTTATAGAGAAAACATATCGCTTTTTTACCTCTGCTGTTTTACCTCTAAGTAAGACATTTAAGTGGAACGAGAAACATATTGGAAATTGTAACGCGTTTTAAAACCGTTAATCAACCGATTGGATATCTCTCTCCTAAAAATAAATAAAATTTTCAATTTCTAATTTTTCTCTTCCAAATATCGACTATGCATTTTGTTTACCAATTAGTGGAACCTTGAATTCTGCAAATAGCATCGACGAATCTTTAAACGATAAACGATAAACTATAAACGATAAAAATAGAAATGATCGAAAAAAATGGTACAACTGGGAAAATTTGTCATTCCGCTATAATTTAATTTCGATTCTACGGCAAGTGCGCTTACTCCGCCGCTGCCGAGTATACTTATCATCGCTGAAAAATAATCGCTGAAACCCACGGCTGCACGCTTTCAAAATGAAATAAAACACTGAAAGTGTTGAGAGGGATTTTTTTTCTCGAAAGCACAAAAAGGTGGACATATAATATTTGTACAGTAACCCATCGGTATATGTGTACGTGTAGGTTAAATTTACATAGTCAATTTGGGCAAACGGATAAAACTGAGCTGGCGAGGCAGAGATTATTGGCAGAAGTGCGGGGGGGGGGGGGAGGGGGAAGAAACGAAGAAACGGAGAAACGGAGAAACGAAAAATGGGAGAAGGACGCTGACAGATAAGAATAGAGTACACGATAGTGGGTATAATTTGAAATAGCGCGGCGGCCCGAACACTTGCCACAACGTCCTTGGCACTTTGCTAGGAGGTTGGTGTCGCGGTGGAAAACGCAGACTTGAGACGCGGGGCAGCAATTTTAGCGGAACGCAACCGAGCGGCAGTTGTGCAACGCCGCCACACTTATCTAATATGTGTGCAATTCACGTAAGGCTGGAATAAAACCGGGACAAAGCTCGCCGTCTTCGAGCGTTCTTTTCTCCGTTTCGAATACCTTACCTAAGTAGAATATTTTGTACGCGGGTCAACCTTGCCGACTCGATTACGTACGTTCTTAACCGGTTCTCTACGGTACTGTACGCTACAGGTGTATCCTCTCCGCGTATAGGGAAAAAACGCCGCATTGTAAGTACGAAACGAAGAATTAGTAGAAAAAGTAAGGTCAGGTTGCAGGAAAGTTAACAACAGCGTACTATTCAGCGTATTATTTCTTTTCACGACTGAAGGAGTTATACAGCGAAGTTCAAGGGATGTTTAAAATTGATACGCTAGGAACCTTGGTAAATGGTGTACTAAAAATTTCTTACCATATACCGTAGCAGGTATATATGATAGCTGGTTATTTATCGCGTTTATCGAATTATAGGCCACTTTGTAAAATCGTGTTACTTTCTACTCTTCTTATTTTATAAACTTTGCTTGTTCGCCGCGACACGTTAATGTTACGCAAAGATTCCCTTTTTCGTCGCTGTCAAATAACCGGCTAGGTTAACGCCGCGGCGTTTTCTTTATCGAAATCGAGCACTTCCCTGATTCTCGGACGCTCTGTTAGAGCGAAATCGTGTTGTAGGAGAACCATGCTGTACAGGGGGATACCTCCGTCTCTTTGCCTCTACAGTTTCCTTTATCGCAGGCTCTTTCTTCCGCTCTGTGCCCTGCCGTTCTCTCGTTTGCCTAATAACTCGTTTAATAATGGGCTGCCCTAGGAAGAGAAAAAATACATTTCCTTGGAATACAAGGCGCGCGTTAACCTGCCGAGCGGCCATGCTCCCTACAAAGGATATTGATTTTCCGACGTTTAAGTTGTTCCTTGTCATTCAATGTCGCATATTCGTGACGATCTCGTGACAATTTACAGATTGATAAATACCGTTTGGACGGATAAGTGACACTTTCTCGTGTATGATAACTTACCGATTGCACGCCATCGAAGAAAAAAAGAAAAAAGGAAATAGAAAAAAGAAAAAAAAACGGAAAGTCATGTACGATGCCTGATGTATGCCATGATGTGCCGCGGTTATCACCGTGTGACGATGCTTGATCGAAATTTCCTCAAAGATTTCGTGCTTTTACTCTAAATAGCTGACCGGCTGATTTTTCCTTCCTGTTTGATTCTTCTTATACATTATATATAATTAATATATATTTGAATGGACGCGTGAAAAAAAAAAAAATATATATATATATATATATATATATATATATATATATATATATACGCCTTGCACAGTCAAATAGATGAAAGGAATATCGAAGGATAGATGAGAAGGATATCGAAGAAAAGACGCAAATTCGGTCATGTAACAAAGTTAAACGGTTTTCAGGCGGTAAATTGTCATACACGAAAAGTAATCGCTATATGGCAAACTATAGACTGTGTGTTTCGGAAAAGCTGACGTAAATATCCGAGTGGGAAGTCATCAATCGATTCGTGCGAAGCAATTAATCAAGTCGGCCGCCGACAAAATGATGCCTCGTAGAAGAGTTTTCAGCGTTCTTGTCTCGAGCAAGATCCGCGAGATTGAAATGGCAGAGCGCCAGTTCTAATTTATTGGCCTTGCAGGTACTTTTAATACATGAACTTTTGGCCGATTTTTCGCCCGGAAAAGGGGACGAAGGGTCTTCTCTTCCGACGAGAACACGCTAGACGCTTCCCTCGCTGTTTCCACCTTTGTACCCGCCCTCTGTATCTCTCCCCCTTTCCCTTCTCGATACTCTGTTACCACGCTATCGCGTACTTATGTGCGCCGTGTGTAGCGTGCGGTGTGTATCGCGCACTTACATACAGGTACACGCGTGCTTTCACAATTTCATCGCCGTTGCGATGATTGAATTTTACAAATATTAGTGTTAGCTTCGAAGGTGTTTATCGCCGACTTTTACAACGATAACATTGAACGACGAGCAAACTTTAAATGAAAAGCGATACACCGATCTAGCAGCAGGAAACTGTTCGATGACGAGGTTAATCGACATGTATCGATATTGCTCTTTTTCCTTTTGTTTTATTACTTCTCAACAGTGTGACCTGCGTTCAAGCCATTTTTTAAGGAAAATCAAGCGAACAAAAATGTTTCCAGCTTTTTTCAACTTGTATTAATAACTTCTTTATATATAAGCGCGCGGGCGTGTGTGTATGCGCGCGTGTGTGTGGACTTATACGGTAAGGCAAACGATTCAGCTCGTCGACTATTTACTAGCATTGCGAAGGATAAGAACGGTTATCGTTCGTTGAAAGTTCCTCTTACGAGCATATTAGCGACGATGTATCGGCCGGTGATGATCGTACATTCGTGTCGAAGCTGTTGCCCGAAACGAATTTTGCAGATTTCATTGATACGCGCGGCGCGCGTCCCCGTGCGTCACCGCTCGAAACGCGTTTCCACTTGCTGCTGTAAATCGAGTACATCGCGCGAGCCGTCGAATCGAGATAGCGTCGTGACGAACGAGCCACGTTCGCGAATCCATTAAATGGACACCGAGTTCGATAGATGCCGTGCGGAAACGAGCCGATTCGTATTAACGGTCTACGTCTCTGTCTCGATAATCTGCAAGCTTTTGTTCCAGTCGAGACGATAGGCTGTTTTCTTCAAAGGTCATCAGCTTTCGGCATCGATGCACACACACGCGCTGGTTTATCAAGCGCGGAGATCGCGACACAGTGTCCCCGGGAGCTGTGTAATTTTCTATGCATTCGTCACTGAGAATTACAAATTGGAACGGCGTACCGTTCGTAGAATTATCAGCGTTAATTCGTCGAATCGACCCGCGGCGACAGCTCGCAGTCCGTTTCGCGTGATTTTTCAATCCGCGCGGAACGAATAACGGCCTCGTGAAACGGGCCGACTAAAATATCGTAAATACACGTTGCGGTCGCGTTTGTCCCCTCTTTGCTTTGTGAACGCGCGATACGTTTACGATCAAGGATACGTGTCCGTTTGAAAGTTTCTTGCGATACGGTGCTCTATGCAATAGCTGGTCTCGGTACTCTTCGATTACGTGTCCACTCGAGAATGCATACGTAAAAGGTGTTCCGCTCTCGGAGAGTAACGCCAGAGTCAATAGCGAGGAAGTACTCTCGGAAATGTGTCCGTTCGACTCTCGTGTACGGTACGCGGGGCTCTCCACATCCGACGAATTTCCTTCGATTCGATCGGCCCTAAGTCGTAAGGATACTCTCGAACGGAATGTTCATTCGTTAATTTGCTAGGATCGTTGCAGCGTGCTTAACCGTCTCGTACGTTTCGATATCGGCAAAGGAAAGCCCGTTGGCTCGATACGCACCGATTTCGGTGAAACTTTGCACGATCGATGATTACACCTACCGAACAATTTAGCCGTAACTCGTTCATGACCGTTTTTTGCTTTAAGCGAGAAGCCAACCCTTTCATCCGAGGCTGCTAAAAGTGAGCCTTGATTGATAAAACGATTTACGAGTATTGTACTCTGTTTACGTTAGACGTATATTGGGACTTTTGGATCTTGGATCCAAACTTTGCTTGGACTCGCACTCCCATACCAGAGACCGAT
Source organism: Bombus pascuorum (assembly GCF_905332965.1). Taxonomy (NCBI): domain Eukaryota; kingdom Metazoa; phylum Arthropoda; class Insecta; order Hymenoptera; family Apidae; genus Bombus; species Bombus pascuorum. The sequence continues at coordinate 7,739,937 of NC_083502.1, read as the reverse complement.
GATTTTCACGGGCTTACGTGAATATGTTCGAAATTCTCTGGCACTCTCTCAATATCGATTGCATCGACAAATTTTACTCTCGACGACGACTCCCCATAGTTGTTATACTGTCTGAAAGGTAGAATATCTAGCTTTAACTTTACCGCCTACGTTCTAGAATTCCGCTGTGTTGTATCGAAACGACACTCGCTGCCCGAGGAGACAAACGGTGTCGTCCCTGTAATTGACTAGCCGGCGATTTCGCGTTTCGAAAGGAATAACTTTACCGAGGATACTGGGCGAAAGAAACGAGCCTGTACGATATCGGTTAATGGAGCGATGCCTTCGGGGAAGCTAGATATTATCGTCGCTTCGACCCCGTTAGATTTATTTCCACGCGTCGCCCCTTTCAAGCAGAATAAGCACATTTACCCTCCGCGAGCTGCCTGGATTTCAGAATTCACCCTTCTCTCTACCTCACCCTTCTCTCTCTCTCTCTCTCTCTCTCTCTCTCTCTCTCTCTCTCTCTATACCGACATCTACCCCCCCCCTCTCCCCCTCTGAGACTCGACGACTCTAATCGTGCAAATAACGTTACTCCATCCCCGAGTTACTCGTACCCCCCGGCCCGAACAAATCGATTCCAGCTACCGATCGCTGTTCCCGTTTCTTCTTTGCTTCCGTTGCTTCGATTCTACGGCCCTCCTCTCTCGGAATTGCGCGACAGCTGATATTCTAGCCACGGCCCTCGAGTCGATACTAAACCAACCGGTCGCCTAATAACCTACCAAGGAAGTTGCTTCCGCGATTCTCCCCCGCGGCCTTGTTTCGCGTCTGTTCGATCAAACACCGTATCTCGTCGTTGCATATCCGTGCAACTGTTCGATCGATAATCGAACGTTTCTCCTAGACAACGCTTCAACTGCAAAGATAAAACCATGCTTTCCTCTTATCGTACAACGTGCTACACACATATACCGTGGTGTAGAATTTGAACGAGCAACAGGCCATTTAGCTAAATAATTACTACGTATAATAGCTTTAGACTTTGTTTTTCCCTCCACTGTTTGTCAGTTTCCGTATCTGTTGTTACGTTTCTGCCGATTATGCATCCGTTTAGCACCGTTCCGTTCAGCGTTCGCCCTGATCATTTTTAATCGGTAATTTGCATAGCGGGCTGGCGAAGGCGAAACGTGGACAGAGAGTCGAAGAAAAAGATGCGAACGCGCTCGTTCCTCTTAGTTAAAATGCCGTCGCGTCGGCGTAGGGGCTCGTGCGCGTCCCACCGTACCCGGCTGGATTCGATGATCGATTCTCAAACCGTTCGCTGGCTACCGCCGCGTGCGCCGATGGCTTCGGAATATTTAAAGCGGCTATTGCGTGCGTACGCTGATATGCATATCTAGCTAGGGACGTCGATCGATCGTGCAAATTAGAAAATCCAATTTGCCGGACACGGAGAAACGCGCGTAATCAATGTTCCCCTCGATTTCCTCGTTACCTTCGACCACCCTCGTCGGTCTTTCACTGCCGATTCTCGCGTTATTTCGCCACGGGCAAGATTTTTGCCAACCGATTCGTCCACTCTGCTTAATTTCCTGATATACGTCGACGTTGGTCATTGGTCGTTGGTCGTTGGTCGATACACCCTATCGTGCACAAAGTATTTGCACGCTTTTATCGCAATCCGATCGAAACATTGATTATATTTTCAACGTTGCACCGTTTTGTTTCTTTAACCGACTTCGCAATGGCAAAGGTTATCATAAACGCAATATATATTATCTAACGTATGTCCAGCGATTGCTCCGCGATCGATAGATCGATCGGATCGGATGTTGCCCCCCCCCCAACCGGTGGTCGGTCCAGTTTCCAACAATTTTACATTTAATTACATTTTCTCTTTACCGTTAGCCTAACTAACGAAAACCGTACGTTGGCCCGTTAACTTTACTTCGTACGGTGAAAAGTAGGAAACAAAAGCATTTTCCTAAAAGTCTGAACTCGAAGCGCGCTAACAAATTATGCAACGGCGGTGAGTAAAACTTACTTGCTTACTACATAGCATATAGAATATGTGTAGCTGTTGCAATGGCAATACGTCGCAACCTTTACGCAGGTAACGTAAAATTACAAGTACCCTTCTGTTCTTGATTCTGAGAAAGTCCTTGATTATTCGAATTCTTCTACTAGTGCACGCATACTAACAACGAATGTTAACTCTGTCGTTAACTCGGCTGACGTCATCTTCACGATTACGGATGCTATGCGATTATAGGCGAAAATAGGTTGCCGTGCTTTCAACGTTTCGTATCTTTTCTTGCAATCCATTAACTATGTTATTAACTCTGTTAACTCGCTTCACCGCGTGTATATTCGAACCGTACATCTGACATGCTATTTGGCGAGTAAATAAGTTCTCTTGATCCTTGTTGCACGTTTGTATAAGTAAAGAAAAAATTAAATATAAAGAAAAAGTATAAAATTATTGTACACTTTCCTTTTGTACTGTTTCCATCGTAGCGAAACTTTGAAATTCGTATTTAGAAAAGAAACTTGTTCTTCTCTCTTTCCTTTTCGCTATCGATCGCGATCGATCGACAACAACATAAGCGAACAACACCGATAACAACGAGACAATTTCCATGGAAAATAATTCATAGGAACGGTAAACGGGGACGATGATAATCCGCGACACACGCGCATAATCCGCGTTTTTCCCTGAAACATGCAATCGGTGCTATCTTTTTTCGCAGCCTCGAACGACGCGACGGAAAATTTCTTCTCAACTGTTTATACGGAGAAGCGGGACACGCAACTTAAACACATAGAAATCTTACGTATTGCTAGCGATTTCTTTTTTCTAATTTTCGGTAGAAAATCTATTTTATGGCATTTATTAGACGCATGACTATGAACGAACGGAGAAGGATCTTTTATTTCAATTGTTTCGAATAAAATGACGGGCACGGAAGCCGTTGCGCGATGAACTCTTTAAAATTGACCTATCAGTCGGCGTTGCGCACTGCTCAGGACCTTTGTGACCGTTGTGACCTTTGGAATTGCCTGACTTTTGAAATTATATATTATATAACGTCTAAATAATAATACGGCTAAATAACGACGTATAAAATATATATATATATATGGTTTTTCTGCAAGAGTCCTAACACTTGTAAACTCACGATCACGATCACGACATGGACCATGTATTTCCGAACGAGACGAGCGTTTTCTCGCACGCATTCAGAAAATCTGTGAAACAAGCAGGCTTTCTAAAGAAATTCCTGAGAAACGTATTCAAGGTTGGAGCGGCGTTGGCAGACCAAACTCGATTAACATTTTTTAAAGGAACCTTTGTCTTCTTTGAGCGCCCTCTCACCCGGTGTTTCCCCCCATCTTCCTTTGGACTTGCTTCACGGGCATTAATTAACCCGCGTAACGAAAGTGGCGTTGCCACCTTTTGGAACCTTCAAAGGGCCAGCCTTCTCTCTTCAAACGAATTCCCGTCGAAAAGGGAACCACGGCATCCTATCGACCGATAGCCGGACTGATCTTCGACCAAGTCTAATTTTTCCGAAAACTCGTTCCGCCCGGAATGCCGCGCGCAACCAATGTCGCGAACGTAACCTCGGCGCGGCCGAGGTGCGACGCGGACAGTCGAATCTCCCTTGTTTCTCCGATAAACGAAAATACTTTGGCAATGATCGGCGGACATCTGGCACTGGTCGACGAAGCTGATAACTAGCTGGGAGAGAGGGCGAGGATGGGAGGGAACTGTGCGAAAGTTTTCTCGAGTAGCCGCGGCAAACTCGATCGGCGTAAAATAATTACTTGAAAAGTTCGAAAGGGGACAAGAAGAGAGAAAAATGTCGGGCGCACAATGGCGCACAATGGCGCACAATGGCGCACAATGGCGCACATGCCCGAGCATTTAATGAGCTTGAAGATTTCTCAAAGAGGCCACGGTTAAAGTTCCGATCTGCCCTACTGAAATTAATGAGTTTTCATCGGCTAACAAGGTAACGCTCGTTCCTAATTGAACGTCGTATCGAAGATGTTCGTTATTAAGGATATGCATAAAGCGATTGAAGCACGTACGAGCAAGCGAACGGAACGACTCGTGCGAATCGAGAGAGAGCCTGCCCGTGGTCGGAGCGAAAGAACCGATTTACGATTGATCATCGGCGCGTGATTCTACCGGCGTTGAGAAATTGCGTGCAGCTACTATTACCGGTGTCTGTCCTGCGTGTGAACCCGTGACAGAAAATGATGTACGTGTGGTTGGTCGTCTATCCAGGCTTGTCCGTAATTTTATTTGTAGTACGAACGGGGTCGGCCAGATTCTACGTTATAAAGAGAGATCGAGTATCGTTTCGTTGAGAACATTGAGTTTCAAAATTTGCGCCTACGTGAATATGATCGATCGTCGGCTGGACCATCGTCGGTTTGAACGATCGAAACGGAGGTTACGCCACGTGTGAAAATAACTCGAGTAATCAAATTTTGTGGTCCAAGGCCTGTTTGGCCAGAAGATAGAACTCGAATCGAAAACAGATTGAAACTTCAACGGTACTTGATGGAATGAAATAAATAGCTTTTACGATTATCGATGTCATCTATACTCTTGTCTAGTCGAGGATCAAGCAAATTTACGTAGGTTTGGCATATTTTCAAACTGAATTTCTTCGAAAAGCAAGCTTCAAACGTCACTTTGTTATTCTCGATTTCGACGTCTGATTTCCAGCTATAGAATCTATATGACGCCTGATCCGACTTGTACCTAGAGCTTCGAACCAGCCTGTACGAGATGAAACCGTACGCGATAGGATGATGCGCATCTAACCGTTGGCTCGGTCCTCTGCAAACGGAATTTTTCCAAATTTCCGTCCCTTTGACGCAGCCATTAACCACCTTAAATTAAATTCCGCCAGGGAGTTGGTAAAATACCGTGCGTTAACGTAGCTACGAACAATGTTGCAATTTCCACTGTTTCGAGGCAACGAATGTTTGCGGCGAATCCAAAGTTTCAAATTAAAAGCGTGTTTTCCTTATGCCCACCGTTGCCAAACTTTGGGCTTTTTCACTTTGGCTTCGAACCACGTTTCTTTCGACTTTATCTACTTTTTCTCGGGTAGCGTTAAAAATGCAATGGTTCGCGAGAATGTCTGTACGCAAGACATTTTGATATTTCGTTGGTATTATAACGAGGCGCAATTGGCACGATTATATCGCTGAAAATTTGCATCTAACGTGAAAATACACGTACATAGAAGTGGCAGGGAAACTTTACTTGAAACGATAAGCGCGTATAAAATGTGTTAAATTGGTTATTATACGATTATGTGTTACGATTATTATACGATTGCCTGTTTTAAATACTTTGGCCATCTCTGAAAAATATATACGCTGTCGGTGAAATGTATTTGGTTTGGTAGAAACGCGTTTTCCGTTTGCTGTTCCGAGGTGTCAAGATTCGTCGACGCTCTACCGTATATCGTCGTCGCCGCCTTGCGTCTCGTTCAAAAGGATAAATGGATAGAAAGGTGGTAGCGCAAAGTGCCGTTCTACGAGAAATCCAGTCTTTTGGGGCAAACGATGGAGAAACTTGGAGGACCTGGTGGACTTTTTACTCGAGCTTACGAGTCCCCGTTCTCGTGATCGTCGTAATTCCGGCCTGGTATGCTCAGGGACGAGATTAATGTTTATTCGTTTGAAGCTCGCGTTACCGTTGAAATTATTCTTCCGATGCGCGAAAGAAAAAAACCGGACCCGGCTAAGGCGGCTTAAACGTGATGGACGGATCAGAGGATTAAGGGATTAAATCAAGTTCTGCCGGCTGGAAAGTTTGCGAGATAAAAGAATAGAGAAAATGGAATTCGAAGTAGACAACTCTCTTCGGATCCCCTCTTCTCTCGAGCGGAAGCGTGCCTCGATTATTAGGAACCAATTAGAAATAATTTTCCCTCCGTGTGCAGCGCCCGCCGCATCTTCACCGACATTCGGAAACGGAGCAAAGTTACTTGGCGGAGGAAGTTTCGTGTTCGCAACTATCGATAATGGTTGTTCGATGAATGGAAGATCCGTGTCGCGCTTCTTCGGTCGTATCGTTTAGCTGCAAAGCGTAAACGGCTCTGAACCGAGGCTCATTTTTCGTCCGAAATTGTTGTCGAAGCATGAAACGTGCATGGCGTGTGGATCGCGAAAGGATTCCAACAGCCCTGCAAACTTTATATATATATATATATATATATATGACTATGCTATGACTGTATCGATGAAATTCGAAAGAAGAAGCATATAGGTACTCGGCAAAGGTTATCGCTGATCAGTTCGCACCGAATGTGCGAACCGCTCGCGCCAACGATGCATATCTTTACGCGAGTCGATGGAAAATAGAATCGCATACGCATACGGAGGTTTCTCGGTTCTCTCGATGTCGTTGCTAGGGAAGAATAATAGGGTCAAAGACGGTGGAATAACGTTTTCCGAGCACTCGAATCACTCTTGACCGGATGCCAACCGAGTTAAGCAACGGGATGGAAGCCAATAAATACTCGTGCTTGCCCGCGCGTTCCATACTCCTACGTGGTGAAAAGAATTTCAAGCAACGAAAGTTGGCTGCTCCCTGTTCGAATGAATGTTGCGGGGCTGCGGACGTTTCAAAGGGAACCTGCGAAGATCGACGTTCGATGACGGTTCGAAGGAAAACGAGTATCTAACGACCACGGGGTTAATAATATCGATCATTACCGCGAGCAATTTTCTCCTGTGAATGCAAAGAAAGTTTGGTGCTCGCGAACGACCGGCCGGCCGAGCGCAAACTTTCCTACGATATTAACGACCTTTATCGGCAAATTGCATTACGGGCCATTGGTTCGTTTAACGTTTCACAAATGGTTGGAACGAGTTCGACGCAGAGTATCTTTATTATTGTGTTTTTTGTGTCGTTTGACGAGAGTTTGGCAGGAGGTACGCCGAGACTGGTCACAATTTTCTTGGTTGGAGCGACTCGTTATAGGGGAGTCGCGGTGGAAAGAGTGTTGCGAGAGGAAAACGAGAGGAAAAGGAGAGGACAACGACGGCGACGGACCTTTAAGAGAATATAAAAGAGAAGGGTGGTAGAGAGAAAGTGGTTGATCGATCGAAGGTGATTAAATGGAGGAAGCCGAGAAGAGAACACCGAGAAACGCGCAGGACAAGAGAAGGCACGCACGACCAACGACGGACAAAAAGCGTGGTATTTGTTTTAGAATTCCTACGCTTTACCGATGTTCGAAGTGGCAAAGCGTTTGAAATCTGAAACGAATGCGCATAAACCTTCATCCGTGGATGCTGGCCGAGAAAAGACAGCTGCGAGCAACACGATTCTGCGATACACGAAGAGGGAGCGCACGAAGGGGAAACCAAATCGTTCGAGCGTGATTAATCATCGTGTCTATCCCCCTAAGGATTATGGAAAGGTGCTGGCCGTTCACGCGGCCCATTCCTCGTCGTGTTTTCACCGTTTCAGCATTCGAACATCGTAACCTGTTGTGTAACGGCGCGTCTTCTAACGGCAGTTCGAACTTTGTTCGTCTTTGCCAAATTTCTCCGTTGATTTCAGTCCGTAACACTTTTACAACGTTATCTCTGTCGCGGCGGCGGCGGCGGCGGCGGCGGCGGCGGTAGCGGCGGTAGCGGCGGCAACGACGCTAAACTTCCATCCACCGTTTTAAAATATTAATTTTGTTTTTATTGGTTTGAATTAGGAAAGCTCGCAATCGCATTGGTACAAGCTTTATCGGATAGAAAGCGAAAACGATAAAGTTTCGTGCTCGCTTTAGGATCGTCTTATGGATATGTTTCTTTCGATCAAGACGATTAGACTTCCTTTCGCTCGCTCCGTCCTCTTCCACGTTCGGCAAAATCACGAGCCACGTTCAAGTACATGTGGTTGATTTGCCTGGCCGATAAACGTCTGGCTCGAGGCCAGGTTTTCCGCCACTTATCGACAGTTTACCGTATTTTTCGTTTAAAGCGACAGCTCCGATGTAGTCGCAGGGTTAGAGATTGTAACCGCGATACGTACAACGAAATTACCCCGAACAACAAGAACAGCGCCAAACAGCGACGTAAATTTTGCATCGATCTTTTTCCTTGCTGCTTGCTGAGGTAGTGGCGCGGCCGGTGGCTACAGCTTTGTTAGGATGTACCGAGGGTAAATCCTAGGTGGTTTGCCGTTGCATTACCGTTCCGCGGACATTGCAGCCCTACTTGCGCGGCGGGTCGAGCTGAATGTAGATCGTTGACATGGCTGGCTGACTGCGTAGTAGATCATCCGCGGCACGAGCCGCCGTATCCCCTATTCAGAACTTGCTTACAGAGCGCTGACAGTCACGAGTAATCTCGTTAACGAATCTCCTCGAGATCCCATGGATACTTTTTTTCTTCTTTTTTTCTTTTTTTTTTTTTTTTTTTTTTGGCCGCCGCGCCCTACCGTTGAAACGCTGAAACGCGAAAACGCGGAAACGCTGAAACGCGCGTGCGCGCATACGAGGCACGTCACTCGTCTTTTTTACTTTCTTTCTCCGTTATCGGTCGTTTCGGCTTGGGAATTTTTCAACTCTTCGAGTCGCTTCGATTTAATTGCTAATTAAAAGCCAGCAGATAAGGCCACGGGCTCTTCCCCGTATTTCCATACGTTTAAGCGGTATTTTTTTTTTTTTTCTTTTTCTTTTTGGTCGAGTTGCCGTCTACAGTTCGGATATTCCATAAATGTCGAAAATAAATAGTCGCGAGTAAACACGGACGGAGAGGATAAATTTAGTGGGCAGGGGCGGTTCAAAGCGCAACTCTGCCCCCTTCGTTGCGCCTCCCCTCGTCCTCTCTGATTGTATATTTGTATATTTGTATATTTATCTTCTTATTCCGCTCTCCTTCCGCCTCTTGCATCGAACATGCCTCGCGCTCCGCGCATTTTCCGATCCAGGTGGAACGCGACACGACCAACAGTTTACCTTATTTTCGCATTTAAAACGGTTTCGTGCTTTAACAGCTGGTGAAAAGAGATTTGTGCGGATACGGTGTAATTGTAAAGGCCGACGATTCGCTGCTGTTTCGTCTGTTGTCTCCTCGATATTCGCGACAATCGTCGAGCAAGTGAAAAAATCAAGGATAAGGATAAGATGGGTGAAAAAGTCAGCAACGTTCTATTCGACTGGCAGTTGCTTGGCTCCTACCTTTAAACGTAACTGGCCTTGCCTCGAACGCAAGGCATAGGTTTATTGGCCGCAAAAGCGGCAGCTGTCGATTTCTTTAATTTCTAAATACTTTCTAAAACTCCTTGTCCATTGATTTCCTTACGACCACACGGCCAACTATCGACGAGGCAACGGGGGTGTAAAGTTTCGTACGCGTGTGTAACGCGTACATTTTTGGAATCGATTTGCAAGCTTTTGCTGTCAAACTTTTTTCACCGCGAGATTAGTCGCGTTCAAGCACGTTTGATCAAATTGCAAGCTCCATGTTGTTGGAAATACGCCGCGTGGTAGGCGTAGTAGGCGTCCGAAAAAAATTTCGATGGAAGCAGAACGTGCAGCGATCTTTTAGAGGAATGGATGATGAGAGGAGGAGGAGGAGGAGGAGGAGGGAGATAAAAGGCCGCGTAACGCATAGGTCGTTCTTCTGGCGACGTTTTCCCTATCGAGAAACGACGCGCAACCCTTGTGGACACGCGTACGCGAGTACAAATTAAAAGGCGCCGTGCAACCTGCAATATGGATAAGCGCGTAAATAGAGCGTTAGGGCTCGTCTCCAGCGAACCAACATCCAGCAACCTTTTGTCGTTGATCTGGTGTTTGTTGAAAAAATCACCGGGTGTTGTTGCAGCGTGGACAAAATATTTGTAAAAGCTGTTGTTTCTTGGAAACGCTTCTGGAACACGCAGCGACCAGAAGCGACAAGAATTGCTCGTTGTTGCTTCAGCGAAGACGAGCCGTAACGTCGCGTTGCTATACGTTCGATGGTAGGAGGTCGGATGCGGATGTCGTGAGAAAGATCTCTTTCTCGTTCGGAGTCGACGAGCACGCTGTGTAGCCTGTTGCGATTCTTCCGAAAACCGATCTACCCTGAGCTGCCGGCAGGCGCGACGCTATCGACAACGTGACAGCGACAGGATGCTCGACGTATGTAAGAAAGTAGCCGCCGTCGAACTTCGACGTGTGTCGTCTCGTATCCGATGACAATCTCTTTGGCTGTCTCCGCGAAACCGCGATAGGGATTACGTCTCCTTTTCTGTCCCTAGAACGAATTATTTATGGAACGAACTGGACGATAGAATTAGATTAATTAGGAATTAGTCGATTGGAGGAATCAAGGAAAGAACAATGAACGCTAACAAAGAGAAACGATAAGTTGAGGAATAAAATAGAGCATCCATTATCGACAAAAAATAATCTTCGATATATTAAATTGCTTGAAACGTATTATCGAACGACAAACGTATTATCCGACGTGATATATCAAACTTTTATGAAAAATTGCTTTTTTCTTTTTTCTTTTTACGTCAGTTTACAAAGTAAACGGAAGAAAGCGGAGTATCTTTGAAACGCAAAGATTCACGTTTTTACAACGTTTCTCTCGATATTGAAACGACGGTCTGTTTTAAGTCAAACGTTTCTTTGCTTCCTCACATCCATGTATATACTACACTTGGACATACTGCAAAACATTTTCTTTTATCTGTATTTTATTTCACACATACAGAACGTAAAGATCAAAGTTATGCCAGTATTTTCGAGACCGACCGACCCCGTGCATATACACTATCGTACATAAGTATTTGTAAGTGTGGAGATAATCGGAAAAACATGTAAAAAAACGTATACTTTGAACGTAAATATACTTCCGTACTGCCGTAATTCAATTTTCGCCAATCCTTTCATCTTATCTCAGTCGACAGTCGACAGTCGACAGTATGAGAGAAATATTGAACAGATACAAAGACGGTAGATGAATCGGTATAAATTAAGCGACCATTTATTAGAGACAAAACGTGCAACTCGATCGACGCGATATAATAATACTGGTTGTTTCGGTTTGAGTTTACTAGAGCCAGGAAGGGGCAGACCGTAAACGTTCAAAGTTCTTTCTCGATAAAAGCTCGCTTCTATAATGGAACGGAAAGGAAACTAGTTGCTGAAATGGAAAGTTTGTCGGGAAATGTCGAATTCGCCGTTACTGCTTATAGCAAGAAGCAAAGAGTTCATAACGGAGAAACGTTCTTCTATCGTAATGTTGAAACTATGTTGAAAATATGCTGAAAATATGCTGAAAATATGCTGAAAATATGCTGAAAATATGCTGAAAATATGATGAAAATATAAAGGTTTCGATCGGACTGCGCGATTGCACCGAATACTTGTTGTCGAAATACTTGTGCACAGTAGGGGGTACGTGGAAAATAGTGGTAGGATAGGCGCGACGTCGAAAAGCGGTGATAAGCTGGCGCTTATCTCGAGCATAAAAATACGTAGTGACCCGAGCGATAATTCCTTTCACGGCGACTGGTCTCGTCTTTCGCAGAATGGTCTGCGAGAGGCAGATGCCAAGTTTCACGTACGCGTGCAGCACAGCGCCAACGTTATCTAGGTTGCAGCAGGGGTAGAGTACTGTTTCATTTGGTTGGACGGCTGCGGGCCGATATGTTCACGCAGCTGCTCTCATCAACCGTATCAGTGCGAGCAAATGGGAAGCGGGCAGCGTAGAGGGGAAAGGAAACAGCGTCGAACAAAACGCGCACGGTTCTTTGCAAAAATCACAGTCGCGCCAATAGCGTTTCGTAATTTTGTCGAGGGAAAAGGTCGTGCGCAGCGCGCTGGGGACAAAGGATACATCGATGTACGAGGGCGGTCAATTAGCAGTACGTTGACGAAGCTCGTGGTTAAGAACGCAACGTAGCCACGTTATTAATTCAGTCGGTAAATCTACCGTTACGAGTAACTGCAATCCTATAACGTTGCATGCAAAAAAAACCTCGTACGAAGAATAACGAACGAATTCTGCCTATTAGTTTGTGTCGTATAATTAATTAAAAACGAATATCGTATCGCGAGACGCTCGTAATCGAACGCTTACGTAAGATAATAACAAATCGATTGTAAAGATAACGACGACTTCGATGAAAAGCAAGGATAAATGTAGAAGAACAACCGAAGATGCCTGAGATTATATACGCACGTGATATTCAGTTTGCGTCGAGTCTAGAGTTGCAACAGTCGCGTAGGTAGTTGCGAACGAGGTTTCCGTGGAGGCTGTTTATTTGGATTCGGCAAGTATGATACGAAAATAAAGAGACGAATGGCTGATGGATGTAAACTATCGTAAACAGATCGACACGCGGCAAGCAACTGTTTGCGACTTTCTAATAGATATACGCACGCGAACGCGCACACATATGTGTGGACAGAATTGGACGCCCTACCGCCGACAGTTTTTCAAGAATATCCTGGAAACTAGAGCCGAACGACAGTTGTACGTAGAGGAAAAAGTGATCTTTTTATGTCTTTTTCGGTGCAGATTTACACTCCGAAGTGCTGGCACACATTTACGAATCACCCTTCTCGAGTCATCCCTATATCGTATCCATCGCTGTTCCGCTGCTGGACATTTCCTTTCCTGTACCTGTTTCTTTCTTCCCTTCTTCTTTTTTTCCTTCTCTTCCTCCTGTTTCCTTTTCTTCCTTCCCTACTTCCCTCCCTCCTTGCTTGCTTGCTTGCTTCCTTCCTTCCTTCCTTTCTTCCTTCCTTCCTTCCTTCCTTCCTTTCTTCCTTCCTTCCTTCCTTCCTTCCTTCCTTCCTTCCTTCCTTCCTTCCTTCCTTCCTTCCATCCTTTCTTCCTTCCTTCCCTCCTTCCTTCCTTCGAGCTTTCCATTAGAGAAAGATGAAATATCGACTACAGCCGGATCCAATAATTACAAACGGCGCGCAGTGCACGCGCGCGTGCACACAATTCCGCGAAGCTTGATTAAAAAGAACTCGGCACCGCGGTGTTGTAACCTTAGTACTTGTTCCAAGAATGCTTTTCCTGTTTTATGGAAAAATTAATACCTTGTCCGAGTCGCGTCGTATCGATGGCGAAGCTATTCGACGAGAAATTGTTCGAATTACTCGGATCGAGGAGATCGACCGACCTTGGAAAAATTCGCCGATCGAATTTTTCGCTACTCTTTCGTTGCAACAATGTGCCGATATGTGCGTTCGAAGCGCATAGGTTGATAGTAAATCAACCCTGAAGGAATTTTTGCTCTTGCGTAGGACTTTCGGTTTCCGAGAAATCGATCGAGAATTTCTGTTGTTGGTGCGACAATTTCTTACGCCTTTTAAACGTCTTTAACACGATTTCCATCCCCATTTGTATGTATACAAATAATAGAAATAATAGAAATAATAGAAATAATACAAAATTGTAAAGACACGCAACGGCATTACGAGGAATAGAAATAACGAAGAATTTACCAAAGTGAAATGTAAGAATTTAATATTAAAAGACGCATAATGTGAACGTTAAAAGAATTTATGTATAGAATATATATAGACATAAAAAAGATATATTGGTTTCTGAAGAACAAACGGCCAAGCACAGAAATCCTTTCGGGGTTGTTTTACAATCGACTTAAAGCATGCAACGCACATCCGACACGTTCGAGATTTGACGGTTTTGCTTCTCCTCGTAAGATAGATATCCCCCTTGTAGGATGGATAAGCGCCGTTATTTCGTCGAACGTAGAGAAGGCCCAAAAGGCGAGTGGAAGAGAAAAGAGAAAGAGCAAGAGGTGGGAAAATCGGCTTGATAAATGGAACCATATCGGTGAGACGATAGCAGCGCAATCACGAAAACTTTTTATTTTAATTTCTATGAAATAAATCTTTCACCAAGGCAATTGTGAGATTTTCTTAACTAAAACGAGACAAAGAACACGATCGTATAACTCGTAGAATATTTTCTTATCTAATGACATTAAGTTATTTTCATTTGTTTATCTTATTAGAAATTATATCGCGTTTGGCCTCGTCTCGATCGGAAATGTCTCGGAGAAACGTAAGTAAGTAAGAAAAAAAGGTAAAAAACGAAATCAGAGATGAGAAAGTTGAGTTAGTTTTGTCTTAGTTTTGAACATGGGGCGTCTTGTCGTGACCGCTCGGTACAGAGAATATCTGTGGGACGAGCGAGCAACGTTCTAGTCTCCTAGCGGTTTTACTTTGGTGAAAAAGCGAATTTCGCGAAAGCGTTACAGATGCATTGATATCGGTGGCTGTGCATAGTCCCGTCGCCTCTGAATAGCGGCATTTTTGCGAGGAAATATTTTTTACGCTCCGATAGGTTGCCACTCCCATAGAAATCGACCGGTGACGAGCTTTGTGCGTTCGCTCGATCCGGCAGCGTTCGAACGTCCGTTCGGACGGTGATTACCCGTTCTCGCAAATACAACCTTCCGACGCGTATAGTCAACGTAGCGTGGGCGAATAAAACCAGGGTATTAATCAAGGGATTATAAATTAGCTCAACAGCGGCGTCGACGGAGCGGCGGCAGCGGTGGCGGCGGCGGCGGCAGTGGCGGCGGCGGCGGCGCGGCATCCTATCGGGCGAAACAGTCTTTCTGGTTTTTACTCGGTTCGCATGACTTTTCCATCTTTTTTTTCTTTTTTTTTCGAGAGAGAGAGAGAGAGAGAGAGAGAGAGAAGGGGAAGAGGGAGAGAGGGAGAGAGAAATTTCAGCGTAGCTGAATACGTTTCCGGGCGTAATTTACAGGATTTCCGCGGCGAACCGAACCGAACCGAGTCGTACAGATGTAAACTCGAACGCGATATCGTTGCGTCTGGCAGCGATTAAGGCTAAAAAGCGAGCGAACGATCGTTGCCGGGTAGTTAGAGGGTCGAATGTTTCTTCGTTCGTGGCTGTCCTCCTCCCTCCTGGTCTTCTGTCCGCCTTTCTTTCCTCCTCGTTCCTCTGTTCCATTAAAAAACCAGTTTCCATGCCGGTGTTCAGAATAAATAGTTTGCACGAGGGAAAGAGTTTTCCGCGGCAGCAATTTATCTCGAACGTTACGCAGCTCCATTAAGAGAAGATAGAAACGGCGAGCGGCGAGCGGCGAGAGAAACTCTTTCAATCTGCAAAAGGTTGTCGACGGTTTAGGATCGCATACGTACACACGTGTACCCACGTGTATATAGATATATACGCGCACAGGTATAAATACATTACGGTGTCTGGTTTGGCGGTGGCGAAACGCGCTTCGACTGTCACCGGTCACTCCTTTCTGTCTTTGTCTCCTTCCGAGAAATAATTTCTCTTCGAAAAGGAGACTATCGTAAGAAAAAGATCTCATTTACGAATCCGCTTTTCATCCGAGACATCTTCAAAGCGGTCCGCGAAAACGGTAGCTGCAAGAGGAATTTCGTGCACGGCCGACCGATAACGAGCGCACTTTTATCGAATGAAAATTTAATAACGAGGCCGCGTACGAACCTCGATTGTGCTCGCTAAAGTAGCGAAACAGCTTGCCCTGGTAATGCCGTAAACCGACATTTTTTCGACGGTTAATTGTTGCCGGTAACTTATTTCTCTGGCGGCAGCGTTAACAACGAAAGAGAGGTCGAACCGAAAGGAACGTGGGGTGAAACAGGCTAAATCAGGGTGAAACAGGGTGAAACAGGGTGAAACAGGGTGAAACAGGGAGAAACAGAGGGAGAAAGAGAGAGAGAGAGAGACAGAGCCTCTGCTCTCGTGCCTCGACTGGCGACAGCAATTAAAGTTACTCTAATTGCAATGACCGTAAGCAGCAACGCACTTCGCCGAGCGAGTGCTGCGTGACGGCCAACGAAATTTCAACGAAATTCGTTACTTCTTTCGCATCGGCGCAACGTTTTCCATTGACGGACGACTTAGCGTCACGCTTAGTGAGCCAAATAGCGATTCCAGCTAATAAAAAATCACACTCTTCAGAGACAACTTTCTACGTAAATTTGTCCGGACACGTGGTAAAGGGTTAATTCACGGTGGTTATTAGCGAAGTTTGGGGAAAACAGAAGAAAAGTTGGAGAAAGACAATGTTGGAGGAAATTGGACTTGGAAGCGTGAAAGCGAAGGTTTGGCCCTTTAAAATGACTACGTACGTACACGCTGCACGCTATTCGTTGCTCGCCGTGTATATTCGTGGAAATTTTACTCCAACTTTGGCAATTTTCGGAGCTTTGAGACGAAACTTTTATAGAACGTTCTTCGTACTACGTATAATTAAATGAGTAAAGAAACAAAATTGATTAACCATCTTTTACACCCCCTCCCCTCCGCATTCGCCCCCGCTCCCAATTCAGCCAAGACTATAAGCCACAAAACTCTTAAATCCTCTTTGTAACTTCAAAGTTCTATTAAACAACAGTTTGCAAAGTTTTGCGCCTAGTTTTTACAAGAAGCAAAGAACAGGGCGCGAGTTAGAAAGTGAAACAAAAAATTCAACAACGAATATTAACTTTTGCTCCGAAAACCGAAATGCGTGAGATCAAAGAGTAACTAACTACCTTCCGAGTACGTCTACCTTAGAATGTCGATCGCTTCAAGACAGGCAAAGTAATTGACGGTTAACGTTACCGTTTACCTGAAGCAGAAACGTTAACTGTTAACAGTTCTAGACTCGTGCATACGTATCAACCTATTTACGATATTATCGTAGATAAATGGTATTTCATTGAAAGATGGACGGAAATTACCTTGGACAAACTTGAGAATTAAGTAGCCAGGAATTACTAAAAAAGCGATGTTTCCCTAGCTAGAATCACTGTTTCACCCACTGTGAGTTACTGCGTGGAAACTAGCCTGATCAACCGATCCGTCTAATGTACGGTTTGGCTCACGGGTTTACGCTGCGAGTTAGCTGCGAGGCGAATGAGAGCGATCGAAAGAGAAAACGAAGGAGAATCGAGAGACGGGTGGAAGGAGCACGCGTAACGGTTTGGGGTAAATTGGAAGAGCGCGTGGCACGACAGGAGCGGGGGAAATATAGTAGAGCTGTAAAGTGGTACGTTTCTGTCAGTCGCACCGACTCATCGATCCTCGTTCGGCTGCCGCGGTGTGTTCAATTAATAATTTCGTCAGACGTAGACGCGCGCGCGCGCGCGTGTAGTTGAATTACACTGCGCGAGTTTCACCCGTTGATCATGGAATAATATCAGCCGGATGCAAATGTGTGACTATTAATTACACGACCGCGGAAACTGCGGCTATATACTGACTGCGCTCGTGTCCAACTTTTACTCGGCACCATCCATCATTCGGCCTCGGTGAGCTCGTGCCACCGATTAAGCGAAAAGGTACCTACTAGCGGAACAAGCATCTGTCGATAACGGTTCGATTTGCTTCGAACGGCCAATTAATTTCTACTTCGGCTAGATTAAATTGCCAAGGAGACCCTTTTGCTAGGGCGCGAATCGCTCGAAAAAAAATTACCATGCCATCTTTGCGGATCCAAGGAGGCGTCATTCTTTCCCCCCCCTCTCTCTCTCTCTCTCTCTCTCTCTCTCTCTCTTTTCGTTCGGTGTTTGCCAACCGGGAAACTTGGATTCGCGTCAGCGTGCAGACCAATCGGTCCAATTCACACGAACGACCATCCATCGGCGGAACTCGAGCTTTAATTGCTTTTGAAGTTAAATACAAATCTATCGTCGCTGCACACGCTGCACATCGGCTGGCAGTTTGACAAAGCGTTAAAATTCTCCCGATCCCGCAAAAACGATCAGCCCCGTTTGTTCGATACGTCACGTCGTATCGATTGTAAATTCGATGCTCGGTATGCTCGAGCTGCCCGTTCGAACGCTTAGTTTACGACGATGCCACTTGCGCTATAAGTGGCAGAGATTAGACGAGTGAACGTGCACGTAGCAGGTATAGACCGCGAATGCCGCGTTGAGAAAATCGAAGAAATGGAAATAGAAACAAATAACAAAGTCTCTCCTTCCTTTCCTATCTGCTGACTAAGAAAAATTATATACAGGGTGCCTCCGAGACCATCCGAGACAAGCGGTCAGGTGGTGAAGAGGAGAAGGTGTTTCCGTCAAAGGCTTGGCGTTCGAGAAAAATTAGTTTCGAGACTCGTTAACCGTATGAACTGCAAGTTTCCAACGATAAGCTTATCATCTATGGAACTCTAAACTTCTGTCTCTGTTCGTGTCCGTATTACTGGACAACGAAATAACAGGAAACAAATCGTCGCGATACAAATACCACGGGTGGTTTTTCAAACACGTCACTTTCGAAAACGAAGCCTCAAACGAAGCACAACCGTTGTTCTTTCTTTTCCCACTTACCTTTACACGTAGTATCATCTGGTAGATGTAATATCGATAAACGACGATTTCTTGCAACAATTTTCGGACAACGCTGCAGATGCAAGAACCAAAGAACGTTGTTCTCTTAACCGTAACGTCAATGTCCGAGTTGTACGTATCTACGTTGCGTAGGCACGTAATTATCATCTGTAAATAATTGTCACGTAACAGCGTTAGGTGTTATTTAAGAGAGGTGATATTTCATGACAATCGATAATCTTACCGGGGGCGTTATAAAATATAGTTTTACGGTAACGATAAAAAGAACATCTTGAGAAGGAAAAATGGAGACCACCGGTTGAACATCGGTTGAGTATCTCTGTTTGAACGAGAAGCATGGATCTTGGGCGGTAAGCCGGCCGTTCTATAGGTATTTCTTATGCCCGTTGGAGGGACGAGGGCCGCTAGAGGTTAAATATTCGCAAAATGGTCACGAAATCTGGTCGTTGCTGCTTTCCCTGATTAAAAATCGGCGAGCGTGCTGTACACGCGGTACGTGCAACGAGAAATTCGCTCGCCAGGGAGATGGCCGCGTCCAACTCTTTTACCGTGTTCAACCCGTCGACTACAACTCGCAATTAGTAATGCGATTTGCGTCCCGATTTCTCGGGGATTACACGTTGCAATTAAAGCGGGCAATCTCGATTCTTTTTAATATCGTGGATTACGGAACGATCGTGTAACGATAGCAGCGAGCCGTTGGCGGTGAAACGATACAAGTCGAAGGAGATGTTACGAGTCGCGTTTCCCCGATTAGAATTCAACGTACGCGGCAAAGGGTAAACGCGCACAGATCGATCCAGGCCGGAAACCACGTGCAATTCCTCGACCAGGCGCCGATTAAAGTGGATTTATTTAATCGTGTTTTATATATTCGTTGTATGATTCGCGAATGCAGGTCAGTGGATAGTTGAAACGGTGAATAAGATCGAATAGAAGAGCTACTGAAAAAGAGGGGAATTGTAGCGGTAACATAGGATAAAATAAGTGGACGATAAAAGCGATGACGTGACTACTACTGGTCGGCAGTGTTCGAATCGGCCTGTACACACGGCGTACACTATCGTGAGCGAAGACGAAAGAAAAATATTTCCCAATGTCCCTGTTGATCTGTCAGTTGCGTAAGCAACAACATGGTGGTAGTGGGCCAGGCTCGTTCGTAACGTATTTCGTAATCGTGGTAGATTTACGTAATGTAAATTTCAGAAGCGATAGATCGTGTTCTGTATAGATGGTTCGGATGGATGGCAATTTCTCGCGGCCTCGCTCGAACGTGTCTTCTCGAGACTCTGGTTTCGATTTTCTTGGAAGGCATCGCGTCGCAGTCGACGGATCAACGTGGCGTAATAAATCCGGCGACGTGCTATCTCGCCGCGGCTCGCGATCGATCCACCGGGAGAATGATAGACGGTGGCGTGGCGTCGATCGATCAAGCGGTTAGGCGTGCCGTTAAACCGCCTTTTAGCAAACTACTAAAGTTCGATAAAACGCCAAAGTAGGTACGAGTGTTCGGGGTTAGAACAAAATATACGCCGCTCGACGATCACGGAACTTGGAGCTTGAACGCGGCCTTTCCTCTCCTCCCTCGGGGCTTTCTTTTTTTGTGCGCAAGAAACGAGGAAAAATCGATCCGCCAAGGAGAACGACCACGATTACTTCTCGCCTTGTTTGCCCTTCTTTCTTCTCTTTTCTTTCTCTACTATTTTCCCTCTCTTGCCTTTTCAACCCTTTTCGCGCATCATCGGTCGAAACAATCGCGAGAGCAGAGGGGAAAAAGCTAGCGATTTCGAGGAAAGTCGGCAACCACAACCACGGTTTATTTAATTTATCGAGTATTTTTACTCGGTGAAAAGCGAGCGTTCAATGACGCGTGTTCTCGTTCGATCGATCGATACTCCTCGGTGGAGGATGTTCCCTGGACCAGCGAAACGGGGTCGCTGGCAGGGAGTAGCAGGATTCGTTGAAATCGGAAAACGAAGCTGGCGATTCGACTTTGGCCGACCGACGAATTAATCGACGGCGCTGATCTGTAAACTCTTCAAAGGAGGAGAAATTGAAAGATGCGAGCGGCGCGGCGAATAAATTCGAGCAGCGTTCTCGGGCAACTAGGTAGCTGCGACTGGCGATAAAAATGGTGGGTCGAGTATCGACTCGGACTCGTACAGCGGCTGCAAGGGGAAGCGAAAGAAGAAAAGACAGCGAGAGGAGAAGAAGGAGAAGACAGAAGGAAAGAAGAGAAAAAGAAACGGAGAGAAGAGAAGGAAAGGAGATAGAAAAGAGGAAGAAAGAGAAGAGGGAAAAGACGGGCTGGCTCCGATACGAGTCGATATCCTGTTTCTCTTGGTCGAGTCGTTCCTTGGGGCGAACGCCGTTGAGCTCGTTTCGAGAGCGAGAAGAAGGAGAAAAAGACGGGCGAGAGGGATACGTAGAGGGTAGAGCAGAGAATACGGTTAACGAATACAGCAGGGAAAGGACGTAACCCTGGGATAGCGTGCGGACGAACGTCTCCTCTCCGTCTGTTTCGGAGAGCAAGCAGTGAAACACACGAGGGAGGCGTACACGTACTGGGAGAGACGGTGTGATCGCGGACGGCGCAGACCGTAAATTCGAGCGCGTCCGTCGGTGTCGGAGGATAGGCAGCGGCGGACTCGGGGTGCTGGAGGGAAAAGCAATCAATCTTTGAGAGGCAGATGAGTGCAGGAACCTAAAATATAGGGCAACACAAATTTAGTCTGGCTGCCGGTCCACGTCCACGTGTCGACGTGAATGCGCAACCGCCCGGGTTTGTAATCGATATTGCCGACAAGGCACCACGCCCTGCACCTGCGAGATGTGCGGGATATGCAATGGTACCGAACGCTCCGGGATCCGCGTCCCTCTCACCCTTCTCTTCCGCAACCTGCTCCACCGCCCCCGCCTCAGCCTCCGCCTCCGCCTCCTCCTCCTCCTCTCTCTCTCTCTCTCTCTCTCTTGCTCCCTCTCCATCTCCCTTCCTCGTTTCAACCCCTCTTCAACTTGCTTCTCTACCCTCTTGTGTCTATACTCTTCTCTCCCCCGCCGCGTTTTCTTTCCTCCCTGCTGGCCCACCCAGCCTCTCTCTCTCTCTCTCTCTCTCTCTCTCTCTCTCTCTCTCTCGCTGTCTCCCTCGTTCTGCTCTCGGCCTAGTTATCCGCGCCTCCTCTTCTCCTTCTCCGTCCGTCTACTTATCTATTTATCTATCTTTGTCGCGGAGCAACTCCGATTATCTGGTCGGTTCTGCGCGGAACGGAACGCGCTCGTCTGGGGACTTTGCAGCTCCGCGTTGGCAGCACTGCGGGAGGACCCAGGGTACGCGGGTCCACGTAGAAGACCGACCAGACGGAGATCGACATACCGGATAGCTATACCCGGGATCCGTATGGTCGGAACGCTGCGAAACCTGCAAATGCCCAGTGTCCGGGCGTTCGAGTAACCAGCCGATATTCCACTTGCTCTCTTCCAATACGTGTATGACCAAATTTTATTTCCATCCCGTTCGATGATCTTCTACCATCTATTCGGTAGTGTCGCATCTTGCGTTTCCATGCGTTGTTGCACACAAGTAGAGAAAGTGTGTGTTGCTTCCGAGCAAAAACACCACCTCGAGACTCTTCTCGTTCGAGAGTTATTCGACAACGCGATACGACGTTGGCTGCGCGCGTTCGCCGGTCCGCCGAATCGAATGAAAATTTAATAAGGGTCAACGAGAACGGGAAAATATCGGCACGCCCCATTTGCGCCGCCGTAATCGTTGCCGGTGTAATCGGGCAACGGGCGCGTTTAACGGAAAATTGCAGTCGCTTTAAAAATACACGCCGACGACGCGTTCGCGATTTACCGCGAAATCGAATTACACGTGCGAGCTATTTTCGGCTAATGGAAATAAATTATAGACTGCCGACCGCTCTTGCCGCTTTATAATGCACCGATTCTGGCTACCGTTCATCCACCTTCCCCAATCACCTGGCGTAAATAGTTTTCACTCGTGCCCGCGTAGTATTCCGCGATACTAAATCGAACGAAATACCTCGCTACGCCTGCCACGTCGAACAAACGTATCGTCCCCAGGCTTTCGAACCGAGATCCAACGGTTTTCAAATTTCACCTATTACGTGACTGTGTGTGTGTGTGTGTGTGTGTGTGTGTGTGTGTGTGTGTGTGTGTGCACGTGCACGTGCTGCGCGTACAGGACCTTCAAAAGCGATCGGTCGACAAACTTGGGCAAAAATATTACTGCATGTGCTTAAGATGGGCTAAACCGCGGCCATTTTTGACTCAGCCTGTACGCAGTTCGTTCCAGTTTCTTCGACGAGTCGTCCAAGTTTTCCCAATCGACTACGCCCTTGTCTGAACCGGACGGTAAACGGGTCCGGACAGTTACGTCAATGACGATGCACGCTGAAAAATATTCCGTGTTTCTCTTTGCTCGTTCTCCTGAATCTAAATCCTGTAACCCATTATCGTACGATATCGTAATGGTTGGTAAGTTAATACGCGTCACTGTTCGTTACATGCTCGATCGATCCGTCGCGTCGCGTCGAGTCGCGTCGAGTCGCGTCGAGTCGCGTCGAGTCGCGTTGCATCGGGTATGCGAATTTACACCGGAATGACATAATCGCGGAGCGAAATTCGGACGCTACGTCGCGATGACTTGAACAATCCGCCGGCGATAAATAATACGCTTTTCGCGTTTCCGCGATTTATAAAACGGACTTTTCACCAACATGAAACGCATCGTGATTCTTGAAAATACGTATCTCTATATATACACGCACCAAGTACGACAAACAGAAATATCGTTTTCGACAAATCTGTAAGACAGATATAAATGTGATTTTCTGTGGGGCTTGAAGAAACGGTTATTCGTTGCATATTAAAACACGAAAGCTGGACATACGATATTTATGCGATAAGTCATCGCATCGATATGATATCGTGCACGAGAAAAGAGAGACAGAGAGAGCGAGAGAAAGAAAACAGGACGTTGCACGGCGTTTGCATAAGCAGCTTATGACCGGCGATAACGCGGAAGGTATCGATATTGATCCGTATAAAGAAAAATAATAAAAAAAAAGAAAAAAATGAACGAAAAAGATCGGTGTTGGACGGATTAGGATTTTGTCGCTAGTTCAAGTTCCATTCGATTACATCTGCATCGCGGTCGCGCGTGGTTTGCCCGGGATCGTTGGAACGCGCGAAGCCGTTTAACGTTTCAATTTTCCGCGTCTGGATGAGAGGTTGGTCGTTTTTGCGACGTGTACAGGGTGTTGCAGGGTACGGTGTTGCGCGGATACAACAGGGTCGTCCGTTAAGCCGTTTTAAGCCACGACAGGTACGAGCTAGTTAGGAAAACAAAGTGGTATAAACACGTAGAGCAACGTGGCAGGGTCCGTGCTTTACGAGACACGCGATTCCGATGTTTCGCTCGATAGCATCGAGAATTTAATATACATACGTACATACGTACGTACATACTGCGGCCGAATCGATGCGGAAACCGTGGGAAACGCGCGACGACCAATCCATTCTCTATCATCGCGTTCGTTAAAATCGAAAACTAACGTCATCGTGCAACGCGATCCCCTCTCCGTATCGATTCTCGTGTTTATTTGCACGCAGACGGGTACCGATAGAAATCCGGTCGAAACGGCGGATCCGAACAGCTTGGAAAAGAGAGATACGGACAACAACTTGCTTCCTCGAACGTTTCTTCCATCTGACACGACCGGTTCGTCGAGAAAGATGGAAAGTTTCCGGGCTGATAGGGGCGGGATAGGGGCTGCTGTACAGGGTGGTCCGTAATTCGTGATACGATTTGATAACTTTTCCGTTATACGTGAATTTACTTGACTGCCAGCTAGCATATCTAGCTAGATAGGAGCGGATAATCGGTAGAAGGCTATTTTCTACGTGGGGATAAGTCGAAAGCGTAGAGTACAAGTTTTTCCTTCGAATTCCGTCATTTTCGATAAGGTCGGATTTGAAAATTTGCCTGCTGCGCTACCGCTCGTAAAGTATCCGATCTACGGTGGATTTGTAGTAACGCTTATGTAAATTTGATGAAACGGCTGATTTTAACCGTCTTTTTAGATTAGATTAGATTTTAATAATCTGCCGTCGATCGTCTCTATTTCTGACCAGCCGAAAAGTTGTGTTATTTTGACCCGCGAAATCTGCCCGATGCCATTTCTGCGACGAAAAGCGGACCGCTGTGTATGGGAACGCGCGTACAGGAGAGACGCGTGTAACGGCAAGCGGCGTGGCCGCATCAAAGTACCCCGTGGCATATGCATGTAAATATAATGCACGTGAATATTTGAGAAATCGTGTAAGGCGGAGATCCACGAGATATAACGAAATGCTAGCTTTGATAAACGATGCGCACGTACAACGAGTAACGCGTGTCGCGTCGGTCGAGGCGGTCCCACGCTGCTCGATTTTACCATGCCAAAGCGGCATTATTATTTTTCCCCCCGATTCCCACTATTCGTCAGCGACCTCGATAATCGTGACGTACCGCGGACGCAATTAGCGAATCGAACGGAATAGAATGCAACGTAATCGGATCGAATGGAATCGAATCGTACTCGATGATTTCTACTTTTGCACAAACGTACGATGCCAAAGACACACGACTAATTACGAGATATTCGAGCAGTGGATATCTGTGAGAGCCGTTGACGTTGGTTCCTCGCTTTATATAGGACAAGCGGATGCAGTTGCGACGACAACGACGACGCTCTTTCATCTCGGAAAGTTTCCATCTATTTCGAAAACTTTTCGTTCATCGGGAATCGAACGATTTACGGGGGAAAGGAGGAAAGGCCGGGCGATTGCCGAGCGAAAAACGTCATTATCGACGAAACAGGGACAGGGGAACTCTGTAAAATTTTATTTCCACGTTACGTCGGTCGACGGCGTGTGCGTCGTTACAAGTCTAAAACTCGCTATTACTAGTAGAGAAGGATATAATAGGTACGGCCAGTCACAAAAGTAATCGTAGCCTCTTTAAAACGGAAGAACTTTTTTCAAATTGGACCGAACCACTCGAGCTTTTTCGAGAAGCTAGGAGGACTAGTTGGCTGGATGATAAAAGAAATTTTAAGGAAATTGAAATTTCACCATTCCTACCGATTTCAATGTTCTCAAAATTACTTTTACACATCGAACTAGCCAACCGATCCTTTTCTAGCTTCTCGAAAAGTCTCCAGTCGTCCAATTTTAAAAAAGTTATTCCGTTTTGAAGGCTGTACGAATACTTTCGCGGCTGACCGTACGTATATATCGGACGATGTTGATTTCCAAGGCTTTTCTTTCCTCCGATGCGCAAAGAATATCGCTCCAAGTAATTAAAACAAAGCGCAAACTCGCTGATCGAGTTAAAACGGCTAGCGCCGATGCGAAAAGAAGCTCGCTACCTAGCGGGTATCCGATGGTTTGCGTTTTCCATGCTGTTGCTGCGTCGCGTTACGTTACGTCGCGTCGCATAGCGTCGCATCGCGTCGCATCGCGTCGCATCGCATCGCGTCGCTTCGCGTTGCGGCTGGTACGCTGCTAGTCGGCATTCGCGTTTCAACGATGTATCTAAATTCGCTCTTCTAATTCGTCCAGCGAAACAAAAGGCAGCCAATCATTTTGTTCTTTGGAACGTCCCACGCGAGAAAATCAAGTGGATCTCGGTCAAGCGAACGAGCTGCACCGGCTGTAGGTCTGCGAGCCACGATATTCCTCCTATTCTCCTTACCGATCCGTGTTCTGCTCGGAAATAATTTCCTCTCCAACAATTTTCCTCCCACTGTTGCTCTCTCCCTCGCTCTACGCGTGTTTTGCCCGAATTTATCGAAAAAGGGAAGAGAAAGAAAATCAGTCGGATCGGGGTACGTCCGAGAAGCGTGTGCTTTTCCGGCAATATCGCGTACGCGTACAAACTCGGCTCGTACGATGGATTGTACGAAACCGCGAACCGGTTAATTCCACCATGGGCGCGACGCCCGCGATGGTTGAATTCCACGCGAGTATCGCGTATTCGGTGCAGAATTTTAGCTACGAACCAGTTCGTGAAATCTTTGCTGTGAAACGTCGGCTTCGCGAACAGAGAGCAAAAGAGAGCAAGGGGGAGAGAGAGAGAGAGAGAGAGAAAGACAGCCTGGGCGCGAAATCGTTAAAAGGCCCGAGGCGAGAAGAAACGAGCCGAGTTCATCGGTTGCGACGCCAGCTTTTTTCCGCGGCGAGGCCAATTTTTCCTCGGGTTAATCGTCCGATCGCGCGCAGTGTTTTTGGGAATCGTTCGTCAGACGCGCACTGCCATTTTCTGTCCTGAAACGCGCGGCTAGACTCGCGTTTTCGCATAAACAGCGACACGTTTCCAAGTTTCTAAGGAGGATCCATTATCCACTGTCGTGAAAAACGTGAGAAACGATGAAAACGTTATGGAAAAGGGCAAGTTTGTCCGACGACACGGGGAGAACCGAAACTTTCGTAAATCTTTCTCCTTGCTGCCATTAACTTCGCCACTGGGCCGCTCTACGTGGCGGATTATACAACTTTCTGAACCGTTTAATTTCACTGTGCGAACATTACGCCGCGGCCCTCCTCTCACTCCGCCATATAATACGTTCTAATCGTGTTTTCGCTGCAACAGCCGGCAAGCTTGCCGACGTTGTTAAGAAAAGCAGTGCCCCTGGTCGATGAAACTGATTTAGATGGAACAATCGTAACGCGACTGCTGTTCGAAATCGTCGACGAAACGAGTGGTACAATGGTCGGGTGGGTATCAGCGACAGCAGCAGAGTTTCTTTAGGCAGCGAAACCTGAAATATTCGCGATTACGTTCGTAAGACGTATTCGAGTAAATGGTTAGGTCGATCGAAATTTTTAACGATTCTACAAACGCGTAGTATGCCAACACCACGGTCGATTTCTAGTAACGGTGTGTGAATTTCATCGATCTATAGAAAATTAACTATAGCTACAGGAATGAACAATTAATAATTTGAAGCGACCCTTACCACCTTTGCTTTACTTACTAAAAAACGTAGCAATAATTTATGTTAGCGTTTGTCGTATAGAACGATATATATATTTGCCGTTTAGATATCACGGGTTGCTGTTAATCCGTCTTGCGAGTCGACGACAAAATATACGTATACTTGCTTATTATATTATATTTTATTAGAAATATTATTATACGTATAAGATGTCTTATATACGTCTTATATATTGCTTTTTGAAAATAAACTTGATCGCGTTGTAACCATTGTACGTAAATACGGTGATTATCAACGATCAAATCATCGCAGTTTGATCTGTAGTTGAAATAAGTAAACCGACAGCGTATATATTTTGCAGAGATCGCAAAAGTATTTAAACAGAGAAGTATCAGCGATATATAATATAACATAAATTAATATAATACGTCAAACTATTCGGTGGGAGTTTTACGGGAACTTTAACTATTCGTACCGTATAAATATCGATTTTGTACTAAATACGAGTTTGCAACAAGTATCTTGCAACTTATAGGTATATTTAAAAATTGGATAGAAATTTTACCAGTGCGTATAACAACGTTTTGTAGGCCGCGACAGCCGAATGAACTTGAAAATTCGTATAAACGTGTATAAAGCAACTGCGAGTTTCGAGGTACGAAGCTTGCGTTTCTGCTGGCGTTCCTATCGTTGCCAGAACACGAACTGCGCCACGTTTTTGCGAAAGCCTTAAATGAAAACATGTTGTGCCTCTTGTCGATTCGTCCTTATTCGTCTTTGCGAAGGATTAACACGTAGGATTTACACTCGGCCGCATAACGTGTAATCAACATACGCATAGAAATTTTCTCTGCGATGTACGTACTTTTACGGGGCACTGTAATTAACGGGCCCAGAATTCGGTCCCATCCGGTGCCATTGTCGCGGCAACTCATTGTAGCGTACAACTTCCGATTCAACTGGATTCAATAGGAAACTAGTTCGAGTTCGATCGATCGATCGCTCCTTCTTTTCTTTTCTTTTCTTTTTCGTTTCTACGATCGAGTACACGGTGGACGGAACGTGGATGAGATGCAGGAGACGAGAACGTTGGTAAGGAAGACGCGGCCGTCCAACGAAGGGGAACGTACGATAACTCGGCGATTAGTTATTAAAGAAGGGCGAAGGTGGGAAACAGAAGTAATTTCGAGCGCGTCGATTACCCCCGGCAGAATTCCTCTGGTCGCTCGCCTACCTGAAAGTCGCCCCACGGCCGAGCCCCTATAGAAACATCGTCATTGACTATCATCTATTCGAGGCCCTCTTCGCCTCGGGCTTATTTTTCGTATACTACGAGGAACTAGGCCACTGGCAACCGAGTCTTTTTATCTGCACGCCGTCCATTTTATGAATTTTATGAAACCCCGGGATGGGCACGGAGATGAAAAAGTTTCGCGGGCTTTAATGAAACTTGGGAGAAAAGTTTCGTACCCGACTCGTATATTTTTCCATCGGATACAGACACGTGTATTCGCCGCGATTTCTCCGCGCCTTGTGCGCTTTTCCGAGTCTTCGAACCCCTTTTCTCTCTTTCTGTTTGTGCCTTCCTGCCAGTGCCGGCCACGGGGATGGTTGTAGCGAGCGCGGTGTAACCGGCTGCCGGCGCAACGGAGATCGACGAGAAAAAGAAACAAACGAAACGGAAACCTCCTAACTGGTTCGAATTAATTTCATTTTAGAAACTCGGAATGTATGCGGCACGATTAAACGCATCTGGCGTATCAAGTATTCGGAAAGACGTGAAAAAAACTGTGACTTTTTCAATTTATTTCTAACGATACGGCGATAAGAAAGTACCAATGTTCGTTCGTTCGTTTCTTCCATTGTCATCGTTTAGAGACGCGAAACGCGTAAAAGTACACGAATATATATTTGAGCCTTCTTTCGCGATATTTAGAATTCGCTTGTAATTCATATTTTATTAATTATGGGCCGAATAATTGAACGCGTCTTAATTACACGCGTATCTGTCGAGTTTTTCCAAAATGATGTGACGTAATATTTGTAGATTTCGTTGGTTGCGGGGTTGGGGCGGCCGCCCGTATCGCACGCTCGTGAATCCGCCACTGGTCGGTGACGGGGCGCGTTTGATCGATCGTCACGGATCAAGCCGAAAGCATCTGGCCAAACCGGCTTCAACTGTGGAAAACTCTGGCTAGCGCAACGCTAGATGAAACGAGCCGAGAAACAGCATCGATTATCACAGGGGTGTGGAGTGGGCAAGTAGAAGCAAAGGAGGAATCTATGATCGAGGTGGCTCGGTGGCTCGGTGGCTCGTTTATCGGCAGGCCCGCGACGTTTCGCAGACATGGCAAATAGACCCCGGCAAATGTGCTAAACGCGCAACGTGCCGAATGGTTATACAGGGAAAATCGACGAAGCGTGACCGTCGCTGATTGCTAGGTGCAGCGGAACGTGACGGTTTATGAGTAGAGGGGGACCAAGTTGGAAAATGCTGTTGCAGAATGGTTTGCGATGCTGCGTTCAGCATCGTCTCGCAGTTCTGTTCAGATTTACGTGGAGACGGGTTGTTTTCGCATTTCGATCCACCCACCGCAAATGTTCTTAGGAAAGGATATTGCTATCCCTTCTTCCTACCAAGCACACCCTCCGTTCGAATAAAAATTCGCCGATCGATTTGTCGTTTGCTGGAACGCATACACTGTGAAAGATCTACTTTCTCGGTGTATAGCTACTTTATATAGCTAAGAATGGAACGTTAGGATATCGAACGTGGTATGCGAAAAGGCGTGGAATAGCGGTGGCCAACGGTGGCATTTTTACGCTACTCCGTTCGAAATACCTACGTACGTATTAATCGGTTCGATAATACCGCGTTCAAGTATCGTTTAAATCATCCGATCGGATGAAAAGATTAACGAACTTTCCGATAAGCGATGGAGTGATAGCGTCGTACCATGGTTGCGCTTCGTTTGTCGCAAAATAATGGACGAATTTCAACGTTTTTATCGTAGGAAGAGCTGGTGCGCGATCTTGTTAAACGTGCTGTTGCACGCGCGGCCACAACCGACCTCACTGGCAGACGAATAAATAATTTAACGACATCTACAGGAACTTTTCCACTGGCCCGATATAATGCACATAATATATTTAGGAAAGGATCCCGTAGAAAGCGTCGGGATGCTTTCGTGAGCCGCTGTACGTATATCACGTTATTCTTTATTAAACACGCTTCCACCAGTTTGTTTTCGCGACATCCTCTAACGCTTTCAACACGACCAAATGTCGCATGGATCCGAGTACGCACCTTCTCCTCGTCGTATTTTCGTCCTCGCCACTAACGCTGTCCTCTCCGCTGCCTGGACAGCTGTTGAAAAAGCCGTTCGATATTTTAAAACACCTTGGTCGCGTAACGCGACCGTTACACCGAGTGTTATACCGTTTTTCGATAAGAGACCAGTCACTCGATGATACGACCGTCTGTCAATCTTTTCGTGCATGTAGTTTCGAAACTTTCATCTCGGGAAACTTGCGTCCCCCGTGGGAGAAAATTCTCAGACAACCCGTCGAAAATTCCTTTGGGCTACAACTTGGTTCGTTGTTGCGGACCGAGTGCTTCCCAGAGGAATTTTCCTCGCCAACTTGAGAATTTTCAACCAGCGAGCGAACGAGACTCCGCGCCGATTGCATTCGCGTACTCCCTGGCCCTGCCCCTTCTACTACGATTGCACACCACAAGTATTTGCACGCTTCCAAATTATGGCAAATGTTTACCTATTTACGTGTATAGAGACAGATGGATAGATACGAGCGTAACGGTAGAGGTAACGTTAACGAATGGGTCGGAAAATGCAACTGGAAAACGAACAAATGAGACAAGAGCGCGTTACTTGTAAACTAAGATTTATAAACTAAGTTTTATAAAAGTCAGCAAAGTGGTAAGCCGAATTTCTTTCTTAGCCGTGATATTATTATTATTTTTCGTTTATTCGTTTAACCGATATACAGAATAGAGATTTCGAACAAGACTGTTTTATCGCATGGTTGCCTGTGATATTACCTTAGACGATCATATACAGTTGACAATTGTTGACAGAGATTGCACCTCGATTATTATTAGTCGGTTGGTAAATTTACGATCCAAGTTGAGCGATTTTAAGCGTCGACTGCACCTATCTAAGAATGATAATAAGATATATTCGTTGCTTCGATCGTTTCAGTTTCGATGTAGCGGAACTTTGGATTTGATGGCGATTATAGGAAAAAGTAAAGAATTAACAGGCATCGAAATCCTTACACGCGATAGCGTATACGTTGTCGATACGATTGCCGCTAACCGGTTCGTTATTTTTCTCGTTTCAGAAGGCGACTACACCTTAGATGATTCCTTTTGGAACGAAGAGACTTCCGTTGGTAAGTTGAAAAGGAAAGGCGAACGCGGTTTTTCGAACGTTTCGATCGCCTAATTACGCAACAGCCTGCCGACGTACGACTATCTTGCGTCAAGTGTACGGTATTACGAGGCCGAGCCTTTGTCGCAAGGCTCCACAGGTACGGAGAAAGAGAGCACGGGAACGCAAAGTTACGAGACGATCGCGTAAATACACAATGGATAGGAAGTTGTAGGTTGTAGTCAAAGTCGGTGTTCTCTTTGAAGCGCGGCACACGGCTCGACGACGTAGAAAATTCAACGCGCTCCAAATAAGAGCCGAGATACTAATCGTGCACCGAACAGAATACTCGAATCAATGCTATCGCGTAGAAGAGCAGCGCGACAGCGTATCCGCCCTGCGTTCTCGTTAACGTTGTCGCGAGACAAAGCGTTTTTCATCGCGTAAATGCTCGTGTTTTCGAGTTAACCTACGCTTGGCCCTTTCCGAGCGAACGGCTTTAGATTGGCGACTAAAAGGACGCAAGAGAGAAAGAGAGGAAGTGAGAAAGAGAGAAAGAAAGAAGGACGAAAATCAAAGGACACGCGGCAAACGCGGCAAACGCACAGATTTCCTTCGAATCGCGATGAAAGGTAGGCGAAGGAAGGAAAAAGGCGGAGATAGACCGCATTGCAGCACATCCCTCGGAAACTCGATCTGCGGTTACATCTAGTTCTCCGGACGCGCAGAATGCTTTATCGTTGAGTCAACAGCGGTGATTGGTTGGGAACACGAAACTTAAATTGGGTTAGATTTTAGACGGGAGGACGATGCGTCCAAGTATAAAATGGACGAGACGAGGGTAACCGATGTAAAATCTCTTAAAACGGCGGCCGTCGCGCCATCTCGTCCAGTGAGAACCGGAGAATTTCCGCGGCACGGAATACAGCATCGTTTGCATTTCTAGTAACACGGTTTTCCCTCGCTACGCGAGACAACGCGATTTCTTTCGTTTCACGGGACAATTTCGTTCGGTGTTTCGATGCTGTCGGAGGAAAAGCGTCGGGACATCTGAATTACAAAACAGGCGGCCGGTTAAAGCGTCGTACACGCTTGCCCGAAAAAAAGAAATTAATATTCATACTCGTATTTGATTAGACGCGTGGCTGACCGGTTGGAAGGTAAATGCGCAGGTCGGCAAGCAAATCCGGCGAGAATTTCGTCAGCGGCACACCCGGCATCCAACGACTTGTCGCGTCCGCGTCGGTTCGATTAATAGCGATTCGTGGTTGCGAGTGTAGGCGGCCAACCTACGGTAAACGATATAGCGACGAGTAGACGACTCGAGCCATTGTATCGAGTAAATCGATGCATCGACGTACGCGTAGTACACGTATAAACACGTATAAACACGTATAAATACACGCAGAGTTGCACGCGATATTCTACCTGTTTCTCTCAGAGATCTCGTGTACGAGGACTTTTGCGAGCGCCTGCGAGTCTCCGGAATTTTCCCTTGAACGGTAGCTTAGATCTCCGGAGGACGTGCAGGGGAAACCCGAAAATGCTAGGTTCGGATAGGATCGCGTCGTCCTGTTATCTGGAGTTATCTCGTGTTATCGCGATCACGAAAACGATCGTCGCGGAAAATTTCTACGAATAGCGAAACATTTTGAGATTCCGTTAACGCCGTAACGAGACGCCACTATCTCGATGATAATAGTAGACTCTGAAAGCGATCTGAATATATAATATATCCGGTGATATATCGGATTTTAGGTTGTAAAATGCAAGATTGCTGCCGTAGAACCAGTAACATGGCGTCGTAGCATCGTGCGAGCTTGAAATCTAAAATATGCAAAATTAGTTTCAAGGACGCTTTCGAGAATTATACATCGTGGCTAATTAACGGATACAGCAAATAGACAGTGTTAGAAAAAGAAAACAAAAAGCGATCGTCTAAATACGTGAGTGACGTTTGCAAACTGTGAGCGTGGAGATAGTTTGGCGGGGCAGAACAGGACGCGATACACTGCACGCGACCGAATAGAATTAAATACACGGCAATTGCACAGAAACGACGCGATAAACGGCCTGTCAACGCGACGTTCGACAAACCCATGGACGGGGCCAACTTAATCGGTCGGTAATCTCGGTTGAACGAACCGTTTCTGGAAATTCAATTTACGAGTCTAGTCGGTTGGTTCGTCAACGAGTAAACCCCTTTAAACTTCCTGGCGACCGTCCCTCGAAAAAGCCGAAATAAAACGAAACAGAACTACGCCGTCGACAGCGCGTCTTGCTAGGACGTGAATATCTATTGGAAGTCCGTGGTTTGTTCGCCGTAGCATATGCGTCTATATGCGTATAGGTCGGACGGATCGGGCAACTTTTAAAGTTCTCTGTCGATTTCGTCCGAGAACCGCGGTAGGTAGAGATCGGAAATTGCACGAAGAGGATTCACGCTCGTAAATACCAGTTCCGAGAAAAAATATCAGCCCCGTCCGCCTTAACTCCCCCTTTAATCGGACTTTACGCTGGCAAACTCGAAGCTAGGAATAGCTGGAAAATGACCAGCTCCGAGATCTCGTTTCGTTCGGCAACGAGATTTTACGTTTCCGATAGGTACTTTCCACCGCTATTTTGATCAATTTCGATATTCATATTGTTACTATTATTATTAGTATTATTGTTGTTGTTATTATTACTATTATTATTATTATTATTATTATTATTATTATTATTATTATTACTACTACTATTATTCGTCTTTACTTGATTCCATATTTTACAATAGGTACAATAGGTACGATAGGTACAATAGGTAAAATAGGATTGAGATTTTGAGCAAAGTTGCCCGACTTTCTTATCCGATTCACCCCAAATCCCTTCTAAATGAAATTTCCGTTAGGTTTATTATAATTTACCGCATCGTATGTATTTAACTGCATTCTTGTACAAATGCAAAACGTTCTCTCTGAATGCAGCGGGTGTCCTAAATCCTAATACTTACGAGTGGCTGTGTATGCACGTACATAAAAGTTGCAAGATATTTAATACAAGCAGGTATTAATATATCTCGATATTCAGTGAGAGCATATTTCACGCTTAGTATATGTCTAATATGCTTCGTTATGTTTCCGATAAATATACTACGGATTTTTATTCAAATTCTTGTCTTTGTAAACCTAATTAAACAAATCTGTACTTTTTAAACACTTCAAATTTCCAAAAAACGCGTAAAAATTCGCAATTTAGAGGCAAACATCGTGCAATTTCTATATGTATATACATTTTCTGATTGGTTTCAAACTTTACCGATATGATCGTGACAGTTGTGCCTTATTAAGTGCTAATAATATTTCAAAACGTTTCGCATAAAACATGCAATATGGACTGGACAGTCTGTTTATCGCGAAAACGATAAAATACCAATAATGTGAAAATTACGAGCAGCGTTACAAACATAGGAAACTACGTACGACTTGCGTATTCGAAACGGAGAGTAATCTGTTGAAAGTAATCCATACTCGTTTAATAACTTTAATTGAATTTGATGAGAGAAGAGAACGAGAAAACCACGCACACACACACACAGAGAGAGAGAGAGAGAGAGAGAGAGAGAGAGAATGGAACTCTCTCCGGTTGTATTTGCAAGGAACGCTACGCGACTTAACGAGTTAGCCGGGCATGATTAGCATAACTGTTATCGCTAGAGTTACCTGCTGCTGGTTAAATTCGACGCGTAATATCTCGGTCAAATATGTACATATTTCGACGTGCTCGAACGTATTTCGTCAACAGGTGTTAGGTGTGGACGCGCGTTAAACTCGTTCTTTTCTTTTGCTTCGCTTATTACAAAGTCTCGAGGCAGAGGAGACACGACGCAACGAGTAGCAAGATTCTGACAGCGAAATTCGATCAAAGAGATGGATCGTTTGAATAGCAGCAAATCGAGCGTGAAGGGGAAGACGATCGGCAAATTATTTAACCGTTTCGTCTCCGGGAGGAAAAGACCTCGATACGAGTGGCATGGTAATTAGTTGCTCTGTCGTTAATCGCGACAGCCGCGTAATAATTCACTACACGGTGATGTCTACGTGTTGAAAAGGAGGCGACAGTGGGAGGGAAAGGGTGTAGAAGCGTGACAAGTAAGTAATTATCCATACACTTCATTTTGAATGGGACGGGTTAAATCGGGCAAAGCCCGGACAGTCGATAAGAGGGTAAACTAGATACTACATGCTTCGAGGAGGCCCTCCTCCACTGATTATCTCGACTCATTCGTAGCTCGCAGCAGCAACAGTTTATAGCGTGATGAAAAGAGATGGAAGGAAAACTCGCTTACTCGGATCCGGTTAATCGCGGTTGCTTTTCGATTTCGCCGCAGGAGAATACATAGCGTTCGAACGATTCTCTTCTTCCTCGTCTTCGACTAGAAATTTGATCGATCCTCGTAAGAAGCCTCCGTAAGAAGCCGCGTAATGCCTCGTACAGGCTGACAAACATTGCGCGTAGATATTTTACGTTAGACGTTAAGTTCTCGTTTTCAGGAAAACACAGTTTAAACGTGTTTGACTCTTGTTCTCGCGGGAATTGGCCAAATTTAAGTACACTCGTCGTACATCTTCAAAGTCGATTTTATCGTAAACGAAGCTCGAAATGAAAAAACGTGGTTGCATATTTTCGACTTATTTTTTCACGTAAACTCGTCCTCTGACCGATCGTAATAACGTTGCCGCGCCACGTTGTACCAATGTACAACTGACTGCCGACGAATAATGTCGTGCGTTCGCGTCTAATTTGTCCGCAGACATTGGCTCTCGTTTTCCATTCCGATGGATAATCGAAATACAGATTGATGCTAAACTGTAAACGCGGACTGTCTCTGGATTTACATTTTGTTTACCGTTATCAGCGAACCGTTCGCGGACACACGATATGTAAATTATCCGCCGAGATGTCCGCGGACAACTGTCCGTTATTCTGCGTTGGCTTAAGTCACGATTTCGAAATCGTTCGAAATCGTTCGAAATCGACGCATTTCGCAGGAGTGCGCGCAAACAAACAAATGTAACGCGTGTGACGCGACAACAAGCTATCGTAAAAACGAAGATAAGATTAGAGATAGAAGGGATGAACGGGAACTTTCGATTGAACGGGAAAATTGATTTCAGGTGAGGCCGAACGACTACTACAAGAGTATCGACAGAACCAAGAGCTAGTACAAAATATCGGGGGCCATTACTATCAGATCATCTATCCAGTACAGTTACGGCATCACGAGAAAATGGGGATATCCACGAGAGACGTCGGCATGTCCAAGGTAATTAATTGCCTGATTCTCCTGTTTTCCTAATTTCTCGGAAAGATTCACCAGAGGCTAGAGCCGAATTTACACCCTTTCGCTTTGTACGATCACCGCGGATGATTCATCGAAAAACATTGTTCGCTGGTCGCTTTGAACGATTGTTTCGTACGAAAACAAAGTAGAAGCAATCTCTACTTCTGACGAATCGAGTTTCAAATCGAATTGCGAAACGCCACCGTAAAGCATACATAGGTATACCTTGTGTTCTAGAACGTGCGTGTGCCGTTACAAGTATACGAAACAAGTTCTATACGAAAGCGTATTCGGACTACCAGTTGGCATATTTGGCACGCACATCGCACGAAACGAATATAAAAAGTCTTACTATTTTTTGGCCGTTGCATCGGTGACAGAGAAATGGCAGTTTTAACGACCATGTTCCATCGAACGGACGATTAAATTGTATTCTTTAAGGACGGCGAAATTATTTCCTGTTTCAAGATCTGTTCGATCAACTTTCGTTAAATCCGATCAAACTTTTCTAAACTGGTAAAACGAATTCGTGTTGTACGTTCACCGCGGTTGGATCGTTGCGGATGATCGTCGAAAGTGAAAAGTGGCAAGTGTAAATTCGGCTTAACGACCGGAGCCTATCGTCTAATTTTCTTCCGTCCGTCGGATCGACCTAAATGCTTGTTGTTGGTAACTTGAACATTTTCTCACGTTTTAGTATCCTCAAAGAGGATACGGAGAGGGTGGATATCAAAACAATAAAGGCAGAATGAGAGTAAGTGTAAGTGGAAGTTTGTAAGATGAAAATTATATACGCTTGATGAGACCGAGTTTCCTTCGATTTTGCAGGCGGGCAGACATTTTCATCGGACGTCCCTCTTGATCAAGGCCTTTAATCATAAATTTCGCCTAGATTTAGAATTAAATACGTAAGTGGATCGTCGTTTGTGATTTCGGCCTCGGAATCTCATAGGGCACGTATCCGTCAACTATACCAAGAATATTTTGTGTTGCAGGCAACTTTTAGCTCCGAATCTTATGCAAAAAGACTTTTTAGCCAACGGCGCGGAACAAAGTTTTAAACAGGTAACTAGAAATCGTTCGCCGAATTGGCACGAATTTCCAGCTGAAATTGGATCGTTGGATCGAACGAATCTCACTGACATGTTTGCAGGAGATAGAGCATTGCTACTATCACGGTACCGTGAGGGATTATCCAGGAGCTAGCGCTGCTTTTCACACGTGTAACGGTGTCAGCGGTGTTATTCACTTAGGCAACGAGACATTCGTCATCCATCCGTTTTATGGCGGCGATTTATCGGTCAGTTTAATTATTCGAAGGCTCTGTACACGCGTGTGCCTACCGAAGCGCGTGTGCGTCCCGAAATCCGTGTTTTCCGCGATTGAAGCGATGAGTCTCGAAAAAAAACAACACGCACTACTTGGATACCTTTACTAGAAAGTAATGGCCGTTTACGTACAGGGGCTGTGTAAAATGGCAGAATGCGTCTCGTTTACAGAAGGCCACCTAGCTTCATTCGCGCGTTCACGTAAATCACGTCGATCGCCGAATTTCGTCTTTAAATAATCGCATCGTTGTTCGTTTAGATACGTTGGACGGTATAATATCGATACAAATTGAGAATTTCGCCGATGACCAAAATGATCAAACGCACTTTTACGCTTTTTAAATGTTGAAAACGTTCGTCGAAAAGGAATTCACCTTGCGATTACAGCAGTTTACAACAATTACGAATGAATCGTCGTAAGACGATGCTGTAATTGAATTCGCCTTGAGAAACTCTGTATACCTTCTTTCTTCTCTTTTTCTCTTTCTTTTTTTTTTTTTTTTTTTCTTTATTTTACAAAAATGAAGGAATTTTTAGATGAATAACTCTTGGCAGGAAGAGGCGATTTCAATTTTACGGTTTAGGGCACGAAACGGCGGCTATATGAACGAAGGTACACAGAAAATCTAACAGGAGATATACAGATAACTACACAAGTATATAGACTAGAGTTAATAGTAAAGAAAACTTTTCGAAACGCATTTGTGCCTTTGTTATTTCAAAACGAGTACTACTTTCGGAGCGGCTGTACGTACATTGTAGGGAGAGAAAATTCGATTAGCGTTCGGGAGAATGTCGTTACCCCCGGGGGAACGCGACGGTTTATCCAGAGTCTTAGAGGAGCCCAGAGCAGGATACAGGGAGCGGTGTGGACACAGAGGGTCCTGACTAAACGCGAATGTTTGGCTGGATCCTGCGAAGCCGAGCAGCGAGTGTTTCGGGAATGGGAAACACGACGACAGGACGCGACGCGAAACGCCGCGATGCGACACGACGCCAGGCCGCTCGATCCAGTTTCGTTAGCACGGCAGACGAAGCGAGAGGATCGAGTTAAGCCGCTATCGAGCCTGCTCGGCTCGTAAACGAGTAATCGGCTGCTGCAGCGTTAAATTCTCTAACTCGCAGCCGCCTTTCGTTGTTTCTACGTTGTTGCACAGCTGTTTCTACGTTTAGCCGATGACCACTAGCAAGGAGAGTCGAAATCACCGAACCACAGCTAATTTCTCGATAGTTTCGATACCAAGGTATGAGAGGTACGATTTGGCGATATCAGCGCAACTACCTTTTCCACGTTTATAAAGAGATATAAGTTGAGACAGATAAAACTGATAAATCATTGAAATGTAATTAAAGCTTGTTTCGAAGCTTAGACCATAGATGGCTAATACGTTCAACGTAACGTAACGTAATAAATATCTCGCCAATTATACATACAAACAAACACACACATGTGTTTTCTTATGCTTTCTTACGTTTTCCTCGTTTATATCCATCGCATCATTCTTCCAACAAGATCTAGGCCAGATGATTAATTGTAAAGGTTCAAACATATGTATACTTATTAATTCGTTACTTTCTGCTTGTACAAATACAACGAGTTGGTGATTTATCTAACAATGCGGCTCGATTGTCGCGTTCTGTAGAAATTCAGCAAGTGCAGAAATGCGGACGATTAAAGAAGATTTCCAATCAAAGGATCAACATCCTTCCCTTTTTGCGCTAAGAATATTCTTTAACAGCAGCTTCGTAAACCGATGGATAGGATGAGAGTGCAAGCCCGCCATCGTCTGAACCATTAGGTTTCCGTTTCTCAGTTCTGTCTTTTTCATTAAAAATTTATCGTCTTTTCAACGTAAGCGCACAATGCGTACGACCGACGAGGAACGATGGAAAATAGATTCGGGACAAGAAGAATTTTCGCGCGAGTACGGAACTGTGTGTGTATCGAGGCACGAGGCGGATATCCGAAATATTTTCTTGGAACGTCCATAACTTGGAAACTGAGATATGTTCGTAAGACGTTTTTTTATTTATTTGCGTGCGTAGATTTATCCCGTGAAGTATTGCGTGCAACATTTATGAATAAAATGTATATGGGAAATTTGGACGAAAGCAACGTTGACGTTTCGTAATCGAAGATTAAGGAACAACGCGGCAGAGAGAGAGAGAGAGAGAGAGAGAGAGAGCTGAAAGATAGCTAGGCAGGCAACCATCGTGTGCTTGGCAGAGACGAGTTAAGTGGGGACGTTCTTCTTATATGCATGAGCTGTTCCTGCATTATTATTCATGAAGAGATCTCGAAGTAGCAGCGTGGCGGGAAAAAGAAAAATAAATTGTTCGCGTCGCGAGAAAATCAGGATGCCGCGTAAGCATCCGGCTAGTCGTCGTCGTCTTCGTCGTCGTCGTCGTCGCCGCCGTCGTCGTTTTCTCAGAAAAGGAGGATGGTCGAAATTACAGTCCTTCGGGCATCAAAAATTCTAATAAGGTATCGTCAAAGTACAATCATCTGTGGCAAATGTAACGAGAAAGTTGTAGAAAATATAGACGAATTTTTCGTAATCGATACATCGCAGCTTGTTTTAGAAGCGAGTTGTAGTACAAGTTTCCGAGTTACTGTCATTTGAAATGAAAACGATCGTATCGTACTTAGGGCTTATTAGAATTTCGGGTGGCTGAAGGAGCAGAAACTCGTCAGTTTTTTGCCATCCCCGTTTGACGGATAACGGGATCTCGGGTATGGAGCCGATATCGGGAATAGGTAAAAGCAATTT
The DNA here is from genome assembly GCF_905332965.1 of Bombus pascuorum. Taxonomy (NCBI): domain Eukaryota; kingdom Metazoa; phylum Arthropoda; class Insecta; order Hymenoptera; family Apidae; genus Bombus; species Bombus pascuorum. The sequence continues at coordinate 7,698,778 of NC_083502.1, read as the reverse complement.
GGAAAGAGACGCGCTGCATGGACGGATTCGGGACGCACGACGGTTCGGCGATTCTTTGAAACGCTGGCATAACGATTAACCGAGAAAAGATTGAACGCGGATAGTAGGTCGTAGTCCTGGCGCGGATGCGAGAAGAAAAAGCCCGCGCGATATAAGCCATAATCGAATAGAAGAAGAGGCGTTAAAATAGGCGGGCAGCGAGCTGCTCGGAGAATGTTAACTATATGCAGACCTCTCTTTTAGCAGAAACATCCTCACGTTATATTTGAAGCTCGAACAAAGGCTAACAAAGGCTGCGCTAACTCGGGGAATCTTGAGTGGCGTACAAAGAACCGCCGGCAAAAGCATGTTCTGGGGTTATCGGAGACCACTTCCGATCGATACAAGAGAGACGTCCGTGAAGCAACCAAATACATCGAAACTGCCATCATTATCGATAAGGCTATGGTATGACGATTTTCTTCGACTACTCGTCCCTTTTTCCGATCCTTGATCCGATCCGATCCGATCCGAAAGATATCTCTGGCGCTTGGCGATGCGTTTCCCAAAACCGAACAGAGTCAGGGGAGGAGTAGCAATCACGGTCATGATCGTTGGAGGGAAACGCGCGACGTCGTTCCAACCAAGTTTCGAGGCAGCCTAGTAACAGTAAATTCGCTTTCGAACCTTCCGACGTGCTTGAATCGGCGCGTAACTCAACGATAATTGTCGTATCGCGCGTCGCGCGTCGCGTTTCCGTAAAACGAAACGATACGATCGGCTTCAACGATCCCAATTGTCGTAAATGAAAACGTAAAATCGATCGCCAGGCACCATCTTCTCTTCTGCTTTACTTCACGCGGAAACATTCGTTTTCCTTGCTTCAGTTCGAGAAGAGGAACGGTAGCACCAGAGCCGAGGTCGTTCATGATGCCATCCAAGTCGCTAATATAGCGGACATGGTGAGTGCGAACCGTTCTATCGGTTATATCTATATTTGTTGAAAGGCCTTTCGAAAAAACGTATTTACGCTTTTCGAGGCTCTAGACGACAGACATCCTTACGAGGCCTAATCCGCTTTCAAAGTTTCGATCGAGCACAAAAATAAGCGGACAGATAATGGAAATAGGTATCGATCGCGTTTCCCTATATACGAAATAATATACTGTACAGCGTACAAATGATCGTGTTGCGTTCATGCACGTAGAAATTTGCTCGTCTGATCGAATTCATGTTCGTTCGTTATTGTCGACGCGAGCAAAAACAGCAAAACTTTTCGACTTATTTTTGCACGTGGAACCGCTACTCGACCGTTCCTACCATGATCTCGATTAAACCCGATTGATATCTGCTTGCACCGCTGGTCCGCTTACTCTTGTGCTCGACCGTAAACGTGAAAACGTGGCCTCGTAAAGAGCGAAGCACCGATTCCATTCATTCTTTTCTCAATGTTTTTGCTCTCTGTTCGCAGTATTTCCGCACGTTAAACACTAGAGTCTCCGTCATATACATCGAAACGTGGCAGGGCATAAACCAGGCGGACATCGGCGCGGGCATGGATATCAGTCTCGCTTTGCTCAATTTAAACGATTACACGATGCGAAGGATGTTCCATGTCCCTCACGATACCACTCAATTACTCACGTACGTATAGAGACGATTCGTTTTGTCAGGTAGCGTCGGATCGTTTCTGAGAAATTTCAGATGGAAAATTCATGCTTGAACACGCAGGGGCGAAACGTTCTACGGTGGAGAATCGGGAGTGGCTATACCTTCGACCGTTTGCAAACAAAAATCCGTAGGAATCAGCGTCGATTTGAACACCTACGAGCCTCATCTTTTAGCCGGTACTATGGCTCACATGATCGGCCACAATATCGGCATGAGCCACGACGACGGAAGTTAGTTTCTATCAACAACTTATAGACGTATAAAAGAAGAAAAGAAAAAAGCAAAAGGCATCCTATCGTGCATAAGTATCGGACGCTTGCTGCAATCCAATCGAAACATTTTATTCGATATTCTCAACTATATTCTCACTATAGAGGAATCGTTCTCTCTGTTGTTCTGTCGAAAACAACTGAAACAGCTGCGATATACCTGCATCGATCAAGTTCCACATTTGTCGCTGATAGACAGACGACTCTCGCATCCGATCAAATCTATCGAAAGTTTTATAACGTAGTTGGAAACGTATATGCCAAACGTTCTATAGACAGGGCCCAAGTCGCTTGACTCGGGTGTTTCGCAATCGATAGTACCACGTCCGATCAACGCTTTCTCGTTTATACCAACTGACGTCAACTATAATATATCTATTAAATTTAGCCGCGTAGTTGCCTGAAATAAGATCAGAGGCGGAAATTAGATTAAAGAGCCGCCGCCGCTCCGACCGTATTTTATATATATGTACGATGATTTGCAAGTGTCCAAATACTTATGCGCGGTAACGCGGTTTGCTGATATTCGAATTGTTCGCAGGGAGCGAGTGTATCTGCCGCGAATGGCACGGATGCATCATGGCTCAATCGATCGTGGGTTTGGAAAACGTTCAGCCGTACACGTTTTCCGAGTGTAGTAAAACAGATTACATAGAGTCGTTAAGAAGCGGCAACGGCTTTTGTCTTTTGAATAAACCAAACGAGGTAAGACGAAAGACCAGGTAAGAGGATTCTAGTTGAGGCTAATTGAACGGAGGCCGAGTTTACGACGAAACGAACCGTCCTCTAAAGGGAGAATCGTTCGCTTTACGAGCGTGCAAAAGCAAATCACGAGACGCCTAAGAGCTTCGCAGCGAGATACTTTTTCACTGCGGTTACAATGAAATCTCGCGAAACTTTCTCATCTCGGTTCGTTGCGCCGCAAACTAATTTCCACGATAGCGTTGTTTCGAAGAAAAAAACCTAAACGCGTTTCTCCTATCCTCGGGCCGACCTCCATTGACAGGTGGTGGTAAGGACGTCTTGCGGAAACAGGGTAATCGACGACGGGGAACAATGCGATTGCGGATCGATCGAGGAGTGTCACGAGCTCGATCCTTGCTGCGATCCGATCACCTGCAGACTTACCTCGGAAGCGGAATGCGCGTCCGGTCCTTGCTGCAGCGATTGCAAGGTAAAGTATTTCTTCTCGCGCCCGTCACGAATCTCGAATACCATATATCGAAAATCTATATCTCTTTGGCTAAAGATGTACGTGACTGATAGCAGCGAGAAGTACGACAAACGCGTCGATAAACGCAGGCGGACAGAACGTCTGGTATATCGGTTTCTCTCGAGTCGAGTAAATAGATAGCCATTCGAATCGCACGATCGGTTTTGAATCAGTTTTTCTTTTCTTTTTTTTTTTTTTTTTTTTTTTTTTTTGGGGCACGTTTTTCAAGACCGCCAACATTCGAATCACCTCGAATAGGGTTCAATGTCCTGAAACTGCTGAAACTGGTGAAATACGCACTCGTGTAAATGTGTTTTCCACGTCCCGAGCTTTCTACATTTTCTTCAACCCCTCGAGTTACTGTTAGCTACGTCGTATACGTAAGCCAGGTGCAAAGTCATCTCGACGTTTATATCGGATATGTTTTACTCTCGAGTGGACACGTATATACGCTTACTGTCTGTCTGTCGCGAAATCGGTTTGAACGTCGAGGATCCATCTAATCTCGAATGATTTTGACAACGTAGTTGCTGCCGCGTGGCGTCGTGTGCCGGGAGTCGACCAACGAATGCGACTTGCCGGAAGTCTGTACCGGAGAGAGCGGCCAATGTCCGGCGGATGTTTACAAGAAAAACGGAAGCCCTTGCGGGAACGATGCTGGACATTGTTATAACGGCATTTGCCCGGCGTTGGATGTTCAGTGCGATCAAATCTGGGGACGCGGTGGAGTTGCCGCGGACTACGAGTGTTTCATACAATTCAATTCCAAGGGCTCGCTCAGTGGACATTGCGGCACCGATTCTTCTGGTCATTACATCAAATGCGATATAGAGTAAGTAAACCTTTTTCGTTTCAATTCGAAATGCAAGTTTTGAGTTTAGGAGTCCATCGATTCAAACGCTACGGGTAAAACCAAGCATCTTGAACGTATTTGTCGCGTTACTTTCTTCGCTTTTATCCGTAATTCGTCCAAGTTATCCTAGCGCTAGCCTAGCGCATTCGTCAAAAACTACCAAACGGTGTAAAAAAAAAAAGTCTGCAATTTTTGATCCATCGCGATAAGCCTTAGCCGAAAATGAAGCTTGCGATATGTGGCACGTGTGCACCGGGTACGAGAAAACCGGGCCTTGGAAGAAGTCAAGTATCGAGAAGGACGTTCTAAATAATTGTAATTTCCCCAATATTATTAACGATATGGCGATAAAAAAAGAGTCACTCGTTCATTTGTTTTGTCGTCTTTATTTTCTTTATTATTCTTCTCTATTATGCTGTTATCGCTCTTTCTGAAAACCTCTTTCACAAAGCTCGTTGACAAATTGTTTCGAGCCAAAAAATATTTCTGCCATTCGGTAATTGGTCAAATCGTAATGATTTGATGCCACGTAATGATACGTAATCGTAGGAACGTTCGTTGCGGGTCACTGCAGTGTCAGCGAGGTGGCAAACAGCCAATGTTGCCAGAAGCGGATCATTCGATAACCATAATCTCGATAAAGGGCGCAGAGTACGAGTGCAAGTAAGCAAACGTTAAATTTCCCATTATCCTTCTATCGTAATCGGATCGTAAGAATCCCGTTGTATATATGAATAACGTTGGCGTCGATTGTTCGCATAAAGGTCTACGACTGGGAAGGTGGATGCAACCGAGATGCCTGGCATGGGTTTGGTTCGGGATGGAACATCCTGCGGTAACCAATCGGTAAGAGAGACGACTTTTTCTAATCCGTAGAAACCGCGAATTCTCCCTTTTCCGATTGTCGCTGTTCGTTAACGGAATTATGCCTGTTATAAAAATAGGATTACGCAGAGTCGAATGCCGTCGTAGCGAGTCACTGTGGCTCGTAGCTGCACACGGAGAAACGATCGACGTATCGATACGACAGCGTTTACTTGTTTTCTGTTTTAGATTTGCGTGAACCAAACGTGCATAAACCTGCCCCCGAACTTGGGCAACGACAGGTGTCCTAGCAATCACAACAATAACGAATGCTCGGGGAATGGCGTAAGCAAAACTTTTGACACTGGGCTAAACGACTTAAAAATCGGCCGATTCCAAATGAAATTCGCTTGTTCCCGTAGGTATGCACCAACTTGAATAAATGCTTCTGTTACGCTGGATGGAACGGACCGGATTGCTCCATACAGCAGGAAATTCCAACTTCCCCGCCAACCACGTCTAGCACCGAATCAGCTGGTAAAAATAGTTCAGATCCTAAATTAGGGAAGAAAGAGACCCCCTACGGTAAGTTGCGATTCGTAAAACACTAGAAGATAGAAAACCGTCGGTCTCGAATTTCGAATCTCGAATTTCGAATTTCGAATTTCGAATTTCGAATTTCGATTTCGAACGAGGCGAGAAACCGAAGCTGCGACATCGATCCACTTTGCTCGAGTCGCTGTTTGATTCGTAATCGCTCGACCAGCCTCGGTTTCGCGTAGCTCGCGCGATCGTTTCTAGCCTGTAATCTAACGATAAGCGGACGACGGTAAATAGGAAATGAACAGAGTAAAATGATAGTAGAGATAATAAATAGTAGAGTAAGCTTAGATACGCGGCGCCGGTTACCGGCTACGGTGGATGTTTCTCCGCGTCGAGTCGCGTGATCGATCAGTTTCCTTCTTCTCCCATCTTATTCCATGTATTGAATGTAATATGTTGAATGTTCGTCCGTTTAATACGCGGAGAAGAAGAAGGAAAACACGAGGCTCTTGGGTAAGACAGAGGTCGATAACAAAGATGGATGGTACCTCGGGGGAATTCAACAGGCGTGATAAGCGGAACGTTCTACCGTGACCGGTAATCTTGAAAAGGCAGACATTCGTCGATCGTGTAGATGTGTATAATTCGCGAAGATATTAATAAGACGAAGACTCGTCCCGTATCCCGACGGAATACCGGTTAGCCGCCTGATTATTTGGGGCCATACCATCAGCTGTGCACATAAAATTCAATGCGTTTATACGTATATATATGGAGTACGGGCCGATAAGTTTACTCGACTACACTTTTCTACTTTCGACTCACGAACCGTGCATAACTATAACCTCTCGAGAGAAAAGAACGATCGCAGATGCCAACTGCGCGCGTCGTCGCGGCGATCCTTGTCGGGCGATACCGCCCGCTTCCCTTACCAACGATGCAACCAGCCTTCTCACTGTTCTACGGTGAAACGGATTACCAGCTGTTCGCGCGAAACTCTATCTTCCGATGATCCTCAAATCGAACGCGTCAATCTGTGACGTTCCGATCGAATCGTTAGGCTGGAAATTCGAATTCACTTCGCTGCTAACACGAGTATACGTGATCGTTGTTGTTGTTTGTGTTCGAGTTGCAAGTTTACGCAGACCGATATCGTACGCGCGCTGGTTACGAGTAAACCGAGAGGGAGGAAAATAAGAGGAAACGAAGAAAATTGTTCTTGGAACAAATTCTCTTCCTTTCGTAGCGCTGTTCTCTTACTCGCATAGAAGTTAATCTTTTCCGGACCGACCGATCCTCGCAACTTGCTTTTACCACGAGATAAACGAGTTTCGAATGTTGGAAAAGATCGTGCGAGATGCGAAACACGCGATGTACCTTTCCGATACGCGCAGATTACAAAATGTGATGGTCGTTTCAGAAACAACTAACAACACTCTTAGCACCGGAATGATGGTATTAATCCTGGTGGGTGTGGTCAAAGGAGTCTTCATTTGTTTTGCGCTAATGGCCGTTTGCTACAGGTACAGTAGCAAAAAATAAAGTTGTTGAGTGGGTTCGACTAACGCCTGTCATTGTCAAGTAATTCCGTGGCTAGCTGGATGATGAGGCATCGCACGCGGCCGTCAAATTGCTCTCGTAATATTGATTCATCTTAGCCTATTTACTCGATGTTTATTCATATACATATTTTTATCTATATATGTATATATACATATACCGATGTTTTTTTCAATGGTGTGCTCTGAATGTGCTCGTGCTCGCATAGCGCGTATGAATGATCACTACGATCGTGACTATGCTGCACGAGCGAGGGATCTACGTTTCTACTTGGTGTCGCATACCAAGGGACGAAGGCAAAAGTTGTTGCGTAAACCGTGCGTCAGGGATGCGCTTGTTCCAGCGTCTAGAGTCTACGGTCTAATTGAATTTAACTGGATTTGTCGAATATCCGGTTAAATAGTCGCTTTGGTGCGGAGAGTAATGGCACACACAGGGCCGTAAACGTGTACGAACGAGTCACGGAAATTTTATATTTTATATTATAGAGAAGAAACGAGGGTAAAGGGAAAAGAAAAACGATAGAACACGAGTAATAGAGATGAGAAACGGAAGTCAAAGTTAAAGAAAGTTAAAGATTCCAGCTTTCGTTATCGTAAAGACCATTGGCGCTTCTGGCGGGACGGGCTGTAGCGTTAAAATTAACAAGTGGCGAATACGAATACGAATACGAATACGAATACGAATACGAATATGGGAGGGGACATGAAGCGGATAACGGATAATCTTGGAAAGAAAACGTTGTTGTCGATTTTTCTAACAAGTTGTAATTGTAAGAGTGGTTGGAAGTCGGAGCGAGGTGGTAACCGATGTCGGCATCACAGATGCGTGTACGTTCATGGTCTAAACTCGATTAAACTCGATAGATTAGCCCATCTTGCGATAATGGATAATGGTGAATTGTCTGCGACCGTGATTGAAAAAATGACAGACGGAGGATAATGTGTATCTCTATTCTAAGAAATTACTCTATACAGAGAGAGTATGTTGTATGATTCGTCCCTTGGGGTGCGATATCCGATACACGATCCATTACAACGCCAATGTGCCAGCTGCTTGTATGCCCTATAAAAGCATGAATAAGGCTGATTAGCGAAGAAACGGACAGTCTGAGATCGAAAAGCAACCGTTAACGACAAAATTTCCAACTGGCGTATGTACCAGCCAGACGACTATTTGATCGCGACTACTCCACGTGATATCGTGTCTTCGTCGATGTCAATGTGAATGTGAATCGGAAAAGTATTACAGTTAACAACGAGTCGTCCGACCCGAACGTAAAAGACACGAGAGAAAGGATCGCGGGCATCTCTAAACTAAGATAGATAGAGAGATACTAAACGGAAAGTGGAATCGAAGCGAGAAAAGAGGCGCTAGGGACTCTAGAACTAGAGAAAGAGAAAAAGAACTGGTTCGCATCCATTGTACTCGTATCGCGAGATACCGCGTCGATGTCGCGTCGATGTCGCGTCGATGCCGCGTCGATGGTGCGTCGATGGTGCGTCGATGATGCGTCGATGGTGCGTGTACCACGCGAATGGTGTGCGTAAAACAAACTACGTCCATGTATATGTATATGTGCTGATTCTGGCTTCTCTGTTTCTTGTCTGTTTCTGTCTGTCACTGCCATCTCTGTCTGTCTGCATGCTGTGGGACGCTCGGATACCAAAATATATCAACTGTATACCGCGCGCTGCGCGAACAATGGTACTCGATCTTGATATCGTGTCGAATATCGACAATGTTCGACACATGACGACCAACGACCATGCAAATCTAACGATGTAACTAACTAACACGTCTGATCGTCACAGAGAACTACCACGGCTCTAACACTGTATTTTTAGTTGCTGTGCTCATGTCGGTGGTAGGGGGTGTTTTCGTAGTATTTGCTCTGATGGCTCTCTGCTACAGGTCAGTCGTAGTACATAAAAACTACTCCCTCTGTCTCAGGTTAGTGTGCAGAAACATACACGTAGAAATTCTTTTGTATGCGTATATATATATATATATATATATGTACGTATATATATGTATGTATGTATATATATGCACATATATATGTATGTCATTTTATTTTTCTTTTTTTTACGATCCACACGTCGTACATATATATTTACATGTATATCTTTTAGAGTCCGTATTATATTACCGTCTTTCTCTTTTACTATTTCCGCTTACTCTTCTTTTCGTACACTTTCTACTTTTTTCCTTTTCTCTCTCTCTCTCTCTCTCTCTCTCTCTCTCTCACACACACACACACTCTTTCTTTCTTTTTGTCTCGATGTATCTTCTTTTATCGTGCCGATCAAGCGCTCTGCATAATCTGCGCCGCAATGAGTCGCAACGTATCGCTCCGTATCGCTCCGTATACCAGATACACGCCACGCTTGTGCGACCGTGCAAAGATTTATACTCGTTGCAACGAACAGAGAGACGAACAGCGAACCGAATCAAACCGAAGAGAACGGATGATATAGGAAACGCGTGCCACTCGTTTTCACGAGGAACCGTCCTATTCCATTTGCCGGGCAGGAAATGCTCCGTCGATCGCGCGTCTGCCTATAGCACGCGTACCGTACCTGATCGTTGCTACGATTATGCTAACGATAAGCAGCTTAAGCGATTGCCGGAAAATTCGCATTTGCCGCGAACCATTTAGGTTGGTTCCGAATCGCTTTCGCAAAATTGGCTACTCGACGTGTATCGTTACTCGTCCGCAAGTAACTAAAGGCTTCTGTGTTTCGTAACCGTTAACTGATATCCTTAACGGCTCGTGCAACAAGGAACGATCGTTTCGATCGATAGAAGAAAGAACGAGACGAGAGACCGAATGATCCGAACGTATTGGTATCGGTTAAAGATTGACGCGTTACAGCGGGGTGATGGCGATCGACCAAAGTGCTACTTCCTTGTTTTGCCGACAATGCTGAGCAAAGTATGTTCAGCCCCGTGGAACGCACGCGTGTGCTACAAAGCTTAGCTCGATACTTTGTCTCGAGACACTTTGCCCGTCTGTCTGTCTACTACGTTATCGTTTGATTTTGTGTATTTGGTTGACGGGTCCACTGCCAGCGGAGGACGAACTCGCACGAGTGGCCGAAAGGCCAGCTGCCGGTGTACCATTCGACTGGTTATCTGTTTTCGTTCTAATGCATGCGATCACGGCTCCCTGTACAAGCCCGTAGACGCGCCCGCTTCGCTAGCGTCAAACATTTCATTGCGAAGGAAGATTTTACGGATTAAACGTATATCTACCCTCCATATCTGCTCATTACGTTTAGACGCTACGTTGGACTTTAACGTGGCGTACACCATTTATATACGTTTTTATATATGTGAGCGTTTATATACGTTTAAACCGGGAACGTGTGTACATAATTATGGTAGAATATCGCGAGCACGCACTTGGCCAATAATATCTTGAGAGGGAGTCGACTACGATTCCTTTCCGTTCGGTCAACGCATTTCAAAACGTCATTGAACGCGCAACGATGACGACGAAAGGAACGAAGGAACGAAGAAATTCGTTCGATGTCACCCTCCCGTAGTTTGCATGCGCTTCCTAATCGTTCTTTGTGGTTACCACGATCGCGAGCCTCGCATTCTCGTAATCGGCCAATTTCCCGCAGAAGGAAGAGCACCGTCCAGAAGTACGAGCAACCGTACGTGAAGAAACCGCCGCAGAGGAGTTACATGGTTTCCGAAAACACCGGAAACCATCATCCGGGACACGCCGTCCTGGACAACGTCCACGACAAGATCCTCAACTTCAGCAGTATGCCTAATTCCAGGTATGACGATCGTTTCGTTGCCTACCTAGCTAACACAGTCGGGCTAGAGATTGACGCTCGAGCGTTTCACGCGTTTCTTCGTTACGTTTCTCCGGGGACACGATCGATTCTAGATTCGATCGCGCATTTACTTTCGACCCGATCACCGGCTGATCTTTCGAACGAGACGCAATTTATATAATATATAGACGACAGCTCTATCTATCGCCCTTCGGTCAAATTTATATACCTGTTTCTCAGTTTCCCCTATCGTTCTTCGTCAGCCTGCTCGCAAACTATAATAGCAATAATGGCGATGATGATGATGATGATGATAGTAACAACAACAAAAATAATAATATTAATAATAGTAATAATAATAACAATAATGACAAAGCGAGAAGCGGCGAAACGAGAAACAGGCCGATCCCAATGATCCTAAGCTAACACGAGTGAAACTTTGGAAATGATCAGAGTACGTGTTCGAGTACGCTTTTAAGAGATAATCTAGGGAAGACCCCTGCAACTAGTGTTAAAAAGGATCCATCAACGATCGCCAAAGACACATCTCGCTTCTACTTATACATTGGTTTTCCATTAATGTTTGCGTCACACGAATTCACGTCACACGGCATTCATTCGACATTTACAAAAATCATTCGTCGGGGATTCGGTTCGCGCTGCTTTTCATAGACGAAAAAGAATTTTCACCGAGTTCTCGAGAGACACTGTTTCATACGCGACCGCGTTCCATATGTCGTAACTCTCGCGACGAGCCATCTTCTCTGTCGTTCCACTCGGCGCGGCGTTCCGAGTTCATCTTGTTTCCTCGAAGCGGCAAACAATTTGCTTTAACATCGTACGCTGAAAGAGATCGAACAAGTTTGCCGCAAAATTTGCTCGGAAATTTTCGCTTCACCATAGAAACAAGTTGGGATATATTCGCGCCAGGTTACAGCAAGGTAGCCAAATACGGAGTACCATTTTATTCTCCAAACGTCATTCGCGTCAAATGTTTAAAAGTATTTCTCGGCCAGAATATCGCAACAAAAGTTCTTGACGAAGTAAACGCACGGAGCGTATTCGACGAGTGAATCCTGTAGCGTATACGTATAGTTATTCCATGTTTGGTCACTTTGTTCTATGCGCTGTGCAACGAATTTCCAACCGAACGTGTCTGATCCTCCGATGTCGTGGTTCGGAGTCGACGATCTTGGAAAAATTCATCTTTCTCGTTCGATTTCTTATAACTCGTTTTTCTACCGCGCGGTCATGCGTGTCGCGCAACATACCTCGAGGAAGATCAAAGGAAAACGCGACGCGAACGAAAACGAAGACGACTCGTCGACGATGAGAAATCGAGAACGCCAACACCGTCGACTACGCGATATCTAGCACACCTTTAACCCTTTGTGGTCGTGCATAAGCCGGGTGTTCCATCTCGCAACTTTGGTCGAGAATTCTATCTTTTTTCTATTTCACGTCTCTCTCTCTCTCTCTCTCTCTCTCTCTCTACCTGTCTACCTCCCTCCCTCCCACCCTGCCTCTTTCCCTCTCTGTCTGCTTCTAGAAATCGACGGAATTCTAGGAAAAGAGTAGTTTTTCGATTGCTCGTTTGTTGGCAAAATCGTGACGAATCCGACCGCAAGGGGTTAAATTCGTGGTGAAATACCCGCGGCATGCCTATATTAGTATATTTCTAGCCGCGGCGAGACCCAGCGCGTGGTGTTTCGACCCCCGAATAGCGTCGCCACCGCAGACGGGCCAAGAGTCAAGTAAGTCTCATGTGTCTCGCCGTTATGTCACCATATAGTTGATCGATGATCTCAAGACTCGAACACGCTAGTCGTCGAAAACGTGACAGGCCAGCTTCTAGAAAGAATTCAAAGGGCTCCCGCTCAGATACAGATGCGACCGCAAACTTTGCGATCTTGGAAACTTCTGCTTCGCTGGCCTGACTCGTTTTACCTTATCGAAGCGAGCAGAGATGCTCGGCTCGCGGAATGAGTCGCAAACGTTGCTACATCCGCACGGATAAAGATATCGCTCACGAGCGTCAACTTGCGTCGAGCTCGTTCAGCTGAATATCTTTCGCGTGCAGAGGCAAACACATCCGCATACACACATCTACATACATCATACGCACACACATACACGTACATACCTGTGTACACAGAGATAGACAGTGGCTGGAAAAAGTATTCGTACACGTACCATAGAAAACTGTTACATTTATACCGTGCGCGTTGTACAAAGCATATCGAAATTTTATCGACGCTGTAACGAGACGCAACTGTCGTGTTTCGGTCAACTCCTAGTAATTAGCCGATCCACACGCGTCTGATTGGTATAAAAAGATGCAAACGTTTGATAACGCGATGAAAATTCGACTTGGAAAACAACGAATATTCGATTCTTTCAAATCCTAACTCGGCACGATAATTTAATTAGACTTTGTAAACTTTGAATTACAATTTCCTTGGTTTTCCAACTAGTAGAGGGAGGGAGAGAGAAAGAGAGAGAGAGAGAGAGAACAGTTAAGAATTACAGCCACGATATACGTACATACGTATGTATGTAAATGTTGCAAGACATACCGTATGTTGTGGTAAACTCGTACTTAGTAAAACGTTGGTATACGGTGTAAGCAATCGCTTATTATTAGATCAATTGAAATGTTAAAGACGGTCCCGCTCGACACCGAGACCTATTAGATCTTAATTAACTTTTAGTATTACTTATTAGTATCACGGATGATTGCCTATTTAAATACTTTTCTAATCTCTAGGATATAAACACGGTGGTTGAAACGAGGTGTTACACGAACTGTTTCTCAGAATCTAACAAAGATATCTATATAACTGAGCGGCGCAGCAAGTCTAATACATCTTTCCAAGGCGAGCTGTCGCGTAAGAATGGAAGATTCTTATAAATGGAAAATCGTATTAATTTTTTACCATTCAGATACCTCTTACAAGACTGAATCACGTTTACTCCGACTATTTTGTTTTTTATCGTACATGGTTATGCCCCCTTTTCTCCCCTGCTCCGTTTTCCCATCGAATTACAGCGAAAACAAAGTTTCGTGTTAGTTTCTGTGAAAACTGGTCGTAACGCTTCGTTCGGACTAGTCTGTATACTTGTATCGAAAGTCTCGCAACTTCTCTGAACGTTTTTAGAGCCGTTCAAAAAAAAAAAAAAAAAAAAAAAAAAAAAAAAAAAATATACATATATGTATAAGGATAGTCGTGTAGTAGTCGGATCTGGATAGTAGACATAATGGCGATAATGAAATTTTTTAACGTTTCGTGCAACACACGCAATATATCCGGAAAAAAGTGTACGAATGTTTTCGCCAGCCACCGTACACTGTACATGCGTGCAGAGATACACTGTGATAGTACAACACGATACGTAAGATGGATTTGTGAACGTGACATTGTTTAACAGCACTGATTAGGAATGCAGTAGTAGCGATACATTTTGTACAATTATTGGAAAAGCAAACACAAAGAGACGATGAAGGGACTGTCTTTTCGTTTGTCGGATGTATTTTGTTCTTTCCGTTTACCTTTAGATTTTCGGTTGAAAAATGATGTTTTGATATCGCATAACGGCACGATGCATTTGGCCCAGATTTTCTACAACGTTCAAGGTGGGCATCTTTCGATTTCTTTCTACCAACGATTTTAAGTAGATCAAGCTCGTACTTGTTGGCTCGTCCGTCCAACGTAGGAACTCGTATACAAAGACCACTTGACTTTTCGAAAACTTTCCGTTCCGTTATATTTTTCACGGTAGCTGGTACTATACAGTATAATATTTCGTTGGAAACAGTGGGAAATCTAGTTCTAACGCGATTGCATATTAATTCTCACGTGTGTGACACGCTTCTGATTTCAGCAAGCCTGATTCATCGTCTGCTCTATCGTATCTCTCGACACGCACGTTGTGGTCGATTCGAGTAGAAAAGAGTAATAAAGTGCATGCACAGAATATTACACGCCATGTCTTCTCATCTTTGCACTGCATGCTTTTTCCTTTCGAATGCGCCGCACAATCATCGACTTTCATTACGAGTTCGCTAGAACGACTAATTCTTTGCAATTACAGATCACAGAACATATACCTACTTGATACACCGAGCATGCTTCGGTCGTTACTTTTTAGCATTCGCATAGTTTAACGTAGAACGCCCCGACCGCAGCTGTGTATTCGTTTGGAAATAATAATAAAAAAAAAAAAAGAAAAAAAGAAAAAAGAGAAAAAGAAAGAAAAAAAAATAGAAGAAAAAAAAAAGAACGAGAAATACATACTTTTGTCACGTGTTTTGCGAGCAAAGGATCAAACGTAGAATTTTCCAATATACCGTTCGCTTCAAGCATGCCTGGATTCGATGAGCCTGATAAAATAAACTATCGACAAAGGGCAAGCAGATTCATTTCGGACGAAAAAGGAAAAGATACGCGTGTACATTTTGTCAAAATTCTCCGCGTTTAACCAGAGTCAAAGGAAAAGACACGATGTCGTGTTCGCGTTCGTGTCACGTTTTAATCGATAGCTCGATTAAAAGTGAGGCACAAACACGAATGTGACCCTAACTACGAGACTGCACCGGTTTAAAGAGAGCCTTTCGCGAGTGCGACCAAATGGGTGGTTTCTGCGAGGCAAAAAATGGTCACGTCGAATCGAAGACTCGACGTTCAAAGGTGTGCGATTCGAAATTTCGGATTCGATAACGAAATTCTGATTTTGCATCGGTAATTTCGATAACGAAAGAACGCGATAATAAGTGCAAACATACGTATTGAAATTACACCGAACCTATGAACGTTTCGTCTTCTCCGATCAGCTCGAATCGGATTCATCGAGTAGATACAGCGAGATCACCAAATGTTCTTTCACGTCGACATTTTCAGGGAGCATAAGTCGCAGGTGAAGAAGCCCGGTATAAGCGAGGAGGAGGGAGATACGGGAGCGGACGAAGTTGTCTCCTTCATCGATCTACAGCAGAACAATCTTCCACAATTTCGTACGAAGGGAATTTTAAAGAAACACGGTAGTTACGGTATTGCGATGATCGATAATCGTGCAACCGAGTAAACTAATAGCCGAAACGTAAAGGGCAGATGCAACGAGCTCGAAATTGAAATGAAATTTCTTATACAGCGTTTCCAAAGAATTTACGCCTACGATTCAGCTGTATGGAAATACAGCGCAAACTGTAGCTGAGCTGGTTGCATCGACCGTTTACGTACGATGCAAATACACGTAAGATAGGTACAAAGGGTAAAAATTAACGAAAAGGACGAAAATCGAGCAGGTGTGGTAGGAGGAGCGGTAGCTAACGTGGAGCGTACGTTGGATCAACTGAACGGTTATCACGAGCACATTATCGAGGCACTGAGAATGGCGGCGAATCAACGAGAAACATCGGGAACGACATCGACTAGCGGAAATCCGATGGACGACGAAGCTCTGACGGATCCACTTACGGAAATGCTAACGGATCCTCTGCAAGATTGCTATCCCACGGATTCGTATCGCAAGGACATCATAAAGCATATCGACAACCAGGTGGACGAGGAGTACGAGGAGCACATGCCGCCTTGCGGTATAATTCGCATACGCACTTTGGAAGACCTGATCAAGCAGTTGGAGCGTCACACGACTAGAAACAAAAGTCCGAGCGGCTCCGAGGATATGCGCATGTCCGAAAGCGAGGCTGATCGTCCCTACAGAAAAGATTCGTCCGTTTGTAGCGAGTCCTCCCAAGGGTAAGAACTAGTGCGAAATACGCGCTTCGCCATGCTTTACGTTCTCATCTCGACGTTTTCGTCGCTTCTACTAGCATTACGTGTCATTCGATCCGATCGGTACACTCCTCTTTCACGAAGCTTTGACCGCGATCGCGACCGAGTTGTTTTTAACTTGGTCGCCAAACCATTTACAACTATATCGCATAAAATCTCTCTTACTTGAGGAAATTTCAACGTGCATAGCTGCAAAATTTGAACGAGCTAAGTACGTGTATATGTACTTACTCGCGAGTACTATATACTAAGGAAATAAAAAAAAAGAACGGATAAATCGGCTATCTGTAGTTGTAGCTATCGGTCTGATATAAGCGACACACACACACACACACACACAAACAACACACGTGGCAAGATAAGTATAGCTTCACGGTGTTACTTTCGTCTCATCTACTCGTCGTCAATGTAACTTGATCGGTATAACACGCTAGCACCTCACCGTCGCATCTACTTACTCCCTCACTCACTTACTCACTTACCAATATTTTTATCAATGCGTCGTTGCTTACTTTTTTCTTCTCTCGCCAATACGTATTTTTGCTTTCTAACTTTGCGCATATTACAGCATATTACAGCATATTACAGCATATTACAGCTATCAGACAAACGTAACAAGCGTCTGGATATAGTAGCATTAGCGTAGTTATACGTTACAGGCAAACGCGCGATCACACGGATAATTGGTAAAATCTCGGCGACGTTGACTTGCATCGCCGACCACGTGCAGCTTTCATGAATTTTACATGCAGAGTCTGTTTATACCGTGTCCCTCTCGCGTTACTTCGGTTATTTATGGGATATTTCCAAGCAACCTGAATGCGCATTTCTCGATTCGGCTCGGTTAGAGCTAATGGGCCCTCGGACCATCGATATATGAACGGATATCGTCGATATTTCAGGCTTTGTAACGTTATTGTACGTGTAAATTGTCGCACTAGATCGATCGTAATGGGTTCGCGTTTTTTCGGAAAAAAACGGACGTACCGTCGATTTCTATCCAATAAACGACCTTTTGCCATCTTTCTAGCAACTTATCTTGTCCTCTTTTCTTTTTTCTTTTTTTTTTTTTTTTTTTTTAATATAGAAACGTTCGTCTCTTTTTATCGAAAACTTCAGATAAATATAAATTTACTTCTTCCGTACTTTTAATCCACTTTTCAATGGTTTCTTAATAGCAAACTCGGCATAAACGCTACGAATCTGTTTTCCAATCTCTTGCGCATTTTTTTGTTTTCGGAAATGAGAAACGATACGCACTTTACGCGCCATCGAGACCGAAAGGAGACTGACCGAAGATACGGATCGACAGTGTTAAAGATATAACGCTTCTCGAGCTGCGTATCGCGGTTAATCCAAATTATGTATTTTGGGTGAACTGGTCGAAAAGCTACACGCCTCGTCGATCGAAACGGAACTTTTTCGTAATCGTCCTGTTGTGTTGTTTTTCGTAATCGAGAACCTTGAGATGTCGGCAATATACGTATGTCTGTCGATCGTTTTCTGTGATCGTCCGAGGGACCCTTTGGTATTAGACAAACGTACATTCGCGTGACGATCGGACAAGGAGGAACCATATAGAAACGAAAACGAAAAGAGAGAGACGAAATAGAAAAGAACACGTGCGTGAACGAAAATTGAAAAAAAATAGAAAAAAGAAAAAAAAAAGATGTGATACACTTGGCAAGGAACTGATCCGATTTCCTACGTAGAAGCAGAAGATGTAGCCGCGGCCGTGACGATACCTACGGTAGATATTGTCAACCATCGTCTCGAAGTCCTTACGGCACCCATCAGCACACTCAACACTCCCATCAAATGTACAAGGAGGAGGGTATTTATGCAACTGCCGATCCTGACAGAGGCTCGAATACTAGGGGTGAAACGCCCGATAGCGAAAGGTATCGCAGACTTTTTCAATACGAACACGGGCTTGGTAGCTTGACGTTCGGTAAAGAGATCTGTGCAAATGTCCCCCTGGCAATCCTAACGAGAGTTCCCCCGAACGCGTTCCGCGGTTAGCCATGGGAATCCAAGTTCCAGCGTATACACGTGCATACGCTACCGTGCATAGGTATTTGATACTTGACTTTGCGCGATAATATCGAAAGACTGATATTTTTCCGTATATTTTCAACATTACGATAGAAAAACCTCTACCGTTGATTCTCTACTTGTTCGTATAAATGGGTTGCCATAAATCGTTACTGAAACAAGCGACACTATACCTAGTATCTATATTTTGATAAATAGCTGACACGCGATCAAATCTATAGAAATTCTTAGAGTTGCAAGATCTCAACGTCCCACGGATACGTTTAAAGTCACTTAACTTTTTTCAATTATGCTAATTAACACCAACCGTCGTTTTTATTAATATCTACCAACTGTATACGGTTGCCTGAGATGAGATCAAAAACAAACGAAAGATTTACGTAAATAAATGAATAAACAGCTTTACCTCGAGTATTATATATTCGTATTTTATATTTTATATTTTATATTTACAACTTATGCACGGTAGTGTGCATACGGAGACAGACTGTGATCGCACGCTCAAAGTATCCGAACGCTCAAAAGTATCCGAACACTGGCTTATTTTTCGGCAGATGTATTTCAATCGCAAAATCGTGGACAAATTAAACAGCAACCATTTTATCCTTTATAACCATCGTATACTATTCGTATATAATCTACGTATAACGACATATTGTAACTCGGTTTAATCGATTTTTGAAAATCAATACGCGTTATTAACTGCCGACGTTTGTAAGTTTTAGCCCTTATAAAATTATTCTACTGCTTCACCGACTATTTACCTTTAGATCTTTTAATTTTGCAATTGTACGTCAGACAAAAGGATTATAAGCGTTGCTTCGAATCGATCAAAGTGTCCGGTTACTTATGAACGGTAGTGCGTATAATTCCCATCGCCATGATGAACGCGCATTCAGATAAGGATTGGTGCATGCCCGAGTGAAAGCTACTCGCCGAAATTGCTCGATGGGTTTACGAATTTACGGTTTTACGGTTTTACGGTTTTACGGATCGAATAGAAATCCCAAGCTTCGACCAAAGAAATCTCAAGGTCCGACGATCGAAACGGAATATAAATAGACTCGGCATACTTCCGGGTTTTTACATCTCTAGATACGTATAACGAGAGTTGCAAGTCCGTTTTTAGCCAGCTACTATGTACTTGTTCAAGGTCAATGAACGAGCACAATCGAAAGGACCAACCACGGTATAAAAGTATATAAAACATACAGGTATCCCGAAGCTGATGAAAAATTGTACCGTTGCCTCCAAAGTTTCCACGTGACAGGGGGAAGATGAGATACGATCAGATTCGACAAAATTCAACACACCAACCTTCGCATGCTAATTTATCCTTTTAGTTGCTTGTGTGCAATGCGCTGTGAATGTGCTGCAAATTACGTACGAGATGTCTGTTATTTCTATTTATACTCGCGCGAATGGCCAGAAACCCGAGTTAAGTTGTCGCAAGCATTCTTTGCGTATATCCGTGGCAAAGTGACGATAGTGGAAACTTGCGAGTCACGAGCGATACTCGACGAGCCTAGAAGCGACTCTCTCTTCTTTTCCGCGATGAATCTCTTTGAAAAGCAACGTCTACGTTTACTCGACAGGCGGTTATCTGCGGTTCAAGACGCGCTAGAACGACGCCGCACTTATCCTTATCTGAAGATTTCCTTCCTCGTCGATCGATCATCGATCGCCTTTACGCTTTAATCGTACGACAAAGCTACCAAACGATACTTCGATCAACTCTGTATTCTATATATGTATATGTATGTACATACTTTTCACGTGCAACTGTTGGTAGCCGCAACTGCAAGGCTTCGCACGTGCGCAATAGCTAGAGAAAGCTTACTCTTTACGCAACACATGAATGCGTGTACGCACGCGTTATCCTCCCACGCAGCGCATGAGGCAACACTTCTAATATCATTTTTCGATCAAATTTTTTTTAAGTAATTTATAAAAATGAAGTTCTAAAGATAAACCTTAAAATATTGAATAACTTAATTGGAATGTCTAATACGTGTTAACATTTTCATAAAGAATTGGGAATTTGACAGAACAGGAGAATTGATAAAAATCGATATGGAGCCGATATAATAATAACGAACCGAAACCGAAACCGATATGGACAAGAACTCTTATATCTATAACAGATACACAATTCGATCCCCCCAACTGTAACTGTTTCACTCAGAACCAATATACAACGAGGGGCAAAAGTGTTCGTGCAGTTGCAATGTAGATATAGACAAATCGATATTCTCTATATCGTTATACAATTACATTTATTTGTATAATATTGATTTAATATAATATTAAATGTAATACACCATTACGTATATTTCAATATATTTAATAATACAGAGAATATCGATATTTCTGTTTCTACGTTTCAATTGTACGAGTAGTTTTCTCTTTCGAGGGAAAACTATAGAACAGTTTGAAACAGTTATGTTCGGGACCGTTTCAATCTCTGCTTCGACGAAAATGGAAGACGACATTGTTTTAGCATCGAACTTGATCGAGAAAATCGGTAACGCGTGCATACACGGCTCAGTTGTATACGCGCGGATTCGTGTGTTAAAAAGGGAAATGAAAGGTAAGTTTAAGCGTGGGAAGGGGAACGAAGGATTAAGAGCTTATCGGCGGGATAAAATCCGCGTGTCCGCAGCGTGTGTATGCAGCATTAGTGATCGTGGAATAGATCCAATGGGCTCGTGTAATCTTGTTATTTTCTAGTGATGCATTTATTCAAGCTCAACAACTAGCCCGACGGACTAGTGTGGACGGAGTGCAACACCGGCCACCACAGCAGCCGCCGCCGCCGCCGCCGTCACCGCCACCACCTGCAATGACTGGTAGCACGGTGCAGTTGTTACAGCTGCATCATTCTCAACGAAAGCATCGTCAACAGCCGCAGCAACAGCATCATTGCCACCATCACGCGCAGCAGTCGCAGCTCCAACAGCAGCAGCAGCAGCAGCAGCAGCAGCAGCAGCAGCAGCAGCCGCCGCTGCAGCCGTCGTCGCAACAACATCAAGGTCAACACCAACAACAACAGCAACAACACCACCAACCGCCGGTGGAACAACTGCCAATACAGCAGCGCGGCTATTATCCATCCCCACCCCACACTGATAACGGTCTCGATAACGACGAGACTGAAAATGCTCAATCCCACCAACAAAAGCTCCCCGACGTTCGTGGAATCGATGTTAATCACTTGCCTAATATTAACAAATGCCCACTAGACGATAATTTTAGTCTAGATTGTAACATAAATAATGGTTCCCCTAAAGAATTAAATACCAACAACACTAGTGATAACGAAAATACTGCCCTACTGCCCCCTTCGCATTTTCCTGAGTACAAGCATTGATAATTATTAATCGATGACAGATAGTGTCTATAAAACATAGTGGTGTGATTTAATCTTGAACTCGCATTTTATACTGAATAGTGTAAATAACGATAAACTATTGATCGCAACATCAAGAACAACAAAAACATCGGCAAACAGGTATTAAATTATATGAATTAAAATAATCTATATGAAATGTTTATTAATAAACATTAGTAAAACGATTTACTCGAAGAAACGCATCGCTGTTATTCGTATGTGCCCCTTTCCAACTAAAATATCATGGACTATTCTCATCCGGTGGATCGGTTCAAAAGTGTAAGACGAATTTTAGTCAAAGCAGGATAACGCCGATATATATATATATATTCTACGTTGTTCTCTTTTACTGAAACGCTCCTTTAACTGAAATCCTACTAGCTAATAGTATATCCAAAACCTAACACGTCCTCAGCTTACATTGCACTTTCGATAGTATTATAAGTGCTTTTCTCCAAAACTAATAACTCTGGCTTATACCTTCCCGCCCGTCCACCGGATAAATAATTTATTATTTATTAACTTACTTACGATCGTTTCATAGTTGATTGTTTTACAATTGATTGTACGATATCCGAAAAATAGGGAAATTAGTCGAGTCTATCCTATCTTTTCTCCCTTTTCCCCTCTAATCTTCTTACAATCATTCAATTCCTGTTTCTTACGATCAATTCCAAATATAAAATATATCGTATATCTATACGATAAGTTATTACGAGGATAAATATCAGTTATTAAATCTGGTTAGCAGATTAGTGGTGTCTTATATTATCGATTATTTAATCGGGTTAGGCCTGAAGTTAGTAAACTCTGATAGTCGTTTTATGTGTCCTTTGCTGTAATTTGATATCTCTTCCTCGTAATGCCTTTGATTGATAGCTTTGAAGCATTTTAATGTTCGAATTACTAGCTGTATTCCACAACTACGGACGCGTCCTTGTTATAAAAATGTATACAGAATGCGTATAAAGGATCCTAGAAGTTTACTTTTCTATTCCATCGATTTCCCCCGTGAATCCCCGTCTTCGCAATTTCTTCCCCTTCTTCGAAACATTGCTTATGCGAAAAAAGAAATAAAACAGAAAAAACGAATACACACTCACCGATCGTAACTGATTCGTTGCAAGCTATTACGGATCTTGAAGTTTCCACGTAATTCGAGCAAAAAACTGATCTTTTTCTTCAAACAACGTTCTTTCAAATCGAACTTTCAACTCGTCACTCGCGAACATGCCGACACCACATGTGGAACTTTCGATACCCGCCATCGTTCGAGAATCGCAGGTGGCGTTCTCCGACTTGCGTAACCAACTTCAGGCTCTTCTTTACGATTTCATTTTCATCGATCACGACCTAAACTTTTAATTTCATAATAATTCATAACGTATTGACAAAACCGATTTCCTACGAATAAAAATAGCAATTGTAACGGTAGTGACATTTTTGATGCAACGGTTAAAAGTGATATCAATATCGTAGTAGAAACAAAAACCGCCTTATGTTTTCGTTTACTACTAAAAATCCAAAGAGACTTACGTTTTCATCTCTTCAGAAATTTTACAAATTATATAAATTTGTCAATTCTTTTGACGAATGATCTTTTAATTTGCTCCTTAATTTCTATCTTAACGACAACCTCGCTACAAAAAGTTCATCCTTCGACAATTGAATATGATGGAAAAACCGTCGCATCCATACACAGGAGCACAGGCAACTCTCGCGGTGATATGGTGAAGATTTTAGGTAAGGTCTTTAGTAATCGGAAAATGTTTCTCAATTTGTTTATTAAGCCGTAAAGCTTTTCAATCGAATCGTTAAGCTTCGTCTGGTAGCGGATTGATAAGCACGTCGAATCGCGCATGTATGTGCATGTGACAAACAATCCGAAACACTTTGAATATGTTTCGATACAGATCTGCAAGACTTCCATGATTTTCAGAAGTTTCAAGCTATCGAATTCAATTCGAGGTGATTCGAATTTTAATATGTAGTTTTGAAAAACATCGAATCGTTTCGAAACTGAGCTTCCTCGTTTCATAGTTACCGGTTTCACCCAAGGATGGCGTTAAATGTAAAACTAAAAATTACTCAATGAAAATACCTATTAGACTGCAGTGCTCTTTGACTTAGCAGTCGATTTGTAAAGCAAAGTTTGACGACATTAGAAGCTTGCTCTTATCAGACGTCCCGTGTACCTCAATCTGAAGTCAGATGCAAAGCATATATCATGTACATGCATATGTTGCTATGTATGTTGGTGCAATGTTAACGGTGTTCAAGTCGATTAGCTAAATGCACTGTAGCACCAGTAGGTACTTTCTCGGGTTACATCGTACCAGGAGATAATTTCAATTGAAATCGCGGTCACGCCGATCATCGTTTCTTCTCGCGTGAATCGGAATTCGAGAACAGAGTGGTCGATGCCAAGTGCGATAAAACAAATAGTTGGTAAATTTGATCGATGTTACATGCACCTCCAACAAAAACAACAAAACATGCCTCCGATACGCTTGTGAATTGACTGCACGATTCATGCAGATTCGTCGTTTAGTTAATAAAGATGTGCGTCACAAAAGTTTGAGCCTCACCGTACAATGCAGTCCATTTATTGGACCGGGAGGCTGCTGTCTCGAACGATATGGAATGGCATATCAAATTATACAGCGTACGCTGATCCTAATGTGAATAAACGCCGCGAAGCATCTTTCATTTCGGCTGTGTGTGGCTTTCCGAAAGATTTTACACGAGGACGTATACGTAAGGGACAGTTCGGCGATGATGCTTGGTTTAGTGCCAAATTCAAGACTGTCGAAGTAATAGGTAATGTTAGTCTGCCAGACCCATGGAAAAACGGTCGTATCGTTGCAACGCTTTGTCCTGTATTCGCACATGACTGATAGTATGCAGAACTCCTAGACGTTTTACGTTTTATACTTTTTCTTGCCGTTACGATTATATCCGTTGATACCAACTCTCTGTCAAAAAGAAAAACATTTCGATAAAACATAAGAATCCTAATCTCGGCTATTACTATTAGACATTTTCTCGTCTAGTAGAATTTTACAGTTCTTCGATCTTTTTAGGCGTAGCGGATGGTGTAGGCGGATGGAGGCATTATGGAATCGATCCAGGAGAGTTTTCTAGTTTCCTCATGAGAACTTGTGAAAGACTGGTCTCTATGGGCAGGTTCACACCTTCTGAACCAGCTGGTTTATTAGCACGTAGTTACTATGAATTACTAGAAAGTAAACAACCCATATTAGGTATTAGAAGCAACTTGTGGTTTACACATTTTTTTTTTTTTTTTTTTTATATTTTGCAAAGACTCTATGTTTCCAGGGAGAAGTGAGAAACAAGGTTACATTAGTGTAATTAATGTAATGTGTTGTGTGACTTTTTCAGGTAGCAGTACTGCATGCGTTATAGTTCTCAATAAAGAAACAAGCAGCATTTGCGCAGCTAATATCGGTGATAGTGGCTTCGTAGTTGTAAGAAAAGGAGAAGTAGTTCATCGTTCTTCCGAACAACAACACTACTTTAATACCCCGTTTCAGTTGTCTCTTCCACCTCCAGGACATTCTGATCTGGTGCTTAGCGACAGGTATTATACTTCGCAAGTACATTGTCAACTTACATTATGTATTTAATAATAATGTCTCGTTAACATACTTCCCTATTCACAACATTGTATATTTTAATTATAGTCCAGAGTCTGCGGATACTTCGAGTTTTGGAGTTGAAGATGGTGATGTAATTCTTTTAGCGACAGATGGGGTATTTGATAATGTGCCTGACCAATTACTTATCACGGAGATGCGTAAAGTTCAAGGAGAAAGAGATCCTACTAAGATACAAGGAGTTGCCAACTCGATAGCATGGATGGCTCGTAGTTTAGCTTTTGACGGCGCATTTATGTCTCCATTTGCACAAAGTGCTAGAGAGAATGGAATTGACACTATAGGTACGTAAATCATGTTGACATTTAAACTACCATATAAAATTATTTCAGAGCCGACTTCGAATGCGTAGTCTTAATATTTTCTAGTTATAGAAACACATAGTTCTTAATAAAAAATATATTCAATTTATTCGTACCATACATTTCACAATTTTTCTTATATATCTTATGCATGTACAGAGTGTTGTTTACTTTGGTAAGAACTTTGTAACAAAGCAATTTCCCTTCTGTACTTTTTTAACTACTTCATCATTCTTACATCTAGAATAAAAAGCTTATACAAATATGCTGTTTTTTTCCTTTTTCTTTCTTCCCTTTCCTTCCTTTCCTTTTTTTTTTTTTTCTTTTTTTTTTTTTTTTTTTTTTTTTTTTTTGGGTTTTTTACTCTTCCTTTTTTTCATTTTCTAACAAACAAAGTAGCTATCTCTCAAAGTAAACACATTGATGGTTCAAATGGGATTTTATTACTAATTTGTTTAAATAGGATAATCATTTCATTTACTGTAGGATAAACAAAACTAATATAAACATATAAACATTAACGTGTATATCCAAAACATGTTTCTTCTATTTTTTAGGTGGTAAACCAGATGACATTACAGTGCTTTTAGCAACGGTGGCAATATAATAAAGTATGTACAATAGAGTCTTGATCATTGTATTATAGTCCATGTCATTGCGTATATGTACCTAGTTATACATCATGATATCTCGTTATGATAATCATTTATTATTTAAATCTGAATAAATGGTTTTGTAAATCATTCCCCACCTCAATTAATTTTTTCTATAACCATTATAAGAAACGTTACTTTTCAAAAAGAACATCGATGGTTAAACTCATTTTTTGACTAGCAAAAATTTGCATGTAAGTATACAAATTTGTTCAAATATATGCTAAACAAGAAGTTACAAAAGTTGTTACTTTTGCGGACGGTAACGGTACGTATCATATGGCACAATAACATAATGAAGCAACACTGTAATGTATTATGAATAAAAGCTATATATCTCGTTGGATTAAATATTCAAAAAATTATAGAAAATTTCACGAATGGTCATGTAAGAATAAATGTATTTAAAGTTTAATTGAGAATTAAATGCATTCGATCTCTTATACTACTATGTATAGACTAATAACATGAATTTATACAATAATAATTTCAAACTAAATTGAACCATTTTATTTCATTGTAATGGTCATATAAATAACAGTTTCACTTAATATTTACAAGAGGGATACTATCTAGTTAAATCCCCGAGGCTTTCGTGGCCTGGATTCTTGCAGTTAAAATTGTTAAAGTCTTCGGTATATTAACTGCGTTCTTTTGGACGATATAACTACAACTTCCACACTTACGGTATACTCAGAGTATAAGATATATTTTTAATTGCGCTAGCAACAGAACATCGCTTATTTTCCAAAAGGACGCGAGTTACACGCGCAAGTCTCTCACAGTTTTAACTATCCTCTACTTAGTAAGTAATACATAATCGTTCAAGTGGAAATTCTTTCTAATACTTTGGCTTTTTGCCGATGTACACATTGTCATACTAAGTTTAACAAACGTATTATTATATTATATACTAGAATGCAATCATTTGATAAGTAATATGAATACATCACAGTATAACGTGTAATATGATATTCTAAATTCTAAGTCGAGCAATCAATTGACGGTAAAGGTCATTAGTTTACTAGGAGAAAACAGATAAATGAAAACAACTACATTTACCTATGAACTACCAACTGTCTTTGTTAATTTACTAGTATCTTTTCTTCATTCTTAAATTATTCGTAAATTATAAACATCACAAAAAAGGAATGCCATTTTATGTTTTATTTTGAAATTAAATAACACTATATTTTATATTATTTTTTATCAAATGCCCATGAAAAAAGAAACTGTGATGTATTCTGTTATTTACAATATTATATATCTTCAGACACGGTATCAAATGTATTATTACATAATTAAAAAAGACTGGAGGATTATTTATAATAGGAGAATAAATAAAAGTATTTACATCATTCGATTATGTAAGATTTTTTACAATAGAATCTTTTGGAATCAGGGGTTTCAATTTTGTGTTTCTGCAAACATTAAAAATAGTATTTTATACTCTAGTATACAAGTCCCTTCTTGTTTAACAAAATGTTACACAGCGAAAATCTAAAAGTTGTAATTTTCTATTTTCGGTTAAAATTGTATATTGTATCAGGCACAAGATTGTAGTAAAAATTCATGCTGTGCATAATATAATTATTACGAAAACAGTATTTAAACGAATTTTATGATAGATTAAATACTTACTAAAATGAAGTTTCAAAGGAAATTTAAGAGTAGGACAGTTCGCATTGTTTCCATGTAGATATCTTAAACTTTATACAATTATAGAAATTTCGCAAATGATATCTGATCTGAAATCTATGCTATGTTAATTAATGAACACAGATATACCCCAAAATATTTCGTTTTTAACGTATATGTTATCAATATGAAACTTCTTTGTATTCTCGGAAAATCGTAAGCACTATAAATATATCACAATAGTCGATTATCTGAGAAATACTGTTTTCATTTATGTATATTACTTGCATAATATATTCTGAGATACATACAGAAATTTTTTTGTAGAAAAATTGTAACCCCTGTAGAAAATTGGAAGTCTTATCTTTGTTATAATTTTTCCATTACATGTCACATAATGTCAAGGCTGCAAATGTTTAGTACTTTTGTTAGTGACTGGGAAAATCAAGGAACAATGTTGTGTATGTAGCAGTGTAAAAGTTTACTTGATATGCCAATTGGTAAGAGATGGTTTGGAAGCAGGACCTTGAATTTAGAATCATTGCATATTGGCTTCTTGACCCCAATTAAATCCACCAGGACGATCTTCAGGCGGTGGAGTATAATCTGGATCTTCTGGGTGTGCGTCAAACAAAGTCTTACTGTGAACAAACAACAAACGATAATATCGCATTCACGACATATAATTTGGAACGATAACCCTTTTATCCAAGTAACTTACAGTATTTGTGGAGTTTTAAGGACACGAAAACCTCCTCGTAAGCGCGGAAACACATCTTCTGCAAAGTAATACATATGTCCCACAGCCATTCCGACTAGATCGACCCAAATTGTATTACCAAGAAGCACAGAAAAACCAAGAAGCACCCAAGGCAGATACGGTGCCTATTGATAAAGAAAAATACATTTAAAAACAATTCACTCTATTTCCCTCTGTAAAACAAGAAATTAAAAACTTACTTGGAAATTTAAAAGTCCAAAAAAGTTTAATCTGACAAATGGATTTCTCCGAGACCAAACGTAAACCAACATAACTGTCAATGCATGGCCCAGGAATAACAAATTAACAAAAAATGCGATTGTCTATAGTAAGCTTAGGATAATTACGCATAATACAATATATATATCGGTGTTATATTTACTTTATCTGTAATTTAAGAAAGACAATAAATGAAGTGTTAAAAAAGGATACGATCATGCACATGCCCCCAAAAATGAACATCATTACAAAGTCAGATGTTCTTCTGCGAAACGATCCTTCCTCTAACATTCGACAGTATCGATAAGTAAAGATCATATTGAAAAGAAAATTGAAACCCATATTTCCAAAGAATAAAAACGTAGTTATCAATCTCCATAGCTGAAAGAATATTTATGTTACAAAAGATAATGATCGTAAAATGCAGAAAGCTGATGCGAGGCTAAGGAGTAATAATTAATAGATAATTGTTTACCTGATATTGTTCAATGATCAACGTGGGATTAAAATACAATCGAAATGGTGATACCAAATCTAGTTGCTAAAATGGGGGAATAAAAATAATTTGATAATTACATTTTGTAAATGGCATTTTGCAGACATAGAACTATCTTATGAGAAAAACATTTTACAAACCACAGCAAGAGACGTGATGACACAAGCTGTTGTATAAGCTCGTGTCACCACAGGTATTTGCATGTACTCCTGCCGGAAAGTTTGATAGGCCATTGGTGTATCGTTACGATCTTCTGTACACCTAAAGACCAATTTCTTTTCCAGACTCTTCGCCCTTACTTTTTATTATCACATGTTGCTCATTACTGTGCGTTATCTAAATTTAATCATTACCCACATCACGACAAATTTGTTATGTTCAATTTTGTACACGTAATACGTGAAATTCGTTATAATCGAATAACACGAGTTTCGATTCTACATGGTTATCGATAGAAGCTTCGTGGACTTTTCGCATTCGTGGAAATGTCGCCAAGATGTAACACTTATTAGTCGAACTTACTTAATTACACGTTTTTGTAGTCGCGGAAGAAAATTTTTATAAACACGAAAAGATTCTCATGTTCCTAATTCTTACAATTCAAGTTTACGATGGCTTTGTTAATCTCATGACTAAATTTGAAAAATCTACAACTAATTTACTCATGTTGATATATATTTTAATATTTGTTGTATTTTAGCAAAACATTTAATAAAACAGATATATACGCTGATAATTTATAATATTTAAATTATCGATTTTTAACATTCAAGTTATTCATTTATAACTAGACCGTGAATTCCTATGGAAGTTCTATATTTGATAATATGCTTAAGAAAAATAGAATCTCGGTAGAAAACTATTTTACCTATCGAGTATTATACAAAACACTGTACTTCAAACTTTATTTATTTACATACATATTTTTTCATATTATGTATATTCTATGTAATTTTGCACTGTCAAATTTCCTATAGATGCATAAAAATCCGCAGTCTATTTATAACGTTTATGCTATTCATTTATAACAATTAGGCTGTTAATTTACAACATGCTCCCGACAACGCACATAAATAACAATTACTCGTGAACCAAATATGATATAAGAAGCCTTATCTGTGATATTATCGATCTTTTGTATGTTAAAAGTCATAAAGGTTTACCTATTTAAATTAACATAACAGAGAAATATAAACGATAATAAATATAAATAACAAGTGATATACATTTAATTTTATTATAAAATCTATACGTATATAATATTTAATGTTGGGAAACGCATCATATATCATATGACACTGGTGACAACAAAGCGTGCTGCCACCTCAGCATCTATGTATTAAGTTTTCAAAATAATTTATCAACTACGTACTGATTGTTCAAAGTTGTTCTTTATTTGTTGGCTAAAATGTTTCAGCAAAGAAAACGCAAATAAGCGTTTAAATCGATAAGTTATTGTGGTAACGCTTTTGCATTTTATATGAAAAAAGGGCTAAATATCTTTTGTTTAAATTATTTGTCAA
This sequence comes from Bombus pascuorum, assembly GCF_905332965.1. NCBI lineage: Eukaryota > Metazoa > Arthropoda > Insecta > Hymenoptera > Apidae > Bombus > Bombus pascuorum. The sequence continues at coordinate 7,667,586 of NC_083502.1, read as the reverse complement.
AATGTCATCGAAAACGGAGGTTACGTTAGAACATTTTTATATATTCAATGGCACATATGCAAAAAAAGAGGGAGAGGCAAGTAAATTAAATTTATCAATAAAATATTTACATACAAAAATTACAAAATTCTTACACACTACATACGTACAATGCAAGTGTGTTCTTGTGTATTTTTTGCATGCAGGAAGAAAAAAAGATCCTCTATTATTATCCAGAAAGAGATTTAGATGTTCAAATTAAAAATATAGGGCTCAGCGAAGCAATTATTAAATTTGCGCAGTATGTATAAACATATTTTTCTATATTCTTAAAGTTTCTATCTTTACGTACAATATTAAGATTATGTTCTTGCTTTCCAAATTTTTAGATCATTTAATCCTGGTCAACCGTGCGATTATTGTCATACACATAAAACTCGTCAAATTTATTATCAACCAGAATCAAACTTTTGGATGGTGATGGTAAGATTTTATTGCTATCAGAAAATGTATAAAAGAATATAACATATAATATTTTATAATATCGTATAAAATTCATGAATATTTGTTCATAGATCTCAATTGTTTCATAGATTGTCGGTGTACCTTACATATGGAAAGAGAAAGATGGTAACAAATATACAGAATATCAATACGATGAAGTTTCTAGCAGTGTTTGTCAATCTATATTGAAGCAAGCGTATGTTATGTTTAGACTATTTATGGGATCATTTGACACCATTATTAATGAACCTGATTGTGGGTCGATAACGTTATTAAAACACAAACTTGAACATTTTTATTCGAGGGTAAGGGGAATTCTTAAAATGTACAGTTTCTGTATTTTTCGATATAACTTTCAATATCATGTATTTTTCACAGTATCTAATGTCCTTAAAGTTGAATAATAGCGATATTTTGGATGTTTTCCAAGGCTTACAATTCTTACCTCTTGACAAAATAACATTTTTACGGGTTCAGTGTTTTATGAATCTTGTAGAGGCCATGTTTTCTCAAGTGAAATATACCGCATTTCTTTACAACGATCAAGTTGTATGGTTAGTAATTATGTAAACGCTGTTATACTATTATAATATAATATACGCATAACAATTAAAGAATCAATGCCCGTTATCACTTAGGAGTGGTTTGGAGCCAGAGGATATGCAAGTAGTTTATAATTATCTAGTGAGTACGCTTTTACCAGCTCATCTTGAAAAAGAATTACACGAGGGTTCAATGCCCAGAAATTCACCTTCACCATTTACTACCACTCATTATGGAAAGTTAGTACACGCAAAATAATTTAATGTTCTATATATAACAAAATAATAAGTTATATATATATATATATATATATATATATATCTTATAGATTTGTCACTGGCCCATCTAGTATTAATGAACCAAGCTTAATCGGTAAATCTCCTAAGGTATATATCAATTATTCTACAAAACCGGTGTCGTTATATTTAGTTGTTTACAGAGCATTAAGCGCTACAATATGTTTGTTTGTTGACAGTAAGTACCTTACTCTTTCTATTCTCTTCTTTTTAAATAATCATGCAAAAACTTTAAAATTGGAGTGCTTATTTTACAGGCAAAACAAGTTTGTTAATAGATTTCTTTAAAAGCCTGGATAGTTTTCTTGGCCCGCAATTAACCACACTTGTTAGTTCGGTTGCAGAACAATGTGCTAAACACGTAATAGTTTCGTCGGAATCTTGCAAATACCTGTATTTTAATAAACTTAATTTAGCATATAAAAGTACAATACATCCGGATAATAGACGATGTTCTAATGTGCTTACAACGCCCGAAGTGTTGAGAGTTATCACTGATATATATAATGACACCAATAAGTTAGTACATAACGCAATAATGTTTTGATGTAAGATTGTTATCTTACAATTAGAGTACACTTCTTCTTTTTTTTTATAATTTCAGATTAAAAGAAGCTGGAGAAATAATTATAAAAACTATGAGCGATTATTGGGTTGTTGGAAAGTTATCGAACTTGAGGGAATTTTTTGTAGTTATTCAACAAAAAAGTGCAAGTATAATGGAAATAGAAGGTATATACGTTGTACATGTATGTATGTATATACATAAAATTATACAAGTAATAATTTTTATTTCAGATGACGTGAAAAAACTATGTGAAAAGGAATTGAAAAGTATATTTTTCCATTAATGGAAAGGCCTCATAAATTTACCGAGTATAAAAATTTAACGACTATTTTATATGACGATTAAAATAGCTGTTTACGCTTTTAATTAATATACAAGCAATGTATAATCTGAAATATAACGCTGTAACTATGGAAGTAATTTATATATAAAGTTAATGTAAAATATAAAATCTGTACAGACAAATTATATATTTTTAATATATTTAAATTGCTTGGACAACATTTTTCCAAATGTTACATTATAAAATTTATTAATTTATTAATTAATTTATTTTAAAAACGACCATTAATCAAAAGAGCCTTCCTCTGCATCTTTGTTTTTGTGAACAATATTGGAGAATTTTTTTAATTTCGCCACAAAAAATCCGTCCATATTATGCACATGGGGATAAAATCGTTTTGTTAATTTCAACGAAGGATGAAATCTGTATTGTCTATAACTGGTAAAACCTTCGGCGCCAAATTCCAGTCCAGTCGGTATTAATTTAACATCACGTTTCTTAAGAGCAAAATCAATAACCCATTCATTCTCTTCCGGAAGAATCGAACACGTAGAATAAACGATAATCCCACCGGATTCCGAACGTGCATTAGCACAATCTATAGCCGCCAAAAGTAATTCCTTTTGTAATGTACAACAACGCTGTATATCTACTTCATCTTTGTTTGTCTTAACACTTGGATCTTTTGATACAACACCAGTACCAGTGCATGGTGCATCTAATAATACTCTATCGAAACCTTTAATCACCTGAAAATTATACATTTTAATCAATTTGACCGCATCATATATTCAACGTGTTCATACATATTATTAATACTTACTGTTGGTAACTTTCGCCCATCGTAAGTACAAACGACTGAATTCGTGATGCCAAGTCTGTGAAAATTGCCGACAACTGCTTTTATCCTTTCTTCGTTTACATCGTTTGAGAAGAGTACACCTGTGTTTTTCATAAGTGCTGCTATGTGCGATGATTTTCCTCCGGGCGCGGCACACATATCAAGAACCCTCTCGTTTTCCTTAGGATCCAAAGCCATAACAGGTAAGAAGCTAGATGCACCCTGAAGAATGTAATGTCCCGCTAAATACTCTGGTGTCGCACCCATAGGAACTTGCGACGAATAAATCACTAATCCAACTTTTGTCCATTTGCCAATAGGATCTAAATTGACCCCTCTGTTGATCAAAGCCTGAAATATTAATATCATGATAAATTAAAGGATATTGAAGATATCTATTGCATATTTCGTTCAATAAATACCTCAGCTAAGTCGCGACGACGTGTTTTCAATACATTCGTTCGTATCGTCATAGGCCTCTGGACTTCACTTGCTTCCAAAAATTCTAATAACTCATCCAGTGGAAATATTTGTATCAGTTTTTCCATCAAGAAATTATTATAACTATAGTACGTACATAAATCACTTCTAAGAAGGTCCATATACTCAGTACGCGATCTTCAAAAAAGATAAAATTGTACAATTCCTTGAAATTCTTCGATGATATAAAACCCTTTAACCCTAAGACATATACCTATTTGTATCGCGCAACCTTTTAAAATCAGACAATATCATAACAACGTCTTTTATACGTTGTTGTACATCTTTCAGATTAGTAACATCTGCAAGCTCTTCTTTAGTGGGAAAAGTAAAGACACATTGTTGTAAGGTCATATCATGCATTTCCTCTTCTGCTAGCTTTCTAATAAAGAGAAAGTTAATTAGATTTTAAATGAAAAGTTTAATAGAATAATAAGTCATGCTCACTGTTCTTCTTCTTGCTTCTTTTTCAACTTCTTATTTGCTTCTTCGATAGGAAGTAGATCAACATCGTCGTTATTAGAACTATCATCATCTTCCTCACTTTGATCTACTTCCTCGTAATCCATTTCTCCATTTTGACCATATTCTTCATTGTCACTGGATCCTTTATCAGTCTCATCATCTGTGTCATTGTCAAGTAATTTCTTTCTTTTAATCTTTTGTTGCTCGTCTTGTATCACTCCTTCGTTATCAGACATATTAATATCACTGTCAAACTGCATTTGATCATTTTTACGACTGAAACTGTCATTTCTTGGTCCTTCTTTAAGAGATTTCCTCTTCTTCTTTATTTTTAATAGTTTTGAGGTATTTTTTATATCCTAATACAATAATACAGTATATTTTACTAATGTTGTTGTGTACTTATATACATACATAAATATATAAACATATAAATTAAGACTTAATCATTAGAGAGAAAAAAAGGAAATCTTACGTCTTCGGTTACGGCGTCCTCCACCTTCTCGCCATTCTTTTTCTGTAATTTCCTTACTTTTTCGTCTAACTTTTGTTTCTTTAATAATCTCTTCCTTGCTCGTTGCTTCTGTCTATGACTTAACTCTTTTCCTTCGTTTATTAGATAAAAGTTATACGATTATTTCTCTACATACTCATGCAATATGCAATATATATATACTTGTATATATATTTAAGGTATATGTATATGTATAAATAATAAATTTCTCTGCATACCTAGTAATTCCCTTGGAAACGTTGGATCACCTTGCTTCTTTGCTTTTCTTCCATGACCACTCGACGGAGTCGTGTCATCAAACTTAGCTTTTCGTCCCATTTTAATATATTTTATGCCACGATTGTTATTAAACAGGTTTTGATATTTTTATTAAACGGAACGTGATATGTTATTTCGTGTATACAACCTTTACATTTTCTATTATTACATATTATTACATATTATTATATATGTTACTAAATCTATTATTATATATCATTATATTATATGTTATTTAAACAAAGAGAATTAGATGAAAAAAACAAGAAATTGCAAATGTTGCTTGCAATCTTTTTGAAAAAGAACACGTGAGGTATAACCTATCTTTTAATATTTTTCGTTTAGCTCTACGTAGATATTACCAACTTAGGAAATTACGAGAATACTATACGAAAATGAAATACTTTTTTCTTTAAAACTTGTAGACATTAAAAGATGTATGAATATTTGTATAAGAGAGGTTTGTATATTCTTTATTGCACAATTAGTCTCAGAAGAATAAAAAGTTCAAATAATATTATTTTATTGAATAAAATAACTAACATAAGATAGGAAAATCGTACGTATTTTTGGGGCATTTGACGCGGTTGTTGCCCGCGGGGTGCTGAAGCACTCTGTTCGCGTAACAATTTCAAACAATTCGAAAAACGAACTCGTCGTTTAAGTGGAGAAATACACAACGAGAAAGATTAACTTGAACAGTAATTTATAGTTAAAATTGAGCTATAATAGACAGAGTACTTTAACAAAGATTTGCATTTTAATGAAATTTACTTAGACACTGAGCTTAGCGTGGCGGTTCTAACGAATTCTACGATTCAACGATTCCAATTATGTGGATCGCAGAGTAGCTCATTTATCTGCTCGGATTTTACACGACAATCTATGATTTACTTGTTATCCAGTAACACAAATTATTATTAACTAATGCTAATAAACATTCATTTGATTGAAGTTTATTATCGACGGAGTTTATCAAGAAAACAGACGAAATAGTAGATTACTGTAATTCTTATTACATTAATAATAATTGGAAGAAAATACCGTTATATACGAAGGATTCTGATGTATATAGTACATTGATTGATTCTATGGGATGGTTACTAATTTTATAGGTTCTTGTATATGCTAAGTTTCGTTTCCGTCGTCAATTGACCACACGATGCGGCATTTGAGCCGTGAAACAACTAGAATTACTGAACACTTTTTTTTTCTTATATCACCGACGAGGTACAGGATAGACGTAACATTTGTGACATTATCGTACCGACGTCTTGCTATTTTACCGGTCACCCGACCGGTCTGACTCCCTATACCATTTTCGTGTCGCATGCGACATTATCAATCCAATAAGTTGTATCGTTGATGCTCTGACGATACGCCAAGGAAGGAATTTAAACTAAACGAAAAATTATAATGACACGTATCGTAATAGTGTTAAACATTATTTAAACAGAAACTCGGTAAAGCGATAACGCACGGCACGAAACTTTGTCTAGTCTTATAATGGTGGTAAGCCGAGCGCGGCTAAGAGTATCAAATATTCTTAGTAATCAAGTAACCAAAACAGTCCTCGTCATCGATAATGGTTATCGATAATCGAAAAGATTTTTTTGAGGTTTAGCATCGCTATTTTCCACTTAAACAAAAATTACACTTTTGTCCATGACTCTTTTCATAAAAATTTGAGAAATACTGCTTTCAATTTTTGATCCCTGATTCTTTCCAACGTCTACCAAAAATATCAATAAAGAAGACATTAACTTACACTTGCTTTTAATAATCGTAAATCATCGTAAAAATATTATAAAAAATCTGCACAGATTACGCAGCAACAATAGAAGAGAGATACTATGTTAACAAATCAGAATACCAGGTATATAAGTACTTACTTATAACGACAAAACTGATTGCTACTTTTGCTACTCAATCGTTTATTCATTCCTGCATATACATATGTAAAACAGCGTGATGTGACAATAAAAACCGCTTATCTTTCTTTGTTCGTTTATTTCGACATTTCAAGATGTATGGACAATTATTACATAATAATTATATATATTTATATATGTATAATGAGAGAGCATCCTCCTCTCGCAACTTTTCCCTCCTCTTACCCCAAAAAAGTCCCCCTTGCCTGAAATGTGCCTCACTCACTCTCCCTCACACTCTTTCTCTCGTGTTCTCTTTTTCACAATAAAAGAATGAAAAGGTAAAAGTAATAAGAAAGAAACGGCGTCGATTCGTCGAGTCTACGGATGATTTTACGAAACGATCTTTTTTCTGCTGCGCGCATTATTTTTTAATCATTTCACGATCATGCGAATGATAGTACTCCTCCCACAATGTTTCGTTATTTATTTTTTTGTATTTATTTTTATGTTTTTATTCCATCCACGTCGTCTTATTATCATTTAGCGTTTACTCGATAAGATTATGAACGTTACCATTAATCGTTACAATTACAATAATAACACTAGTGTTGGTTACTCCCGTACTTGTCTCGCTCATCCATCTATCCCCACCACGCGGCCATCTACCCCCACCCAAGAATCCTGATGACACGTTCAAATACTGAATTACAGTTAACTTTGTTGCACACTAAGGTTGTCAATTATCTTCTTTCTCTTCTTTCTCTATCTTCATATTGCGCGTATCCTTCGCATTTCGAAAGATCGATAGTGATATTTTATCGATCCAAACACGTTTATCTCTACATATACCGCGATACCCTTTTTATTCTTCGTTCTCCTACTAAAATTTTTACCTTCCTCGTTTTCTAATCATCTCGTGACCCATTTTCGTTCCTTCCTACCTCTTTCGCCCGCGTCATTCGTTTCGTACTCGATATTCTTCGTAATAAGAGTTTTATTTTTGCCCTCGTGAAAAATATTATTCTCGTTTGTTAAGATTTTCTTGGTTAGTTCGTCTATAAAGTGCGTTTTCTTCTTATTCTCGCGATGATTTTATTGTTTTCTTACTTCGTTAGTATTCGTCTCGCAATTTATCGTTCGTACGTTGTTATCCCGTTTACTGAAACTCCTTTCGTATTTTTTTGTAGGTTTTTATTCTATTCTGTTTTTTCTTTCTTTTTTTCTTTTTTTTTTCTTTTTTTTTCAGTTTCTAATTCTCATTGGAACTTACAAACCGTGAACTGCTGCTTCTCGATAATTAGGAGCAACGATAACGATTTCTCGATCCACAATCTAGTAATTTCTTGTTCCTTTGTCATCTTCCAAATGCAAATTCAAAATTTGAAATTCCTTTCGTTGAAGATATATCCGGTAGCTGTTAAGTCAACTGATCGAACTGGTAAAAAAGTTGTAGATTGAAAAATCGCGACTTGCCGTGGTTCGATAATCAGCCGGACGAGAGTGTGTGTGCTTATTACAAAGCAATATCGTTGGGTCTGTTGTAAAATAACGATTTATAGCATATCGCATAAAAAAGCGTCCGAAGGCGAGAAATATGTCATCGTGCAAAAATCGAAAGATTTTCATGGTTTTTTTCTTAAAAATCCCTGAATTTCACGCTGGTGAGCGAATAAAAAGAAAATTGAAATAAACGAACGAAATGAGTGGAAGAAAAAAAAAAAAAGTAAGTAATTTGAATGAAAACGATAAATACAAAAATTTTAATGTAGAAATATTCGCGAATGTGGCTCTTCCCATTTTTTTCAAATTCAGAAGCAACCCTCGAGAAATATAGGGAAATTTCACTAGCGGCTTCGACTGCTATTGGCGAGCCTGACCGGGGAAAAACCAACAAGAATGAAGAATATCAAGGTGATCACTGCTATACACAGTTTAATTCATTGCATTTATCCTAGGCGGTTATAATAATAACTGAATTACAATTTCTAAATTCGAAATTGCACACCCGTTACGTATTACAATTATTTCGATTTACAATCTATCGTTATTCTTTATTTTCATTTCACTGGTTGCTTCTTCTTTGTCGGTTGAAACTTAAGCTTTTCTTTTCTCTTTTAAATCAATCAAATCGTTAATCGGTAGTTGAAATTTGGCGCCTCAAATATTCTAACCGATAGTGTAAGCATAAATATAAAAGCTACATTTTCCTGTCAATTTATTATCGATTACAGATATTGAAACGAACTGAAAATTAATAATAATAGTTAAGAGTAATAAAAATCCTCGCTGCGAAGGAAATAAATCAAAGCAATCACTTCCCCGATCGTTACACATTTTTTTTTTTTTTTTTTTGTACGAGCTAGTACGTTCTCTATTTGACTAGAAGTTCTATATGCGTACTTATTTATACATAATTATGGCTACTACATATAGGAATACTTAATTAATTATAATCGATAGCCCTAAAATTTATATATTAACTTTTACAGTAATATGGCAACGGCGGTGACAGTAATACTATGTTATTTTTTAAATCTTGTTTTTATCCTCTAGATCCAACTAACGATATAAAAATAATTCGCAAAAATCGACGTATAAAAACAAAAAGAGAAAAAAAGAAAGATTAGGAAAAATCAAAATCGAAACGTAGAAGAAAGGTGTTCTTTCTTTTGATACTAGTCGTCGAAAGAAAATATAGCGAAATTCTTCTTGGCCTTCTTCAAGAAAAAAAAATCTGTCCTTCATATATACATAATTCAGATTAATTTTGAGAATAGTTTTTTCTTTCTTCCTTCTTTCCTTTCTTTTTTCTTTACATTTGTAATTATTGTTCTACTCGATTCTTTGGTTCTTTTTGGTCAAACACTTCTCGATATTTTAATTTACGTTACAATTGAACAGCGACGAATTGCAATTGCAACTATTTTAAATAAATTTAAAAAAATCTCCAATTCCCAACAAACATTAATTATAAATTTAGGATATGATATTTTTTTAATATAAAAGTTTTAAACAGATATCTTTGGTAAAAAGATTCCTATAAAAATTCCCAAAATTTCTGCCACAACTCCTCGTTACTTAATCGCAATTGCAATTCTGGAAAAGAGAGTGAAATCTTTCCCAAAAGAACAAAAACAAAAAGTCGTTCAAATAGAAAGATTATAAAAAAAAAAAAAAAAAAAAAAAAAAAAAAAAAAAAAAAAAAAAATAAAAGGAAAATTGGTACATTGTGCGAGGATGAAATACGAACCAAGGAAAAATAGAAAACGGGAAACTGCGTTTGACTGTACGTGGAATGTTTCGGTCTGCACTGATATTCGTTTTAAAGCCAGTAAGGACTGCTTCGATGAAAAAAAAGAAGCGTAAAGACACGGCTTCTGTCGATCCAAAAACGCTATCGCTTAATACGAAATCAAGATTTCATCGAATAATTGAAAGCTCCCCTTAAACACACCTGACCTAATCGAGAAACGTAAAACGTAATTGCGTAAAAAGGTAACTAAATCGTACGAAGAGAATTCGGAAATTCAAGGATCCATCCTAGCTTCGTTGAGTGGAACCTCTTTCACTTTTCGCAAATGTAAACGCTTCAACGTATGTCCTATGCAGAATGTTTCAGAAATAAGTGGCCAAACTTTGGTATCGTATTCTACGCTATACCACAGTTCGGCCACCTATTTCTGAATACCCTGTATATTCGTGTAACGTGTGTACGCGCGCGCGTGTGTGTGTATGTGTGTGTGATTGCGTCGTTGCGTGTAATTGTGCGATCGTGTGCGTACAGTCGCGTAAATGTGCGTGACAATGGAACGAAACGAAACTGTCGATTCAATTTAAGGGAAAAACAGCGAAGAATTCTTTCTCGCGTACGGCGCGAATCTTGCTCGAATCGTTGCGAAAAAATGCTTGACGAATCGGAAATCGAATATTAATTAGATCTCTACGCATCAAGATGTTCGCGTCTTTTCTCTGCATATTCTGACCCTATCTATCGAGTTTTTATGGTTTCACTTAAATCTCACTTATTTCGATCAACGGCGTTTCTATGCTTTTTACACAATTTTAGCGCATTTTTTATTTAGTTTTCTAACCGAAAGGAACTGATCGAAAACCGAATAGTATAATATTATACGTATCCGACGGATGTAGGAATCGTAGATTTGCACGGAAAATATAAAATATTTTGTACGAGAGAAAAATATACTTTTTTCGTCGGTTTCTTGTGCGCGACTTGTGCGATCGGCGATGAACGTAACATGCTTATTCAACTAAATTTATAATAGTTGAATATCATTATACTACTCGTGAAAAATGAAAATTGTATTATCAGCTTATAAATCGTTTCTTGCCAGGTAGAAAATCGAAGTGTCGGTCGAACGAAGAATTTTTAAAGAAATTATTTCTTTTAGCAAAAGAATTTTTAAGTTAAACTATCAACTAGAATTATTTGCTATGTTAAAAGAAATTTTGTTCGGCTTAATTTTCTACCTGAACAGATAACTATAATCTTTCCCTAATTTACACTAAAATCAGATGAAGGATCTCGAGATTCGAGTGTGCTTCGTGATTGGTCTTTGTGCGATTTACCGCGAAATGTATGAAAAATCTGGATCGATCGTTGTGCGCCCTCTTTCAACGTATTCCTTAATTCCATATTTTTGATTACGAAGGACTCAACTATTCGCCCGTTGACCCATATAGTAAGTCTTTTTAATTAAGTAGACAAGTAATATTATATAAGCTTTTGAATCTTAACAAAATTTAAAATATGAAATTCAATCATTCGTATATAATTTTTTAGTTTCAAATATCGACGCAAAAATTGATTTTCATATATGACAAATTCACCGGCGGTTCACTGGTAGTTAACAAAAAGATCGATCACAGTATTCGGTATTGGTTTAATAGATTGTCCAACGTTGATAGACTGACTCAGTCGCAATCGGTTTAAAATAGAAAATGACCAACGAGTAAAGGCAATATCGAGTCCTCTGCAATTAATACAGCAATCAAATCTGATTATGATATAGAAAAGAATGTTTCTTTATTGAGAAATTCATATTATCCGTACGTATTTAACTCGAAGGATCGATTAGCTGAAAACTTTATTCCAAACTTTCTATTCTCTTCCAGATATAACGTTCAAATCATAAGATGAATTTCTCTAGTAGAGAAACATTCTTGATGCTGCTGATATTAAAAGTTCCTACACGATTCTCTGTTTGCCTCAAAAGACAATTAGAAGAAGCGATTTAATAACGACACTCCACAACCGATATTACTTTTGTAATATGGACGATCGAACTAATAATACTATTAGCGAAACTTTACAATTCAAAAGTTACAGATTATCCTTGCATAATGGTAACAAATTTGTTGATGAAATAAATAAGATTTTACAAATTATAAGTTATTCTCGATCATTGCGTTCAACGAAAAACGATAGGGAGAGATGCTATAACTCGTGAATTATCGGTTCGCTAATAATAGTAATTACTAAATTATCATTATGCAAGAGGATGCAGGAATTGTAGAAGCGAAGCTACTTACATAGCAGCACTTTAGCAGCACATAATGCATAGCGTTGCGTAAACATTGTGGAACTGCGTTCGAATCGCTCGGTATGATAAGGAGAAAGGTTGAAAGAGCCGGCACAAAGAGGTGTCTGATAAAAAAAAGTCGAGAAGGTATCCGCAGGTGGTCGGTAGTAGTAGCGGTGGTACATAGGTGTATCTCTTTTTCTCGTTCCCGTTCTTTCAGCCGTTCTCTCCCCCTCTGTCACGCGATCTTTCTCTCGGCAACCTGACAATCTCGCAGTCTCTCGTTCTCACGCGCTCCCCCGTTCTCGCGATACATATCTGTCGTGTTTATGCGTGTGAGTGTGAGTGTGTGTCGGTCGATCGGCTCCACGACGGGAATATTTATCCTAATAGAGACCGCAGCCACGGAGATTATTGGCGATAATGACGTCTGTGACTGCGTCGAACACGAATTGAATGTTGTCGGTATCGGTAGCGCAAGTCATGTGGCAGTAGATCTCCTTAGTGGTTGACTTGTTTCTCGCCTCGAATTGCGCCTGGATGTACGCGGCTGCTTCACCGTACTCTTGCGCCCCTGCGGTCAGACAGACACGTTTCCTTATTATTCGTTTAACCTAATGGTGTAGGCCATTCTTCGCTGAATCGTATTCCCCTGTCATTAGAAAGCTTTTTACGTTGCAGGAAATAAGAAAGAGTCGTTGTTCTTGGCACGCGTGATTTCTTCGTTTTATGCGAAAAATTGTCCAAAGTCGTTTATACGCCCTTTATTCGATCAAAACATAAACAATTACGGATTACATTTGGTTGTTTTCGATTACGTTTGTTTTCTTAGATGGGTGTTTCAGGAAATGCTTTAAAAAATTGAAAATTTAACCTTTATGAACGAGGTTTACAAACATCTGGCAGGAAGTTCTGTTTTAGATTTGCTTTCTTCAGACGGGATTCAGACGGGATTCAGACGGCATTCAGACGGCATTCAGACGGCATTCAGACGGCATTCAGACGGGATTCAGACGGGAGAGGTTAAGGAATGTGCTGCGATAAGAATTTTTTGTTTCTTCGGTGAGACTAATTGGGGACGGGGGGTGGGAAGGGGTGTGCGGTAAACGATTATTTTCGATTTGAATCGGTTTGCTTCTATACGAGATTTTGAAGCAAGACTTTTCTGTCTGATGAACGTTTTGTTTTTATAAATAAGGAAAGAAACTGATAATATCTGAATGGATAGTTTTTAAAATTTTAATTTTTTGTCTTTGAATGTTCTTTCAAAGATCGCTTTTATGTTATTTCTTACGTATTTCAACTTTCGCGATTACGTAAAAATGATAAAAGAAGGAAGAAAAGCGGAAAAGAGAATCAAAATTGAAATTATTTCATTTATTCTACAATTTCAGTTTCTATTACCTAAAAATAATGTTCACACTCGTACCGAAAATTCACAAGATGGATGACATACGATGAACGATACGTATTTAGATCAGTGTACCTCAAACGAGAGGATGTAGCTCTCTTGTGGGGCGTGAAGGAATTCCAAGGGCAGCAACAGACTACGGACTTTTTATAACAATGAGAACTTCCCGCATTTATTTTTACACCACATGTAACATATGATCTTCGCTAATAGATTACACTATAATTTTCGAAATTCTATTCCAAACCGTTAATTTCTTTTTACTGAAATGCAATACATACTGGGTGGTGCTCTATAAATTATTCGCTAGATTAATATAGGTTAACGAGAACGATATAAAATCTTTTTACTGTAATTTTCGTTAAAAATAAAAAAACAAAAAAGAAATGAAAAAAAGAGTTTAATACCGATGGTGAAAGCGTGCGTTTCACATAGAAATAGATTGATCTTTAATTTTTCGTTCACAAAATTCCGTGGATATAAATGTGAAAAATATTTTCTTACCAGCATATTCGGGGAAGCAAATGGTGAGCGGGGACTTGCGAATTTTCTCCTCGAAAAGATCCTTTTTGTTCAAGAAGAGAATAATCGAGGTGTCGGTAAACCATTTGTTATTGCAAATCGAGTCGAACAGTTTCAAGCTTTCTTGCATTCGATTCTATAACAGATAATTAACGTGCAAACATTAATAATAGTTAATGTCCAAAGATATATAACTATAATCTAACATGATTTTAAATGTACAAAATATCGTATGAAAAATAGAGGTACAGAAAGAAATTTGTAAAATAATGTAAATAGCAAATCATTCTAGTGGATTGAAGAACGAGGGGTTAATCAATGGGGTCGTTCCACGAGAACTCGTTAATTTCCAACAATTGCAGTTTATCACGTTTTCTTCCCACGTAGGATTCTCCATATGCATCTCCGTAAGTAACGCGTGCATGTATATAATGGTGCGAAAAAATTTTCGAATGTTCTCTTCATGGTAGAACAGGTAAAGAGATAAAAAGCACTTAGATACGTAGAGGATCTTTTTCGTGTACGATTCTGTTAATTATTAAGTATTATTAAATATATTTCATCATAAGAAGTACTTTATTCTTCAACAGCTTTAGAAACGATATCAAATAAAGCGTAACAGTTCGTGAAATACATAACAACATAACCGTTAATTACCTATTATTTAGAAAATACAAAGTATACCTAGCACGAAGAAAAACGAAAAATATACAAATATTAATCGTCCTTTGGTAATTTCTTACCGAAGAAAAGAAAATAAAACAGATATGTTATCTTTAAAAGGGTCTACGGTTCATGATACATATACTATGTATATTTCTATCGTATATGTACACCTATCGTAACGTAAAGAGGTGACTGTTTTGAAAATTCGGAGACTCTGGAAACTCGTATGTGTTTTAGAATTCCCTTGTTCGCTTCTAAAGTTCCAAAACTCTTGATACGGTAAGTGGAGATCAGTGCAGTTTAGTTTTCCTTGGCTTCTTGAATTACTCTATTGTTACGAATTTCACCATCGCACCGTGAAATATCACCTGTCCTTTTGTGTATACACTATCGTCTCGTATCGCTTTAATATAAATAAACCAGTTAAAAAAAATCGAAATCTTCCAGTTTTTTGTCTAATTATTTAAAACATTGAAACCAACAAAACAAAACTTATCGTTTAATATCATCTTAGTTTTATTGTCATTTACTAAACTTTGTTTATCATGTAGTACTAAAAAAAGTGAAATTGTCAAGTGAAAAGAAAGCGCGAATACTTACCGTCGTTTCATCTTCGTGCAGGACTTGATCGTACTCGGACATCGCAACGCAAAATATGATCGCGGTAACATCCTCGAAGCAATGGATCCATTTCTTACGTTCGCTTCTTTGGCCACCCACGTCGAACAATCTGTAAAGAAGCAACGGTATACCGATGAACAAGGGTTCAGAAATTCATTGGATAATTAATTAACAAATTAAAATATGTCAATCTGATCTTATCGATATTTCTATCCTCCTATTACATCTTTACAGAAAATAACATTGAAGAACAATATTACATTTATCTAAATGTAGTTCTTTTAAATTTTATTAAAAAGAGAATAATCAACACACACACACACACAATTGTGTTTAGAGACAATGGAAAAATAACACGATAATACAAATTTTCACTTTTCTAATTGCAAAGTACAAAATAAATTGTCAGTTTTAATTATATAATATTTGCGTAAATGTAAATTATATTTCTATATAAATACATAATTATATATAAATAATGTTAGTATACTATTAAGAGAGCTAAATGCAAATGTAAATTATACACCTATGTAAATAGATATAAATAAGTGTGAAATATATCTACAAAGAAACTATTTCTTAAAGTGACATTAATTGAAAGAAGGAATGCATGTGCTCAGTTTCTTAAATTGTCATCCCAATGATTCATGCTCAATCGTTCATAAGTCATTGCTCTCTCCCTTTAGCCTATCCTTCTCCTGCCTCTTTACTCAATTTCTTTTTTTAACCACTGAGATCAATGTTAACAATATTCCACGTGGCAATATGTTCCTTGATCTTTAATGTTCTTGTCATGCCAGAATCTCCAAATTTTTTTATCTAAAAATTATATTACTACAGTGTACCACTATTTATAATTAATTTACAATTAAAAGGATTAAATCACTAGCAAATATGTAGATATTTCATATTTAAAATTTGTGCACATCATGTATTGCGTTACATTAACAAGAACAAACGAAATTGTATACATTATTATGCGCATACAAGATAGGAATAATCGTTCGATCGCGGAATAGAGAACAATCTCCTGTCTGTTGTCGGTACACCCTAAAATCTCCAAAAAGATAACATTTTTTTCATATCAATGGTGTTGATAAAGTTACACCTGTATCCACCTTTGATCGTAAGGATTAGATCAAAACGAGTCAGTCTTCTACTTTCTTGTCCTTGTTTCTTTGTATTATATTCATTTTCGTATTTGATAATCGTCGTATCGAGTATATCCTTCCGTTAAATTAACTATTCTTTACAATACTCTATCTAAAAGTTCATTTTCCTCCATTGTATGATTTCAATGCCATCTGGTGGCGATAAGAGAGCACTTTAATACGACATAGTCGAAAAGGAGAATAACCTGTCAGGTCCAAAGATACGTGTCCTTTAAAAATAGACGATAAGTTCATGAAGTTTTTCAGAAGATCGATAATACGGATAATGCTATGGTTAGTAATATTTCTTACGTATGTAAATTTTGTGTCTAACATTACGTGTATTGTCAGAATCGTTTTTGTGCATTTTACGAATAAACATCTGACCCGGGTACTTACTTGAAATTAAGATTCTTGAAAGAAAAGTGAACTTCGACTATTCCCGTTGTTTTAACACGGGTCCTTAAAATATCTTGCTCCGTAGGCTGATAATCCCTGGCCCCTAATCGGTCTAGATCATCCAGGAAACTGGAATTTCAAGGAAAAACGCAAGACTGTTAGTTATATTTTTAGAGAATTCTTCAAAATATCACAGATTAAACGATCTAGAGAACCATTTTCTTAATTATATACGCATATTTCAAGAGAAATAAAAAGAAATGAGAAGAAATGTTCGAAATTATTCTGAAAAAGTATTTTATAATTTTTTCTTACTATATTTTAGGTTAACTTTTCATTTCTAAAAGATTTAATATATTTATATAATCTGCTTCAAGTGACACTTTCACACGTGGTGTAAAGTGTTTCCAGAGACTTCTAGAGAACAAATGACATTCCCCTCGTTCTAAATTCAGGTCGTAACCGAGATCGGGTTCGATCGATTTTCCCACTTCTTGTGATTTAGCATTCATTGCCAAAGTTGGATGCACCTGTAGCCAGGCACAAGCACTTTCATCTTATCGCGCTGCATGGTTTTTATATTGGTTTTCGTGGCTCGCACGTACGGATAGCGGCCAGGCTGATCGATATCGGGTGTCCAGAAAAAATGGCACGCTATTAATATAAAATAGCAAAACATTACCATGCGTTGTTCGATAATTCCTTGTCATTTCGATCTGCTTATGTTACCGTGTTGATTAATTACTATAAAATGTGAATATTTAGTGTCAGTAGATTAAGAATATTGAAAGTATATTAATAACGATATCATAAATCGGGATATTAATATCTAATATTTGAAATGTTTTATCACAAAATATTTAATATATTTGAATGTTGAGTAATAATTAAGTTGACAAATATCTATATATCTGTAGTATATAATAATGATAGAATAATATAAAGAATAAAAAGCAATTATACAACATTAGAGTCCATTGTTATCTATAAAATATCCTATATATGGTAATAATAATCACAATAGATCCGCGATCGCAACCATCGGTTAGTAAGTATGTACAATGTGTATGCAACACGCCAGTTGAGGTTAGATTTACACGCGTGGATCATCTTTCGTCGTCAATAACACGAAACGCTGATAACCAATAACCGAGAAAGAAACAGCTTACATTTCTAAGAAATCTCGTATTTACACTTGCAGACATCCAGTATACGTGTGAGCTGTAACGTGACTTTATCACCAGTTGCTTTTCGAAAACATCGTAGATCACCCGCGTTTCGGTTACTATGCGTTTACAACCATAAGGCATAAGGTATAGCAGTTAAAATATATGGGGTGATCGAATACATTTAGCGCTCTCGTATTTATATCGAAGTCTTTATATCGAACAATATATGCATACAAAAGTTAAAAGTGTCAAGAGATATGAAACAATCACTTCAAAACATATGATACAAACGATAAAAGGTATAACGATTACTTTATAACATTTGTTTTCTAATTTAATTATTATCGTTAAAAGCAGTCGTATGACGAGACTTTATGCTTGATAATCATTATTTTTAAGGAAAATTCTAAAATATAATAAAACTCTAAAAAAAATTTTTTCCTAAACAGGGTACTGGTAGATTAACAAGAACAGAATAAAAAAGTTAGCAGTTTCATGAAATTGCACAGAAACTGTTCTCATCAAAAGGAACGCTCCCGGCAGGCCTATCAGAATTTTCGTGTCCTTGCACCCGATTTTCTCGCTTTCTATCCTAACCCCATTTTTTCTCCGTCTTACTTGCTAATTATTAAGTGTCCAATTATTACGAATTTTCCAACAACGAGTGATGTTTTGTTCCTATTGTTGTACGTTCCACCCCGTTGTTCTTCAACATTCTTGCGTATCGCTATACACACATACTTCCTTGCTTCTCTCTTTTACACTCTCTCTCTCTCTCTCTCTCTCTCTCTCTCTCTCAGGGCGTACAGAGCACAGAAAGAGAAGCAGCGGTAATAGAATGAAAAGAGAAACAATTGGGGTTGGGGTTGGGAAAACGAGGGAACACAGTAAGGCAGAGAAGAAAGAGCGGTGGGGATGGTGTCGGCGGCCATTTTAGGCCACGTGACACGGGCGTGGCGTGACGTCATTGACGATCAATACGCCGCTGAACCTAAATAAGAGAGAAAGAAAAAGGGGAAAAAAGACGAAAGAGAATGCTCGGATCCCTCCAGTTGCACTATTTTTTTTTCTATTTTTTATTGCCTACATTGCCTGGCGAAATTAGGTTCGTCTCGAGTGCTGTGTCCACCGGTGGTTTACGATCGGTAAAACTTGAATTAAGTTTTTAGGTTAGATCTACTTACGTTTCAGAACGTTGGGACTTTTGGAGCAATTTGGAGTTTTATTTCTCTCTCTCTCTCTCTCTTTCTCCTATCCTCTCTCACTCTCCCTCTCTCTCTTTTTTGGTTATTTGTAGAGTCGAGTACAATTGTCTGGGTTGAAATTAATGTTACATATAGGGACATTTCTGGAGATTCGAAATACCAGGGTACTGATAATTTGTTTTGGAAAAATCTACTTTCCTGGGAGAATATAATCTGTGATATTGTAAACTATACAGATTTGTTTATATAAACATTTTCTCTGTATATTTAGGGGCACGTAGTTTAGTTAATGTATTAACAGTGCGAATTTAGAAGATTTTTATATTTTCAATATCGAGGGTCTCATGTTGTACCGTTCACAGAATCTTATTTATGAAAAAAGGAGCGATATAAATAATAAAAATATTCCAAGAGGATTTTGAGCTTTTTTTTATAATAAAAAAAGAAAAGAGAAGATAGATATTAAAAAAATTTCATTTTACATGCTTTGCTGTTTTTCCAAGCAATTATTTCGTTTTAAGTTATATTGTAAATAGCAAGTTTAGTCCCACCCGTTATGTAGTTGTAGTTATGTCTGAATCTACTTCGTATCTTGTAAAATCTAAATTCGAATTTCAAACTGAGATTAACACATCAAATTATCAGATAATAATTCTCTTCTGACCTTAGAAAATGTTATAATCTATTTTATTTGTTATTTTATTTAAAACAATGTTTATCTTTCCATTTTTATGTAACGTGATTTAATATTCCTGATGAATGTTGGCAACTAACACAAGAAAATAGTACTTCTATAGCTATATGCATTAGAAAACATACGAAAATATCCGCAGAGGAGTAATGCAATAAATCGTGACCCTTCTGTTCGATGCTTGTTGCTACGCACACTATAATCAGGACACAACAGGTTGCTAACAGAGACTGGTCATTAAACAATTTGCCATATGACGTCATAGTACCTACCTCGTTCAATTGCGAAAATCTAATGAATAATTTCTATCGTTACTTACGCGCCGACTTTAATAACAATAACTAATAACTAACTAACTAACAAACATAAACTGAATCAGTTGTTATACATTAATCGTAACTTTTTACCAATTTGTAAAAAAAAAAAAAAAAAAAAAAAAAAAAAAGAAAAAGACAATGTTTTAAATGCATAGAGACACGTATTTAGCGAGGGATAATATTACTACCATCAAGATTACTATCTCCGAGGATGTGTCATGCTTTCTAGATGGATTAGATGTAACCTAATCGCCAACTATTGTCTTCATCACGGAATCATTGCCATTGTGCTTGCGTATTCTATGTGTTGGCAGTTCAATATTCAACTGGATATAATATTTTTTCAGTGACGTCGTGTCACATCAGCTTTTTAGAATTAATATTATTATGCGCACAGGTTTGGTAGATTTATTTAAGTTTGAAAATTAATCTGCATGATATAACATATTTGGGTTTTATGTTTAATATAGGCGGAAAAATAAAAAAATCTTCTTGAAAATTTTGAAAATTATTTTCTGTGAAAATTAGTAATTGTGCAAATATTCGTGTAAGAAAATAGCAATATAAAGCAAGGTGTTCTATTTTGACACATTTTTCTAGAACGCAGAGAGAGTATTTAAAAGAACAAATTTAAATCATTTTGAATTTCGATTCTACGAACTAAAACGTTAAATTTGTAATAGTGTAAATTGATTGGAAATGTTTCGTTTTCTGCATTTTCCAATTTCTCGATTTTAATGTTCTTTGCGTTAAATATTGGTTTTCTTCGAATTAGAAGTTATCGTCTGCTGAATAAATAGTACGAGTGTAATGTATACTGAAACGATAGAATTACAAATGATGTTAAATTACTGATCTCCGGCCAAACAGTAATTAATTTCTTGGTGGCTGGCAGGTCCCGCTGTTGAATATGAATGGAGCCGTGAAAGGTTCAGTTTCTATTAGATTTGGATCTACTCCAAATTAGGCGTTAGAGGTACCAAGGACTTTGGCAGGTTCTCCCTGGGTTATGTTTATTTGTAAATATTCTCCCTATAATAAAACCGTGTCGATGTGTCGAGTTAAGAAACTATAGAAAATCGAATATATAGAAATATAATAATATAAGATTCAGAAACGTGTCAACGCTTGTGAATTTTTTCACAATCAATATTTTGTTTCCTTTTCTCTTATTCTATGTTTTTTCTATTATTATCAATTTTATAATTTCATCGTTCTTCTTCTATCTAATAATCTAACTGAATCTAAACTGAAGCTCCAAGTTAAAAAGCTTGACTTTATGCTTTTAAAAACCCTTTAAACCCCTCAACCCGTTTAAAAAACCCAGTAGAGATAATTTTGATACAGTGTCTGTCCAGCGATTAGCCCGCTTTTAACGCACCAATTTACACAACATTTGCATTTTCGTAGTAGCATGAAAATTTTTCTTTCTTTTCTTTCTTTTTTTTTTTGGTAGAAACGGTATCGAGGTCTTAGAGACGAGGATGATCGATCGATTTCTTTGAAAGTTTAGCGAAACATTCCTGATGTTCCCGATGAATTACCTTCGAGCTAGGGCAGTTTCTCCAAGATTTTGTGAACTCTAGATTTTATCTAGAAAAGTTACAGATTGGTAAATAGTCGATGTGACAAATTTACTCACTATTTCGCCGAGTCGTTGAGTTGGTACTCGTTGCTCCTACCAAAGCATTCCTGTACCCCGCTGTCGGCCCAAAGTCTATTCATCGCAGCCAAAAGCTCCTCGCTGAATGGTTCCGTGTCCTCCATTCTTTGGATCACGTCGAACACCATTTTCGCGTCCGGCTGATAAGCAATTTTCAAGTTAACTCGATTTACAGAATATATATAACATACCAGTTAATGTAAAATAAACATCGATAACAGCTATATTTTTCCAATATTAAAACAATATTTTGTAGTTTTCTTTTGTTTAACCCATGTTTGCTCGTTAGCGCTGCAAAGGATTAATTTCGTGGATTAATTTCGAAGAGATTATTAAAGAAATTAAAATCAGTTGAATTTACGAAAGAAACATGTACGAAGAACTTTTTCGATTCGACTCGTATCGAAAAGAAAAAGAGAAAGAAAATACAGAATAAAGATTTGCCGATCTTGTACGAGTTAATTAAAAAGCGGAAGTACTATCCAAATTAGGTTAAAATGCTGAAGTGGATGTGCACTCTACGCTCTTTTTGAATGTGCCCTTGCCAAATGCTTCAACAAGTGAACACTACTTAAACACTTAAGATATAGCAAGACGAGCAAGTGGAGGTGTATACGACGTACATAAATCTTGTTATATGTGTGCCAGTATTTATTATGCTCTTCCCTTCAACGATTTTAGAACCGCGAAACATACGTTTCTCTATTGTGTTTCGTTCCCTTTCTTTCTTCCTTTCTTTATACCTGAAGTGTATTATTTAATTATAACGTTGTCTATGTATTTCTCATCTAATAAGAAATATCTATTATATACGTTCGTGCTTCGTATTGTATGAAAAGAACTTTTCAAAATAACGATTATACTACGAAAGGAGCAAATGTTATCGTCGATAAGAGTTTGGACAATGTAATTTAACAGATAGAAAAGTGGAGATGATGGAAGAGATGGTAATGGGTGATGGAATAAATTTGATAGAAACGATCGTTTGACGCGTAAAAAGAAATGAAACGAAATTTAATGTATTGCCAGAGGAGATCAAACTTTGGCAATATTTAACGAGTACGGGGAGAGCTTCGACACGTTGAAGCACAACAAGATTTTGATATGTAACAAGAGAAAAGCATCTCGATTTATTAAAATCACTGGAAGAAAACATGCATCGCGATAACTAAGGAACGAATCTGACCAGAGCCGTTCTTCCAAGCTACCAGAGATACTACAAAAGCTTGTGAAATGGTACGAAAGTATAAAAATGGTAGGAAATGGGGCGGCGGACGGGGCGACGAGGGAGGGAACCATCAGCTCGTATTGCCTAATAAGGAAGATATTAAATAAACAAAAAGAGGGAAGCAAACCGAAGAGAGATCGGATTGAGAAACACTGGGTTCGAGGAGCCGGATCAATCGGCACTCGAGGCAACCCATCGTGCTCGTTGTTTTCGAGGCAGGGGCTCGTTTATTGGCTCTAAGGTAAACGACGCAGCCGCGATGCTGCACGATCGGTAAATATGCCGAAGAGGGTGCTTCAGAACCTGGCTCGAGATGCGCATCGATCGTTCGAGTGCTCGGGCTATCGATAATTTTTGACTTCCCTGCAGACCGCTAACCTTTACCCTTTAATTTCTACCGCTTCCGCCGTCTACTTCCGCCTTTCGCTTTTCCTAACGGAACTCTGTCTATTTCGTAACTTTGCGAATTTTTGCCTTTTCTTATCTACTTTTATTTCAAAAGAAATTACGATGCTTATCCATCGATCCTTGATTCGAATTTTATTTAATCGTGTAGTCTTTCGTTTCGTTTATCCAGAGAATACAGCGGAATTAAAGAGAAGCTAATTAATCCACCGTAAGTATCGCTAACGACTTACCTCCCGTTCATTGGTCGAAAAATTGATATCCAAATTCGGCATCGCTCTGAGAATAGCGACTAGAGACTGTATCGTGTTGCTGTATACTACGGGCCTGTACTGCTTGAAGTCTTCGGGCGTAAATCCGCTTTCATGGATAATTCTGGGAAAATAAACGACGGACATCTTGTTAAGGCCAATTCGGCATAAGTCATCCATATATCGATGGTGACAGGCGATTAATTTTATTCGGGTTTCTACGATAATATAGATAGTTTAGAGAAAAATAATCGTCAAGTTGTAAAAATTGCATTAGCATTTAATACGAACTCGTGTATCTCTACGTATTATTTATGCCTCGTATTTAAATCTCTTTGGAAATGCAATTTTATTTTTAGATTTCTATACTGAAATTATTATTATTATATTATATCGAAACGTTGTTCATTTCAGTAGACTCTATTTAGTAAAGGTAGTTGAAAGTCGAAGCTAACTTCGTTCCTACGTTAGAATTTCATAATAATTATTTCATTCTTTCGTATTATTTCGTATTATTCTCCTTGAACACTTTTTTTTGGCATTTTTTCATTAGTAAGTCACCAGTAAATTAGTAATCCGCAAACGTTCTCCGCGGTTGAACACGCATGCCTTTGTTCATGGGACACCATGAATGGGTCCATTGACTGCAAAACAAGATTTCAAACACGTTCTACCAGCCGCTGGTCTTTCAACGCTGAAATGACGGATTTTTCGAGGTGAACAACCGATTTGTTATAGCGTCGATGAAACTTTTTTTATTCTGCGGAAAATTCGACATAATAATTTACATACATATATCGTATGTATGTGTATGTAGAGATATGCGTGTACAAAAGAAATTAACGCAACTCGATTTACGCGTGATTTTGTAATTAAAGTACGGCGGAGGGACGAAAACGAACCAATAATTATCAAGTTTTACGCGTAAACGAAAGTCTCCATTTAGATTCCAGTTTTTTTTTTTTTTTTTTTCATTTCGTTCGTAAAGATACTAGTTTGCGTAAACGTATTAAAAGATTTGTCAGCTACTTACTTCATTTGTTTAACGATGGTACTTTTGCCAGACTCTCCGGCACCTGAAAATTGAAAAGAATAACGTAAGTATGAAACGTATAACGAGTAACGTACAATCGGTAAGTATTAAAAAATAATTGGCTAACGTCACTGGATAAGTAGGTTGATTCATTGGTCGTTTCATTCCATTTCATTCGTTTAATCTTTATTTATTATATTAGTATATGTTTGTCGATCGAAGGTTTGGTTTCGTTCGATTGGAAATAATAAGAAACAACGAAAGCGAAATTTCTACCGAGGCAACATAAGAGGCGCACAGAAGGAACGTTTATTTCGAGTCAATTTATCTATCCTTGTATA
Organism: Bombus pascuorum; assembly: GCF_905332965.1. NCBI lineage: Eukaryota > Metazoa > Arthropoda > Insecta > Hymenoptera > Apidae > Bombus > Bombus pascuorum. Next base: position 7,642,368 of record NC_083502.1, on the reverse strand, counting down.
ATATTGTAAAACTATAGAGACGAAAATGAAATAGAGACGAGGTAAACGAACTTGAACTCTTGAAAAAATAAAAAATCAAAGAACACGATTTGTACGAAAAACTCGAAGACACCCTATATACGTATAAGATGTTTACAGTCTAATATCTTAATAGCTTAATATCTCAAAACGAGATGATTAGCTTTCGAAGAATTCCCCGTAATTTCCAACAAAATTTTCAGGCTTATCTCGTTTTGCCCACAAGTGTCATAATATTTATGTACAGGGAAAGAAGTGCGCACGGGCGGAAGCTGGGGCCCGGAAATGACGTGGCACACTGTGGCAGCGGAACTTGTTTTCCTGCTTATGGGTGGCGAGTCTCTCCCCCTGTTTTAAAAAGCTCTTTCATCCCGAACCCGTTCAGTCTACTACGTACTACTTCTGTCGATCGTCTGGAACCGGTCGGATTCTACTTTGTCGGAATCTGGCGCACAGCGAAACGACGCGTCTCAACGTCGTAAACAATATTGACGACATCTTCGAAATTTCGAAGCTTAACTATCGTGAATTATCAATTTTCGAATTCTTGTTCCGTTCTCGCAATTAGGATACGGGTATTTATGCAAATTCATGTTTCTGTAAATATGATTTCTAAAAAAGAAGAAAGTATAATCCAACTGGAGAATCGTTTGATCTGCTATATTATATCGATATGTACTAAATTAGAGAGGAATTTCTGCTTTTTAATCAAGATTTCTAACTATTATATGAAAAAGTATCCCTAAAAATCGTACTTTTGACGATAAAACCAATTGCGTCATCTAATTGATGCCACGAACTCGTCAACAAGTTGATTCACTCAAGCCCGGTTATACTCGAAACTATCACTGTGTCACACTCGTCATAACGCGTATGTACTACTCAAACTAATTAAATGATCATTTACCCAAATGGTTTTATTCTCACACGAGAACCCTCACATTTGTTAAGCCTTCGAACGCTTAGCATCTTTTACGAGGGTGACTCGATAAAGCAACGAGAAAACTAAGAAATAAGAGATGAAAGTTGTATGAGAAGACAATAATATACGAACGAATAAGAAATAATTTATAAAAGAAAATTTACGTGAAATTATTCAGATACATATCATACACGCACGCACGCACGCACACACACACATCGTGAATGATATTTAATAAATTCAAAAAACGAAATTATCGTAAACGGCGCCATTATTTATACCCTATCGCTTTTATCACTATTCCGGTTAATATTACCGATATCCTCGTTTTGCTTTCTCTCTATTTGTTGTTACGTATGTTATCACGAACGATACGAATTTTACGATTCTAGGCAACATCGTGATCGACGCACAGTGTAATACGAACGTCAATAAATTATCGTTCGTGTGCTAGAGTCATTGGAAACAATGATCGTACGTATTGTCGTTCGTATTCCTGGCGATGATAGAGACACGTATTTAACAAACTGAAAACTTATTTTCCAATTTACGATTCGTAATACTACGAAAATTATTTCTTTCTTTCACTTTCGCCATGTTCAAAATTTTTATAAATACACGAGTTATATTTTTCTGAATATATATGCACACACAGACTTTTAGGCGAATTTGTATTTTTGAAAATTTAATTACAAGCCTCTGTTAAAATGGAAAAGAATTTCGTTATAGAAGAGGAACGTTGGAAGATTTTTAGTGGCAATAATTGTTTGCCATAAGAATCGAAGTAGATAATTGAACAACTTCTCGGATTTAAGTATTATATCAGTCTCGTTTAAAATGTACGTGGAAAGATTCTGGAATACAATACGCTAAGAATACAGAGAATCGGTCTATACAAATCTAATTTTACATCGCTAAAAGCTAGGTAGTTAATTCAGCGATTGACTTATTTCTAGATCCGATCGAGTCTTTGCGATCACGATTGTTAAGCGTCATTTTCATTCTATTCGTCTTTTTAATACGATATTTGAGCGATAAACAGCTTGGAGATACAACAGATTTATTATACCTGCTCCATCAAGCTACTTTTTATAGCAAATGTTATACTCGTTACTCTGTTATTTTCGAAATTCGTGATAATCCATATTTTCCTATAATCCTATATAGAGTCTTTTTATTATATCTTTCTTAATTTCGATATAAATTTCATTCAAACGCTGAACAGAACTTATTTAATTTAACTAAATGGCCGGTCTTTCGCTTCGTGTTGTATATGTATCGATTTCTGATAGAAACGTTCCTTTTAGTTGTAATAGCTATATTTATATAGCAAATATAAAATGTAAACGTAATAAAAGTATTTTACAGTTTATAGGGGGAAGTAACGAAACGAGTTAACGCTGTTTCGCAGATGTTGAAGCATCGGGTGAGGATCGATTTACGAAAATTCTCACAATTCGATCGATCGAGGCAGAAACAAAGAATTCCTGATTTTCTGCTTGGTATTCAAACCCGAGATTATCCGAGGGAAATCTGGGTCCTGTTTATTGGTGTTACCAATGACGTCATTCCTTTTGCTTGCGTCTTCCACGAGTATTTTCATCCCATTTATGCCGCGGGAAACGCACACGTTCGCTCTCTCCACTACTCCCAGTCTCTCTACTCCGTGTACATATATCATTCGCTAATTTGAACGCCGGTTTAATTTCTGTCTGTCGATTAATAACACGCGTGAAACAACCGGAAAGCCAGCACTTTTTTCTCCCAAATTCATTTCTTTCTCCCAAATTTATTTCCCATGGAAATAATTGGCAGCCCATTCGTTATACTTGTAAATCTCTGTCTCTTTAATAATCATTATTTTCTCACTATCTTGCTTTGTAACTTGGCGCTTCTTGGCGATTTTTTATCAAAATAAACGAAATTCCGTTTCTTAGGGATCTTAATATCTCGACTAATCGATAATACCGCGAATAAGATAATTATAGAACGGCCAATTAATTTTAATAACTCTTGCAAAGAAAGAGACATAAGTAAAAGAATTGCGTTTAATCGCATTAATAATCACGTTTCGAGGAATTGATTCTTTCGTAAATGAATAACGCCGAACATGAAACAATCGTAGAATATAAATTAACGTTGACGATTTCTCCAATTTTTACAAATCATTTGTCACTTTCCACAGAGAAAAGTAAAGAAATAAACAAATAGAAATTAGATAGAAACCCTATTTTCCAGGAAATTAATTGCTCGTTGGCGCGAAAGTAACGCGATTGTATCAGAACGAGGCATTTTGCAAGAGCACGTCCGCGATAATAATTGCACACCAATTATCATCTGGTTCATTAATTTCGAGTCACGTTATCCAGACCAGTCGTTAAAAACAAACGACAAAGCCGGACAGAAACTGAATTTACGAGAACAGCCAACCAATTAACGGAGATACTCGAATTGTACGGCTCTCTGCTGAGATTCCTTCGAATCGAAATTTCTCGCAACACTCGCGGTTGAAAGAGTGACGCGCGTGATTAAGTAATCGATCAATTATATTGTTCAGTGTCTCCTATTCGTTTTTAAAGATATACTTGGATATTATTTAAGAAAATTATTAAGCTATTATACAAAGATTGTACAAAATGTTTAGATTAAAGAAGCTTTAGGAAATCTATTCAATTTTATGGCGTTTAAAGCTTTTATATTTAATGTTCGAATAGACACGTTGCCCCCGTTTAAAATACGTAATTACATTTAACAAAGATTTAGTTTAATCCGGGCCCAGAACAAGTAATCCGGAGACGAATTCGGTCAATTTTATTTTATTTTATTTTATTTTATTAATTTGCATTTATTAATTTGGAATTATTTAACACGCGGTTAATGCATAAATGCTACGACAAATCTAACCACATGCCAAATATAACTTTTCGTAGCAACTGTCAGTTACGTTTACGTCTCTTTTGATCGCACGATTGCTCGGTTAAGAAAAACGCGGTTCGTGGAGAAGAACTAAATTTATTATGTTTTTTAATGGTTATATCGTAATTAGAATGGTGTTCTTTAAACAGCTACAAATGGCCACACGGTGATTACATAATGAACACCTGTCTCTTTAGTGGATCTATATTCGTTACTTATACCGTGATTAATTTAGGCTCGGTATAATTTAATTTAAACGTCGAGTCTCCACATCCTACTTACACGTACGTTTAACTTTTCTTTATTTACAATTTACAGAGCCCTATACTAATTCTGATCTACTTTAGATATTGTACGATCACAAATTTTGTCATTCGATCGTCCGAAATATTGGATCGTCACAGGTCTTTCCGTAATTATTCGGCCAATCGAGATTCTACTGTACTTAATTGATAAAGTATTAAAACGTCCGAACCTACTTGCGATGTACGGATACGGGACGTATCCAGAAAGTAAGTTTCGGTTGGCTATCAAAGAAAAGCAGAAATTTATTTCCCTTCATTCTTTTTCTTTCGCCCTTTTTATTGAGACAGTTGCAGCTGAGGCTAACAGGGCACCGATTTTTGTACCCGCGCTTCATAGAGAACGATGGCGCTTAAACGTGCAGCTAGGACCCCGGTTAAGGTGGTAGCCGACGGGTGCATATCTTTGGAAATTCCAACCGGTGTGACGCAACTCTGTCACTTTCCATTCGTGTTTCAGAAATTTTAAGGTTTCCGCTTCGCGAAATTGTGTCTGAAAACGTGTGAAGTTTCTCGAGTTACGTCGACGCCGGGTGCCACTTTAGGCGATACGTAGCGCGAATCGGTAAGTCGGTCCAAACCTGAAAGGGGAGGGACTAGGTATGGTAAATAAATAAATAACAGTAGGAAGCGGGGATAGAGAAATAGATGTCCCGTTGTGACAAATGTCCACGATGACAAAAACCTTTATCGCTCTTTAAGTAGTAGTCGAGCGGTGGTTGTTTAAGGTTTTGGAAACGAATTTCTGCTTTTCTGTAACAGCCAATCGGAACCGTCCCGAATACGCCTCGTATAATGTATGTATATATACTCGAGACCTTTGCTAACCATCGTCTTACCTCGAGTTTCTCTATCTATATCGTTCCTACCTAAAAATATAAATGCCGTACATATGTAAATAAACTCACCAAGCAGTAGCAGCTTGATATCCTTAGCAGCCTGGATACCATCCTCCTTGAGATTCTTCTCGATCTGCTTGCTACGGGCCAGTGCGGCCCGCTCTTCAGCGGACATGGCGCAGCCCATCTTGCCACAGGTTGCCTTCACAAACGCCACCACCAAGCCTCTACCTTTCCCTCGGCGGCTAGGAAACCGTTACTCTACCCTCTTCGTGGCCACCACCACCACCACCACCACCGCCCAACCAGCACGGCTCGCGACTCACGTCGCAGGAGTCGTAGCTTCTTCCACGGTCGCCTCCACCCTCCTCCGCCGCCACCACCTCCTGCGCGTCACCACCGCCGCCACCCTCGGACACCAACACCCCGACGACGTCGTCTTCGTCTTCTTCGTCACGTTTACTCCTCCCTCTCTCGCTCACTCGCTCACTCTCTATCTCTCTATCTATCTATCTTGCCTCTTCCAGACTAGCTGATGCTCCGCGACGCTCGCCGCCTCCTGCTGACGGAACCCGCCACCCTGGGACGAGGTTACGCTCTCGCGAGATCTAGCTCTGTAACAACGACAATTCAAAGTTTCATTTATATTTTTCTACTCTGTCTTATATTAAATTGTAAAAGAGGAAAGTTGAAGTACGATATAACGGCGTTTGCTGGTGATATAAGTTTGTTAGTTTGGAAAATATCAGTTTTTGTTTAGAAGACGATTTAATCACATCGCGAGCACTAGCTTCCTAACAATGGAAATTTGCAGTTTTATTTATATATACTTTTGCACTTTGGTTTATTTCTCATCTCTAAATAGGAAAATTGTATTATTAATTGAATTATATATAACAGTCAGTGTTTGATTACTCCGTGTTTACCATAAGATTTATCTTAAAAAATAAGAAAATTTTTTCTTCTATTGCGATTAAACTTATATTTATACTCATATATGTATATATAAAGGGATGAATCAAGTTTTTGTAGACATTTAATTTTCCCATTTTGTTTGCTTCGGCCTACTACCATGTATCTCTTGTTATCAAACGAGGAAGCTTCTGGTTCGCGACTCTACACTCCACTAATAAAACAGTTACGCTTGATACCACGTATTTTTCAAAGCATCGAAAGCGCAGATAAGCCTCTATTATTGTAACTTTATAGTTTTTATGAATGCTCGTACGAATATCTTGCTATTTGCAAAAAATTTCAATAGACAAAATGTAAATGATGCAAAAATGCAAAATTACGTTAATATATAGAAATTAATTTATTATATATAAACTAATGCGAATATTTATTTGCATTCCATCTCCTTTGTTATAATCTTGTATCATTTTGATTTTTATTAGAATCGTTTGTTGTTTTAATCGTAAACATCTGAATTTGCATAAACCGATACATTCTACCCGTAAACAGCCATATTATTTCTCATATGTGTCCTTCTATTTTGTCATATTAGTTCTCTACGTATGAATCGATGAATCGATCAAAATATCTTGCGCATAATTTTTCTATTGTAAATATTTTGTCAAATTTTCATTCGTAATAGCATCTGACGAAACAAACGTTTTAAAATCGTCGACAGAGATATATTCCAACGTTTCTAGATAAAGTGAACGCTTTGTATGCAGTTATCCGCTACAAATTTGCACAACCGTATGTCATTTTCCTATTTACCTACCTCGTACCATAAGTTTGCAAACGTAGTGAACCGAAAGTAAGATTCGTATGTTCGCGAAAAAGTAATGTTACGTGTTACATGTTACATAATATATAAAATATTACACACTGTAATAACGATAAGTATTCTTCTTAATTAATACGTTATTAGTACATGCACATACTACAGTTAGGTAACCTTAAAATTTGTTTCTTTTTACCGTTAAGTCGTTCCGATTCGGACGAAATGATAACTCGACGAAATAGGTAAACAACGATGTAAGGAAAAGAAGAACAGGTTCAATTTGCGGTTTTTCTCGCTGAAATATTAACAGGATAATGGAAGCTAATGTACCCTGGAAATCGATCGAATCGTTTCGCTGCATCTAACCTATACACGCCAGGTCATACATAGATTTCGGGTCACTACCTTAACTTCCATCTTATCGTGAATCCTTTATGCCTCGGAATGTCATTATAGGTTTATTTTAAGGAATATAGAACCGGCTCCTTCTTGCAACGGATCTTTTTTCCCTCCAAGAATTTTTATTTAAATCTTAAGACATAAATTCTATTTTATACCTAACTTAGCATTTCATTTCATAATCACCTTTCACACAACCTTATATTTATCTTTTCTAAAAGATAATATCTGAATGGAGATTTCAAAATTGACTCCAGTTTATTGGATGAAAATTGTGTTGCACAAATTAAATGAACATATATACCTACTTTATTACTTTCAATTTTATTTATTATCAATTACAATTCAATTATATATTTCATAATTTATGGTATAAATAATTTCTATAGAAAATTCACGAATTATTATTTCACAGAGCCGTTTCTCAAGTATAAAAGAGCGATCTCTGTTTCCTGTTCTACGAAAGCATAAAACAGTCAGACAAGCGGACACTTTTCACGAATAATTTTCAGATAAAATTTGTTGATTCACCTCCGACTAATTTGATTAAATAACGAAACGAATTTCAAAACGAATCGTAATTAAAGGGCTTCGCTGACTATGTTCAAACTGCTATCCCATGAAAATTGGCAAAAGACCTGGGGAAAAAGCGACAAATTCAATCTCGGTAAAGTATGACTATTCGACGAAATTGTATTTTCTTATCAATTAGACTTATCAATTATACGAAGAATTTGAAATTTCTTTTGCTACGAGTTGATTAAAAATTAATCCAACGAAATATTTAAATAAAATTAATATATTCCTTTACTTATTTTGTTCTACCAACGTACTTTAAACGCAACGAAGTAGCTAAAGTACAGACCTTTCTAATAAAGATGAATACGAAATAGAAGTAACTATATTCAGTTTATATATTTCAGTATCTAGCGAACGAGTTAAAGATATTGTCATCTTTACACTTTTACTGTATCGCCTTGCCTGGGACACCGTCGTACTATGGGGTATACTATCGCCTCTTCTTCTATCTCGGCCTTAAAACAGAAGATGATATAGAAGAGTAGGAGGGTGCAACGTTTGCTCGCCGGTAAGTAAAGCTTGGACAGCTCTGTTATATGTAAGGCAAGGGGTTAATCAAGCTATTCGAACGATTATTTCTGGCCGGTCAGGGAACGTGTTTCACGCGTTTAACGATAAGGCATTTACTATCTGGCTGCGAGCTTTCGGAGTCGAGAGCCTACTTGCAGACTTTGAAGTTCGAAGAACCGTGATATCTCATTGCAGAAAACGAACCGCAATCGTCACTACGGCCGTTACTTCGGTTTAGTCCCGGAGATACGGAGGTGATGATATATCCATATGGTATAAAGAGTGAAATTCAACCGCCCAGTTGTACGATACAAGGTTACAGTAGGTATAATTTTCTATGGAATAAAGTTTAACGTTCGATAATAATTAATCGCGAATAATAACTCGATATTAATGATATTACTTGTATTTTTAGTTTATTGGATGTATTTTACCGCGACTATGACATAGCAGTGTTTGCTTGGTAAATAAATTTCGTTAGTTTGAAAGATATTACTTTTCTGCAAAATTAAGATACATTTCAAAACGAATATATTATAAATTCGTATCGGCTACGATAATTTCGAATAATTTTACGAAGAAACATAGAAATAGTATAGGAAATTTAGTAAAAGAAATTATGATTACGATGTGCATATTTAGAAAAATTGAAATAGGCAGCCTTTAAAACGCACCGTCGGATTTACCAACGCAACAAACAAATTACTCATCGCGCTGAAAAGTTATCGAGCATGCAAACGAACTTTAGGTTGATAACGTCGTTTGCAATTAGCGACGTTAGAACGGCAACACGTATCCACGCGTAAGAATGCACCCATTTTTCGGCCAATTTTGCCCGATTATCGCTATTCGATAAAGTTCAAATATTTGACGCGTAATCGTAAAAATATGCGATTAACCTGTAACGCGATATAATTAATTATTCAACGGTACATACATACGTGTCACGCGTTGTTGAAAATATGTTTATTTTCGATATAACGTCTTCTGATTATTATTCTACAGCACATGGTGGTTTATCGTTGGAAGACCAAACAACGCTAATTTACTATTATAAATAAGTAAATTAGAATCGTTCGACACTGTTGTATTATTTATACTAAATTTCATTGTTTTTAATACGATGGAAAATTTCATGCAATTAACATATGTATCGTTATAACGAAGTATAGTACCACACGTATTGCACTGCCATGCAATGAAATAAAAATAAAACGACCTGTCGTGTATTATAGAAGATATCAATCCATCTTTTCAACCGTACTCTAAAAAATCCATATCTTTTTATATACAAAAAGAGTTAAAACTCGAATATTTCTTACCACTTGTTGGTGTTGGCAGAGTTTTTAATACATACGCGAGACATCTGCTGTTTTTGACTCGAAGTGAGATTCTTCAATCGCTCGACGTTCTCACTAATGCGTTCTTTTAAATAAAGAAATCTCCATTTGTCAATTTTAACTTGTTGCTCTTTTTACTTGTCTTAAATTCCATTCCATTTTCTATATTGTTATATTAGTAATTATATTATATATATATATATATAACCTAACCTACATTATATAACCTAACATTATTAATAATACTCTTCCACTATTCTTACAATTCGAGGATTTAAAAAAGCTAGTAATTGTATAGACCAAGATTACTAACAATATTCTTTCACTATCCTCATAATTTAATGATCTATAAACAAAACTAGTGGAAATGTGAAAGAAAAGAACGTAACCTAACCGTATGTATCGAAACAAAAGGAAAAAAGAGATTCGATTCTCGTGTCGAAGAGGGGTGGTGGGGCGCGTAATCGAGGCGTAACTCATTCAGAATCACAGTATCAATAATAAATCGTGGACGTCTTTCGGTTCGTAGTTGGCGCTGCCGGCGATATTTTCTTTCGAGCCATCAAAGAAAACACGTCTTTCGTCTGACGATCCGTCACATAAAAGCATCTTTTCGGAAGTTTCGAAAAGGGGACGAGGCCTCGGCTCGAAGGCAAACGTTTAAACGTTGTAACATCGGTAATGTCGCGTTTCACCATCCTTCTCTAGTTTTTTCTCCCCCTGCCTCCCAAACCGCTTTCTCAGTCTCTAACCTTTGTGGCGCATGCTTTCCAGAATTTCAACTCAAGGATTTCGTTTTCAAGGAAGAACTACTTCTCCGTTGTGAACGAAAGCGAAAAAAATGTTCGATCCAAATGCGGCTTTCCTTTTCAGACGCTCTATATGCCGCACTGATATTGAGATTTTTAGCGAATTACAGGATTAACGTCTTCCCCGTTACTCTTAACATGTTCGTTATTGCACAAATTTTCTATATTTTGCCCTGGAGATTTGCCCAATCGAAATATGCTATACCATACCGATTATTTTTTACAAAATATCATGTGACATTTGCGCGCTTTTATTTGTTCACAATGTTATCCAATGCCATACGCGATATTTAAAATTTGTTGGTTCGTGAAATTTGCTTTATTTTAATTATTCTAAGAAATTTATCGTTTAGTGTTAACAACTTTGGATGGCTTTCATCAGATACATTCACATACGGTCGTCATGATGCACTTCGTGCATTTCCAATTTCCAATCGATAAAGTAAGTCAATTTTTTTCTTTGGAGATTTTAAGAAAAATGCAGAGTATGTTCTACTTCCAAAAAATTCACGTTTATTTATTTTCGCGAAACAGATAAGATAAAATAAGAAGAAAGTTTGCAATTTTGTTGAAATAGCCTACGTAAGATATAAGCAGCTATGCTACGTTGTTATTTCTTTTCAAGGAAAAAAGTTCCTCGCTGCGCAGAAAACAAAACTTTGCAACAAATAGAAAAGAAAGGTACTCGACATTTCAGGAACACCTTATATATATATAAACACGTATTCCATAAGATATTTTTAATATGCACGCTGTTATTTGTTTCTAAGGAAAAATAAAACGTTTTATATTTTGAGGCGGAAGGTATAAACTTACGTAAAATAAGAAAGAAAAGAATTCGAGTTTCGCTCGACACTTTATACCTGTTATAAGACAAACATACCTATATAATATATTGAAATTAATATTTTTGTAAAAAATATTACACTTTTATAGAGAAAAGAAAATTTTGTGATGAAATATAGTAAAATTTCTGTTATTCCTTTCATTTATTAAAACATCTTGTATACCGCTTATATATTTTGAAGAACAGTAGATAACACAAGAGCCATAAAACATTTATGAACACTACTCGAATCTTTACTTCATATTGAAAATAATATTTTATCTTTTAGTTCGTGAAAAATTGGTTTCGCTTGGAAATAATGGACAGTGAATAATAACAGGAGACGCCCTAAATATATAAACTTACGTTCATATTTTTATCAATTATCTTTCATTTCCAGTGTGTTCTACCCATTTTTAAAGATTTACCATTCAACCCTAACCACGAGATTCAGCTTAAAACAATCATTACTTGTTTAAAAGGAAATAGAAAGGAAGCTTTCTACGCTTTAAAAGCTGAATTACGCTTTAACAGCACATCGAAAATTGAGAAATACTGTCCCATTCGACACGATAATCAAATCACGGTATCGATACGTTCCAGCACTTGGATACATCGTTTCGTAATAAAATCGTATCCTATTCAGAAACAGATCAACGCGTAACATCTATGCAACGTCAATTATATTTACCGAACGAGGCGTAATAGTCAAATCATAATATCGATATATCGCTTCGCAACACCGTTTTGTATAAAATCGTGTCCCAATATAGAAACATATCGAACCATAACCTATCTATAACCTATGTCAACTTTCGAATTAAAAAAGAAATTCACGATTATTCTAGAAAATCGCAGTTATCTAAATATTAAATTTAATGTTATGTGCATTTTGTAAATTTGTTTAATAATTGGTTAATTAGATTGAAACAATTTGTTAAAGTTTATCACACCCTGTATTCACTAGTACTGCACGTTATCGGACACCCTATATATTATTTCATATATACACTACCGGTCGAAAGCCTGAAATCATTCTCTCAGTCATCGCATATCAAATTTTCAGGTAATTTCGTTATTAATTCAAAATCAGTCGAAATGTTCTTTATATCGATAGATATTTTTCTAAAAGCTTCTCTAGCAAAAAATGTAGCATCCCTAACTACCAGATTCCATGGAACACGTAGTGATTTCAAGCTTTCATTCCGATTTCTTTGCTTCAACTCTGATACTAAGCGAGTCGTTCGGACGCCAAACTGATCAACTCCATAAATTAGAGAATATACAAAAATGATACATTTCCAAAAATTCATTATCATTTGGAATATCATACGTGTCACTTTCTTGTAATAAACCAACTTATGGAAGTATAGTCACTATTAGTCACCCACAATATTCTATGTAAACCCTATATAAAGACCATTTTCATTAAAACAAAGTGTTACAAAATTTCTCTACAAAGTCAATGTATTCCATAACAAAATAGCGTTTCATTTTTTTTTTTGCACATTAGGAAATAAATATGTCACTACTTGATGTTAAACAAAAGATGCCCTCTGTATAATACATAAAGATGTTCTTACGTGTGTCTACGATTCAGTTATTCTTAAAAACTGACTATTAATCCCGTACCTATATTCATGTAAATAGTGTGTACGCTTCTTTCAAATAAAAATGGTCACTTGAAATGGTGACTGTAATTCACTTATTCTTATGAATTGACGATTAATCCCGTATCTGTGCGATAAAACGAAACAATCCACAAAAAGAACGAAATCGACCAATTTGGTTTCTGAGAGATCAAGATTAACAATAAAATATCGCTTTTCGCGAACAGACCTCGAAATGCTATTGTAAAGCGTCGAAAGCAAGCGTGACGGTGAATCAGCTCGCGAAAAGAAGGGCGTAAAGCTGAGACTCACTGGTGAAGCCACCCCGCGTCGTCCGCTAGGTACCAGGGTAGCTCTCCGTGTCTCCGGCCGCGTACATAGACACCTTTCCCCCGTGGATACTTCCGAAACCCTTTTTACGCACCTCTTCAATGTATATCTCACTTGTCTCACTATGCGTGTATCTCTATCTATGTACGCCCGTATCACCTCTCGAATCGATACGACCGGCTCCGTTCGAAGAACCGAAACAGTCGAACGTAATAAAACGTTCAAACCGACGAGAACGATCGAGCACGAACAACTATATAGAATCCGCGAATTAATCGAGCGATTCGAAGGAAACAGAAATATCCTGGTACGGATACGATCTCGTGTCTTCGAGGACGATACAAGCCGCGCCGCGTTGGAACGATCACTGGTTGATCCGCGTCGCTGGAACTATAGTACTAACAGGAATAGTACGATCCTCGAGTTTCGAACTACTACTACAGGGTATATACGAGCGAAGAAAGGATATCTCGAATCGGAGATAGAACACTATATTAACTAAGCTCTCACGTTTGGCTCTCTCTTTCTCTCTTTCTCGCTCGCTTTTTATATATGCGTCGAAGGATCACGCGTCTATTTCGAAGTTTAGTTCAGAACACAGCCCCTAAAGACACGAGGAGTGTCTTTTTTCTTTTTCGAAAGGTTGATGGAGAGAAAAGAGAGAGACCCGAGCGGGCGAGCAACTCCGAAGCGTTCGAGGTGCTGGACGCGACCCTGGTGGGCTCCAGTACACGACTGAAGCGCCCTCTCGCCCCGCCCAGAGGCGCAGCGGCGCTTACGGCCGCGAGGTTCGACGGGACGTCGATCGATCCACCGACTGGCCCCACCACCCGTGCCTATGGGATGGCGAGGAGAAATCACACAACGCGCATGCGCGGGATTTTTATCGAGATTCGAGGCGAGAATCGACTGATGCCCCGCGGGATCGAAAACGCGGTCGAGCGTTTGAAATTTTCCCTACCACGATTCCCTACCACTATAGAAGGGACTTTTTGACGTTTCAATTTTTATGCGTCGCATTTGGCAAATTCGCAAATTATCGTTGTAAGTGGATTTTTATGCGATTATGCGAAATTTAAGATATACGTATAATATCCAAAGTAACGTATCCGTCATTTTTAATAGATAAAGCAAATTTCTACGACCACATAGATACTATTTCTCTATTTACGTTTATAAAACTATAAATTTGCACAAAAATTCGTTATTTAATTGTATGTTTGTTTATAGGTGTAGTCGATAGAAGATCAACGAGATAATGTTTCGGAACTCGTATTATTGAATTTTAAAATAGAAATATTTGAAAATTAAGCATTGATTAATAAATACATAGATACTTTAAAATTCCGAATTTAAGCGAATTGCTAGATTGCAAGATACGGTTAGATTTTAAATATGGGATATATATAATAAATACGGAAATAGCGTGAATTCATTATCATTATAATGAATAAAATTAAAAAATGGTCAAAATCAATCTACAATAAACATCGATAGTATTCTACTTTAGTTCGTGTCGTTGCTATTAATAACCGTACTACTTACTTACTATCATTACTAGACGCTGCAGCACGAATGAAACGGAAATATAGCTATATTATAATATAATTATGTTTAAATTGCATTTAAAGGAAATTATTATTGTTGGTGTTGATAAAATATGTTTATAAATAAAATTCTTCCCAAATATCATATGATTCAACATTTTACCCCTTCCATTTAATTAATTAATACGTAAAAATTTCAAATTATCTCTTGTATGTTAAAGTAACTGATCAGTTATTACTTGAAACGTTTTAATACCATCCCTTTCATATATATATATACACACACACGCGCGCGCACACACATACATATTACTTACACAATGGCAAAGATTTTGAACCTCAAACGGTAAGAACCAAGAATAAAGTTTCAATAGTAAATATGACTATGTTGAAAAAGAATTAATGATGAACGTTCGACAATCGTCAAAAAGATCCTTGGTATCCAGAAGACGAAAATATGATGACTGTTAACCTTCTGACACGACCTATTAGCTTTTTGCTAACTTATTAGCATTTCCACATTTAAAAGCGTTGATTGTACCATTTTGTTGTTTGCGTATTTCATGAAACATTTGGTCGTAACAAAATAAATTTAACGAGCAATTCATATTTCCGGTTTTAGGAATTCTTTAGATGTTATGCACTTTTGCATATAATTTACAAGTATAACTGTATTATGTATTATTGAATGTATACATCTATTGGACGACATTTATTGTAATGAATTCAACTTTTTAAATGCAATTTACATGCTTTCATTTTTGTATATATGTTGGTAAAGTTAAAAGAAGATGATCAACATGTGGTAACTTAACAAAACCGATAATATCAATTATGGATAATATAGAGATTATCGGTAATTTTAAACACATAAAATAAATTATTTAATTATGTAACAATGGAAAAAATTAAGAAATCAAAGACGATGCTAATAAACCTATTTAGACAAAAATTAAATATTGAAAATACCATTCCATACATCTCTTTAGTCTACCAATAAACAAATTTTACCAAATACCAAAAGGCAAAAGTACAAATTATACTCACTTTCTCTCTCTCTCTGTCTCTTAGACTTAATGTTACAGGAACATGTGACAGATACCTTAAAATTCCTAAAGGGCGTGAAACTGAATCAAGATGACGTTAACGTCAATAATTTATTCTTAACAAAATAAAGAAAACCCTACCAACATTGACTAATCATTAATAAAACATGCTATTGTAAAAAAATTAAATAATAAAATCACTTCTTATATAAATTAATATAATCAACGAATTTCATAACTTGTACATTACTTACAAAAAAAAAAAAAAAAAAATGTAAAAAATGCCTCTTGCAATCCTCTTTAAGAAAAGTGAACGTAGAGAAAAAGTTTGCAGGGTTTTTGTTGCAGTGAATGACAGAAACAGAATTCAACGAACAATGTCTCCAAATCATACTGTATTATTCGCAAGATACTCATGGCTCTCTACCTATAGTACAGAAAACGTTTAACACTAAAAGTCGTCAAATTGTATTTTTCTCCTCTTCCATCGGTCATACGTAATCAAAGCATTCGTTCTTTCTCTCTTATTTGTTTTAACTAATCTCAGTCTCTCTTTCGCACGCACTCGAGTCCACTCGTCCTTATGAATTCGAACTTCAAACGGTTGCTATGCTTGCGTATATGTATCTAGAACGACACGAATACAGAGATACATACAGAGATATGTATGTGTGCCCTATACATATACACACACATACAAAATGAATTAATAAACATTTTTTCATTGAAATCTCACACGTACACTATTAGTTCATACGATATTAATTCTTTCGTTTTTTTTTTCTTCTTTTTGTTTCATTTACACACATATACATGTTTATATACCTTTTGCATGTACGAATACATACACATGTATATATACGTATCGCGTATTATATAATATAATATACTATGTCGCATATAAAAAACAATTACTTATCGTAGAATACAAGATTGTTTCATACATACATATAAATACACAAGTATATACATATATATATATATATGTATGTATGCTCCCTCTTTTTGTTTTTTAATTAATTGAGTAATTCTTTTGCAACTTCATCATCGTCATTATTATTGTTGTTACTTATACAGTTGTCTATTCAGTTTTCGTCGCAACCTTCTTACTTCGCCTCCTATTAATTTTTTGTTATAAACTGTTACAATCGTTCCCTCGTTCCATGGCCGAAAATCTTCTTTACATTCGCATAATAGTTATCTTTTTAATTGTTTCTTTATCTCCTTCCGCATCTATAAAGAAATTCTAATTTCGACGAGACGATTAGTTTGGTTAGAAAAATTCGAACTAACAAATTCTATACAATATTTAATATAAAATTTCATTTCTCTGATTATACTAATCAATTTACTAATTGATTTAATGAAACTTATACAATCGAGAGGATCGCCATTTTAATTTACTAAACTTCAACGTTAATGCTAAGTATAAAAATTTTCAATTTTCCACCCGCTTAATTTAAAACCACAGGTTGTGTCTAATCGAAACTTTCACATTTCTTTCGAAACATTTATAAGTGGTTAATTAAAATTTACAGAAAGAAATATTTCAAACAAATGAATCATTAGAGAGAGAAAGATAGAAATATAAAACACCGCATATTTTACAACGTTCTGTTTAATTATATAACTTTTATTAATTTTCACTATATAACTCCAATAATATCTTCGACCACTTACAATCATTCAGGTTCGTATAATTCTCCATTTGTTTTTTTAGTTGATTTCGTCGCTCAAGTTCGACACACTCTTTATCATTCTTTTTTTTTTTTTTTTTTCTATTGTTTTCTTTGGTTTCCTTTTTTACAAATTTTCTCTCGTAATCACACAATGTATTCCTTAATTACATATCACTAATACACGATTTATGTTTTTTTGTCTTGTTCGTTTTCTTTCGTTTATTCAGTCGAACCTAGGGCGAATAAAATTGAAACGAAGATACTTAACGATCGTTAAATCGATTTTCTAACATTAGACAATAGTAAAAATTTACAAGACGACCTACAAAATAAGAAAAAAAAAAAAAAAAAAAAAAGGAAAAAAAGGGAAGAGAGAGAAACGAATACCAAAAAATAGGGGAAAGAAAATAGTTAAAAGTCAAGGATTATTGCTTTATCGTTAATTCCTTCGTTTGCTGTGGAAATCAGATGGAAACAGAACGATCGTCGAACAGAGAACGCGATTCTCACGTTACTTCTAACCTTAATTTACGATAATTATAAGAGGAGAATATCCCGTTTTATTTATATATTATCCTTTTGAGTTCTATGTTTTCCTTCTTTTTTTGTTTCACTAAGAGCTAACAATTGATACAAAAATCGACTCGTTGACCATACGATTAGAAAGGCTATCAAAATAATCGACGAGGGATTAATTAATCGTAGTTGTATCGACGAGACTCTTTTCTCGTTCATTTTCTCAATAAAAAGGTGATGCTGACTGGTTGTCAGCTATCATGCGACGAATCATGTGTCAAAGATTTTAATCGCAAAAAGAAGCAAACGTAAAAAATGTCAACAGAATATACAACGAGGCAGTGCACTAAAAAATTGAATAAAATATAATTCGTTTAAAAGTGCTACAATAATTCTGAACATTGAATGGAACGAAAATTTCAGTCGCTACTTTTAACCAAACATTTATAATTGACGAGATCGAAACAGCAGAGAATGAGCTGCAAATTTCGTGAAATATCAATTGAAATTTTATCACGTAGAGTAGAAGCAACGAATGTGAGGTTAAATAAGAAACTTAGAGGAAAATGTTAATTGAAAGGAAGGTCGGACGAATGATGTTAGAAACCCACCTGAAGAGAGTTATTCATCGTCTGTTGATGATAAATTACACGAAAATACGAAAGCACGTCCCATTGCGGAAAACGACTCGATCTATTATGGGAACGAGGGAACAATCTCGAGATGATGGTAAGTTACAGGGCTAGAAAGAGGAAACGAGAAAAGGGTCGTCTTGGCAGGTGTTTATACGTCATCCTCCGCCTCAAGCTTGTTCACCGTCTTCGATCATCAATCTCTTTCACGTCCAAAATCACTTTATTATAGTGAAAACGATCTCATTTCCAGCCTCAATATCCTATTTATGTTTCCTTATGTTTCTTACATCGCCAGCGCCATCTACGTCCTCGGAACTTCGTTTGCCTTAAGTTTGACTGTTAATCCTAACTATTTCCTCTCTACACGTCCGTTCGTGATCGTTAAGATCGTTTCCCTTCTTCTTTTTCTTCTTCTTCTTCGTGCTTCACTTCGTTAAATCAGTTTTCTTGTTTGGACTCTGGAAAACTTCAATCGATGTTCATTGTTCTTCGAATAATGATCATTTAGCAATCATCTTCGTTCTCATCCACGTTGCCGTAACGTTGTTTACTTTTGGTGGGTCTCGAGAGCGTGTACATTATGTTAGACGATTGTGTGTCAGTTGTAGCTGTGTGAGATCGAGCCAGAGAGCCAACTGTCGGACTCTAGCTGAAGAGGCACGCGATGTCGCGAAGTTGTTGCTGCAAGAATATTATCTGCTCCACGTTCCGTCTCCATATCCTAGAACAAACAGGATCGCTGTATCAGCACACGTTTCCGACACAATTTCCAATTACATTCGATTCTTTCAACATGACTGACTATCTTTTGGACTTTTGTGCCTGTTTTCTTATAATGTGACTTATTGATTTAGAGATGTAAGGAATTTTATGATTTCAGAGATTGATTAGCAAGTCATAACTAGACTGTAGATTTTTATGTGCTTATAGCAAATTTAAAGGAGCAAAAATGCACAGAATGTATATAATATGCAAAAATATGCAAAATATAAAAAATAGTTACTTTTTAAATTATTCTTTAACGGATGAGTTAATAGTAACTGTTTAACAATGTACTTTCTATATAAATGAAACGATCAAACAGATGACTGACTTTTTTATAATCGGCTTCCAGAATTTTGCGTATAAATCGTGGCACAAGCACAGGAGATGTTTATGAAGGCGAAAGTGAATTTTATGAAAAATATTTTTAAAAATCTTTATGATTAATATAAATATTGACAATAAAATATTATCGTTATATTAATAATAGTTTAAAGCTTTCATTCATCCTTAAAAATTCTCATCTTCATACATACATACATTCATATAGGTACTTGATATACTTTATAACATTTAATTTTTCTATATATATTCATGATCATCGTAATGAAAAAAAAAAAAAAAAAAAAATTCACGCAATTTAGAAATATTTGTATTATATAATTAACGATAACAATTGTTCAACTTCTCTTTTGCTTCTAGATATATTTTATTATACAAAAAATTAATTATTCGAAAAATTGAGTCCACTGATGATTATACATACAAAATCTTTCGAAATTTGTATGACTGAATATTTAAAATATATAGGCTTCGTTAAAAAAGTTTTCGTTTTATTAATACTTATGTTTTTGGCAGATGCGCATGAGCGCATTTGATTCAACGCGATTTAAATATTGCGCACCAAAAATGAAATTCATGGATTTTAATTATATCTCACACGTGTCGAGTTTCACATTATAAAATTGTACAAAATTTTGTATAGCTTCTGGTCGAAACAATTTACAACGATATATTTACAATAGTATTTTCATTGTCGCATTTTTGTCTCTAATTAAAGCTTGATCAAAGTAAATTTAATCGATGGCGTAGGTGTACAATAACGTATACTGTTACACAGTACATGTTCTTCTTCTACAGAAATTACTATATCATTTTCAGGATTACCACAAATCCTGACATAATAAAAAAGCAAAATCAGATTTCTTTTTAAATCTTCTCCAACGAGCATCGTATATTACTTTAATTAATTATTAATTTTTATAAAATGAATTTGTCGAGGTGCGTTTATCTATTTACTTTACATACCATAAGTTCTCATATATGTTCGAAAAAGTCATAATACCGATAAATAAATGGCTGCTAAAACATTAAAAAATTAATTGAACTTAAAACTAAATCGCTAATGTATATTTCAAGCTATTTTTTATACAATGAGTATTGTGAAAATTAAAATAAAAAATGATACAATAATATATAATATAATATAATATAATATAATATAATATAATATAATATGATATAATATGATATAATATGATATAATATAATATAATATAATATAAAATAAAATTTTTGAAAAATATTCATATAACTTTTTCCATGTATACTTAATTAACATTTCAGCTTGACCACAATGAAAGATCAGGAAAGCTGTTAAAAACGTATAGTTTCGAAAATATGCGCAAACATAACACTAGAATCCGTTCGTTAATATTGAATATTGCAATAACTTTCTTTTTCTACAATTTGAAAATAGTTTCTCGCAATAAGAACACTTGTTGGTACAATTACATCAAGAAACAAATTCGTAAAGTCTCTTAACCTCACAGAATTATATGTATTCCATTATTACCGCAGAAACAGAGATACAAAGAATTCGAATTCACAATACCTGTATTATCTTAATCTCTAATTACAGCACCATTTATAAAACCAAGTGGGGAAAAACAAGAGAAAATATATATGTATAATTTCGTCTTTCTTAACGCATGAGAAAACAAAACGATTCCTGTATGGGTGTTAAAGAGTGATTCAATGAGACGTTGTTGTATTTTAAAACCTCCTATAATTTTAGAAAAATATATAAAGTCAAATATATGTATATGTACCAGTTACATGAAAATGATGTTAAAGCTAGTTTACAAAAATGATGTCAACTAAAGAGCCATACACTATCCCGTTCTCTTTACAAGATACACGTGTAAATGATCATAAATTATGTGAATGGTTAAACGAGTCGCTATCTACATCGGAAGTAAAAATGTACAAAAATGCGGAAACATTCCTGTCGAAAGTCCAGGGATAATTGATACATATCGACTTGACGAATCTCGAAGAAGCATCACCCTCGATAGAAATTGCACCATTTACAATTGCGACTAGCTTTCTGCATACTCAATAATAACAATATCTCAATTACAACAACGTAAATATAACTTCGTTATTGTCGTCCAGAAATTCTTTTACAAAAATCCAAGAGGCGAAACATGCTCTCTCATTCGCATAAATTCATCCAACAGAGAACAACGTCGATGATTCATCGTTGTTTTAACTGCAGAATCTAAATTACAGCAAAAGCGATTCATTGCAAGAAAAAATAGGGAATTACAGTTCCATTGGGAGAACAAAGAACGAGAACAAATGAAAAGAGCCGATTTCTCGAATGGCGGAGCAGTGAACAAAAATCAAAATGCTTTATTCAATCCATAGAGAACGGACATTTTATTATCAGCAAAAGTGAACAAAATCAATAAAATCGTGATCGTTTGAACGGGCCACGATGTATAATCCTCTTCTTATCACAAAGGTAGTGGCTTAATTTAGAAACGTACAACGTAGGACAATCCATCTCTCCCTTTCTCTTTCTCCTCGTTGATACAGAACTACGACTATAAATCGCGGTTATGTTACAGGGCGATTTCTATGATGTGTGCGATAGTAACGTGTATCAACTATCCCCAGCTTCTTCTAATCGATGCGTAATTTACGTGTAAGAGAGTTACTAACCAAACTCGAGCCGGCAGAAGAAGCAGACGTGGCAGCAGGGGTAGGCACCGTCAATATTGAATGATATTGTCTACGACCGCGAAGCCGCATGCCCCCAGACCAGCGTGTGACATTAGCCGTACCAATTCTCTCGCGTGAGACGCGGCCACTTCCAACGGCGGCCGTCGTGGCAAGTTACTCGACTCTAGAAGTATCAGACGATCGGCATTAAATTCTCGTTGTAAATCCGAATAAAATACGTGAAACTAAGGTACGTCATAAGATACGTTAGAATCAAAGACTAAATCGAAAATAAAATTCGACTACGTTGACTCAAACGATGTTGCTATTGATTAATTATACACGAGATACCGTGAATACGCACAGATTAAAAATATTAGTTTTTACCGTAATTAAAAAAAAAAAAAAAAAAATTATACTTTATATTAGAAATGCTGTTTTATCGTTAAATTTGAATATATTACTAGATAATCATTCTAATTAAACATAGGCCATTTAACAAGCACTTTGTGCAATAGTTAAAGATTGTAATTTTCTTACCAAGTATGGCAGAATTGAGTCTCGCACAGACGGTTTCCCTCTGTTGGGGATCGAGTTGCCAACCAACCGGCGAGTTCCATGGATTTGCATAGGCTAAAAGACTGAACGCATCTTGAAGCATCTTTTTATTGCTTTCGTTTTTTCCGTGTTGTTGTCGCAAATGTATCGATTGGGAATATAACTGTCTTCCGAATTCTAACATCTTTTCGATTGCCTGTTTATCCCCGCCACAAAGCTGTTTCTTATAATTCTTATTCGATGTATTTTCCATATTGCAATTACCGTTCTGTTGTTGTTGTTGCTGAATTTGATTAACGCTATTGTTCTCTGGGAACAAAAAAAAAATTTATTTGCTTTTAAATATTTCACAAATTCGTAAATATTTGATGTGATAGATGTAACTGGACTGCAATATTTTTTCTTAAGCGATTGATATATAAATTGAATAATTTAATAAATACAAATTTTTAATAATACAGTTCCATTGTATTTTTTCACTTTAAATTTCTTGTCTTTGCCCTAAGAACGACTTCGACGAACGTAACACGATTAAGAGAATAAGAAGCAACACAATAACATCTCACCCATATCGACGTCTTCCCCGTTCTGACACTTATACCCGTTGGTATTCAAATCACCATTTTGATAGCCATTTTCGGTATTACTTTTCATGCCGTTTATAACATTCTCTTCCATATCTACATCGTTTTCAATTTGTCCATTAACAAGCTGTTGTTCGGTCGAACCATTCATGGCATTGTTCATATTCATCTCCTCGACATTGCCATTTGTTGAGGATTTTGTGTAAGCCTTCGTAGACTGTATAACACTAGTTTGATTGATATTGGAATTCTGTGTGATTTCCGAGTCACTGCCGTTCACCATTTCAACGAACTGCCGACATTTTAGGGCGAAAAGAAGATTCGGATCCCGTTCGAGGAGACCCGGATACAGCCGACTGGTTAATTCTATTGCTTCTCCCATTCTGCCCGCTAATACCAGCTTTAAAATTTCTGAAACGATGCATATCATCTTGTTATATTCCTCCTATAAGGGGAGAAACGAAGAAAGAAAGAAAGAAAGAAAAAGAAAAAAAAAAAGAAAAAAAACGGTATTAACTTCTTACTTTGTCTATTTTTAATGGAATTAAGATCTTCTTCGAATCCCTGACCAGTACTATTGGCAAAGGCTTCGGCAGTGGCACAGTAACCATGATGGACCAAATATGTTGACACCATTCTGAGAAAGAAGTAAACAAAATCTTCTAGAGCTTAGTGCATAAATTTTCTGTAACGGTGCTTTTTGTGTCACGAATTACTACATGTTCGTAATACATTTAAACAAACATTTTATTGTAGATCCTCGACGTACGCGCCAAGTCTACGTACTTTTAACGTGTACACATTATTATGCACATAGAATATAAAGTATATGTCTACAAGGTCATTCGACATTAAACTGACGTAGTAGAAAATTACACAAGATGCACCGTGCATGCGATTATTAAATTTATTAAATTTTCAATCACGCGCTGTGAGTTCAGTTTCGACCAATTTGGAGAACAATGGAAGTTAGTTTGCATATTCGTGAAAGTACTGGTCAACTCGTCAAATAATTAGCTGAATTTTGCGAACAATCGTCGATCCCCGTTTCTTTCGTGAAACGGCCGAAACTTGTACCTCGATCATTTTGTAATAATATTTACGACGGTAAGGAGAGTAAGGAGAGCAAGAAAATAAAGAGATGCGACTCACTTGTGGAGGACCGCTTGCCATTGACCCTGTCCGTGATCTGGTGTGGGGTAGTTTATAATTTGCAATCTTGTTTTGACGCGGAGTTCGTTAAGCATGTCATCGATGTCAAATACAAATGGTTCTTGTCCGAAGTTTGCATCGACTACCTCTCCTGGAGTTTGAAGGCCCACCGTTGGATATAAATTTGGCTGTAAAATATACAACGAACGACGATTAACGAATCGTTATTTAACAAGTCGTGTAATAAATCGTTTTATTCTTAATGAAAAATATTAGCTTCGGCTGATCTGGAGGAAGACAAACGCGGATGAAGGTTTACTTTGTTACGAGCCCTTCGATTTTTATGCACTACTAACCGGAAGATCGGTGAAGGCGATACCAAGATGGTGTCCATTCTTCGTGTAGAAGGCAGTGTTATCAACAAGATTTACACCACATCCGATCACATCTCCTGTGGTGAAGGTGGGCCCGTAAGGTTGTCCTGTTCCAGAAGAACAGAAACTGTGCCCATCGTCACCATGATACCCGTAGGAGTGTTTGTCCCAACCTGGCAACCTATTCACGTTCACTCCATGGGCAGACAAGCCGATTCCCATGTAACCATCTCTGCCTTTACTAACGATTTTCACCTCGAAATAATAAAGACCACAAGCAGCTGGTATGCAGTGCGTTGTACGTACACTTGCGGCATCCTTGTGAGTTTTTCCATAACCTAAAACGGTGTATATGTATGATATTGTTTATTGATTTCATGTTTTAATTGCTTCTTACAGTAGAAGGAATTTTATTAAGAATTTTAGGTGGAAAAATAGGTTAGAGAAGTAAAATGGAGGACACGGTAAAACTTGAAATAACGAATTTAATAAGAAATCGGAAATTATATTGAATTTTAAATATATATTTAACAGATACAAATTATTGTGCACGATAAAGTGCATAAAATACGTATAGTGTATATAGTGTATAAATATTGAATATTAATTTTAAATTCATTACTTTTCTAATAAAACATATATCTTAATGACATCATGTTAATTATTTTATATAGAGAAAATTGTAGTAAATGAAATAACGTCTTTTTGAAATAAATATAATCTTCTAATTATATATAATAACGGTATATAGGGAATACCTTAGTAAGATAATATAATAATTACCTAAAATAATAAGTTATCTTGTAAAAATGATATTTATTCTCAGAAATAACAAAATAATCGATTCCTTTCGTCTCTCTTTTGAATGTAAGTTCGGCTCGGCCGAGGAAGTGAACTTATATAGGAAGTGAGCTAAATCAGCGAACATCAGGGTACGAGGGTACGAAATTCGAGAACAGAAGAGAAGTGATCGGCCGTCGCGATCTAATCGCTAATCTTGGATGCACTTGCAATGTAGCGATGCAGTTTGTCGACCTAGTAACCTACGGTCACCCATTTCACATATAATTAAGTACAAAGGAATTATTAACGCGTCTAACAAAACTTTCTATGGTAGAACGATTGGCTGTAACGCATCATTTTCCGTCAAAATAATCGGACGTTAATTATGTAAACATCGATGTAACAAATTAATTTACGGAACGCATGGTCTGTCACTCGCGAATAATAAACAAAGGTACACACTGATTTACTCAATCGATAATGCGTACGTTTGTGAATGTTGCGAAGCTACTTGCGGCTATTCGAATATCTCGAATGAAATTGTTGGGTTAACAATTTAATAGTAATTTTGAATAGCCTAATAATAGAAACAATATATAGCGAATGAAAATATTATAATTATATAATAAGGATATTACCGTAACAGTATAATTAGTAATTACGTTTATTCACAAGGGTGTAAGTTATGATTTGCTATTGGAAGAGGAAAAATAAGAATTACGAGTGAAATTATTAAAACGGATATTAAAAGAAGAAAATGAGACGAAAAGAACATGTTAAAAAGTTAGAAAAGTAAACAAGGGAAATACGATATATTCCGATAAACGCTTAAACTGCAGAGTATTTTCTCAATATTTATTACTGAACATCGTAACGGCTAACAAGTATTTATTTTCTAAACTACTGTTCAACGAATACTGTACTTTTTCCCTTGGAATGTTTGATGTTAATGAAAAACGAAGAGGCTCGTAATTAATGAGTTTGGATTAGCACGCTTACGGACGAGAGAGCGCACTAACACAGACGTGCGCACGTGCAGCCACGGTCAATTAAATTTGACGATATCCAAATGGCCTTATTAACAAGAATATTGCAACGATTTAATTCGATGGTCATTATTTGATGTTTTGATGCTTGGATTTCGTTAATGAAATAGTTACGAGGGTGCTATTATCTCGTGATAATTTCATTCCATGTTATTGTCAATTTGTTCAATTTCGTATATAGCTATATCCGGAGTTACTAGTTCCCTCATAGGAAATGCTAATTGTGTCAACAAAAAGATTAACGAATTAAATCGAGGAGCACGGATTTTTTGCTCTCATAATAAAA
Organism: Bombus pascuorum; assembly: GCF_905332965.1. Lineage (NCBI taxonomy): Eukaryota > Metazoa > Arthropoda > Insecta > Hymenoptera > Apidae > Bombus > Bombus pascuorum. Next base: position 7,615,259 of record NC_083502.1, on the reverse strand, counting down.
TATAAAATAAGTTTGCAATTAGATTTAATTGTAACAGAGAAGTATAAAGTTCAATTTCCCGTGTTTAAATTGTCTTATTGATTTATTCGACGTACGTTTAAACAATTCTATGTCTGTCTTACTTTTGCTAATAACTTGCAATCAGTTTTGTATGAAGTATTATTTTTAACATTGAGCAAAAATTTGAACGATAAATATAAAGAAACAGTATAAAAAAACATAAAAATTAATTACAATGCAAAGACAATTTAAGATAGTGAAAGCGGGGGAAAGAAACAGTAACACAGATTGATAGAATGAAAAAATAAGAAGGATGGATAAAGTATAAATTGCATGTTTTTATATTTTTTTAATTTTCATCGAAGTAAACTGTTTTGGAAACTGTTTCTATGCAATTTATTAAATATATAGTTCTTAAAATTTTTATCGATTATGATCAAACAATTGCTGAATAAATGATTAAATAAGACTAATGTTACATGAAAAAATTAGATATTTAGAAAAATATATAAATTAGATAAATTAGAAATGAAACTAGTTTTTAGTAAATTAATTTAGCTTAATTATCATAATATTTAATCTTAAATATTTGAACATTGATCATAAAATATTTGAAATCCTAAATAATAAGATAAAGAAGATATTTTTTCTATCAAATGATTTAAATATTATTATTTAAGAATGGAAATTGTGGAAGAATAAAGTTCTATGGCCGATAGTAACAAAATAACATACACTGTTAAGAATTCATTATACTGCTTTTATTTCCCTTATGGAATAGGATATGTTACAATGCTATTTCCTCATAGTTGCAAAGACTTACTGTACGAATGATTACTTATTTGAAATAATTAATATTCTGATGTTAAAGAAACATATAATTACTGATGTTGTTGTAGCATTACTTTCTCATATTAACGACATACCAAATTACATACAAGTTAAATACATTTATTCAGCTGTTAACAGTACTTTGAATGATCGTATAAATTATAAGTAATTAAAGTTCATAGCCTTAATCATTTCTACTTTAATTATAACAATACAATAGCTCATTAAATAAAGATTTAGTATAATCTTGATGGACAATCTCTGTGACAAACAGAAATAGAAAAGAATTAAGGTTGTTATATTTTAATCTTCTTTGAGTATGTCTGTACTTGTTCACAAAGGATTTAAAAGCCACTTTATAATCTACATACAAAGAACGAATATAAAATTGAAAAACAGGACAAAAATATTAAATAAGAAAATAAATAGTTAAAAAAGATCAAGCGTGAATAACAACTGAACAAATTGTTTCAATTTGTTATTAAAGTGCAATTCTAAAAATGCAAATAATATATTTTAATTTATGGTGTTTGCTGCAGAAAATTTCCAAATCCAAAATCACAAATGCAAAACATTTACGTTAATTTGTTAATGTAGTCGATGAAACCATAAAACATTTTACTGACAGTTTATTTATTAACCGATATGTCTTCTGCAATTGATCTATCCTTCATACCTTTCGATATACAGTAATATGTATTCATTTTATGAATCTAAAAGTATTACCTCCTAGCATTATCAATAATCGCTGAAACAAATAATCATTCAATATTAATTAAATGGAAGTATAACACAATTCCTAGATTCTTTTCTTACTTAAAGAGAAAAACATCCTTGTGGCTAAAAACAACTTTTTAACGCTATTTTTTTCAAACACAGAATAACTAATATTTAGACAGCCTCGACCTTAATTTGGAAATCAGGATATAACAACAATAACAATAACACGATTCTTGTCGTTCATCGAAATTTTCATGGATTTATTCAACATCTATATATACATAATAAATACGAATAAATACCAATGGTAGAAAATAGTGAAAAAATTCGTCCACTTCGAAACTGATTGACGACGAGAGACCAGGGGGGGGGGGAGCAGGAGCGAAGAAGAGCTCGCGAGCGAGTGCGCGAGAGAGGGTAAATACGTGGAAGCTGTAGGCGAGCAGGAGAGAGAAAAGTAACTGTTCAAACATCGCAGCTGTCATTGCCATTGCGCCTTCTCTACGCAGATTCATTTTTCTCATGAATATCCGGAAAAATCATCGCCAGAACCCCGACACTTTAATCATAAGGGATTTCGATCCACTTGCTATTTGAAATAAATGTTTGCACACGATAGAGAAATAATAACCGAGCGATCGAGAGAAAGTCGAATAGAGACCATGACCGATCAGCTGATTCCTTTGTTTAGGTCGCTGACACACGCGAAACGGAGCCCTGCCATTTTCAATCGATATTACAGCTCCGTCAAACGATTCGTCCGTATCAAGCAAGAATTCGAATCCTATTGGCCGGGATCGTTCCTCGATCCTTCGTTTCGGGCAATGTTAAAAATCGTCCGCGAGAATTCTCTGGGTGGCAAAATGAAAAGTCGTTGAGAGATATAGAGGATCGAAATGAGAAACGTACCTTTGTAGTGAACACGAAGATTGTTTTGGGAGAGGCCGATGTAATTGTACTTGTCCTTGGGGCTCCATGAACGTGGCAGCGGTGTTTCCTCTTCGTTTACCATCGGATAAAGCATCTTTAGTGGATCAACGGGCTGACTTTGCCCGGAATTCGTCTGAGAAGGCTCCATAACACTCGGTTCCTCGCTGGTAGCGGCCATCTTTCTCCTGGGCAGCCCCACTACTTTCGCCAGTGGACTCTGCTTCATTGACTGCGCAACGCTCCTGCGCAACTCAACTTTACCTTCGGATTCATAAAGTCCTTAATATATAGATAATCTACTTCTTTGAGGAAATTTTGGATTTGCACTAGTGCTGACATCTGGCGTGCTGACATTATTATTGGATACAATGTTAAAACTTATCAAAAGCATATATAATATATTTCAATATATTATATTGCCTGTATAATAGAGGGGAATTCCCTTTCTGTATATAATAAATGTGTTCTATTATAGATATTTCAGAAATGATAGTAAATTATGAAAAAGATATGAAACTTGAATATTAAGGAAACATAATTAATTTTTGTCTTGTTATTGTGATATATTACAGTTTACACATTGTGTGGTAATTATTGAAAGCCTATACATATACCTTTCGTTGTATTTAATTATATATTTTTTTATAAAAGTCATGTAATATAAATAGTATTATCTAACAGCATTTATTTTAGTCAAATTTAACCAGTTAACTGCAGAATTATTCTTCAGAATTATCTATCGAAACATTATTTATGCTATATATAGAAGATAAATACTATGGAAAATGAATTGAGTATATGGTATATGGTATATTTTTGTTCACCGGCTTCGCCAAATATAGCATGAATGTAGTGTCAGTATATCGAGAGTCTTTGTAAAATTGAGGCTTTTTTTTGCAAGTTCTATTACCTTTAGTTTGCAGAACTTCTACTTATTTTAGATATCCGATAATGTTTAAAAGAAGGCTTCAAGCACTCGGATATTTAGAATGGGACAAAGTTAATATAAATGGTTCGTATTTAACATTTGCATCAACAAGGAATTTTAACATATTGATATTGTCACAAATAAAATCTAATATCTTCGAAATCATATTCGTTAAACGAGTTAGATCGGGAAGAATGTTTATTTTTCTCGAATATTTTAGAATTTGTTTAATAATTGCATAATTGTAAAATTCGACTTTGACTTTAAATTAATCTTGTTCTAATAAATAAATTCATTTCAGGATAAGTTACAGAAATTTAAATAAGAATATTTCACATTCTTTTAGTATTTTTATGTCAGGCAAATACCTGGATTATTTTATTATTAACGTTAAGAAATTATATTGTTATAGGTTATAATGACCGGTATAATTTATCCTATTAGAATAGTTATTACAATTGTGTCTAATATTTAAAAGATTTAAAATTGCATAATATATTATATTTAAATATCTTGTGATAAGGAAATATTATATCAGTTGTTAAAAAACATTTCGACGGCTGTAACCTACGAAAGTCTAATTTCTCTGTCACTGAATCGTTTTTACATGTTTAATATGTAATTCTTGGTAAAGAATTTATTCATTCAGTAATTATTTTCGTTTAGATTAATTATATTTTTTATAAGATTTTATTTATTTTTGTAATATTAGTATTATTAAAATGTTGCAGATCCTCAACATTTTCGTAAAGTAACATTATGGTTAGAAGAACAAAAGATACGTCAGTATAGTATACAAGATCGAAAAGAGCTACGCGATATAAAAAGTGAAAGTTGGCCTAAAACTTTTGCCAAGTACTGTGAGGATGTTAAATGTCCAATTTCAAGTAACAATATGGATCAACTTGAATGGCTAATTGGACGCGCTATTTGGTTGGAGGCAGAGAATAATAGTAAATATTTATTCGTGAATGAAATCAAAGATTTAAATAGAAATTTCTTACATAATCATTAATTGTAATTTTCAGCTGAGCAGTATTCGAAAGATGTAAAAGAAATAAAATTGAAAATGAAACAGGAAGCAATGGTGCCACATCTTAAGTCCACAAATCCGCTTGACAACTTAGATTGTGAGTATATATAATATAGATATTTTTTAACAACTTATATATTTGTTTATTTTTAAATAATATTTTGCATTTTAGTCGTTTTGCTATTTTGTACCTTTAACAGTAATAAAAATGATGAAACATCTGTATACAAATATTATAAAGTATTTTATGAAATATATGTTATGTTTTATAGCCTTTCACTTAATTTATTAATATCTTTTACGTTGTTAACGTATAAAGTAATTACATTTTTGAGCTTTCTATTTTATTCTTTGATTTATATGTTTATATGTTTTGACAAATACACAGATAAACTTCCAAATTACGCTTCATTTTGATAATTTGAAAGTTGTTAATATTAAATGTTCCTACTTTTATAAACACATTATCTTCACCGTTTCATGGTCACTAGTTGAGAGTACTGAATTTAAAAATGGGATCTATTCTGTGGCAAAACTGCTCCGAATTCCGCAACATCCGAATCATTTGGTCACGTTAAAAGCTTGCAGTAAACTAGTACAAAGAAGATTAAATTCCGAATGCTTAAGGAATCCAAATTCCAAAATTATTCGAGGCAAACCCTTCCCTATTATGAATTGTGATCCTGGTTTCCAACTGAAGAAGACTGCAGTGGAGAATGCAGCTAAAATCCTTGCTCTTCTTTATATTCAAGATATTAGAAATCTGCAAACGAAAATTAACGAAGTGATTGTTCGTGTGCAGAGTGTCACAGCTAATCCTAAGACAGATACCAAGTTAGGAAAAGTTGGAAAATAAGGAATTATTTATTCTGCCAATAAGGCCATTTGTTATGCTACTTTATGGCGTATATCAGATATGATAAAAATATTAAACGAAATCTCGAGGAGTTTTTAAAAAAATACGTTATTTATCTATCTTAAAATCAAGGTAATTGTAACGTGTGGTATAGTCAAGAAATGGTAATTATTTATTAAAATAGTTACGAAAATTAGTTTCGTTTAAACATGTACTCTGTACCTTCTATAGGATACTTTACAGAAAATCGAAATACTTGAATTACTTTGTTACATAGCCTTATGTGTATCTTTTCATCATAATGATATTATCTAATTGGTATAAATAAAAATCAAATCAGTATGATAGGAAGGCAGTCATAACAGAGGATATTACATTTTGTTGCAAAAAAATGTTAATTCACTCAGCTCAAATGTAAATTTAATTGAAGATTAGTAACAAGTGAAGTATAAACATTTTGATTTTATATACTTGTATAAGTGAATAGTTTACTTTATTAAGAAAAACCTATGATTCAGGTATTTTGACAATATTTATTAAGTAGGAAATTATTATAATCATCGAATAATTCTTAAATGTATATATATTTATAAAACTGATTAATAAAGTATTTCAATATCAATCGCTATCTTTGTGTTCTCTTTCCTGATACAGTTGATTTTCTTCTAGGATGGAGTACAATATTCAGATGTAAAGATAAAATTAAAAATATAAATAGTAGGTTGCATATTTTACATTTTGCCAATAAATATGCAAGTATCTTATAGATTCTTGTTAAATTAAAATCTAAATCGTCTTAAATTATTTTTAAGAATACAAATGCAAATTGTATTTATGATGAAATATAAAAAGTCTTTATATTCAAGAAATGCAATTGTATTCAAATTATTAATAATAGAAATATTGCTTTTTATGTGTTTAAAAATTGTGCCAAATTGACAAAATACATTTTAACAAAAATTAAGCTCGTCTACTAAGGCACCATTCTATTGCATTTGTAATTTCATTGTCTGCAATACTTGTTGCGCAACATCTCTATTTCACTTGTAACTTCTTTGTTTGCAGGCTTTGTAAAACAAGGATGCATTTATTGTAGAAGCAGCTGTTGCACATTCTGAACATGCCTCTGTCAAATGACTAATACAGTTTGCAGACAAAGAAGTTACAAAGCAATAAAATATTATTCTATCTGACACAAAGAAATAGAGGACGTGCGAACCGCAATGAATGCACACGACACTCATAGTCACAGAATATATTCATTTTATACATATATCAACGAGAAGAAAGTAATATTAACAATAATAATGAAGAAGATTTTTTTTTTTTTTAGTAGATTTAGCTGGACCTGAATGTAATAAGAAGATACAAGCAATTGGTGCAAAGTTTAAGGATGGAATTAATATAAATAAAAGCTTATTGGCATTATGATATATCATACTTCGATCAGAGGCTTCTACAACATATGTTGATTATAAAGACAATAAGCTCACAAGATTGTTACAGAATTCTCTTGATGGTGATTCCATAATGCTAATTATTATAAGTCCATAGATGACAATTCACATGAAATAAGGAACGATAAATCAGACACTAAAGGTCTCAATATTAGATCAATTACATAAATTAAGATAGGGGAATTAAGAATTTCCTTAGAGGAAGAAATGTTGTAACGAAGATGAAAATTACTGGACTTTAGATTTCTTTAGATTTACATTAATATTAAGGCACTCTTCTTTGAGGCTGCCCTTTAATATTCTTTCTAAAATCACGCATATTCGGCAGGTAATGTTGCTAGTGATTATTCAGATTACTATAAGATTTAAAACAATCTTATCATAATATAAATATTGTGCAATGTTGAGTTTTGTAATTAATTAATATCATATATATATTTTACATTTGTACAAAAGGTGTAACTGTTATAGTCCATATACCTATGAATTGAAATGATCTATGAATAAACCTTAAAAGTTTATCTTCTTTAAATATTGATATAGAAAGTTCAATGGTTAAGTTATACGTTAAGCTGAACTATATGGAAATTTATAGTCATTAGATTGCTTTTATCGCAAGAAAATCTCTGAAAGATATAACAATTTCTCTATATTTATGCAGCTGAAGAACATATCTTAAAGCGATTGGAAAAATTTGCATGGAATTAAGATTAAATTGTATGGAATTACGAGAGTCTACACCTATCTCTATTTCCAGAAGGTACAGCCTCGAGCGTTTGTTTAGCAGTATTTCCCTCTTGCATCGAAGCTTGGAGAGCTCTCGCGAGAGCTTCGTCTTCGCTCATACTGCCTTGATAATTCTTGAAGATATCGCCATTTCTCCTATTTACTGTCATATTATTTTCTAGGGCATCGAGCCGTTTTCTCCGTATCATTTCCTCCTGGCCCATACACGCGTGATCTGTTGGATGTCTGTGCTTTAGACAGAAATTCTTACCGCAATCGGAACAACGTACTTGGATTATTTCTTTAATTTTACAACCTTTTGAGGAGCATCTAGAATGAAAAGTATTTATTTAAAAATCAGCTGACTACTTTTTACAACAATTACAAGATTATTCAAAATCATCACCTTTGAAACAACATAAAATTTTATCTAAACAAAATTTTGTCTTATTTTACCTATTAGAAAAAATTTTCTGGCTAGGTTTTTTCAAATCTGATTGACATTCGTCATCAATATGTTGCCCAACTGCAATATCTGGAGGGTCACCACGTTTTATAGGCACTGGAGCATTACAAAGTGGACATACTGGAACTTGAATATCTTTTTTATAAGCGCTTGGGCAGCTATGGTTATTGTATGATATGTGTTCAGAACAAAAGATTGCAGAACATGCATCACATTTAAGAGGTAAGAAGTCCAATCGATTGCAGCTGTTCTCTGAACAATGCTCTCCTAAGTTTGGGAACTCCATCTTTTACGAAGAATATCTGCAATGAAAATTATATCACACTTTATAATATATGTAGGCTAAGGAGCGAATGGAAAACGGTGTTCTCACAGTACGAACACAAGTGATCGATCGCGTTTGAAATTAAAGTACAATGTAATCAAAATTAAAAGTACATATGTATTAATTAACACGATCGCCTACAACACTCGGTATCGCGACCCACTTACGTTTTCGTTGTTGAAAATTAAACACGATCAAACTTACCGCGCGCAACTTTTGACTTTCGGCCTTTTTTGTTCGACAATTCAATTCTTAATTCTACGTGTCGGTCCGTTTGTATCGGTTTACATACCGGCTGATCGGCACGACGGTTACGCATTCAGACTCCGGGCATTAACCGTCATTGCCGACGAGCCGGTTCCCATTTTATTATTTTTGCGACGGTAACAATTCGGCAATAATTTTCACCTTCGACTCGTCGCTGTTCGTACCGACGCACATATAAATACGCATACACATACGTCCGCTTCCTACATGCACGCATACATTTTCAAACATGTAGTTTTATAAATAAATTTGAAAAAATAACATAATGTATCTGTGAAATTAAATGACGAATACAAAAGCAGCGATGATGGATGCAATTAAATAATTTAATATCGAAAATATTATTGAAGATGTTATGTTCGTATAAAAAAACGAAGTTGAAAAATGGTTTACAAAAAATGATAGGAAATTCCTGCATTTCGATTTATTTTTCCATAAAAAATCAACCACCTCTTGATTGTACTATACTTAATTGTGTCGCCCTATATAAATAAATTATAACCTCTACAGCTATATACAATGTCTCTAACCTTTAAACTTTAAAAAGTTAGTAAATAAAGAACTACATATATAAACAACAAGAAATGTAAAGAAATGTAAATAATAAAAATAATGTAATATAATTTTGTGCAAACTCATACCTCAAGTTACGTTCCAAACAAATAGGTTACAATTCCTTTGATGTGTTTAAAGTTAATTAATGTTTTATTTTTAATATATGTATATATATCACAGTAAAATAAATGCCACTTTAAATAATTAAATCTTTCATCACAATATTCAAAGTTTTCGGAATTGAAAGGAAAACTTCGGGAAAGAGTACAATTTTCTTAAATGTAAAATTGAGGACGTAGATACTTTCTCAAACTGACTGACTTTTCAGATTTGAAACGGATATAAAGAATCCAAACTTACGAAACGGACGGAATAATCGCGTCACTCAAAGAATAACGCGAATTAAGCATGACGTTGCTTTCAAACGAATCGGACATGATGTCTCGATTAGTACTGATCAGATATTACAATTTATAAACAAATTTGACGACAATTCAAATCCTCAATTGATCCAAATTGACAATCTTTCGTCTTATTTCCTATATGTAACTGTTAATGAACAAATTAGTCATTCTATTACCCAAAATTTTAATTCGCTTTTATATTAATTTCTCAAATATTCGAATATAAGAATATAATTTTCACGAGATTTAAAGATACACGAAATGCATACATGTAAAGTACTATAAACCAAGTCTATTCCTCGATCACGAAGTCAAAATTAAATAAATACATACATACAGTATGCAAAAATGTGTAAAATATCCAGAATAGAGTGTTTATTATAATATTTGGTAGAAACAGATATTTATTTAAATTCTATTTCTTTAGAGATATGTTCATAAAAATATAAGAATACGTAGACGCCCGGAGTCCATTAATCATTAAATATGATCAAGGTCAAACAAATCAATGAATTAATTAACAGTCACAAACTGGCTAGCACGTGCTGGCACGATAATAAAACATTTTTAATTGTATGAGGAAAATAAAGATTTTCGAGTGCATTTAATTTTTATTGTGTATGCGAGATTTAAATTTTCGCGCGATTCGAAAATGATCGTTCGGTTCCCGCGTTCCGTGTGCTTGAAACGAGTGGACCACGGAGCGCGCTCTCAGCGATTTACAATCATAAACTTGAGTTTGCTTTGTACTTATCACTGGAGCATGGTTTTATTATGATTTTTGAGCGCCAGGTGGCCGCGTTTTTGTTGTCCGTTTGTCGAACAGTACAGGTCTCAGCGCCATTACATCGATTAATGTCATTGTATTGCGCGTCCCGCGGTAACTAATTTCCCCCGAGACGGATTAAATTCGAAATAAAGGAGATTCGGCCGATATGTCGACTAAACGTAAAATTCCGGCGACGAAGAAGGGCCGCGCGAAATCAAGGAAGGTTGAATATGACGAGGAGGACATCTCGAGCGAGCACGACTCCGAAGTTGATGACGCTGAGACCGGCTCGAATGCCGACGGTGAGGACGCTGCCGAAGATGATCTTGCCGATGTCTCCAGTATTCCTGAATTGCCACCGCCTGAGGTGAAATTATTTTCATTGTTTTCATATACTTATTTGTCCCAGGCCGACAGGATATTGGTGTCTGAATGAGTGAGAAAGCGACATTGGCATTTCGACGCTGATAAGCCTCACAGTCATACATTCAATGAAAAAGAATTCGTTTCATAAGAGGAAAGATCATAAAGTGATGATTGTCTGTACTATCAGATTTTTAGAGAATTGGAAAATTGGGAAGCCTGTGCAAAACTGTGTGTTTAGAGTTCTTCGTCTATAACATTTTAATTTATAAAACATCAATTGTGTACACTTAACATTGCTGCATTTAGCACTGAGACTTCTGGGCAAGTGCTGTCTATCATGAAAAGATTCCTGATGTTTCATCAACATTGCAGTTAGCTTCGTCAAGAAATTAGAGACACGGCAATGTAAAGTGTAGCAGTGCATAGTGTAACAATGTTAAGTGTGATAATCCAGGCTGTGAAAACAGCGTTAATCGTATTTATTTGATGCCTTTATTATGAACATAATGTGACAAAAGCAGAATTTGGAAGTTTAAATGTAGATCATTGAAAATAAGATTGCTAGCCTTCAAAACATAATTGTTAATTATAAATGTCAAATGGCTGCTATTATCTTTTAATTATGGAAATAAGCACGATACAGTTTGGTAAGGGTTTCTTCTACACTATCGCTCAAAGATACCTGAACACTTGTTCATTTTCCGCAAGATGTATTTTAATTATAAAATTATGGATAAAATCAAACTGCAATGATTTTATTCTTTATAATGATCATAGCTTACTTATAATTGGCATTTATAATCGTTGAACTTTGTATTTTGTTATTTGACGAGCTCTTTATCCTCAGATTCTTTAATTATTTTAGGGAGGATGGGGTAAGCCTGGAACATTATTAATGTGTGGTCTGACAAATTGGGACATGGCAGGACGTAAAGCTCCACCGAAAGGCGTGAAAGTTAATGTAGGGCGTAGTTTGTGGACCCCACATACTTTCAAAAATTTAAATGGCGCTAGAGTCAGATTAGTTGCTTCTGGCCCGGCTGCTTCTCATAGTATTATTGTTACTGAGGATAATAGATGCTTAGCTTTTGGTAGAAATGATAAAGGTAAATGAATGAAAGGTAAACAAAACTTATCTTATGATTAAGTATTACTATGTAAGTAAATGTGATTCACATAAATTGAAAGTTTGCAAGATTTGTTTAGTCGTATCATTTCTGTTGGTACTGGACTAACAAATTTCTTATTTGATACTAATTTCATGAGAATATAAGTTTCTACTTACACGCACGCACAAATTTTATAAATAGATTGTTTAGAAACTTTTATGACGTAACTTTTGCAGGTCAGTTAGGTGTTGGTGATACGAAACGTCGGGATGAACCTACGGAAGTCACAGCATTAAAAGGTCATACAGTTATAGGAGCATCTTGCGGCCGCAATCATACTTTATTTTTAACAAGCCGCGGCATCGTATTTGCCGCTGGAGACAATAAACTAGGTCAATGCGGCGTTGGGAAATCCGATGCCTGCATTGTCTCTGCCACTAAAGTAAAGTATTCTGGTCCGCCAATAGTGAAAGTGGGTTGTGGTGCAGATTTTTCGATGATACTAGACATTAAAGGTGGTCTACACTCGTTCGGAAGCCCAGAGTATGGAGCATTGGGCCATAACACAGATGGGAAATATTTTGTAACGAATACGAAGATGGCGTTTCATTTTGAGAAAGTGCCTAAGAGAATCGTTTTATACATTGAAAGAGCGAAGGATGGCCATGTTACGCCGTTAGATCGTGTTGAGATCACGGACTTCAGTTGCGGGCACCATCATACTGTTGCAATTGATAGCAAAAATCGTGCATTCTCATGGGGATTCGGAGGTATCGGTCGTTTGGGCCACAACGAGCAACGAGATGAACTAGTGCCTCGTTTAATTAAATTCTTGGAGCCGCCTACTCGTGGTGTTAGGGCTATACATTGTGGTAGTACTTATAGTATTGCCATCAATGTGCACGGATCAGCCTTGATGTTCGGACAAACGAAACGTACCGGAGAGGCAAATATGTATCCAAAACCGATCCAGGATTTGTCTGGTTGGGAAATTAGATGCGTCGGATGTTCTCAGACTAGCGTAGTAGTCGCAGCGGATGATTCGGTTATCGCTTGGGGCGCTAGTCCTACTTTCGGTGAATTGGTAAATAATTGTATAACGAATAAATCTTTTAACAGAGAAATCTTTAGCAGACTTTTAAACTAAACTCCTCTTCTTCGATGAATAATTACAGGGTTTCGGTGAAATGCGTAAGTCCTCGACTACCCCGATGGAAGTGAAAGCGTTGGAAGGTTTGTACATTACTGCTGTTACCTGTGGTCTCTCTCATACGCTTATGATTTGTCGAGACGAATCTGAAGAAGAGAAGACTAAAATTAACAAACTTCAAGTATATTCCGTTTAAATCGGATAATTTACATTTTAATTACTCATAAAGTAAACGCTAATCGAATTGTCGCGTCGATACATTGGGAAATTTTTTCTATACTCATCGCAATCATTATTACATTTAAGGAAAAGGAGAGAAAAGAAAATCGAATTGTAACAAAAGAAAATTATTACCTTTAATTAAGCCAAGTTGTTTTAAATAACTTGAAGGAAAGATTGAAAGATCTGTGAACAATTTATTAATAGACTGCGAAAAACGTCCATACAGAATATAGACTTAACTGTTACTCTCTACTTTGTACTTCCACTTTTACTTAATAATATGAAGAAAAGTTTATCATAATAGGGAACCCCATTCTGTTAGTAGCTCAGGATATAGACCAAACATATAGATAACAAAAATATATTTTGATACTTTGCTATTTTATTGAAGTACTCCCTCATTCTCACTCACTCTCGCTTTATCTATCTCTTTAACAAGAATGGAAATAGTTGATACGTATGAAAAAGAGTGCTGGAAACTGAGAAAAAGACACGTTATGGAATTTAACAAACACTGCCTTTACTTTTATTACTCATTTTAATGTATTTACAACACAAATAGTCTATATCATTGATTCATTACAGTAGTACCTGAATCATTAAATCTGCAGAAATCATTCTTATATTCTATGTACAGGGACATTCTATATGCGATTATACAGAGAAGGAACGCGGATTTTATGCTTTAAATGACTGTTATTATGATAAACATATAGAGAATGTTTCATAAACTCATTCATTTTTATGTTCACAAGCATGAAACCTATTTTATCTAGCGACGGACAAGAACAATGCTTTTTCAAAAAGCCAGCATTGTTTATCATACATTTTAAACTAATAATTGTTTAACAGTTACACTCAACAAAGAAAATTTCAGTAAAAGAAAAAGATATATATTGTTAATTACTGTATCATATAGGGTAATCACAAAAGAGGATCTTGTAATAAAATTAAACATGCGATTCTTTTGAACACTACATGTTATACACAAAAACTCATGTATACGTATTATAATTAAGGCTATCCACGTCATTACTATCATTAGTGAATATAATCGAAATTTTATATATAATTTTATTTTAGAACTGCTAATAACGTAATATAAAAATCCATACAAATGTAACATAATGTCATATGTTTAAGAAGGATTGTAATTAGATTCACTGCCACAATGTATTTGGAGTCTTTTTTTGTATTACGACAAAATGAATTTAATACTTATTCATTCCATTCTGTTCCATGTAACACTTTCATGGGATTACACTGCACCATTTTAATAATCTTGGAACAAATGTACAAGGCAAATTACAAAATAAACGAGTTTTTTAAAGAATTTTTTCTAAAAAGCCTTTTAAATATCTATCTTTTATAGAGATTTTTATTAGTTGTTAAAATGCTCCAAATAAGATAATAATCAGGCATTGCCATCTTCGTCTGATACATTGATTTTACATGAACTGCATATATCAGGAAATTCACAACTTCCTAATTTTCTAATTGGTCTCCATAAGCATTTCCAACATTGTTTTTCAATACGATATAACTCTTGATGATTTTTACAAATATTACAAGGGATATTTCTTATTATAGCCTTTTGATTCAGAGTTTTAATTAATCCCTCTTTTTCTAAATGTTTTTTATCCTAGTTTAAGAATATTAATGCTTTATGTTTATATATATACATATATATATGATATATATCATATATATGTATCATATATCATATATATGTATCATATATATGTATATATATATATATATATATATATGATATTATACATTGTACTAATTATTTTTAATGAAATAAAGGAACTATTTTTCAAGCATTGAAAATTATTGTAAATAACACTGACAATAAGTTTATGATCCATTTTTATAGTAGATAATGCAATTAATTGTTGATGCTTGTCTTTCTCCGTTTGAGAAATGTTGTTGCAAGTCCACTGCAATAATTTATATCCTATGAAATGTACTGGATCTGATGGATTGTATTCTAAAGTTTTAGCCACCGCCCATGATAATGGTACCATGATATTTTGCCTATTATAGGAAATTAGAGAATGAAAATAAAACAATATTTCTTAATATCAAACAATTATCATTTACCTTAAGTAATCATTTTGTTGTGCTGTTAATTCATGTACTGTTTCATTTTTTGCTAAAATGTGACATTGACAAGCATATTGTTGGTAACAATCTGGTCGACTAGCAAAACTGAAACTGCTTTTAGAGCTATTTGTCCTGCAACTCTCTTGTGTTATATCTAGACAACTACAGGTTCGTTCCAATATAGTTAAACTGCATTCACATATTAGTTCCTGTAGAAAATATTAACACAACAGGTATGGTATACAGAACAAGTTAAACAATTGTATTCAAACCTCCGTAATTGAAAATTTTGTTTCCATTTCATTTAGTCCTAAATCAATTAACATTTCTTCCGTTTCTTCATCGATTCCGTGTTGTTCTACTAATTGTATGACGTCTTCTTCTATTCCAATGTGTTTTAAAAATTCAATTATTTTAGATGATGCAAAATTAAGGGGAGATTGCCAATTTAAAATTCCAGGAACATCAATGCCACTTAAAATTAAATGACGAAGAATAGTTGGTGTTTGAAGTACTACTCCATATATGATAATATTCCAACAATTTATTTCACTTAAACCTGTAGATCTTAGATTTAAGATCAGCCCGTCGTTAAACTTATTGAACCACATTTCTTTGAACTCCAAATTATGAGGTTCTATATCAAATTCTCTAAAATAAAGAAGTTCACAATAGCTAAGACTGACGAGGCCCAGTTTCATTGCTTTTATGATGCTGTATATGGGCATACCTAAAAATGGAGTTAAATCAATATAATTTTTGTTTTAATTTATGCTATAGATAGGGACACCTTTCTTTCTTAATTCCTTTAAAACACTAATGCTATATAAGCCACTATAGACAGTGATCCATAATCTTTTATCGTTTATTCCGTTAGAAATAATTTTCAGTGTATTTGATTGCGCATGAATTGCACATTGTTTAAGTCTGTTTGTTAATAACTTTAGTAATTTTTCTGTGCTCCATGTTCCATATATTTGAAGTCCTTTATTAGTTAGGACAACGTCCAATTTAGTTGCGTGTAAAATTTCTTTTGATGATAATGTTGTACGTGATTCGATGGAAGTATCTCTACAAACAGTTAATTGATTCCAAGCAAGAGATGTACCTCACAATTTAAAAGTTGTTTCAGATATAATTGAAATATTGTAACTTAGTTTACTTTTTATTATGCGGATATTTAGTAACGTTTTCATAGCTTCTGCGGCGGTCAAATAACATAACTGTTTTATTTAATTAATTACATACAGATTAAATTAATTTTCAGGACACACGAAATGATTGTTTAAGATCAAATATTCTAACAGGCAACTGTTTATATCACAGAGAGTGAGATATCACATTATTCTACCACAATTTAAATGGAGAAATTTATTTTATTCATAAAGATAAATACATTAAAATAATTTTAAGTAAATAATTTTATGTATGAGATAATTATTGTTTATTTGATCACATTTTAAAAATATAATCGTATAAAATGCAGAACATTAAATAAACATATTTAACGTAATATTGAAATACATTTTGTTTACATATGTAATGATATGCATTTTACCTATTTATTGTTCAAATAAATATCAAAATCAAATCAATATCATGATAAAAAAACAGATCAGAAAATATTGAAGCTATAAATGCTGCAGCGCATGCAAAAGCGTTCTCTACAGGAGTTAAAGATACCATATTTGTTTATAGCGTTGCTGCAGTTCTATTGATATTTATTAGTCATTAAATTATGTGCATACGCATAATATATTTACATGAATATAAATTTTGTATTACAAATACCTATAAAATTTAACTATTTAACAAAGAATTAGAAGATAGAAGCAAACTCATTGTATATGTATGTATCCATCTTTGATACATAAGGTACAAAATATTTTTTCCCGTAACATACACAAAGCAATATAATGTGACATAGTATTATTCACGTTTTTGTTTTCAACGATCTCACTCTTCAATATCTAGTTTTTGAATAAAGTTTAGACCATATTCAAGCTATAGTTTCTTTTACAGTTATCACTGGCAGAATTTTATATTATATTACAATCATTTAAATCAAACTGCAATAACAATTTGTATGTGGTTCGTGTGGCTGAGTCTCATCTGCCAATTGTATCCCTCTCTGACCTCTATGTCTTGCACCTCCCATATTACCATTACCATACGCTGCGGATTTAAGAAGGGCATGTCGATCCCAAAGTCCAGGAGTTTGTATTATCTACAAACAGTATTAATAGATAAGAATTAATAATTGTAAAGAAAATAAATGATTATACCTTTTGTACAAGTTCTTCGAAACAACATTTGATTCCGTCTGCCGTTTTAGCGCTGCTTTCAATGTATAGGGTTTGGTGTCTCCGGGCAAATTGTAAACCTTCTTCAGTGCTTACTTCTCTGTTTGGTAAATCTATTTTATTACCCACTACCATTTTAATAATATCTGTCTTATTGCAATATGTATTCAATTCGTTAAGCCATGTTTCTAATTTCATAAAAGTAACTCTATCTGTAACATCATACACTAATATAGCGCCTTGACCGTCTCTGTAGTAACTAGGTGTTAGAGTACGAAAACGTTCTTGTCCGGCAGTGTCCTGCAATAATTTTTGAATATATTATATTACATTAAATGAAAAATATAAATTTTGATACAACTGAGGTAACTAACC
This sequence comes from Bombus pascuorum, assembly GCF_905332965.1. Taxonomy (NCBI): domain Eukaryota; kingdom Metazoa; phylum Arthropoda; class Insecta; order Hymenoptera; family Apidae; genus Bombus; species Bombus pascuorum. The sequence goes on along the minus strand of NC_083502.1, from coordinate 7,597,358 downwards.
CAAATTGCAAGTTTCACTGTATTGCCATCAATTGTGACTTGTTTAGTTCTATAATCCATGCCAACTGTGCTTTGCATATTTTCATGAAATTCATCCTCAGTAAATCTAAGAAGTATGCTGCCAACAATAACAATAATATAATATAATATATTGACTCAACTCTACATAGCATTAAAAAGTAATTTATTGTTTTAAATAGGTACCTTGATTTTCCAACATTTGATTCTCCTATCATTAATAGCTTTAAGACTGTTAATACATCTTGATCCATTGTCGGTATTATATCACAGCACTTAGTCTAAATATATTACTTATTCTTTTGATAGCGTTGACACTGTTAAAAATGAAATATAAAAGTTAATAAAAAAAAAAATTATTAAATTTTTACCAAAATGTCGATTGAAACATAGTTTATAATTGTGAGAAAATTCAGTAAGTCTATCTTAATTTGAAAATTGTTAATTATGTACTAGATAAAAAATAGGCAATAATTTATATATATATAATTATATATATATATAATGTCACAATTTATCACACACACACACGCATATATATATACAAATACAACAAAAATATATATACAATATATATATACAATGTTACAAGCGTATAATTGCATAGGATTTAACATCGATTATTGTAGAAAGATCGAATAACAGAACCCAAATGTAACAAATATTGTTTACAAGACGATAAAAACTTTTTATATACAAAAAGGTTACAAGTTACAGGTTGATATTAGTATCATGAATACTTGTGGCTTCTCCTTAAATCTTGAATAACTACTTACCGTAAATACGTCACTCGGATTTAATGAATGATATCATCCTTTTTTGCAATGCATAAATGAAAAATTCTGATGCACTGTTATCGTGATACGTTCTAGACTCTAGACGGTAGAAAAAGGAACGTTAAAATAAATTGTAATATAGTTGTTGTAAAATAGTGCAGATGTCGTTTGCATTTGATTCTGGCGAATTAGGATAAAAAAAATACTTGCGATAGTGTAAATAAATTTCTTTTCTTGTTGTGCGTTTAAAGAAGAGAACATAACACTTGTGGGTAAATTATCTATTTATAAGTATTCAGGATTAGGTTGTTGCGCAACAGTTAGCGAATAGGAGATTCCATTTTCAAGCTGTTTGTAATTTGACAGACGTAGAAGAACAGCGAATGAATATGATAGAGGGATTGAGAGTCGGCAAAATTAAAAACCTATATATCGGTGAGGCAACACTGGTGCAGCAAGGAAATTTGTTTATTTTCAGTTTTTCATTAATAAAAATTTCATTAACATATTGATGAGATCTTTCTGATTAAAATGAGACCAAACACGATGTAATTTGGCTCACTTTAACTTGGTTTTATTAAAAGTTTATAACTGTACGCAAGCTGTTCGCAAACTGTTTCCAAAGTCTTGAAGAGAGGAAAATTTTAAATAAAAAGAGTTTTGCCGTTGCATCAGTGTTGTTTTATTGATACAAAGACGCTACAGATCTTTAAAGAGAAGCCACTGCCGTGTCACATTACTCGCGTCACTGTTTCAAGGGGGAACCACCTCCTCCTCAGTTGTGGAGATAAACCATAGACAGTTATCGTTATCGGACAGATTCTTGCGGACAGTTATAGACGATTCGCTTTTGAACCGCGGAATACATTCACTTTATATAGTTATTTTGTACAATAAACGGCAAAAGAAATTAACATGAATGTTTGTATAATACATCGAGAAACTTAACATGTTAGGAAAAGGAAAGAATACTAGTTATGATAAAAGACAACTTGTAATTTGTCGTAGAAAAAAGGATGAAAGTTATCGTGAAATTGCATAATTATTATTACTAATTATAACAGATACTATTAAAAGGTATAAAGAGGAGCATTCCGAATTTAAGAAATAAGGAGGGCAACCTCTTTTTTTTAAGCCTACTGTAAAATTAGATGTTATTGTTACAGAGCGAAATTGTTTACATATTTTCGAGCTACAATAAATGGTTCATACATTTTCATAGAGTAAACAATACGATATTTAAGTCACCCCCTCTTATACAAAGCAACAAATGTAAGTAGAGATAGTGTGCTGTGTCCGAATATTAATGTGAGTAATTAAAATGACATGACAAGTTATAAACAAATCCAAAGTTTCAAGAAACCATTCGAAAGTGCGTGTCTGGGGACAACTCACTATGCTCAAACATGGTTCAAACGAGTAAAGATACGACCATGAGCATTTCTAACCTCAACTGCGCGATACATACATACATACGTTATCACTTACGAATAGATAACAGTTTTATCAAAGATGTCAACCATCAAAACACGGTCGATTCTTATGAACAGTGTCTAGTCTTGTATTTATAGTTATCCAACGATGTAAGCAACGTAGACCATCCCAGTAATCAATCGATATTCATCTTAAGTCCGGGAAGTGTAACGTAACCGAAAGAAAAAAAAGAGAAAAAAAGAGAAGGAAAAAAGAAAAGAAAAGGAAAGGAGACGAAAAATAAACAAACTAAAAGGAGGCAAGATAAATCACGATGCATGGGATATATCATCGGTGAGTAGTATCCGATCGCGAATCGAATCGCGAATAAATACTCACAGACGTGGAAGCGCTAGAGAAGAGCGTTCGAGCGCATCTTCGGGACGATATGTCGGGAATCTAGGATAAAGTAAGTTTTTGTTCGCTATAGTGGCAGAACGTTGAAACTCGCAGAAGAAAAAAAGATGGCCGCCGGTGGGCTGCCATGAAGGGGCTGCGTCGCTCGTGCTCGTGGAAATGGGACGTTGCGACATCGAAGTGTCACTGCAGCGCTCGTGAAGTGTCACAAAGTGTTCACCGAGTGACGTGAGGTGTTTTGTTTTCGCTGATACACGGATTGATTGTTCGCGATGGCTTCCGACGGGTAAGAATGAAATTCGTTCGATTCTAGGGGAATGGAAATAAGTACCATCGCTGCGATATAGTGGCTATGTTTCGCGGATCGATAGTGAATTTTTTTCCCAGTGACCCGTCCCAGTTTTCTCACAGAGAGCCTCGTCATATTCTTCGAACGAACGATAGTGTTTCTCTTAATGATTTTTAAGTTTATCAATATACATAACTGGGTGGGTCTTTAAGTTCAACAAGATTCATTTTAACAATTTCATATTTCATGTATACAGGGTGTCCCAGCAACTGTGTTACAATCAGCAATAGGGTGATTTTACGTGAACAAACAAGTCGAAACTATAGAACAAAATTTGTTCGTATGATGCCTCGTTCTTGAAAAAAACTAATTAAAGAATTTGTAAAGTATACTTGAACTTGGCTAATTACAGACTAGGTACGAATAAAGCAATCAGCATTAGGTTATTTTGCTTGTGAAAATAAGTGGAAAATGTCAAATAACATTTTTCCGTTCCAGGTCTCAAGATTTTCAAGAAAGTAGGAAGTTACTTATGAATTGGCCTAGCACGCATAATATATTTCTAAGTTTTATGAACATATACTATTCTTTATCTTTCGCTTATTTTCACATGTATTTACATGTATTACATGTATGTTCAATGGCCAAGTTCAAGTATATTTGACAAATTTTCAATCTCGATTTTCTCGAAAACGAAATGTCATATGAATAAATTTTATTCTATATTATCGACTTGTTTTTTCATGTAGAATCACCCTATTGCCGATTGCAACATAGTCGCTGCAACACCCTGTATGTTCGAATTATCGAAGTCATGCGTGTGTCGCCTTTTCCTCTCTGTCTCTTTCACCACTTTCGTTTTTTCCGCTCCTTTGTATACAACTATGCACGAATGGATTTCTGCTGCCTATTTCGGTCAATTAAACGGATAGCATGACATCAGACGGTTGCTCGTATTGCAGCCAGCATTCCTATCAATTTATGGTTACAGGGGCGGGGGAGGGGGGGTGGACACCCTTTTATTACAACGAAACTTTCCTCGTTTTTAAATGTTTGCACTTCCCCGTTGTTTCGAACGTTTTACTAGAAGGACCAAAGCTTTTTTTCCCACGATAGGGATTTCTAGTTTATCTACGATATTTATTACCTAAGGAAAATGAACTTCGATAAAGCGATTTCGTGTCCCATTTTTGCCCCGTAAATTTGACAGAATGCTATCGATTAATTATTTATATCTTATGGCTAATCTGTTGCGATTCTATCTCCCGGTTTACTAAAACTGTATTGGGCCGGTTGTCATTAAATGTACTGTATATAATATCCCCTCGATCTAATCCATGCATTAAACATACCGTATATATATATATATATATATATATATATATATTCTCTTTTTTTTTTTCACTTTGCCGCACTATTTTTAGAGTTTTTAATTATAGTAATAAAAAGGAACAACAAATTTATCTTCGAGTGCATCCCACATGCTTTAATGATTTAATGTGTGCACTAGTGATTTTATCAGGTTTAAATATCGCTTATATACTTTTTAATAATATTTATTTTAGTATTGTTATTAATCCATACAGTAGATTTTTTCAAGTAAATTTTCTATAAAAAAAAAAAAAAAAAAAAAAAAAAAAAAAAAGAAAGAAAAAAGAAGAAAAAGAAAGAAGAGGTTTTCTGGAAGAGAATAATAAAATTATTTCCTTATGATAAATTATTTCAATGAAATTAATATGTGTTATTCATAATCATCTATATCTCTAAAATAAAAAATCCTCTGTAATATTGCAGTAGAATGGAATGGGTAGAAATTATAGAACCTCGCACCAAGGAGCATATGTATGCTAATCTCACAACTGGAGAATGTGTATGGGATCCTCCACCTGGTGTACCAGTGTAAGACAGAAATATATATATTCTTTTATAAGTAAATGCTCCAAGATATAATTAACATTGAATTACATTGCAATGAATTACAAAGTCAACTTCATCATTAAGAAAAATAATCAGTTGCCTAAAAGATTAAACTGTCTTTTTGATCTAATCAGCTTGGTGAAAGTTATCGTCATGTAAGCTTTTCCTTTTATGATATAGGAAGCATTTATAATTAACAAGATTTCTACATGACACATGTATGGAATCTTAATGTTCTTTGTAACCTACATTTAATAGTAGTCAAAGCGAATAGTTCTATATTACTTGATGAAATTTATTGGATTGTAACGTAAATAATAGTTCCTCAAATATTGGGCATTCATATGTATATGTCATTGTTCCGCTTTTTATTATAGGAAAAAGACAGATAACAATCAATGGTGGGAACTATTTGATCAAAATACTTCACGATTTTATTATTACAATGCAACATCCCAGAAAACTGTGTGGCACCGTCCAAGTGATTGCGACATCATTCCTTTAGCAAAGCTTCAGGTGAGTGATTCACTTTGATAACAAATATGTAATTTAGAACGGTGGTGATACAGTATTAAAAATATCCGTCATACTGTGCTAAAAATTAGGCGGGCCTCTTGAATATTTGAAATTCCATTTACTGATAAAAGTCTGTTGACATTGCGTATATTTACTCGCTGAACATAGCGTTTGACTTCTCAGGGATACAAATTCCGTGGTATGTGTAGACATAATGATTTAGAAGCTTTTCTATACATCAATGTTGTCTCCCCGTAGGATGTTGAAGATATAAGTGAGCAAGCTGTCTGCTCTCCATACAGCTATAAATAGCTGTTTGTAGCTAGGAGAAAAACTCTGGTATACATTATACCATATTGAAAGCATGAAAATCATTTCAGAACGTTTTATGCTTTGTTCGCTTGTACCACATTTTTATTTCCTATAATCCGCGGATAATATATTTTAACTTTAAATGATTTTGACGAATAAGGAGTAGTTGGTTATATTTGTTATTTACTTTGTTTTTAATAGTACTGACATTAGATTTAATAGAAAGAGTTACAAGAATTTGTCGTATTGTAGACATTAAAGCAAAATACAGAACCAGCAAGTAGTAGCGGAGCCGATACTCAGAAATCAACCGAGCCAAGAAAGAAAGAGTCTGTATCGACACAGACACAAACTCCTTCGGTCAGCCGATTAACAAGGTTTAATCATCAAGAAAGTTCCAATTTATCTTCTTCGTTGGTAAGTCCTTTGTCATACGGTCTTTGTGTTAAAAGAACGATCGATATAGAATTATGCTACCTTTTATTATAGCAAAGTGGTAGTGTAAATAAAACGAGAACATCCAGTGTTGGCGTGGACCTTCAAACGTCTCCCCCTTCTCCATCTCCATCTTCAAGGCGGCATCATCATCATCACCACCACCATCATAATAATAGACATCATAGGCATCATGAAGTGCCCACAACACGACGTCAGCATAATCATTCTCAGGATTCTGGTCGATCTAGTGACAGTTCTGTTTCTCACAGTCGCACGTCTTTGGAATCGACTGGGTATCGATTGTTGGATTCTCCTCATCGGCATCATCATCGTTCCGTCGCCCAGACACCGGCAATTCAAGCACAATCCTCGCCCAGGCAACACAGCGGTACGTTGGAAGCTAGGGGGCACAAGAGTGGCACTTTAGAAAGTGTGAAGAATCAGAAATCAGTACCGTTGGGTGAACCGCCTCCGTTGGGTTTGTCACTCTCAACTAGTACTCCCCTATTTAAGAAGAAGACGTTTGTTGATTCACAACGCGAGGGTAGGGCAGGGAATTTAGAACTGGAAAAGAATAAAAATGGTAAGAATGTGAGTTAAGTTTCATTAAAAAATTAAGATCTGTAATAATCTTCGTTCAAGCAGAATGCAAAGAAGGAAGTAAGAAATTACCTCAAACCGTTTTGTTGCTGTAGGTAGAGAAAGTAGTAGAGGTTCGTATGGTCCTGAACCAAGTACTTCGCCATATCGGGAGTCATTGATGGAATCTAGATTTAGGCAAGAGATGCCTCCGTACCGTCCGCCAGAAGTTCAGTTGAGTCATAGTTATAAATCACAGGGTGAGAAGTATGGCTCCCTGGTGGAAAGCAGTAATCGTTATCATAGAGATAGAGATAGGGAAAGGGAAATTCATCATAGGGAAAGAGTAAATAGTTTGGACAAAACAAACACTTCAGCCTTTTATCCAAGTTCCATGCATCCGCGTAATATGAATAAGCAAGATAATACCGGTAGTATAGGAAGAAGGCATCATGGATGTTCAGTGTCGCTTTCAGAAGCGAATGTTAGAGATATGTACGGCGCAATGTTAGCCGAAAGAAATGAGCCTTCGAAGAGCCTTGTCAGAGGTGTGGGCGTTTTGAGCAATACGTCGAAGCAGAGAAGCCTTGAGGTTGCAGAACGAGAAAGAGAACGAGAGCGTGATAGAGAAAAAGAATATAGAAGGAATACTGCGTGTAACAATTCGTTGGATTGTAAGTACGACGATAACTCGTGTTCCTTTAAAATGAATTGATATCATCGGTATCTTGAATTTTAATCCATTCTCTTTTCTTCTCTTATATGTTTTAAGGCGTGCCGCAGCCACTGGCTCGCAGTTACAGTTTTGTACAGCAGCAGAAGCAGCAGCAGAAGCTGCAACAATTGCATCATCATCATCATCATCAGCAGCAGCAGCAGCAACAGCAGCAGCAGCAGCAACAGCAACATCAGCAACAGTCAAGAAGAAGAGATAGGGACGATGATTCTATGCACGAGCGTTATCTTATTAGTCAGAGTCACGAACAACCTAGACAAAGGCTTAGCAGTAATACTAGCAGTAGCAATAGCAGTAATAGTAGCAGCAATAGCGCCGTGGGCGAAGAAACAGAAGGGCTGACAGAGGTAGATGATAGTAAAAAGAAGAGGAGCAATGGTAATCCGAGTCCACCTCCGTGCTTTTATGGAAATCTGTTACCTGACGACGATCATTTGTTGCCGCTTCAGCATTATATTCTTCAGCAAGCAAAACTCTCAGGCACGTCTTCAATAGTAAAAGCATAACTGTATCTTAGATCAATAATACTTAGATTAATAACACTTTTATATAATAAAATAATAATCTTATAGGTTGTTACAAGTTTGGGGATCCGTTGTTAGTAGAAGAAGGTGACGATTCTTTGGACGAAGAGGGTGGAAGAGGCGAAGGTATTGGTGGAAGAGCCGATGACGATTCCGATGATCAGTTTGCGGACGATGAAGCAGCGAGCAACCAAGGTGATTCGTCCAGTCAAGAATACCTTGAAGATCACTATGCAGGTTAGTTATTATTTATCCAAGAACTAAGAGGAACGAGGATTTAATTAAATTCGTAAAAATATGTATCTCAGTACATTGAAATGATATTTATATTATTATTATTATTATTATTATTGTAGATTTGGGTAACTACGATACTGCTGGATTAGCGACGTATTACAATACTGCTGACACTCTAACGAGGCCACAAGTACGACCACCGTCGCCACCGAATATCGCCTCGCAAGCCGATACAAGAGAAACCGTGGTGACAGCGACTACAAGACAGCCGCCAGTTCCACCGTCTACCGCGATAAGCTCTGTTCCTAGCGTTGGTATCGGTGTGGACAACACAGACGTCGACGAGGCGAGGCGCGATGACAGTGCGGGCGGTGGCGACATCGAGAAATACGCACAAGACAATCTTAATCTGAACTGCGGACGGCCGAAGGGACTGAGATTGTTGTTCCGGAAAAAGTTCAGCGTCCGCGACATTCTTAGTTGGTCTAAAGATCCTATACCACAGCCAATGCTGGTAGTTGTAGATGGTGAAAAGTTACTGAAACGGGAAGCCTGCAATCTGTTTAGGCTGGTGCAAGTGTATATGGGCGATCGGAAAGCTAACGTAGGAATGACATTGGACAGTGTAGCTATGGACATTGTGAATACAGCGTATTCGAAGCCGCCATTACGGGACGAGTTATACGTCCAGATATGTAGACAAACGACAGAGAATCCGAGGAAAGAAAGTTTACGTAGAGGTTGGGAATTGATGGCTGTCTGTCTGGCGTTCGTGCCGCCCAGCGCTACGTTCGAGCCTTATCTCGAAGGCTATATGAACAGACATCGTGATCCGAATTTTCAGTTTCCGGAAGTGGCCAAGTGGCCGATTCACGTGCAAGTTAGTCATTATGCAACGGTCGCCTGCCGTCGTTTACAACGAATTGGAGCACATGGCAAGCGACAGCCTCGCAAGGCTACCATAGAAGATATTGATCAAGCGAGAGTATGTTTCTTCCTTTCACTACGAAACCTTATTTTACTTTATTCCCTTATATCTTATTTTATTTGTTTACATTTTACAAGTGGCCAGCACAACGTTACCTTAAATTTCTTCATACCATGAAATGGAGATTCATTCGCTTTTAATTTAATCGTAGATTCAGATTTTCCGCGCGTCCATGTTTGGGGCGACGTTATCGGAAGTAATGGCCCTGCAGAGAGACAGATTCCCAAATCGAGAGTTACCATGGATACAGACCACGTTGACGCGTCAAGTGCTCGCTCGAGGTGGTATCTTGACGGAGGGGATATTCAGAGTGTCCGCGGACGCGGACGAGGTCAGTGCTTTAAAGTCGTGCTTGGACAGGTTCGAGGATGGTACGATTTTGGCAGCTTCTCAAGATGCTCATGCACCGGCGTCTTTGTTAAAATTATGGGTTCGAGAGCTTTACGAACCGTTGATACCTGATTCCTTCTACACGGAGTGCGTGTCGATGAGGCACGACGATGCCGAAGCTTCCGCAGCCAATGTCGCCGCGCTTGTAGATCGTCTGCCTGATTTGAATCGTCGTGTTCTTTGCCATCTAATACGATTCCTTCAGGTTAGTATTCTTTCCTATCAATTAGCTTTACTTCTGTATGATTACCGAATGTGAAGTACGAATTATCGATTATCGAAGATACCTATTCTTATCGCTCAACTGTCAAAGTAGCGAATCGTTGATCGAAGCGCGCTCCTATTTACATTAGGCAACTATAACGTTAATCGTCGGTACCAATCAAACGATCAACTGTCATTCCTGCCGTAAATTTGTCAGAGGAGGTTGATCGAAACTAACGGGCTCGCTGTAGAATGGACCCGTTTCTCTTAGTTTCTCGTTTCTTCATTTGGGATTAGCGCAATGTATAAAATACTTGTTTCAGATTTTCGCCAGGCCGGAAGTCGTTGCCCGTACTAAAATGGATGCAAACAATTTAGCAATGGTGATGGCACCAAATATACTGCGCTGTACCTCGCAAGATCCTCGCGTGATCTTGGAAAATGCACGAAAAGAAATGGCTTTTGTTCGTACTCTTATCGAGTCATTAGAAACTGCTTGGGTCGATGATCTTCACTGACCATTCTATTGCGCGCTAGAAAAAGGAACGCTCTAGACTACTATGCCAAATGAATCAGCTGTATATTCACATGTATTGTTAGTTATTTCACTGTTTCTCTATTATCGTTCTCACTTTTCTGTTTTTCTTTTTCTCTCCATTTCATTTCTCTCTCATTGTCTCTCAGACACGCGCTCGCGCGCGCGCGCGCCCACACACCCACACGCACACACGCGCGCGCGCCCGCCCACACAAACACGAACACACTAACACACGAACACACACACGATGGCCCCATAGATCCGTGGATGTTAGTAATGGTAATTTAGTGCTAAAGTTATTACCGAGCTAATCACCCGTTTCCCCCGCTCCTCGTTTTTCTATTTATTATTTATACGCAGATTATATGTTATACAGATAGAGATTATTAGATTATATTATGTATATCGCTATATATTCATATTATATATTTTACCAACCCTTGTTACCGCGTTGAACAAACGCGGACGGCTTTTTTACTCGATCATTGTTGAATCTCGTGTAAGATAAAAAAGAAAAAAAAAAAATCATGTGTTACCGTGTATAGCTGCACTCCGCGATGATCTTTTTTGTATAAGCGACGAATTCACGTGTACAACGTTTATCGAGGAGTAAACATTGCAAAAGATTAGCAAGCTGTACAAGTGTGTTTCTTTTCCTGTAGCCTTTGGAAATTTACCTCTCTACAAAAACGAGAAAGCCCTAAGAAAGAAAGAAGAAAGAAAGAAAAAAAAAAAGAAAAGAAAGGAAGAAAGGAAATGAAAAGAAGAAAAAAGATAAAAAAGAAAGAAACATAGAAAGATTGTATTTTTCATGATAGAGCATCGTGAATTGTTAATCGAAACGGTGTCGTTATATAGCATAATAAGTTTATATTTTACATTGAGCTATATCATATACAATGATCTTTAATGTTAAAAATATTTGAACAATACGCAGTACAAGATATACATATACTCGCATCATTTACAAATGTCCGCTTATTCTGATTTGTACAATTTTTAACGAGGAAAGTGTTACCAGTAAATTATATATTTAAACGTAGTATTTAAATTATATGTATAACAGAATAGGAGAGAAATATCACAAGTGATCATCGCTATTACGTTACAACGGACGGTATTTTTGTTTATGTAAATATTGTATAGAAGTTTACGTAGATAACAGTTCGCACACGAACCAAAAAATGTTTGCGTTAGCAAGTTATCGCCATCGTCGATCATTCGTAAAATGATTACCTGCTTTTATACTAACACTAGCATTATCTAGTTATATCTATCCAATTTCATATATACAAGATGTACAAAGTAATCGATGGTAATTGATTCATGCAGCAGATGCGCGTCGGCTTTCCTTACATTATATTATTATATGTATGTATATCATTTTCATCGCAAATTCAATATTCACATTGCACCGCGCTTTACAGGATAAAAAAGAAATGAAATGCGAATTCTTCCGTGGTATTTTTTGTAAAACGTTGCCAGGTTTTTAAAAATATTCTCTTCTTTGCGATATATGAAAATTATTCCACTGTGTTTCGTGTTTCGCTTTCGAAATGATAGGTATGTACTATATTATCGTTTACGATCTTTTTTACCTGTGACTCGTGCAACTTGTTTTTTTCTCTTTTTTTAGTTGCTATTATATACAGATATAAACAAATATATATATAAAAAAAAAAAATATATATATATATATTTGTACAGTTACAGTTGTTTTTTTTTTTTTTAAATAAATTTTTTGTCGAAACGAATCTTGCCTTGTTTTCTTCTTTTTTAAATAAAAACTTGTGGACGTATTCCGAATGAAATACATCATTGTGAAATACAGGTTTCAGTTGATCATCGTAGGCTCTGTCATAATTTTCATTATTCACGCTGCTGATTCTTATCAGTTAGATATGCGCTAGATTGCACTTTAATTTCTATACTTTTCACAGGAACGAGAACCGCAAACTATCACGTTGTACTCAGATACATGTTAAATTAAGTTGAAGACGTTGTCAGCAGTTGTCGACGAAAGACGCCGTGGAACCGCTGGCAATTTCTGCGTACTCCTGCCTACTTGCCGAGCAGAGCTTACTGGTGAAGTCTGCTTCTCTTTTCCTGCGCATATAACAACGTATGCAAATTTACAAAGATGTATGTATATGAAAGATAATGTTACAAACGAGTCGATACGATGCGATATTATACGATTATTAAATTATTACGTATAAGTTTGAATGTCGAATATCGTGTACGCTGACAACGTTATGAACATACGTTGTATGCGTGACGCGATGTCGAGGAATACGAAAAATACCCGGCGCCTTTAACGTTGATAGGTAATTGGCTTACCCTCTTCCCGGTATTTCCATAACGTCCACCGTGACGCTGTTCACGTAGAGGCGATCGTTACACCAGAAGAAGCAGAGCGACTTCGGTTGTAACACATCCATATCGTAGGTCCATGAAAGCTCAACGCGTCGAATTTTCCCAAGTTCACCGGATGCACCGGCCGGATGAGCGACGACCATTCGGACTGTCGAGCCATGTTCCAATTTCATGTAACCGCTACGGTCGCGGGAACGAAAGAAGCAAGAAGTCGGGCAATTAAGTTCAAAGTAGTTATCGCGAAGGCGAGGCCATGAAAAAGCACGTGTCCCGTATGCGAAAGTAGCAACTTGAGACGAGAATAGCGCCGCAAGCTCCGTGCCTGCCCTAAAATCGTCTCAAGTTTCGCTCGATATGCAGAGCGCGTGCTTTCTCGTGCTTGACAGAATCGTTAATTATACGTTTAACGCGTTGCTACAGAAGTTGATTTTGTATGAAAAGTATCGCTTTTAGAAGCTATTTCGATTGGACATCTTTTACAGGTGAGAATACTATAAGTCCTTTTCGAGTATCAGACCGCTGTTTATCGATACTCTGATACAATTGATACAAATTACCTTTCCTATCGTCGTTTTCCTTTTTTTTTTTTTATTTATCGTTTCGTGGTATCATTTCGATGGACAACGGTGTATTTATCGTAGTTTTCCTCTTCTACGAGGAATATTTAAAAAAGAAGCGTTCGATTACGAATGAGACGATGGAATTAATTTTAGCAGAATTATAGAGATACACGATGATTACCTAGGCGTGAGATCAATGTCTCGAATAATGTCGTTCTCCGCGTGAAAAGTGACTTTCAGGAAGCCTTGGACCCAACTTTCTGCACTCGGTGGCCGGGCAAGATCGATGGTGATCCTGTAGTGTCTCCCTGACAAGTAATCGAGATTTGCATGTTAATAACTTAAAAACGAAGTTATTAATTTTCGTTAATTACATCTTTCTATTTATCATTTATCCTGTTGTCATCTAGTAACTTTGATCCTATTTCTCGATAAAGAATCGAAAATCGTTTCGAGGTCATCAAAAAATCATTTGCATTTTATCCGATCGGCTGAATGGTCTGTTGCAAGTTTCTAGTGGATTCTTATGTAGGGCACGGTTAAATTAGTTCGAGAGACACGTAGCAATTTTCCTCGACGATAAGCAGGGTGAAAGCAGCCTGTCGCGATTCATAATAATAAATAATTGCGCGACACCTACGCTCGGAACTGCGTGGCAGGTTCGATTCAGCGCAGAAGCGTTCCAGCAAGAATCGATAAAATTCAAACGAAGATCGATGGAATCTAAACAAATATCTAACAAATATCGATAGAAGACTTAAAAAAAAAAAAAAAAAAAGAAAAAATCGATGAAATCCAAGGGTGAAGATATTTGTAACACTCACTGCAAAAGGGATCTTCTTTGCCAGTGGCGAAGAAGAATTTCGACCCGAGCAGAGACAGAATATCCTGTCCCATAGCCCGCCTTCCAACCAAAGCTGGACTGGTGTCCGCATGGTAACCCATAATACCGCAACTAAGACTGTTGTTGCTCTTGCACGAGAAACATTCGCCTCTGAGGAAGCTGGCGTAACTGGAACACTCGTGGGCCACGTATTGGCACTTGGAGTTGATGCTCTCGGTGAAGAGTTTTATGGAACGGACATGATTGCAGGCAACCAGTACTCGCGACGCTTCTTCCAGACCTTCTTTGATCAGGGTTAAAGGCAAGGAAGGGGTAGTTTCGCTGAGATCAGTGCATCCTGGCTGTTCCTTGCCATTGTTCGGGTAGAAGTCCAGGTGGCCACATGGTTGAATCATTCCATATCCGGGAAGCCCTTATCGCGCGATAAGTTGGTTTATAATATAGAACGATTACACAAATAGAACGATCAGAGCGTTGCTCGTGATTCAAACGAACGTGGTCCGTAAGATTTTATCTCATTCGTAATAATCCTCCTTGTTCTCCGTTGGTGAGCAACTTTTATACGTTGATATAAACGCGTTATATATATGTAGTTAACTTTCAACATTGAAATAGCGAAACAAGAAACTGTGTATTAAACATATACAAAGCGGTGCTCATACGAATAGCTTGTAAGATGTAAGATGTAAGATAAAGTGGTTTGAAAGAGCGGGATCAGTATGTATCCACGTTAACGTATTTTTCTGTTACCTAGGAAAAAGAAGCTCTTGCCATCGGTGTGAATGACGTCGACCAACTTGGCGTCGGTGTAGTCCAGCCTTACGTGACTGGGCATCCCTTGGAAATAGGGCTCTGCTGGATCCAGTCCCGTAATACGACCGACCTTCCCTCCCATCTTTTCTCCTGCATATCCCGCGGTATGTGCGCCCAGGCTGTGTCCGATCAGGTGCACATCATTCGGGTCCAGTCCGTAATTTGTCTGCGTTTTAACAAACGATACTTTGGTCTTTCCATTTCGTTTTCCTATCTTCCAATGCAGCGTCTTTTTTACGAGCTTCGACATTTCAGTTTCATAGTCTTTTATATCGTAATGTGTATTTATTATAAATGTTCACATCTTATAATCGCATAAACCAAATAAATAATAAGGATAATAAGAATAATAAACGCACGATACGAGTGGCCATTTGAAAAAACGATATACGCGCACCGCCGTTAAATTTGTTCGTTTAAATTTCGTTCAAAGATAAATCGAGTCGCGCAATATCAAATTCTCCATGATAGTTATCGATGAGTTTGTCCATCAACCAAGCTTACGTAAATTAAGCATATAAAACTGAAGCAGCACAAACAGCAACGTGAAAAGCAGTTTGAGGGAAAGTCCGTATACGATATCTTAAATGATAGATATAAGTAACATACTTCTAGCTTTCTTCGTCGTTCGAGTCAAGAATTTGACATTCCTTCGTATGCTGTGCTTTTGTGATATCCGTACCACCTATAAACGAACCTAAGCGATCTAAAAGTTTGCTTTAGAATCAGATTAAACGTCGCAATGTGCCGTAAAGTCGCTTTTTCCTCTTTTCTTTTTCTTTCTTTTCTTTCCAGAAAAAGGATGTTCGTTTTACCTGCAGGTGTTGAACGAGATGAGCTATTTCAAGGCCCACCAGCCTCGTGTTGGCGGTTGCTTGAGTATAAAGTGGCAAACTTCCTCCACCCCAGTCAACTATGATGACATTGTAGTTGTCATGCTTCAATAATTCGTTTCTCATTTCCTGTGGCGACGATTCAACAACGGATTAGGATAGGAATGTGAGTAAATCAGCTAAACTAGGAATAGAAATGTAACTAAATCAGTTAAATATAATTATATAATTAAATATTAAATAAACTTTCGACTATTGTATTAACTTTTAACTATCAAATATATATTAATTTTGAACATTTGCCGCCCCTACTACTTGATGTGCGAGAAAATTAATAAAATCCTATTTCATAATCAATTTTCGATTATAAAATACACGTTGCTCCAAACATCGATACACGCGAATATTCCTACTATACGAACAAAATAATTCCTCGATACAAAATTAATATAAAATATATTTCCTTGATACAGGAAAATTTGGAGAAGAGTGAAAGAGCGTCGCGAAGAAGCGATTCACTTACGTTGACCCAATTGCTAAGCGGAGTGTCTATGAACCCGTGTATAATGAATTTCGTTTTCCTTTTTGGATCAAAGTACGACCGTTTAATCGACTTGTCTTTCGCGGCTGACAATGTCTGGCCCTGTGAAAAGATGGAAAAAATATTCCATTAAACGAAGATCGGTAAAGAAAGAATCGGAAAAATCTTGTTAAAAAGAGTTACTCACTTCGACGTTATTATCGTTCGTGTATAGAATAAATTTCGTATTGATGACTTCTCGTGGTAAAGGGAAGACATTGAGCGGTCTATGGATAAGGTGATACCAGCTTCTGGTTATGTTCAGGCACCCTAGCTCGTCGTAGCATCGTGTCTCGTTCTCGACTAATAAAATAAAATCACGATAATAATGAATGATATATATATATATAAAGCGAAACGGTTGCCTGGACCATCTTGTACATCGGGTTTGACAAAATGTAATTACACGGCAACCATGGAATGTTGACCTCGATTCGATCGCTACGTGCCCACTGCCAAGGATCCAGGATTCCAGCGGAACAGATAACAGGAGTCAATGCGACGAGTAGCAGAATCGACGCTTCTCCGCCCTCGGTGACTCCTTGCTTCTTCCTCCTCATCCTGCGGCAGAAACGGAACGATCGATTTAGACCTCGTATCGTTTCATAGGAGAACGCAGCTGCGAACGCTTTCTTCGACGAAGATTAATTAATTAACGTCTGGCTAATGAAAAGAGACAGGAACCGAGAGAGAAGCTTTTCGTTTTCGGCTTGAAGTGCCTTAAAAATGCTAGACCGTTAGATTAAACGGGGATTTTTCGTGCATAGATTGGATCAACGTTGCAGACGACTATAACAGTTTGATGTGCTGAGTTACTAGATATCTCGCTATACTTTGTATTTCCCATGTTTCAAGGAACGTACGGTATCTTAGAATATAAACTGTAACAAAGTATCGTGACTTATGTCGTTGTTTCGACTCAAATTGTACCGAGTCATCGTTTCGAAAGGATTATGTCCCCCTAAATTTCTCTACGATTTCTTCGGCACGATTCTCTATTTATATGTATTATCGTCGTATTTTCTCGAAATCATTTGATTCATCGATCACATTTAATCGATCGACACCGCTTTCGTTTCTGTTCGACTCTTCTTTTCTCCATCGCTTTTACTTTTATTTTCGTTTAACTAGCGCATCTGCGCCAAGAAATCTCATTTGCCGGAAAAGAACGAGCCGAACGAACGCGTAAGTAGAATTGGCGAGATACGAACAGACGCTTCGCTCGATCCATCCACGATAGTGTCAAGGTGTCGCGTAGTTGTGGAATATGATAAAACAATAGGGTACCGCGAAAGGAAGCTCCGGATGAA
The DNA here is from genome assembly GCF_905332965.1 of Bombus pascuorum. NCBI lineage: Eukaryota > Metazoa > Arthropoda > Insecta > Hymenoptera > Apidae > Bombus > Bombus pascuorum. Next base: position 7,579,751 of record NC_083502.1, on the reverse strand, counting down.
ACGTAACAGTGGCCTGGGAACTTGCATTACGACGAACAAGGTTCTCGTGGAATCCACGATCCACTCTATCAAATTATCCACCAAGTGGTGTCGATTTCGCGTCGCGCCGAGAACTATAGCGACAGAACTGGACAGAGAAATTTACAAAACATTCCGAAACTCGGGATCTTGGAGTCGTAAGAAGACGATCTGTAAAAATCAAATACTCGTCGCCTACGTTAAACGGAGAATAACCCGCTGATTAAATACCCGTTCTCTGTTAAATGGTCTGGTTAAAATGCAAAAGTCCCACTATAATTCTTAGTAGTCGAAACGAATTAACCAACTCCTTAATTCTCTTCGCAAACGCATTACCTATTCGTCTATTATTACTGCATTTTCTCCGTCCTTACGCAGTAAGTCGAACGATATAAACGAACGCAAGCTGTTCGCGAAAACATAAAACATTACAGAGTAAACAAGCAAGATCGGCCACGATGTTGCATAATTCCGATGACGATGCCATCGTGGTGATGGCGCGGAGCCCCGCAAAAATCGCTAGATGTAACAACAGCGCAAGTAGAATGTTTATCCGGTCCCGTTACGTAAAATCCAGTTTAATTTCCGATGACCGGGGATCGCCCTTTCGAAAATGCTTTCGATACCGCTGCCCGTTATGGAAAGCCTGTCCCGTGGATCGTGGTATGGAGGTTGGCTTTCGGCTGCCGGATGGACCAAAGAGGCTGGCCAAAAACTGGTCGCTCGCATTTCACCACGACTTTGAGTATTAAATAATTATTATTTCGAAAGCGAGAGTGTAACCGCGGCGCCAGCGTTCCCAGTGATTCGCAACTATCGACTATCATGATTTTGCCACCGTCGAAACGAATCGAGGCGATCGATTACCCATTACCCAAGTTTCGACCGATCTAACCGATCTAGCCAATCTAGCCAATCTAGCTAAAGCTAAATACGTATTAGGGTGTCAAGCTATACATCATATTATTAGTTGGTTGGTAACAGTCGGTCAAAGCATATAGCACCGAGTCGTATTAAATTATATCGTGTCGTAGGAAACTGTAGAGAGGACGTAATCGGAGCACGTGGAACTCACGTCGGGAGCTGATGACGCGAACGATACGGAAGGGTCCACGGCTGTCGATAAATAGCGCGAATAAACTGTTGGATGATATAAATTAACCATTCGATCGATCGATCGACATTTACGCTTTGCCATTCAAGTTCGAAGCACCAAGGATAATACGAGACCGATTAAACGAACTCGGATATCCGATTTGTAGAGGTTCGGCCAGTTTCTAAGCGTAACAAATTCGGGTTTAAACACAGTGCCGCCTTCGTCGCGTAAAACACATTTTGTATCGATTTTGGCTAATCTTTCTACGTATACGTAGGATAGGATAGACGCGTAAAAGTACATGATACAAGTAAATCGAACTTGGTTTGTAATCCGTGAAGATTTCGCGCGTTGGTTGAAAATACGTACGATCTAAATCGATTGGAAAGCCCTGAGAGCCACTGTACGTATCTTCGACTCTTCCTAATCGTCTGAAATTCGAACAGGCCTTTTTTATACTACTTTCAACACACCCGCATATATGAAACAGAAGAAGGCGCATTCGGTAGGTAGAAATTTATAAAATACGCTTCTACCGGTTGATAGATAGCGCGAACGATGCCATAACTTCTCTTCGAAGCTTTCTAATTACGTTCTCTGCCGTATGCTCAGCCGGATGTTACTGCAGAAAGCGAACGACTTTTAACGAACTTCGAGCGTCGTTTAGAGATCGTGCAAGTTCTCTTAGCGCGGCCTGATTTCCGAGGAAAAATTAGGTCGATGAAAATCGCGGTGAAAACCGTTCTAACGCTCCTACTTACGACTTCTCGGAGATTCGTTTTGTGACGGTCGATGGAATTTTAACGTCGCCGCTCGTCCCAACATTTTATTTTACATTGTACGATACATAACGTATATTATGTTGATCGCGAGCGGAAATACTAAGAATCACGTGTTCGAAGTTGGAAGACTTTTCGTTTCCTTTTTTTAAAAACGATCGCGTCTGTGATTACCAGTGTCAGCGAAGAAGGTGAACGTTCGTCGATCGTATCGCTAAAATTCCATTTCTTTTCGACGATATAAATCCAAATTCCTAGAACCAACGCCGCGGAATCAACGCGACCATCGGACACCCATCAAGTTTGGCTGGACATCTATCAAATCCTCGAAGAAAATACGGAGCAGGCGAAAGTATTCGCGTCGATGGACAGAACTGTTTGCGTCGATCGTACGAGAAGGAAACGAGTCAACGATATTTACACAAGTATTTACAGGAAACCGCGTGAATGGCATGAATGAGAACCACTGGTTGTCTACATATCTGCGCAAACACGAAGAGAGGAACACGGTTGTGACCTAGATTCGACGTCCTTCCCTCCGGCAATGCTGTACCACTTCCTGCACACGCCTCTCTCTTCCCTTCCGAATCGACGAGGTGCCATTTTTTCGTCCGTTTGCTTCCTTCGACCGGGCTTTTCTCTTTCTCGTTTCTGTCGAGGACGAAGAACGCGTCGCCGTAAGAAAGTCGTCTAAACGGCACACGCGGCGAAAGCAGACGCGACGTAGGGCAGCTAATGCCACTTTATCGCGTCCAACCGATCGTTTCGTACAACAGCGTTCATAAATATATAACAACAGCTAACAAAATTTCGGAAAGTTTCGTACAACACGCGCGATACGTTGCCGACGTTTACATTTAGTGACGCGTGTTTCGATATTTCCGTCAGCCACCGTGTATACGCAAAATGAAACTTTCTTCTTGCCACTTTGAAACGTTTAACCCTTCGTCCGCGACCGACCCTGCAACCATATTTCTACCGAAATCGTTATTACATACTGGTATATAATTGTCACTTATCCGATTAGTGATCACCTACCGTGATGGATCTGTTGCGATTACACGATGTCGTTAGCGTCGCAAGGTAACGAGGTAATTTTCTTACTATGTTCTACAGTACGAGGGAAAAGATGGAAAAGTAATAATTTTCTGATAATTGTAACTCTTTTCAACCATCGTACAGGCCTGGAAGCCTAGAAGAATTAGTTTTCTTTGCGGTTACATCGGTATCAGCGGAGAATCAAATTTTCAATATTTACAGGCGACATTCACTACGATCTTTAGATTTGGTGGAATTTAGCTATTAATTTCGAGGAACAATCTCCTGTAATCGCCTATCTGATCGCTTTTTAACGCGGAAAGTCGCCGTTGCATCACCGGGGATAATAACGATACCATGTGCAGATCGTAATCTCTTAAACGCAACGTAAAAAAAGTTGTTCTCCGGTCGAATTACAGGCTTGCAGTCGAGCAAAGGCTTGCAATCAGAATGGGTCGTATCGAGGATACGTATTTTTCTTGGCCGAAGAAACGCGGACAAGGTTTCGGCTCGTAGCTCGTAAACGAGCACCGAACAATCGTCTCCCCGAATAATCCAGGTTCCCCGAGCAGGAAAAGTTTTGCGAAAGTGGCACGGCTTGTTTTCCTTTTTTCTTTTTCGACAACTCGTGCTGCATCCGAGCGATACTTTATCCGACGTTCGCACACGTTCAACGACAAGTTCGCATCGATTAAATTGTATCGTTGCCGTAACTAATTACACAGGAAGTATAACGGCGCGCGTGGTGGCGGAAGTAAAGCGTATTTACGCCTAAAGGACGATTACTACAGCCTTCTTTTCCTTATAGCGACGCTTTTCGACGCTTGTACGTGCCGTAAATAATTCATATAGAATACGACGTAAATCGCTCGTAAATGGATGTAAATGGACAATAGAATTTCCTAAAATCGAATTATATCGTTAAGTGGGAAATAAGAACCGCGATAGAATTGCTCTTATCGACTATATAAATTTCGATTAATATCGTTTGATGCTTGTTGGGTTCATCGTTAGATACAAAGTAACGATCGTTTTCGTTGCAAGCGAGCGTGCGTGGCCGCATAAGTGAAAGTAATTTACTTGTTCTGTCGCTTTTACGCGCAAGCTCTGGCAAATCGCAAATTGCTTCAAATGTTTCCACGAGGATGCGCAATTAATATTAAGAGGTAGCAGGGTAATTGAAATTCTTCGATGGTGTAATTTCACGTGGTATCCTGCACCGTACAGTGAATCGGTATTTACCACTAGTTTGAAAAGCAGTGAAAGTGGCCATCGCACGCACAATGGATTCCTCGTTTCCCTTCGATCGAGGTAAACAAACGGCTGCGATCAAGCCCAACTCCGATCGATGACTCTATTCCACGTATAACGTTTCACGGCCTGCACAGCTTCGAATAACGTGTTTTTCGCTTCCCTCCATTTATTTTACAACAATTCACTTCCACCGGTTTAATTTACGAACCGGCCTCGATTCTATTAATCGGGGCAATTTTATTAATTCCAATTAAGGTTTCGTATCGATCGTTGAGAAATACGAACCAGACGATACGGCTCTATATCGTTATTACAAAGATCGGCTGCTTTTATCAGCTTTGCGACCGAAACGAGTAAGGGCTCCGTACCTTTTCGTACGTAATTGAAAATTGCATCGAGTGGCGTATAGAAAAACGTGTACGTAGTTCGATTCGAAGAGAACGAAGCTTGAAATGGCACGTCCACCGAGACAAGGACGTTTGAACTCTCGTTTGAAACGCTTTTTCCAATAACGTACACTTTATTGAGATATTTTCGTAGATCGGTTAAAACGAGACACCCTGTATGTACTTCTCTCGATATTAGGTATTCAAATGCTTCCGCTACACGGTAAACGATTAAAGCAATTATCACGTGTTTACGCCATTACGATTGTTAACTATTTTTATATGAGAAATACTCGTGTAATCGTTAATTTATCCCTGACGTTTTCCACGCTCGGACGCGTGAAGCGACAGTCGATTGCCTTCGAGACGTATTTGCGATACGCGAGTCATCGCAGTCTCGTTTTACGCAAAGATGGAAAAATCGTTACGACGTCAGAGTCGAGGTGCACGCCGGTGAAATTTATTCCTTGGTCTGCGAATTTCAAGCCACGCGTGTTACATAATCGCGCGTAACAAATACAGGAGAACAGGAGGGACAAGAGAGAGAGAGAGAGAAAGGCTCGATTACGTTAGTCGTAAACAAAAATCAAAGGCATTCCTCTAACAGCGGTACGATGTGTTAGATCACGAGGACGATTCGGCGGTTCCACGTGCGTTTCTCTTCTCTTTCGAATAGTCAAGATTTTTTATTTCGTTGCCTTTTTCTTTTTTTCTATTTTTTTTTTTTATGCAAATCGATCTCCATCGAAGGTGACCAAACAGGCATCGATTTTGATTGCTTCTCGTAATGTTTGCCAGCAAGATCCGTCTCTTGTGTAATTATCGACGAGTCGAAGGACTCTCGTTCTGTTATTGGAATTAACTGTTCCGTTATTGGAATTAACGACAGTAAGAGAGATCAACGACGATAATAAATATAACTCAAGGTTTACAGGAAGTTGATTTTAAAGACGACAGCATCGGCCCCGAAATTCCTACGACAGCGAAATTGCTATGTTTCTGGCAAAGTCGCGTTTCGCGAAACCTATGCTTGTCTCCGCAAGAACGGTCCGAACCGAAACCGCTCCTTCGTCTCCCAAGTTCACGTGCACCGAGTCGACACACTAACGACGGTTTGTCACGTTCCACGGTTTTAATTGGAACGGTGCAGCCTACACCGAGGAGGAAGGTGGTGAGAGGGATAGTTAGCGATGGCCACGAGTACCGACCGCAAGTGGAACGAGTGTCGAACGGTCGTTGCTCGCAGCAACGTTCTATTCTGTTATTAAATGTATTATATAAAAGCGCAAGAAACGAGACTCGATCTGCTGCGAACGTTCTACTTCGATTCGCTCGGATCGATTTAGACTTAGTTGGAAGCTGCCAGATAGAAGATAGAGTACGGACAACTCGACGGAATTCTGTAAAGCGAACGTTGAATATTAGACGCGATTCGTATTTATAAGTACAACGTTTATTCCATCGCTCGAGGCAGGAAGCGGACAGACCAGGCCCAAGTTCAACTTTCCCGACGATTTCACGTCCGCTTACTCGGCAATTATATTGGACACGCATCGCTGTAATCTCGTGGAATTCGATGACCTTGCAACGATAAGGAACAAAAGTATTTACGGCTCTACAGGACATGGAGGGTGTAGCGAGATTGGCAGCGATTTCGTTACTTTTCACGAACAGTCGTGCAAAGCGTTACATTAACGGAGATGCGCGGTGTCGGCGCTTGCTCCGAAACGTACGTTCGGTATGTAGATACGCCGTTTGAAACCCTCGAGCATAGAAACGTGTCTATGACTCACCCGGTATTATATAATTCCATTTGTTACGACGATTGTCCACGACGTTGATCGACCGTGTTGGTTATCCGGTAAATGTCAAGGTGATTGGCATCGTTCTTTCGATCAAGCTACGTACAGATGCCGATTCCTCGGGATAATTGGTCATTTTGTCGAGGCAAGGTGCGTCTCTCGTACGGTTACGATATATTGGAATCAATCGGCTGGTTGTATATATATATGATATAACGAAACATACATGCATCGTGTACTAAATTTCCCTGGGAAAATTCTTTAGGAAAATTTAGTAAACGAATGATATAACGAAACAGGGTAAAAGTAGCAACCGCGGTAAAAAATAAGTGGAAAGTAATTAGTCGATAAAATATTAATTACGCTGGAGAATAAAATTTGTAACACGTATTACAAATCAACTTGCGTAACAAAATTACTCTCGAGTGGTCGTAAATGCGTTTATTACAATAAGTATAATAACATTCGCCGGAAACCACGAGAACGGCAATGTCGGAGCTGTTGGGAACGAAGGAAAGGCAAGAAAACATTAGCAGGTGGGCGAATTCGACTTTATGGAGCGTTTCACCGCGGCAAATGCGTTTCAACGATAAACCACAATAAGGCATATTTGGCCAGAAAACGTGTTTCTCGATAAATCAGCCGAGTTCGTGCAACTTTCAAAACTTTGTATTTCACTCTGTATTCAGTTTTACTACCTTGCCTCGCGTTCCACTACGTATCTTGTATTTTTTAACATTAATTAATTTGCTCCTAATCGATCAAAGTCGTTTCTTCGAATTGCTCGAAGAATTATCGTTTTCACGCAGCCTTACGCTTACTTTATAGGTGCTTTACGATTTACGAAACATTAGATTTTGCTATAATCGATAATAACGATCGATCCACTTTATTTTAACGCAGAATAGGCGTTTTTTTTCATTTTTCTTTAAGGGAAACGCCCAAGGCTTCGAACGAAATGCTTTATATCGTGTAATCGATCTATTTTCGTAGCACGTTTTGCGCGTAAACACGTAGCGAAATGAGTTTCTGGTGCAGGTATGTTTACAATAGCGTGCATCGTTTACCACCGTTGGATCGATAGCTTTCCAACATACGGCCTTTACACTGACCTACATATCGGACGTAACGGTGGTCGCTGGTTGGCGCGCAACAAAACCATGTGCTCGTTACCATCGACTGTGTAACCCTATCCATGCAATGGCGTTTCGCATGCTCTTTCACATACTTTAGATAAAACACGTTTCAGTTGCGAACGAGGTCCGTTCGCAAACTTCGATATTGCGTTACGAATTTTTACAAATCCGTAGTCTGGTTGCAAGATTCGAAGAAGAATTTGAAAACGCGTAAAGTAAGATGACGTTTCGTAATAGCGCAGTGGAACTGGCTTCCTGAAAGAACAAAACCCGCGACCATATCGCAACACCGAAGAGAAAGAGAAAGTGGATTTTGTCACGTATGTAGCTTACACGCGAGTAACTGATTTTCAGAATTTACGTTAAGGGCTTAAATCCTTGAAGAGGAAAAAAAAGAAAAAAAGAAGAGAGGTTTTACATCCTCGCACTTTAAACTTCACCTTTCGATATTTAGCTAGCACGACCTCGACATCCCGTCGCTTGAAATTATTCTTTTAAAAATATCGAAAGTAAGCGACGCACGAACGCGATGGTCGAAAGAAAAAAAAATCAAATTACGAAATATTAAACGAACTTTGTTATTTTAATCGACAGGGACACTTCTTACGCTACTAGTCGTAATACAACTACTTTTGCTGTACTTTGTATCGTGGCGCAAGTGTAAACTTTGGTCGAGACACCTTGTCGAGATCTCTTCGGCAAATCAAACTGTATTTGCTTTGGTTCTCCGGGTTTCTGGGACGTTATTACGTAAGTTGATCGATAACTAGTCATTGCCATTGAAACCCGATATCGACCTAAATTCGAAAGCTCGAACAACGATAGACCGAAGGAGATAGAAAAAATATACCGATTTTTTCGTTCGTTTCGTAACGTATGGCTTCGACGGCAAAGAGGTTCGCTGTAAGAAAAGTGAAAGTGGCGAGTCTCTGATTAAACGCCTCTATCGATCAAAATTAGCGAGTTCCTCGAAGCGATTAAACATTGTTCGGAAAATCGATCGCAATACGCAATAAATTAGTTGCGCCGCGGATGGAGATTTTCATCGATTTTTTATAGGATCGAAAACGATTCCAGTTGGAACGTTCGGTCGGTGGAAGGAGGAGAATTTTTGTGTTTTGCGTAGAATGCTTTGTAGATTTCTGAAAGTTGTCTGCAGGAGTCTCGCGTCGATAGTTTAATTTATGTGGCAAAGTGAAATGCGATTAGCGATAGCACGAGTTTAGTTTGTATTCGTTCACGAAAGTCGCTCGAATAGTTTGCATTGGATAAAAGCAAGATTTGGCCATTTTGCCAAAATTTCTACATACTACGTAAGGCGTTCCGACTTATTAAAGGACGTCTTCCGTCTTTGATACTTCCGTCGCGAATAATCGCATACCGAATACCACGTTGCTCCGCTGACTTTGCAGTTTCTCTCTCTCTCTCTCTATCTCTCTCTCCTTCTCCAGGATCGTGATTACTTTCTAGTTCAAGGGATCATCGAGATACGGCGTAGATGCGACGATCTCTAGCCGCTGGAACACGATGAACTTGTGAGTTACGATTGAAATTCAGCGGTCATGGAACGAGTTTCCACTTTCCTTTTCGTTTATCGTTCGGTTCGATGGCAAGGACGTTTAATGGGAAATTGAAAAAGTAACTGGTCAATTTTTTGGCGCTACGAGAAATCTCACTCGAGCAAGATGCACCTATGAGTTACGATCGAAATCCAGCGGTCGTGCAACGAGTTTCCACTTTCTTTTTCGTTTACGACTCGATTTGATCGCGAGAATATTTTACGAAGCGTCGAAAAGCGCTTGTCCACGTTTCTTGAACTTTGCTCGTTTGGTTAACCGATTATCCGTTATTTTGAAAATCGAAATCCTACGGAGGGAAATTACGAAAGAACACGAAGAAATAAATCGAGAGAGATTTCACAGACGGTTTATTCCGAAGAGGCGCATTCCCGATAGCAAAATTCCGGCTAAAAGTAAAATTCCTCTCGGCGATAACTAAATAATTTATATCTAGTAGCTGTACATTTTTATAGATATCGATCGAGTTTACGTAAAATTAATTTGCGAGCAACACGCAACGCGTCAGAGAACGAACGCGTCGTAAAGAGGCGAACGATTCGATTCTTTTAGAAAAAGACCATCTCTCGCAAGATGTATCCTCGGATAACGTTTCGAGAAAATGATCCAACCGAATCGCGTGATGGTAGAGCGCAGCGATCCATACGGATGCGGGTGAAACGTAACGTACTTCCTGAATCCTTTCTTTCGATTTATTCTCCGCACCTTCTTCCCATACGTTTCTTCGGCTCACGCGTGGCATTCGTCATTTTGACGAAAACAGCAAGTCGATCGACCATCGTAACGCGATTCACGTATCTCGCGATGCCGTTGCGCGTTGCGTTTTGCGTCACAAGCAGCCGTATATCGAATGCTTGCTGCGATAAACAACGTGTATCTCAGCAACAATATTTTCAAATATCTCGAAGGCAGGCAAAAGTTCCGTTCCGTTCTAATCTCGCGTTAAAGCACCGTCTATCCGAGATATCATCGGAAATTATCTGAAAATGCAAGCTACTCGCGGCGTAATTGCCCATTAATAAATCGCGTCTTTCATTTTCTTCGTCGAGATAGGAATGCCACTTAACTCGATGTAATCGAACGAAAGCCTGGAACAGGTAGGTCACTGCTCCCTTCGAATCCATCCATATATCCTTCGTTTTGAAAGAAAAGAAATTAAGGCGAAGCTGTGGAATCGTTTCGATTTCGATGCTGTTTCACCATTTTCGATGCTCGAACGCGTTGCAAAGTGGTCGGTCGCGACCATAGTTTCACGGTCGAGTCTCGCATTGTCCGAGATGCTTCGAGCCTTAACTTCGCGTAAGTACAGTCTTTATCGAAATCTTTAAACTCTACGAACGATACGTTATTCTATGATTTTGTTATACGTTTTTTCTAATTTACGAACGCTGATAAACCTTTGCGTGTTATCGAAATTTCCTATTAATCGAGGCCAGGTTCTTCGAATAATCGTCGTGTCGTCGTAACAACGTACGCGTTAGTCGTCCATTGTCGGTCGTGTATGTCTTTGTATGTATGTAGAAAACGAATAATTAATTATTACTATTGTTATTACTGTCGTCGTTGTTGTTATTATTACAAGGAAATATAGACGTTTTTCTTACAGCCTCGTATACCCGGTTATCTCGTAAGCTCTACTCAATGTTCGTTCATATACCGTGCTGTAAACACAAAAGACAAGAGTTACGTTATACCCTCCTTATACGTCCGCGTTAAACCGGCGATCGATACCAACTCGCACGCCGTTACGAACGCACAATCGTAGACGGAATTCGTTGTAACGGCACCGATAGCTTTTTGCCAATATCTCGGAAACTATGGCAGATCGACGGTTACACGTACAGGGAGAAGAGTTGACATTTCAACATCGTCGCATTCCGTTGCTTCGTTCCAATTAACGAATCGCTTTTATCCTTGTTCGGTCGTAGGATTTTAGGAAAGTTGAATTGTCGGTTAATCGAGTATAAAAGTAAACGGGCGATATAACCGAAGAGAAGGGGACCTCGGTTATTCGAGAACAACTTTTATCGTTATCGAAATCCATTAGGAGATCGAGCAGATCGATTTTTAATCCGTTTGTTTTGAAAGTATTTGAAAAGCTCGTTTCGAGATATCGGGATATTCGAGCGTTTCAGCCTTCCAAGTAGGAAACGTCAAAGACTGAAAACGAAACAGAGAAATCAGGAAACCGACTCGTAGAGAAATATTCGTTGGACGTTGCGAAAGAAACGTAAGGATTGTAAAAAGTAGTCGTTTCGGACGTGTAAAATCGGAAACTAGCCTCTTCCTGGCGAAAATTACTCGATGGTTAAACCCGTTAACTCGTGCTCCGGCCGCGGAAAACACAGAACGTAATTCGGCGATCGTTGCTGTTGGTCGGCGCTAAAGGACGCAAAACAGATGCAATTCACGCAATCACGAAGAAATCTGCTCGTTCGATTTCGATTCCACCAGTCACTCTCGGCTCGTTTCCTAGTTCCACGGAGATCGTAAACGTTTCTTTTTAACTTTGTCCGCTCGTTACTTTCGTTTTGAGTTTTTTTCTGAAAGTATCATTCTCTCGGGCTCGGCAACCGATTTTCAAATATTGTATTTTAACGTTGAAATCGTCGTATGTTTTATAGGCAAATGTTTGCTTCCTTATCGCTATTAATTATTATTATCGAGTATTGTAAGAATATCGATCGTGTATTTATAGAAAAGATTTCAACGTTGAAAGAAATCTATCTGTATTACGTTCTAAGAGTAAATAAACTCGAATAACGGTTAGCAGTTTTTTAATTACACGCCAATTAACTTAATAATTTCGCAACGTTTTTTACCAAACTCTTCCGCCTCGATATGAATGGTTATTCCTCGAATTTCTGTACCTTAACGGTTAATTATCGTTGAAGACGAGACTCGCTCCTCGCTTTTCGATCTTTCTTTTATCGCCTAATTAATCTTTCTAGTTTTAAGCCGAACGCAGATATCGTCACGAAAACTACCAACAAAACCGATATCGCGTTTTCTTCGTTCCAAATCTTACTTCAGGTTCTATCGTCCTTTTATCCACTGAATTGTTCTTACGATGATCGAACATCGTAATTACAGCATCCTGTCGTACGCGTCAGGACACGACGAAACAAGTTGAACGCTATATCCGTTTCAGATCTTTCGGAATCTATGGACATAGACGCACGCAAAGAAGCAAAGCGTTACAACCCTGCGAGTTTAGTCAGAAGCTGTCGGCAAAGAAACGGGATAAAGTTGAAATTGAACGAAAATCGTGAGAAAATTTTCGAAAAAATGCAGAAAAACGTTTGAACGACAAAAGGGAGAACGATCGTCGGAAAGATGGCCCGTGATTTCCTGTAAACTCGCCAAACGTTTCGACGTGCTCCGCTTCGATCGCGTAAAATAAATACGTATATCGTTTGTCGAGGATTTAGAGTGGCCGGACGAAGAGTCTAGAATCTAGAATCCTTTGATACACACGCCTACGTGGACGTAGGCATGTCTCTGGAGAAAGTATGAAACACTTGCTAGTGTAACCCGTAAGCCTGGCTTTAGAGAGGCCTGCCGCTCTTTCCTCGCTAGCATTGGAAAATTCGTGCTGATTTATTTCTGCGATAGCTTCGGTTTTTCTAAATGTCGCGACCCTGCTGTCCACCAGCTTCGACGCGATTTTCTTATCTTTGTAAAATGGATATACAGTTGGTTGTTAAACATTCGATTTCCAACGATTTACATTTCGCTAAATTCTAGGCAGTTTATATATCGATGTTCGAATATTAAAAACTAAGTGCTAAACTATCTAACGAAAATGGTATACACGAATGGTATAACGTTGTAACGTTAGAAGATTCACGTATGTAAATGTCAAAAAGTAAGAAATTTGCGTACGTAATGCGTAAATGCTAAATTTACGTACGACTCGTAACGACGACAAGCTTAAACCTCGAGCGATATATAAATATTTCTTCCGCAGCTTTGTATCGTCGTGAAAAACTGACGGTAATCGAAGTAGATTCTAAGGAAAAATCGTTGATTAAGAATGTACGTCGGTATCGCGTTACGCTTACTCATTGGCATTCGACGTTCAATATCGACGTAAACGGATCATTGATCTTCCAAGCTTTCCAACGTTTCGCAAATCTTGATAAAATACGTTGCGACCTCTTGGTACCGTATAACGCTGATCGTAAATCAACGTGCATCTCGTACGTCGCGTTATTGCTAAAAGAGGAAACGTTTTTGTACTCGATAAACGTCGAGTGCGAGTATATAATGGCTTTGGGCAGTCGAATTACAAAAATCAATTTGCGACTTTGGCACACCTGCGATCTCAGTTTTCGTGAAAATCGCACGATGGTGCGATTTTATTACTTGTACCCTGAACGAGGTTGCGGCATCTTCTGGCGGACGTCTATACGTATATAGGATTCGGAGCGATGTAAAAGCGATACGAAAGGTGGAGGGGAAGCTTACAATTCGCCAACAAAATCTGATTCTCACGATATGCAACAACGGTTACATTACCCATCTACTTAGCAACGCATTAAACGTATCGCGACCTTCTTGAAAATGTGGCGAAAAACGAAAGCTACTGCTATCGTATTATCTATTTTCATTTATAATAATATAATTTCGGTAATTATAACTTAAGTTGGTGACAAACTCGTTATATGCCAAAACGCGTTCTCGATGACTTTGTATCATGTTGTATTACCATTCGACGTAATTAAATGTAGCTTTATTTACATTCGAACGACGCAAATGTAAACGAGTTCAGGTTTGTTATTATACTAGAGACGTTTCACGGGATTTAGAGTCGCCTTCGAGATTTCCATCGTAGTGCACATGGTATGGAGATTTATTATATTATACGATATACGTGTGTAAGCAAAAACCTGCGCTAACAAAACGACATAAAGGATTAACATTCGCGGGAGAACGCGTCCGCTGGAAGGAGGAATAGAAAAGAAACTTGATCGAGATGGTCCGAAAGGAGGGTGCATTTTCGTTCTATTATCGTGACTCATGAAAAGAAGAAACGGCGAAGAAAAAAGGGCGAATGGATAGCGGGGACGTGACGATCCGGCAGGAAAACAGGTACAAAGGGAGGAGAATCGATTCAAGTTTTGGAAACGTCTTGTACGAAAGAAAACACTTTGTCTTTGAATATAGTCGAAAATTGTATTTCGAAAATAAATAATATAGCGTAAATTTATAGGTGTAATTCGTCCGAGAATACGTAAGCAGCAATTTACGTTTCGATACGCGTTAACTTCCAACATCGCTCGTCCAATTATATTTAACCAACGTGTCGGCAGAAAGATACGCTTCGATGGTATAAAAGAATCGAAAGACAAATTACGTGTTGGAGGAAGAGATCGATGATATTCCAATTATCTTAAATATCGTTATTTGCCATTAAAATATCGTATCTGTGTACATTCGGTGCTCGTTTCGCACGATTCTCGCTTTTTTATTTATCGTTTATTCGCTTTTACACGGCTTCTTTTTCGACACGCGTTAAAAGAGTCTCGGGAACCTGCGACTTGGAAATTAGAAATCGATAATAACGAAGAGCGTTAGGTGGGAGCGAATGGTATGCGAAAGAATGGCTATGAGCGAGCGAGAGTACGTAAGTGAGATACGTGAGTAGTATTAAACGTCAAACCAACGAATTACGACTATAATCGAAGTTGATAAAAAGAGGGAGATAATAACGAGAAAGGATACGGAGAAATACGATTAGCCGATAATCTGGCACGTCGTTTCGCTGTACGTAATACCGATCTCGTACGTTTTGCGCGATTTCAAAGGATACGATAAAAGGATGTAACGAGGAATTAAAGAGGATCGCTCGTAGAAAACTTCCAGGAACAAGGAAACTCGGATACTTTATGACGCAGTGGAAATTCACGAAAGAGAGAAGTAGAGGATGTGCCATCTTTTATTTCCAAAGAAAAGCCGACGTTTCGTTCGTATCGGATAGATGGTACGGACAAATTTTTCTCTGCAGAGACGACGTTGAACGTACGCCATCGTCCTCGTCCGTACATCGTCTTCTAGCGTTATTAATGGCTATTTGGAACAGGGAATTCTCGTATAGCGGTATACGTAGTAAGGTTTGAACATATCGATACCGTTGCAAGTTGTTTATT
The DNA here is from genome assembly GCF_905332965.1 of Bombus pascuorum. NCBI lineage: Eukaryota > Metazoa > Arthropoda > Insecta > Hymenoptera > Apidae > Bombus > Bombus pascuorum. Next base: position 7,564,513 of record NC_083502.1, on the reverse strand, counting down.
ACGCGCTTCGAAATATCCTGTTGGCCAACGTTGCCGAAAACTACGCCAGAAACCACGACACCACGCTGCGAACGCCATTTAAACTCTCGTTTGATAGCGTGCCACGAATTCGAATCGTCAGGAATGGAAACAACGAACGTGATTCGAATGGACGAATAGTTTTGATGCTGTTTTATCCAACGATCTGGCGTTGGTTGGATCCGATCGAACGATACAGTTATCAAGGTCAGTTACCGGCGAGATCGACGCGAGAACATGCGATTCGTGATTTTGTAACGTTGCTCGATGCACCGTGGACGAGATCGAGATGTATAACAAGATGCAACGTATAATATAATAGGGTTAATGTATGCGAGGGGAAATTTTCTCCATCTTCGTTTTATTCGTTGTACATATACTGAAACTGCATTTATCCGAACTTGTCGAGAACCGAGGAGTTTGTATAATTGCAGTTTGAATAATTCCGAATCAAATCTAATTTCATGTAACGTAATGCCACGTAATTTAGATTAATTTGTTATCGCCGAGTAACAGGTCATTTTACCATCGTGGAAGCTACGCATCTAAGATCGATCCGCTTTAATTCGTGTCAATATGCGTGTAACGGTCAATGTTGCGAAGCAACGAGGCAAGATACGAAGAAGAAGAAGAAGATGGAAAAGCACTAAATGAACTAACAACAAAAGGAAACACAATACGGATTTACTAATTTTCGCTAATAACGTGGAAAATAAATTAAGCTGATCGAAACGAGGAATTCTAATTTTTTAGCATCTTCGAAATAAAAGACTCGCAGTTTTTCTACAGAGATACGTCGGATCTAAGGAAGATTAAAATTTCTAATTTCTCTTACGAAAATAGACGCTCGTTCGAATTGTTCGAATTGTATAAAAATCGTAGAGGAAAGCATTAATCAGCCGATCGTCGTGCATTCATCGTGACTGTTGCTTTCACCTTTATACACTCGGTATTTCGCCAGCTGTACTGTTACTTCGTCCTCTAAACCATCCATTAAATCCTTCGTTCACCGCGAAACTGACGCGGAAACCTGCTACCACTGTTCGATGCTCGCGATCTTGCGGCCCTGACACTCACGCTCTCCACTCTGCTATATCGTTACTATAATTATAGTTAACAACGACCGTTATTATATCTAACGTCGTTAAACAGATTTGAAACGCAGTTGTAACATTTACACTAGTTATACGTGTTTATACAACGATCGTTTTCATCGTCGCTAATAGAATTTATAGTATAAGTAATATAAACACCAGTCGGAAACGATGAATATCGAATAACCGAATATTTAGAGGCTCCTAGTGTTGGGTGGTTAGTAGCGTAGGTACCTAGCGCGAGAATACCGTTTTTACTTTAGTATACCTCCGATTATCCTACCATCGTTCTGTTATTCGTATTATCCTGCTATATTCACAGTCTACTTACAACCTTCTTTCCAAGCACCATTAAATTCAGAAATGCTTTCGCCGTAAAAGTACGCTGAATTTGTTATCTTGCTAGCGAATCTGAATATTCCAAAGAAATTTGCAAGAAATTGCAAGCTCAATTTCTTCGTTTCAATTTCCTTTATTTATCGATTTGTGGACTTAACTCGATGCACGAATTTCTTATATTTTCAATATGTTGCCCTCGGAGCCGCGATGGATCGCGATATACGTTTACCAGAACGTTTAACCATTGCGAAATATCGTATCGCGTTCTTTTCTGACGATATTAGCCAGGCCATTCGCATCGTCAACGATTTCGTAATTTAGGAAAATCTTATCTCGATCGTTGTATAGAAATCGGCTGAAATCGATCTCGTTGCGAAGAAAAAGATTACGTATTTCGGCCACCGTTGCCAGTCATCGTGTTAATCGGTGTAATCGTCTTCTTTAATGGGATCGTTGCTACGTTTCGCGAATTAGACCTGTTCCTTTCGCTAGTTTCATAGCCTCCGAATTAGACACAAAGTTCCTCTAAACCGGTTAAAACGTTTTCCTCGGCTGGACTATTTCGTCGTCGATCGTTGATTTTTCCATACTAATTTTGTCCAGAGTTTGTATTTGAAACGGCACGGCGCGGTTAAGCGTCTCTTCTCCGGCAAATATTATCGGAAAAACGGTTCTACTCACATTTTTCAAGTCCGTCTATCATGTCACAGGCTCACGTGTCTCTCGGTCTCATCGTGACGATGACTACTACCGCGGTCCAATGTCAGCCGGAAAGTGTTCGGTCGGTGTGGTAATTCACATGACAGCCTACCGTGGTATACCGAAGGCAAACCGTTGCCGAGCTTCCGTTTCCCGTGCAACGAAGACGCTGACTCTCGACCGACGAAAGACACGGGAGAAATCGATATCGACCGGATTCTATCGAAAGGATGCGACGCGGTGAGAGGCCGACTCTCGACTGAACTCGGCGAGCGTGCAGCCTTGCAACTTCAACGTTCCGAAATCTCCAGTCCACCACCTGGTTGTTTTCCTGTCAATGGTGGGGAATGCGGACAGATTCGCCGACGCGGTGTACTCCTCGGAATAATTGGCTGGTATTCCTCGATCTTGCTTGCAATTCGTTTTAAAGAGAATGGCGTGGTTCGATCTTGTTTATCAGTTTCTTTCAACCAAACACGGTACGTTTACACGCAACGAAGGAACGTGGAACGATATTTTTCTTCTTCTTCTTTACTCGCTGGAACAGCCCTTTTTACGTTGGATCGAAACTGCCAGAAACTTGAATGTTCTATCGGAGGTTTACCCCGTTCTCACGAAAATCGTGCGAATGGTCGTTGATACGTTTGCTTCGGCGAGTCAGGCAGTCGTACACAGGAGTAGTCGCAGCTTGAGTTCTAAAAGTTACCGAATCACGAGTTACAGTATCGAACAAACGCAATCGCAAATTCTACGATGAAACGATTTCTTATTATATATCGTATTAAGCTTCGACAGTCGGAGGCTTCGTGCTTGCGTTCACTCGATCCACCACCGTAGTAGCGTTATTGGCGGTTCGGTCGAAGCCATATTTCCATGTTTTTCATGCTTTGTTCTTTATGCGGCAGATTCGATGACCTTGATCGTGAAGATATCCTACTTCCTCTTCCTGTTCAACGATCAGAAAACACATTGTTAGGCGTTCCACCAACGCACGATGTTACATAGTCGGAATACTACCAATTCACTCGAAGCGATTGTAACGTAACGTGTCCTAGCAACAGGTGTTCCGTGTTTGCAAACCTAAATAACACCAAACGGCGTTATTAGCGTGAATTCGTGTCATGCTCTCGATCGAGTCGACGAATTAGATACCTGTACACAGTGTGCCGTAGAAAAACGCCAAAGCTATTGTACGTATAGGCGAATATATTTTATTAGCGGAGAATTATATTTTAGGTAAAAATATGCTACAGCGGAAGAATCGGACTAGACAAGGAAGAAAGTAGAATCTTATATTTACGCGATAAGCGGACAATTGGGCCTGAAAATTCGATTTTTGCACGGAGTAAGGGGGGGGTTACTATACGAAATACCGCATGACAGAAATATAACAAAAGTATAATAAAATTGATGGTCCTCGACGAGAAAAGAGGCCTATAATTTTTTCATTTTCACTATCGAGAGAAATATCTCTTTTTCGACATTTTTAATTTACCGTGTTACCATTTCGTTATGGTTATTTTCATGGCTGCAGTTTCTCTCGGAGCAAGCAGCGCGTTTAACGACAAACGTTTTCCGATCGTAAAAGCGAAAGAATTCGATGGTGCAACAGAGAAATTCCCGAGAAATTACTTAAATAGCGGTCTTTCGTTCTATTAACGCTAGCGTCAGGCTTTACGATAACGAAACGTTGTTTTTCTTCGTGGCGAAATGTAACCACGTGTACTTTGAAACAGTTTAAATTTTACTTTAAAATTAGCTTTTTATTTCTCACCTTTTCAGACATACCGCCACCTTAGAAATGTTGAGAATCGCATATCGCTCTTCTCTGTTTAATATACGAAAGAAAATGTATAATATCTAATTAAAGGTAGCAAGAAGTCTGATGTACCCGAGCCTCTAATTTCTTTGAACCAAACTATTTTTCGTTCGATTCTCTGAACGATTTGGAAAATTTATTTTACGGAAATTGTACTTGGAACTGTTGAAGTGGTCATCGCTTCCAAGAAAACTCTACGTCCGTTTTCTCAAGTTTTCTCAAGCACCGAGACCGTCGTCAGCGTATAAACGAGAGACTGGGTCGAAGGCAGACCATAAACGGTACACAGGCAACTTCAGGGTTTTCGGTCATAGGGTAACGCATACTTTCTACCTTACAATTTATTCGCGCGTTCCTTTGCTCGCATACATCTGATAACCTCGATAGAAACAAAGACGAAAGGATAACAATTTTAAACGACGAACGATTCTAGCTAACGCGCAAGCACGATGGGTCCTTTTAACAGCTACGACAAACACTTTGGAGCAAGAAAAACGTCGCTCGGGCCAATGAGAGACGTTCTTTTACGTAATCGGACAGACTTGGCGCGTAAACTAGAAATCGCGAAGCGGCGAGGTAATTGAATCGAATGGAATTGAATAAAACCGCGCGCGGAGCACCGACTTTCTCTCCGGATCACGTAATAAGTCCGAAATATTATACCTACGCGCGCATATGTCCAAGTTATGTCATCCCACGGTTTCTTCCCTTTCGTTTTTCTCCCTTTGGTTCGAAAGTAAAACGTCGGATTTCGGACTCGCTTCTCGGAAGAACAACGACGCGATTTGCGTGCTCGATAATCGGCGCCCGTTAATCGCTTTCGAACGGCGCTCGCTCGAACAGAGTTAGACGATTTCCAAATCTAACAAAACGAACAAACTCTGTTAATCTAATTGGAAACATTGAACTTTAATATCGTAATAACCACTTTGTCGATTATTTTTCCTATCCAATTAGAAGATCGGGTTGATCTCGCCATTAAGACGTTCGATCGAACGAAACTTCTTTCTCGACAAATTCAACATTCGTGTTACGAACGTCGTATCTCGCAATGTTGCAAACTATTTCACAAATCAAATTCAGACTTTGATCGATAGATTACGGATAGTTGTGCAAATACGTATTGTGATTTTTCTTGCCTTCCGATGATCTCTTTTCTCCCATGACTCTTCCTTTCCTGCGCTTCTTTGCTATATGTAATTCCTTCTTACGTCTTGTAATTTCCCTATACTATGGAATACCATTTTTGTAGCGGTGGCGAAATGCCTAAAAGTATACGCGCACGGACATTATCGAACCTCCTTTTTCGAGATTTAAAATTTGCTTAAAAATCGATAGATTCGCATTAATCGTATTATCGTGATATTATTATTATTACTGGCAACGAAAAGTTATATTACAAGTTAGAGCTAATATTTATCCAACTTAAATATACGGATTTAGTGTCGTGTGATATTTTTATATCGTACCAAGCCTAGCGATGCAAATCGGCGGAATGAACAAAGTTTCAAAGTATAGATGAAAGAGAACCGTGCGAAATATGTGACAGGAAAAAGTGAGTATCGATTAAACACATTTTAAAAGACTGCCGAACGTGTAGCGAACCAAGCGGGAAATATGCGCAGCGATAAAATAGCAGGCAAATTATGAAAACAAACGCCGAGGAGGATGTAAAAAGACTGCACTTTGTACGGAATGCAACGAGAATTGGAGGAATTTACCTACAGCACTGAGACAGCGTACCTATATTTAGGATAACGTGACTTTATTATTTATTACGCTAGTAATAAAGATAGAAACAAGACTGAAACGAATAGCAAAAGCAACGCTATATGAAAAAACTATCGTTACTATACTTATATCTACTTATATACTCTTGTAATATTACTTATTACTTTCTTACTCGTATTTATAACTCATTTATTAGCTAATTTTTCCACACTTTTTTACCGCGCTACTCGAACTAATTAGTGGATCGTTTCCCGTTTCACTCTGACTTTTACATCCATTACCCGCGTCTCTGCATTTTTTCTTAACGACTGTCGCGAAGCCGATATTTATTACGCTATTTATCGCATTCGCCCGAATAAAAGTTCGATTTAATTAGCTTTTTTAGCACGGCATTCCTTTATTTTCAAGAAGATCTTCAATAAATTCATTCGTACTAACGATTCTCTAGCTTGTATTCCCAAATACGTTGTTGCTTCAGCGAACAGATATCTAGTAGAGTTATTTTCATTATTAGTACGCATCGATCATTTTTATTGCCAAATCTTTTTTCACGAATTCACGGTCGACGGGATAGCAGATGCCATAGCGGATGCCAAAGTCTCGGATAAACTATATTTTTAAGGAGAGCTATGCAACTACTCCGTACCTCTGTTAGATAAAAACGTCCATCCCGTGGCTACGTTCAGCGACCACGTTTAGTGTCAGTTCGAGCCCAAGCCTACTGTCAAAAATCTCGGGCAAACATAACCGAATTAAATCATAAACAACTGTTTCTAAGTTTTTATTTTAAGTACAGCTAGAATAAAATTTAATCTCCTTTCATCTCCTTTCATCTCCAACATATCGCAACTGAAATCTATACCGCAACTGTTTCAACATCGCATTGTAGAAAAATATTCTGCGAAGAAAAATGAAAATATAAATTTCCAATTAATCGCTTGGCTTAGGAAAATGTATTTGGGAATACGAGTTTTTAAGCGTAATATTAATCCTATATATCGCTTCTCGCGTCGATATCGATAAATTATTTCATTTATTTATCTCGTACTCCGCTTGCCTCGCCGTTGAAGGACGACAAAGTTGTTTATATTATCTGATTATAATTACCGCAAGGTGATGGTGCAATATCCTTAACCAAAACAGGAACTTTTCGTTGTTTATCTCTGACCCTGATCTTCCTCGTCTCCTGCCGCATCGCGCTCTTCCTCACTCTCTACCTCACGATCCTTTTCGATACCGTCCAGCTCGGCTCCCTCCTCGTTCGAAACATTCTCTATCCTCGAAATTCCTCTGCAAATTCCCTCTTCGAGATTATCCTGGAACATGGTTTTCTGCTATATCGTATCCAGGTCGTATCCGACCATCGCCACCGTACGAACATTTTTACCGAAATCTCGTGACATCTATGAATCTTCCTTCCGAAATACGTAACCTTGCACTTGTATACTTCTGTAACATTACCTATTACTTTCTTACTTGTATTCGTTGGCCGCTTATCAGTCAAGCCTGTAACAGGCGAAAGCGTAACGCAAGAATAACGGCAATAAGATAAAAAAAAAAAATAATATTTTATTAATCGTGGAAGGGGGCACTTTATCGCCCTCCTCTGACTCCGCCACTGTACCTATCCACGAGTGCAAATCGCAGGGTCACCGATCTGCAAATGGCAGAAAGAAACGGATTTGCGTTGTATGAAAGCAGCCGTCAAGGTGAAAGAAACACGCGGGCATAATCACGGTGAAAGGAAGCTCCGCCATTACTCTGCGCCGGAACCGAAGCTATTATTCCACCCGGATGACAGAGACAGACTGCGGAAAACCGTTCCGCGACGTTTGTAAAGGTCGCGTTTTTCCGCTCGAGCAAGACCGTTTGCGTGCGTGTCTCGCGTCTTTGATAGCGTCTATGAATCGAACGAGCGCGAGTTTGTTTTCTTTCCTCCAGGCTAAATTACTATGAACCTCGTTGCAAGAAGATTGACGTTACCCGAGGATGAAAGCCGAGATTTGCATACTGCGACGTTCAGTCCGATGGCATCGTGGGAATTCTAACGGAGAGCCGTATCGTACGGTATTGTGTGTCGGGCTCTCTCGGCTCGGGATCTCGCTCTTTCGCTTCTCACCCGTGTCACGATTTTTTAGTTTGCGTTTTGAGGAAACGCTCGTTACCGCCAAGACTAAGCTAAGTACGTTACGCACGTTTATGGGAAATTTAATGGAACAAAGATTTTTTTCTGCTTCGTAATTGACGCTATCTTACGATTCTTCCTCTTTCGCGATTCTCCTTAACTTCGTAACGCTTCCTGCGTTACAATTATTTCCCGCCGACCCTCTTGTCTCGTAATTTCTTCTTTGTTATCGTTTTTCCACGCCTACCGTTCCTCCTAAATCTTCTAGTTTCGCCAACAGTCCTCCGTGATTTCTCCCGCGTTACGATTCCCCGTACATTCCTATTCGAAGATAGAACCGTACGGAATTAGATCGAAATAGGTGACAAAGAAAAACGAATAAGAACGACAAAGGGGATGGTTGACGTTTTCGTTTCCGACGACTTTACGACTTTCTCGCGATTACACGACACCTCGGTAATTGGTAATTGGCGATTGCTCGTTAATCGAATGTCGTTAGGCGATAACTTTCAGAAGAATTCGCTTGATTTACCGATTGATTTACTACGATGTTTACTCGCGTCGCGTCAAACTTTGAGGCGAGATAAAGATTGAAAAGAGAAACTCGGGTCAATGCGTCGAACGGTCGCGTATAAATCGCCAGACTGTTAATCGCTGATTATGCGACTAATCGATTATCGACAAATGATCTTATCGAGTAGTTCTGCCGATAACTACGTTCCCGTTAAAAAAGTAAAAAGTAAGATATTTATGTCCTTTGCTTACTCGGTTAGAGAAACGATGTTCCTTTGAGTTTGGAATATCAAATACTACTTTTATTTATATTCACCTTGACGTACGGATAGCCTCTTCTTCCGAAAAGTTACATTTGGAAAACATCGTTAGAAAAGTACGCTACGAATTATTAGAAAAAAGTATATTTATTCCTTAAGAAATAAGTCGTACAATAAGCAACAAGTAAATGGTAAGAACGGTCCATTTATAATGTTATAGCGTCAACGATTAATCTCGTACGGTGGTGTGTGAAAAGCGAAATCTCGACAGCCAGAGTTACTACGAGTCTCCTTTAAAGGGTCGATTTAAAGGTTCGAAAGATGCCCCTAGGTTGAAATCACGTTCAGCCGAGCTATATGACAATTCTCGGTCGTCAAGATCTTTGGTTGCTTGGCGAGCAGAGCTCTCGATTCGTCAGGGCACACGGTAATGCTAGATCAAACAGAAAGAAGATTTCGCAACTTTAGATATTAAAGTTGCAAGCGTGGTGAACCGTGCGTATGCGGATATCCTTGGTAACGATCGGAATTCGTTAGTAAAAATCGACGTAAACTACTCGAAGCCATCGTTGTAACACGGTACGTACCTGTGAGCGGCCTCCAAACTCTCGACGCTCAACGAGTCGATATAGACGCGAGGCGTGTGCAGAAGCCTCCACGTGAGCGGATTGAAAACAGAGACTCGGTACTCCCACGAAATTTCCACCGATTCCAGTTTGCCAACCACGTCGCCAAGCAGTACCACGGTGTGAGTGCTACCTGGTTCGTAGTACATCGATTGAGAACTGAGCGGCATTCTCCCTGACTTCTTTCCGTTTTGTCCGATTACTTTAAGCGCAAAAGTCCCAACTTCGCCACCGTGGTCCAGGCTCTCGTTCGTCTTCGAGACGTTGATGACGACTTTGTAATGGCCTCCTGCAAGTTTATTCGCCTCTTAACGATTTTGAACGACCGTTCGTCTCGTTTCTCCGAGTAACCAGTCGATAATAATAAAGTTACCGTACAATCTGTACACGCGACGCTGTATATAAAAGAAATATACAAACTGCAAAACGGTTTGGCGGATCCAGTCATCGAGTAGACGGTTGCGTGATAGTTTCCGGGTTGAGCGTCTAATCCAAACTTGGGACAGTACTGATTCACGCAGTCGAAGCAGCTGCCTTCTAGAAACTTGTCCCAAGAGGGGCAAGGAACCGTCAGAAACGGGCAGTCCGTGTTGATACTCTCTATGAAATACTCGTAACTGCGGATGTGATTGCAGCTGACGAATCTCTTTATCCCTGAAATCCACAGTTTCGTCTATTTACCTATTTATTCTTTTCTGAAAAAGATTATACTCGAGCCTCTCGCAACGGTAGTATCCGAAAATAATCCGAAGGTTCTGCCGTTCGACTATTTAGTCATGCTAGTAACAGACATCCTGCACCATTTTAATACTGTTCTTTTATGTAGGTATCGTAATACGTATCGGGACATAAACTGCGAACGTAAATGACGAGAACGCGTTTATTTCTATTTAGTAGAATTCATCGTAGCTCGATAGATACGACAATTGGAATTAGCTTCGTAGCAGATTATATCCGTTAAATCGATTAATAACGTTAACAGGCTAATTCGAATTATATTTACGATCGAAAGATACTATCGGTGGACGGTTGCGATGGAGAAGGCAAGAGAAGCTGGCTTACCACGGAAGAAGCTGCCATGTTCCAAGGTGATAAAATTGAGAACACCCTCGTTGCAACCAGGCTGATTGCGACCACCGTTCGGATAGAAATCGATATGCGCGACAGGTTGAGTGATGCCGAGGCCGCCGCTGATAAAAGGATTGCAATCGGTGTGGATAGCTGTGACGAAGGTGGCATCGGTCGGATCGAGCCGAACCATCGTCGACGTGTTGCTGAAATGCGGTTCGGCAGGATCGAGGCCTTGGAACAGAGAAACCAAACGGACGTGAGAAGCTTCGTTGATCGTTGCTGCAACCATACACTTTCGTCGCTTTGCCCGTTTCCGTCGCGTTCTACGTGTATTGCGTATACCCTCGTCGTGTAAACAGTTTCCCATCGGTCGTAGAAGATTCTTAAAACGATGGAAAATTCCGTAGAATTTCGTCAAGCTGCTACGAGTTCTAACAGAAGCGGACTTTTCGCAGGTAAAGTTTTATAGTTTAGTGGTAAGCGTCGATAAGTTTTCTTCCATCGTTTAACCTTTCGATCTATTATCTCGTCGGACCGGGCAATCGTTTCCGCCGTTGTGCAACGTTGTTCGCTACGTTACGACGATTCACGTAACTATTACGTGACGCTTTATGTTTTCCGAGGCTAATGAACGTAGTATATTGCCAATAACGTACAGTTGCTCACGAAAGTAGTATTCTTACGTGTTGTGTTATTGTACGTTTAAGATGGCTACTTACCGTGGTGGTTGCATACTAATTTTCTACCGCTAGGTTACGTATCAAATATCTTCTCGTACGATAGAACTTTAACAGCGCGCAATTTCTACGAAACATCGGGTATTTAATTAATTTCAACTATTTCGTTCCATTGAAAAATGATTATCTATATACTCTTTCACGTATTAGCTCGTAATACGCTCGTATTATCTCGCGTATCACCTCGAGCAAAATATCTTGGGATCGAAACTCGCAAAACACCCCGAATCCTTGTTAAACACCCTCGCTTCAACTAAATCTACTTAAACCACGTACGATCGCTACGTACCTATAAACTTCTTCGTATCTTACGATCAATAAACTATTTAAAAGTTGTTGCAATAGAAATCAGCCGAATCGCGGACATGCCTCGTCCGCCTCGTCGATCCTTCTCGACTCAGCCCTTTAAACAACATGTATTTTAAACCACAATTATTACGTACGCGCAAGGTCCTTCGTATTTCGTTATTAGTAAACCGTTCGATGTCCCGACAGAAACCCGCGAAGCATCCCGAATCCTCGTCATCCCCTTTCCAAACTCTTCGAGCCACCTTCCCCGAGCAACGCCACTTCTTATCCCTACGTGCTCCCTTGTTCGCTCTGTTTACTAAATCTTGTCCTCGGGCGTGTCTTCGACCGTCAATACCCTGTCCGTTAGAGCCTCTCGTCAACAAGCGTCCGTCCGAAAGTTCCAACCGTCGAGAAACAATCCACCCTACCGCCTCGCGATTCCATCCCGTTCATCAAAAGCCAAGCCTACGGGAGGATCCTGCTTCACCCTCGATTCGCTTTCGTCCTGTGGTTTGCCCGGTCACCAAAGCGTGGTTCTCGTTGGTTCATGGTGTCCTGGTAATTCCCGATGGGATCGATAGCTTGCATGACAGTGGTCTGGGTGAATCCGATCGAACGAGAACCCCTCTTCTCCATTACCGCCTTTGAAAACGGGTTGAGAAAGGGGTGGATCGATCGGAAATAGGAAAAGATTCTCATGGAACGGACAGGTTTGATTTTGTTCATCGGAGGATCGGTTCTGGCGATGGTCCGGGTACGATGGTGGCCGTTAGGGGTTGATCGTGCACCTGTTTAAGGGCTGTGTCGGTCGATAGGGTCGTTTTATCGGACAGTTCGAGTAGAATTGGGAATGTTTCGGGCGGACTTATCGGTTCACGGAGCGAGAGGAAGTTTTCGACTTTCGTTTACGTTCGTTACGTCACGTTAATTCGCCTCCACGTACTAACTTTACATTTTGTTCCTTACTATTTTATCGTTTTCTTACGTCGTATTTAGGCGACGTACAAAATTTACCGAGATAAGGTTGTTCGCGCGCAAGTTGCAGCTATCCGTTTTGGCTGTACGAGTACATTCGTTCGTCGCTGTAATCAGCGCGCAACACACGAAGACAGAAATCTTATCTTTCTAATTCGTTCGTCGCAAGGGAACGCTACAGATAATCGAAAAATTCCAAGGAAAATAACGAAAAATAATATTTACTATTTTCGTTCTTCCATGCAGCTGTGTGTGTGTGTTGCTTTTTAATATATAGAACCGATTATTAGGTTTCCGATCGATCGATTCGCGCGATACTTGACGCGAAGTAGGCGGATATACTTTGCTCGTGGGGGACAAAATGGCCGTGAGCCAAGGTTTTCGGTCGTTCTTCTCTTCCTTCCACTGTTACCCTGATCGTTTCTGATTCGATCGGCTATCTTCGTACGTCTCCGTTCGTTCCTCACCGTTGGTGGGGCTAATTTTATTCCAGTCGATTGATCGTAGCGTACCGGAACAAGCGTGGAAACGTCGCGTAAAAACGAGACACCGCGTGAGACGTTCGATTCCACGCAGTTCAGCGATATGTGCACTTTTTATGCTACCTCGATAGCTTGCAGCTTTTACGTATATACGTAATATAATATATATATATAGGTCTTAAGGTTGCATCAACTGCACCTATGTAGTTAACAGCGAAGATGACGCGACGTGTAGGTTTATCCAGTATCAGTCGGCTCTTCGTCATTCCCATAGAAAATGGGTAAGAATCGACATTCCAACGATTACAACTTTTCGACTTACCAGTGATCCTTCCAAGTTTATGATCGTACGTCTGTCTTAAAGTATATCCGATATAGCCGCAAGTATGCGCGCCAAGACTGTGCCCTATGCAGTGTATCCTCGCGGAATCCACTCGTCCAACTTCGATCAACTGATAAGCCAAACGAGCCGTCATCGCACCTACCAATCTTGTGTTGGCCACAGCTTGCGTGTATGGCGGACCCGCTCCGCCGATCCAGTTCACGATCACCACGTTGCTGTCTTCCTTGATTAATAATTCCTCCATCGTTCTCTGTAGAATAATCGATCGTAACGACAGTGGAATATTAGTCGTACGAGCGAACAACGCAAATCTTTCAGCGAGGCTGAAAGTTCGTTTTTAAAGAAAGTACAGCGAGTCGTTCGGGCAAAATATTCGCCGTCGCTTTCTACGACTTCGATCCATCTACCTGTCAGGCGGACGACGTAATCGCATCGTGGAAAAACGTTGCGTCGTTAGACGAGATCCGATGGTCAGGGCACCGACAGAGGGTTTCCGGATCGCTTCCGCGACGAAAGACGTCGCGACGAGAGTCTCGGTTCGGACGTCCTCTAGCGGCCAGCTCGTTCGCTGCACGTTCCTCCTTCGGAATGGATACCCGCTTGCGATTAGTGGACGAGATGCCAAAACGATTCGACGATCGAATCTCGTTTAAGGACGCGGCATTTTTTCGCGATGGAAATCATCGGTTGCCCGATCAATGGCTCAAAGTCGTAGAAAGCAACGGCGAATGCTTCGATCGAACAATCTACGATATATTATCTTTTCGAATAAACTTGGAGCTTCAAACTGAAAAATTTGCATTGTTCGTTTGTACAGCAAATACACGGAGACATCGATAGACTCCCTGGAACTTGGAACGAGGATAACGCGCTTAATCGGGTACTTACCAGAACCCATGTTTTATCGCCGTTGTCGAGAAAGCCGTGAACGATCAAATAAAGATTCCTATCGTTTTTAAGGGGCGATCTGCGAATAGTCTCGTACTTATCGATTTTGAGTTCGCGTGGCTGTGCCTTATTGTCTCGAGTGTAAAGCATGTAACGTGGATTTATGCTGTCCGGGCGAGCCGGAAACGTGGAGACCGGTCTGTTCTCTCCGGACCATGGCGAACCGATGTAGAAGCAGCCGTACGGCTCGAAACATCGCCACATGTACCATTCTATCGAGAAACAAAGCGAACGAATACAAGGAAAAAATTAGAGTAAAATTGGAGTATCGAGATCGAAGGAGATCGCAGCGGAGATTTGCACGTACCGAAATTGACATTTTTAACATCGATAACTATCAAATATCGGACGAAATCGTACGAAATTTACGGAAAGTCGAACGATCCGTCATGTTTGAAATTGATCCTTATCCTTGCGCTAATATCAAACATCGAAAAGCCAAATTTCCCATTCCTTTATCTGCTAGAAACACGGCCGTGACTATTTTAAATATCTGTCCATCCAAGAAAAGAGTAATGACGTCATTTACAATAGATCAATGTTTTAGTAACATCGTCAAAGGTTATCTCCGAGTGTTAACTCGTTATCTGTGCGCGCTATCGGTTCCTCGAAGGCTTCGCCACTGTTTTGTCTTCGAACTGGATTAACGATTACCGTGTATACATACGTATACCGTATGCACAGCGCATACAGTTACGACAATGGGCACGTCACTTTCGATCGAAAGTATGTTCGATTATGTTGGAATATTTTTTATTACGATATCCGGATTCCCAGCGACGAATGATATTTTTAGAAAATTGTTGTTCCTATTATAAATTCTACGAAAACTTGTTCGTTTACCTGAAGTCGTCTTATCGGGTCGTATAAAAAGTCTATTTCACGAATCGGCAAATCACAAAATCCTGATTTTTGTCATTCTTCGAACAACTTTCTTCGTGCTTAGCCTTTTAAAGTTACACCGTGCGAACAATATTTAAACGCGCTAAAATTACAATTTAAGCTTAGTGCGATAAAGTTACCAAAGACGGTTTAAAAGAGGAATTTCGCACGTACGTCGATGTTCTACGAAATTAGCTACATCGTGGAAAGGTAATTGCCAAGGTAGACTAAACGAACAGAAATTCGTAATAATCATAAAAGAAACGATAAAAATAGAAAGTGATTGGGAAAAGTTAACAGATCAAGACGTCGATAGATTGTTATTTTGTAGCAAGTTTACGTCTCCTATGAGTAATTATATCGCGTTCTGGATATCTATTGACGCAAAAGATCCAGACAAATCACGTGACGAGACATATTAATGCGAGGGATGATAATTTCGACAAGTTTCATCTTCGCGAGAATTATTTACCGTTTTTAGAGATGAGCTCATTATCGTCAAGATTTCGCAAACTGACGCTTTCCCTTTGTCAAAATAATAAAAAGAAACTCGACATACGTCTCGAACGTGTCACTACAACGTGAAAATACAGGTAATTTTCTTGTAACAGGCTGTCGTACGAATTTATATCGCACGAAGCAAACAAATACGCGAGTATTTGCGACGTAGTCTTATTTTCTAACGAAGCGTCTTTTTATCAGGTTCTATCTTTGTTAACACTGTCACTTTTATAGAATCCACTTTTTTTGTAGTCGTACGAAAATGATCAACGAAAACCATCGGTTAAGACAAAGTATAATTATGCGGTATTAATTTTACCACCCGACGATATTTCTCATGTTTCTCGTTAATAAAGAAAAATTTCAATGTACTCACGATCGTCGAAATCAAATTGGTTTTCTCGTTCTTCCGGTGATAACGTGGTTGTCGTTACGTTCATGTTGTCGATTGTATTCTCACCAAGCTCGGAACCCACTTTTTCAGGTAACGTCGCGATCATGTTCGCGGTGTACGCGAGTAACATCATCGTTCCGTTCACAAACGACATTTTATGTGCGTATAGTCACGCAACTCTGCATAACAATTAACTCGAGCACACGATTTAAATCACTGCCTATCTACGAGCAATTTCACTTATCGATGCTTAATGCCAGTTCCAGTCCCAACGCTTTGTCGCACAGTCACTAAACATTTTCCGAAACATATTCTTCCTCTTCTTTCTTCGTGTTACCAGATATTTACAGCGATTCCAGTGTCTCGCGATCTTATTTCGATTCTACTTGAGAAAGATCGTCGAATTGCATCGCACGACGACTCAAAAATTCGTAGATCCTCGCATCAAACTCGAAACGAACGAAGCAAAGTTGGCGAAATTCTAAACGCGATCCTTTAAATTCCCGAAAACGAAAGGGAATCAAAATTTTCTCACTGAACAAAGTCTCTCCTCTAGAACTAAGGATCTCCTCTTCCGGCGCATCCGATCTTCCCAGCCGATATGTACAAGTATTTGTTACGTGTATTACATGTATCAACTGTATATAGAATTGCGTGGCAGCAATGGTGTTCGACGAAAAATGGGCCGGAATCGATAATTTATTACAAAATAAAATTTCCTGCGCGTTGATACATCGATGTCTTTCGATGCAAATTGTTCTTGCATTAATTAGCGATGCTTTCGTTCGATATTTGAATTATGGTTCTAATCAAACGTGACCTTGATCTTCTTAGGCAAACTCGCTCCAATCGAGTTCATCAACGTCACTGATTTTTTCCAGTACCGATCTTCTACCGTATCGTACATGCGGTATTGCCGATTTCTTGGAAAATGCCGACGACGTTCTCTGAAAACAGTTGCCAATTTGTTATTTCGCCAAGCATGGATAAATAAATATTACTGCCCTGTGATATTTATTCGATCCTTAGAAACAGGAACGCTCGGTTTCTCTCAGTATCAAACGTTTACCGTTTATTTCCGAAATCGTATATTTTGCGAAACTGTAACGTGTATTCACGGAATACGTCATAGTTTTATAATGGTATAATAATACTTTTAATAATGTAATAATAACGATAATAGCGTAATATCGCTATTCCATAGAAGATAAGTCGACGTCACAAGATAAGTTGAAGAAAATTAAAATCGGACATCGCGATCGTTCGAATTTCCAAAGGAAATGAATTTTTACTTTAAAAGCAGCGATACTTGCCCTTACCTTGAGAAATCACAGTGTCGAAATCGGCGCAAGGCTCTTGATTGAGAATCGTTTAAAAATTTAGTTCAACCAACTGGTCCGTTCGAGGGTTCGAAGTCACGGACAAGTTCGGCGTTCGAGCAAGCAACGCGCACTAATCACTGAAAAATGTGTACAGCTCCGCTTTATCGCGCCCCACTCTCTCTCTCTCTATGACTCGTTGATCCGCTCTTCTCGGTTAGCTCGATGACAAAGTCTTGGACCAAACACAAGGGAGCTTCCTCGCGGAACCGGACAAGCCACTCTACTCTCTTAATCCGTTGGAAGAGGGTTGGGTTATTGTTCGTGGCTCGTGAACGTGTTTCGAGGAATTTGAAGTTTTGCGCGACATTTTAGCAAAACTGTCCAAGATTGTGATTTAACGCGTACAGATTTGTACGTGCACGTACATTAACGTATTTCATAAATTACGAGGAGAAAATAATTAGCGTCAATAATTTATTCATTATTTTTATTCGATACTCTTGATGGAAATAAATTTCTTCGAAGCACGGGTGCCGTTATTTTTCCAAGTTTATTAAATTATGCCTTGATATTACATATGCCTTAATATCGTCCACAAGGTTTTATATAGCTTCGCTGAGATTTCGTGGAACAAAACGCAGTCCGCTGAATCGCTCGCTCCTCTATTTCGCGGTTGATCGAGACCGATGAAAAGGCGGTCATCGGGCGAATCTAGCGATTCGACGGCTTGTGCAGCTTCGTGATGCCGGAACTGCTACAAACGATGCTCTTGTCGCGAAACACGGTCCGGATAAAAGATTCCGCAGTCCGGATACTTTATCCGGAAACTCCGACGAGCCACCCAAGAGTCGATCGGTCGAACGAGATACGGTGAAACGGCTGCGAAACAAAAATTCTCTCTACCACGTTGAAAGAATACCATCAGGAACCATTGAAAAGGCTTCTAGGGAAACCAGTGAATGAACGTGGCGAGCGATCGATAAACACGTGGCTGGAGGAACGTCATGGATCGATAGGGGTTCCCTTTAAGCAATTGCCCCCAAGTAAGTTGAAACCAATGCGTCTAACATCCCCCTTTGCGCAACCCCTATGTGAAAACAGCAACCTTCTACGCTGTTATACGTTCCTAAAACTCGACACCCCACAGATGTTTCTCGTATTTGCTCGAGGGATGTTGCGAAACCACCCCAAGTATCGCGGCGAACTTTCTGTACGTTCATGAGAGCTTGGTAAGCGAATCGTACGAGGGTTGCATCGCGATTGCTCCGAAACCTGTGAATGACACTTCTGTCGGGGTTGTCAGAAATTTTGGACTACTACCTTTTCTATAGGGGTGATTTCGCGAGGGACGAAGGACGCGGGATAACGACGTTCGAAACGGACGGTTCGGATTGTTAGACGTAGAGAAGGTTGCGTTAAAAGCAATTGCACGGCGTTTCTGACGGCTTTTTCGCCATTTATGAATTACGTAATGGCTTTTTTTTTACCGTTCATCTTTTGCTTCCTGGGTTTTTATCGGGTTTCTTTTATTTTAACGTGGTTAGATAGAGACCGTGTTACGTACGGTTTCTACCGAGTTTAAACCAAACTATACGCGATAAGATATCGAATGAAATTGACGAACGCTCATTGTTTCTTATTTAATCAATAAACACGACTAAGCTCTTGTTATATCATTTTCTACTACAAAAATAAAAAAACTTCCGAAATAACCTCGTTCTATCTAATCTCATGTACTTTTTTTATCGAATATTATATAAATGCATAAAATAAATGTGTAAAATATGTGTCTGTGCGGACACGTGTCGGAAACAGATACTGGATATCTTTGATGCGCTAACGAACACACCTGAGTATACGCGTATAGATCGAAGGAAACGCGGCCGAGAGACGAATACACTTGGTTCCGAGACGAAGGGGCCTTCAGGACCCTTGGAACGCTCCTTCTAACCCCTGTTACCCTGTTACATCGCCCTATCCGATCCCCATTCATTTACGCGAGTATTCGTGACAGGATATATACCCGCAGGATATGAACGAAAGTGCACGCCGTTTTAGAAAATAAATTTTCTTTCGGCCCATAAGCCGATATTCGTGTATCGGTTTATCGGAAACGCTCTTAAAATTTATTCGATTGTTCCAACGATCTGGATGTATGGAAAAATGATCGTACAATTGGCAAGGTTTCGCTAGATCGGATGAGATAACTTTTCGCATCTAGGTAATTGAAAATTGACACGTATCCCCGATTCTCAGAATTTTATCGACACTTTCGATTAAACCCTCTGCCGATTTTTGTACATACGTGACGAGTTCGAAGAAGCAACGTTATCGAAAGAGCAAGAAATTTCAGATAACACCTTGACCTATGATTTTTACTGTAACATATTGTCTGCTGATACGCTAACGAACGTTCATCGTAATAAATCGCGCCGTAAACTCTACCAAAGTTGTTTTCATTTTTACGTAGATAAGCTTGCGATAGAGAACAGGAAAAGATCAAGAATAAAAGGTATTACAAAGATAGGGAAACGAAGCGTGATTGCACGCAGAAGAAAATATTGAAAGATCGATCGTTGAACGTTTAATAAACGTATATACAACTTTTGCTAAATTACCCCTTATTTGATTTTTATACGAAACTTAATATATTTTGTGGAATTTAACGATATTGTAATTTGATCGTAATGATCTTTCGTTCTTGCGTCAAATTTGGTAAATCTGGTACGTGCCCTTGCCAGCAATTACTTTCAACATCCTACCTTTACGTAATAGCTAAGAAACGCTAGTTTACGATTTTTTAAATTCGCTCGCGCAAGCAACACGTCTACGTGCAACGATATAAAAATATTTCAATCGCTGTCTGAACAAAGAACGAATAAAAATAATAGATATGAAATTAGAAGAATTCGTAATTCGATTAAAACTACGAAAGTTGGACACATCTGCGTTATCCACTCAACTATCGATCGTCGTTCTCCAGGAAGTAGGTAAGCAAGTTACTCCCTTAAATTCACTTTGAGTCCTCCGTGTGTTCATAAAGCCCTGTTCTCAATACCGACACGTGTCCGTTCAGTGTCGCGTAGAGCGTTTCACGTATACTGTCTTGAACGTGTAACGATACAACGCGACAAATACGAATTTAGCCGGAGCTAAAATTGTAAATTGAACTCTTTTTTTCTCGTATCAAACTGATAATTCATATACATGGTTATTGATCGCGTAAACAATGTAATTAATATCGATTACCAACTGTGGAAGATTTATATATTCTACGTAGTTGTCATACAGCGACAAAACCGAACAACAACGCGACGTCGAACGACATCACGATATAGAAAAGTGGAAATTTTTAGTGGGAAATTTAAGGCTGAAAAAATTCGTACGATGCACGTAATACGTAGAAATACAGAAAATGTCCAACACCTGGTAAATCGTTCTTATTTTTAATTGTCGAAACAAGTTTCTATTTGGATCCTGCTTCTTTACTAGTTTTTGTTAAAATATAAATTTTTATTCAATTTGGACTAGTTCAGGGTCTACGCGTTTCATCGTAAATACTTAAAAAATCGTAGAATTTCTACGGTTGTTGGTACAGCGCCATGTTTTGGACCACGGCCATTGCTCTGATGGCCCTTTTGGCGGAGATCACGTGACAGTGATCACGGTCAGGGTCCCTAAAAGACTTGTCGTCGTCTTCTAAGATCCTGTGAACAAGGCCCTTTGTGAAACGTCCCCAAAGGGTTAAATAATTCCGTCTAATTTCACGACGATTACATCGTACGCGCCCTTTATCGAAATCGTCGTCCGGAATACCAAAGGGAAGTCGACTGGTGACACCGATTAGGAGAACATGCCTTCGCATCGGTGTCCTCGGCCAGCTATGGAACGCCATAATTGTCCGAGCATCCCTTCTAACTGACACACGAATAGAGACTTTATTAAAATTTATATCGATTCTTACATTGATATTAACCTTCTATTAATTCTTTGAATTGTTACAGGTGGCCGTAGTTCACTTTTAAAATTGGAAATGCAACGACCGACTATAATAATCGCCATGACAATTAGCAATAATAATTAGGTAATTCCGGCACCGAGCCGGAACAATTATTTAGCTTTGAACGATTGAGAAAAAGTTTTATCGTTCGATTCCATATTTTTTTCAAACACGCGGTACCTTGATTCTGTCTCTTGGGACGATCGTTTCTGGTATTTAAGCGTTTATCGTATCGGTTAGCGTGTTTTAAAATCTCGTTGTCGTAGTCGTTCAACGCTAGTTCGTTAAATCACGGGATGGTTGACCGCAATCTGTAATTCGTCGTTTACAAGGTTTTTCGTTTTCCAAGAATTTCTCAAAGCTCGGGAAAAAGATGAAAATCACTCGTAGCGAGGCCCTGGCTGTAGAGTATACAAGTATCTTCTTCTTCTACTTGCTATCCATATATTTGTCCGTGTCTGTCTCTTAGGAAGAGGGAAGTTGTCGCGGATCGAGTCCTTTTGCAGGATTCTCAAAGGGCCACGGCGAGACGAGACACAACCAGTCCTTTCCTCATGGTTTCCTAGTAAAAGTGCGTAGGCGTATGCCCTTTAGGGACCAACAGTCCTCGTTTTCCCATAAAAGGACTTCCCTGTCCTCCGACGGCGTCCCATTCGATTTTCGGCCAGCCTCTCGTCTTCGTTTTATACGTTCCTGCTTCCAAAGTTTGCCTTTGACTCGTTAAACGTATAACGTAAAACATTAACTAGCCTTCGAATCTTTTCACATCTTCAAACTTGCATCGAACATTATCGTTACAAACTTAGTTACGGTACAAGTACGTGCGAGATTGATGAAATACCCGTGAAACGTACGTTCCGTTACTTTGACCGCGTTTATACAAATTTTCCCGACTGTAATTAAAGGCCGGCGAAACAGATTAATCAACGAAATCAATTTGCACGATTTCAAAATAAACGTAAAATATAATATATATATAATAGAAAATGTAAATCCGTTTCGTTCGAAAGTATCGAAGAATTAAGCGAAATAAATGAAACAAATCGATAAATAATTTCTAACGACTTTCCATTTTCTATGAGCGGTTTTTGAAACGCGTTTGTAGGATTACCGCGCGCGCTCAGCAAAGAAAGAGAACGTTAACGGAGAGTCAACTTCGTTTCTATAACGGAGGGTGATTTACTTCCGCCTGATTATGAGCGTAGAGGGGATGGAGGGCTCGTTTAACTTCGATCCGACCAGAATTTTTTTTCCACCGACTTCCGGAAGCTTCGACCAGGAAACCATGAACCGATGGCACTCGCCTGACAACGCGATTGGTCACGCGCATTAACATATCATTTTCCATGATCGATATTTCCTTGTGTACATGTACATAAATCAAATACGCAGTGTTCAATTATATTTAACGTCGTGATATTTACGTTAGATTTATTTAACGATAACGATAGTTGCGTTATTTACGGATATCCACGATTAAACAAAATTTTAATAATTATAAATAATAATTATATTTAAAAATAGCGAGAGCAACAATTTGTAAAGCTATCGTATTTTATCGTTGAGGTACGTAAAATTCCAGACTATGGAACTTAATTTAATTTCAACGGAAAATTTGATTTTTTAATGGGACTGACGACGTATTCCTGTGCGATAAAATAGTTTTCCTAAAGAATGAAGACTGTGTGTGTGTGTTAAGTACACGAACAAACGTGGTGAAAATCGCTGAGCTATTTTTTTTCTCGCTGTTTGGAATATCGTGGAATCAGGAAATCATAGAGACACCAAAGTTGGTCAGGAATGGTGTCCCGCACAGGAAGCGGCCTGGTGTCACATTGGCCAAAAGGGCGTAAAACGCGTCGTAAAACGCGTTCGCCTGGTAGGGAAACAAGACAACACGCACAGGAGTCAACGGTATTAGGAAACCATGGGTTTTCTTATTTCCCAGTAAGATGCTCTCTAATCGTAAGTAGAATAAGAATACGGATTCTCCTGTAATCTATACAAGTACATATTTGGACGTCAAGTATCGGGACACTTTGGGATATTCATCTAAATCGAACGTCTTTTATCGTTTCGATGTTTTAATTGTTTTCTTAAAGTCATATTTGTTTCGTTATATAAAATACGATATTTGTCAGAGTATCGCAGTAACAATAGCAACGAGTAGCAGCAACGTATCCTCGTATCGGATCGTTCCACGAGATACGCGGTCGTTGCTTTTCGAACGCTAAATAGAGATAAAGAATTTCCTCTTGGCGATCGATCAGCGCTGAATTTTCTCTACTTTATCGCTTCTTCATCGAGTTTGCAAGTTGTTTAAAACACCGATAGTAATAACCGTCGTTGTTTGAAACTAAACTGTGAAAAGAGCCGCGTTACTGTCACGAACCAGTACGCAAGAACGATCTACTTGCTTCCTTTGCCTCTATGCCGTTCCACCGGGCATCTGCTCGTTAGCGCGTTACGCTTCCTCCTAACCTTCCCACGAATTCGCCTGATAAACGCTACCAAGCGCAACCAGGAAGTCACCGTGGCAAGCGTCGACGCTCGACTCGGAATTAAAACGCGGCTGCCTGACCTCCATCGAGCTCATGCCGCCCTAATACCGTTGACATCTGCGCGATTTATCTTTCTTCAGCCGGGACAAATTGAATTTACCTCGCGACAGGGTGGGGCTCGTCCGTCATTCTTCCGACTTATTGGCCGCTATATACGGCTTCATACTCTCCTAATAGCGCGTGTGCTCGCACTATAAAAACAAAACCACGTCGAACATGCCACGACAGGTGAATCGAGGGAACGTGCGTGCACACGGGTGGACAGGTGTCCGGCGAGCGTGTATGAAATCGACGACGAACGTCGATGCCGAGGAACGCTGCCACCTTTCAGGGTACCAGAAGGTTGCCCCGCTCTGGAATATAGTCGACGCGTTTCGCGTTATGCTCGCCTGTTGACGCTCGTGTCTATTCGTCTCTGTCCGTGCAACAAGCGAGCATAATTTACGAGGTCCGCGACCTCCGTATCTGCCGTCCTAGTAACCGGGAATGAGGCGCTAAAGCGAGGAATGCGGCTGTAAAATGGAGGAGGATTAAGCGTTCTTCGAGAACAGAAGATCATGACGTGCAATCGACTCGTGGGTTAACGCGGACTTGAACAACACAGCGACACCTTTTAACGCGGCGGCATGTATTCTTACAGTACACGGTTATTTACGTATGTAAACGCATCGTTTTAAAAATCGGACATTTCGTAGGAAAATCGGGCGAGAAAAACGTAATAAGCACGTTTCGTCGGATTTCTGACCGACTTTGGTGCGACGTGATCGAAAACGAAAGCAAAATGTTAAGTTCAGAGACTTCGTAAGCGCTTTACGAACAGCTGTCGAGTCGACGATGTTTCGCGAAAACCAAATCAAACGTACGTTATATCAACGGTACTCCGCCATTATGATCGATGATACTGGTTTAACGAAGAAGCTCGAGCAAGAAGACAAGACGTAGATGGAAAGATGACACAAAAAAGATGGCGATATACAACAACAATCGTAGAATACGCGAAACGGTGAAAAGTATGTAAGTACTCGCACAAGACGTTGAGTTTTCTTACTCAACGCGAAAATTGCCATAGTATCCTGCTACGATCGTCGTCGAATCAATCACCAGCGATGATGACAGTCGAACACCGTTAAGTATCAGGACTCTATAAACGACGAGTAATTTGCAGAAACCAGGTGCAAGGAGTGAATGATCACGGTGGAGTTAACATTCGAAAGGAACAAACGAGACAAGAAACCATTTTCACGTATGTACGAACAAACGTTTCTATTCGCCAATTTACCCAACCACGATCGATATTACGTATTCGGTCAGCGACGCGCGACATTGTCGCGTTACCACCGAACGGTAACGGTATGACAGGCGCAAGCGACTTTAACGTTTCCATTTCGTCGAACATAAGCGCAAAACGTAACGCGGAGAAGCGTCTCGTCCGAACGCGATGCAAACGGGTCGAAAGCGGTGCGCGTCTTGGGACGAACCAAGAAAGCTGAGGACAATGGAGCAACTCCTCTACGAGACAGGGTAATATGAGACGTAGAAATCCGCTCGATGGCGAAGGAAAACCAGAAGCCGCGACAATTCGTAGAGAACAAAAGAATGTTGGGGTGCTGTAACAGGACAGCATGTTCGGAGCACCACTTGTCACCATCGATCCGTCACATTTGCGTATGACAGCGCCTCGTTGCTATATAACAATTCCCGTCGTCTATCCATCGAACCTCGATGATTTTCTTTTTCTCCGTCTTCAACTTCGTTTCTAATCAATTTTTTACTCTTTGAGAAATCTCTAGACGTATTTATACTTTGGGACATTTCAAAATACCGTATTACGTGTACGAGGCTCGGCCAAAGATAAATCGAACTTTGTTCGTAACTTTATATTTCAGTAAATTAAAAAAAGAAAGAAAACAAACAATCGAGTTACTTTTCCACGTATGTTTCGCTCTCTTTTATCCTTCGCCACTAGATTGGTAATTTTTTCATTCCAGTAGAAAGCGAAGGGCTGGGTCAGACAGAAGCCAACCGCGCACGGATTGTTCTACTTCCTCGGTGCTGTTGAAGGAACGTTGTCCATCGAAAGTCCTTTTAATCGGTCGCAATTTCACGGAACTTTAACTCCTTCCGAATGATCGAACCTACGCATCGCAATTTATGCAACGTTTCAGTATGTTTTGCGCCCTCGATGGATAAAACCTTTCTTCTTTTTTTTTTTTCACTACCGAAAGACGGTAAATGATAAATGAAGCACCGCGTGCGGTGGATCGTCTTTCGAGACACGCGTATTCGATAAGCGACAGTGTGCAGATGTGCCACGCGTAATTCGTTCAACATCTGACCGATCGCTCAAGAATATCGCGTTTTAAGAGGAGATCGCAATTTGTTACAATTTTTCGTGCTTTCAAAATACCGTGTTACAAACTCTTTCACTTTTCGGGCAACGCTAAAGCTCCGCTGACAACTCAAGCCCCTGGCTCCGGTATACCTGGCCCGCACACGTTCCATGGTCAAGTAGACCTTCTTAATTACTCGGAGTTTTCCCCCGATACTACGATACCGTATAATGTATCTATAAATCTCGAACTGTATTATTCATATATTATACTGCCATTCGCGACAAGCTTCTTGCACGAAACAAGCGTATATAGGCTTGATGCTATAAGTGTACGGTTAACGTTCGCTTCCGACGACAAATTATCGTTATGTTCGTCGTTTTAGGCGGAGGGGCGAATGAATTGGTCGCGGGATGCACGCTTTAAAAGGGGATTCTAATTCCGTCGTTTCGCTCGAACGAGTTCGGATAAAAAGGAATGCGGTGACAGCGATCAGGAAGCTATAACGGCGGAGAATCTTGCTGATTCCGCGTGTTCTCTCTTTAGTCGTTGTCCGTCAGATGGAAATTCGTGGCGATCGGGCAGGTTCAGGTTGTTCGTTCCACGCATTCGCCGGAAATCGTAGGAGACGTACGCGCCGAGAAACGAGAACGGGTTGTGGGCGGTGACGGAACATTCATAGAAACTCTATCCGGCCGTCAGAGAGGCGAGGAGGTCAATCGGCATTTACTTCCCCTTTTACGACTGCGAACAGTCGCTAATTCTGGCCAAACTTTCGTCACCGCGTCGATTGATCGAACCGTTTCAACGATTCTCTCTCCTTCTCTTTCGTTTCCAGTAGTTACGAACCGAGGTTCTTCCAACCCGGAATTTCATAACGTCGAATAACGTTTCGATACTATTTATTATAATTGCTATACGTTTGTTCGATAACAAGACCAATTTCTATTATTTATTTTCTTACGTATTTCAGGATTTTTCAGTTACTAATTGCTCGCATAAAACGTACCGCGGGCGACTTTTCTCCAAAGGGAAATAGAAATAACGTTTTCATCCCCTTTGTTCCCCAAACGTATAGGGGAAGATGTTACTACCACCTATCGCCCTATGTATCCCTAGCAACTTTCTCAATTTCTCTTTGTTCGCGAAATATCGTTATAGCCCGTTATACACTTTGATTAACTCCCTTTGTGCCTCGTTCTATAACGTCAAAGGAAATTACGCTTTACCTAAATCAAAAAGCATTTCTCTCCAAACCCTATGTAATCTCTCTACCACCTCTGACACGAATACATCGAACCGTTCGAAACCCGTTATACCGAACAAACGAAACAACTTTGCATAATCACCGACGCTTTAATTCTTTCTTACGAACGAGTTTAACGATCCGATAAGAATCGAACAGTTCGACCAATCTCCGATAATCGCGGCTGCCTACTTATCGAAGCACCGGCAATCGATCGACCAAAGCGTTTGCGTAATTCGTCCCACACGACGATCGATCGTAATTATGACCGACCCACGTACACGTTCTCGCACGAGCACGTTGCATTACATAAACAATGCGACGGTGTCAAGAAAAAAAAAAAAAAAAAGGTGATTCCACTTTTTTCGACACCAGGACGCCATAGGCGCGTCTCGGTGGTTCGGTGATCAGGTGGAACACCTCGTGGGGTTTCCAATCAATCGGCGGCTTCCGGTGCTATCAGAGGAGCATAAGTGGGCCGGGAAAACCGAACTTTCCTATCGTTCCGCGAGAAAAACGTGCGTATCGCCGATGCGTCGCTCCTGATAGACGGCGACGCGGCCAAGACTTTTACGAAGCGGAAAAGAAATCGCGGTAAGGAGATGCCGTCGTCGATCCGACGACGAATCAGCCCGTATTCACATATGAGAATGGCGGCGCGACTTGGTCCGAAGGAAAGGGTTAGTCGTCCAAGTGCTTCGAGTCACACATCGCGACAGGGCCGACATAACCGCGAGAGAGGTACCCTAATATTCGTTCGGTCGTTCACCTCGAACATCTTTCCAGCGGACACGTGCACTGGACACCAGTGGCGTAAAAGGGGATTAGCGAGGAGCCTGGTGAAATTTGAGATTCGAAAGAGGGCAACGAGACGCGTTAATTAGATGCTGAATAAGGAATTCATATAGATATCGGTCAGGTATAGTTAGGCTTTCGTTCCGCAGAATATCCGGCGGATATTTGTCCCTGGGTTTAGAAAGTGTTTGAAATTTGACTTCGACCTACGTATGTACATCATCCACGATCTATCTGTAACTGTAAAGTAAATAGGTTCTATGGGACATTCGCAAGAAAGTATGTTCGATCGACAAACTTAGCTTTCGAGATGTCGATTCATATACTGTGATAACAGTCGGCGGCTCGCAACGAAGGAACATATCCGCGTATACTGTCGGCAATAGGTATTATCTACGTACGACATCTGTCGGTTAGATTGGTCGGAAAACTCTAATAAATTTTATTTGATAAGGCACGTACGCGAGGAAATAAAAACAGCGGGCAGTATCGAGTTTGTATTAAATAACGATGCGTGGCAATATGCTTGCCAGGAGTACAGCATGTTCCGGTTTTGATGGAAACGCACTTTGCCGACGTACCAGGCGTGCCAAGCCGGAATCATCGCTTGTCAAAACTGTCCATTAACGCATCAGATCGATGGCATCATAACTCGACTAAGGAATAGGGCACGATACGCGTGGAGGAGTTGTGGCGAATCCAGAGGCGCGAGTAGGGGTCTCCACCAGCCAAGTGCACCTAAGGAATGGCAACGGGTTCGGGTCGAGCCAGATGGAGGAAGGGTCTCGTTCTGATCGTTCCGATAATCGAAAGGGCTATCGGCAGTCTATTGGTTTGATCCCCCTGTCCCAGGCTAACAGAAGTTGGTTGGCAGTCGTACGAAATTCCTACGATCCTCCGTGTGTCGGTACCATAGTCTGTACTCGACGGTCACCAGGTTAGTCACAACAGAAGCAAGGTTTTCGAAAGCGTGTCACGCGATTCGTCGGTGATTAGCCGACGCAGTAGGAGCACACAGTGCATTCAGCGTTTCTACGTTTGCACAGAGTTGGTCTGCCCCATGGATCATGGAACGTCGGACAGCCTACCAATAGGAATAATTTAATCCGATGCCCGAGGGAAAGGGTTGAATAAAATATATTCACATATTCGAAGTAGGCTGGTATACACCGCGAGAAGGTGTTTTGTCGAGGTTGGCACGGGTTATAGCTTTGCCCTTGGGGAGTTATGTTGCTCTGATGATTCGTCCCGTTCTTCGGAAACTGTCGTTCCGTGGACGATTCGGAAGGGAGAACGACGACGATAGAGGCTAGGAAAACGGACAGGACGGGAGAGGAAAATTAATGGCGGGTGAAGCGAGGACGCTCGAAGGGATTCGGGTTGCCGTCGTTGGAGAGAAAGGGTTCGCCTCGTCGGGATTCCACCCACGCTTTTTTCACAGGATAACATCCTCGCGAGGAACCCCCGCGGGAAACCATCGGATCGAAGGCCTAGCCTAGGTTAGCGATGAGATTGCCTAGACCGGGCCTATCCGTCCAACGCCTTTTTTCGTTTTCTCTTCGCTTTGTCGCGTAACGGTTACGAGCAAATACTTTTCCTGTAATTAGGAAAACGATTTTTTTTCCAGACGGACGATATAAATTTGTTTAAAGTTCTCCTTCTATTTGCGATCTACGAATCCGATCTAAAACCATTCCACGACAGAACAAAACATCGATCCTTGATAAAACCGATACTTTCCCTTAAAGTTCCTCTCAACTGTCTCTCTCTCTCTCTCTCTCTCTCTCTCTCTCTCTCTCTCTCTCTCTCAAACTTTCCAGCAGCTTCCCAGGCCAGAATCACGACTTCGACAAAGTCGACTCCCCCAAGACCAAGACCCAACATATACCACCATTCCCACCCTAAATTCAAAGGGTTTTTAACCTCCTTATCCAGGCCAAGAGACCTCCTACATTCTGATAGCTGCCTAACCAGTGTCACCTGCGGTGTAATTAATATTCATACATACGCCTCGTGAACACGACGTCCCATAGCCGCGTGCCGTTACAAAGTAACATAAGCAATGTCGCGCCGTTATTATCGGCGTCTGTCGTTTCAGCATCGAAACGGTCTAAGCTACTCGAGTGAAATACACGCGGTGAAGGGATTTAGGCTAGTTTGTCTGGCGGCAAGTAGCTTCAGTCCATCGACGGACTCGTGCTATCAGGATACCATGGAAAGGCCAGCTGATTATTGGATGACACACAAAAGTGCCAGGGGAACATAAATTCGTGTCACGTGATTTTCCACGGAGTTAAACATTTACGATGATTAACGCGTCGATAAAGAGACGATCAACGATGGTTCTAGACAATACAAGAGTAAACAAGATGATCAGGGGAGGAGGAACGTCGAGGAGATGATTCGGACAGAGAATTGGGGTGCGTTACCCCTGGGGCTGGCACCAGTCCGGTTCATTCTCCGCCAGGAGGCGGTTCGGAGGATTAATGGATTGTGTCGTTATGTGCCTCGACCCGGGGGTGGGATTATTCCAATGGGATGGACGAATGATGCTCTTTATGGACCCCCTCGGTGCACGTAGATCGCTTTACAGTGCTTTCTGAAATATTCTGCGAGAGGAGCTTATTAACCAATTACGAGCTTATCGTCTTCTCCATTTCGTATCACTTGTTATCGCTCCTTGAGAAACTCCATCGCCTTTGGTGGTTTGGTATTATAATATACACATATATATATATTACGAATAATTTATCTTCAATTCGTGCCGAACCTTTTGTTGTATGATCAATTATATAATTCTATATACCGCATACCATATATACCGTATATAGGATCATTACGACGAATAGTATCAAGCTGTAAATAATTTATTTCGGACTTCTTCTTTCGCTGAATCCATCGTCATCGCGAAACGCAATCTGATTTGTATAATTTACTACGTACAATACGATGTATAATCTATTTTCTTGATTGAACTTTAAATAACTTTAAATATCGTAGGTTAACGATATTAGAAAGGATCGTTATGCTTCTATCAGTTTCTAGACACTGGATTTCGCGTTCGATCTAGGAGGATCGTAAATTCTCGCGACAACAACACGCGTGAAATATTTATCAAGCTGCCATGGAAAGATAGAAGAAACGTTTTACAGATAATAAATGATAATAGAACGTTAGAAAGTGTAATCGTACGTTTCCTTTCATTCCGTGAAATTCACTTCCTGAATCCTCGCCCAGTGAACCTCTCATTTCCTCCATTTATATAACCTGCTTAAACGAGCTCTCTCAATCACGGAATCCGTTCCCTCGTTTATAACATTGTACTACTTCCATGAATTAGTACCTACCAATTAGGACTAACTAACGCGGTGTAATTAAGTCTAGGTTATATAAATCAGCGTTATCATTGTACGAAGCAAGCGTTTCGAGAGTTTTTTTCTCTACGGTCAATAGTACTGAACGTTTGAAAAATATCCAATTCTAGCGCTTTCCTACGTATGTAACGTTCTATCGGTCCATTCTGTACTCCGTCTTGCTAATTTGTGCATTCTACTTGAACGTTCGTGAACCTAATCAATTAATACCTAAACGTTACAATAAATACAACGGCGTGGAAATATATGTGTCGTAGTCACTGTATAATCCTTTCCCAATATTTAAATCATACCCCTATGCCCGAAAGCACACACACCCGTTCCCCTATACGCCCACAGATCACGATCACAGCCGATCGATCAAGCCGCATAAAAGTACGTACTGTCGAACAATATAGAATTTGATATACCGATTAAAGAGTGTGTAAATATTACGATAAACGCGATAACGTGACGATATATTTCGTAATCACGGTGCAATATCTTGCCACTGTTTCTGAATTTACAGCTACGAATCTGCAAATTGTATCCATAAACGTATGCATAAACATATCGAAAAACACGTTCATCCGTTCCCCTATTCATCCGTAGACGGTCACATCCGATCAACCATATCCGATCGTAGCACCAAGTTTGGGGTTAAGAAGGTGCACCTACACAACGTCTTCTGGGCGTACATCAGCGACGCCACGCAGATACACCTAACGCCTGGGCGTTTCCGTCTTGGAGCTGCCTTCCATCCAGGAGCAACGTGCTCGGCGTGGCGTTGACCTGTTCGCTCGGACCACCGAAGACCCCGCGGCGAGCAACGTAGCCGCCGTTGGAATCCGATCTTACGCCGCGGACGATCGGTACGATTTGTACCCGGTGCTCGTCGCCACGAGGTCGCGATTCCGCACCGCCTCTTCGTGTCATGGTTCCGCCCCGCGAGTTTGACGGCCTGCCCTCCGCGGGAGCCGCCCCCGCTCTTTGAACAGGAACACAGAAACGCGAAGGAACCGACCCAGGGACGAGGAGACGGGCAGCTCGATCTCGATGAACTTGGCCTTGGCGCTGGACACCGCCGCCAATGGGAACAGCGGGGATTTTAGTTGCAGTTGCAGCGGCTCGCGGACGAGACACCGAGCGATGGACGTTGTTCCGAGGTGATTTAGTGGCTGCAACCACCGATGGAGTTATGTGTTTCTACTCTCGGGTATGACGCGAATTCGGTACATCGGGTAAGCTGGCAGCTGGAAATGTTCCGAATCACCGATATTTCTCAGAAATGTCTCTTTCAATTGGACGTACATCCTGCGTAATACGGTCCTGCAGATATTTCTCTCTCAATTTCTTAGACTCGTAAGACACAAGCACTCTCAATTCATTCTCAATTAACGCGTTTCATACGATTCGAGCTTAGAACAGGACACGAAATGTGTTTTAAAATATATCAAATATCTATATCCACGTGTATATGAATTAATTTTCTCAGATTTGTCGGACCACTGGTCGTGTACCACGGTGCGGGAAAGTTGCCACTAGAAAGTTGAAATCGACCCTCCAGGCGGGTCTGGTAGGCCGGCAAATCGACACTGGCATGCGTAAACATAGGCTTCGAAACCCCAAAGAGGTGGAGAGCGTCCTAATGAATCGCGCATGCCGCATTGCGCAACAGTGTTCTCCTTTTCAACAATCCCACTGTTCGTCGATGGGGTAGGAGCATGCGTGAGGGGTTGTAACGTGTGTGCGTTGATATAATCGGTGAATACGCGTTATGGAAAGCAATTTGGAGGGTGGAGTTGAACGATCTCGATGGCGAATGAAAGCAATTTGGTATTGTACCCGCGGGACTTGTATCTATTCTTCCATTATTGTTTATCGATGTCATTCGTTCTCTGTATTTTCTAGTCGTCTTTGAGCATTATATTATTTTTCACCATATCCTATATTATATGCTACGTTTCGCATATTTAGTTCGTTAAAACGTTAATACGACCAACCTACGGACATGTAAATAAGAAGTATAAAATCGAACGAGATGTCTATGCGCTTATGGGGTGACTGGAAAATGCACAAGTACACCGAATGCGTATACGTATCCTACGTATCCTTAAAATGCCCGCCATTGAACGTCAATGCGACAGTCGATAGAAATATTTAGAAAACCGATATACGATAATATCGCTCGTTTCGTGCGTTACCCATCTTCGTAAATCTTTCCGCTGTCTCTACCATATAACGATCAGAGGGTAAAATTTATGGAAACCCGTGAAAGGGATGCCGACAGCCACGTGGCATAGTTGCACGCGCCTGCGCCTTGATACTGTACGGCGGGACGAGCCGTTCCTTCAGGATCGTTCGCGAAGAAAGGTGGAGAGGTCGGAGGACAACGGTCGCGCGCGCGGCTGGGTAGGGGACAGATGGTCGCACGAGGTTGGACGAAAGGGCCAGGCGCACGCCAGTCGAAAAAGGGTGCGACCTTCGTTGGCCGAGGCCAGCCCTCGGGGAGACCGCGCCCACGCATTTTCAGCAGGATCGCAGCACTTGGATGGAGCTCGTGTGGCCTTGGGAACTCTCCGCCCGTGTTGGTACACCTCCTGGTCCCGCCGAAGGGCCGCCAAGGGCCTACCCCCCTACTATCCCCACCAAATACTCTTAAGATATATTGCATTGGCTGCGTAGCTTGTGGCTCGTGGCTTGTGGCTCGTGGATCGTGGATCGTGGCTCGTGGATCGTGGATCGTGGCTCGTGGCTCGTAGCGGGCGAAAACGGGTTTTTACGATCGTAAGTAATACGGTACAAATGAATGGTTCGTTCGATCGGAGATAAATCGAAGAAGCGAGATTTTTCATCTTGAGATGCGTATTCCTTTTTAATGTCGTATGTGTTCCAAAGCATCTTGTGATTTAAATGTATGTACGAATCATCGTACAGAATATCGAACGTTGATCGATTCGTATTTAGATATTAACGATATCAAAATCGAAAATATTTCCAAGCTGCAAAAATGTGATTTTACAGATATTGCAGACATTTAAGGGGCGCAGAGGTTGCGAGAGATCGTAAGAGTAGTCCTCGCCGAAAGTTCTTCTTAAAACACTGCGTGCGTGGTTTCTAGCGTTTTTGTAGGTAGGTTGTCGAAGCGATGAGATACGCGGAGAAATTAGCCGTGGATGGCCTGAGTGCGCTTCACTCGCAATGAATAAAGTGGTTTACGAGGAAGGAAGGTGGACCTCAACGTGGTTCGATTCGTTAATTGGAAAAGATAGATTTACATAGTCTCCGGTCGTCTGGTATACTTTACACGTTGCATGTAATTAAAGGATTGATATTTTTATGCGATTATTATTACACGAATGTATAACATTTTGAAAATAAATGTGCACTCTTTTTTCAAGAATCTAGAGAGCTTAACTTGCAAGTGTCAAGTATCAAAGTTGAAATATCTCCCATCTTTTTCCTCGCTTCACCGTTGTTTCAGTCGAAATACCGAAACGTTATTTCGTCCCACATATTCATTCATTCCCTTACGCTTTTTCTTCAACGAGGCACATCTACGCATTTCGAACAGGATCTCATCAGATGTTGCAAGGTGAATATAAGATTCTCGAATCATGTACGTTTTGAAGGACTCTGCTACCTCGGACGATATCCTGCTCTTGTTGAGAAACATTATGTCGCACAAAGTCCATGATCTTTTTTTCAATTAAAAGTTATGTTAACGTAACGAACGTAGAAAAACGATTTATTTATTTTTAATATACGAAATTGTTCGTTTCTCTGTGATTCCTATTAAATTTTCTTATTGACAAAATTCTTCTTATCGAGTATCACGTAATTGCGATAAAGAAATTCTTCGAGCATGCAAAGTAATCACGAATTAAGGATATAATATCAATGTGAAGTCATTATCGTACGCGTATATACAGATAAATATCTACAAGTACAATTTCCCTTCAGATACGCCCAATGATATCTTCCACGTAATGGTATTTCAATAGCGCGTACTCGTAATTGCCGGCTCGCGATGGCCGCTAGGGTGTTGCCATGGTGAGATACCAAACTCCATGAAAATATGACGAGTACGCCATAATCCGAAGCTCTTGAACATCCTGTTTTCCTATCTAACGATATATGAAAGATACGAATTCGCCTATCTATGTTACATATCGCAAACGGTGAATCTACCACACAACGATATTCCTGGTCTTTCGCAAAGTCTCTCTAATATAGGATAAATAACTTTTTATCGATTTCTACTTTGCCTAGAATCACGTCTGCCAATCGTTATTCTTCCTTTATCGACTTAGTCGCGATACGATAAATTTCGTCGAAGCAAAAATCAAAGAATCTCAAATTCGTTGAAGCGAGTGTAGAAGAATATTCGCTGAATCGTAACTCTGATGAACGTTAAAATATAAGGTGGGTAAAATTGAGACGCAAAACTGACTGAAAGACGGATGTGGCTTGTATGACTGTTGAGAGAATATTTAAAGGCTCTGCTTCGCGCCGATATGTGCC
The DNA here is from genome assembly GCF_905332965.1 of Bombus pascuorum. Taxonomy (NCBI): domain Eukaryota; kingdom Metazoa; phylum Arthropoda; class Insecta; order Hymenoptera; family Apidae; genus Bombus; species Bombus pascuorum. The sequence goes on along the minus strand of NC_083502.1, from coordinate 7,528,534 downwards.
TCTGGTTCGCCGGTTTCCCGCCAGGGTACCTCTTCGTCCGCCTTATTTCCCTGCTATGTCGATGTAACGGAGTTGTTTACACTGCGCATGTAATATGGCACCAAATACGCTTCTGTTCGCGTCATGTCGCTCGTGCGTCTTCCTTCCTGGCCTGCATCTCCATTCTCGACGCAGCTATATCGGTCGATTTTCTCGTTGTAATAACCACTTACAACATCTATACGAATACCAACGTACGGATGTAATTTACAAATTTCTATAATCGCGTCGAACGCAATTTTCATATAACCAAATATTGTCTTATTGACCAGCTAACTAAGAATATGATATAAGAGATGGTTGAACGGTCTTGTAAACGCTATATCGTAATAGGTTAAATCGCTTAAAAGAGACGTTACAGTTTCATTGAACTGTTTGTTGAGGGTTTGGAGATACCAGAATTCAGGAGAAAGTCGAATCGTTCTCGATACATCCGGAACCAGGAGTCCATGTTTCGCAGCTATTGTCTCGCGTATGGTGATTGGGTGTTTTCGCGTTGTGGCCACGTGAACGGTGAAAAGAAAGGGAGAAAAGGCAGCATCAAGAGCAAATCACGATACGGTTGGTAGCAGGGTCGCAGGAATTCGCAGAGCGACTCGTTTCCATCGAACGAGACACGCGAATACAACGAGAGATAATCAGGTGTTTGACCCTAACGTCTGTCTAGCCAGCCCTGTCTGTTTCTCCTCTTTTTCCGATTGTCCACGAGAACATGGACGTTATACGTCTAACGATATTCATCGCGTATAAATCCTTTCCAAAATTCTTTTCAGAATTTCATCTTTTTCATCGCGAAAACAAATAAGAATCAACGATGCTAATTTCAAACTAATTTTATCTTTGTACGTAACAGGAAACTTTTTTTCTAGGTCAAGCGTTGTGTAAATAATTTGTAGATGTTCGAAGAGGAGTTCAGAGTAAGGAACTTGCGTTTCTCTCGCGGAATGGACGAAAGAGAGAAAGAAGGTGGTGGGTGGGTTAGCTTCTCGACCCCAAACCACCGAAAGTCCACGATGAGATATGAAAAAAATGAAAAGTGATATCTCTGTTAACAGGAGATCATGGTGGCTTCGGAGTTTCGCCCCGGAAACAGGTTGGTATTCGAGTTTCTTTAAAACGCGCCTACCTGTTCCCACGTTCGTCGTTCTTATAATAAAAATTAATAATAACAAACTTCATCCGTCCACTAGAAAATGTTCGTATGTATTGCATTTGTCAAATACGTTGTATGTGATCAAGAAGAATCGTGGAATCGAAAGGATCATCCACGTAGCTGTAAGACAGTCCGTTAGTTCGATCGAGTAACTTTTCTTTAACGAAATCTGTACGATTCTTGTAAATAACAAAAATTCTAATACCGATACTAACGAAATAACCAATGTTAAATAACATTTTTATTCTAAATTTAAGCTGTCAAGTGTAATTATAAGGAACGACTTTTAAATTAGCGTGTTCAAGTATAAAAAACCGATTGCACGAATCTCTGAAGACTGTACGGACTAAACGTCCAGGTATCGTCGTAATAACCGCAATTAGATCCGCTTCATTGAGTTCTAAATGCGGAGACTCGATCACTAGGAACACAGACGAGGAGAAGAGCCACGAAGGATCCTCGGAACTGGAAGGAGGCGCCTCGACGATCATCCTCCTGCCATTTCATCCTGCTATCCTGACCGCTGTCGCCGTCTTTCTTATTAATATGCTAATTTTACACGGGCATAGGCATCAAATTATGAACGGGATGCTCTATCCACGAGCGTTTCCTCGAAACAGGCTCGATGGAACCGCTTTCGATGTTGTCCAGGGTGTTTCAAGCTTACAGGCACGTGTAATACGAAACAGCTTCGACCAGGGTAGCATGGCAACGTGTAAAGTCGACTCATCCCCTGTGAAACCATATATGTCCTTCGAGCATTTCCTTCCTTAGAAATTAGCGATAATGTCCCCTTACATTTAGTTTGCACGTGATTCGGTCGACAATCTAGATCTTACGAGAACTTTGTTTGTAGCTATCGTTCTACCAACGTAGATCGTCTCGCCCGACTGAACTAATACTACTATATTAGATCCTAAGTCATAAATCAACAATCAATAAATAAATTATATCGTATAACGATGACAGATTGGGCGGGAACGCGATAGAGTTTTAAATATACATCTGACGTACAATTGTAAAATTCTGCAGCGTAAATCTGTAACCTGCAATTTCTTGCTTCTCTATTCGCTAACATTGTTAGTCGGTAAATTATTATACAATAGAGTGAGAAGTTGACTATCTTTTCAAAAAATTCATTAAATTCGTCGAGTATATTTTCAAATATACAAGTAACTTTTAATTTGAGCGGTAAAACAGCAAAGCATTAAAAATTTTTGGAGACTAAAATACCGTGTGGCAAGAAAATTCTAATATATACGATACATAAATGAGAAGAAATTCGAGTCTTTAACAGCATTATAGTTCGAACGTTGAGACGCGGTCGATGCGATCGATTTGGTTTCTCTGAAACCGAGAGTTTGTCGAAGTTGAGTTTGTTTCTGAAGATGATTCCAGGAGGATCAGGAATGCATCGAACGCGCGGATCCGAATCCACTCGAGTATCCGCCCTTAAGCTCCCGGAGGGTAGAAGGATTTGCCGCTTCAGTGACTTTGAAAGAAACAGAAACGGCTAAAGAATCAGGAACGCAAACGAAAGAGGAGCAATGGCAACGGATATTCCTCAAGAGTGCCTCTGTGTCGCTTTTCTAGCCGTGGAAGCTACAGAGATGGAAACAAAATGTTCGTGGGCCTTCGAAGCGTTTTTAAAATGCCCGCCATTGAACGTCAATGCGACAGTCGAGCAAAGGTTAGCGGTTAAGACAAATACGCATTAAACGGACCTTAAATTTCTCCTCGATATATCGACGCAACGTGTCTTTTCTACGTTTATTATTCAAGATATCGCTTCGCGATATAAAACTTATCGAAACTTTTGATGTAGGGAAATCAACAGTTTTATAAAATCCCCTCGTTGCAGGTTCATGATTGACTGTGGCATTGGCAGCCATTTGATTCGAAACGGAGTTTGCGTGACACCAGGAGATCATGTATGCGCAAAAATTCTTTGGAACAGGACTGAGCTTTCAGGGAAGCGTATGTTTATGTATAAACAGCTTCACATTGATATGGATATTCTGTTTGTTGATAGTTAATTCTTTAGTTTTTTAGATTCTTTAAAAATTTTAAAAGCGTCGTTCAGTAATGGAGTATTATTGGGAGTTGTTGGTAGTTCTATAAGAAAACGTGGAACTTGTCATTCTGGATTCTATTACTTGATATTTCGTTATTTATTATTTTCCTTGAAATAATTTAGCTCTTTTTTACAAATATAAACAAAGTTCAAAGAGTTAGAAGCAAAATAGACGTCGTGTGTTCCTAATACAAGCAAAGCTATACATATAAACGTACGAGAGTATACCTGCACAAGCGTCATAGAAACCAATGTTTTGCGAACTGTCTTCCAGTTAGTATACGAACTCTATGTTAGTAATACTAGTAACCACGCGAACTTCGAAACATTGGGCCACACATGATCAGGAAAGTATGAAGGCAAGAGTTCGCGTGATAGTTCATGATGCCGGTAACAGGAAACAAGTATGCGTTAGTTATATCAATACACTTGTACTACGATGTTTCATTGAGCTCTATTTGCGTGTTAAAACGGATCAAGAACGACGGAGAAATGGCTCTGGTCGAAGACAAATCCGAGAATCGAACATCGAGAACAGAGAACGAATAAACAACCTTATAGGGATGTTAGAAGATGGTAGAAGGTTGAACGCATTTGCCTAGGCATTTCTTGCGGGAAGGGTATCGATCGTGTGTGGTGTATAGTAAAGCAGGGTCATTTTCATTTCTTAAGCGGTCGCTTAAGCTTCGATATCTTATCTCGTCATCGAGTCGTCACAACAATTACAGATTTTTCAGAATTTTATCACGTGCTTCTGATTTCCGTTATTCATAATGATATGTCGTAATTAATCTTCGTATTGTCAAATCAATTCTATTAATTATATGCTATCAAGTATATAGGAAGTATGGCTCGGAAACTCGCAGTGCAATTTATCGATAACCTAACGGACAAATTATAATGGAAAGAGCAGCCTACGTTATTATATATTGGGAACAGAAGAACCCATTAGAGTTCGTTAATTACACGTATCTTTCAAATATCTTTCGATAAAATCAGCGAAAGATAATTATCGAAAGTGGTGATACCGCGCATGACCGTGGTAAAAATCGTGATTGTTCACTTGGCATTTCAACTCAAATGTACATACTTCAATAACCCATCACCAAAAATTCCAAACCATGCGACTCACCAATCGTAGAACAACTGAATAGACGATAAGATCTCATTGCCTTCGATTTGGTTGCATCTATTGCACGAGACGTAGACGAGAAATTGAACTCCGTCTACAGTCCAGTAGTGAGTGTCTAGTGTATTTGTACGCAATTAATAAATTATTAAATATGATAAACGATGTTTAGAAATGTTATGAAAATAAACTAATAATTTAATTGTTTTAAACGAATAGTTTAAAATGTTTAAGACAATTAGTTAAGGTAGGATAGCCCAAGATAGATGGTTAAAGTTATGTTTAACATTTACATTTATGATTATCGTTCTATTTCAATTAGTAATTTAATTATCGATGTTGTTTTATTCGACAAAAGGGGGACATTACGTCTATCGTATTTAATTGTAGCGAGGTTAAGAAAGAAAGGAGGAGTAGTGGGGTTAATTGGCGGGACAAGTAATTCGAGTAATAAGCAAGAGATCACCAATTCTCTTTAGTATTACTTACGATTTCTCGTTTACATAACGGTACTTCACGTTCAAATGGATAAATTCGATCACCAGCACTTTAATTAATCGAGCACTAATTAAAGTTTTGTTCAAATGAACGGAGCGTGTTCAAACGGACTAATTATACTCGACGCGATATTGTAGGTTGCAGAGGGCGTAATAAAACTTTCGAACGGTCGGTATTACAGAACATGTGACGTCATGTAAGAACAGACGAGGCACGTTCGTACATAAAATCAGTGGGTAATCGTTCGTCGGTACAACTACTGCAACCGCGTCGTTCTTAACCGTGCCGCTTGAAATCGCCATCAGGTGTCAGCATCGTGCGCAACTGGATGCAGCACAGAGTGCATCTGTCTCGCGAAATGCCACGGCCCAAAAGTGGCAGCGCGTGTCTCCTGTCGCTCGTGACGACGATTCGGCGTGCGTGAGTCGTGTGTACGATCCGTGTTCTCCTCGGACTCCCTTTTTCTTTTCCCTGAACCGGCGGTTCTTCGCCGAGACTCGCGTTTCTCCGTGTACGTGGTGGACGGGTCCGCGTGTGTGTCCGCACGAGAGCTCGTGATTCGCATCGTTTCGAACGTTCGCGTCGATCGAGGCGGTGACGGCGACGAGTGCGGTAGCGTTCGGGTGCGGCGTTTACGTTCTTCCGCATTTTTCGACGGAGGACGGGAAAACAGTGAGTCTCGAGGGACAGACGAATCCCCTTGGGTCGACCAGACAGCAAAAAGAGAGGGGAGAAAGGAACAAACAGAGACATTGCGGGCAGACGTTAGGAAAAAAAGGTTACAAGCGACAGGGACACGCAACGTATACGCGAACCGCGCGAGAAAGAGATACTCGATCGTTGATAGTGTGCCTAAGCCTGTGCACGCGTTCTCAGCCGCGAGTTTACATCGCGCCGGGTCGAACGGCGATATTTTTCGCCGCCATATTTGTACCGCCGTCACATGCAACCTGTTGTTTTCGCTGCGTCCTCGTGTCGTCGCTGAGATCGCCTGCCGGATATACACTTTGGCGAACCGTGTGCGCGTAAACGTCGAACGCGGGAGTTCACTTAACCTAACATCAGCCCCGGGGAGAACCGTCAACGTGGCCGTCTACCATCAGGATGAACGGGTGAGTTTGTGCACATGGGAATTATCGACGAATTGTACGCCACTGTGTGCGTGCATACGTACCGTCACGTTAACTGGCAAAGTGGGGGGTGGGGGCCTGTCTGGCCACTTATCGAGACAGCTATCGTTTTAGGAAATTTTAAGTATCTTTGGTAACGAGCGCGAGTCAGGTAGGAATATCCCTTATTTGGTTGTGACATGTAGTTTATTTAGTTTACTATGTGTTACATAATATATGGTTTGTTTGTATTTATAATATTAGATTTCTTTGTATATTTAGCGAATTAACGAGTTACTAGCTATCCTTGTTTTTAGTATTTAGTATTTTACGTCAAATATAATTTCATTCGTCAAACTTGTTACTGTAGTTTGTGCGTTGAAAAGTTGGAAATCGTAGATTGGCTTATAAACTTGTTTTTTACGCGTTTACGTTAAAAGTAGGATAATCAACCGACTCCTATATTGGAAAATTGTTTATTACCGATGTTTGCACTATCATACGCGCGTGTATCGACAAATTACAAATTGTAGGTTATACACGCTACAATTTTACTTCAATCGGTATAATCAACCGACCGATCTTACGTAATTTACGAAACTCAGTCGTAGAAGTTTCTTTTTATCGTTCGACTCGTTGCTCTCGTGTAATTTGACTAGCCATTCTGTACTTATTTTATCATCAAACCGGTGCTTTTACGCGAGAGCATTGATCACTAGCGAAATGAAAGACTGCTGTAAACTGTTTATAAAAAGAAGAAGAGGAATTTTTAAACGTACAACTAGTGACTCGTCAAACTTTGCTAATAAGTGATATTTAGTTGCGTACAAGAGAGTTCGAAGAACTCGACGGCCAGTTAACGAAGCAAAATTCCGGCCAGTTAGCGTGGCACTACTGTGCCTCGTAAATGTGTGCGAGGTGTCGTGCACGGTCGTGGAAGAAAGGGAAAGGAAAGGGTGTAGCTGAGTGGACGAGGAAAGAGAGAGCGAGAGAGAAAGAAAGAATCGATCTGTGCGTCGTGAAGAGAGAGAAGCGAACGATGTTGCGGACCGCGTAAGCTGGAGCGAGAGAGAAAGAGTACGCGTCGCGTGGGCTAGAGAGAGACAAGGATACACGCGTTCAGTCGGAGCAGGCGCTCTTTCAAACTTTGCTTTTTCCTTTTTCCTCCGCCTCTCGCCGACGTTGTACCCTTTTCTCTACGCTTTCGTTTCTCTCCCTTTCACATGTACAGGGTGTCGAAAAAGGCGAAATTTATACGTTAATGTCGTTTGAGGCTTATTTTTCAAGTTAAACTTTTTCGTTGTCTCGACGTCTAATGTCGCGCCATACAGGGTGTCGTACCAACCATAGCAACATTGGCAAGGAGTGATACCACGCGAAAAGAATTTCATACGTATAATAACCTTCTGCTGATTATTTACTCCCACCCAACCAGCAATTAACCGTATTTACGTATATATATACATGTGTGAAATAAATTTTCAAATTTAATTTTTCACGTAGAATCGCCTTCTTACCGATAGCGTCAAAATTTCCAAGATACTCTCTGTACAGATATCGTTCATCCTTTTTCAATCACTCTGTATAGACGTACACGTGCGCAACCAGACGTTACTCGCGGATTTTCTGCTTCTGCGTGTCAGTGGCCACGTGACGCTGTTCGTCAAACTGGTGTGTCGCGTCGCGTGGCCGACTGTGTTTCTCTCTCTCTCTTTCCCTCCCTCCCTCTCTCTCTCACTCTCTCTCCCTCTTTCTCACCCTCTCTCTCTCTCTCTCTCTCTCTCTCTCTCTCTCGAATAATGCACGCACACATGTGTAATATGCTCTCGAGACGCTTTTCGATGATCATTATTTTGTCATCGCGCCCGCTGGCTTCTCCTTTCTTCTCGCTCTCGCGCATACCCAACGAGTCGATTAATTCTGGGTAACATATGCGACACTTTTGGGAAGTCTTAACGTTTCGGACCTGTGTTCTCTTGTGCAGGCTAGTTTGGGAATGAATATACTTTAAGAGGTAATGATTTTATGAAATAATGGCGTTCCTAAGGAATAATGGGATTTGGAAAGAATCGAAGTTGGTTACAGTTATTTCGAACGAAAGCGGTGTTATTATTCCGTTTACGCGTTCATTTTTCGAATTCTTTCTTGCGATCGAAACCTTCTAATGGTATCTTTTATTTCATCGTGCTTCGTACGACTTCTCCTCTTTTTTTTTAAATTATTGTTATTATTCCATAAAATCATTGCTATAACTGGCTGAAATAATATTTGTCTTTGAATATCCTGTACAAGAGTTTTATCGATTTTCATATATTCTATCTGGAATTGGATTAATAAAATGTGTAATGTTTTTATGCGTATGGTATTTTAGCGAGTGTTGGTAGTTTCGTACATAGCAAGTAGCCGTTTAGCATAGCATTATGTGTAATTGTTATACAGTATATTTCGTAATTCAAGCTATCGTTAAATCTATGATAAAGCAGGATATTTATCTTCAACAAACTATATTCTATTATGTTTGTGAAATATCAAGTTCGTTAAGCGATGTTGGGTGTTACGTAAGTGTACTTTATATTTTCGTAAAATATCGAAAACAATTGGGGAACTATGGGTTTGTAGGAAATATCGAGATTTATTAACACGATTAACTATTTTCCCCACTTTGTTGCTATCCGAAGCGCAATTCAGAGGGTTTTAATAGAAGCTTTACTAATCCTATCTCTGGTGTGTTTTACCGCTAAACACTGACGATTTACCATTTACACTCACGAGGCTGTACTTCTAATTCCATTCGGGCATTCTCTATGCAGACCTGTGTAGGTTAATACTCCTAACTGTATCTTCTTATCAACTATGGTTTTCTTTAAACACGCGTATCTCTATACGAATGAACAATTTTTCGATCGGAATTTCTTCTTCTATAAATTTTCCAGCGAAAAGTTCAGCGATTCGAACTGCTCTCTTTTGAAATCTTCCAATGAAAAATTTATCGTTATAAAAATCGTTGGAGATATATTTTTTTATTTCCTCGTATACGTACGCGCGATCGCGTACGTGGCAATATCGTACAGTTTTGCCGAGGTTCGAGCGATTGACGGGAAGTTGAAATATTCAGGAGCCGTCGCGTTTCATGCGGGGTTAACTTTCCGGTCGGTATTTCGACGCACGCGGTAACTGCTCCGACGTTTCGACCCGAACAGGTGTGCTTTATCAACCCACGGTCACGTCAGAGCTGCGAATTCGATAACTCTCGCACCAACCTATCGTTGGTGGATAATTTTTTTTTCTACGTATACCATTTATTTTTACCGTTGCGAAGACAGAGCGCGAGCCACGAAAATCTAAAAACCCAAACAAGAGACAAGTCGACGACTTACGCGGACCAATGAAATGTTAAAACAGAGACAAATTTGGATGATAATGCGGCGTTAGAATTGTGGTAGAATTTCGATTACCGATACTTTCCGCCGTACCATCATGCCGGTATCGATAGAAACAAATATAAATATTTCCATCGTTACATCGGATGGGAGGATATCACAGAAACGAAATTATAGATCGATATAGACTGTGAATATATAGATGGTGAAACGTGACTTGCCCTGTACGAGAGTATCTCGTACAAATAAATCTATATAGAGTCGTCGATGAGATACAGAGATTAATATTTCCTTTGCCCCTATGCCATCGCCCTAATCATCTTTCCAGCTTCGCATAGTACATAAATATCTACATCGTCCGATAATTCTATCCGAAGATGTCTATATTCGCCGAGGAGGCGATCGTCCAGGGACGAAATTAGGTTTCGCCACTTCATCGGTCCGCGAGATATGCAATAAGACGAGCAGAACGTCTGCTAGTGGAGCAGTGCCAACCGAAGATTTATCGGTGGGCTGCATGCGCCTACTTAATAAGACGTCTTGATCGCGTGTACGCGACTCCGCTACGCCGATAGATCTCGTCCTGACAGCCAGTGATTCCGATCCTTGACGCCACGCGATAATAGGACAATTAGGTGGCATCGTTCGCGACACGTTTCCAACACCGGCTTAAGGCAGACTGACACCCACCGGTGCTGCATTCTGGTAGAATTAAATCGGATCGTTCTTGAGACCCGTTTTGATGGATATCGCGGAGAATGTCCGTTTCGCTGGCCTTGAAATTACGGCAGGAGATAAACGACGTTCCGAGATTTGGGGGATCTTTGGCGCGACGCAGTTCTTGGCCTATTCGGAGTAACACGATCAGTCCACGTCTGTCTTGATCGGCGTTTCATCCGTTTGGAAACGGAGTTCGATTTTAAAGTTCGATACGGCATTTCGAGAATTTGTGTAAAAAGAGAAAAAAGACGTAAAGTTTGACGGAAGATTAGACGAAGAGAGGCGGTTGTTAGAATCAATACGGATATAAATTCACGAAACGATGGTTCTGAGATAGGTTTCGAATATCAAGTTTTGCGATACCGCGAGTTGCAGGTATACAATAGGAAAGCGATAGCGTGTATCACGGTAACTTGAGTATACCAACTGTAGGTTTCGCGAATCTGTTAAGGTTTCTCCGCTAATGCGGTCTAACGTTGATTCGCACTGACGTCGATCGTTACCGAAAAGCCAGAATAAGTTCTAAAACGTCCAAACTGTACCTGGTAATTTAGATTTTCGACGTGCATCGTACGTAGGTCTTCGTTATCCTTAAAAGCCGAGAAATTAATTCAACTGGAATTTCGCGAATCGAAACGTTAGGTTTCCGTTATCAAGCGTATTACACAGCTTGGAAAATATAGAAAATTTACCGCGATATTTTATAGAATCCGAAAGAGATATCTTTCGCGAGAGAGAATAAGAAAATTCTATTCGTGCGTAAAATTACCCAGCTAAATTAGTGTGCGCTGTTGCGAAAAATAGGCTTTCGCCATTTTATGGGGAACCTTTACAAGTGTCCCTACCAAGCTTCGTGATCGCCCGGATTTAGTTGGCAATGGTCCCTATGTAGCAGTCGAAAATAGCGAACGATTAATAACATCGAAAATAGATATAACAAAACTGTCAAGCTTTCGATCAAGTAGCAACGGATGTTCAAATATTTACGCAGTACGATGTACCGACGAGCCGAATGTCTTGCCTGTTGGTGGGAATTGCGCGCGCGGCAAACGCGGTCTACGCACGATAATACCAATACCAATAGGCTCAGTTTCTTGCTTCTACGTCGGAATTGCGTGTCAGGTAACTGGACGCTTGATTTTTGATTACTCCGTGGCAAACAGAAAGGCCAATCGCCGACAGTGTCAGAGGGAGAGGGAAAAAGGGGGACGTTTCCACGGGATGAATGCTTGGTAATTGCTACTAGAGGGACATCGTGCCTCCGTGCCAGGGAATCCTCGCGTCTCTTTCGTTCCACCGTCTGCCTCTATCTGGCAAATTGGCCTCGAAGCTCCGGATGGGTGCATTACCAATGCATCGCTGCGCATCCGTCGATTGAACTTTTTGACGCAGCCTCGAAACAGCCCACGTCCCCTCCAGCCCATCGTTCGGCATTTATATCGATGAATACGACGCCGCGTGTGCCAACCTGTAGCGACTCGTGTCAATCGCGTTCCATCCATCTCCTTCTCTTTTTATTATTTCCCTTTTTTCCCATTTTTGTTCGGCTCGCTCCGCTTTCCTATACGCACCGCAGTGGATGGACCGTGGAATATTTTTTTTACGAAGGGTCGAGAGCGTTTCTTTTATTCCGTTCGAACGTTTCCACGGAAGAACCGGCTAGTTGGATGGTCGAGGTAGTGTCAGCGGGATAAACGGGTGGGGAAAAGCGTCGATAGGTTTAAGCGCACCAAGGTGACGATGGACAGCGAATGGACAGCGACGACTCCATCGGCAATGAGTTTCTCGTAGTTGAACAATAAGACGATAGAAGGGTGGAATTCGGGCTGTTAAATTAAATCGTAAATCGTTCTGGTTGTAGTTTCGTGGCTCGACCAGCGTGTCTTAACATCGCTGAAGTTGACAGTCGACGCGCGAAACATTCTTTCCGAATTGCTTCTTCGTTTCCTTAGAAACTATAAAAGCTATATAATTACAAAGGCAATCGGATCGCAGTATCGTGCAAATTGTAAAAGAAAGTTTGCGAGTGCCGTGTCGGCGTATGAAAGAAAGATGTTGGCTATGGAATCGGAGAAAGCAACAACAACGAATACCTGCCGGAACGTGTCGTGATAATTTATCGATCGACAGCGAGCAATTCGCAGACGCGACGCGGTGTTCCAATTGGCGAGGCGACAATGGTTCCGTTATCGCGCTGGAAGACACGGTATCGCGTCACGGGGGAGAATCGGATCGCGCGCGAATCTAGTCGTTGCGGAGGATCGGCCCCTTTGAGACGGTCACGCGCGATCGATGCCATCGTCCATTCAAACGCAATATCGAGAACAGCGAGATAGACGTGGCATTCAGCCCCATTGCTGTTGCATTTATCAACGCCGCCAACGTCATTATGCCACGCATATTTATCGTGCATGGCGGAATCGAATTACGATCACGTACAAAATCGTTGTCCCGTTAATTATCGTTTCAAAAATTGTCGCCCTACTAATTATTGCTCTAGAAATTGTTACTTCGTTAATCGTTGGCCCGCTAATTATCGCTTCGACGATCGTTGCCTCGCTAGCAGCACTATAGCTAGCACTAGCAGCAAAAATTGTTGCTTCGTTGCTAATCGATTCTTCCAAAAGATTATCTTCGGTTTTTACTTTGTCCAAAAGACAAACATTCCACGCTGGTACGGTTTATACGATATCCAGTGGACTCGATACGTCCGAACGTCGATTAATCGCCATCATCGTTCCCCACACTCCATTAACGCGGAAGAATAAACGTACCAGCAAGCGGTAACATCCTATTGATTCGAGATTTTCACGGTGCGTCGATTTTTGTCGGAATAAAATGGTCGCGGTGAATGCTTTTCGATCGCATCCGTCGGACCGTAATCGAATCATCTCGATGATTCCGGCTCGAAGTTACGGGCGCCATCTGTAACGCTTGAACCGACGAGATTGGAAAATTATTGGCCAACTATTCGAACGCGTATGACGCGCGCTTTATGAAACGTTCGTGGGTCGTCTCGTTTCAATGAAACGACCTTATATCTCTTTTCTTCTTCTCTTTTTTCCCTTTTTTCTTCCTATGTAAACGCGCGACGACTCGCGATCGTTGTCACGCGCCTGAATCTTTTTCATTTTCACCAAACGCTTTTCAAAGGTTGCTTTGGCTACGATTGGCAATTTTGATCGACGCTTTTTTTTTATTTTTTTAATTTTTTTTTTAGATATACCTGCCTTTTCTGGTTAGTCGGTCAACGAACTTGTTGGAGATATTTTTGGAATGGTCCGCGAGCGTGGGTTGGACGGAGTTTGTGGAACTATTAACAGGACAGATTAGCGATTAGAGGAATTCTTTAGCGGGTCGAGGTTTTCGAAAACGACGCTGACGAAGTTGTTTCGAGGTAGCGTGAGATGAATTTCAAAGTTGAAAAGCGAATGAAAATTTCTGACGAATCTGCGCACGATATTTGACATTCGGCCGCAATAATTTCTACTTACGTTAAATAGATAATTAAAGGAGATTTATTAAATTCCGAATTTTTGCAGAAAAATACGACTCCATTATTTCATGTTTACGCAGACGTTGTTTAACTAGAAATAATAGGAGGAGCAAAGAAACTAGCGGGTTCTTCTTTGAACGTACTAACTTTAATATGCAAATATTACGGAGGGAAACGCTGCTATGTTTTTCTTGATGAATTTATTCATTGCACGGAATCTGCGCGTGTTTGCTCAGAAAATAATTGCGAGATAATTCTTTGGTTCCGGGGATTAAGCGTGCAAGCCCCTAACAACCTTTTTCGTGTTTAATTTCAATTTGAAAAAGTCTTTGCCTCTACCGTTGTTTCTCTTACGAAACCGCGCGTTTTGTCTCTTTAGACGCGCATCTCGTTTGGAAATTAATCGTCAGAAACAACGTATTTTCCTTTTATCCGTTTCGATAGACATTAAACGTTGAATTTTAGGGTACACGCTGTAATTATTGTTGGAATTTCGACGCGAGTTTACATTCGATGCGTGATTTTAAATTTGTTAGAACGCCACGACGTAAATTTCAAACGAGAAGTATTTATCTCGATTCTACTACTATTTTACTATTTCGCAAGATGATCCAATTCTTAATACATGTCGAATAATTAGAATATCAAACGGAATGTCATAATTTCGTCCGCTTTTTCTCAAACAAAATGAGATTTTGCCGCAGCTCAAAGGATTCGTAATTTCGCGTTACAATTGAAGATTGGAATGAAAGAGAGGGCGATATAATATTGAATGTACCATTAATAATTGAAGCCTAGAAAGTCATTCGCGTTCTGTGAGCTCGAAGCTGCGAGTTTCATTTTAATGAGATACCCTCGGTGCAAAGCATCAGCAATATTTGCAAAGACACTTGGCTCGCGCTTAAAGAGAAAGGGAAAGATTTGACAAAGAGAATTCTCGTTTTGTTCGGCTTAATGCACGTTCAGTTACCTTTGGACTAATTAGTCAGCTGTATCGTAATTCCGTAATAGAGTTTCTGCGAACTAAGGACAAGGGGAGTGTTGCAAGGAATTTAATACGAAGGCGAAGACGATGCAAATTGTCTGTTGTAAGTTGAGTAAAATCGTAAATGTAATTATCGTTAGCTAAAAATTTGTCAAGCAACGAAGCGTTATGACGCGTGTATGGTAATTTTGTAATTCTGTCGTAACGATATTTTTAAAATATCGGATAATTAATTCCGATAGGTAGCGAAAAATGAAATATCGAAAAAAAGAAAGTAAAAAGGAAAGAAGAAAAGAAAGAAAGAAAGAAAGAAAAGTTTAACACGTGCGAGGGAAGAAATGCTTTTATATCGGCTGAGATCGACCCAGTTATCGCCTATTCACGGTTCATCGTACAATGTTTCACGAATGTCTTGACGCTAATAGATCGTGGCACGGTGCCATCATCAACGGTTCGCGAAAAGATGCTACAAATTTCGGTGCATCGACAGTGACTTATGATTCGAGCGTGAATTGGCTGGTACGCTGTTTTGACTACTATTACGACTGCGATTCGTACGCGTGGAGGGCCTTAATGCCGGTTAATATATCATCCGTCTTGGAGAAAGGAAACAGAGATCTTTAAGTTCATCTTGACTCGTTTTTCAGGACATAAATCGAATCTTCGCGTAAGAGGTCTCGCGATTTTAGAGGAGAGGCGTTCAGCTTTAGGAGAATTTCGTTACTTTTCAGGATTTAGCATCGTATCGCACCAACAAACGTTTCGTCTCTTCGTCCGAACTGAAACAATCTCGATAGATCTCTATATTCCTCTATATTCCGTATTAACCGCCTTATTTTTCGTTTTGCGTAAACTCCGTTTCAACGGAGGAATCGTTTCGTTACACGGAACGTTTCTTTCTTTTTTTTTTTCCACAGTCAATCGAACGCGACGATTCGATTCTTTTGTAGCGTGAGTCAGATCAAACTTCATGCATCGTTAGGGCGATTGTATAGAATTTCCCTGTGGAATGTGTGTAGTACTGTGTACTACAGCCCGCATATGCAGTGCCCACGGCCCATATCGTTCTGTTCCGTTATCAACGCGTTCTAACGTATGCCGCGTGTAATTTTGCTCTAGAAACGCCGCCCTTATCGTCGTTTTATTTTTACACGCTTCTATCTGCGAACGCGTTTCAGGAAATGCGTTCTCATATCGTTGCTTTATCGTTTTCTATATGCGACATTACGTATGAATCACAAAGAAGAAACATAATAAGTCACGTTCTTCGTGCTTTACAGAGAAAGACAGTTTTAAAATTCAATTATCGCCAATCAATTTTCTATTACCATTTCCATTACCCTCGTTTATTTGATTTCGGTATTAAACGCTGGTGTGTGTAACTTATCGACAAAAGTTGAGAAACACGATTTTAGATACATCGATTTGAATTAAAAATGTGCGATTGTTTCTCGCGTAACGCTGCTGTTCCTCCTAATACATAATGTGCGACTACGTTGGATCTCGATTGGCAAGTCAATCTTTTTACGAATAACAAGGACAGAGCTAGCGGTGAAATTTGCAAAGATACGTCGCGAAACATCGACTGCGTTTTCTGTTCGATTAATTGAACGAATGCCGCGTAGACGCGACGTAGTAATCAAATTCAGGATTACCCGGTATCTTATTGGATTATTTTGTACTTTTTGTTAAAAGTAGTTGCGTATATAGTCGAAAGAAAGCGCATTCCGCTTCGGAGCTCGTTAAAAAGTTTCTACCTTTGGTCGATAGGTGTATACGTATATGTTGGTCGTTTTCTCGAACGCTTCGAAAATACTGATCTTGATATCATAGTTATTGATTTGTCGTAATTAATAGTTGGCCGTTAATTCGCGCTGAAATTTATAAAAATAATCTTTCGAATTCGACGTACTTTACGATTACTCGTTGATAGAAATCGATCCTAATAGGAATCTGGATACTTGTGAACGGTATGTAAGTATCGGAGGGATTACTTACTTAGTCCTGGTTGACGCCACGATGCCAAATTCAAATACGAGCGAGATAACGCTGGAGCATACATATTGGTTTTCTGCACCTGCGTTGAAGCCAGTATTCCATATTCAAACTCCAGCTGCATTCACGCTACCACCTGCTTCAAGGGATATCCATATTATATTTAATAATAAAGTTCGTCGTGTGTAGTGGGTCAGTCGCTCGCCACGCGTGGTGTTGTTAGGCGCTTCGAAAGCGCAACTTCTTTTCCCTTTGTTCGTTCATTACCGAAAAGCTTAATCCGCTCTTTATGGAATCCTTATTTTTCGCTAAAAAGCTGTGAAACTTTGTCGCGTTGATTTTTACGATATTATTCGGCGAAACGGTGGAATTTCGGCGTAAACGACCAGCTTACTCGTATTTGAGAACCAGCCGTAAACCACAATGCGATATCATAATTTTGGTGGACGGCCATTTTAAAGGTAAAAGTGCCTACTTGAAACGAACGAGTGGCGAACGTTGATTGCCGACGATTTCGAGGATTAATTGCACTCGATTGTGCATTTAGTGTTTCCGAAGCGTTCAGAGAGGAAAGAATAGCACGGCCGAATTTCCTATTATTAAACGATCACTCGAGCAACTGTAAAACAACCGCGATAAATATCTTCCTTATGTAACCTGGTAAAAGAATTTACCGTTACGACGGAAAAAATAATCGACGCAATCGTTCAAAGTCCATTTCCTCGAGCACGAAGGTTCGTTCGATGATATCCCATCGCTTCCTACGCGTTCCATCCATTGGACGTATTCGGTTTTTAAAAAGGTATGGCGAAGGAACTTTTTCGCTCGAGAAAATTGTATGCCAACCCGTTCCACGCGTTCTAAATGCGTCTGGAAGCATTTTATTCTATCGCCAGTTGGGTCACTAATTTCGGTTCACTTTGTTTAACATAGCCGAAATTTCGTACGAATATCGCGTTATGTCCACTCGGTAGACTTACCCCCCGACCGGAAACGCTGCTGGGATTAACGGTTGGGAATAGACAGTTGCACGGCAACGAGGAACACGCACAGGGTTGCGAAGGGATAGCGACCCTCGATATCCCGCTATCCCAGTTCGTTTCATTGCGATCACGCAATCGCTCCTGCATGGAAACCACCGAGTTCTCCCTGCAAAGATTAGCTCTGCGCACTTGCGTTAGATTCTGATGTTTCTGCATTACGAATCGATGGTAAATCGCGATACTATAGTATAACTTGGTTATTACGATAGATTAATCATTGAGAGTAAAACGATAGGAGGGGAAACGATCTTTCGTTAATTTCTTTGTATCTTCGTTTCGATGGGATTTTCGTTCTTCTAATTATTAGAGATATACGGATGCTTTTACGTTAGGCGGATAGGCAGTAACTAGGTTAATAGCACCAATTAATAGTTTATAAATATATGCGTCGAAATGTCCCTTTTCGTGTCCGGCAGACTGAAACGATCAAGTATTATCGTTGTAAAGACGCTTTTAGAAAAAATCGGCGACTTTGGATGGGACCAGGCGAGGAAATAAATTTGCTGTCTTTCTTCGAAAAACATTCTGAAAGATTTCTTTTAGCGGAATAGATTTTCGGATTAATTTGTTTAAACTGGGGCTTACGTCGGAAGAATCATCGGTCTTTTAATAAAAATCGACCAGAATGTCCACATGCTCGTAGACGGCACAGTCTTCGTCTTATCAAAATCAGGAAATTTTCTCGTCGACGGTTCATCGGTAAGAAATAATCGAGGATCGTGGCGAGGTTCGAGCGTTTCCTCGGTTTGTTCAAGCGTTTCGAAAACTCGGATTCGATCCCTTAACGCGGAATCGATCTCATTAATTTCCATCAACAACGACGAACCGGAGGGTTCTCGTCGTGCTCGACGAAGAAAAGAAATCAGAAGGTTGGCGTTTGAGGTTCGGGGGTTGGAAAATTCAGCGACGCTTTCCCATTAGTCCGCCTGATGAGAAATCAACCGAAGGAAATCAAAATCGGGGACCAAGGAGACGCTGCGTCGAGAGATGCAGCCGATTGCGATCGATTCACGAATTCCGTCGTTTCCTGATTATTTACGGTCGTTCTGCGATCTCTATGGGGTGTATTGGTCGAACAAATATTAATTTCGTGTCTTTTTTTCCTTTTTTTCTTTTTTTAGTTAAATTTACCGCATTATCCTAAAATACTACATTACGATTTCATTTCATCTAGGATTTCCCGTTTTACCTTCGTCCCTCGTTGTTCAACGATACCTCTTGCCTTATAATTCCTTTCGTTTTGCGAATCTTTTACTTTTTCGTGAGTCTTCCTTTCCTTCGATAAAGCCTTCCCTCGTTATACGATATATAATCGTTCGTCCCTTAGGATTCTTTTTCAATTATCATTTGCCGCTGTGCAAAGATCAGTGATATAACCGGTAATAACGTTGGATAAGGTGGAACGGCGGATGACGGTACCGGAAGTCGTGTTCTACGTGACGTCCAGCTCTCGAGGCGGCCATGGTCCACCATCGAACGTGAATAATGCACCTGAAGTGCGGACGGATGGCTGGACGCGCGACTTCACGTCTCGGCGAATGGCAGACGGTGCCTCTGGAATTTTATTAACGACCGCAACGTGCCAGCGGCTCGTGTTTGATGGCTTCCTGGCATCGATGCCGGGTGGCCTGCTAATTAAAACTGACACACGGTGTCCCATGACGCGCTGATCCGTGCCTGCTCTTCGCGATGCAACGCGCAACGTCTGTTCTACCTCCTGATCGAAGCCAGACTCTGCTCGTTGCCGGTCGAAGGCTACTTCGTGTATCGTGCTTTTCGCTCTTCCAATTAAAATCCGATGGGAAATTGCCGAATTACAACGCTGCTGCGCTTATTACTAATTTAGAAGTGGACGTAATTTAGAAGTCGAGCTTTTAAAGTCGAAACCCTAGGGTTTCGTAAAAAGTGTTTCGAAAATTTCGCAAAGATCGTGACTAATTTCATCGGAATGTTTGAAATTTAACCTGCTGTCCGTGTTAAAAACATAGATCATGGTAAAGCGTCCAAAGATAAGCGTTAATTGATAAGCGTTCCATATTATGAATTCGAAAATCTAATTGGACGGATGAGAATTGGAGGTACGATCGTCTGGATCAGCGTAATAGCGTTCCAATTCGGTGATCCGAGCCGGCATTGGATCGCAGCTGCAGCCACGTAAACAACGTTTTCATGCCAGTACAGCGGTGTCGTTCCAGCAAGCAGTTCAATCGCACGACCGCATCTACTTTTTCCATTCGTTGTTTACCCTTACCAGCGAGAACACAAAATTCCAGCGTTGCTGGAATCGTCCGCACGGTTCGGTATCGAGCGTTGACCGATGCGTGTACGTATCGTTCTATTCGTTTTTTGAGCGAATCCATCGCCGTTGCAGTCTACTTTTCATCGAATGGCTCGAAAAAGGGCTAAATCGGCCGATTGCGAGTCAAAACATTGGAATCTAATCGCTTGATCCAGCTTTAAATCCAGCTTTAACCTGTATACGCTGACCTATACTTGATATATAATATATAGAAAAATATGTACGTTATCACGCATCTACCTTTGCTTTAGTTCGGTACCTATATTTTCACGCTTTTTCCTCCCTTTTAATACCCTAAAATCTAACATACAGCAGTCGCCTCTGGCGGCTGTCCCCTTCGCCATTCTTCTCCAGATATCGCGTCATTTTCCCCACTGTTCTTACGCATTCTCTTCGTTCCTTGTTACAAACCGCTAAGCCATTCCGTTAGTACTCGCCTGGTCTCGATTTTTCCTTCGCACCGAGCCTCGTACAGACCCAAGAGTCTTCGCCGCTCCCTTCCATACTCTCGCCATCTTCCATAAAACCAATCTTTGCCCGTACCTTTACTTTCATTTGCCTTTTCCTCTTCGATGCGGTCGTCCCTGCTCCGCTATATTTTATATTTAGAGGGCGTTTGCGATCGATTGTAAATAAATAATTCCGTAATTCAATGATTCCATGGCAGCAAAGCCCACCCTCTTTCGCCAAGATGAAATCCAACATCCGCGTATCGATCCACTTCACCCTCGACACCGGGTGAATCCCGAAAATCGCTCGACTCGCAGCTGGTGGCGTCGATATCTCGATCCCAAAGGCACACACAATGGGCCACTCGAAGGCGACGCGCGAATGACAAATCGTCGGCAAATAATAAATCTGTGGATCCGCGGCTGATTCTTGCCTCGGCCCACCAAGAATCGGCCAACAGTCGAGACGGTTGAATTCAGGGGGTCGTGTTTGCACGAAATACGCCCGTGGTATTGAGTTTTCGTTCTTTGCCTCGTTTTTTCCAAGTCCTGAGCCCCGACGAATTTCTTGGCAACCGGCTCCACCTTGCGATTTATTTCCGCGTCCGCTTCTCTTTCTTCTCTCTGTCGGCCGTCGGGTTGTCTGGTGGCTCGGGCAAACGCGCTTTTTACGGGCAAACGAATAAATAAAACTCGCGTTTTCGCGTAAACATATTTCAGCGGTATCGACGATCCAAGTTGTTGGAATTACCACAAGCACGGGGTAGTAGGCCGCTTTTATGAATACATTACGCGTCTTCGTACTCCGCTGCTACGATTGTATTGGTAAAGTTTGACAGAGATTTGAAAACATATACAGAAATCACAAGATATCCGGTACGAGGTTTCGTCCAATTTTCTGACCAATTTATTCGAAAATTTCGACAATGGCCATGTAAATGGAAAGATCGCGCATCGTATTAATATTCGACGTTGAATTCGTTGTTTCTTTGCGAAACGTTTCCGCGTATAATTTTTCAACATCTTTATCGCGTATTCCGCTTCGTTATATCGCATAGACAAATAATTCTAATTAATTACGATCGTTTTGCGTTAATCGTTAATGTAGATCAATTACCAGGTTTTCTACGAGACATTTTACGCGTCTATGATATTTCAACGATATTCGCTCGTTTCTTCCTATAATTAATGATTTTTGTGCCATGATTATTTGCGGTATACGGCGAAACGAATCCGACTTTGATGATTTCGCGAAATAATTAATACGACGAATAATTGCGAGATCATTATACGCTCGAAGCTTAATTAAACCTTTTAAATTCTCAGAATTTCTCAGTTAAATTTGATTTCCATTAATTTCTATCCGTGGATTTAAAATTGGAATGCAAGTAATTGGTTACGTAGGAAGCAGCGGGGAATGGTTTAAGCGAAAAAAAAAGTGCGTAGCTTCGTTTCCGGTCGTGGACACGGAAGAGCGACGAACTCGTCCGTGTAACGCAGTGTAAAACAAGCCAATTACACGCTGCACACTCTCCCTTCGCTCTGTCCGACCGAATTAAACGCTGCAGAAGAGGTGACTATGCAAACGAGACCGTCTACGAGACTAATATCGGCCTTGTCGTCGCGCCTCCAAAGAAAATTCAACGATTTTTGGAGCAAGTCGATGTACGAAGCAGCCACTGGACCATGCGACTCAGCCTCGTTCCCTGAATAACCGATTAAAATGCTAATCTCTCTTGTTCCTCGCCTCGTGTGCATCCTTATGACTCTATTTGCTTCTTTCTCCTTTTTCGAGTTGGTAGTGCGTGGCGGATAGAATAACGCGAGATCATTGAAGGGTGACGACGATGTGCAGCGACTACGAAAAACGCTAGCGCGTGTTCTCGTTTGGCAGATGTGTCTCTTTTTCGGTCGGCCGATGGTTTTTTTTTGGAAAATTAATAAATTCTAGTCGTAGACTATAGCTATAGACGAAATAGCCAATATTTTGGAAAATCGAAGGATATTAATGGAATTATTTCGGAAGGTACTTCGATCGATCGGTAGGATCGTGTTAAACGATATTTTTTAAGTTTACGGAAAGATCTTTGTCGAAGGAATCGTTTCATCGAATAAATATTTCATTTCTCACGCAAGCGTGCCGAACGAGCCACGCGAACGAACGTCAACGAACGCTACACCACGATACAGAAAGTTGTAGCGACCATCGTTAGCGCGGTTTGCGTTACGGCTGTGTTGTTTAGTTTAGACTAGTTTAGAGTGTGCGGGCGTAGAAGGAAGGTCGTTTCGTTACTTGCCGCACGCGGTCGTACCACGAATTAAGCAGTCCGAAGGGTCACGACCGGCGTCGATCGTTGCGACTCGCAGGAAATTTCTCACGGTAATCCAAGCGACTTCGCTTTAGCTCCGCTCCAGAAAGGACGAATTCCTGCGAAAGAATCGTCAAGTGGCGCGCAGGTGCCGATCGGCCCTTGTTTTTAGGGAAGCGAGTCGATCGACCACCCTGAAGAAGGCAGTTTTAGTTTTTCGAGGCAGGCAGAACCAAGTTCGCTCGGTTCGGTCGGTCTCGTTCGAAAGACGCGATCAACACGAAGATGCCGATACGTCGAAATTGGCTGATGGACGACAGCGTACAATATCGATACGTTGCTGGCAAAGCAACGGGAACTTTTCCAACTCAGTTTTCCAAAGAACCTGGTTCGTATGGGACGTACCAGCGCCAAAAACAGAGACAAAAGAAAAAAGAACAGGAAAGGAAAGCGCTGCTGGCGGTGCTGTTTTTTAATTCCCTCGGCAAAGAGGATGGATATTTACATTACAAATTAGGTGTTACTTGGGTCTCTTCCGCTGGACTCGTCAAAATGGCCGCCATGCTGATCACAGCCGGATTACACGGCCATGGCTAGAACCACGGGCATTTCTAAAGACATTTTCCACCCCCTCCCCCTCTTTCGTTCTCTCGATTACTCTCATCTCCGTGGATTATTGCAATCTCGATGTTCTTTCTTCGAAAGTTCCTTTTCATTCGGATTTCAGGATTTCGAAGTAAACGAGCTTTCATATCCTGTCGGTTTGCTTCCCACTTCCCACTTCCCACTTCCCACTTCCCATTTCCCCACGTCGGTTCCGTTTTACGAAAGCTTCTTCAAATTCTTCGTCGTCGATTTCATTGGTTAAAAAAATTCCTTTGCAGCTTCCGAACGTTTAAGGGAAATCGAACGAAACCTTCTATTCCTATGTTGGAAGATGTCGTCGTTAGGCTGCGGATTTTGTATACGCTTGTGAAAAAATTGCAGACGCAAGAGCGCACGGAATGCCGACAATGCGTAAAAGTATATAAAACGGCGAGAGTTTTGTATTCGTTATGTCTAGCGGGCGAAACGAGTTTTTCTCTAGCTTCCGTTCGTTTAATCTTTGCTATTATTTCTTCAGTTCTTGAAAATTCCGGTTTTTGCGATCTATATTATTGATATCGATCACCGCGATATGCACTTGGGCAGTGTTCACAATTAGGAGATATAGACCGTTAATAATAATGATCAAATACATTAGATACACAGCCGTGTTAATTCTCAATACGCTATGTTATCGAACATTTTCATTTCGAAATAATGGAATATCAATTAACGTCGTTAAATGTAAACGAAAACTTTGAAATATCTTATAACGATGGTAATTTTGCACAATTTCTCATAAAATCGTACACGAAGGGTTGGGTTGTTTTTTCACGATGGCGATCGGAGCGCACGAGCGATAAATCGAATTACAAAATTTTGCTGCAAATTAAACATCTCTTTCCGAAACGTTCGAATCTTAAAATGAAATTTCAGCGACCTTACGCTTCGATTTTACATTTCAAATTTTGCTATTTCTGCGCATCTCGTCACGGTATCCGATATTTCGACGTTTCAAGCGTCCGAACGAAGCATGGTATCGTAATTTTTCCAATTTTTAAATATCTTCGCTGTTCTCGATCTCGGTACACACCATTGAACGACTTGGAAAATGTTTGTACGCGAGAAAAGTCGATTCCGGATCGGATTTTCAGTGCCCGTTTCTTTAAAAGGGCAAAGGGAAAAATAAACGACGTAACGGCGGAACATCGCCCCGAGTGTTTTAAATTTCACCGATTAACAGGATTCCACGCGAGGAAACATCGAAGCGTTGTTCTTCGTCCGAATACGTTGTAGAACGGTGCAGCGGTAAATACGGTATATATTAAAATACATTATACCTGGAATAATAAAATAAAATGCACGTATGGTCGAACGGAAAAAAAGGAGAAACGAATACTGGAATAATTAGAGTTAAAGGCAACCGATGCGTATGATCGTGCTTACCGAAACATTCCACGATGAAATTTCAAAAAAAAAAAAAAAAAAAAAAAAAGAAAAAAACGAAAGGCAGAGAAAAGAGATACCGATATCGCTAGTGAGAACCCTTACGCAATTTTTGCTTTTTTTAAACGTTCATCTGCCACGCGTTTCAAATTATTCGCCGATTTTCTACGAACGCGGTATTTTTAAATAGAAAAAGGAAGGAAACGCGATAAATATAAATTAGCACGCCGGATAATGGAATAATTTAAAGAGTAACTTTGTTATCGAGTATCGATTTACACGGACGTTTTAACAGAGTGTTTGGTAGAAAATTTATTTTACGACGTTCGCTGTATTGCACTTTTGCAGCTCGACGTATAATATAATATATAATAATATAGCGTAAGAAACTAGGAGCAAGAATTCTCAATAATAGGTAGGCTACGAGCCTAAAGTACAGATAAATTATTATTACCGTGTATCGCACTTTTCTGCCAATTGTTAATTTGCAATTTTTCCTCTGTTCGAATTTCCTGTAAATGCATAGAAATCCGCGGTATAATCGTCATTGCCGGTCTCTGCGCGTCTATGCACCCGACCCGGTGATCTCATCAGCGGGTTAAAAAATCATAAAAATCAGTGGCGAGACAATTTGCAGGGGTCGATCTTTTATTCAGTTGCGACGTTAGTGTCGCGTATAATTTTCGACTTCCTTGACGAGCAGCACGGCGACTCGGATCGCGATGATAACTTCGTTGGCCCAGCAACTGTTATACAGTTTCATGAATTTCCTTTTTCTTTTTTCACCCCCACTTCCTCGCCTTTTGCTCGCTTTTGTCACGTAAATCGCGGACGAAAAATTCATGAGCCGCGCCACGGCGACGTTTCTGCAACGACTTTTATCAGGATCGCATTTTGTATACGTCCGCATTGTGGCCGGAACAATGGTGCGAGCCGCGACGATTATGTTGCCCGTCCTCCTCCAATACGCTCCTACGCCTTTGCATATTTCATGGCGGACTCTGTTGCTCGCGTTCCGCCACCATTAAAACTTTCCATCTTCGCTTTCGTCGCGATGTTTGTCGGTTTCCCACCGTTTCTTCCTTTCTTTCTCAGATTTCCGTTCGTTCGTTTGCTTCCGTTTCGTTTCGTCCTGCCATTGCATCGTTTTATAAACGATAACTTAAAAAAAGCAGGCAATTTTTCGCCGGTTTTTCGTCCCGTGACTTTCCAACTGTGTTTTGATACCCGACGATACCCCACGACGAGGCAATCTAGGGAATCCGATGGCAGTAGACTAGTAGATAGATGGCAGTTGCTGAGATACAGCAGATGAAAAATGTGAAAGACAGTCTGTTTACGCGCTCGTAATAATCGATGTTATTCGTTTTACTACCAAATAATGCCATAATTCGTTATGCTCCAATTGTAGCATCCAATTTTTCCAACCGTTCCTCTTTAAGAATTTCCTTCGTTTCTTTTCTTTTTAATTTCTTTTTCTGTTTCTACCGCTTAATACATGCTTCGCCATTTCGACTCGTCGATTGCTCGCGATATCCAGAGACGATCCTAAATCAACATCAGTTTCCATTCGATAAAACAAAACTTGGCGAGGAATTCAGCGACGTTCCGAGAATTAAGCAGCTTAGCGGAGAAAAAACAGGGGAAAGTTTATGGGTGATACGCAACAGCAAAGTCCTGAACGGGATTCCCGCCGTAGCAGAACGAAAATTCCGGTTCGTGGCTCGATTTATCGAGGCTTACGGAAGGCCCATTTTTCCCCTAACGAATGGTTCAACAACTTCCAATTGCGCACGACGCGATTATTACTCGTTATTCCCTTCCTTAATCCAAATTCCACCGCGTCCACAATTCGGATTTGCGCCAGTATTTGCAAGAATCCGTGGTATACGAACGGTGGCTTAAGCGGAATTTGAAATGTTCGCTTTTGTTTCTTCCGCTTTTTTTCCCACCAACGTGTTCAATGCTTTGATCTGCTACATCTTGTTTCCCATTTTTGGCTCTCCCGGTGAAAAGTACGTTAGGAATTTTAAATGATTAATTTTATGTTTCTATAATCGTTTCTCCAATTTTCGATTCAGTTCGATATTGCTCGAATCGTTCGAACGACGCGATAAATGAATTTTTACCGTATCAGGATTTTCGACTTGTAACTCGAACAATGTTCAGGCCTCGAGAAGTTGCCAGTTCGCAGAAATTCGATCGCTGCAAAGATCTTTACATACGCTACCACCGTTCCAACTACCTTGACTGCCGCTTTCACCCTAATGAAAAATCCCTTAATTCCTCGTTCAACGTTATTTCATCGTCATAAAAGATATAACTTAGAAAACACGAAGCTGGCACCCCGCTGGGGGTAGCCACCCACATGCTATATTTATTTTATTTTATTTTTTTTTTATTTACCAATGAGATACAACACTTTGCCAAATGTCCTTCAGGATAAATTGTAAAAACCAAAATAAAATAAAAAAAAAAAAAACGTTATTTCATCGCGATGTTCAAACGCGATATCAAAGAATAAACGAAACATTCTGCAAATTAGTTCTGCTCGAAATTTGAGAGTAATCTTGAGTTTCGAGAACTATCTTAAATCGCCAATTTCGTCTCTTTCACTCCCCCCCCCCCCTCTCTGTGTTATTTTATGTTTATCGCGGCGAATTTCGCTGACGTTCAACGCGAATACACCGGGAGAATGAAAAATACCGGGACAAAGGGAAAGGGCCTGGAGCGAGGATAAACCGAATTACAAAGGAATCTTACGTTCTACCCGTTTGCTGCGCTCGTTTGGAGAAACAACGAGCCTCCAGCGTTCGTTAAGGGCCACGGTTTGTCCGACTGGTCCCGCTTAATCGAAACTTCCTTCCTATTTCTCTAAAGACGTTTCGCAATTTGTCATTTCGTCTGCCCCTTTTAACCGTTTCGCTTCGTATTAATCGCGTTGTCTTTAATGCGGCGGTAATTCGAATGTTTAATTGGCATGGAGAAATTGGCTAGTGTAAAGGGATTGGAAGATTGTGATAATCTGACGGTGTAACAAGATGACGGAGAGCGGTGGAACTCGTCAGAGAAACAAGTAAACGAAATAATCATCGTAGATTGCGAATGCTCGTAACGCTATTCTCAACGGTTTAAGTATAAAGAGATTCGTTAAGTATAAAGAGAAGGAAACTCGTTCCTTCTATCGCGACGCTAAACGCAAACTTATCGCGGTTATGCAAAGAGACAGCACTCGCTGTTAACAAACGTTTCGAAGCAGCAGAAAGCTGCGACGAGTGCTTGGTGTCACGCGCGATATACCGAATTTGAATCGAAAGTAGATTTCGCTATTGTAATCGAAGAACGTGTTTTTACCATTGCCCGAAAGATTCGGCAGAAACTTCACTGCCAAGTAAAACAACGGTAAAACCATGGCGAAAGGCAAATTCGTTTGAAAGGAACGAGGTTAATCCATAAAGAAAAGAGAGGAACGTACGAAAGACGGAAAGCGGTAATTCGGGTAGAATGGTCGGCGTGGGGTCGCCATAATCCGTCGCCGTGATCCTTTGCGCGATTAGCGTGGCGGCCAGGAAATTCTGCCTTTCGCGGTACAAACAGAATTAAAAGCGACCTGGCCCCTCGACGCTTGCGTTAAACGTGATTAAATATCAAAGCCAGTCGTCTCTGCAGCCCTTAACCTGCATCTCACCCCTCACGCTCCATTATGCGGGGGTTAATTAGGACCGGCCATGGGGCAGAAAAGAGGCGGGAGATCGACGACGAACCGCGGACAAGCTATTGTCCGGTCCACTCGATTTTATTTCTTCAATTTCACGACAAAAGAACGCCTGTTGGAACTTGCAACCTTTTTTTCTCCTGTCGTGAATTAACGCGACTTCCTTGAAATTCGCCGCCAAGCTCGAGTCGCAGGATTTCCCCGTTTCGTGAAAATATTCGAAACATTGGTTGTGTAGGTATCTTCGCGTTTGTCTTATTTGCCACTTTTCAATTTCACCCATTTAAATATCAATTTTATTTTAGCAAAGTTTATTATTTATTAATTTTACTATACTAAAACTTGCCAGTTTTGTTTCGCTAAAACGTACCAATTTTATTTCACCAAAAGCGATCGATCTCGTTAATTCGCGCAATTTACATGGGACAAGTACGGACTGTTTCACAGAGATCACAGAAAAGTATTTAAACGGTCGATTAACCATCGTATTAACAAACTTTGATATTCAACGTGAAACTTGAAGTATCGATTCATCGAGTTATATGGTCAGTAAATTTGTACAGAAACAGTCATTTGGCACAGTCATACGGTACGATAGCGATCGATTATTTCGTTTCGTCAATAATTAATTAGTAATCAGTTGCAGAAGCAATTATCCAGAGTCATTTCATGTTGGAAGCAATCAGACACACGTATCTAGACAATCGATAATTAGTCGGTAAATAATCATTTAGTATCACCCGGTCACTCTGCAAGCAATCAGGCTTCCAATTCGATATTCCAAGTCAGATCGGTCAACATCCTAAGCACTTAGGCTTCCGATATTGCTCAGCAGTCGGTCAAACTCGATCTGCATAGTTTCGAAGTACGAACAATTGTTACTTGATTTATTATTTATTATTATCGCATCGTCGTTACTGTTTTATCGGAATCGCCAATGTGAATTTTCTAAATAAAAAGGATCCGGTTATCGGACAAGCTATTATAATAGAACACGTGTTTTCTCTACGAACATTCGGAAACCGATCGTTATGCACGTATGGAACATTAAAGGACGGTCAAAGCATCCACGTAATTTTCATCAAAGAGATCAATTTGAACGTCAGTTTAGTTTAGTCAGTTCGCTCGATTAGTTAATTAGTAAATCTCTATTGAAATCGGTAATGTGTACAACGTCATTGTCGATTCGAAGAAACTCCTCGAATTACATCGATTAATTAGTTAAATAGATTATATCGTTAGATAGATATCAATTGAACGAAGAAAGTCGCGAAATATCTATGAAATTTCAAAACAAATACCGTATACGGTATACGTGCAAGCGTACCTAATTAATCATACGTTTCAGGTAAATTCCAAGTAACTATCGAAATCAAGTCTACGCTATGCGCACGAAAAATTATTTTTTAAATAGAGGAAAGAGGGAGTTCGCTATTTTGGCGACAGGGCAAAAAAAAAAAAAAAAATCGCCAGCTATCCGTCAAGATATGCAACCGTAATTAAACGTTCATCTGTAAAGTAATATCGTTAAAATAAACGGTTAATATCTCGCTTGATGTACAGTACGTCCTATTTAACCGGGAAGCCTCTAACGTGGAAATATCTAGAAAAATATGAATCGTAGGAAAAAAATGTTTCCGACAAAAGCTGTACGATATCGTTGTCGTCGTAAGGTCAAATAGATAAAAGCACAGCGTGTTCCTCTCGATACCGTACGACTTTTTGTCCGATACATTTTTTCGCATCGCTCGTATTTTTCCAGATATTTGAGCATTTCCAGTTAAACAGAACACACCGTGCGTTTGTTGATTGCACAAAAAGATGGTGAATACCGGTTTTAACCACAACCTGGCCGTATCGACGATCTAGGAAACTTTGAGCGAGATTCAAAGTAGCTGGAACGTAATTTTCGTCAAAGGAACTAATCCGAACATTCTCGGTCGATGCATAATCTCCGCGCGGCTAGTTTCGCCGAATTTTCGCCGGAAGCTCGGCTTCGTCCATCGTTATTAATTGACCTAATTTCGAATCGGCGCGACGATACAGAAGCTCGTAGAGCCGTGAGAGGCGATCGCCGTTGCATTGGTTTTCGCTGATCAAATCCGCGAGGTTCTGCGGATAGCGAGCGGTTTCGTTTGCGCGACCGGTACGTCGATTTGGCCACCGATCGAATCCATAGAGACCGGAAACTAGCGACACCGGGAGACAATCCGAGTCCTAATGGGTCCGTAAACATTTGCGTGCAAAGATCAAACGGCATACCGCGACCGATGTCACTGCGGCGCACCGCACCGTCATCGAATTCGCACGCTAATCACGCCCACAGATCCAGAGATCTCTGTGATCTCGCCGGCCTTCGTGTCAATTTCCACGTTGTTTTTGCCTCGTTTCCTTCCACTTTATCGAGTAGTTGCTGCTTCGTCGTAATTTTGAACGTTGTTTCGATGCATTTAAGATCCACGAAAATATCTCACCAACTGCTTCGTTCAAAAAGTTCGTAGAATTACATCGGCGAACCGTAAATTAAATTATTTTTTTTAAACGCGCTGTGCACGCTTTCCAGATTGATAGTAACGATATGCTCGTGATTCGCCGATTTGATAACGCGAGTTTACCAGACAAGATGCACGGATAGAACTCGAGTCGGAGGATTTCGATGATCGATCTTCTAATAGGTGGTAGAACACGTAATTCTCAACAACTTTTTCCTCTACGTGTTAATAGGCGGGGCCCGTCCTAGTTCCCGATATATTTCCGGGAAATTGTCCCGTGGACAATTCTACGTAGGCTCGTGCGTTCGTGGCAGCGTACGCGTCCGATTTGTCGCCATCGATCGGATAATTTTTTGCAAAAATGCATTTTGCAAAATACTCCGGCTATTGGATTAACAATAGGGCTTGTTCGCAGGCGTCCCATCGTGACTTTGAACGTTTTGCGATGGAATTTAGCGTTTTACGATACTTTATTCGAATTTGCTGCATTTTTTGTACTTTTCGATGTATCTTGACGTTCCGTCGCCCTCTGTTAAATTTTCATCCTTTTTTATATACATTTTCGACTATTTTATGCCATTTCGTCGCTCGTTTTTGTATTTTCATACATTTTCAGCATCTGCTATTATCGTTGAATATTTTTTATATATATTCTTTTATATATTTTTTTCTTTTTCGATATATATTCTATCCATGCTTGGTATATTTTTTCTAGTTTTATTACATTTTCGTACGGTTCTTTATATTTTATCGAATCTTTAAACAGGTCTGGATTTTTCGAACATTCTCTAAAGAAGAACGGAGGCTTAAGCGAGAGAAAAAAATGTGTAAAGGGCGACTAAAATTTTCCGCTGCTGTATTTGAAGAAGAAACGTAAGCAAACCCTCCCCTCCCCCCAGTGTTAATGGATTCTGCGATACATTCGAATCACACGATTCTTCGGAAAACATGGAATCGATCCCGGGCTTTTGACAATTTTTCATCCTCCCATTGCTCCGTTCTTGCGAAAAAACAAATTCGTTCGACGGCAAACCGTTTCATTTTGTCGTTGTTCTAAAATATAGGAACTTTGCAACGATCGTGTTCCTGCACACAAAGTTCAAATCGTTTGTTTTTCCTCTTTCTACGAGTCCCTTTTCCGTCTCTTTCCGTACGTCTCTCCTCACCAGAACTATTAATTCCTATGTTTCAAATGAAAACCATTTAACGATGCTTTAAATGTAATAATAACTGCATTAAATTGCAACGATCTAATTCGATCATAAAGATAATAATCTCACGAATATATATCGAGGTATACTATTGAATCGCGTTTAAACGACTTGTTCGCATTCGTACACGCGACATTACGTATGTCAGACGGAGAGGCTAGGATTACGGTCGCTGTCATTTGTTTTTGCCTATTAACGGCTAATAATATACGACTCCGTTTATTAATGAAAATTTCGATCGATTGAAGACAGACGGATATTCCAAGACGAATTAAATAATAAATATCGGAAACTTATTAGTTAAAATAACGCGTCGTCTTCCTTGGCTTCGAGTTATTTTGAAATAATTACAGTTTATCCGAAGCAGATCAAGCTGTTTTCGAACGTGTTCATGTAGTTTGGCGTGTTCACCTACCGAAAGGCCATCTATCCGTCCTTCGTCAGGATGATTGGATAAATGTCTTGGACGTACCAAGAATACATCTTGCGGAACGTTTTAAAAGGTGGTATTCTGTAGCGTGAAAGTGACGAATCAACGCGTGGCGTTTTCCTTTTCAGTTTTTCGAGGGGATTTATCGTCACAGATACTCGACATTCTTCGGGCCTGTCGCTGAAATTCAGTAGACGCGTGTACCGCGACGTCGGCCGCGATTCTTCTTCTTTTCTATCGTCGCCTCTGCCAAACCGGTGAAAATAAGCCGACAGATCGGCTGGAAAGGCTTTCTCACCGAGATGGGATTCGTATCGCGTACGAGGATTTTCCTTTCAGTCGAACGTATGCAATTTTCTTCTTCCTCTTCTTTCCTCTTTTTTTTTTCCCCGTTGCTGAATACCTCGAGAAAGATTGGAATATTTTCTGACGAACTCACGCTACTTTTTCCAGACGTAGAAAACTTTGGTCACCGTTTGACTATTGACCGAACCTATTCTCAAACCGATATGGACGTACACGCCTGACAATTATAGGGAGGGCACAGCCTCCAAATTCGATATAGAGTCAATCGGATATATATCGATAGAGTCGATACGTCTCAGGTTTATATTATACGGTATATTTTTTACTACAAACTATTTTCTTTTACGAAATTAGCTCTAGTTCAAGAAAATGGCGTATTTCAACGAATCGTCGCCATCTATTCGAACGTCTAAACGTATATATTGTGCTTCGCCTAGCTCCTCCAGAAATCGAACCCATTTTTTCATTAGCATTTAAGAGAAAACTGCTAATTTTCTGTCAATTTCGATACGATTCTTGAATATTCGTCAAATCCGCCATATGCGTTGAACGCGTGCATCGACCTTTATCAACAATTTCTCGATAACTACGCGATAAATTGATTGCAGATTTTACGCGACGGTCTCTTGCGAATACTTGAAATTGGTCTCGCTCGAAATTCGAAAGCAGCCTTGAATTTCGACGTTTGCCTGTGAGCTATGTTCTTGCATATTCGATTAATCGTGTAGCTTAGATCGCGTTTAATCGAGTTGCATCGAAAGCGTAAATAAATTTACACGCCATTGCTGCTACATGTAACAGCATACGCAAACGCTATCATATTGCTTTCAAATCATCCTCAAACTTTCAATACTTCCGTAACTCTATTCAACAAAGAAACATATCGAAATTTTCATTGTTTCACCTCCTGTATTTTCACAACTTTTATTTAACCATTTTCACAAAACAAATATAGGAAAAAAGAAAAATTGGATACAAACATCGCGGTCCGTTCCAAAAAAAAAAAAAAAAAAAAAAAGAAAAAAAGAAAAACAAATTCAACCACCGTGGTTCTGTTTATTAGTTTATGGAGTTGCAATGGCTTGCGGTAAAGATGTTCGACATACAACCGTGATTTCGTTGTTTGCCAATTTTTTCCCTCTTTTTTATTTTTCTTCTTTTTTTCTCTCTCTCTTTGGTGAAATCGATGTTTTATGAAAACCGTAGCGAAAAATACAAAACGTTATTCGACGAGCACGTTTCCGGTGCGTAAAAAAGTTTAGTCAACCAGCCAATATTGGCCGGTCGCTTCAATAATTATATAACCAGCTTTTGTTATCCCGCACGAATAACTCTCATAACTCTGTCTATGTTTGTGTGCGTTTATTTAATTTTTATATTTTCCTTTCTCTCCTTTCTCGCGTTGGAGATTTTATGGTAGCTACATTGAAACATTAAAGTTGTTTTGATAAAGTTATTTTTTAGTTATTGCGTTGGAATTGTCGGATAGATAAAGTTGTTATACAGTTCTGCGTACAGGGTATCCGAAGAGGTCGCGATCAAATTTACCCTACGTATATAAATTTATGTCTTGAAAATGCTTTATCGAATAGTTGGAAGCGCTCGAAGATTTCCAGGAAAGTTGCTCTTAAGACTCGTTACGCAGAATCACAAACAAACGCAAACGCTTAATTCTCATTGACAGTCTCATTTGGCAGACGTTTGCGCCTGATCTCATCGCGTTTAACTATCGTGGATTTGATTTTATGGGATCACGCGGAACGATTGATTTTTGACAATGCGACAAAGACGAAAGACCAGCCTTATGTTTTTATCTTTATTTAATTGGATATTTAATCGGTATATCGTTATTCTAACAATTGCAAGTAAAACCTCGAACACGGGTAATAAATTGTACGATAGATCGATAATTTGGAAGAGGCAAACGAGATGCGACACACTTTCTACGATTCTCCTCGGCGTTTGTCTCGCATCGACGTTTTATCTATAGACAACAGTGAACGTGCAAGACGGACGCAAAATTGGAAATTCAAAGTAGTTACTATGGCTTGGCTGCGTTTGACATATCCATACCGACTTGCAACCGCATTGTCTCTTTCACTAAGGAACCTCTTCCTTCGTTCTCTTCCCTTCATTTTCTCTCCGCAACTTTACAAGTCCATATCCTGCCGTGTTCTTTGAAATTGTTTGCATCGAAGACGATGATGCTGTTTCGTTTGTTTCTATATTTGATTCCGTCAGCGTTCTACCTCCGCTGATCATTAGGACGATCCGGACGATTAGTTTCGTACATCCTTGTAATAATTATAATAATCCTCGATCAGAGTCGACGGATATTCGCTGTTTTTCCAAAGACTCCACTTTACTCGTATCTTTTCTCGTCTGACGGATCGCCACCGACGCCGTTTAACGGGAAAAGAGCGACGATAATCGACGCCACTTCTCCGTGGCCCTTTCACCGAGATTCACCTACGAACCATCCTCCGTCGATCTCCCACGAAGATACGTTCCCGTAACGAATTACGTTACATCGTTTCGATTCTCCTCAATTCTACCAACTTTCATTCGCAAAAGAACGTGAATTTAGAGGAATCTTCGAATCGGATTTTATTCGTAAACGCACCAAGAAGTTGAAGAAAACTCGTGACTCTTGCAACGAGTGGCGTCGACATCGATCGACAACTCTATTTAGATCTATAACCGCAGTTAGAACTATTTGGTCTACGTTTCTCGAAATAGACAAGAGTATCCGAGCGATAGTAGTCGAAATTGTATACAGATAGTAATACTAAAACGAAAAAATTATCAATTTTCATTACTCTTATCTTATCTTATTTATTAGGCACTAAAAGGATAAACTATCACCCGTATTGCAAATTTCAGAATCACCCGACATGCTAAACAGAGATCCTGTTTGGTCCATTTCTGTCGGAAATTTCCAAGTTGTCAGATACTTTCTTATCCACATTCGGTAAACAACCATAAAAACAAACGTAAAAGAGTCCACGAATAAAAAAGAGGAAGAGTAAAAGAAGCAACTGCAGAAGGAAAAATTAGTTGGCTGCGACCAGCTGGTATCGAACGAGAAACGGCGATCGTTGCGCGTGTCGAGCCAATCGCACGAAAGCGAACTTTGAAAAACAAGTTTCGTTCTTGGATTACGGCCGCGTGTTTCCTTCGAAAAATTAAAAACAAAAAAGGGTTGAAACGAAATAAGTAATAAAAGATAGTGGAAAAAGAAGAAAGAAAAGAAGGGGATGAAAAAAACAGATAATTTCTCCGGATGGAGCAGCATCGTCCGATGAACGTTTTCGGTTGGAGATTCTTCTCGTTATTGGCTCGCTGAGTTTATTTTCTGACTGTTTTTGATACCCATCGTGATATTTCTCGTGGATTTTCCTAGCTATCGTTTAAACGTTTCTCAAAGCTTCCCCTATTCGTTCTCTCTCTCTCTCTCTTCTCTGCCTTTTTTCTCTATTTTTATTTTCGTAGGATGAAACACGGTTAATAATTGTATCCGTCTGTATCTAGCGAAACAGTGAGTTGGGATTGCTTTTCGAGGGAAGAAGCTTTTTCATTTCGAAATTGGACGAGCTTTTGTAGGCGTTTTGCGTAACGTTCGGTTCGTTTGTGCCGTTTGCATCGCCGAGGAATTACGTCAGATTAAAATTCATGTTTTCAGTTGTCTGTTAAACTGTTAAATTGCGAAGAAATTCGATTACTTGTGTATCAAATGGCTGAGCGAAGGATGGGGAATGTCGAGGCGAGGCCATGCCTCTGGCCTTCCGTCTCTTCCTTATTATGGTTAGTTCAATGTTTTAATCGTTTCTTGAAATTGAAGAATGTATAAAAGCGTCCTTCTTATATGCCCGGAATTTTCTTGCTTCGAGAAAATTCAACCGCCTTTCGACGAATCTCGTTTTCATTCCACGTCTTATTACCACAGACGTATTTATGAAATTGTACCGAAAAGCCAGTCCTTTGACACAATTCGTGTCATCATTCGGAAGAATCGTGTAATTTTATTTCAAGTAACAATGTTTGTTCAAACGCATTGTTACTTTTCCCGTCTTTCTCATTTCATATAGCGTCTGTACAAATTTATATCATAAAATTAACCGCAGCAACGAAATTGCCATTGCACACTGTTGTACGTTTTATTAACGATCTCTTGCTCCTTATCGCAAAGATTTTCAATTCTCTTTCTTGTCTTATTTATAATTTACACAGCCTTGTATCGTATCGACGTTCTATTAATAATTTCATCCTGCTTATTTCGCACAAATTCCTTCCTTCTATCTCATCCACGTTTAAGAATACTTTGACGCTTGATAAGAAATCCGATCGACCTTCGTCCGTTCGGAGCCACAAACGAAACGCTTGGCGACAAATAGTCGATCGATGAACGCGAAATGGCATCTGGACCGACGATCGTTTCGATGGCCGCGACTGTTTGCGGTCGTGGAGAATTTTGAGTGTGCCGCTTCGTTGGAAAGGCAATCTGTCGTATCGTCATCGATACGTAACTCGAATGCGTTCGATTATTTGCTTATTGATGCGTGTGGCTGCTGTTCGCATGGCACGGGTGGCTCATAAACGTTCGATTGGACGTTTAGTTCCGGCTAACGAGCCCCGGATTCGATCCGCACCACTCGTTTTACGCCACGCTTTCTCTGTTTTCCTCTTTCTGCTAATTTCCCTTTTTGATAGTGCCTGATGGTCATCGATGTCAGTTTTCTTTGATCCTGGCCTTTGATCCTGGTCGCTTAACTCGTTGTCTTGAAAATTTGACCCGATTTTCGATTTTCAAGGTCTACGTATATTCCTTTGACAAGTTTCGTTACATACAGCGTGAATCGGTATTAATTAACGTTTGACCGATCTTAATAAGCCAATTTGTAGCAAACGTAAAACTCTTTTTCTCGTTTTATTTCATTTCTGAAAGAATTGAGCTTCGCTTCGAGTTTGAAAATAATTGCTTCGATAGCGACTACTGCAACTTAAAATTGACTTTGACCGTTCAAACGTAAAATTGATTTTATTTTCATTGCCTGGAAATATTAAAAAAAGAAACGCGATAGACGCTTTGTTGATACGTTTTGCGTCCTATTTTTACCTGTAGCGCGGAAACGGAGTCACAATCTCCGTTTCCTGGGCGTGGACTGTAATAGGATTTTAAGTACATTAAGCACGTTGCACGATGCATTTCCAGCATTCGGTAAAACGAAGTGAGCGCGTTGGCTAAGTTATTACGGTAACCTAGATATCATACGTCTAATTTGCTTTGTGTCATCGTTCAGGATCGTACAGGCTGATTCGAAACTCGTCGCATTTCTCTGTGCGCATATATACCGGTGTTCTCGAGCGTCGAGTCTAACGTTTCTCACTCTTTCTGGTCTTAAACAAACAGTGATAATTGAAACAGATTATGCCAGCGGACAGATTTTACACGGTAATTTGTACTCCGTCGGACTTTGTACTTTTCCCATCGTATTATTATCCGGACATTTGCATATTTATACATTTATGACAAATGTGTAAAACGCACAAGGATTGTTCTTTTAATTTTAAATAGTAATTGCAAATTTTGTAATTTCCACGTGTAAAATGATTATGCGGCGAAGCTTGTTTTTTTTTTTTTTTTAATGTGTCACAGAATTTATCATTATTTATATTACGTACTTTTCTACGATGAACAAACTTACGAAAATAAGATTGCCAACAAGCTAAGAAATCGCAAACGCAGGACCAGCAACTTCCAAACTTGCGGCTACCGGAAGAGAGCTATCCGCTCGGACAATTAGACAGACCCGTGCTTACCATTCGATCAATCCCTAATTACATTTACCTGTAGCTGCTGCATCATCCTACTCCAGCTTGGCTCTATCTACCGATTACCGACACGCGCGATCATGCTGATACGTGTCGCTGTGTACGTTCATCGCACACAGCAACCCCGTGCAACCTGGTTCGTAGCCGTTTCGAGTGCCAATTCCACTGTTACAGATTATGCTGCTCTGCCTCTTTGCGTTCTTGGCACTTGTACGACGCAGTTATGCGCCTGTTTCAAGATTTGGTCGTAAAACGACTGAATCGCGTAAAAAGTGGAGAACCAACCATAAATATAGCGACGAGTAAAAATGTTGAAAATCATTAATTATACAAACCCGAAAGAAAAGAAAACGCGCACACACGTTTAAACTAGTATGTAATCTCGTTTAATCTAATTATTGCAATCTATTTTATATTAATTTAGTAACAAAGAGATAGAATGAGCGACGACGCGGTTAATTAATTCCATACGTGGTCGAACGAAAGTTAAAACCGTTCGGAGCGAATTATAAAATGCACATTGTGAATCATTGGTGGGCTTTCGCGGAAATGGTGGTTGTCGCGGTAGTTCGATTAAATGATACAAAATCGATTGTTGTTCGCTGCTAGCCGTGCCACCGAAAACGTTTCGCCATTCTACGATATTAATGCCAAAAGCTTTCGGTGTGTTTCCGCGAACCCGATTATAAACGAACGATATTGGACATGGAGGATGACGGGAACAACGAGGAATTTGAAATATTAATTCGTTGCTTTGCTACATAGTTTTCAACTTGTTCCCGACGCTTTTGCAAGAGATTCCAGCGACCACCGATGAAAACGATAACAGCAGGGGAAAAAGTTTCCTCCGATGAAACCTCGCATTTTCTCATTAATCTCTGCGCGAAGGAGAGCAGACGAATACGCTTAATAGAAAAGATACGCAGCAATACCTTTGACCGTTCGCAAATATTTCTACATCTTCGTGTATTACCACATAGCTATGAAATATAAATAAACGTCAAATAAAAATCGACATGCACCCACGAACGTATCCGAACGTTTACCACCGAACTCTTTTTACGGATATAT
Source organism: Bombus pascuorum (assembly GCF_905332965.1). Classification (NCBI taxonomy): domain Eukaryota; kingdom Metazoa; phylum Arthropoda; class Insecta; order Hymenoptera; family Apidae; genus Bombus; species Bombus pascuorum. The sequence continues at coordinate 7,488,768 of NC_083502.1, read as the reverse complement.
CGTGTGCGTTGTACGAAACTTTACGAAATTTCGTTGGCGCTGTATCGCGACACGACCATCGCCGGAAAACGCAAGATAAAACGCACGATTCTCTGTCGCGAAGAACAATCAGCTTAGCGATCCGTCCGCTAAAATCGAGCGTCGTCAGGTTTTTCGCGGGGGCCAGCCGTCCGCTTAATTTCCTTAGCGAGATTACGTATCGCTGGGAAGGAATTCTAATTAGTCAGCACGACGGCAGGCGCTATCAACCCTTTGCGAACGGCTGCCTGTTAGCCTACGATAACACGGCCTGAGCCACCCATTCGCAGAGGCGACCACAAGGCGCTTAGGGGTGCCTCGACTTAGGCCGACGATGCTCGAATGCGCGTGCAAACCTGCCTACCCTGCAAAAATTTTCAGCGTTCATCGATGGACGTTTAAATCTTTCTAACTTTTCTTACATATCGCTCGAAAGTTATTACACCGCGAAATTATTACACGATAAAAGAGATACACGAAGAAAAGAGAGGGCGGAGAACCTGCCGCGTTCTTTCCTCCATTTTCCATCTGATTCCATTTTTCTGCTCTTTATTCCTTTATTTCGTCCTCCGCCCGATCGTATTTTCCTACTCTTTGTTCGTTTCTCTCACTTTCGATCTCTTCTAGCGTTAAACGATTGCTTAAGTTCGCGAAGAACGCGACAAAGTTGCTATTGATAGGTACACCTATAATAGGCGAGACTGGCAGTGGAGCAAAGAAAATTCAAAAAATCTTACGCGGTTTACAACTGATTATTCGTAGGTATAAACGTAGCAGAGCTTTCGTTAAACATTTTCTCGCGCTAAACATGTTCGCGACGGTCGTTTACTTCGATCGGTAAAATTTCTCGATATTATCTACCCAGAATATAGCGAAAAGTGTGTACATTCGATAATGCACTTTGATTCAAGTCGGTATCTCAATTTGATCCGAAGCTGCGGCACTACGAAGTACGATAGACGTGTCTAAGTCTATAGAACTATGAATGGCAGTTCGCTGTTGTCTGACCTACATTTTTTCCAGGAAATGTGTACGCTTGGTAGTAGCGATAGTAAAAAGACGCAGACGCTGTCTGTCACTGATCAGCGCACTGTTAACGACGTTGCGATTGGTCGATGACGCGGTGCGACCGAGAGGTCCGTGCGTGTGCGAGAGACAGCGATAGAGAATTGCTGAAAAATTCGGTTCTCTTCGAACGACGATATCTCAGCAACGGAAAATCGGATCGAGATGAAACGGCAAGCGTTTCACAGGGGAAGGTTCACGCTCTCTCGCCACTCTGACCGAATCGAAAGATTTCCATTGGTTTTGCAGAGGTAATTTTTTTAAGCTTTTGCTAGCTTTAATAGAGTTTACGCTCGCAGTTGAGGTTTATCTATTGGAACGACAAATTTCCAATAAAAATTTCAAGTGGAAAGAAAAATACAAGAAACAAAACGACGAGCGACTGTTATCTGTATAGAGGACGTTGTTGTTCGCGAGTTATTCGGTAATTTAAATATACAAGCGAGTCTTTGCTTATTCATAATCTAAGAAAGTAATCATGAGCAAAGTACCACGAATGGATTGCGGAATGTACGTACGAATGAAATATTGATTGTACGAATATGGACCACTTGCGGCTTTCAAATAATTTAGACTACGAAATATTCATCGACCTGTCTCGAATTACAAAAACGCTCGTAAAATACTAAATGATAATTTTTTTTCTTTAACGATAGCGCAATGTAATATAGATTTGTAGAATATTCATCAAACACCAATTTTAGAAATACTCGTAATTCACGTAATAATCGGACCTATTTTCCAGGTGAAATCAATATTTCAGATTAAGTGGCAATTGTTTAATAATAATCTCCGAGTAGCGGCAGACCTTTGAAACATTTATCAAATTCATCGCGAATTATCGAAATATTAATAATCGAATGAACCGATAAATGATTTTCAGATTGAATCGAATCACGATTTCCAGTTGAATCGAAATCTTTTTTCAACGTGATTCGCTCCAATACTTTCTGATAATTCGCTTGTGTAGGCTTACGGAAGTATTCGTTGATCTATCTCGAAATATTCAGAATCCAATTGATCGCGAATGGAGGATGGAGAGGTGGTTGGGAATGGATTATCGCTGCCTGAATATGGACCATTTGTGAGCTTTTTGATCATTCGTGTCAGTGAGTTTATGAAATGTTCGTTAATCCGTCACGAAATATCTCGCAATCCAAGAAATTCTTAATGGATGTTGGAATTTCAGAATACGGATGGAAATTTGCGCGTGTCGTAACTAAAAGACAGCTGTAATTCGTAATTTTCTTTGGTATACAAAAGTATATAGTGTATAGACAAAAAAGATTCTGCGATTCTGCGTCGACTATCTTCTTTTTATTTTTAAGTTCAAACGTTCTTTTAATTAAATTAAATTAACCCGTCTTAATCTTCCTAGGTCACTGGGAATTTCCTATAACGAACAACCGTATTTCTGTCTTTTATTTTTAAGAATGCTTGATGTTTAGGTCGGACGAATGGAAACGTATCGTTAAGTAGATACTAATATCTCTTCACATTTCATGCTGTTGCGCTAATCTCTTAACAGATTTTCCTTTCTTACGTTTAACCACAAAATTAACCGTAGAATAATTTCTCTCTCTTAGTTGATTTTACTAACAAGGTTTCCCTCCCGTATAACTTCCATTCTAGAGCTGTCCTTAACAAACTTTTGGAGAAGAAAATAAAAAGTAATGGAATATTATACTGTTGCAGGTAGACTAAGAAGAATTGTTCCTTTTTTTTTTGCAAAATTCGGCGGCATTTTTTCGTTTTTGGGCGATCCTGCACCGAAGATATAATGAAAGAAGAACTTCAAAATTTGTAGAAAATAGTTCCTTCGCCATCGTTCTACCTTATTTTATCTAATTAGAGTTGCGATCTTCGTAAATTGTAAACTATCGAAATAGATTTATAGAGATTTCTTTTTTCAACAGTTTCTCTTTACTTATTTAATGTTAATTTATTTGTGTCATGCGAGTGAGTGATGCGACGAATCACGTGCGTTCTCCACCATAACCTGTTAATAAATAATATTTACAGCATTATGTTTTAAGGCTATTTTCAACGGACAATGTAAATATGTGTAATATCTTTTCAGGATTGATAAACGATGCAAAATGCCAACCTTAATCACTGAGCGTCACATTTTATTCCATTAACGAAAATTATAAACATCCCTCGCTTTAAAAGTAATCGATAAGTGTTTGTCAATAAGAAGCTCCGAATAATCGATACACGTGTAATAAATTACCGCGAATTGTTGCTCGAGTCGCAAGCAGGATCATGGCGCAGCAGATCAGCATTTCTTCTCCGATCATCGTACAGATCATCCTCGAGCACTGTACACTCTCTTTCGACCCCCCTCCCCCTGTAACCCCGCTTTTCGTGTCTCTTTGTCTCCTTTTGTCTTTCTGTCTGAATCTTGCACCTTCGTCCCCGCCATAATCATGTTCGTAGATACCCTCTGGCTGCCAGAATATATATGGGGGATATTTACGGGATCGTTCCAGACATTAAAACGTCTCGAGAATAACTCGTGTACAAAGATATCATTCGAGGCTTACTTTTTAATTATCGGTAATATCCATTATGATAGTTTACGCTAAAACATACCGGTATCAATGAAGCAGCTGACGAATCGAAATTAAAATATTGTTTTACGCTCTTTTGAACTCGTTTTTCGATTATTCTACAAATAATAGTAGTAGTAAAAGTACTTGGTACAGCTATAGAAAAGCGGAAAATATTATCATTTGTAATTTGACGGTAAACCTCGAACGACACTTTTATACACGAGCGTTTTTCATCGTTTTAACGTCTGCAAACGATCCTACAAATATCCAAAATATATTTTCTCGCACCTCGTATACGGCGCCTTTTAACCGCTTGGCTCCTCCATTTTCTCTCTGTTCTTTGTCCCTTCGAGTCGGCCATTTTCTCCAGTCGCTTCTTAACCTCTCATATCTGTCTTGTATTTATGTGTACGTTTTGTCTAACTCTTCTCTTTTCTGTTTTACTTTACAGAGATACTCTGCACAGCGGGCAAAAGGTACGAGCCTCCCCTACATTACAGTTGTCTCTTCTTTTTCTTTATTCTGTTTTTCTTCTCATTCTTTTCTTCTCCGTTCCTTTTTCGTTTATTTTTTTCTCTTCTCCTCTTCTTATTCTTCTTGTTCTACATAGGGCGAGGCATATTAAATACGAGTATATTGAATATTTGTCAAAATATTAAGAGTACGAGAAAACGACGATAGGCAGAGTCGAAGCGTTTCGTAAATCTATACTTTTATCAATATAAGAAGAAAAAAAAAGAAAAGAAAAGAACGAAAGAAAAAAGAGCGAGAGAAAAAAAGAAGAAATAAATTGTTAAGCTTTCTAAAAACGTACAAAAGTCTGCGATCTACTTACGAATCGTTCGTATCTCGAGGCTTTGGACGAACGAAATTCTATCGTCAAAAAATTGCCACAAACGCATCAACGTTGCCTATCAATTAATCATTGTTTTCAGATCTTACCAATATTCTCAGAAACGTTTAATGTTCACGTTCTCCGCGTATCACTCGGTACTTTCCAATCTCTCCCTTGTCTGTCACTCGGTATGTCTCTGTCTTTCTCGTCGTCTTTATGGCTCTTCCGTTCCTCACATGTTTTCTGTCTCTCACATTCATCTCTTTCACTCACCATCCTAGAGCTGCTGTAATATTATTCGAATAATCATCGACCAAATATTACAAAATTTCTCTCGATAGTCGCTGAACGATTACAGACGATTTTCGTCGTGAAAGTGTTCACAAGGTAGGATTTTTCGAAAAACCGGGTTCACCGAGCAAATCGAAACCAAAGAGTAAGGATGAAACGTTTGGTTTTGAGAATTTGAGTCGATGGCCGACTTCGGACGATCGGAGACAACAGGGGAGAAACACGATTGTCGCTCGTTTATGGTTTTTCCAGGTCTACCAATTTCTTAAGAATGCCTGCAGTAAGTGGAATTCACGTCTAGGTGGTATAGAACAGGTATGAAGTCATTTGGTATGGTCCAGAAGAAGAAGAAGAAGAAAAAGAAGAAGAAGAAGAGAAATCAGTGTTTTGAAGTAGAAGAGCACGAGAATTTCAGAGAAAATATTTATTTGTAACTTTTCATGTCTCTTTTAGGTTACGCGCACAAATTATTGATTATTAATGAGTGAAAATGTTAATTTTTAACTGTTGGGATAAATACTCGTTATAAAATTACGAACAGCGCATCCTTATATTCATTGGTAAGGACAAAACACTTAAATTTGGCAGGTGATCTGATATTTGTCCTTATATTCATCTTTTATCTAGGCTAAAAATCTAAGTTGTCATGTTTTTCCTATGTGGTCTTCATATAGGATCGCTCGAGTATTCAGAAGAAATATTAAATATGTTAATTTTCATTTTTTTTAAACAAATATTATTTCAAAACAGAATTCTGGCTCACACGATACGATATCAATTTTTCAATTCCTACCAACTTCTATTTTATGATTCAACGAAATACGAATCGTAGAAGATTGGATATCTCGTATATTACAACTTAATGCATCTCAAAAACCTCACAGAGTTGTAATATTTGCGTTTCATCGTATCGATTAGGGATTAAATTTGATTATAGCGAGCAAAGCTTCGAGACTTCTCTTTTGGATCTTTCCTCCGCTTTTCTTCTTTTTTCTTCTCTGAAGCTTCTTGTTGGTTCGAATAATTTCGACAATTCGGTGATACGTTTCGTCGGCTCGGTGTTTTTATACAGAAAATACGTCGATTTCGTTGGCTCTTACTAAAGTCGCGGGAAAATTGTCTTTTCCGACCTTCCATCGGCGTAGGGCGACCCCGTAAATGTTGACGATACGATCCTGCACCCGAAAATCTCCCTTTCATCTGTCTCCGGTCTGCCTCGATTCACGTAAGTAGACAGACTTTTATTTATTTTGTTTGCCATACGTCGCGGGCCCCCTCGCTTGTTTGTCCACGAAAATATTTAAGGACGGCGATCATAACAGAATATACGGAAACGGTTCCGAATAACTGGGATTTCCATTTCCAGTGAAGATCTCATGTACGTTGTTAACGATACTCGCCATAAATTAGCTACTAGCCAAATATAATCGTCCTTGGAAATAATTATAGTTACACGTGTGTCCTTTTTATAAATTTATAAATTATTTATTTATGATTTATAAATATCAAGACACGAAACTTGAACGAATCGGAATAGTCATTAAGAAATTGTCAAGATTATATTTGCGTACGTAGTAACAATTACTATAAGTATAAATATATACATGCAGTAGTATTTTCGAGCTCTTCGAAATAATTTAGAAGAGAAAAATTATATATATAAAAATAACCGATAATACCAATTAATAGTTGGCGTATTTCTCGTTACGTTACGTTAGAAATGCAACAAGTTTTGACGATAAAGAAGCAATTGTCTTCTGAATTATTATCGTTGGTTTCGAACTCTTGGTCGTTTTATCGCACTGTTAAGGAATTAAACGTGTAATCTGAGCCCCATTATCCACTTACAGCAATATCAAACAAGGGAAACAGTGAAAAGAAATAAAAGACCGGGACGAGAGAGAGAAATAATTTAAAGAGAACGAAAAGGTTAGATTGAAACAGTGACGAAGGTGAAAATATCCAGAATCGATCGCCAGATTCTATATATAAAAGGACTGGAAAGGGTTGGGAGGGGGAAGGGAAGGGTTGTGGAATGTTACAGCAGGGGTGAAACGTTCGAAGAGAATAGTTTATTTCTAGTTGCTTTCCAGCTGGTTACCCGAGTAAATCGGTATCCACGTAATACCTGGCTTTCCACGGGAACGTTCGGATATCCGATTATATCCGACTATGCTGCCTTCTCAAGGAGCATTTGAAATTTAAATACGATTCACCGTCTTCTGCCGTTCGATCCACCTTCTGGACCAGTTTCGCTAACACGATGAAACCGTGCTTTCTAGATCCGTCGTCGACCGGATCTCCTTCGCTCGCCAACCATAAATTCCTTCAAATTACCATGAATTATTTCATAGTTACGCGTAATAATCTTTTTAGTAACACGAACATTGCATTGGACGTACGAGCGAACAATTTGAATTTTTCAGTGAAACTCAGAGTCTATCTAAGAGGGAAATATCGCAAGCCGTTGAATCGTAGCTTTCTATAACTGTAAGCCATTTATGAGCCAAACCGATGAATTCCATCACGGCAAGATGCCGCGTCTTTGGACGAGATTCGATCGTCAAATCGCCTTAGTACGTCGTCCGTTAATTGCAAATGGGTATCGGATAAGGCACGTTGCATCGATCGGAACACGTGGTAATCCGAAGGAGTAACGTCTAACGAATAAGCTGATTGCTGCAAGACGTCCCAACCAAGATCGGTATGACGTCTCTTGTCGTAGAAGCAGTGGCTGCCTAGCGTCGTCACGCAGCAATTTCGCGGAACGTCCTCCTTTGTCCTCCTCGGTCCGACCGACGATTCGATCTTGTCCAGAGACACAACATTTTTACGCGCTGGAATTCATCTGTCCGACGAATGGCTTAAACTTACAGAAAGCAACAAATTTGCTGTACCTTTGCACCTCCAGTTTCACTGAAAAATTTGGAAAAAATAAATTAAACGCAATCAAACGAATCTATAATCTATAATCATTAGGAAGTTGTTGCAGCGACCATCTTTTTTCAAGACAGGATTGCTGGAGTTTCTCGATTCGAAAGGAAATTCGCAACGAAAGCGCGGAACATAATAACAGAGTGAAACGGAAAATTTAGTATCGATTATTTGGCAAGTATCATGGCGGCGAATTTGGCAAAGACACGCAGTAATTGGTACACGTCAAATGCACACGTAACACAAAGCGCATTTCTACCGTCGATGGTTTGCGTTTGAAAAAGTTGAAACCCAGCCGCGGCTGAATTCGACAGAAAATTGATCTGTTATTGCATAGAATTATTAAAAAAGGAGGAAACCATTCGCAGAGCAGGGAAAAGGTCGCGATGCAATCAGAAATCGTATAATTGATTAAAGAGAGAAGAAAAAGTATCTAATAAACGGAGGATTAAACGATTCTTTTTTTCAGGATAGACATTTTTTCTTAAACACAGCAGTCACTGTGTTCAGCGAAGATCATATTGATAAATGGAATAGTAATTCGAAGTTACGTGTTATTCGCGAAGTAAATTTGTTAAGTCATTAATTAAATTCTCCGAGTAAAGGCAGACGAGGAACGTTGTTTGAATTTTGAACTCGCGATCAAAGAAATTCGTGAGAAAGAGGAATCCTAAAAGTGGAAAAAGACGAGGGCAAAGAAAAAGAAAGAAAAACGGACAAAAATTACTACGGCTCGTGCTCGATAAGAAGTTTTCAACTCGATATCGTAAACGTTATACGAAATATCGGAAACATTTTAAAAATCCAAAATTCCAGAGAAAAGGAAAACAAGGAGACCGTGAAGCTTCGAAAAATTATACAGCGATGAAAGTGAATTCGATTTAATATCGTAAACCTTATAAAAAATATCGAGCAACGTTTGAAAGTCGCAAAATTCGAGACAAAAAGAAAGTACAAGTCCCCACGAAGCTCCAAAGATGTTTCAGAGCAATAAAAATCCGTCAGAACCGAATTTTCCCCGCTCTTCTAACCATTCGATCGGCGACAATCGAATTTCAACGGTGAAAATCCGTGGAAGGTTGGCGGACGCGTGTCGCCGCGGTTCATCAGGAAGCATTGACACATTCCGTCGATATTCCAGTCGATATTTTCGACGTGGCTCCGTGTTCGATAACGAGGCCGCGCGATCACCGGATGTACTCCAGTTTTCGTCTCCTTACCCCTCCCTCATTCTCTCTCTCTCTCTCGCGTGATCCTTGCTCCCTTTTGTCCCATGTCTCGCATCTCTCGATTTCGAGTAGAGTGTCGAGTGCTGGAGGACGACGATTAATCTACTCGAATCGCTAATTAACCATTTGACGTCGAACCAGACTACGTGGACAGTGTTTGTCGAATCGAAACTGTGTCTTCCCGTTTTCCAGACATTTTTGGAATTTGGGCGGTGAGTTGTTAACGAGGATTCTAACTTTTGTAGAAATTTAAATGAAACTTCTTGGGTGGTTCTTCGAGTTTATTAGTCACTCGTTTGATACTGGACTCGACTGCGCGAACGATGTTTTGTGTACCGTAAGTGAAATTTTACTCTCGGAATTTCGTGGATTATTTGGGTGGCTCCTTTTTCAAGACTGTTACAGGGTGTGCGGTATTTTCAAAAAATAAGTTACGCGTACTTGTTGGAATTTTCAATATAGAACTTGACTAATAGCGTGTATAATTCAAAAGCTAATTTCATCGTTTTCAAGGAACCCGTAGATCCTCTCCGTAGAGGCATCGTTTTTCGTTAAAGTTGTAAAGATCGATCGCGCGTTGCCGATATCTCGTGCGTTCGTTAAAGTCGAACGACGAACGTATTCAGTTTGGTCATCGATCGAGGAAAGCCGATCTGCTAGCGTTGGCCAGCGAGTGAAACGGACCAGCAGGAAACCCGGGAGAGGCTTAACGGACGTATACGTCGAACGTTCGTGTAAGGGACGGATAATTTAGGTCAGCTTTAGGTCGAACCATCGGGGCCACGTCCCTCCATAGGGATAACGATCGCTTCCCTCGATACATAACAATAGTCATTAGCGTATCAAACGATTTGCTTTCCAAGAAGATCGTCGCCACGACGAACATCCTGGACAGCTGGTTTATGGTTGCCTTCGTTTCATCGTTAAATTAATTTACGAAGAGATAAGACGCCGAACGTTCGTAAAAATCCTAAATTCTTAAATTCCTTTTAAATCCGCCAAATTTGGAGATTCATCGGTCTTTAAATACCGAAATTTCTAGTTATATATGATAAATATAGAAATATGAAAAGTTCTGAATTTCTGAACGTCGAAATTCTTAGATTCGTAGGTTCTTTCGATCCTAAATTCTCAGATACTTCTAAACCTTCCTTGTTGTCTTACTAGCTCACGTATTATCGTCACATGCGAATAATTTTGACACTCTCGGTGCATAATACGCTACATCTTTCGGTATTTTTGCTCTTTTGATAGAGCGAACGGGTTAAGTCCGAGTTTCGATGTAATTCGCCACGTTTGCAGCGTATTTACATTTCCGGCGTCTCTTTTGGAGCACGTTGGTCCAGGTTCGCATCTCATGTTTAAGGATACGACATTCGATAAGGGTCTCCACTTACCGTATCCTCGACGTTCATGCATGCACATTATGTATAGAGGGACACACGTGGATCACAGTGACCGCAGCGTGCATTAAAAGGAGCTGGACACCTTCATGAAACATTCAGACCGGGCCTAAAACGCGCATACGCCAACCTTCCTGTGATCACATGCAAAACAAACCTGAACCTTCCGGCTCCCTCACCTAATTAATCAACAGAATCGTGTTTGAAACGCGGACATGGAGACGCGTTATGGATTTTGAAAAGACTCGATGTAAATCGACGGAGGAAAGGCGATTGTCTATAGAAATTTGAGGATCTAAGTTTCATAATCTCCACGAGGAATGAGAATGAACGAACAGTATCTTTTAAAATTTCATCGAACAAATCTTCGATAGTACTAAACGTAATTTAATAATAAATCTAACAATGTAATATTTTAACAAGAACGATAAATGTCAACGGTAGTTTCGTCCGAATTCTAAAAATTCATGCCATCTGCTTGCGTAATATAAATTGGTTCTGCCCCATGTCAAAGAAATATGCGTTCCAGACGATGTTCCTCGACTCGAACATGTGTCCACTATGCGAAAGGGAAATAAACCTCCTATACAATTATAATATCCTCTATTACCAGATCCCTTGGTCGTATCTTGGTCGGGTTCTTTTGTCGCGTGTTTGCTCGTCTAACGAGGTCGCATGTTCTCAAGACGAACAGCGTTTCCGACGTTCCTGATATTTTCCAACTTTTACTGTAAACATCCTGGCTCTCCGACTAAACGTAGACGCGGTGCTGTGCGTGTGGAAGGAAAGGAACTCGATAATTGATGGACATTCTTGAAGAAGTTGTTGTGGAAATAAGGAATGAAGGGAGTAGAATGGCTGAGGAATGTTTGCAGATAGGGAAAACGGATGGAAATTGTTCGTGAGGGATTTGAGAAGGGTTTCGAACGAATATTGGAATTTAGGACTCGAGGAGTTTCGAGATTTTAAAGGCGAGGAATTTAAGAACGATTAGGAAACGAAAAAATTAGGAACGGAGGTATTTAGACGTTTGGAAATTCAAGATATCTCTACTCAATTTTCCAATAAATTTTTATCAAACTGTACGGATTTCCGAATAACGGGCCGACAACAGTGGCGAATGTTTATGCGAATTTTGCAAGTCAAAGGGGTTTCACCCTCTTCGTTAACGTATCAATTAACGACGCCGTCGTCGCGACGTGAAAGCTATAAAGGCTTAGTTAGAGATTGCTGCTGCTTCAACGTCGAATTTCGAACATTAAATAATAATTTGTCTTTCTTATCTGAAACGTTACCACCTCTAAAGACTTATTCGACGATCGAAATAGTTCGAAAAATGTGTCGTAGGTAAAATCCAAAGTTCGTAACGGTAAAATCTTGAAAGTGTACGTTGCATTTAACCCTCGTATGACGATCGTATAAATCGTAATAGAGCGATTCTACAATGAGCAAAGAAGCCCTCTTGCTCGTTTTCCACGCGTGTTATTAAACTACGGGCAGGTAGTGACGGTAAAAGCTGGCATCGGAAGTTCAGCGAGACCTTCGCAGTCATAAATTTAAGGGAATTGCAGTAAAATTGCTCCGACTAACGTCTATTAACTTTCTACTATGCTTTGCCATCCTTATGACAGAGTAGACCGTATGAAATTAACGCGTGAAATCTCGTAGAACGAGCTTATTACACTCCTGGTAGAATTTCGTAGACGATTGGTATGTGAATTGTTTAATAGCGCTTCTGTATACCAGCTGATTCTACGATAATACGAGAAATATTTCTTTCTCTTTACTCGTTAAAATGCTCTTAAATAAATAGGAAATATACCGTTGCTCTAACTCGATATCATCTCGATCCAGTCTCGAGATACGAGCCTACAAAGTTCAACGTCGAGTCGCAGTGACGTTAGTCGACCATACGACCGACGTTCTTTCTTGGAAACGAGTAACCAACCGAGAAATGGTGGGAAAAATCTGCCGAATCAGCGGAGTCGGTGCGCGAGTCAGACAGCGACAGCAGAACGAGAAAAGTTCTCTTTTCTTTCAACGACCACGTCTTTGGGAGCAAAAACGCTGTTTCTTAGATAGTTGTTTGTCCTTTTTTAATCCAGTGATAAAGCGGTACGATGATGTATGGTGGAGTTAGAGTATAATATTATACGTAAAATATAGCATAAATATGATGTGAAATATTCTGTTGTAACAGCGTTATCGACCGCGCTGATTATACGTAATTTCAAAAACCTTCTTAAGCCCTTCTCGGTATACAACCTGAATACACGGTCTCGATGCGAGTTATTCATAGAGAATACATTACGAGAAAGCTGGCTTTGATCTGAACCGGAGTTCGAATTATGCAGACCTCTCCGCGTCTGTTTCTCGAGTGACGTGTGGCCAACACATACATACCGTGGAAACCTAACCAAAGCTAAACTGCATTAGTCGTATGGAGTAATGCAGGGGAATATTGTAGCTAGCAGAAATTCGGCAAGGGCTTAGAAAGCCCTGACCGGGCGCGTCCACGCGTAAGCCCATATTAACGGGTTTCTCCTGGCCCCATTTCGTCGCGAATTTTCCTTTTATTACACGGAATACGTTGCATCGTTCGTCAGCTCGCGATAGTTTATTTGTGTAAATAAATTTCCAGATGAGAAATTTTTAGGAACGTCCTATGGCGATCTTTTAAGGTATCTTTTAAAGGGATTATTTTAGGAAAGTATAGACCTCGGAGAGGATTTCTTTAGAGTTTCTTTAAGATTGTGAAAGGTTTAAGGATTTTATGTTGGAGCTTAACGCGTTGGAAAATGCGCGAAGATCGTATGGATGGTGAAACGAAGGAGGACAAAACGTGGAAAATAGATATCAAAGTAAAGATATAATGGTATATACGTATGTATAATACAGAATCTAAGACTATTCGAAATTTGGCAGCAGAAACTCGCGCGTAATACGAGCCTCCGTTACAAGCCTCTAAGATCAACAAATTCGACCATCTTTGTTTCGTTCACCGATCTCGAATTTCAATTGCATTATCCCGCGGCCTGACCTGTTACGCGCACATACCACTGACGCAGGCTGCTTGCGTCAATAATCGCACGGTCAATAATCATGCGATCACCGTGCGACGATGATTATAGTTCCATTTCGCCCGTTTACGAACATGAATTAACCTTTGACTATATGACACTGTTGCGTAACAGCTTCTTTTCGTTTGCTCTGGTCTGTTCTCCCACGTTTCGAATAGATTCGGCTGATTTATCTCCGTGTTACTTCTCGATATTTGATCGTTTATCTAGAAAGGTTGATCGCGCGTCTGATTTCTCTGTTTATCGTCGTTACACGAAGAGCGTATATATTAGCGACAGAAGTTTTTCATCACCCGAATAAATATAATTTGTATCGGAGGGACTGTCACAGTTCTTGAAATTCGGTGTTATATAAATCGCGCTCGTAACGCGATTGCGAAAACATACAATTAGTATCGGTTATATCCGTAAAGAAATAAGTTGTTAAACGACAAAGATGTTAACGCAATCACACGTCCGACAAACGTTTTCGCTCGCATCGGTAGCTTCGTCGGCCTACTTAAATACGCACAAAGCGTATTCGGTTTGTCCAACTTTTTCATCGTCAAAGGCTGAACGCTTCCACTGCTTTATTATACGTATAGATCAACGAGGTGCGATTTGACCAGCACAGTTGACTAAGAACTACCTCGGGTCGTAAGATATCGAGAACCGGTCGCATAACCGAACGGGGTTGGTGTGGCTCGGATCGACGTATAAACACGTTGGTGGCGATCGAACGCGAACAGACAACACGTTGAACGAATATTTCCGCGATTTCCACGGTCGATCGCACGGTGGCGAGAACAAAGGTGGGCGAATGACCCGATGGAAGGGGAACGTTTAAGCAGCAGAGAAAATTCAATTTGGAAAAGCGATCCGGGCTCGTGTATCTCGGCTTCGATTTACCACCCACGAAAGGATCACGCTGCTGTTATGGATACTGCGGATTCGACGTGCAGCTCCATATCGCGTTGCCAGTAGAAACCAGAAACCGTATCAACCCTGGAGCCAGCCAGAACGCGACTGTTTCCCATAAATGGCCGATGGCCGGTTTATATCCAGCCAGCCCTTAATGCGCGACCTATCGATAGTAAATGTTTTCGAATCTTCCATTGGATTGAACTTATGGTGGACTTTGTTCGCGAGACTATCACTCGACGAGGCATCCGCGATGTTAGCCTACAGAGTTTCGTGGAGATCGATATTTTTGGCAACGAGTACAATTATGGAAGATGGAACCGGGAATTATTTCGCCTGCCAAGTGTTACAGAGCGCTTTTGTTTTACTATATTTCGTTCAATTCTGTCCGATCGACGGGAAAAAGCCATTGGTAGTACGAAAAGGGGAAAGTTAAACAAGCGAGTAATCTACAACTAACGATTATAGTTGCTAAGAGCTTAGCAACTACGACTAGTTATGACCAACACGGAATTACTAAATAACAACTGGGTAGTTAAGTAGTTAACTGGCAAGCGAGGCGATTGCAGAAAAAGATCAGTGCACTTAGGTAACATCGCACGGTTCGGATATAACGATGTAAAATAAGGATACAACGTACGATGATGTTCGACTGGCGATAATTCGGTATGACCTATGACGTCAGGACAGGTAACGAGGCCGCATAACGATTTACGTACAAACGAAACGTCAAATACTTTTCCTCTAAGGTGGGATTAATACCGGTTGGTATTAATCTTACCTAACGATCGGAAAGATGGATACGCAACGATCAAAGTATCAAAGAAATCATCGAGCGCTCGCGAAGATTCTTCCCTTACTTTTATTCGCTGGTTCACAACGATTATCCATTCAGGATGCAAGATATCGCGGGAAAAAGATATCAGTTTTTGCTTGAACTAATCGATACGGTCTGACAAAACGTTAACAACAGGCCTGACAAGTTCCGCGCTTAACGACGAAAAGAAAGGAAGGATGGAAAAATTGAACGGGTCCTGTTACGTAAACCCGCAACTATTTACCTATCCACCTTTTGTACGCCCTGGCCAGGGGTATTCATCCTTTGTCAGGAATTTCCGTCTTCGATTAACGATATCGACAACTTACGGCGGCCTCCTTCCTCTACCCTCGCCCCTCTTACTTTTATCGTACAAAAGAGTCCGCTGCATAATGCGATATTGTTCGAACCGCGTCTTCTGCCTTTACATAACTCTCGTTAAGAGAAATAATTTATCGGCGATGTGTTCAGGAGTCAGAGTATCAACGATACAGGTTTTATTCGTTCGATTGCTTAGAAAACGTTATCGTTGTTTAATACATTAGGTAATTATAGGTTATATGAAAATGTACACGATTGAATTTTAGAAGAACCTTTGTCCGTATCCGTATAATAATTTATCGCTAAACGACTTGCAACATTTATGATTACACACTATTGCACAACAACGTATTTTATTGCAACTCTTTTCTTTCGTACAATCTCTTTGAAGTTTCGACGACGAAGTTTTGGCAAACGATACCTTTTTCGTAATTAATTCTGCTAATAGTTTTTTCTATCCCTGACGAAATCGCTCTTCTTCCCTCTATCGCTGGCCTATCTCCGATCTAGCCTAAAGAACCGTCGCGTTCGACCGACGCGAACCTGCCTCTTGTGTGACGCATTTGTGAAAGTTGGTGGATCGTCGAAATCCATCGCGGAACGTTGCATCTATCGGACCAAGTCGGTTGGAAATCAGCGACGGATGCTCGCAATCAACCTGTCAGCGGACGTCGTCGTCTCCAAAGCAAATCCGATATTGTACACGCGGTAGTCGGTATGGACAATCAACGCGGTGACGTTGGCCGTCGAGCTAAGTCACAAAGGGAATCGCGAAGTGCGTCAGTATTGCGGCCAGATTGCCCCACGGATCGCAATATGATTCGCCTCGGTAACGTTGTATCCTAGGCTTAGATTGCCTATCCCATTGGCTATTGCATTCTCTCCCTTCTCCCACACACACACACACAAACTCTCTCTCTCTCTCTCTCGCTCTCTGGTATAGCGTGTCTCTGTTTCATTCTCTTGTAGAAGCTTCTCCAGTTTACAGGTATTCTGGTCGTTTCATTGATAATTTCAATTCGACTGCACGTTACTTGGCGATGCTCTCTGTGCGTATCCGTTGAATATTGTAATTAGACTCTTTGGGATTTGCATGTGCAATTGGTCCGTGATAATATAAAATGACGCAGAAGGTGATGAAAGGTGGTGATGAAACGGGTGGAACGTGTCGAAGCGCGACGCGAACCTTTCGAAAGTGATACATACCGCTTCGCTTTAAGTTCACCAAGACGATATAAATGATAGTAAATTTCAAGGTAAATTAGAAATACAGTGTTCGCAACGTGTTCGCATTTGGAAGGGTAATCTTCCATCTGTCGGGTTGTATGATCGTGAAGGTATTTGGACGACGTTGTGAAAAATCCATCTACATGGCGTAGGTATTAACCAACGGATAAACAACCGTAGACAGGATATATACAAAGTTTAGATAGGACGACTATTTCTCTAATTTTCGCGACGCATCTACAAAACGATACGTATCGTTTTAACCAGCGAGAAAAACGAACGTACGAACCACTACAGAGGCCGAACGCGCCTCTCGATCGATCGAAAATTCTGCTGTATACGCAAAGTCAACCGTACGTCGACTAACAGCGCGACACAATTTCATCGAGAACTCGCGGTGCGCGTGTAACTTGCAGACTGGAAGGTAAAAATCAACGAAACGTCCGTGCGCTAGGCGTTTTAGTCGCGGGCAAAGCGCCCGCGGCCACGGTGAAATTTTGTCGGACATTGTAACGACGCTCATTGTTGCCGCCGCTAATAATAATCAACCGGACCCCCCGTTTGAAGTGGCTGCATTGTTAATGAGTCGCGTAATTAGCACCGGGCAACCGGATCCCCCGCGAATTTCCAACCGGAGTGTTCGAAATTCGAGCCGGCGGCGGCCCCGCGTTAAATCCACCGTTTCGAAAGCCACCGAAACGCCTGGCGTTGCTCGCAGCTCGAACGTTTGAATGCGTAATGGCAGCCAGAGGCGGCTCGTTGCCACGCTTCCGACGGATATCCGTCGTGCAACTTGCCCATGCATCGTTGCAAGACGCGATTATCGCAGATGGGTCGAGGATGAGGTTCCTGGATCGTTGGTATAGCCGTTTCCACGCATCTACAAACCTTTAATCGATTCGCGATTGACGAAAGAATGCCCTGTTTTAGAGGCATTTTAAACGCATTTCTGCTCGATCGATTTTTGGCAGGTCGACGAATGAAAACGAATGGAAACGCGAGGTAGGAGAAACGTTTAAGACAAGAACCGCAGTGAGTAAACAGATAAACAGAAGATAAAAAGACGTTGTGAAAATTACGAAGCGACCAACATTTGGTAGTAAGCTTTGAGAATCTTTAATTTACACGCATTTTACTTGCATCGATATAGGTATAAATTTTGCGAAACACACTTTAGACAGATTTTACATCTACGATCATAAAAGAATAATTTGATTTTCATTTGCGTGAACGAATTTTGTGTCTTGATCGTCCATTATCCGATCACGGTTACTTTGCAGGAAACAGTGGAAACGACTACCTCGCGTTTCAAGATTATTTCAAGCAAGCCTATAGACGTCTTGAATAGAATATCGAGATTTACGAGACGTACTTTATACACTTTTGTACAGTACGTTGTTTTAGCAGTTATCACGTAGTTATATGATTACGAGCTTAAAACTCATTCTTCATTGTCCGACGGATCCGTATCAGATATATCTCTCTTCGTATCTGACGGACTTTAATTTCAAATTTTCCACCTCCTGCAGCAACATAATCTTTGTTCCGGCATATCGTCCGTTGCATTTTTCTCGCTCGTCTTCGCCATCTCTCCGTGCGTCGAATAACTTTTCTTTCTGTCTCCTCTGATTTATGTCCTCTCGCAAGAAACTCGGAGCTTCTGTTTTTCGGCTTTTATCGGGGTTGACGAAGCTGTCTCTGGCAGTGTTAAATAATAGGCACGATAACGATGACACTGTAATTATCTTGTATCTGAACGAGCACCGTCGTTTTCGAGTTTATTATAATATCGGTGTCGCTTGACAGTTCGGGCGATAAAAAATCGACGCTCGTTTAAAAAAAATGCAAACTTGGATCACCTATCGCGTTTAATTCCGAATGTTCAAGTTGTTCGACGTCGTGATGCATCGTCGAGAGAACTGTTTCATTTGGCCTAAGTGTAATCGTGGAAATCGAGGAACGAGTCGTCCCCTTGGCACGTACCCCCTGACCGAGAAAGGGAAACTGCGAAAGGTAGATCGTGGGAAACGCGAAGAAACTCGGCCACTTCGTGCGATTGCCGTCGCAGCCACCACCTTCTTTTTTACTACTTTTGCGGATTATTTACGTCTCGACCGCTTCCAAGATCGTCATCTTATTTTTTCGCGGCCGGACGCAGCTGGAAATTCATCCCAGAACTTTTCGTTTCGCAATCCTCTTTGCTTCTCGCCGTTTGAAACATGGCTCGCCAGTTCCCGTTCCTCTCATTTCGGACAACTGTTGCGACTTTCGCTGCTTCGGACGTGAAGCAAAGTACTTTGAAACCGTATGTTCGCGTGTCCTGAGATCGTAGAAGAAATATATTCCTTCTGAATTTATTTCGGTCTGTCGTATTTTTTATTTTGACGCTGTACATCCTGTTACGCTGATACACCTAACGCCGGTCGAGGCTTTCGGGAAGGAACCGTGCCCGGAAGGAAAGGAATTCCGACGTTTCGCGAATTTTAATTTTTCGAGTTAGACAGAAACACGAACATCGTCGCCATGTTGGCCGAGTTCGGTAAATTTGACGTTCGATATTCCACGGATATAGCGAGTGCTTTTAACAAAATGTTTACACGATCTTTGAAGCGCGCGGTCTCTTGTTGCCCCGTTTTCGACGTCCAATTAACTAATTACTGCGAACCTGTGACGTATGACGTGTCTTGTTTCTGTCGCGTGACGATGTGGACATAGGTTTTCGGGTCAGTCGTGTAGCTTTGTCGGAAACGGCTCGAGCGGAGGTATAATAGCCGCTGATGGATGTTTGGCAAGTGGATTTGAAAGATCTGCTTGGTTGGCCGACATAATTGGAAGATAGGTTTATAGGCAAGGGACGACAGCGTAAGTAAAGAATTTTCAATGTACGTAGCTAACGCCTTTTAACTTACGACCTATAATTATGACCGAGCAAACAGCTCTGTTCCCTAACCGTTCCTTGTATAACTAAACACACATCCACGACGCAAATCGAAAGACCTCAAAATTCAAATGTATTCCGTCATCTATTTTTAGTTCTCGGCTGAAAAATATTGTAACGAGAATCATATTCCTCGACGATTCTCCCTCGTTTCCGTTTCATCGAATATGCATGAAAAGCTCGAATGCAACGCAATAATGAAACGGAAAGGTAAAAGAAAGGAAGGATGGAAGAGCGTGGAAAAGAGTCTGCAAAGAGTTTCAAACGCGGAACAAGGCTGTTCTTCAAAGAGCGCGAAATTTCATGCGCGCCGATTCGTCCTCCGCATTTTCTTGCTTTCGCGCGCGCTCGCGTGCGCGTGCTTTTCAAGGGACGACAAAGCCGAACACGGAATTAAAGTCGAGCCTTCTAAAGCACTTTGACCCTCTTTTCGGAGATCGGCCACGAGACAAAGCAAAAGTATCCGTTCGTTCTTCAAACGTGGCAAATAAGATCGATCGATCTGCCATTTGGAGGGACGAAAATGGGCGATTCTACGTTAGGGCGATGTTTCATTCTTGTTTTCGAATATATCGTCATCCGTGAGGAATGCGATTTTTAGAATCCATTATAGACGATTATTTAGCAGGAAAGATATCAAAGTTAAAGCATCTTCTCTTTTAATAATACGTATATATAAAATTCGTCCTTCTAGAAAGATAGGTCGTATCGACTTTAACCTAATAATTATTGCCACGCATACGCGAGATAATTTTTCTATCGTAGAAAAACAGCGACGCTAATAACGCGCGCGTAATAATTGCACAAAGCTTAAAATCATTGTTTTACTTTGCACCGAATTGTCTTTTGTTTCTGACAGACCTGATCGAACGAATAGTTAATACTATATAGGCATGTTTATTTTAATCCGTACGTCGGAGCAGCGAGTTTCGTTCGGAACCTGGAAACTTGGAGGCAAGTTGGCGGAAACGCGGCTGTGGTCGAGGGACAAAGTCTCGTACAAGTCTAAATCGCGGCGCAGCTTTTTGCCGGGTGAAATCGACAGGCTCGACCGCAGCTTAAGCGGCCAAGGAAGCTGCAGGGAACCGCAACTCCGTTGCAAACTCACCCTACCACCGTTCCTCGTCCGCTTCTGCTTCCGGTCTTCCTTCTCTTCTTGGCTAGGTGACCTCAAAGCGAACCGGTGTCGCGCTCTGTGAAACCTTTTCAGGATAAAGAACTTGTTCGAGGGACGATCGAACAACGTATTTTATTAAGACAGTCGATGACAAAAATATACAAAGGGAGAATGGTCAAGTTCGAGCTGAAACTCTCGAAAGCAATCTGAAAATCCAAAAGATAGAAGAAAATTAATCGAAAAATATAAAAAAAGAAGAAAAAGAGAGAAAAGAGAGAGAGAGAGAATTGGTGATCTCGAGAAACCCTAAAGACACAATACCGAACCTTTGGCGAGCAAATCTCCAACCAGCGAAACGTTCGACTTAAAGTTGGCGTGAAATTAACTAGCTCTCTGGCGGAGGAGCGAGGTAATCGTGGCAGCTGTGCGAGCAAGAAACGGACTCGATCAAACGGTTGTCGTCCTTCTTTCTCCTCGCCTCGGCGAGATTACCATCTCGGCTGCTTGTTAACGCAGCCCCGTTCGAACAAAAGCGCGGGAAAGTTTGCCGCGGAAAGACCGTGCAAAACACGCGGCGGCCAGATTTATCGGCGGAACGACGACGAAACTGTTGACGCGCTGCAAAATCAGGAAGGCTGCCTCCCCGTCCCTGAAACAGGGATCGCGATAACTACGAGAACCGACGAGAACTACCGTGGACCGATGGAATAACGAGGCGAACAGCTGCGGGCCGATGGAAACGGCCCTCGTACAGACGCAAGTTCCTTCGTTATTCCAACAATTAGCGGGAGCCCGTGTTTCTTGCGAAAGGGTGGAACGATGATGGAAGACGAGGGAGAGAGTTTCATTCGTTCCCGGTGTAAGTTCTTACCGTGATAGGAGATGGTTGTTTGGGAGTTGGCAGTTGGCAGTTAGGATATGGCTAGGGGTTCCCAGTGGATTTCAAACGACGGCGAAAGATTTTTCGATGGAATTTTGTATCGCGAATTCTTATCCCTCCGAGAGAGAAAGCGTATCTTGGGCAGGACCGTTTATCTCTATGTCTAGTCTTCCACTGTTCTAGAAAATCCGAGACTGTCAGAAAATCGTTCGTCCGAGTCTTTAGCACAGCGTGCAACGAATTTTTGATATAATATATAAGTACACGTTGTATTTGGTTACTTCAGTACGAACCGACATCGAGATCACATCGGACTCAGCCTTGAGACTCCGTACACTAAAATATACTTTCGCATACATATTTCACACTTATTACGCAGAGCAATTACTCATCGTCACGTTCAACGGGTTTTCAGCCAGGAAAACATCTCAGACATTTCGCGAAATCAACTCGTACACCATTTTTCTCCGTGGCGCAACGAACGCGATACATTACTTAACCTCTGCCGTCCATCCATTTCACGGTACCTGCAGCAAGACAACCGAAGAATACACTTCGAACGAGCGAATTCGAGTCACGAGGCGAGAAGTCGGTGTAACGAGCGAATTTATCATTACCTCGCCTCTATGCTTCATCTTCTCCTGTCCGCGCGAAAATTGAGGTTGAGCGCGTCGCGCAAGTGTCGATATGGCGGACGTTTGGTACGAGCCACGATTCGGCAGAGCAAATTTCATCGGCAAATTTTCCAAAGGTTCTAGAGATATTAGAAAAATCTAACCAAATGTCCCAAGTTTCTAACGTTCAAAAGTTCCTCAGACTTTCACGTTCGTTTGCTTCAAGGTCCCTAAAAAGTTTACATGTTTTCTTTTATCTCTAGCATTTCGCGTTTAAATGAAATATTCCCGTAGATATTTTCATCGATTTTAATATATACCGCATTTTACGGTTTGGAAGGGTATCATCGATATTTACGAACGTTTGATGGAAATCCATGTTTCAACGGCAAATATTTACCTGTTAAAACGAGCGCGAGGACTTACTTTTGTATGGCGCGTTTGTTCGAAGCTCAAAGCAAGGACAGTTTTGGTTTCGCGTAACTTTGTTTCCCGCGTTAGTACAGAAAAAACATCGTGTTTCTTTTTTCTTTTTTTCTTGTTACCTCGATCCAGAGTTTTTCACTCAAAAACTCTCCTTTCGTTCCTAAGTTGGTTCTAAAAATATCCTCTCTTCTTGTTTTTTGCCCTAATCTCGGGCTCTTAATCCTTCTTTCGTATCTACGATGTCAAAACTCGATATCCCTCGGGATCCGATCATCCAAATCTCTGGCTAGAAATATACAAGAATTTACACAAAATTCTCGTTCCCTTTAGGAACGTGTCGTTTACGCTTTGTTCGTTATTTTTACAATATACGTATATATTAGGCTGTCTCGGCTAAACGAGATGATCCAATGTCTAGATTTAGATATGTATATTTCTCTATTAATCTTTATTCTCTATAGAAAGGTATTATAGGTATTATTTATACGGATAAGGGAGGTGATCTCGTTTAACCGAGATATACGACATTTTTCGCCCATAATCTTCCATTTATCACTTGTAACTTTCCACTTGTCGATCGTACTACCGGTTACTTATTAAACGCCAGGTATAGCGCCGGCAAACCAGCTCCCCGGGCAAGAAAACGTTGTGTATAAACTCTTCCCCCTTATCATCCGCCTCTCCGTCGTTTTCTTCGCTTCTGAATCGCGAACGGATCTCGTGTCACTGTCTTGACGTGCCCCGCAGTGTAGCTGTACGCTAGCTCGAGACAGATTCTGTATTTCGCACACCAGAGATTCTCAATCGTCTCGGTGAACGTCAGCCGGAAACGGAAACCCGGCAGGAAACTCTGTTCTCGAATGGCAAGAAGAAGATTTTCAAGCTTTAAGAAAATCTGTTGAGAGCAAAAGCTGCAAGTATTTCCTCTCTTCCTCCTCCTCTTTTCTCTGTCTTTTTGTCGCGAAGATTAGCAGACGCGAAACGAACTATTCTACCCTTTTTTAATCGTAAAATATTACCAACTAATAATTAATAACGAACAATTTATCGATAATTAATAATTTTGCCAAACAGTAGGTTGCTGTACTGCTTGGTACTGTTACAATAACATTCGTAGTAATTCCTATGTAAAAACTAGCGAAATACAGATTAATTTCACTGGTGATGGTTCTAATAGTTACGATAGTACTAATAATATTGCTATCGTGCTAATAGCGACGCAACCACGCCAGTGCTAATAATACTTCAATAGTATTATTACTGCTCCCTCCGATACTATGTTCCACGACTCTGACAATGTAGCAAATTGCCATTCTAATTCAATGTGCCTTGACCTCGATATCGAATTACCTGCACGTGTAGAATTATCTTGATCGATTCGCTAAACGGTAAAATCGTTAAGGACGGCGCGTTTACTAAATTTTGAGAGCGTATCGACACGGACTCGTTGATCCGTTACAGCGTTGAAAGAGGAAGGAAACGTTTACCAAATCATAAAGCAATAAAATTCGATGCATCCGTTTGTAACATTTTGTTCATAAAAGTATTCATAAAAGAGTGGAAATTCTTAACAGGAATGAAAAGGAAGGTATTTACTAAGTTGTAAAAAGATCTCGACGTACAAAAAGTCAAATATTCAAATACGAAAATCTATCTGCCAATATTGGAGAACGTTAAAGGAGAAAAGGATATGATTTGCTAAATTCCGAAAGGATCGTCTCTCACTTTGTGGAAGATATCCATTGTTTGAGAGTCGCTGATATTACGAACTGCGATACTCGCACGATGAAAGCCGCAGGCTACCATTTTGCGTTACGCTCTTGCGTCCATTCGTATTATTGTCGGTGACAGTGACAAATCATCGTTACGACGATTACGGGTACTCGAGTCGCCGGTCGTTTTCGAACTCGATGAACTTTTGCAAAAACTCTATCGATCGAAAGTCATCGCGATGATGGATATCGCGTGGACAGCTTGACGTTCGTTCGTGTCTCGTTAAAAAGTTGTCATTCACTTGTTAATAAACGTCGATTCAATTAGAGCCTTCTTCCTTCGAAATTCGGAAAAATTTTCTTGATAAAAGAAATTATAAGCGATATTTTTCCAATTATCGATAAAAAACATACAGACCGTACAGAAAGTCGCGATTAATCGTCGTGAAACGGCTATTCTAGAATTACAAACAGAAGAGCGCGGTGAGAATCCAGATCTGCGTATTATTATCGCAATTGGAGCCTGATACTCGATGAACAAACGAGACTTTGCCGAAAGATAGAGGAAATGGAAAACGAATAAATAAACTAACAATCGAGGGACGTGATGCTAAAAGAAGAGAAATTAATTGTTTCTAGAAACGAACGAACGAGAAACTAAATAACGAAAATGCTAATACTCTACGTAACGCGATGGCGAAAATAAATAATAAATCGAAAGAGAGATCGGAGTCAGAAGGAGGAAATTGTAAGAAGGAAACGAGGAAACAAAGCGACTCGTAATCCTCGACGAAACGAACGAAGGAGATACGTACGTAGGATTTGAGAGGCGAAATTTCTCCGGGACAGATTCCACGGGGAATCGTACCGTTACTAGGCGAATTAGATACGGTCAGATTAGGGGAAGCTAACGGGGACATAACGCCGCCTCTCATCCTTCCAGATTTTCAAATATTCATTTTCTCATAGCGTGCTGCACCGGCTGTTCGTTGGGGGATGCAACGGATTACGGGGTAACGTTGCAACTCCCGTCGCTCGACATAAGACGACGGTCATGGGAATTCACCCTATTAATCGGAGTTTGCGTGTCGAACCACGTGGCTTCGTCCGATTCGACGTCAATGTTTGAAACTTGCTTATTGGAATAGCATCGGAAAGAAAATTTCAAACTTGAAAACCGAAAGTTCGAAACGATCGGCTATTATTAGTATTACAGATTGACGTACGAAATATCTTTCCCTATTTTGCACGACTTTTTATCGAGTTTCGCGCTCCGTCGCGAACAGCCGACGATGCGATGTTTTCGTATCTCTGTGACGCTTCGAACGTATTGTCGAATGTGCGATGAAATCTGAAGAGCGCGCCGCAAAACTTACCAGGCAAAGTTAAGACACGCGGCCCAACGTCGTCGCCGTCGTCGGACTCGCTGTTTTGTCAAATTATCGTCGCCGATCGAACGAACGATCGACGAAAAAGGCGGGAAATTATATCGATTAAACGAAGAGCAGTTTACGGTTGCTAAAGTGCGCTACGGACCAGAAGATCGTAATTGATTTCGTCGATCCGCGTCTCGCCAGCGACAAAAGTCCTGACCATGGAAGCTTAATGCCACATTATCGCGCGCACAAATTACCGGGAAATTATTCGAGATGGTCGCGCGATATAATAACCGTGGAAGAACAGTTGGGTCGATGAATTCCAGACACGTTCGCTGGTCTCGATGACATTGTCGGCCGACTTGCCGCTGTAATGACTGGGACCGGGCAGCAAAAGTGGAAATGGAAATCGGCGGGCCAGCATCGATTACGATATGGCCGTGTCGCGTGACAGAACGAGCGGAACCGGCCAGCACAATGCGCTAATGCGACACATTGTTCGACCCTGCAAAAATTGCCGCTCGTTACGAAGGCCAACAATGGCAGTCCGTGGCCTCTGTCGACGGACACACACCGCCGTGAAAATTATAGCGGCCGTTGCATCGGTCCGTTCGGGTCGGTTACTCGGCAAGAATCGACCAACTAGGGAAAGAAAAGGGAAATCGGGGGAATTTCAGAGATCCTGGTCGCCTCTCGTTCGCATACAGTGGCTGACGAAAAGTATTTGCACACCTGCCCTACCAAACTTTTACATAAAACTGCGTTAGGATTAGGTTAGAAACCCCGAAAAGCTGATTTCGATCACCTTTTGCAAATAAATTTACTATCCATTCGCAAAGAACTTTTGTATACTTCGATCTTGAGAATTTTTAGATTTTCGAGGTCTCAAGATTTTTGAAAGTGTCTCTGTATTTAGAAATGTCGATATGAAAGTAGCCGAATCTGCAAATTCTCAAATTCCCAAGCTTCGAACTTTCAAAGTTGCAAATCGAATTCAACTGGAACGTCCAATTTTCGAAAATCTACAATTTCAAAGTTCATAAAATTCCTAAATTCAAAACGATCGTACGCCTCCTTTGTGCGAAAATACCAAAGAAGATGGTAAGAAAAACACGTTCCCTAGTAGAATACGTATAATCCGATGCTTATGATGGAACCGAACGTCTTGTTCGCCCTGCTATCTAACATTTTCCCTCGACAAAAACACGTTTTCCTCGGTGGTGTGGAAAGAACGATGCCAAAAAGGAACTCGATCGCCCGCCAGGAAATCGTTTGTCACGCGTTAAACTAGCGTCGTTGGTTGTAGGTCGAAGAAAACGTTTCGCAGAAGACGTACAGGCGATCGATCATTCGCTGCGTGTGAAAACCAGCCGGGGCCAATTTCCAGATGGCGAATAATTAAACGTCTGCGGCGACAAAAGGGCTTGTATGCCACGATATCGCGTTCTCGATGAAAAGAAGAACAACTTATTCCGGGAGCCTTGGGACGGTCTCGACTGCCATTGTTCGCCAGACGTTTCATCGAACGAAATGCCCTGCCACGGCGAGAAAGTAATTAACGACGGGGCCAGAATTTCCGCCTTCAAACGACGCGTTATGTGCTTTTTGTTTGCTTCCTTCGATACACGAACAAAGATACGTAATAGAGATACAAACTGGCTTTAGAAACTCGAGGATTTCGAAGCGCGAAGACTCGATATCGTAACCATGGAGTTTTAGGACTCTCAGGGTTCGAAAGATTTGCAAACTCGCTTCGATCGGCATACTCGGACGTCTTCTTCTACTTTCCAAAAAGGGACCTCGTAGAAACGGGAGACGCGTCTTGATTTTCACGGGCTTTTACTAATTACACGCGTGCTTACCTTTACTATAGCGTTGCACGTCGAATCCGCGAATACCTCATTATCGCGAGACGCGAAGAGCATCCGAATTTCACGAACTGGAAACTTGGAAAGCCGTGGCAATTGCTGGAGAAATTTCGTTACTCGACGCGAAACATGGTCTCGTAGCGATAATGGCGCCACGGGTGCATTACACGGCTAATTCTTTGGCGGGAAAGCAGAGGCAAGTGCGCAACGATGCGTTCGTATGCATAAAATGTCGTTTTATTACGAGATACGCGCAGGGAACACGTTTTTCATTCGGTTTATCCTCGTTAATGGAAATTGGGCACGAATCGCGCTGTTATCAACGATCGTAAAGGGTTTCTACAAGTGGTTCGATGAAATTTGGAGGACGGCTTCTTTCTTTACCTTGTATCGTTTATCCACGATTACGCGATTATAATTAGCGATCGAACTGATCGAAGAGTTCGGATCGCGTAACTGGAATCGTTAAAAGTCAACGGATGAAAGAAAGAAAGAGAAAAAAGGCTTCGTCGTAACGTTCAAAGGAACGACAACGATGGAAAAGAGCACGAGAGCAGGTGTAGTTTTTAACTGGCCACCGAGAGACGAACGGAGGCGAGACCCGTTGGTCGGCGAAGGTGCGAGGAAAAACACGGTGGTCGCGGATACTCGAAGCGAAACAAGGCACGAGGGACGTGGTCATCGTCGAGCGACCATTTGCATAGACAAATAAGTTGGGTGCTGTGCGACGAACCACTGTTTATCCAGCAGTCGAATAATCGTTTTCGAAGCGATTTCGAGCCTCCTCGGCCCAAGTGTACGCGAGGGCAGGTACTACATATACATACAGGGCCAAGTGCCTTTCGAAAATTCGGCGACGCGCGAATCGCGGCTACAACGTGTCGATTTCCAGCCGAGCTACCGTCTCTTTCGGTTCACATGGTTTTTCGTATACTCGCTTCTTCGCGTGGTAGAACAAAGTTGTTCCGCAGTCGACGTTTAGTCGCGCGACTCTTGATTTATACGGAAATTCGTGGCGCAGACTCGTTTTACGCTTTCTTTCGCGTGGTTGTTTCGTAGAATTTTACGAACGATGTATTTTACTTTGACTCGATACGAAAGATCGTTGCAGGAATCGACGTTCGAGAGCGTCTCTTGGTGCAGATCCAAAGCTGGCCGTTTTTTAACATTCTGCGTGAACGCTTGACAAAGATTTATTGGACGAATAAAAATTCTACGAAAGCCGTAAAATCAGAGAAGAAGAGGCAAGAAGGAGAAGAAGAAAAAGAAAGGAAGGAGAAGAGAAAGCAAGGAAAGGTAGAACGTTTGTCTTAATTTGGTGACGTGCACGCTACTGTACACGCAAACGCGGGGAATTCAGGTGGCCGGAAAAGGGGAACGGAACGGAACGGAAAGAAGACAAACACGGGGGCGGCCGGATGATTAATTTCCCCGAGCGCGAAGGAACGCCGCGTTGGCGCATATTTTATGCACGCGTTTAACTCTCCACACGCCGCGGCGAACTTAATTTTCGCCGGATTCCATTACGCTTTTCGTTTATTAGGGCCTCGTCTTAATAAAACCGGCGGCTATCCTCTGGGAGATCCTTTTACATTGTTGATCAAACTCCCCGTCTCCTGCCCCTTTTTACTTGCGTATTCGTACATTCGTGGCGACGAACGACGTTACTTTTCGGTCGACGTATCTGTCGTTACCGTATAACATTATCCATATAATATTTATTCTTGTTGTCCGGTCGTTGAAGCAGAGCGAAGAAATGAATTTGACATGGATTTAACAAATTTTATATGTTAAACTTAACATAAATACATTCTCTGTTGTGTATTGACAACGTTATACTAGCGATTACGTTCTAAAATTGTCAAGTAGTAGGTGAATAGCAGGAGCAACGTCGGTAAAGAAATCATTATTTCGTCGTATCGTACAGAAACACCGCTACTGGCAAACTCGTCGTCTTCGATCGGTCGTTTTAGGGGCAAATGAAGGTCGTCTGCCGCGTCGTAAGTTATATTCGCGGACAATTCTTCCCAGAACGCCATTCTTTCTGGGAAAAATTCGCTTTCTATTGTAATTTCCGGAAGTTTTCCATCTCCAATTTGCAGGAACTTTTGCGATTCCTTGTAATCCGGCCATGGTGTCACTCTCCAAGCCTCTGGTACGCTTAATAATAAATTATCCAGTTATTAATAACGATTGGTCGATAAGAAAGATACAGTATTGGTTATTTTCTCATTTTCTACCAATTGTGTTGCTATTAGGAAGTAAAGATATTTATTTTCCGTTACCCTTTAATTGCGAAGCTGGCCCACATCTCGGTCATTATATTAATCATGGTTACATCGTTTTCTGTATTGTGTAACATGTAATCTTCAAACTCTTTGTTCAATATCGGTAACAAATAATTTAAATCATCTACGTGCGAGACTCCTAAAAATACCACATTGTCGATTTAGCGATTAATTTCTTTGGAAGAATCTGTTATCGCTATATCACGGCTTAACGCCTTGTCTTTGCGATTTTTTTACGTATAGAAAATAAAAAATTGTTCGTTAGTATCATCTTCTATCTTAACTCTATCGAAAAATATAAAGTTCATACTTCTTGCAAATATATTCTTACAATATTTAAATAGACGTTTAATTCGTTAATTTAATAAATATTACGCTACGTTATTGGTGTAGTATTAAGTAGCTGCGTTCTACGTATCGCTATGAGCGTGATAATCACGCGAACGTATTAGTAAGCCAATAAACATAAAAATTGATAAACAGTACGATAAGAAAATTTGAAGAACGACGTTTCATAAACGTCTCAATTACGAAAAATTACTTCTACGTATACGAGTGTATAGTTAAAATTTGTCAAGATGGACGAAAAATTGCAGAGTACCAAAGTTTGGAAATCCTAAAATTCCAAAATTCCAAAAATCCAACGATCCGATGTCGCACGGTTCCAAAATTCCGACATCGCAAACTCCTAAAACTTGAAAAGTTCAGCATTAAAAATTTCCCAAGTTTCAAAATTCGAAAATTCGAAAATTCGGAAATTCGTAGAAACCGCAGTCGCGAAATTCCTAAAGGTTGTAAAATAAAACTCGACGAAGTAGCTGATAAAGAAATTTTGCCAAGTTAGAAAGCCGGCGATGTTTCTGCGTCTATGGGAAACAACGAGCCAAAAAGTCGCTCGTTTTTTATCCATTTTTATCGCTTTTTGCCAAATGATACGTTACGATGAGTCGCAGAGTTCTACGTTTTGAATTACGATGTTATCGAAAATACGAACTCGCACAAAAATTCGCTACGTATTTACAAGCAATATGGCTAATGAAGCAGGAAATATACGAGTATTAAAATACTCACCAAAGTGTCTTGGAACTCCCGCGGTGAAGGCAAAAGTCGCGCTAAAAGTGCCCTCGTATGAAAACACATAGACATAGATACTCGAATTCATTACGTTCGATTGGTACTTTAGAGTTTCATACGTTGGCCATATGATAAGAGCATCTCCGATGATCTGTAACGTTGACACATTTCTAAGTGGATTTGTAAAATTATTAGCAACCTGTTCGTTAATATTGAATCGCGTAATTATTTTTATCGTCGTCGCGTGATTATTCGGATAATTAACGACGTGTCGTCCGTGTCGTATAGATAGAATTTATGACAGACGATGGAATAAATCGTTCCATGGAATTATTTTGCCAAAGAAGATTGGACATGCTCGATTAATCAGTTATAATTATCAGTTTAAGATGTTATTTGAAAGAGTAGCGTTTAAATAGATATTATTTTAACGATCTAAAGGTAGAAAATTTCTCGAAAAGGCAAG
The DNA here is from genome assembly GCF_905332965.1 of Bombus pascuorum. Lineage (NCBI taxonomy): Eukaryota > Metazoa > Arthropoda > Insecta > Hymenoptera > Apidae > Bombus > Bombus pascuorum. The sequence continues at coordinate 7,457,334 of NC_083502.1, read as the reverse complement.
TTTCCCAAAGAGTATGGCTCCCTTCCAACTATCTACGTGAAAAATCTTATTTGACAGTTTGGAAGTAGCGTCGACTGAAAATATTCGAGCGGAGAACGCACGTACCTCCGTGATATTCTTTCTCAGCGTTGATAACGTAACGTTGTCATCGAAATAGAAATTTGTAAGGGCGTCCAATGTGTCGTTCGACATCGCGCGATATTCCAGCAAATAGAGCAGATACGTCTTGAAATTATTTAGTATTGTGTCCTCGGCGGTTGGGTTCGTCAAGATGGCTTCAAATCGAAACGAGCAACTTTTAAAATTTAAAATTAATTAAAACTTGTAATCGAATCGCGCGACGAGCATCAACCTTATTACGGAATGAAGTAATTTTTATAGTTGCGGCGATCCGATACGAAGAATATGCAAAAAAGAATAGGACTCTGCTATTCGTTGTCTCTTTCAAAACGAATGAGAACAGATCGTCAAAAATAGTCGAAAAGTATTTAAATAAAGAAGATTATCGATCAAGTTAAATACTAAATTAGTTATTACTTTTGCAAAGCGAGGCAAAATTTTGTTAGCTTCTTAAATTTTTCGAAACTTACCGATCGATTTCATCAGTCCTTCGTCCTTGGTGACCCCTATAATAAGTGGAATGTCTCTGAACAGGCGCTGCTTTATCGCTGTCAGTGGATCCACCGTCACGATAGCGTCGTCCGATTCTTCCTCGATCGTCGGCGCGAAAATGCAGCAATGGCTATTCCACCGCACTATCTTGTTTGTCAAAGGTTCAAGGAAGAAAATTTTAACAAAGTGAAATTTTCGTGAAAGCTCGACGAAGCGTTCGATATCTAGAATTCTGTACACGATCGTTGGCCACGGTTGGAAATCTACGCTGTGGGCCAAAGTTTGGTACAACCAAAATTGGAAGCTTCGTTTCTTAGAAGATCGAGCTTCGGAACTCGTCCGGCTATTTTGCTCGACCGTCGAATAAGTAGAAGCGAACGAGTACGAGTAAGTTGGAATAGAATCATTTCGTTTAGGCCAAATTTCAAAATCTCGAGTCTCTCGAAAACAAGACTTTGGACGAATTTTGTTCTTCGACTTGTTTTTATATACGAGATGTCCCATAGTATCGAGGAACCGCTTCGACGATGGATTTCGCGCGCGAAAACAACGGAACCTTCTTGCGTATCTTGCGTTCTGTTTGTAAATAGGTAAATGAAAACTACTTCGATCTTTCGATAGAACTACTTCAACGTAAAACTCGTTGTAACTCGAGACAAGTTCCACGCGCAGAATCCATCATCGGTGTTGCAGGACACCCTGCATAAAACTTACATGATAGTCCATCGTGTCTCTGAAGCTTCTGACGTCAAGCTTTCTCAAGCATCGCATCATTTCCTCCTCTTGTTCTTCGCTTAACTCTGCCTCGTCGTGCTCTTCTTGTTCGCGCGTCACGTTCGGTTGCGCGGTCGTCGTATATTCCTCTTCGCTTCGAGGAAGACATTCGACTAGTTTGGCCGATAGCAAAGAATATGTTCTTATCCAATGCGCGGGCAGCCACGCCGTGGGAGAAGTGGCAACTCCACTCTGAACGATATACCTGATGGCAATGCCGTACTTTTAAACTCTGGCGTCTCACCAACCGAGCTAACTTACTACGCTACGTTAACGCCATAGCGTCGCGTTATGACTTAAAACTTTTGGACGAAAGATCTTTAACAAGCGATACAAAAATCACGCTGACGATTCTACGATGGAACAATTGCAAAGAGTATGTACTCGTAGTACGTCGATGGATTTACAACGAATAGGCGTCTATATTTGTCAGAAAAAATTGTTCAGAGAAGGGACGCGCAGGGTCGATTTGATTTTCTTTAATTCGATCTCTAAACACGTTGTTTCGTCGTTTACGATTTATACGCGCTTGAGCACGTAGAAGAAAAACGATCAATGTTCCGTCAAAATGAACGTGCGATCGGTGGTCGGTGATCGGGGTTCCCTCGTAAGTTGGAGAAGAACGTCCCTCCGGAAAATCGTTAACATACCTGTTGAACAGTCCTTCGGTCTTGTTCGTGATAGCCAACAAGTACACGGCAGAGGCACCTGCGCTGTGGCCCCACAGAGTCACGATGTTTGGGTTGCCATTGAAGCAACGAATGTTTTCTTGCACCCAACGTAGCGCCATTACGATGTCTTTCAGACCATTGTTGCCTGGATTGTTTTTGGTGGCCGTGGCGAAGAATCCTGTAGGTATGGGGAGAAGTGAACGCGCGGCAACTGGCATATCAGCGAATCGGAGTATCGGAGAAACGAAAGAACGAGGCATTGGAAAACATGCCAATTTAGGAGCTGGATATTAGCAAAAATTCGATCTGAAAGTTGCGCGGTTGGAATATTGAGAGATCGGCGTACTGAAAAGTCGTGCGAATGAGAATTGCGGTATTAGTAAATTGAGAAATATCAACTCCATGCTTGCCAATTTTACATTCTTTTAAATTTCGCTCGATAAAACAACGCGAACTTTCGAATTTCTTATTACCCAAAATATTCAAACGATATTGGATCGAAACTACGATCACATCCTGGTCCATCATATACTCTGGTGGGACTTGTCGACCGTTACCACCGTTAATGGCGTACATTCCGCCATGCACGTACACCATGACCGGAAGTGCGCTTTTCTCCTCATATCCATCTCCGTTTCCCTCTGAAATCTACAAACACTTGCTTCAACATCGTTCGTAATTTATTCTAATTTTTAGGATCTCTCTTTTGTCCGAAGCAAACGTTTAGAGTTTAGAGTTGTAGAGTTTTCGCGGAAACTATGAAAGCAACAAAAGGTCATAAATAGAAACCATCGTATCGCGACACGAACTAATATTATAATTTACGTTTTACCAATTACGTTATCTTTATTCGATCCTTGACCCGATAACCTATCCGACTATCAAATTTCCGAAAAATTTCCAAACTAGGTTTAAGCCAGGATTTTATTGCAAATGTTCCTAGAATAGAGTAAGAGATATTTTTCGAAGCAACTGGAAAAATGCGTCGCCTTGAATCGTTTAAATTTCATTAAACCGAGTGTGGACCTTGCGACTCAATCGAGATCGGGTTTCGACAAAACTTCCGTTTGTTTCGCAAAACGCCGCTATATGTTCCGAGTTTCGCGCGAATTCTGCGTTTTAAGCTGTGAATCGATTCGAAAACGGTATACCGTTGCGTTTCGAATCTGATCGAATCGTTCGAATAGGATTTATATCGGAATTTTAATATTCTTCTTCCATTCTATTTCTATTCTTCTATTCTATTTTATATCATTTCTATTCTGTTCCTTCTGTTTGTTTCCTCTATCGATACCTTTGTTATTTTTCTGCTTTTCTTCTATTCTTTGCTAGTGTTCCGTATGCAAACCGACTCTTTTCTCTCTTTTCTCTATATTTTAGAAATTTCTCGAAACATTTTCAGAAGAAAGTTAATCGGTCAAAATCGTAATAATTTAATTTATAGAATTCTTTCTCGAGAAATCGGTACACGAGTAAACTTCCATAAACCGCTCTAAAAGATACAAATATTTATACTATGAATATGAAACTTATTCATTTTCAATGGTAACGGTAAGTTATCGTAGTAGATGCCCAGGACCGACATAGCTGTTTCAGATAAGGAAAGTTGCATATTTTTACGCTTTACGATATCTACCTACGTGTGTTGTTTTTACCTCTTCCATTTTCTCTTACTCTCCTTTATCTCGTTTATCCTTCACTGTTATTATTTTCATATTTTTACCTCGCTTTTTTGCTCGATACGCTAACAAATATTTACCAGAGGCACGTAAACGTTGAGATAGAGGCAGTCTTCCTCTCCGATGAAGTGGCCCTGGTCGTTCACTTGCACGCATACGGGGGCATATTTCGTTGCTAAGAATGTCTCCGTCCAATTGCTAATCCATGGCCTTGGACTCTGTTAAAGATTTTTTATCGTACCCTCAAAATTATTACAGGCACGCTACGGATTTTTATGGAAATTCGTATTCCTCGGAATATAATTGAAATCAGGCTTTTCTTTTTTCGCAATATTAATTACAACTGATCCATAGTATACTACGATATGTTAGAAAAATGAAAAGCTATGGTATACCATCGAGCACTATAAAAAAGGGGTAGAAAGTAGGATGTACTATAGAAATAGAAAGGTATAATATAATTTAATAATAATAATAATAATAATAAAGCATGTTTACGTGTAAACTCACCCTAAACCTCAAATCACCCACAGGCGGTTGAGCAAAAGGAATGCCCAAATAATGCGCGACGAGTCTTCCTCTGGTACTTCTACTCAACAATCCCTGAACCTGCCCGAATCGAGTCGTCACTTTTGCCTTAAAAGCGTGCGAACCGCTTACAACGATCGAAAACACCATCAAAACGACGAACGAATATTTATATATCGATCTATCGGTCATTGTAAACACAGGTTGCCGGCTATACGTTTCACAAACGCTTTTCACGCGAGTACACGCACGAGATGAGGATGAGTCGCGCATAGACGAACAACAATGACCGATCGCGCGACTCTAGTCGGTTATATAGACGGGACGGTCAGGCCGATTCATTGGCGAAACCTTGTATAACACCAAATTCGTTTATCTCGAACCAAACAAATAAATTCTTTTCCCTCTTTTGTCGTATCAATGCGACCGATGATTTACAAGTGACACGATAAGTGGTATAGATAATTAGCAGGATAATTAGTTGTACGTGGTAGGATTGGGTGCGAGGCGATTCTACGAGAGAAAATAAGCGGAAAACGTGGAATAAACTTTTCTCGCGAGACACTGTTCCGGAAAAAGATGAATTTGAAAATGTACTTCAATGTTTTTCACCTAATCACGTTGGTACAACTCACGCTGACCGTTTATTCGTACGTAGTCGATACGTAGTCGGTGCGTAGTCGGTACGTAGTTGGTATCTAGCCGAAAGCGGTATGTTGACAACAAGTCGTAAATTAATACGTTAAACGATGACAGCGATTGTCCTAGCCGTGCAGAACCGTGGACGTATACAGGCCAGAGTTGCGTGCAATTCTTTACCGCCGATTTATGGTACCGGGAAGAAAGAACTAGTCACGAGTTGATGTCTCGAATCAGCCACGATCTTTCTAACTCCCCTGAAACGTATCAGCTTATGTTTTCGTTTTCAAGCATGTAGGCTTTAAGCCTGACCGATTTTACGACTTCGCTATATCATTTTTAGATACTTGGCCAAGTTTAAGCGTACTCGCTGAAGTTTCGACGTCGGACGAGCGCAAATTCTACTGCATATAATTGTGTCCAAGCGTTTTTGCGCAACGTTCCTTCGCAACGCGCGTTATTAGAATTATCCGCGTTTAATGGAAAATGAATCAAGCAGATGCACTGCTACATACAAAGAAATAACTCGATATCTGTTGGCTTTAGCAAAGAAATATCTCGATGCAAATTTACGAGCATGTTTTGATTTCGTCAATACCTAAGTACTTTTTGAGATACCAGGCTGACTGTTCGTTCTATCGTTCGCGAAGAGACGCGATCACGAAACGATCCCCTTGTTTCTATTGGAGTAACAAGGGTGTTGACCGTTCTAACGGTGAAGAATCGGTGACGTTTAGCGACGATGCTGTATCGGATGACATTTTTGGTTAGGAAAGTAAGGGCAGTAGACATTGTTTCTGATTGGATAATAAGAAGGTTGGTGGACTAGGAAGGGTGTTAGCCGTCCTCGATAGGAAGTCGATAGTGGGAAGCATGGTACGTGAGAAATGCCAACTTTCCCGTGTCTTCTCGTAGTAAACAATAAACGCTTTAGTAAGAAGATCTTTGTTCGGTCTTTAGCTAGAAAATTCCTGAGATTTATGGTCGGTCCTTAAGACTATCGAGGGTACGCGATAAGGATGTGTGGACCATCTTGCCCGCGGCCTGGGTTAGGTAGAGAGTCATTGACTGTGAGCTTTTTAATAGACATTTAATATTTCTTGCGACATTCATCGATCCAGCTGGATTATGTTCGTTACAAAAATGAAAAAAAGTTTCCTTCCTTCTTTTTATTTGGTTTTCACGGCTGTTTTACGGTTTGGACGGCTGTGTTGGAGTTGTTAAATCGAGGAAGGAGAATGTTCGAGCTTGTTGGACGAGAGTTGTTAAGTTTGGTTTGTTGGTTTGACGAAGCGGATGAGAAAGGGATTGGAGCGCGTGCTTAGGATGTTGGCGAAAGTTTGTTACGCGGGGAGAGTGTTTGGCAAGGTGTATTCGCTTTTCGTGGTTCGGTGATGGCGCTCCGAGAATCGTGTAAGTGCTGTGGACGTAGTTAGAATTTTAAGGGGAGCTGAAAGATTTTTCTTTTTTTAAATGGTAAGCGACATTTAGAGTTTAAGTTCGTTTTCAGAATTTACGTCGAATTTGAAATCGAAAATTATCTGTAAAATTTGGTAGAAAGTCGCTTCTTAATAAAATTAACTATTTAGGTTGCGATGAAATTAATTTTAAAAGCTATGAAAACCCTGAAACTACAAAATCAACAAGTGTTCTCTTCAACGGTGACGTGTCTACTAATCGAGTGGAGGTCGACAAACGTAATCGTAGGAAATTTAGATAAGATTAAAATTCGAGCTGTTTTCTTCTAAATTTCAATTTTGAATAATTTGTTACTTGCAAAGTAAAGCGTGCAATATTTTACAAGCGTCGTTTCTTCCAACGAATCGATATAGCTATCGAATTGGGATGCACGTATAAAACAAACTATGGGAGACAAATATTATTACTCTTAATAATTTTAAAATCGAAGAGTGTTACGGAAGACAAATACAATTATTTTTATCGATACATCTCTTGACATTGTTCGTTGGTCAAAGGTCATGGTCTCAGCTTCGTTAACGCCGATTATGCGTCACTCGATACGGACCTCTCTTTTATTTTTGTTTCTTTTTTTTGTTCGGCGGAACTTCAACTTCCTATGTGGTACTCTATTTGCACATGTTTGCACGTGTTTGTTTGCAAACTTAATATCGCAGTTGCCCATCTACGTATTTAGGAAGCAACGCGTTGTCGTGAAAAAGTTTACACGCGGAAATTTCGTGACATGGAGAGAGCGGTGGACTATGTTTTCTATTTTTTCAACATTTTGGCTGCTTTTTAGCTTTGTCACGTCCTTGTAAACTTCTCGTGCATATTCATATCGCAATAGCTATTGATCTTATTAGTTTTTAGGTTAATTGTACGTTAATACACACATTTATAAATATGTAAAATTTCAAAATACATGTTAATAACGATGCTCGTTAGATAAGTTTGAATTTTCCACGTATAACGAGTCAATGCCGAAACTGTACTTTTCTCGCGTGTTCCATCGTGTTTATTTGCTTTTTGACTTGCGTCACCTTCTCCTTTTGCGTTTCGCAAAAGGTTGTCGTAAAAGAAATATTCAAAGAACTCGCAAAAATCTTGTATTATTTCTTTATTAAGATCAAAAGGGCTCTACAAAATAAAGTTGCGTATTAATACTTACAGCGAATATTAAAGCGAATTACTTTCCAGATAATAATTAGCTATTTCCGGTGAACTTCCGCACCTGTAAATTTCCCATAAATAGGTAAACATTCTAGTTATCCCTCTCGATCCTATTGAAATTCAGAGTCTCCTTTATTAATTCCATTACCATTTTCTTGCCATTTTTCGCTCCACTTAGCCAGCACCATTAGAGGAATTCGTCGTTTCGAGTGGCTGGCGTTGGTGATTGAATTAAGCGGAAAGTTAAGCAGCCTGTAGTACTTACGAAGCGGTAAATTTGTTAAGTTGAACTGCTAATCCAGCGACTTAATTACCCCTTATCAAACTACCATCCACGTTGATGTAAAGGGTGCTTACGAGCTCGTGTCCAATGAAGCTCGTTGATAAACACGAAAACTGCTAATCCACTCGCTTCAACCGAAATGCGTGAGATTACCAAATCAGCGATGCAACCGCTTCGCGGTGTTCTTTTTACGTTTATTTATTTTCTGTTCTCACTCGGTGTGTGAAGGAGCGTTCGACCCGATCGTTAGACGATCCTTAAAACCTTTCTTTTCTTTTCCTTCTTCTCTCGCGACACGTCGAACCGATAACACGCGTTTATCACCCGTTATACCTGCCGCGGTGATTATCGTGTCCGGAGTGCGACAAATCGTTAATAAACGGACTTTTGTTCGAGAGATTCGTGAGACTGCACTTATTACCAAACAACCACCGCGTATCCTCGTCGGGATAGTCGCAGCTATTCAAGTTGCATTTCTGTTGTCAATTTGAAGATGGTTCGGGATCGTCGCTAAAGTAAAACAAAAATAAAACGAATATCGAAAGCGTTACGTCGAAAGAGGAACAATGTTCATCGTTGAAGAGTTGTTGCAACGTGTTGTACTAAATGCATCGCTATCGTTACTTTACATACGACTATTCTGAATATTCTTGCGTTGCGAGTCAAAGTCGGTCCCTCGGCGTTAAAACAGTATTTTAACGAACTGCGAATAATTCCATCTTACAAGAGGCAACGAAAAGTAAAAGCATAGATGGATCAAACGGAAAAGAAGAAAAAGAAGAAAGTAAGAGGACTAGGAGATAGCGCTAAAAATTTCATTGGAATCCTCTCAATCTCTATCCTCTGTCTTTTACTCGACCCGAGGCGAGTTGGTTCCGGCTGGGATCCTAACAATTTCCCGACAAGGGGCTTCCCTCGGGAATTTCCGGTCTGTTTCCACGCGGAATCTCCGCGCCACCTTCGTTACGCGTCGTTTGCCAAGCCGTTTATCTCCTCGTCATTAGTTATGCCGTGCTGCTTGCCTGCTTCCAACCCCCCTTGCTTCCACCTCCCTTTTGCCTCCTGGTGAAAATAGGTTGCCGTTCTAATTGCCGGTAACCACAGTCCTGGCGTTATGGTTTGCGTCGCACCGAACGCACAGGACCTTTGAGCTCTCGTAGCTTCGAATCACAAGCCTTTCGTAAGCAATCGAATTTCAAATGGGCTACGTTTGGATATCTGCTACGAGATTAATGAAATTTCGACTATACAGGCTTCGCGAAGATACAAGAAACTTGGAAAAGTATAAAATACTTTGTATTCTCGAATTTTTTTATACCGCCGTCGGGTTTCTTTCGCAAGAGATAGCGCTAAAAATTGTTCCGCGAGTAACTCTAGCCTGCACCTTCGAACATATAGCAGAGTGAAATTCCGTAAAGTAAAAGATGGATTAAGGTTAGATCGAATGGTTCTCGAAGTTTTCATAGTTGGAAAACGTCAAGGGATGCTGGTTTTGACGATTTAGAGGGGTTGCTTGAATCTAGGAAGCGCGAAACTTTAGTCGGGGATTATTTTTGGAAAACGGCGAACAGTTGGGAGGATTTGCGGAGGAAGGATGGGATTTAGATGGTTGAAGGTTCCTCGGTGATGCATAATTCCGGGCAGAGCGGTTTCATCGCAGGATACTTGGCCAGGAAGTTGATTAATAATATCGTTGCTCGTGATGCGGCTTGGTTTCTTCGCACTTGTCAGTGTCGCCGGAAACATTTAATGGATAATTTTGGAAATACCGCAAATAGAATGGCATTTGCTAACAGTTACTAATGATTGGCTAAAATTTGCGCGCGTTCCAACAATCTCATTTCCATTAGAAACCAGCATTTATACGTACGTTGCAAGGCTTGTAAATCTTCGAACAATTTCCTACATCCTCAAACACAATTGGCGCGAGCAAAAAGACGAAACCGAATCGTTTTCGTGCGGCTTCTAACCTAATCCCTTCGATATGCGGTGCATATGTAACTGTCTAGTAACGATCAAACAGTTCATCCTCGAATACATCAGCTATTCCAAACGTTGCGACTTCGTAATAAATATATAAGCGAATAAATTATACAAGAACGTTCCAACCGTTACAAATTGCTATCGGTATAAAAACTTTCTTGTCGTTATAAATATTTCAGGAACCGTTCATCTTGACGGTATTGCTACAAGATTTTTAATAAAAAAAAAAAAAAAACATTTATTCAACGAACAATTGGCCAATTTTCGGCGAATTACGATCGCCCTCCAAATCGTTCGTGTCAACGATAACTTGTCGTTAACCCGTTACCCTGTTATTATACGTTATCGAATCACGCTCGTGGAACGAATCGTGGTTCCTATTCAACAAAGTTCTGGCAAACTTTTTATGACAAAGTTTAGTCCGACCTGTGACTTTAGCTACCTATTCGTCGAGTCGAGGATTACCAAGCACCGTTCCAAATTACTAAATAATGTTTCAATATTTTGCATTTGTCACGGTACGTTACTGCTGCGAATAGCTGACGCTTGCTTAAGTATTAATAGCTACTAAAAAAGTCATAAGGCAAGGGGTTAACACGGGGGTTCGGTGTCGAGTGAATTTTATATACGTATAGTCAGTCGCGAAAGCTGTGCGTACAGGCCTCCTACGTATACATAAAGTATTAGAGCATGAACGTTAGCTCTCCAATTTTTCTTTTTCTTTTTTTTTTTTTTTCAAGACACAGATCGCTAAAATTTGACACAATCTATCGAATATGGTTCGATCGAAATAATTCAATATATATCGGGTGCGTTAAGAAAGAGACGTTACAAGAGATCAAAGAAACGCGCGTTTCGAATTGTCGATAGGTTTCATCGGTTCTCCTATGGAATTACAGGGCAACTTGGTCTCGAGGAAATTTCTCCTTGCTTTAATTAATTCTTACTTGATTCGATTAATTATCGACAAACAGAGCCGAGAGCGGAAAAACGTATTCGATATTGCCTAGAACGAATATATTTAAGAAAATGAAAAAAGGCTACAGGGAAAAGTACAATGGTAGGTATGTGGTACCTGATCGAGTTATCAGTGCCAGCTATCCGAAAGCATTTGCAAACATGTCCGCTTTGAAAGCTCTGTTTGTCGCGAGAAACTAATTGCAGAGCGGCTGCGGCCATGCATCACCACCGACGACAAGCGTCTAGAAACGCGGCTCGAGTGAATTACTAGCCAGAGGATTGCTTTATGACTTGTAACCACCACCTCGTTTACTCGATCGCAGCTGCTTCCCTCTTTCGTTCGTGGTTCCCGGGCTTTTCCAGGTTTTCGAGTTCACTGGCTAACCTTGAACGAGGGTTCGACTCGCCGCGTTCAATAGGCTGCTGCAATTTCATTTATCTCCTTCTTCGTTATTCCGTTCTTTTTGCGCTTCCCTTTCGTTTCTTGTACCGTTATAATCTACAATAATTTCGTGGTTTTTTGTAAATTATTCTTAACGACTAATTTCCGTCTGTTGCAGGTAAGCATTCGGGAGGAGACGGTGAGTTTGCAGCGATTTTCATAATATTTTCAGAAATGTTAGCAGAGAATTAAGTAATAAAATTATCGATATAATTTCTCCTAAAATACCCTCGCAAATGCGAAGAATTTCCGAAATAAATACTCTGAACGTACGTGGAAAAATTGTTCCGAATCGTGCAAATATTCTCGATGGTTGCAGAATGAAAAGCTTGTTTTATTTTATGGCATTCCGTTTCGAAACTCGGATACGGATAATAAATGTATGCCTGCGCTACAACGAAAATCCTAAAACGACGATACATATATATGTATATAAGATCGTAAATAACAAAACGTAATCGAAGCGGTACGTTAATTACACGCGTTTTACTAATATAAATTTCTTTCCTCGTACGAGCCGACTACTTGTTATTTCGACGAATCTTTGTTTTATAACGATAAAATCTCTAAAAGCCAGGAAACGATTGTTTAAAACGTTTGGAACGCTTACGAAATACGAGAAACCGATGGAAGATCTTAAAATTCAGAAAAATCAGGAAATCCAAAAGAAGTTGGTCGAATCCTTCAAAGAAATTACCAACTTCACGGAACGATTATTCAATGACACTTTTCTCAACTTCGAGATACGCAAGAACGAAGAGCGAGCATCCCCAGAAACAAATTTCCGAAAGCGCAGTAGCTATTTACCCCGGTAGAATATTTTACAGAATATCGTAGAGAATTGGCTCGCAGTAGGCTTGACACGGGCACCTATCTTATGGTTTTTATCTAATTAAAGTTACGACGCACGCATCCCACGATGTCCTTGCGATATGCCACGCTGCCCTTGCGGAATACGTAATAGGGAAGGGAAGGTGTCACAGTCCAGTTCAGATCATTCGAAATTCTCTTCGGTGTCTTTTTTATATATATGTTCCTGTATACTTGTATTCGCTCTAAATGTTTCGACCACGATAATCACGAAGTGAATCGAGAATACGGAGACTATTTTTTCTCGACCGATTTCCCGTGTATTATTCACCCGTACGTCCCTGATATTCCACCCTTGAATGCTCTACCGTGTTCGAAAGACACAGCCTTGTCCAGGAGGCGGCACTCGATTCTCAGGACAAGGTTTTCACGCGGGTAATCCTGCACAAAGAGGACGCGCGTTATTCTGCAGCTACGACGATACGGATTATTCGAGCAGAGTCGACGCGAGAGATCTCTGTTTTAGAAGATCTAAGATCGCCGGCTAGGCGGCCGCTCGAAGATAAACAAAGATCGCAAAACCGCTAGCTAGAAACGGATCAACGAAAAGCAAGAAGGGGAAAGCTGGAAAATTAGAGCGACGCAAAGGGAAACGTGGCGTCGGATGGCAAAGCGTACCGTCAGCCGTTGGGAACTGGGAACCGCATCCTTTCGCCAGTAACGAATGTAGCATTTAGCGTTCGCGAAACAGCGACTGGACGCAGCAGCGGAGGAAAACGCTGGCGCGGGGTGATGCATCGGCCGGAGAGATTAATGCATCGCGGCGAACAGTTTGTTAGAGTGAATAACGGCCGGCTGCAATAATGATATTGTCATTAAGCTGTCCACGGAAGTTTCGTTTTCGCGGACGCGACCGCGTCCCGTTTCAAAAGCTGATCGATTCTCCGCGTCAGCTCGGCACAGTCTTCTCGATTTCTGGCTCCCCGTACGACAAAGTTTCATTCCTGTAGGGCAAATAGCGTTTGGCTATATACGTATGACTTATTATTGGTTAGACGCTGGGAACACGACAGCGGCTGATTCAGCGCGTTAAAATAAGAAGAAAAGTTGCTACCAACGTACGTCCGATACGAGACTGTGTTCGAGTAACGGTTTGCTTTCTGTCGTAATAGTTGCTTGCCTAAGTTCGGAGAAATTGCTCAAAGTGACCAGGTGCAACTTCGATAGAGAAGCGTGAATGCATCGCGTCGTAGGTCGTCGAACTTGTTGGAACAGCTTACACGGATTTGTCGGCAACTTTGGTCGTCACGTTGACGAGCAGTTTCGACGCTGTCAACCGACGTTTCGTAAACAAGAGATTTTAAACGGCTCGGTAACTAACGATCCAATGGATTCGGATCCGGAGAGCGAGCTGGTCGATAAGTAAGGCCAGCACGACTATCCATTGGCAGGAAATCGTCGATCTAATTGCAAGCAACTTTTCCTCTTACTTTACGCTGCGCTGCTGAATTTTGTCCCCTGCCGTGCTTCCCTTACGTCCTGGCTCACGCTGTATATAACTTGATAACTAACTAATCTTCGAATCTTGCGTAAATGTATAAATATCCGCAGTCTACTCGCGACGAAGGATCCGTTACCCGAAAGCGTCGTTGCCTTGCGAGAAGAAAACTTGAAAAACTTTGAAAGGTTAAAAAAACTTTAACTCTGAAAAAAGAGGAACGCGAAAGCTAATTCTCTGCTCGTAAAAGCGTATTTTTTGTCCGAACCTACGTACGTTGTTGATGTGCGTGTGTTGGCAAAAAGAACGGCGATTGTTGGCGGGGTGTGTCCGGTTCATTTAATCCGTAGCACGATTTCCCTGTGACCAGTCGGGCACCAGGGTGTAGTAACGCGTTAATGAAGTATTTACTATTCTATTACCGGGTACCGCGAATTTCCTCCATTCGGCCCCTCTCCTCCCCTATTTTCTCGTTCGCGTTCCCCAAGGCACGCACACCGATTTCCGAGGAACGCTACTCAGCTACGCGAGCAACGAGATACGAATCTCGATGAAACTCGATCGATTAGGAATAAGAACGCATTACGCGTTTCTCGCTTCTTCTATATCCTCGACTTGGATAAAACTTGCGTGAAATTTGTCATATGCATCAACCTGAATCTTATTTCCTTTCGCGTAGGACGATGGATCGAGCGGTTTTGTATCGGTCGCGCAGCAGCTTGCGAACGTATTTATATCCAGCGTCCATTTTGCGTGCGGCTACGACCATTTGTCACAGGCCTGTTCTCCGTTTTACGTGTCACGCGTGTCACGCTACATTATTGGTTCGGTGGCTAAAAAGAGGACGTCGGAAGTGGAGAACGTCGGCCAGGAAAATTACAACGATAACTGGAATCGGTATCGATCGAGCTGGCGATACCTTTTGTGGGAAAAAATGGCTATTGGAAAGAGTGGAGTTTCGGGTTTACAGCTAGTCAGAGCGTTGGAGCATCGGTCATCGTCGAGCTGGGAACGAATTCTTTCGCTTCTCTTATTGGTCGAGAGAGTCCAGGACGAGTGATTTTTCAGGGAAATCTAACGACGTGGAATATCCGGTCCTGGGAAAGTTGAGCAAAATGGAAGGTTAATCTTCAAGCTTCGAATCGATAACGGTTCGGTGACTCGACGATGGCACATTCGAATTAAATCACTTGGCTCTAGATTCGTATTCTGTATTTTATCCGATAAAAATGAAATGAAATGAACAAAATAGTATGTTCGATACTTCTGAAAAGTCATCGTTGACGATACTTGTCGCACGAAATATCATCTGCATTTTCATTTCTGGTTTTTATCGCGTAAGTACTTTGCCGATCAATACTTGCTTCGTATCTCATCTTTCGATTTTTATTTCTCATCGACGATTCGGTCGCCGTGGGGGACTTGCAGCAATTTCGATATTCTTCGTTGAAATTTGTTGGCCCGCCTTCGAAAACGTCAGCACCGGTCGTTCAAGCGGATTTTTGTTGTTTCTCTCCGAGATTTTTCGCAAATCGAAGCAGGCGAACGCGGATCTCTCGCCGCAACATTAGAGTATAAGAGTTTCGAACGTATCTTTAGTTGGTATCCGACTTTGCGATCGGTTTCGCTCGGGGTCTTCGCCTTGTTTGCTCGCAATCTGCGCACCAGTGGCGTGTGGTTGTAGCGTATACTTGTAAAGAAGGAAGCCAATGCCCTCGTCGATTAACGCGTCGACGAACGACGACAATACTCTCGCACGAGGCATCGACAGCCGCGATGGTAAACGACAGATTCGCGAATATCGATAAACTCACCGTCCCTATCGGAGGAATCAGAAATTAGTCGCGAAATCGTGGCTTGGGTGGCAACTCGCGTTCGAATAATTTACATCGTTCGCCTGTTTATATCAACGTGGTTGCGTCCGATGATTGGCGCACGAGCGTGCACGTGTTGGTTCACAGCCACCATATTCGATGCAAATTCCGTCGTGCAAAGGCCACCGAACCGCGATCAACCCCTATACGCGCGCAGCTGATACTGGTGGTAAGATGGCAAACTACCGAAAGTAGGTCCGATATTCTTTCGCCTTATGCGCGTAATACGAGTTTTTGCACCGTCGAATTTTCTATACGTGCGTATAATTGCAAGTACTATAGGCAGGCTTGCCAGTCCATTTGATTAAAACTCCGATCGACAGAGATTTGCATAATGAACCGAGGATTACGTAAACGTCACTCGCGCAAGAGCAGCTCGCTGATCTCAACGTGGTCGATCTCCATGGCAACATTTGGCAGTCCACTCGGCAGTAACTTTGATCTTAATCGAAGCATCCGTTACGATCTTACTTACTATTCGTCGTTGGCCCGGTAATCGAGATTGATAACACCCGGATGATGACAGAACGCTTGATTAGTTTCCAATATGACGGCAAACGAGATCCACGTACGCTCAGCACCGAGTTTACGGCTATGGATCAAATTTTCCGCTCTGACACGTGGACAAAGTTCGCGTGTTTACCCCGTCTTCGAACATTTTGCAGTCAATCTGTCTAATTAATTAATAATCAAGAGTCTCGTTACAGGAAAAATTGAATTTCAAAATGTTTCTTCGCGCGCATAATTCACAAAGGATATCTACAGGTGTTTCATCTCTGTGTATATATATTCTTCCTTTATTTAATATTCGTGACGCGAACAGCTAATAAACAAATAGAGAGAATGAAATAAATTAGCAATTCGATTGCCGGAATGCGACACAGAATCGGAGCGTACGTTCGAATTAAATTAACCTAACGATTTTTCTCTCTAATTATATCACCGAGAGTATCGTTTTCAGCTTGTTTTTTCCCTGTGTTCACACACGAGAGTCTTCGTATGCAAGAGTTAAGTAAACTAAAATGCAACTCGATTATAATTATTATTTCGCAAGAGGTCGCAGTGGCGATCGTTCGTTTGTCCCTGGACGAACGAATTATTTATTCATTAACGCGTGTCGCACGAAAAGCATCGCGATCCTACGAAAATCGCCTGCCGCACCGTTTGCGAAACGTACGTGCCATGAAATTAGCGTTAATTACAGCTGTATGCGACGTATCGAATAAACGTTTCGGGAATATTGTTTTCCTGTCTTTTGTTACGTTTCGGTAATTCATTTTCCGACGGACCGAACGTTCGGCTCATCGTTGTTTACGGCAAAATTGTTTACACGCTGAAATAAATATTATGTATTATCGTTTGTGCTCATCCGAGTATATATTTAGCCGAGTAATCAGCAAAAGAACGTAATTTATTCTACAACTCTTTTGTGTTTTTCCTATTTTTGTGTTGTGTTTCGTTCTTGTCGTTTAGTTTTTTTTTTTTTTGTTACGTTGTATTCTATTAATTAGCGATTTATCAGCGATCGCGTATCGTTGGTTTTTCTCTCTTGTTCGTCTCAAGGGAATTTTATCTCCTTTCAGAATATTTCGTATAATATATATGTATATATATATGCAGATTAGAAGTCAGCCTGACTAGTTCTGCTATTATGTAAGTTTTGCGATTAGTGGACACAGAATGTAGATACTATAAGGTGTATTTTGCTGGAAAGGTAGGTAGACTTGATGTTTCAGGTGATTTATGAGCTTACCTGCGTACCGATAGAACTTTTATCAGTGACAAGAACATAACGCTTCTGCGAGGTTTAGTGCAGATATTATTATTTAATGTATTAAACGTTACAACGACGTTTATGTAACACTTTAATCTGTTGTTTTGTAATTTAATTACCGCCGGAATTTTCTTTCGACTTTCCCTTTCCCCTGACAAACAATATTCAAGAGGATTCAAGATACGAACGACGTGTCGAAAACACGAATACTTGGTTAAGCAAAGTGATTTAGTCAAGTTTTACGATGAACGTAACCAGCAGGTATTTTATATTTACGATATTTGATATTTATGGCCAGCTGTGTATTGCATTCGTACGATTACCACATAAATGCTATAATATAGTACAAAGTAAAGTGTATGCTACGCTTTTAATCGTAGAACGCGATACGTCAAAGTTAGAAAATTCGAAACCATTTTATGTACTTTGTTTCTCTAAATTCTTAGATTCTACGAAACGTACGATTCTGTGCATCGAATACCGCGGCTTTTGGTTGCAACGTCTCCGCGCGTAACGAGCAACAATGGCGGAGGATCGCGGAATTACCGTAAAAGTCGCGGCGGATTGGCGAGGCGAGGGCCCGCATATCAAATGGTGCGTATCACGAGATACAAGCAATTCCCATCAGCCAATATTGTCATGTGGGTAATGAACGACCGTGCTCCGAATAAACACAGGGCCGGGTACGCCTCGACTCGTACAGAGGTCGCTCTGCCGCGTATGGAAACGTGGATCCGGAAGTCGATGCAGTGTCCAGGGGCAGCCGCGTATCGCTGTGTCCGTAACGTTTTATCAGCCGGTATTTCGTCCAAAATTGCCAACACGCCCCGATAGAAAATGGAAAGAGGCGCACAGATTTTCGTTCGATTTACAGCGATTGCGAGTATTTGAAGAGAATATTCGAAAAAAGGCGTCAGAAACGACAGTCGTTCTTTAAATTTCTATGAGAAGTGTCATCGACGTAAGGACAGTTTTCCTTTGAACAGGAGATCGCTAACGAGCGAACAGTGCTCACGAACGAAAATATTTCTGTATATCGATAACCATGATCGGTAGAAGAATTTTTTTTATCGTTGTCGATCACCGTACATTAGCATTACCATAACTGATAATCAATATGCTAAAAGATATTTGCATCGCTGATAATGATCATGATCGGGTAAAGAGGGAAAAATTCCTTCGCTAATAACGGTTATCGGTGGGCAGAAAAAGATTTTCTCGCAGATAATGATTGTCGTTAACCAAAAAATTCTGTCATCCGTAATGATTATCGGCAAGCAAAAAAAGTCCTCTGATCGATAGTGGTTATCGGTAATGACAAAAAATTCGAACCAATTATAACGGCCATTTCCAAACGGTTATTACCAAAACCGATTAAACTATCGTAGCAGTTCTTGTATCGAAACGTTTCTCATTTTGTTATAGTTACAACTGTAACTGTAATTATGCTTCCTGATTTCAATATCTATCGCCGGAAATTGTAGCCCCACTTTTGGAATTTTTCAAATCACCGGCCAAACACTCGCTTGTATTTTATCTACTCTTTGTTTTGTAATCTTTTCCCGTCGTTAATAATATTTAGTTTGAAATTTCATCGCGATATTAGCTTTCGACGAAGCCGAAACGTATCGCGTTCGTTTGTACAATTTTCTTCGCATTAATATTTATTTGCCCCTCTTGTTTCATTTTTATCGAAAGTAGAGCAACGTTAAATCAAGCAGTCGGAACGGCATCAAATCCGATGAATTTGTCAACGCGTAATGGAAAACGGAAATTTATTAAATTATTCATGCAGCTGGGAACAGTAAGTTAATAATAAAACGATGCTGCTCCGTTCACGAATTCATTCGTTTTCGATTAACGATCGATATAACTGTCTGCGTTACGCGTGTATAACAAAAATCGACTAAATTATTTATGCGATCTTCTGTTTTGAAAGACGATTCGTACGTTCAATATCGACGATGGTGTAGCAATCTTGATCGTTCCGATTATTCGATAATTGCTGTATTTTCTATCGAATAAGACACTTTTGTCAAAGTTAAAGTTTCATTAAATATCATTAACGATTCGTTTTTACTAAATATTTGCTCGAATATATTTTATTATAAAATCATACATTCTAGCGATAATGTTCTAAATGAAATTTCGTCGATTTCCCAACTGAGACGAAAAGAAAACTAATCGAATACGATATCAACAATAAGAATAGAGAGCTAAAAACACGCATCGATTTCCAAATCGCTATTTCTAATCTGCCGCAGACATTTTTATAGGCTGTTCGAGGTCTGCAACGTTGCATACAACGATCCGTCCCGTTTTCTGCGATAGAGAGACAAAGATATTACAAGGGACAATGTCCAGTAGCGTGACGCAACAAATTATTCCTTGTTGGTTTAAGCAGACGATGGCCAGCGATAAATTACTTTCCTTAGACCGTGTGTATGCTGGTTCGATAAAATCAGGCGCGTCACCCTCCGCGTCATAAACGTCATGCTTGCCATTAGGCAACATCTCTTTGGAAAACGTTTTGCTTGAAACTCTGCCTGTTTCGTTTGGCCTTCGATCAACCGGATGCTATCGAAAATCGACGAACGAAAGCCATTGTACGTATACCTGAAATAATTTGCTTATATATATTATACATCTTCGGATACTTTCTATATCTTTTCGTATTATACGGATTCTCTGCAATTTCGCAGTCTCGCGTTTCCCATAAATGCATGAAACAGCTCGCGGTGGTGCTTTTAAAAACTATGCGACGTAATGGATGCGTCGAAGAGAAATTTTAATACGATCGAACGAAAATCGATGTAACAATTTAATACCTAGAAATTGAACTTTCACAATAATTTCGTTCAGTGAAAAGTAAAATTTATTGGACCAACGAACGAATTCCTGTAACAACCTTAGGTGGTTTAATATTTATCTTTAATTTAAACATATCAAGCAACTGAAAGTTACTACATCGGTTTGCACGCTAGCGCCGATACGATATGCAAACACGTGAATGGGATCGTAGTTGCGCAATGAGAGCGTAACTTTGTAGTAAAGTCGCGTTGAATCGAAAAGGAAGAGATAGAAGCGTGAAACTCGATAAACGGACTCATTCACTAGTTATCTCGGGCAAATATGTACGTAGATACGTCCTTGCACAATGCCTTTCTCTGTTTTCTCGCGTGGTCCCGTTAAACGTGCTAAAACGTGCAGACATTCTCGGTGCACTAGAAAGCAAGAACGAATTCTCAATTATATGCATAGTACGTACTATACAGTCACTCGTAATTTTCGGCTACTCGTTGAAACCGAATAACTTTTCTGCCATTCGATCCAACAACTCGAGTTCCTTTCCTTTCTTTCTTTCTTTGATGGAACGGTTAGAACGATTAATTCGCCGACGTGTGTGAAGAATTTGGAAAAAATTGCAACTGCCCAGAATTCAGGAAAAACTCGTACAGTCATAAAAGTTTTTACGATCTTTTTATCTGTCGCAATTTTGAACGCGTATACCACCGACAGGAATCTAGGCTCAAGCAAAAACACTTTTCCAAAATCTTTTTCACGCGTCGTTTGGCAAACTGATTCTTTTAACTTCTCGAAACTGCTCCAGTCGTTCGGTCCAATTTTAAAGGCATTGTTCCGTTTTAACGAGTGTTCGAATGTTAGCGAGAGCGACTGTACATTGTACATATACGCATATTATATATATTCAATGTAAGATTGGAAATAAGAGAGGCGAAGAAAGGTGGGAGAGAAGACAAGAGAAGAAAAGATACAAAAGTAAGAGAGCGAGGGAAAAGAAAGCCGGTAGTTTCGAAGGTAAGCAAACAGTAGGAAGGAGAGGAAAGGGAAAAAGTAAAAAAAGACGACGTCGGAAAGCTCCAGCGTAGGAAAATTCCAAATCGATATCTCGCGTGGAAATCGCGCGAGGATCGATTAATCATTTGCAAAACGCGTATTTGCCGACAAATAAGTACGTACTATATTTGCTAGGTAATCAAGGCGCCGTGGACTGTTTCGAAACCCTAGAATTATTAATACTCGGATATACGAGCAGGCATCGGTGCAAAACGATTATCAATCATCGTAAAGGGTGTCTGCGAAACCATACAATTCCAAACAATGGATTTTGCACGGAGAATCCGCGCGTCATCGTTGTTTCTCTCTGTGTTTCTCGTGAACTTAATGCAACTGATATTAACGATACACAACGATGATTAAACGCGATCCATCGTGGCGCGTATGCGTTAATGGATATCCTCGTCGATGAAGTCTTCGTTTAGTTCGTTGTACTTGCCGATGAACTCGTTTCGTTCGCGGAGGTCGCAATTTTTATATGGAAATATATCGTGTTTTATTTGTGGAACCGATGTAAACAGGTCGTAGATCGAAACGTTAAGCGACGACATCTATTGATGCAAACCAGAGCTGCGTATAAGAAGGTAGGCTAATCCGAGTCGTCCGAGCCTCGACGTTTCAGAATTCGATCTTGAATTCATCTTTAGAATTCAAAAAATTGAAAGGCGCGCAAGTCCGTAAATTACGTACAATACACAAATGTATAGATATTCAAAGTAAAGTACGTAGATTCTTCGCCTAACAAAGTACGCGCTTACATAGGCCGGTGCAAGGCGGGTTGCAGACGTACAGGCACTTCTAGCAAACTTAAATTTAGTTCAAAATGAGATTGTTCGTAACTCGAATCGTCGTGATATTCTGTCTCTTGAACGACGGGATAACATGGTAAGAACGGGCGATAGCGGATCGCGGATTACAGAATGATAAAATCGTAGAATTCGGAAACGTTAAGCGTCGTTAATTTGTTAATATCGATCGTAGAGTACTGTAGTTTGAACGACATCTGGAAAACCGAAATATTGCCTCTCTTCTCGCTTGTTCGTTCACCTCAAGGCCAATGGTGCGACTCACCCTGCAGGGTTTGACTCATCGTCGGTCGTTTAATCTCGCGTAGACGAGAATGGTCGTTAGGCTGCGTCGCGTGTCGCGATTAATTAACACGCACGAGGATAATAAAAGACGCGTACCTCCGCATCATGGCGTCGCGTCGGTTCGAAGAAGGGCTCGAACGACGCCGCGGGCTTCCGTTTCTTTCTCGATCCCCCCCGCCCATCCACCAGCCTTTGTCCCGTGGTTTCGCTCGGAGGCGGTGCGCTCGACGCGAAATTCGCGGGACGCTGAAAAACGCCGTCGAGTAGGTTTAAACGCGGCTGGTTCCTTTGACGGAACCTGGAATCGGGGGTTTCGCAGTCTGTAGAAGTGGCGAACGAGTGTATGGCTCCATTGTGCACGCTGTTCGCGATGGGTGAATAGTTGGAACGCGCTGCGGATGTTTTGTGGATGTTATTCCAATGGTAGTGGAATTTCACGTTTGAGAGTTTTAGATGGGAACGTTTCGCCAAACTTGCGACGATTCAGCGTGGTTACTGTGATCTGGTGTAATTTCTTTTTAACCGTATTTGTTACTCGATTTAGATTAGGTCACTTGCGACGAGCAATTTTTTCATGACTCGTGTTCTTCGAGGATTTTCCAAATGAAAAATTGCGAGAATCGTAATAACATAAAGAATACGCGGAATTACAGCAATTGAAAGTATACGAACAATATCTGGAATTATAAGAAATTGATCGAAGCAGTTTTATCGGTAGCGGAGAATGGTCTTAATTCGTGAACAATTTTGCCTACGGACTTGCGCAAATTACGAATAAGAGGGAACAATTGATTTCTTTGTAATTTGATGTTCAAATGCGAAAGAAAACAGTCTATAAAATGCACTGCGTTAAAGTGTAACTTCGTTTCGTCGCAACATGCAACTTTTATTTCGTAATAATAATCCGAGAAACCTTACTCGCGAATCTAATCGCGAACAAACATCTCCGCTCCGAGCCTACGTAAATAAGTCCGACGGACTAATAAATTCATCGACCTTTTATTAGCTCTCTGTGCAACCACGGGAACAATTATTCTTTATAATCCACCCCTAAACATACTCGCGTCGCACTTTTCGCGTTCATTCGATAAGGAGACTGTTGCAGGAAAAAGAAATATTGTGACGCAGTCGACTCGAAGGTCACGCGATGGAGTAGCTGATTTACGATGATCGCTACGAGTATCTCAGTCTGATCTAAGAGGGTGCAACGCGACGATCGAAGGCTCACCGTTCGAATACGCTTAGCTACCCTTAACGTAATTGGGGATCATGTTTTCTCGTTACGCCAGCGTTTATGTCGCTTGGTTTTATTTTTCGTCTACTATCGGTCCTTTTCGATTCTCGTTTTTTTATAATATTGTTAATATGCTAGTAATTTTGTACGATATTTTCGGAATTTCGTCCATCACAAAAAAAGAAAAAAAAAAGAAAAAAGAAGAAACAAATTGACATCAAACATCGTTAATTTCGATTCAACGTTTAACGTTAATTTTTAGTGGTTCGTAATACGAATGTTGCTCTTGATTCCAGAAGAAAGTTGGAAACAACTACCAACGGTAACCGTAAAAGTATTAAAGCTACCCTTGTCGACAGACAACACGTACTAGCGAAGTACTAATTTAGCGCACAATACCGCTACAAAATTTCAATTCCAATCGCAACGACCATCTGCAGATAAATCCACAACACTCGCTGAACTGTCCTTGCGATTAATAATAGAAACTTTCTATTCAGCTCCTCCGCGAGCAAGAAGAAGAATTCCAACGAAAAAAGATGACGAACAAGAAAGAGAGAACAAAAACGTGGATGTTTTTCATCGGGATTAAAGTACACACCCTAGTTCTTCTCGCCGAGGGATAACGATGAAACACCGAAGTATTTCTCAGTCGAAACTCGCTTATCGTCTCGTCCATTCGCGCAGCGATTCGAGAAAAAGGACGCCGAGGAAATTGTTATTTTCAGTGTCGTTTATTAATGCGCGTTTGGAAATCGTAATGATCGTACTTATTAGGAGAATATCAAGATTCGGAGATGAATCGCTATTGCTTTTTCATCTACGACGGAACTCGAGAAATTTCGTCCGAATCTTAAATTTAATGTACGAATCTTAACCTTTACACGTTAAGCGATTTGAAATTCCTGCAGGAGGAGGAGAATCGTTTGAGAATGGTTGAAATCGAAAGGGATAATGGGAAGGCAAATGTATACGTTCCATCGAGAAACGAGGTTATCGTCGTCTAGAGTCTAGAGCGCATACTAGGCGGTTCCCCCGGTGAAGATTTGACAAGGCCACAAAGAGAGGAGAACGGCTGGATGCCCCGAAATGAAAACGACCAGCTTCTCTCTGTCTGACGTTCGCTGTCAGGAGTTTGACAACCGATATCCCACGAGTCTGCTATCCCACGGGTTACGCAAGGGGCCCTTTCTTTCACGAGACGCGTCGTCAGCCAACACCGCTACAGTATGTCGGATCCACCATTTGCAGCTTTCAATTATATACATATTGTCGATATTATACATATGTGTTACAGTGCAGCGTTCGTCGTTAGGCTTTTGTATTCTATGTTTTTGTTCGAATCTGCGAGAATTCGATAAGTTTAAGCCGTATGTGTAAGGTCTAAACGTTCAGTACGAAAGATGTCAAGCACGATGATTGCAAGGGTAAACCAAAGAAACGTAACTGCAAGTTCTAAATCGGAGGGAATTCGTTACGAAGAATAAATAAATAAATACACACACAGTGGCCAACGAAAGATATTGGCATACACCCTTAGTTTTCAATGAAACGTTCGTCTATATGATACCAAAGCACGTGCCCTTCGAAGATATTCACACATTTCTATGTATTTAATGTATATAGGAATTATAAGAAATTATACGATTTTATTTCATTATTAAATTAGTGCATGGATTCGTAAGATTCTATAGCTGACGTAACTTGCCGAACGAAGGATAGTTTGTGCCCGTGTAATACGCGCTTAATAGCAAAAAAGGGGACTGGAAATAAAAGATTCGATGGGTGACAGTTTACACGAGACTGCGAGATCATGGTAACCGCTACACGTCTGGTAGACCGTGGACAGGTATGATCTAGGAAGTCAAACAGATTCAGGGGGGCGAAAGTTGGCCAGGAGCCCAGCTGGCAGACGGACAACGTCCCGTTGGAAGAAGGGAATGGGACGACGGTGGAGAAGAACGTGCTCGCAACAAGTCGCGTTGCACGACACGCTTTGACACCTCGGTTAATTAACCCGCTATCGCCGACTCAGGACCACGATCGACTTGTCCGCGGCAATTAACGCGTGCGAGCACGCGGAATACCCTTTAAACGCACGGTTGCAGCGCGATTTATGCACCTAGTTCCGCTCTTCTCGTTCCCCGACTACGACTATTTGATTCCACGTCGCTCGGCCATCTCTCGTTTCTCGGCTCAAATGGGATTTATGAGAATTGCACGGCCGCAGTGGCTCTCCGTCGGTTGTGACAGGCAGCGAAGCTTCAGATTTGTAACTCGTGCACGTGCCAGGCAGTGGAATTTATTTACTTAACATTAACATTAACAGTAACTTACAAGCAGACTTTACAACATTTTTGGATGGATCGCTAGTTGTTTAGATACCTACAAAGTTTATCGAGTTTATCGAGAAACGATGGATAAAAATTGGCAAGTTTTGGGTAACTGTGCGGATATTCGGTATATCGAGGAAAAGCATTTGTAGATTAGAACGGGAATTTTCACGCAAATGCATATTTTTCGGAATATATATTTAAAGAAGTAGAAGCTCGATAGTGGAAAACTGGTTTACCTAGTATCATAGGAAACACTGTACCTTGGATATTTCATATATCTCTCTACATTCGCATTCTGTGCAATGTTGCACTTTCACGTTTCTTGTAATCGCGCGACGATCCTAGCGACGATAAATATGGGCAATTTTTAGTCTGATTAATAGAAATTTGAATAAAAATCATCGATTAGGATCAAATTGGAATGTTAAAATAGAAATTCTTGAATAATTGAAATGTTGGAACACGCCTTCGCCGAACGTTTAACCACATCCATCAAGCATGGCAGCGAATTTTCAATCACCAACTCGGTGTCGCGTCAAAATGTCAAAATCCATCGAGTGGTCAGCCTGTATTCGTCTAACTAACGACTTATTGCGAAAGATCGATGATTTAGCGGTGGTTTTCGCTGTCGTGAATTTATTATTATAGGCTGACTGGCGTACGAGACGAAAAAGATCGAAACGCGAGTCGCGGCAGGGACAAGCTGGTCGATTAATTAACCGAAGCAGACGGATAGCAGATGGCGCGTACCCTTGGGTCAAAGAAGAGTGAGAGAGATGCCTTAAAAATGGGGATTGTCGAAGGGAAAGGAGCGCGATTACGGCAGGGAACGTTCCTCTTATTTTTATTTAGGCATCCAGTCCTTTGCTGGCCCGAGACACCGACGATTACTTAATTTAGATTAATTTTACTTGTCTCGTTCCTCGCGCTGGCAACGTTCTTCTGGAATTTCGGTTCGGTTACGACTCTGCTCGAGTTGTACGTAGCTCGGAATCCTTGTGCTTTGGGAATTTAGGTTAGTTCGGAAGATTTGGGTACTTGTAATTGTAAACGTTACAGTTTGTTCCTACAGTTGTTAAGAATGGGAATAATTAAAAAATGTAGTCCGAACAATGATAAACAATTAATAATAATAGGTAAGAACAAGTTGAAAAGAAATATTAAACGCTACATGTATGCTTTATACAGTCACTCGCAACAATTTTTACACGTTATATGAAAAGGCTAGTTGCATTAAAATAATAAAAGTCGTATCTTCGATGCTAAATTATAACTGATATACTGAAACTAATTTTTCGTACAACGGATTGCGATTATATTGTTCTTCCTTTTTCTTTTTCTTATTGGAGCATGAGAGTAGGTTGTTGTAAGCGTTGGAAAGAAACATAGCTGGCTTCTGGTCAGCTATGCTTACGAGATTTCCTTTGGTATTTTCAATTTCGCTCGGTCTTATTTTGAAATTGAACTTACTATATACGAAGAGATCTGGTGGAAACGATCCAAGCGTGTTATTAATGTCTTGTTGCCTTTCAGAGCGCACTATGATTGATCGTGGAAGCTTTATAACAGTGGTAGTTGCGAGAGGAGTGCACCAAAATGACTGTAACATTGTAATCAATTTCTGTGGACAGACCAGCCGATTTCTTCGTCATTCTCGCCTGAAAGAAACGATAAAACTTCGTTTTACGATATCGTCTCCTATATTCCTTTCTACGTATTCTCTCATATAGATTCCCTTAATTCTACTATTTCTGAACGAAAGGCAGTTTCATTCAACTTGGAGTATTTCGAAACGCGACTTTGGCAAATACGCCGGTATTCCAAGTGATTCCTCGATTTTTCGATCCTCGATTTTATATAGTTTCTATAAGAATGAACAAAAATTGACATCTTCGAAGATGTATATATTTTTTAAGATTTACAAACTTGTAAAGCGACGACTCGAACCTGACCTATTTTAACGTGAATTACACAATACGTCGTTCAATTTCAGAAAATGAATTATTGATATGACGTAAAACGAGCCGCCAGACTAAAGAAATTGAAAAGATAGCGAGTATGTGACAGCGACGAGTTTACGAGTGATATTTCTTCGTGTGAGAACACGATAATAATTCCAAGACGATATTTCTCCACGGTATTACGAGTATTACTGACGCACCGATACTGTGCTTTTTACAGTGATAATCTAAACGAGCCACTCATGTTCTCGTCACGGATCATTAACCGTCCACTCGTAAATTACACAACTAAATTATTGATTAATTGAAGAATCCACGAAGAACATGAGTCAGAAGATGTTCTATGGCTGTAGTAGTTTCTGTTAATGTTATCAAATGTTCCCACATGCGCGATAAAAGCTCCAAACTAACGACAAGTCCGAAATTTCATAATATTCAATAGCCTTCTACCTTTGTATTCTATAATAGATTTTCTTCTATACTTGGAACCTTTTTCCTTTCCAGTCTAGTTAAGTTAATTAAAATCTAAAATAAGATAATAAGTATCTATCACGGGTCATCGATCGTTCGCGTATTGAAATTGTTCGATTATTAATTATTCGCTATAAAAGATAGGAGAAAATCGTTATTAAACAAAAAATTGTATTATGCAATAGAAATAGAATTATATTGGCGATGTGCCTTTGCTTTCCAGCATGAGAACCATCGAAACGGAAACAATTACTTAAGCGAGCGATTAAATGACACGCCTCGATTCCTCGCCTCTCGACAAACTCGATCAAACAACCGTGAACCTGAATTTCAAATGCACTCTAAGAACATGTTACACATTCGTTCGATCGTTCGATAAGTCGATTTGAACGGTGCTTTGAAATGAAAATCGTTGTCGAGAGCGTTCCTTGTTACGGAAAATACAAACATCCATTTTTTATTTAAATCTTGAAAAATATGAATGGACGACGAGAGAATAGTGTGGCAAACGAGTAAAGATTCGTAGGTATCGCTAAAAGATCTTTCGTGTTTCCTTCAGAAATTTGCGATACTCGAGTAAAAGTGAAGAAAATTTGTTAGCGGCAGGAGAACGTGACTGGAGCAAAAACGACCCGAAGAATGCAGCGGGGCTAAAAGGTGTCTGAAAGTGTTGCTCTACTTTCGCCAGCCTATATACAGATACCTGGAAGAAACGAGACAGAAAGAAAGAACGAAATTAAAAAGTCGAGATTTTAACTTTGATCGCAACCCTTATCGAGTGTTTTCTGCGGGGCAAACGGAAGCACGGAGTAGAGCTGTTGGTTAAAACTCGTAAGTCTTCCTCGTGACTTTACGATGCCGCTCGGAAAGGCTTCTCGGTCAAACGTTGCACGCGATAAATCTTAATTCGCGCGTTGAAAGCGGTGTTTAGCGTTTCCTCCCGGCTGAGATATGGCCTCCACACCGCCTAAACCGGAAGAAACCGTGAAAAACGGGGGTTGCAAGAAGCCGCGACCTCCTTTTGTATGTTTACTCTTTGCGTTCGATTTATCTTCGACTTCCGCTTTGGCCTCTCACCTTCGATAACAGATAACAGATTTGAGTTTGACATTTCGATGTTGGCTGTGATAGTCAATGGGTAGAAATTATGTGCGTCCTTTCGATATTTGTAATGTGATTTATGCGAATGTGTTGTGTCTGGTTCCGCTTTTCCACATAGAAATAAAAAAAACAATATGTTTCATTCACAAGCGTGCTTTTTTATCTATCGATTGCTTGTATAGTACTAATTACTTTTAAAGTAAGCTAATTTCTCAATTAAGCCTGTCTCCTAACAGATTTATAAAAAGCGATGCACGTGCATACTATAGAATTGAATATAATAATTCGATAATTGCTACGTTAGATACATAGATTCTAATATATCTTAATCATAAATTTAACGAAGGGTATATTTTAATATTTGTTGCATTCCGAAATAAATTGGAGAAAATTATTACAGGAGCTTTAAAGGACCATTTAAAGCATCCCAGTATTGTTCAACACGTTCCCACAAATTGAAAATTTGTCTCTACTTCCCTTCTAAAATAATTATTAAATTAAGTGAGTGAAACGATGAAAGAGATCTCATTAATTCGAAAATGTATTACGGTGCAGGTGGGTGAAACTTTATTTTCGAGCAGAGAGCCAGTTTCCGGAAAAAGACACTTAATTGATTCGACCTCGTTGATATGGAAAAATTAATTGCGGCTACGTGCGAAATTTCTGGCCATATTTCAATACATTTTTCACTTTAAACGACTCAATTCTGCGTTACACTCTTGCAATCGTTACAATCTTAGATTCTCAGTCACCCCTCCCATTTAAGACACTTTCCTTCCCAACGTTTTTCACTTTCAGACAATAAAATTATACATAATAAATAAAAATTAATATGCCGGATATCTTCATGAAAATTTAGACGTAAATGCCAAGTACATTAGATCGTATTCTCTAGACTAATCTTTGAGTTATTGTGAAAAACGTTGTGTTAATAATTATATAAAGATTTCGATTAATTTTTCATATTATCCATTACGGTAAACAGATAATGTGTTTACAAGTGGAGATTTTGTAATAAATATTAAGCATTGTATTATATAGAAGCATCATTTAATAAAATTTATTCGTTAAATATATAATTTTATTAAACGTCATTTTAGTGTGATCAGTTTCCTGTTTACATTCTTAACATCTTGAATATTTTATACGTGTCGATCGCATTTGTAATCAGTTCTCTGAAACAATAATATACGCGGTAATCAATTGTTATAAATCTATGCAGATTCGTTTCAATAACGAATAGCATACGTCAAACGTGATACGTATAAAATGTACATCCAATTAAGCGGATTACGTTACGAAATTTTTAAAACGGAGAATAAAAGGATTCAGCATGCCCATACATATTTAAAAAACGAAATTCTTCGAATTCTTAAAATACTATAACAAGCTATTCATTGATTGAAGTATCAAGGCCGTTGAATTCCGTTGCATTATTTAATTAATGTTCGAATGTCAGTAAAGAAAATTCCATTCTCATTAAAAATAATCCTAAATATAGCGTTTATTTATAGTATATAAAAATTTCAACAAAATAAGAAAAAGGGAACTAGAAAAGATTGTCTTATGGAAACGCATGAAATAACACAGTTGCAGCGGCGGAAGGTCGCAATGAACCTTGAGATCATGAATGACTGGTGCTCCTGGTGGTTGCACTGCATAATGGCGACGTCGAATTGACAACGTGTATTTTGGGCCACGTCCAGCGTGAAATGATAACTCATAAGCATGAACCGTTGTCTTCGTTGCCCGCGAATAGATGATTTTATTTGCTTCTTTCGTCGATCGTCCAACTAAACGAATTGTCGTCGCAATAACGAAACATTGAAAAACCAACCGGTTTATTCCTCTCGTAATAATGTTACCAATTTACCGGTAATTAAAGCTTGACGCGAGGCACGCCGAGATTCCAGCTTAATTAAACTTTTCTTCATCGTTGGTGTTGATCGTTACATTGACGTAATGCCATTGGGACATCGTGTTCAACATGAATGCCTTCAACATTCTGCCCTTTATCTCCTTTCTTCTACGCCACCTTGTATAGCTCTCCTAATTTAGAACCTCTCGAAGACAATCATGCGCACGGCAGCAGCGCAGGAGGACATCCAGAAACCTGTTCGCCGATGTGTGCGCAAATACGATCCCTCCTGGCACGAGTTTACACGTAGAAGGTGGCTCGTCCTTTGTGTACGCGGCCAGCCAGGATTCTATGGGTACGTTCCCATGCAGACTGGTTTAGCAGTGTTGTAGCCTTCAATCGACGCGCCCTCTTCCTAAAACTCCTTTGTCTCGTAACCTCCAAAGATGCTGGTCACATAAACAAGCAACAGGCAACAGGCAACAAGCAGCAAAATTGGCAATAGAAACGCGAAAGTACATGGAGAAATATTGAGCAACGATCAGCAACCTTTTCAAGAAGCATGCAACATTGACAAAAAGTTGCTCGCTGTTGATTCGTTAAGGACGCAGCTTAAGGAGAACTCCCGTAAAAGTCCATAAATCTACCAGCTACATAAATTTACTATTATCAAACAAAAGGCTTTTACGTAATTCGAATATTCATATATGGACTGTCGTTAGCGAAGAATGCTATTTCGCGTTTGTCGTTACGTAACATTGGTGTTGCGTGGTTTTATATAACCCGCGCGATCCTAACGAATGACTTTTCGAGTATGTATATATTAATCGGTCGATAGATCGCGTGTGCGACGTCCAGCGACAGGAAGAGCCCGCTAAAGGATTCCGAGAAACATCAGGGACGGTGGCTTATAGCCTTTTATTTTAGACTGTTCGATGCAGTTTTCTTACGC
Organism: Bombus pascuorum; assembly: GCF_905332965.1. NCBI lineage: Eukaryota > Metazoa > Arthropoda > Insecta > Hymenoptera > Apidae > Bombus > Bombus pascuorum. Next base: position 7,425,314 of record NC_083502.1, on the reverse strand, counting down.
CGTGCCCCGTAACGCGTCGCATCTTTTTTCGTTTCACGGCCTACTCCATTCCTTAAGCCTCGTTTACACATTACCTAGCGAAGATTGGGCCCTTTGGCTCCGTGTACATATGTAATCTTATCTTTGATAATTCTTATGCCGTTATTTGAACGCTGTGACACAATGTGAAGTGAAAACCATTAATATATTATACATAAATTTGAAGTTTTCGGAAACTAAAGTCTGTCTTTATGGAATTTCAGCTATAATTTAGTCATATAATTGTGGCAGCCATTGTTTGTTCGATAATTAAATAAAAATTCATGACTGGTATAACTTTTTCGTTAATTTACAGTTAACCACTTTAATGGTTGCAATTCGCGGATAGAATGGGTGGAAAAAGTTTAAAAAACTCGTTAGGTTTGTTAATTAATGGCTGTGTTTGCATCTCTCACGATGGAGCGCGCGATAACGTTGATGCACCTGCCCATATTCAACTCTTTCGAGAGTTTCATCAAAAAATTTTCGGTTAATTAACAAACTCATTGACGATCTACATGGGAATATAAAAATACCTGAATAAAAGTTTCATTTGCGCTTGCAAACAAAACAGTACGAAATATAGAATTTTATTTATAAAAATCTCAATGTGAGCATATTTTATATAATTTTTTTTTTTAAATAGAGTGATATTAATCAAATTGAACTTTAAAGATAGGAAACATTCAAACATTTTTCAATTAACTTAAAAAAAGGCCATTTTATGCGCGATCGTTTAAAAAAATAGCTACGCCCCTATATAAATAAATAACTGGAGAAATTTTTGTCCGCTCATATTTGTTCCCGAGATATTTATATCTGAAGGTTAACGTTTCGATTTCTTGCAACGTTTTTGTCGAGGAATTCGACGAACTCGTGCGATCGAAATTCCACGTACCGCGGTCTGCTTTCAAATGCGCGCGGGAAAAAATTGGCCTCGCGAGAAATATTCGAAACACGTGAATTCAATTTACAAATAACACTCGTTCCAAACGATTTTTCAGAACGCTCTTACAACTCGCGAATACTTCAAAAAACGAACTTTCCACGAACGATTTTTCCACGCAATCGATTATTTATTATCTATTTTCCTGCTTCATAAACACCTTTAACGTAAACGTTAAATGTTCGTAATATCATTAACATAAATCATGTAATGATTTCGTGTAATGAAACATAAGATATTCTCAAGAAAGGAGAGAAAACACGTTCTGAAATCGTAACAAGATGGATCAAAGAAAATTCAGAATATCTGATGAAAAATATCTAAAGAATCACGTATTCTCTCAATGTTACAAACAGTGAAATATTAAAATATAATAACATAAATTCAAGACGTTCACCAAGAATTCTATTCCAAAACCTTTTCCAACCGCGCTTTCATCGTTAATCTCGATAGCCTCGGCGGTTCCGTGAGAAACTGCGATGAGAAAAGAACGAGCGCGGAATATCACGGGAGCAGCCCAATCGAAGCGTCTTTATGCGTGTCGTGGATAACGGCCATGTGAACAGGCCTTTACGCCTGCGAATCGCCGCCAGCGGAGACGCACGAGGGCCTTCTTTTCCTTTAGACCTGTACTTCCTCTCTTATGCACAGGCTACCCTAACACAAAGCGGCGTTTTCTACGCGGCTCCGAGCCACGCTGTGCAAGGTCTCCCGTTCGTTTCCCTCCCGCTAACTCTCCTCTGGCTCTCCACCGTCCCTCGTCCGTTTTCATAGGCGTTGTTCCATCTTTGTCATACTCGAAGCTCTTTCTCAGGGCCCTCGTCGTGCCCTCTCGGTTCCTCACCTTGCTCAGCCGCGTATTCTTTTCGCCTATGCGGCCGTGTGCACGGTCATACACCGGGTGTCTTTGAACGGGAATGAATTCACTCATGCTGCATGAGTTGATAGCATTAGACTGTGGAATATTTGGTCCGGTAAGGTGATTTTGGGAAAATCTGGTTACTTTCGATCATCGTCCATTCTTAATAAAATCACTATACCGTGGAGTTTTATGAATTTATGGAAAATTTGAAGGTAAAAAAGAACCGTACAGAATGCGTATAATACACAAAAGTATACAAAACATCCAAAATAAAGTATTTAACGAGTAAAGAAAATCTCTGCTTACATCATTTTTGTAATTGTGCCCGTACAAATATAAATTTATGCTATAATTTTTTAAATTTTGGTCACAATTGTTATTATTTCTCGTTTGTACAAGGTATTTGCACTCGGATTAACCGGATCATTGATCTGGCTATGTAAATATTCCTTCAAACATTTTAGTTTTCTATTGTGTGGTTCTATAGATTGGAGGATTCAAATTGGTTTGATAAAAATTTATTGCTGTACTTTATTGGATTATACAGTCGTAAAGAACGTCTCATTTGATGTATGATTCGATTATCGCGCTGCTGGAGTGCGCATGCGTCGAAGAATAGCAAGTCAAAAGACATATATTCTGGACGTAATTTATAACCATATATTGTATTGAATTCATATTTCCTTATATTTCCTATTGTACCAACAGGAAAGTTATTATAGAATATAATGTGAATATTCAGTGACATATTGCATGATCTGCTTCAAAAGTGTCCCACAATTTCTAATAATTTAGTACTGTGTTATCTATTCTTTCTACCTAGATAACGTGTTTAGGAGAAACAATTTTTTTTTTATCAGTTTTCAAATGGTTTCTCGCTTTTCCTGATCAACTTGTTCGTGTCGTGTCAGTTTTGAAATACGTGTGCCATATGCATATCGATTTTCACATCTATCGGAACGCACCATCGTAGAACAATCGTGAGTTAAACGGACGATAACCATGGCAGAAAACAGCGTCCAATGTCGCAGGTTGACTGTGCCTCTTGGCAACGGGACGACTGCTCCCACGAATCAGACAACAATAGTCTAATAACACCTTGCATATACTACGTTCGAGTCCCTTTATACGAAACTGCATTACGAGTCTTCAGAGATCTCTTCATCGTACATCGGTGTAACATTTCGATAATCTCGTGAAGTCGATTAGTAATATTCATTTCTTCGTTAAGATTTATTTTATTTAAGAAAGAAAAAATTATTTTGAAAAAAAAACCGATCTCATAACTGCTATTTTCTATTTGAACTCTTCGCTCCAACTCTTATTTCTTATATTTTAAAAACTCGTATCGCTTTCAAATCCATAATTTTACAAAACAAACTACATAATCAGCCAATACATTTCACCATTATACGTATCAATTTTTACTTGAATATTACGTTTCGTACTAGTAAAAAATCCAACGATTTCCTTGTTTCAACAATTTTATCTCGCTAGATCGCTGAAATGTCACACGCTGCGCCGCGTTAAAAGACACCACCCCGTATACACGCGTCGGTGTCTACACGAGGAGCGGTACAGAGGGGCTTGAATCGTGTGCCGATACACCAATACACATCATATGTTTGCGAGAGACGGAGAAAGGGTGCCAGCGAGAAGCAGAGAGAGAAAGAACGAGAAGAAGAAGAACGGAGTTGAGTCGAGTCGAGTCGAGTCGGCTGTTGCCGGCTGCGAGTTTTCCCCTCCCTCGATCCTTTGCCGCCCCTCTCCGGCTGCACCCCTCCAGCCTAGTCGCTTCAATCACCCCACGTCCCTCCGGCGAGTCGACATATTCCCCCCTCTGACCTCTCCGTACCCTTCAACAGCCCAGAGTCGAGTGGTCGCCATCGTCCTCCCTTCGATCCCCTCGTCCATCTTCTTCTTCCCCCTCTAGATTCGTCGTCTCGCTCTACTCCTCTGTCCCCTCGGCTCCTCTCGTGGCGTGCCACGACTCGTGGCGAAGTTTTAGCGTCGCCTACCTCTACTCGTGGCGTGCCTACAACTCTTAGCCGGATCTATTACGCGCAGTTTTCGTGTTCGCGCGACGTTTCGTCCTCGCAACTTCGTTCGTTGCAGCGTTTCCTTCTTTTTTTTCCTTTCTATACTAACTCTATTCTCACCATTCGCCTCTTCCCTCGTCCGTCATCTGTTTCCTCGTTCGTGTTGTACGCGGGTTCGCGCGGCGTGTGCGCTCGTGCCCGGCCGCTAGTTTTCCAGTGTGTAACACGAGCTCAGTGTGAAACGACGTCGGCTGAATACGTTTTTTCTCTCTCGTCACGCGGGTGCACCGGAAGAAAGAGAATCGCCCGATCTCGCCGGAAGTCAACGAAGCTTACCGGCTCGGCTACCGTGATTCGCGACGCGCCATCACCTAACCTCCAAACGCCTGTCTCTCGTTTTCGCGAACCGTGACAATCGGCGGCTGCGTCCTCCTGCTGGCTCCCTTTTCTCCGTGACGTTGTCTTCGATTCAATATTCACGCGGCGTTCGCGCGTTCGTTCACTTCACTGATCGTGTAGTGCGTGCGCGGAAATCATCGATCTCCGGTTTTCGAAAGTGAGACCTTCTTCGCCCGATCGAGTCGTTATAATCACCGCGACATCTCGTGGAAATAAAGAAATAAGAAAATATTGTATATATCTAACCTGTGCCTCTTTATCGTTTGTGTGCTTTGTGCCAAGGATATTCACGGTGTGTGTACAATTATTTTACTACGTCGCCGATCTCTCTCAGGGAACACTTTTTTTTTTGGATACGATCTTCTCGCCTGTGGACCACGTCCTACCGTTTGCACGGTGAGTACATACATATATATACATACATACATATATATATATATACATATATATATATGTATATATACAATGTGTTTGTCATTGAAGCCGGTCGTCGTGTCCGCGTGCTGCGTCACTAAGCGACGAGTAAAGGTGCGATCGCCCGGCGAATCTCGTTGCGGCATTCACTCGGCGTTCGCGCGTGCTCCAAAATCAGTGTGTACGTGTCTCACCGGTTAGTCGTGCGATTCAAGGGCGCATGTCCAACGAACGTTCACTCGATGCTCCGTTCAAATTTGCTTTATTATTATGTAGTATTTCACAACTCATCGTTTGTTTTGCGTACTGGAATTTTTCTAAGCGTATGTAGTTAGCACGTATGGAAGTCGTACGTGTCTAGGTCACGATTACCGGCGTCGAACCGCGAAATCATAATATTTGCGCTATTCTCTGTTTACATTTGCGCGGCGAGATTCATGGTAGACACGCGCGTTCCGTTACGCGCCAAAACCTTTTCGACGTTTCATGGCTGCGACCATGCCGGAAACACGTTTTATGGATCCGTTTGTTCCGTGTGTTTGTGCTTTTTCACGAGTTTTCGTCGATTTTCGAGATCTTAGAAGCATGACGCATACAGAATGACGAAGGTATTTGAAAACTAAATTTAATATATCTTTGACTTTACTGTCTATAATCGTACATGTTTTGTTGGTTATATTTTACTGCAACTACTTTACTGCAATTTTGTACATATTTCTCCTATAATATCTAAAATACGTGCATATATGTTTATTCGTACGATTTACTCTATGCTCTCTCAATATGTATTCATATAATATGAACGAATTAATGTTAGATTTTTATACATATATGTATATTCTATGCACATACAAAAGTTTATAAAAGTATTGAAGTATAAAGTTTGAAGCACATCTGAGAATATATATATAGAAATTACAAGACATTTAACACAAGTATGTACTTTCCAGCGATCGCAAAAGTATTTAAACAGTGAATTATGCTTTATATTCACAAACCTCAATATTCAATGGGGATACATTTAACATTTATGTGTTTAAGATGGCTATTAATATAGTGTACTGATTTTTTACTAAATACATGTCTACAGTAATGTGGGTCTATATATACATTTTCAGATTGACTTTAAAGATCGATATAATCACGATAATAGTCATACATGTCATACATACAATATAGAAGTAAACATTTTCCGTGGTAAGTGTACAAATAGTTTTGTCAGCTAGTGCATGAGATAGATAATCGTTATATGTATGTGTGTTGATGACGGAGTTGGAGAATTTGAATTTTACCGCCATGCCGGTGTCGTGGTTTCATAGCGGATTTCAACTGTTGCGTTTGTTTGCGCAAGAATGACGATTAGAAAGCGGTTATTTTGTGTAAACGTAACTTCTGACGTAATTTTGAGTTTGGCGTGAAGGTGCTTACGAGGAATTAATTATTTCAGGTTACATGTTGGCGATTTATAATTTGTCGAATAAAAGCTCAAGATTATATAATACTTGTTACTTTTATATTCAGGAATATGAATATACGACTATCGCTATTTATACAATTTGACTTTTAATTTTAAATGAAAATAAAAATGGATTCCATTTTAATCCGAAATTATATGGATTAAATGAAAATTAAGAATGAATTCTTATTAACGTCATTAGCATGTTAAATATTCAGAAATGTTCGACGTCATTATGCTTAAACAAATCAGTTCTACTTTTTGATAATCGTTATGTATGAGGTATTTGTAATAGTATTACTAGATAGTCGAGCCATTCAGTTTGTTGATATTTTATAATCATTTATTATCAAAAAAGAAAGAAACGATACATACGTACGATACAACGTAATCGAACAATTTTAGCTGTTTATTATAGCTCTTTTGATTCCTTTAAATCACGTCTAAACCGTTATGAGATTTTGCTGACAGTAGTGGTAAATATCCAATTTCTTATCTAGCCGGCCAATTAACAAATCTCACTCATATATCATTTCCACAGTCCGGCACCGGTATCAAATTCCATTGACGTTAACAATCCCGAGAACTGAAGCGAGACAAGCAAATTTATACTCCAAATATGCGTCTCTATTCACAGTAAACTCTATTCTATTGATAATGGGATCGCATATACATATTAAATTTTTCGTATGGATTGGAGCATACTTTCTCACAATTTCCTTTCTTCCGTCATTCATTGAGAAATTTCACTGGTTCATTAGCCATTCGATCGGCCGCGATATCGACGTTAATTAGAGCGAATTATCTCGGGAATTGCCGGAACGCTTGTCTCTGTTTTGACCCATTAAATGGTTGTTAGCGGATCGCGATATCCGCGATATCTCGCGGTGGGCGGAACGATGGCAGGCGTGCGCGGCTATAAAGGACCGTATAGTCCCTGGTTGTGGCACATGCCACCGTAATAGCGTTACGACGATCCCAAAAGCTTCATCCTCGCTGAACAAACAACAAGCAGCTTTTCCTTCGTATATCGTATTTTTTAAGAAAAATACTTCGTCCTCATCGAAGCAACTGCGAGCTGCTTCTCGCGGATGTTGCATGCTTCTTGAAAATGTTACTGGTCGCTGCCCGATATTTCTTCATGCTCTTTCGCGTTTCTATTGCCAATGGCACGAGTTGTTGCTTCTTGCTTGTTTCCATTCCGGGTGGTAAAGATCAGAGAAAAGTATCAGAGACGCGACGACAGAAACGGAAACGTTGCTTCGGTGTGCACAGTTTGTCGACTCTTGCACGTTGCATTTGGATTACTTGTTGCTAGAGCAAACGTGGCTTTGAGACCCGAACGAAACGGAAACGTTACTCCGATCACGTTGCTTCAACGTGGACAAAATGTTTCTGCGAGTTGATATTTATCGGCTACTGAAACGTGCAGCAACGACAGGCCGCGAGAAATGTCTCGTTGTTGCTCCAGCGAGGACGTAGTTTAAGCTGCGCGTGTGGAGTCTGTGGGTCCGATAGCCTCGCACGTGGTGCCTCCACGGCAATATGCTCGCTCGTTGAAAAAGTATCGATCTGTCCGACTCGACCGACATATTTTCAAGGCAGAGGCTGATCTGACGGAAAGATTCGAAGAGTTAGGGTTGTTAGAAACTGGGGAACTGGAAGTTACTTTCCGAGGTAGGAGAGCGTTCCTACGTGGGACTTTTACGGGATTATGTTTGACGTGGTATTTCTTTTGTATACGGTGTTATGGGATGTAGGACGTATTTCCTTTTTATGATTTTGGTTTCTAATAATACCAAAAGAAATTTTGTCCTTCCATTAAAATCAATTATTTGAGTTTTATTTGAATTATTCCTTTTGATATGTGTTTAATAGTTAAATTTCACAATAATGTAGTAAGATGTAATAGCTCAGAAATATTTTTAAAAATTGATATGAATTTATATAAATAAAATTTTAATGATCGTTCGCCCGAGTTTCCTCAGGCATTCACCTCACGTTGAAAGTCTTGTTTAATAACGTTTAAAATTGTACGAAAGCGTGACTAGCACTTGCAACAATTGAAATTTCCAATTTCTACCGATTTCATATGTATGTATGTACATCGAATATGTGTATTTATTTCATGAAAATGATAGGTTGCTCGGCTTGCAAGTGAAAAGGTAACATTTTGGTTTAACATTTTACAACATTTGACATTTATTAATATACGTATTCTTTTTACGTTGATGAATAAAAAATGTAAAACTTTTTAAAGGGTATACTTTTCAAATATAGAGATAATAGGAATTATTGAGACTCGTACGTACATTAGTAATCTCTACCACTTCTCTGTAAATTTTATCGCGTAGTTGACGAATCGAATAAGAAAAAAGAAAAATCAAATCAAAGTTACTTTTTGAGTGCTTCGAAAGGAAATAAAGACCGATTAAAATCAGCCTCGTGATGTTGCGAATAATTGAAATTGTTCCGGCGCGAGTCAAAGCAAACTTCTATATAAATCGCATTAATGTACGTCGAAACTTGGCAAGTTTTGCGTTTCGGTGAAACTTAAATTTGACTCGAGGGAAATCGATATTTCTGTTACTTAGATACTCTTCTATTTGTAATTTTACTGATTGATATTTTCATTATGTAGTTCAATCATCGTACAGCGTTATTTTTATAACATCAGGTAAACGTAAACGCTGCAAATATTGTTTAACATTATTATAAACGTCATTGTTAACTTTATTCGGAAGAATTGGTAATTTAGGTGTTAATTTGGAATTTTCTACACATGTAATAATTTGGTTAAAAACGTAATTTAACTGAATTTAACAGTTGCGGTTGCGACCATTCCGTTCGCACGTGTAACGCGTTGGATATTTCAGTTATTCCAGAGGCGTTTGAAATGAATTTCTAATTTTGATACAGTTTTGGAATTGCACGAAATTGGACTTAAAATATGTACAAGCTTGACAAAATTTCTCGTGTTAATTGCATAGTGTTGAGCGTGAAAGTTGTTTAAAACGTTCTGACATTTTACAAATGTATTTGTACTTAAATAAAGAAATAGAGCCGTTTCGTTATTTTTTTAACGGCCCCCTTAATTTCTCTTTCTCTTTATAACGAGAAAAAGGCGAGTTTATAGCGAAAAAGTTGGCATGGACAATTTATATTTATGCTTTTCCAAGCGATGATCAGAAATATCTAAATCTCGGTTTTCAAAGTAATCGCCGAAATTTCTATACCAATTTTCAGAAAATTTTTCATGCAGAATAGTTTCCGCAATTGCCAAAGTTTGCAATTCGTTGCAAATCAATTTCCGAAGCTTGGAAACGCTGGATCAAATCAATTTTCAAAACTTGCGAAACATTTTTTGCAATCCCATGGAAATTTTCACAGTTTTTCTCAACTAAATTGAAATTTCTCAACTAATCGTTCCCTGAATCAATTTTCCCAACTGTTAAACATTGCGAACTGCCTCGTTCCAAACCGGTTGCCAAAATTTCCCAAGCAAACGCGATCAAACCTTTCACCGCTCGATTATTTCGTAGTTTCCGTGCATCCTGCGCGTTGTTTGAAAATAACAAACACCGGATCGTTTGCATCGGCGTATCTACAACACCTGCCCGACCGTGCACGCTCATTAAGCTTTCTCTGAATCGTGAGAATTGACCGAGCCTCCCCTATGAATCACACGGCCGTAGCAAAACAGGGAATGCGCGATCACGGGATCAGCACGTACACCGTTCTTTATTTTGTTAACTCTAGCTGGCGCATACCGTGGCTCATTTATATTTAGAACAGTAGCTTGGCTTTCATGGAACCCGACTTTTTCAACGACATCGGTTTTCTTTATGGATTTTTCCAGTCGGAAGTTCTGTTCTTTGAATCGTATGCGTTTGCAGAGAGAGAAAGAGAGTGTGTGAGCGAGGAAGAGAGAGAGAGAGAGAGAGGTTTGAATAGGAGACGAGCCAGAGAGTAGCTCAGCTTTGTTTTATTTCTTTCTACGCAATTGGAATTTAAAATCGTGGAAAGTTTTTTATGAGAGTGTTGTTTAATCCGTGAAAAATTAGTTATACGAAACGTATTGCTCAGATGCAGGATGTAAGTATTCTAGTCGAAGTATATCGGAGTATTTTCAGTGTATTTAAATTTAGATTAGAGAGAGGGAGGGCATGGCTTCAGGAGACTTTCAATTTAAATATGAACGAATCGATTCAGTTTCATTCAATTCTAAACGTAGATGATTTTCATTTGCTCGCTGATCATTTTGTTTTTGCTAATCTGTTCGCTTTTTCACCAGCGAAATCAAATTTTCCCAATAATCAACAGCTGTTTTTCAATCTCACGCGCTTGAATAGCACGAACTCACGATCCATTGCTTCCTCGCCCTTTGCAATTCTCAAAACTACATCTCGAAACGATGATGATTCGATCTAGCCGATAAATATTCCCTCGTTGGCAATTTCACGGTAGTTAAGGTTCGCCTTTGCCGGGTCTGTTTTGATTGAAAATTAAAGCGACGTCTGTTGCAGCTGCGATTTCCCTCCCGCGAGAAGACGGGTGCCGTCCCCAAAGAACGATGCCATTGTCAATAGAAACTGGCTTCAAACCGGCAATCAGAGCGTACCTTCCTGCGAGCTAAACATGCTCGTCGCGTTGTTGCGTTGGAGCCACCGCCTAAAGAAACTCTTTGTACGTAACAGGCCTCTTCGAGCATTAGAAACGTCGTCTTCTATAGATATAGTTGTGTTTCGCACGATTGTATAGACGGTCTGCTGTGTATTATGCTGGCTCTACATTAGACAAATAGAGGATTCGTTCGGTACAATGGTGGAAGAATGATTAGAGTTTGACGTTGCGTTTGTTTTTAGTGTGTTTTGGGAATCAAACATGGTGAAGATCTCTGTTCAGATTTAATAAAAGTTGACATTTTTCGAAGGAGAATTATAAATCGTTTATAATTTGAACAACGAGCCTCGGTTGATATTATTATATCTACGTATACAGTGGTTATAAAAGCTATTTGTACACCACTTTGTTTATCATTGCATTTATCTATTAATTAATAGACTGCGAATGTTTATACATTTCTGGGAAATTTTAGCTTTCGAAAATTTAAACGCGTATATGCGAAAATGTATAAGACATTAAAAATCGAGCACTTGTGACGTTTAATAGATGAAACAAATTTCTGTTTAGATTTCATGTCTAATTATTTTCGCAAAAAATAAATCCTTCTGAAAAACAGCCTTGTCAAACACACTGAAATCTGTAAAAACGACTCGAGCCCAAAGGTAGTGATTTTCCTAATATTTTTTCGAAGTCGAACGAAATGAAAGTCTGCGCAACGAAAAGAGTTGATTTACATTCCTCTGGGTAGAAGACAAACTTTTCTTTAAATTTTGTCTGTAATTAGTCGTGAAGTCGTCGCGTTTCCCTTTACCATGTCTTTGCGAGAAAGAGAGAGAGAGAGAGAGAAAACGATACTTTTTATAGTGATCAAATGAGGAAATTAAACATCGACTACGAGTCTTGCGGTAAATACATGCAACGCAGCTCGTACTGTTAGAAAAAAAATGAAATAAACAGCGTGTTGCTTGCGTAATTGAGAGTAATTAGCATACCGTCAGCCTTTCAAGTACGACGTCGATGATTCGATGGATTAAAGTCGCCTTCGAAATGTTTTACTCGTAATAATGACAATAATTTTCAAGAAATAATAAAATAATAACCAGGTTTGAGAATAATTGAACGATGAATGAAATATTAACAAGTGAAAAGGTGTTTGAATGGATCAAGAATTATTATTCTGGAGTTATTTATGTACATCTTAATTCTTTTATTGGACGATGCTTCTTTATTTACGTTTAAAACGGTCCTCGACAGTTAGGTTACTTTGAAAGATTTCAATAATTATCTAGTAACTTTGTCTTTTTATTCGTTCCCTTTAGACGTCCCATTTCTACGTAAATTTATGTCTTATACAAGCGACTAAACTATGCGCTTGAATTTTTCAAATAACAAGTTCCACCCATTATCGTATTAATCTACTAGATCGAATCTACCAGAGTCCATATCTATTATTATATTATCGTATGATATCGTCGAGCAAAAAGTCTATCCGGAGAAGGTTAAACGATTCTCCTAGCAGGGAATATTTCACCCTCGTCGTTCCTCCACAAAGTTCCACGTATAAAAAGAAATGAAAGGAAGCTTGATAAAAATGCGTCCTGAAAGTCGGGTTCTATCGTCGGAACGAGAACGTTCGAGGAGCTTCGAGGCTTGTCTGCGTTCCTGAATTACAGAAGAAAAAAGACGAATTCTCGAGTTAAAAACCGGTTCCAGATGCGTGGTACCACGGGGCCAGCCAGTGGCAAAAAGGGATCCTTCTAGCGGCTAAAAACCGTCGAGCGGCATCGAAACAGGTGGCCCTTGCGTCATCCGTGAAAATAACTTTCCATTTCACCAGAGTACGAGCCACGGGAATTGGCGTACTCGAGATCCGGCGTCATAGTTATTCGTATCGTCAGTCGGACTGCACAGATGCATATAGTAGCTCGTGAAAGCATTCCAACACTTAACACAGAATTCTTTAGGTGCGAACATATTACGCGTATTATACGAATCGCGACTTTCTCGCGTCAAATGATTAGAGAAGATCTATAAAAAATCGAGAGGACCCATGAAAATTGTAGAAATTGTAGAAAACGACTAAACAGCGTGGAAACTCTACGGAAATTGCAAAGATCGTAGAAATCAGAAGTATTTCGATCCAGCGTTTTTTTTTTTTTTTTTTTTTTCTTTTTTAACTTAACGGGGAAATAAATCGCCATAAAAGATAAGAAAATAAGAAAGATACTTGACCGCTAAAGTAAAAGGTCCGAGACAAAGAGTAGGGAGAAGAAGCTCTGACAGAGAGCGATAATTAATTAAATAAACCATCGGTTTTATTCATTGGTTGCGGTTTTGCGATAACACACACGCGCGCACACACCCGCCACTCGAAACCACGTCAAACCCTTCGGATTAATTTATTTCCCCGTTCTCCTTTGTTGGATTTAATCACATTTTCGCTGGTCTCGAAACGAGCGTAGGAAAAACAGCATTTTCGAGCGGGCACACCCGATAAATTGGATCTGGTCGATGATCGTGAACGCCGTGGTTCAAATATTTATTACTCGTACGCGTTTACTATTTTGCCTGTCGTGTCTACCCTCGGTCGCGTTATTTAGGTTGCTCTCGTGTTCCGCGTTTTATCGATTGCATTTTATCGAATCGGCGACCTGAAATTTGCCGTATCGTCGTCGTTCGAACGATCAGTTTTAGTTTCGACTCGACAAAACGACAAACTAACGGAAGTAGGCTGCAGTTTTTTTATTTTTTATTTTTTATTTCTATTCCTTTCGTTTTTGCGTAGAAAGGTTTAACGTCGCATCGACAACCGGATTCATTAGCGACGAGATGCTCTGTGAGTGGACTTTAGAGAATTCGAATCGATTAGGTTTGTTTCGTTACTCGATTGACGTTACGTTTCTCCTATCTTTTTAATTTCGTTTCTCTAATTCGGTTTTTAATCTATTAATTGGCTCGTTTTGCAACGAACAATTATCTTCTCCAATTATGGAATTATAGAACTGGGATAATCACAAAATGAAGTGATAATATAGATGAATTTCAATTTCACTTGGCTCAGTTTTGATCCTTGCAGCTGTAAATGTAATATAATTTCATTTTAACGAAAATGATAGTTCATTATTTTGCATAAATGTAGGCACTCAGGAGTTGGACAAGTTGATTAATATTATAATTTTATTTTTCCTATACTGTAGTACATTACAAATTATATTATAAACTTGTTTCTCTCTCGAAGAAAATCCGAATTTAGCGACACGATATTGATAGAATGTTTTCAATCGAGTCTACACCTTTTTTCAATTCAATAGAAGAATAACTTACGAAAAAAAAAAAAGAAAGGAAAAAAACTGATACGAGACCATTTCTCATACATATGTAAATTCGGAGTTGAACCGAAAATTCATGAAATCGATTTCTGCCGCTATTGTTCGTCATTGTCGTCGCGACGGAGACGCTTATCGTCATGCAAATTTCGTATCGGCGGAGGAGAAAAAAAAAAACTTTCCGCTGGCGAACGTTGTACGTCTTCGGCATGGCTGAGAAAGCACGTGCGACACTAGTTGCTTCTTCTCTCAGTCAAGGTCGCGTAACTTCCACGATGTAATCCATCAAGTTCCTTTCTCTCTTCCCACACGACGAGTTTCGCTGGATTTTTCACTCGATTTCGTTCACCGCCTTCTTTGTGAAAATATTTCTTTTCCTCGTTGTATATGCGATGATCGTATCGCCGTTACTTACGCAATTTCAACCAAGTCTTGCCATACGTATACAGCGCGAGTTTTGCAAATGTAATCTCAGACGAAATTAAAAACATCTTATCATTTCTCTTATCTACAAAGGTTTTTCTGTTCCGCTAAACGTTTTCTTACTTCATCTTACTACTTCTGCATCTAGCGCGAAAATTTTCGCTCGAGAAAATTTTTTCAATGTTCTATATACACAGTCTTTAATATATACTCTTCTTCTCTTTCAATCAAGATTTTTCGTCGTGCGTAAAAATGACGATTTAAAAATACAGAAAATATACGTTCCCTTTGAAACGAGGCTGCTTGTTCTTCGTTTTGTAGAAAATTTTGATTTAAAAGCCGCAAAAAATGCCGGTTTCCCTCGTTTATAACGCAGAATGCGGAAATATATCACGAAGCCACCATTAAAGTCATCACGTTCACAGAACGAGATCCGATGGAATTAATGGGAGTAAAAATAACCGATTTCGGGTCGATTTACACGAGAAAAAAACGATGTTGTATCCTCGATTCTCTTTCTGTATTATGTTTTTTTACGGGATAATTGATGCGATATGGGTGGAACCGTTAGCTGGATGAAATCCAGATCGTGGATTTCGTAGAGCGAATTTTTTTCACGTGGGTGGTGAGTTATAGTGGTTGCTGTGGCTAAAAATATGTAGAGGGTGTGAGGACACGCGGTTCAAAAAATCGGCCAGATTTTTATTGGTGTTTATCGTTGATTATTTTCGTGGATGGCCGATTGCATAAGTCAGAAGTGTAGTTGGAGCTGAATAGTTTTACGAGATCTCGACTTTTGTACCTTTCTTTTAACTTCAACGTAGACTTTTGCACATACTTAACGATCAACAATTTTCTAGGTGTGTTGCTCCTGTATCGATTTTATTTGATATTAAAGAACGCGTGCATCTTCGTAGTACGTATAAGTTAATTATTAATAACAGTTTTCGATAACTTTGATGGACGAGCAATTTCGTCCGCAACGATTTTCTTGTAACGATTGAATAATCATGAGTCCTGCGAAATGCGAATATTTATGAATCAGTGTGACGTAAATATTTTTCCATGCCTGTCTTTATAGGAATTTTTCCTAAGGATTTTGGAGTAACGTTTTTTAACATGCGCTCTGACACGCCATTCGAGGTCCGATGAAAATGGAACGAAACGAACGAATCAAATTTTCTTCGATTACGATTTCGCAATTATGTTTATTTACAATAGTTTATTTATAATAGTTATAATAGTAACAGTTTATTTCTCACCCTGACGACCATGAAAAGGTATTTGGTTTACAATTGTTATCGTTATTTGTCTTGTACTCGCAACAATTTATCCTTTGATACGTATACACTCCTCTTATCGGGCTATTTAGCTATTAATCTATTGTTTATTTACCCAACTATGTTTATTTAACTCTTGATTTAGCTATTACATTTAAAAAACAAATTTTCGACAAAGTCATAAATAAGCAAACGGAGTAGCTTGACTTTCGTCTTCTACTGGCTCGAATTTCTCGAGCGAGTCTTTTAAAATCGTAGCAATTTCTGTTCCGTGTCTTTCACGTACGTATCGTCGTGCATGATATCCATTAGCTGTATGCAAAATTCGAGTCAGGTCTCGTAAGACAGCTGTTGTAACGAGCTAGACAGGGAGCAATTGCCCTATCTAAACATTCCAGCGCTGTCACTCCTTGGAAACGCAGCTGTATACCAGGTGACTCTGAAAACCAGATAGGAATATAATTTCTTCGTGCGCAATTGACGAAATTGAAATTTTATGAAATGAATATATCTGTCTCGATTTTTTAGTTTATCGATAATTTACTAACAAGTAATTTATTAATAACGGTAAATGGTGGAGAGGGGGCGGGTTATTTAAACGGAAACGGATAGAATCAACGAGGAATGGAAAGAAGAGACGGAGATATTAAAAATTGTGCACGATACAATTGCCAAAATGCAATTCGGCGAGCCAAGGCAGGCTTAACGGAAACGTGGAAGATGGGAAGAGATATCGAAGAGCGGAATACGAAGGAATGTGTAAAATCTGTAAAAGGAATATTGGAACGCTAAAACATTTTGGTGGAAGACTGTAGAGAAGTAGAAAGAATGAACGCGAGTGTGGAAGAGATTGCGAGGGATAAAAGATGGGAACAGCCGGAGGGATGGCTAAGAAAGATAAAAAGGAAGGAAAAGGCGAAGAAAGAAATACTGGAAGATATATCAAAGATTAAGAGGCGCAATAAGCGGACGGTTAAGAGTAGGAGTGGCTGACGGAATTAATAGAAGAAAGAACTTGCAGCGTAGACTCTTAGCGTGTATTATCTAGGTTAAGGATAGCGTAAGAACAAAGTATGGAAGGATGAGTGAGGAGTGAGATTCGGACGAGAAAGACGGTTAGAGAAATTGTAATCGAACCGCGTATCTTGGCTACGAAGTCGAAATCAAATAAATTATTATTAACGGTAAATGCTTCCGTTTGAACGAAGAAATTTCTCAGAAACGATACGAAGCAATAAAAGCAGCTTCTGAAAAAATCGGACGTAGATTTGAGGATGGAAGGCGCGAATTAATCCGTTCTAAGGAAATGGCTGTCAGTGTGTCGCGAGGCATCGCTAGATAGGGGGCAGCAGCGTCGTTCTCCCTTAAAATTGGAGGCTTAGGAGGCCAGTCCACGTTCACGAGGCGTTCAAGCTCTATTTTCTCGGCGATCGAACGTCCGATAGAGTGCTCGTAATTCACGTCGCGGTGAATTAATTAATTAAATCGGCCTGCTTGTGCCGGCTCTGATCGATACTGAAAATTATACGACTCGATATGACCGGGTTCCTCCACTCTCCACTTTCTCTGGGGACATTGCTCGTTCCATTGTCCTTCTCTTCCCTCGAAACGATTATTGCCGCGTTCTAAATAAGTCCGAATTAATATACAAGATGCCCTAAAACGCGGGAGATACGAATTTCCTTCAGCATCCGAAAACTTGCTCTTTATTTGACAATCGTCCTTCGGACCTTGTTTTCTTAAGAAAAGCTTTCGTTGCTAGCGTCCGAACCGCGTTATACGAAGATAATAGAGTCCGCTATCGCAAATTAGATCATTTTTCTACGATAAATGCATTACGTTCGTTGCGTATAACTAGGTAAATAAGTACATTTCATTTTATAAACGCATTAACGCAATATTACAAATACATCTAACTTTATGAACACATTGATACGATAAATTCTGCGATTTTAAATATTTTTAGCATAATCGATCGACGTAATTTTCCAAACAAAAACTAGCAAAATACGGAGAAAACAAGTATTTACCGATGAGTGGTACTATTACTAGTGGTAACGATACGACACTCGACGTTAAAACCTGCGGATCGTTAGCGAGGTAAAAAGAGCTCGAGCCGCTGATTATCTATGCAAACAAAGGCTACGTCGCCCGTAACGAAACGCGAGAATTAGATATGCGATTGCAAGACTACCGGCGATGATACGCCTCGGAGAGTAGTATAAAATTTAAATAAGTCCTGCTGTTAGTTCCTTTGTGTCAGGCAAGAAGACTTTCCTGCCTTAGTCATCGTTTAATTCGCCCCTCTCTCTCTCTCTCTTTCCCACTCGCTCGCTCGCTCGCTCACTCGCTCGTTCACATACCATTTCACTTACGAGAGTTGGTAATTTTCTACTTAACTGACGGAACTATGTCGCAATAACAGCTCCGAAACTAAGTGTTTAGTGTATTATCCTTTTTAATTTCAAACCTTTCTAATTTTCGTACTCCTCTGTTAGGCCGTGGTGTGTATGAAAAAATTGATAGAAAACGATATATTATTGTTATTACTGTTATTTCTATTATCGTTATTCGTTAATACAAGGCAAAGCAAAATATGTAAAACAGAAAGGAAAAGGCACAAAGTTAAAAACATTAGCGAGGTTCGGACGTTGAGACGAAGGGGAAGAAAGTAGATGCTGGATGAATGAAAGTCAGAAAGTATGTAGATTATGCGAAGAAAAAGAAGAGCGGTGCCAGTATATATGGTAGGAATGTAGTCTAAAGAGATAAATACGAACGGAAGAAGACGAACGAATAAAGATGCTTGAGATCGGGAAGAGAAAGAATCGAAAGGAAGAACGGACGAACCGAGAGGAAAAGCGGGAGTCACGGAAGTCAAAGTGAATTCAAAAAATATAGAATTATCGTTCTCACGTGATTTAAACTGAAAAATTTGAAACCGATCATTTTTGCAAGTTTGGTATTTTTCCGTGTTAAATAACGACGTTTTAACGCATCGCTCGGTATTTCGATTATTTTTCCAAGATTTTTTGCCACAACGTATGATGAAAACGCAACAATTGCGTCAACAAGTATATTTACAGTTGGATACTTACATTGACGCAACGTGTGCGTCAGTGTATCGCTTAATGTGTTAATCAAGATTTTGAAGATATTTCTACTTTTATTTGGCCAGTTTAAATCTTTACAAGGAGATATTTCTCGTTACAGTACAGAGAATTACGGTATTCTCTAAATTTTCAGGTTGCGATTTCACCGAAGGAGTTACCGTTCTCTCTGTTCCATCAAAATTTATTTCACTTATTCGATCCACTTCGCGAACGTACAAAACTAATCGGTTTGATCGATTCTCAACCGGATTAACGATTACGAAATCCGCAATTTTTCTCAAATTATCAGAGCGTTTTAAGAGCAATTCTCTCTATAACTGTAGGTGAATGATTTGTAGAAATTAACCAGCAACTTTTAAATATGTATCTCTTTTGTCATGTAACAATGACTAGGATAACTATTATTCCGTGTATTACATTTGACAAAGATATAATTAAAACGAAGAGTAATTGGAATGGTTGTGAATCCATTACTCGTTAACGATGAACAATCTCATTAACATTATTAATTTCGAGGAAAGTTTACCAAATGTTAAATTTCCACATTTTGAAAGAACGAAAACGCGGGTATATTTCATTAAGGTTCTACATTCATTTCGAGTCTGCTAATTAACGAAAAAATAATATTATATCAGACACATTTCTCACGGAGAAATGTAATTACGAGAGTATTAAATGGAATGAAATACGAATTAACAATGAGAAAGAGAATGTAAAATATACAAATTAACATATTACTAAAATATTTTAGAGCCAAACATACGCGTGCGCGCTCACACACACATTTGTACAAGAAATTTAATCAAGTTGTACAACTTTTATGATATTTCAGTCCCTTGAAAAGCATCTAATGAATGAATTTTAAAATTCTTTTTAATTAACAAGATACAAGATTTTTAATTTGAAGAGCATGTTGCTACAAATAATTCTCATTCTCCAGACTGACCCATATTCATAAAGGAAGCGCACAAGCAATTATCACGAAACTGATCTTCGTTAATAGTAGATGAGCAATAAATGTCTTTCCCTGAAATCTTACCATCGGTCAAATTACTAATTAAATAAAGCTACTGCTGTGATGTATGAATAATTCACTCTCTTTTTCCTACGTTTTTACTATCAACGAGAGTTAATCTGTCGTTAATTGCAATCTGATGCATTTCCGTCATGAAAATACGTTTCGCGTGCATAATATGGAATTTCAGTTGTTTTTAATCGCAGTTACAGAATCCAGGAGTTGCTGTGCAACAAAAAAATCATTAACCGCGTTTTTTAATAATTTTTAATTTTAAAAAATATGCGGACTCGTTTATCCCACGCAATTCCGATGCGTACGATATTCTTGAAATTTGTAGAAACGAATCTCTGAAAAGCGTAGAGCAAATTAAGAATTCCCAACTTAAATAACCAACGATAAATGGAGCAGTTTTTGCGGTATGGTCGTTGTTTGGTCCATTGAAAGAGATGGAAAAATGAGATCGTAATGGTGAAAAGTCGAGGTCGTACGATCGTTGGACACAGTCGAAGGTTGTTGAACCAGGAAACGAGCAATTTTGCTATCCCGACCATCCACTCGCTAGGTAGACAGATATTTAATTAATTTCAGCGTGAGGATGTCGACAACTGAGAAGCTCGCCGTTGAAATGAAACGGACTTGAAGAAGGTGGACCACGTAGAACCGTATTTAAGTGTGTTTTGACTTTTCTTCGAGCAACTTCATTCGTCTATTTTCTCATGAAATCCAAAGAAACTCGATCCGAGGTTATAAGAATATTTTGCCAAATAAGATACGAAAGGACGAAGATATTCTTATCAGGAAAGTTAAGAATTCCTTTATAACAGTAAAGAATCACTGCATTACTAAAGAATTCTTTTTTCATTAATTATACTTTCCATTTACTGCATTTACCGCAGCAAGAGTAATTAATTATTGCTACAATTATGATACATATTACGTGTATTAGTTTGTTAGTAATATTGAGAAAATATGTTTAAAAAATTGCTACCGTCTCTGTTACACTTTTCCCAATTACGATTGATAACGAGTACACGATTAAGGCAATTTAAACTATTAAATTGAATCGTTAATAATTTAAATCATTTTCAAATACTAAAATTTTGTGAGAGAGGGAGAGAGTTTGAGAGTTTGTTAAAAGTTTGAGAAAGGCGATATTCGATATGATTTTCATAGGAGGCAGTTTCACCTTCGCAGTGAAAATATCGCTTTGGTAATATTTCGTAATTTAGATGGTCTTCGTTATGATTTAACTCGCGTGGCCTACCCTCGTTATTTCGCGGCCGAGGCGAAGTGCAGCCTGAATGCGGTCCATTATTATGCTCCCTGTTGCACCACTTATCTTCGATCATGGCGTTCGCATTCGCCTGGAATTGTTCTCCGCGGATCGGCAACACGACCTTTTCCAGCCCGTGGAAAGGTTGCCAGCAGAAGAATCCCGCTCGCGTTTCCTTTTGCAATTTCACAGTAGAAAAGCTTACTATAAATGGAGGAACCTTTTACATATTTCTGCATACTTTGTTCTTCTTTTATTTCTTTTTAATACGAGTGCTTTTCATTCGTTTCTATTTCTTTTTGCCTTTTTTGTAAACCATGACTGCAATTCTAGGAATCAGAGAAATTTAATTGAGACGATATATGACTAAACTTGGAGCGCAGTTATAATAATTTTTTCAAGCCTAAAAATTACCAGTTAAAGTGATAGGAGACGAACGACTGAATTAAACAGAAACATATTGAGGATGAAAGTTGGCGAGGCAACGAATTTATTAAATTTCGCGATTTATCGCGAGTCTTAGGCGGATAAAGCGAATAAGGTGAAGAGCGTGGTGGCCGCTTGTCGTGTTAACGCTGTTATCGACGTTTCACTGTCAAGAACGACAGAGTAACACCTGTTTCCCGTGTTCTCCAACTTTTATCTTCTTATCCGCCAGTCAGTGTCGACACTGACGCTAAGTAAATAGAATTTTCTTTTTTCTTCGCCGGTTCGGCTCTCTGAATGAACGGTAAGCTTCTTGGAAGCTAATCTTCGCACTGATGAAAGAAAGCTGCCTCCACCTTGACCCAGAAGAGAAGCAGCTTATTGATTTATCCGTTTATATTCCGTTCAAAGGGGAATTGGATTGAGGAAAGAAAAATTTCTCGACTTTTTTCTCCTGCTTTACCTTTGCAATACCTTTAGCGTTTGTTCAAATTATCGTGGTACGTGTTATCCATCGAATGGAAGTTGGAGTTTGGTTGGAAATATATGCGAATTGGTCTGAGAGAAGCCTTAAATTTTTAGATTATTTTTCAAACATTTTCTATTAAATTCATCGAGCAATTGTTCTAGAGAAATTGTTCGAGCGAAATCTCGCGTCTTTGACCTCAAAAATTCGCAACTTCGAAAAAGAGAACAAAACGAATTTTTGTACAAAGTCGAAATGAACCGAAATCGACAGGAATTTACGAAACATTTGCAAAATATCTATGTATATCGTTTGGTTTTGAACATTCTGTGTCGTCGTTGTCGTCGTCATCGTCGTCGTTCTTTTCCATCGACTCGTGGCTGTTATTTTTGAACGGTGACGCGTGGCTTTGTTCTTAAACGCGATTATTCGGCGTGGCGTGAAATCATTGCGAAACGAACGGCAACAGTCTTCGGCAACAGTGTGTCCTGGCCGCGTTCGTACGGACGCATCCGGATTATCGGCGGATTGAATAATTCAGTTCGCTGATGAAATCCAATGGGTTGTGCTTTCCGTTCCACGATCCCGCGCTTTGGCCGCGTTGTAGCTGTTGAAACAATTTGCGTAATCGATAACGGTTAATGGTAGCCAGAAAACTGTCGATCATTTGTAACGATCATTTATAAATGAACCATTCTGTGGACACGTAAGGTCTCGATTAGCAAAATTAATACAAGAATCGACTCTAGGAATTTTGTAGCCAATGTGCAACGAGTAAAATCATCGATAGCCCGTGCAACTGGCAACGAGATATTGGCTGCCAACTAGTATCGCTCGATTGTCACGAAAGCGATATGGAGACGAATATAAATATTCTAGCCGAAAGAAAAATGTCAGTACCTCGTAAAAATTATTCAAAGTAAAGGTTGCACGTATCTATTTTAAGAGCCGAGAACGTTATCGTATTATCTCGAGCCGTTGAAAACGATATTTCGTAAGAAAGAAAGAAAGATGAAATAACGGATCGCGTTCTCTTCGAAATTCGCGAGAATAGCCAGTACGTGCCAGTACTTTTGATCATCGCCGTATTTAAATACACGGGAACGCGCGTGCCGAAAATTGCGCGGATTGAAATTTGGATTCGTTTACGACACGTGTAAATGCACGTGTCTCTGCATACACGTGAAATAGGAACTCGTAATACGTACACATGTTTCCAGCCCTTGGTTACTTTTATATTAGCCGAGAGTGAGCGCACGCTTTTATCAGCTTATCTTTGAAAGCGACGGTAAACATTTGAATTATTAAGACCTTCGGCTGGCGCTTTATTTCTCTTGCTTCTCTTCTCTCCTTCCGACGTCTTTGTGGCCTTCCTTTTAACAAAGGGGTGAATAGGGTGTGGAAAAGAGCGAACAGAGCGAAGGATCATTGGGCAGAGAGAAGAGAAATCTTGAATATCAAAGTTTTAACGAATGAGCGATCGTTGCTCGAAGCAAGTGGAATAATCGATGAACGGCGTAATCGCAAAGAAACTAGAGAGGACATTTTTCTCAGTTTACGTAGTTTGCGCAGGATCGGCAGGAGGGTTGGGATTTTTGTTCAAAGACTCGGTCATAAAATAAATAGATTTAAATCTCGATCTTTGGTGATATAAAAGGCGAGGGGAAATTATCAAGGTAGTGGCGATCAGTCGATAAGTTGCTAATTCTATTCTCTGTGGTTTCTCCGAAATAAAGTTTTTCATACTTTTATCGAGCATAGTCCTCTAACTGTATCGCAACACTTGAGATAACACTCAAGTCGAGTGTGGAAAGTCAAGTATTTATATTAGTTTAGTCCACGTTATTGCTGGTATGTGTTACGTCAACACATATTATAACACGGAAAGCCTAAATTCTCTTCTTGCTGAGTCAATCAATAACTACTAAAGATAAAAATACACAGTCTAGTGCTCTGGATGTCTAAATATTTAAGTACCATTATAGCATATTCAAAAATACCTTTAACGTGTTATAGAACTATTAAAACTCTATTCAAGCGACATTTTTTAAATTAATCTTATAAAAATGTGGATTCTAGTATCTCGTAATCTATTTTAAATTATATAGTTGCCTAAATTATGCTCGTTATCCTGGCAAATCTTTCGCAAATTTTCTCTACAACTCGACGCACACAAAGGATCAAAACCTTGCCAGACGATCGGAAGCAGCATCCTTCCATACAAGGTTTGCTTTCACCGAGCAGAAAGGGAAATGGTGAGGTTCTTTCCTTTGTTCGGGGCCCAGTTTCTGGCCCAGGGGCATACTACAGCCTGATTGGCCCTCGTAAGTGCTCATTGTTCACCGACTCGGCCTACCTGTCTCGTTTCGTCGAATTTGCTTTCGTGGAACGCTAGTTCCAAAAAACTTCGGATTAACCTTGAACGCGGCGAAAGCGCTCGAACCGATGTTCCATAGAGTGTTTCACGATTTATCCCGTCCTAACGCTACCGCTGAACGTTCTATCGTCATTATTTTTCTACGAATTTCTCATTAAATTTCTTGCTGACGCTCGAACCTTCGATCAGTATCATCGAGTAAATTGTAATAGAAAATATACGTACTACGATAATTCGCATCCGGTATTCCGAAAACGATTTTCACACCTAGACGTTCCCGTGTCAGTTTATTATTTTCGAACCGAGTCTTGTCATCGACATTAGGAATTCTTGCCTCGAGGCTCTCGTTAATCTAACCAACTTCTTTCCACCGTCGTTCAACTTGGCAACGTATCGCAAGGTAACACGACGTAAACGCTATACCAAGACACAAAACTCAACTTATCAACTTCGTTCCTCCAAAACATGCCTCGTACACTCTTCAGAGAAAGTTGCGACCCTCGAGGCAACTTACGCGCTTATCCAACGATTTCTTTCTACGAACTTTCGTCTCTGACCTCGAGCTTCGATTCCTCTTGTTAGTTGTACTCGCGACAGCTAAAGTTAACGTACCTGGTCGTACGAAGAGGTAAGCGAATGCTACGATAGAAGCAATGGCGCGTCGATATCTTTTCTGATCACTGTACTTCAAATTTCAATAATTTAACCGTAGCTGTCGTAGCACAAGTATTTATAACTATCTGATATCAATCAGAGTTGGCTGTTATTCGCTTCCACTTTTTTTTTACAAGTATACGCAGATACCGGTACGACTTTTACGATTAATTTACCAAGTGAATAATTTATCAAGAAATAATGAACTTTTTAATCTGGCCTTTTGAAAAATGTTAATTATAAAAGCCAATGTTTCAACGACTGAACAATGTAGTTTCGAAAATATATCTCACGCTCGGTACCATTTCTATCCTCGATATAATATATAAGTATCTCCCCATACAACGTATAATTTTAGTCGAATAAATTATTATCTGAATATGTTAGTCGATTAAATTTGTACACCAATAATTTCTTATTTCATTAATAATAAATTCTTATTCGGATAAGTACTTGTTCCATTGGATATTTATTCGTCAGTGGGGAATAAAATTTTGTCCAGCGGCGATACCAATTGGTCGTGAAGATCAACTTTATCAGATACTGTAAATGCAATAAATACGAAAACGTGGCAATATATTCTCTGGCCCTTGGATGCACTTCAAATTTGAACAACTTATCCGAAGGTATCGCGAGGCACCTATAGCTGGTCCGATACCACCCGAGAGATAACTCGAGAGTTAACGTTTGGTCGTGTCGTGACTTTGGTGTTTCTTGGTCTCGGTTCACCGGCTTTGTCGATCACTCGGCCAACGGAGGAAGGAAAACGCGGACACTCTGTCTGAGCAGCCATATACAGGCCCGAATGGAAAAGTGAAAGTGTGTTGCTGGGTCAAGTGTGCCGCGAATCCTTGCGTAACACGTCCACCGGTAACCTTATTCCTCCGATAATCCGCGATTTCTAATGCTACGCCTCTCAGTTCAGGAAGAAGGACTTTATAGTCTCCAGTTTCTCTGTTCTTCGGTGAAAATTGATCGGTTGCTAGGTGTCCAGTATTGCTCTTAAGAGGAATTCTCTTTTTTTTTTCCCTGAACTCGTGGATTGGAGTTGTTTGGTCGACCGCGGTCGGATATGGGTTTTCTTTCGAATCTAAAGAGAGATTAGAGAGTTTCTTAGGAGCGCTTTTTCTTTCGTCCTTCGCTTCGTTGTTACTCCGTCGTTACTCTCACTCTATTCGAAGAAATTGGAATTTTCCCTCTTGTATACGATATGATATATGTTAATAACTATCGTCGTTGATAATCAGTGAGAATCTGGCGCCGTCGTAGACGGTTAAGTTTCAATAATGGAATAAGAGAGCGTCCTAAAATCACGCGATTTCAGCTTCAGCAGTTGGAAACGCGTATGCGGTATAAACGAATTTCGGCAATTTCCGATTTCGTCAGTGGAATACCGTGGAGGAACGTAAAACCGCGTGATTATTTATTTTGCCGTTTACCGTGAAAACAGCTGGCGATCTGTTCTTAATTCCACCTTTCTCGCGTTTCCGATAGATCTCTCGACCAAGAGAGAAGAGTCTCCTTTTCCTCCGAAGCTCTTATTTTAAATCGCTTCGAACGTAGTGGAAAATATTTTCAATCGACGTCTTGTTCTAGGAAAATTCTTATCGAACGTTTACTGGAAGCGGAGGTTACGCAACTTGTTTGCACTGTGTCATTTCCGAAACTGTTATTTTCAAAGACTTGGCCAATGGAAATATTTCAGCGTTATTTCGCGTAATTGGGGTTAGAATGTATTCTTCGATAATATTAATGTAACATTGCGTTTCACGCGATCCTTCGATTCAAACTTGAAGCATCGAATCGTTCATTGTTTAAATAGCGATCGAAAGAACTGTCAGCTTGTTTTAATAAATACAGCGGTGTGCAAATACTTTTCGTAGCCACTGCGGCTTTCAAATCTTGCAAAGGAACGAGTCGTTGGTGGAAACACGACGAAGCAAAACTATGATCGATATCTCGTTAAGTTGTATATTTGTAGGCGTTTGGCCGCGTTTGTAGTCGTTTCGGCTCGTATAACGCGGTGGTTGTTTAGTCGAGAGCCATCCTCCTATCCTTGATTCCGCATGTTCCAATGTTTTAGTCAACTGCTTTGTCGATGACGTTTCAGAGAAGGTGCTCGATGATTGGAGTATTTCAAGTATCTACAATTATTCAGTTGACTTCTGCGATTCCAGATAAAATTACGTATCTTTTAATTTATTTTATAGAATAAGAAGTTTAACGAAACTCGAGTTGCAAGTTTATTGCAACGTTCGCCATCGATTTTTGCGTATGAAAATGGAATATCTTAATAGTTTTTAAATCGTCCAATCTTGCCACGGAATCGCAGAAGCGAAGCAACCACGAAGCAATCTGTCGCTCACCGCGAAAAAAATCTTGAATCTCATTTTATTCCACGTAATTAGAGAGGAATATTTCTTTGTTTTCATTGAGAGAATTCCAGTAATTTCCGCGTGTTTTACGACGAATGCAACGGTAAATGATTCTCCGATGACGCCATGAAAACAGAGTTACGCGACGTTGAAAAATAACCACAGCGAATGCTCAAGAAATACGTATTCTTTGGTCATAATCTTGTTATCCTGGCGACAAAAAATATTGAAAAAAAGATTTGCATTATTATATATGTAAACTCGTTTCAGTAAATTTCAATCAGCGAGTAGTATCTTTTTGCAGTTTCGCGTATAATTATTTTGTTTACTACGATATGTTACGCAAGTACCGTTGCCATTACGTAATAGTATTTGTACGGAAGAAATGTTTTTATAAATTTTGCTATATTTCAGATAAAATTTGTACTTTTTCGAATGACAAACGTTCGAAAGCGATATTTTACGTTTATTATAACACAGAAACGTTGCATATTCGCAAGCTCGCTAAATGAAATTCTAAGAATTTCGCTGATTAAATTTCACCGATTCGTTAATTCTTATTTCTCCCGATTGTCGTAACTTCTCCCACTATTTACACAGGAATTAATAAAATTAATTGCCGCTATGATATCTGCGAGTTGGGTATTCTGCTGGCGATTTGTCGACGCGCGTGTCACTTTAATTAACATTATTACCCCCCTCCCCACGATATCCGAGTGCCTTGATGCGTTCTGATTCGCAAGGTTCTTCACGGTGAGATTAATTAACATCGCAAATTGAAACGGGCAAAAGGAAAGTTGGATGTTCCGTTTCGAGAGCTCGATGGAACCCGTGCGTTCCCTCGAATAACGCATTATTTCGAGGTCAATGTTAAATTTCCTTATTTTCGTTTTACGTTAAAATTCCGGAAGGTAATCTAACGTAATCACTTTAATTGCGCTGATAATTATTATCGTAAGCGTGTTACGTATACGTAATATGTAAAGCAATTGTGCTTGAACGACGAATGGAAAGCCAAGTTTGCTAAGCGTGTTTTGTCAAGTAAATAATTCTCACGATCTTAAGAAATCGGATAACTAACGTCACAATTCGATAATTGTCGATTTAATGTTAATTTAATGTTAAGGGAAGAATCGGCAAGACAAATTACTCATTGCGGTATAAAATGATTCAGGCTTTGATTAATCGCAGCTCTTAAAGTCTAAATCTCGATTATCATAGCGATCGTTATCCTGCAATTTAGGAGATTACACGACAATAGAAAAGTCAGGCATTTCGTATTCCTTTCCCCGTTTCTTTCAGATTATCATCTGTTCAGAGGTTTCAGCAACTTTCTCAGAGAAATATTTGTGGTTGCTCAGGAAAGTGTGAAAAGTATATCGAGTATCGATATTCCATGCAAGACCAAACGTAAAAAGATTGTTTAATTTTTTAGGAAGGGAAAACGTTGGTGTCGACCAACGGTAGGGCGGTGTATGTGTTATTTAGATGGAAACAATCAAAACGGTATTTACGTGGTATCGCGTGAGAAGAGTAACTTGCAAATTCCTGGTGGATGCGGCACCAAGGGAGAACTGGTGCGATCGAAGAAAGTGAAAAACATCATTGACGATGACTTGGTCGCTATCGCGGTCGCCGGAAGTTGAGAACCTCGATATAACGTATGCATTATGCGTCAGCGTCGGGCCTGTCTGCAGAATGCAGTCGCGTTCGATCGAAAATATTTTCCTGGGTACATCAGAATTCTCTATACGTGGCACGGAAGTTCCCTTAAAGATCTCTTCACCACCGGACGTGACCTTGTACACCGTAAAATAACCGCGTTGGTTCGTCGATTGGAAAACGTGCCGGATCCTTCGAATCTTCCTAGGCAAATATCATCGTTCACGCGTGGTGTTCGATCGATCGAGGCCACCGTAGGACAATTTTCAACGCATCGTCGACTGCGAGCGAAGGAAACGTTCGTTTTCAGGTTTGCCCAGAAGAAGCGGGCTGACACGTTCCACGTTCCAAACGTCGGAATACGAGTTACAACGTATCGTATTAATAACACGATTGAGAGCCGAGAACAATCGCAAGTATGTTGACAGCATCGACGATAGAAACTTTGAAACGTTTCGTATAGCGCACGTAATATTTATAGAAGGTACTCTACGAGTCGAATACTTTTGCGAGTTACTGCCATTCCCGGGAGCTATCGAGTTACGTAAAAGCAGACACGTTATTCATCCACCATTCCATCCCAGCACGCAACACGCCTCTTCCCTTTCACGCGTCATTTAATCGCGTTGAAAACACCTTTTTCCCAGCGAAATTCTCCGAACACCTCAACCTTAACCCTGATGATGATTTCAGCGAAGATTCGACGACGAAATTCGCGCGTCTCGCTATCCTCGCGTGCGTTCCACGCGCCTTTTCCCGTACAATATCTCGTGTCAATTGCGTTCTTCGAGTATTTCGAGCCACGTGACACACCTTGACGACCTCGCGCGATATTCGAGCTGCGGACCAAAAGTAGCTAACTCCGCCTTTTGAAATTGTAGTGCCACGACACGCCTTTGACTGATTTTATCGCCTATAACTTTATCCATTTTCTCTACTTTTTGTTTTAATAACCATACAACTGCGAATTGTTCGCAAATTGTTTACCTAAGTACGAAACTCGAATCTGTAAAAATATCTAGAACTTGAAGTTTGTAATTCTGAAAGTTCTGAAATTCCGACTACCGACGATTTTCGAATTCTATATTCTAAAAATATCATAGCAAAGAGCTTGTTAACCACCGTGCAAATTGGTCGAGAGGTGGGTCGACAAATAATTTCAGAACACTAAATGACCGTATGTGTAACAATACACGAGCTTTCCACGCGAAACTTTCATTTAATTCAGGCTGCAATCGGAACACGGCCGAAAATAAACGTATCACGTTGGTAAATTGGCCTGTGCCCGCTAGCACGCGCGTTAACCGAGTGACACACTGTTTGGGGACACAGGTGAGACCATTTTCGCGTATCCGGTCATCGGACGGTCATATCCGGACCGCGTCGCTTCGGTAAATAGATCGATTCTCCAGCGTCGCGATTCTTCGCGTGATTGTGTCGCTTCCGTATACCCAGTGTGAAGAAAGATACAAGCTAGCACGACGAACGAATCGTTATCGAATAGCTTTAGGGTGGCATTGACGAAGCGACGCTTTTTCAAGAAATTGGACTCGGGTAGTAATTTATAGGGGTGAAATAGAGACCATAAGGGAGGGGTCATAAGGAATTAAATTTCCACTTTTTACGGGGGCAAGCGCCTGAGTGAATTCTTAGAAAGAAAAATAGAAAAAAAGCAATTTATCGCTTAAAATGTGAAACTTAGTCCCAATCGTTGAGAACGAAACATCGCGATATAGCTATATAATTGTAACCAAAATTTCAAAATGCGTAAATGCCAGAATTAATCCCTACAACCTGTTCATGTCAGAGATATCAAAGCAACGGTACGAAAAAATCCTGATATACGAATTATATCTAATTACGAGAGAATTCGCAGTCGCAGCCCAAAAAACATGCACGGTTCGCTCTTTGCCACATGTTAGCTCCGCATCCTACACACACATACACACTCGCCCTCGGATGGGCTTTCATCCGGGGCGCCACAGTTTTCGACATAATTGCGCGTACTAGCGGTGCAAACAATAATCCCTGCTCGTGCAAGGGAGGGCTCGTGTAGCAACAAACAAAGCGGTCGAGTGGCCCAGGTAGCAAAAGCATTCGTGCAACGCCAGTGGAAAGCCAGCCAGAGGGGAAGGGATGGTTTCGAGAGGGATGGAAACGAGGGTGACGCGAAGGGCAGGTACACGAATTTACATGCAGCCGCGTTGACTCGGCTTTAATAATTCAGAGGGTCGACTGACCAACGGTCGACAGCGACTCTGCGGTCGCAGGACTATGCTGCTGACACGGCGAGAGGAGGAGACGGTCACTGGCTAGCCTCTTGGGCGATTGGTTTTTACGATTGAGAGGTGAGAACTATCGTCGACTGATGTATCGTATGCTGGCTAATATACGTGTTTCTCTGTGCGTAACTATTCTTTCGTCGTACGCAGACTGCAACTTTCGGAAAATACGGTAGAAATGAATAGTTTTAATCGGAGTTTGTCAATTTCCCCCGCTATCTGTTCTTTCTCGTTCGCATACCAGAGACTCACGGCCAGATGAGTTCAGTCAACTGAGCGTTAATTGAAATTTCGTTCGAATAAATGAAGTTCTACTTTACGACCTAATAGCCTGTAGGAGAGGTTTTGAGTCCTCGAAATCGCGAGTCAGGGACCCGATCGATGGAACTCCAAATCCGGTCCGTCCCTCAGATTCTTGTTTGTACATAATATATATCGTAGAGGAAGGGTAAGAATATTAAGGTCCAGTCTGGACGATCTCTGCCTTTGATGGCTAAGGATGCTAGAGGTTGCTCGACATAGGAATTGATAAAAGTGGTTGGACTTTCTATAGATACGCTGCGAAATATTACGAATTGTTTTGCGTTAAATAGAGAAACGGAAAATTCTGAACCGCAGCGGATCGAATGCCATGAAAGCGGCCTGGCAGCGATACTAGCGCCACGCGTTCGTTACTAGCGCGGAACACCGATAAGCCCAAGTCCATTTAATTTCATCGGCGCCCGGAACGTTTTCGGATTTAATGAAATTAATGCCGGTGGAGTCGGGGCGCGATTAATTCATGTGAAACGCAACCGCCGCGCCTACCTACCTGGCAACGGGAGAGCCGCCGACCACAAAGCTAGGAAACGGGCTGTGCACAAAACCGCGTAATAAACCGTCAGTGGTACGCAAACGTCTTCCATGAAGATAGAAATGGCGAGGTCGGTCCATTAAGCTTCCCGGTGCTGTTTCCGCTGTATACCTGCGTTCTGCATTT
Organism: Bombus pascuorum; assembly: GCF_905332965.1. NCBI lineage: Eukaryota > Metazoa > Arthropoda > Insecta > Hymenoptera > Apidae > Bombus > Bombus pascuorum. The sequence continues at coordinate 7,392,900 of NC_083502.1, read as the reverse complement.
TGTTCTTCACCTGGAATTTTTCCAGCCTTTAGGCTAGACCAAGGTTTCTGTCAATGACGCGAGAGAGAGTGAGAGAGAGAGAGAGAGAGAGGGGTATCCGTGTTCTCATTTCTTTTTTTTGACCCTGCTGTGTTCTTCCGATCATTTTCGAGGCAATTATATATTTCTGACGTTTCAAAAGACTAGAAACAAACGTTAAAACGAAAGCAACATGGAAATGTAAAAATTCCGAGCTCGTACCAGGACATGTCTATCTTCTACATTTCATAATCTTTAAAATTACTACGATAAACGGTATTGGTGTGAACTAATACAAAAGAGACAAACGAGTAAGCGTATCATTTTATTTGTTTATCCATCGAATACTCGTTGCCAGTGTCGTGTGTAATATTCATTAGCTGAATTGAAACGACGACCATACAAGAAAGCACCGTTAGATAGTTCACGCAGCTATGAATGACTTTACGCACTAGCACATACGTATCGGTCGAACGACGAAGCTCGACCCGAGGACTAATCAGTCATTTCCTTCGTTGGAAAGAACTGACCGAAATATATCATTGGATATAACTGTTCCGTTCGACAAGAGGCTTCACGAGTGACGTGGCTGGCCATCGCGATCCTGCTCTAGCCGACGCTTTATTGGCTACTAAATATTACGTATCGTCTATCGAACTATCGGCTTAAATAATGGAAATTGATTTTGTATGATACAGAAGTAGGCAAAAGTTCGTGGAAATTCCAAGCTTAACGTACAATTATCGTAGCCACCGCAGAGATCGCACCGGGCAACAAATCTAATCTGGTAAAAAATCTGGGAAGAAAGGCCTGCGGCAGAAACAGCGAAACTGGGCTGGTGGCGTTCCAATCGGAAGAATCTCTAGCAAATTGGCACACAACACGCGAACTAACAACAATGGTTAAAGCTCGGTGAACGATGTTGCTAGAGAATTTCACGCGGAAGAATGGGCGCAGGGTGGGCTGGTCGATCCACCAAGAATAGGTTTTTACGGCTAACATTCGCGGCCCGCCGCGCCGCGAGAATTATTTACTCGCGCCGCGTGGCAGAAATAGCGCGGCCGGAAATTTATTTATCCACTGTCCCCGCTGTGCGCGGCATCCGCGACGAAAATACTATTTCCTACGGAAAGTCGATTGTCGTATGCCATCCGCGTATGCTCTCGGAAGCTACGTTCGCGTTTACTCTCAAGCGTTTTTATTATTGAAGTGGGTTTTAGGTGAATCGTAGGTTCACGTGGAATGGATTTTGTGAATTAATGCTGGTCATTTACCTCGCGGAGAATACTGGTCACGCTAGAACAGCGTAGTAGACTTATTTATACATATACATCAGGTCGAGTAACAGGTTCAAGCCGTGTTTTCTCAAAAGAGCCCACTAAATGTACTTTCATACGAAATCTATCTGGTGTAAATTGTAATATGTATCTTTTGTTAAAAAAAATTAAACGCTTGCATTTTTCCATTCTTCGGGTTGTTTGTTTAACGTTACCCCGACTGCTCGCCTCGATATAAATCCGATCTGATGTTGGTTTTTAAAATTACAAACAGTTTGTGTATCGTATATTCCATTTTCCTTTAATGATTTTCCAATCGATTACCCCAAATCACCAAAGAATAGGAAAAAGTTCATTCGTCGAGAGTGGATTGGAGAGTAGGACGGTTTGACCCATTTAAAAGTGCATCGATCCCTTTTAACTGGTAAAAGGGTGGTGACGCGGCGACTGGCAGTAGGTGTCAGGCAAATTCTCGTGGAGAACGGCAACGTCGCCCGACAATTGGCAATTAGCCGGTTGGAGCCGCCGCGCCGGGTCAATTGGACCCACGCTTCCAGCTTGGATTCGCGAGTCCGGTCACGTCTTGCCATGAAATTACTCGTTGGTACACGCACTGCTGCCGTACATCCTCGCTGTCCGAACCCGACCTTCGTTGCCTCCGTGACTCTCATCCTAGTACACGTGAAATCAAACGAACCTTCGCGCGAAAAACGACGATTTTCATACGAGATCGATTTTCCACGTAAAACGTATTATTCCGGCTTCTATGGAAAATAGAAGAATCGCCTCCCTGTAGGAGTAATTTTATCATGCAACGACTTTTTAACGCGAGACGAACGACACATTCCTTTTCTACAAAAATCGAAATTGCACCTTTAAGCGAGTAACTCTGCATTTCCATGTAAAATACTTTGTTTCTGTCAAAGAATCGTAATGATTTTTATGAGAAATAGACGAACTGGATTTTTATTAGGACAATCTCGCTACGAAATAGAAATATCGTGCGATCTGTCGACCTTTGTACGAGTAATTCCGCTCTGGAACGACCTTTTCACGCGGAACGCTCCGTTTCTGTGAAAAGACCGTCCAACGACTAGGAAAATGAGAAGTCATTGACCTTTAGGTATAGGAGTAATTTTGCTATTAGACGGTGTTTCGATACTAAACACGTCGATTTTGTCGAAGTCACGTTATTATTAAGATTAGGATTCTTCGAGAAAATACGTACTTAATTGCCACGTATAGTTGATAATTCCGTATTTCGTTCTTATTTCGTGGAAATACGAGTGAAATGAAGAAAGATCGAATCGAAACACGCTTAATGGAATCAAAGGGATCACGTGTTCTCTATAGCAATCGTTAGTTCCGAGATTATTGGCGAACACAGAGAAGGACACGGGTTGGAACAAGACGTTCACGAGGCGATAGTTAATCAGTGGTCAGGCTTTTTGTTCGGTGCAGGACAAGAGCCAGAGAACACAGACATAAGTTTGCCGGTGCACGTTCGTCGCTCGACATATGGCAGTCCTCCAACAAGTGGCAGCGAGAGCCCAGTGTACAAGCTTTATGGCTTCGTGTTCGTCGTCCATTGTCTGCGTGACGCGTCGCGTTACGCCTGTCCCTTTTGAGAAAATCGCGCGCATTGTTTCGCCCCGTTATTTATGGACTGCCAGTTTTACTTAACTTTATTTGCCTAGATGTTAGGTTGATTCGATGAATCGTAGGAGACGAATTATCATCTCGAGAGTTTATTGCTACAGATTTGGAATCTGAAACTCGTTACTCGAGATTCGACTTTCAGGTTTCGGCATTCCAAGTTTGCAATACTTGAGATTTGGAATTCGAAGCTATGCGAATATTTCGAATTTGGGATTCGGGATTTGGAATATCTGCAATTGAACTTTTAAAGTTTGGAACACTTGGAATATGGGATTTATAAATCGGAGACTGGAATTTTCGAATTAAACGTGTACATTTGACGATTTCGGAAATTGAACGTGAAATTTCAGACTTGAAATCTGCTGTCTGCGAGTTAATACTTGGATATTTGAATTTAGAACCTCGGTCCTACCGATATGCGTGTCGATCGAAATTTTCTAAGTTCTGAATCCTGTCTACGATCGATCGATACCAATTGAGAGAGTTAACTTTATTTAATTTAAATGTACGATTTTCCCGTGCGACGCACCAACATCCGGCGTGTCCTTCGCCAGAGGACAATCACATCGTCGTTGATCCCGACACTCCCAACGTAGTACACGCGATTGTAAGTAAAACATTGACCAGCGAAGGTCAAGGCGAGTGTTCTACCAGTTCCAACAGAGGGGTTTCGTAGTCTCCATTGTTCTCGGCAAGCTGCCGAGTCCGGTGATTATCTCCAGACTATCTAAACTCCCCATCGCGTTATGGGAACGTAGGCAGCCAGATCTTTACTATCTTTGTTCGTAACTTTTTGCGGCACCATGCCCAAAGCTTAAAAAAAGAAAAAAAAAAAAAATAGCAAAGAAGAAAGAATGACGTCACCGATGAATGAAACATAATCGAATGATTTTTCATTCGGTTTTTTGGTGCTGTTAGTTTTAGGAATTACGCAGCCGTATTTGGGGTCGATAAATGGCACGACTAATGAAATTTAAAAATACATTTTTCAAGTTGTGCCGCTATCGATGCCAAGCAACGATATCATATATTAGACGGTCTGATATAGCGAGGAATTTTCGCTTAATTCGAACGACCTGTACTTTTGCCGCAGAGTGTACACCGTCACATACTAAGTCGCGATTTGAATTACAATCGGCGCATCCCGGTGTACCGTCCAGTCGAGTCGCCTCTCGTTAACCGCCCGCCATTCTTATGTAATTTTATGCTAAATTTCCGCCACCGTGCGCCTCACGCCTCTTACATCAATCCCCTTTTCCCATGAAACTACGCTCTCCGCGCCAATTTCTCTCCTGTTGCTCCCTTTTCGTCTCTAAGATCCATTCCTTGTTTTCCATTTCTCTCAACCTCCCTTTTTTCACCAAGCTGCTCTTTATTCATCGATTTTCCTTCTTCTTCGTTCTTCCTGTATTTTCGGTTTTATATTATTACGCAAGTTTCTTTTGCCGGGGATATTTTACATCGTCTTATTAACAAGGCATCCCAGATACTTCAACGGAAATGAGTTGTTCGATGAATTAGAATTTTAAGTTACCGTTTGGAATTTTTAATCTCTATTCTCAATTTTATTTATTATCACTGTTGTTATTGCTATTATAATTATCGGAATGGAATATTTAAAAATTTAAAAACGAAAAGTCTTTACAAATATCGGAGGTAGCGCGAATTCAAGTACATTTCGTAATCACGGAAACAATTTTTATCCGGTACGTTGCCTCTCGAAGGCAAACCAAAGAATTGGTTTGCCGAAAAAAAATGCTCCAAGTCGGTATGGAATTTCTCTTTCTTCGGGCGCTTCCTTACCGCCAGCGAACGAACAAGCATTCTACTTTATCCTCTCGTGGCCAGAGAAACGAAGAAGCTCCGTTTGCCGTGGAATCGATCGGAAAAAAGTTGAAAAGTGCCGCCTCTTTCGAAGACGTCATTCTCTCGCGAAACGTTTAAATGCCGAAAATATATACTTGCTTAATGCGCTTAGATAGCAGAAAGAAAGAAATCTAACTTTAGATATGCTAGATTTAGTACAGTTGACAGACGTAAATCGTATAGTCGACGAACAAACTTCCAATTTACAATTCGTCGCTCTCCCTTTTCTTAGTAGCCATCTGCATATTTTGCTGCCTCCGTAGTTTCCTGCGGGATTACATCTGGCATACAGTTAATAACGAGTCTTCAAAAGGTTGACGGTTATGAATAAATTGAAACTTCATTGGCCAGGTTGCAAACTCATCGGTATGCAAATTTTCCTACGACCAGCCGTGTCCCTTCCATTCGAGACACGACCATCTTCTCTTTCTTCGTCTCCTATGCTTCGCTCTTGCCGATCTTTTTCTTCTTCGAAGAACGGTGTTGTCCTTCCAACGATTTTATTCAATTCCTCCTTACGGCCGCTGCAGTCAGCAGCTCCAATTGCGATTACTTGGGTTAGTTGACATTGGAATTTCGTTGATAAGGCGCGTTGCTTGGCTTATGCTTAACTACGTGTATGGTTATCATAGTTATCCGTGGATGGAACGTGAACGAGCGGAGTTTGAAAGTCGAATCCGAGCGTCTGGGATATTTCGGATGACATTTCTTTGTATCATCGTCAGAATCGCTACAGCGGAGAACTCCCTTTTACCAAAATGATCGATTTGTCATTTTTCAACAACTTTCAAATTTTATTAAAATACTTCTCTGACGTAACACGCATCTGACACCGACAGCTCTTTCAATTCGTAAGTTTCTGCTATAAAGAAGCTACATTTATAGCGTATTATAATAAAGCGTCTTTGCAGTATTCTATTTTTATTTATTCTTTTCGTCACGTTCCCTGCCGATGTAGAAAAATATGCAAACATTGAAATAGCATTTACATACTTTATTTGGTCGGTCGACTGCCTGGAAGTGCAACGCGATGCAACGAGTCTCTTTGAAGTTTAAGCACGGTTTGGAAGAAACCAGAATAGGCGCGTAGACTCGTAGAAGAAGCGCGTGTTTGCATTTTGGCTCCACGGTTTAAAGGAACTGTCCTCTCCTCTATAAATAACAAAGCGTTCCAGAATTTAGAAAGTGGCCATTATTTGGCGGAAAGGCGAGAATTTATGGTCTCCGCTAGCGAAACGAGGATGCAAATTGTCCTATTAAATGGCCAATTGATGCTGTAAACACACTCTCGCGATGCTTCTTCATCCGTTCTAAAGCTTCTTAGCACATTAATCGTCGTAGAAGTTGTACTATGTCTTTTTCACGTTCAAAGAGACGAGCGAGACAATTTGATCGTTACGATCGCGAGAGAACGAAGAATCTTTGTTATTTCTTTCTATCTTGCAACGTAAATCCTTTCATCGTCAGAGACACGTGCCTAAGACAAGTTGACTATTCGCAGTGATTTTGAGAAAACGAAGAATTTTTTACTCGAAGAAGTTGTTCTTTCGTCTGCATTGCTCGACAAACGATGGTACGACAACTTGCAACAAAATTAATAAAATCTCGCCCGTATTTTCAAGAGTAACGCGAAGCAATTTTCCCCCAACTCTGTACCCATTTTCGCGTCATAATCGCGAACAAAATAAGAACAGAATTTTTTTTAATAAATTACTCTACCCTTTAAAATGTACGCTCGTGTTGCAAAAGGGAGAGAGGAAAAAGCAGAAGAGCACATTCCGATAATTGATAATCCTGCTGTGGCCAGGTGAAAACACTGGTGGGTTCATTCGGGAATTGAACTTTCGAGGCAAGATGGCGGTTGGATCCGGGGCCGATTCAACGATCTATATTATTCAAGCGGTAAACGCGGACAATCTCGTTCTATTTTCTTTCGTGGCCCACCGACGGTAGAGAAATGTGAATTATTGCTCATTACGGACCCGTGAACGGCGAATGGAGGCCGACTTGCATGAAAGGTAGCGTTAAAGGGGCAGTGGGTGGGGATGGATAGGCGCGATTATAAGTTGGCGAGATAATGGCGGCGCGGTACTTTTAATTAAAAAGGCTGCCGCCGACGCGAATTACGTTAATACGGCCGGAACTTGCGAAAATTTGTCTCCCTGTGTTTCGCGGCCTGGTGTCCTTTCGTTCTGAATGTCGCCTAGCGTTTCAATCCCGCGAATTTTAGGTTACGTCGTTGAGACGAAGAATAGAGGCGAGATTGGGCGCGTCTTGGGGTTACGTCTGACAGTCAATGCTAGCGAGACTGCAGCGGAGAGTAAAACGCGCGGATACCTTAGTCTCTCCTCGTTCCATTCGGCTTTCGAATCGCCGATGTCTGATTTATTCGTAGTCGTTTAGGCGGTATAATTTCCGAACTTTTAACTTGATATAATTTTGTTATACTCGGCTCTATCTCGTAGCGAATAAAACTCGTGCTTCAGCTTTCCAGCCAGTTTCATCCTCCTCGTCTTTCTACGTACAGCGTCACGCAGAAACTGGAGTCGAAGGTTAAAGTTGCAGCTTTCACCTACGACAACTTGCCACTGCCTGTGACTTGCCCTCTGGTCTCTGTACGTCCTCGCCATCTCCTCCACGACTCGCGCGTCTCGTAGACCGTCGAAGCTACTCCCTGTACAGTGGCTGCAAAAAGTATTTGCGTACCGAGTATTTGACGGGAGAAAGTTTAAAGTTGCCAAGTGAATTTCTGTACACGCACCGTGCGTTCCGCCCTTGTCAAATACGATTCTGTTTTTTCAAATTCTGTATTCGTGGCAGCGCTTGCTTTTAAACTTTCTCTCGTCTCCTGTATATTAGGAAGCTTCTTAAAAACATCTTGAGAACTGGCCCCTACTTAAACCAGCCTATTTCGAATAAAAATTCCAACCCGAAACAAGGATTTGATATCGCAGAAATGAAATATAGAGCCTGATGAAAAGGACGCCTCGTTGAAAAATAAGAGTACTTGGGAGCAAATACTTTTTCCAGTCACTGTAGTTCGGGGAAAAGGAGGAAATTGTCCTGGGAGCGTGTGCGCGCGGGACAAAGGGAACGCTTCCGGCTAGGAGGGGTACAAAGTGTGCACAAGTTCTCCTTCTTTTCACTCTGTTCTTCTAGTTACCCCGTCTTGTCTGACGGTTTTCGGTTGGGGAACGAAGACTCGTTTTTCTTTCCTCCGAGGGCGTTCTGACGTGGTTGCTCGTTAGGGTAATGGCCGGGTTGCTTTGTGGCCTGTAGATTTCGGAGTGAATCGCTCGGGGTGGAAGTTTTCGGAAAGGGGTTGCCGACGCTGGAGATAATAATCGGCGGAAGATGTTGTTTAGGGATTGAGGAAGTTGGGGTTTTTTTTTTTAGGTATAATGGGGGGTGATGTGCATTATGATTGTCAGAGTGTGTTATAGATTACGCGTTATTTTGCACGATGTTTTATATTTTTTATCCTATACTGTATTGTATTCTACATGTGCTCGGGGATAAAGGTAGCGGGAAAACAGCGATGATGGAGGTTAAGTTGAAGAAATCGAATTTGGTATACACGTATGATGATATGCATTATGGCTCTTACGTCGCGTTTTGTTGTACAGAAATCTTATAACGAAATTGAAAGAGAATTTATGCGATGTATCTCGAAATTTAGAGCACGAAATTTTTATGATAAATAATCGTCCAACGCGATGTTAAATGAGCTACGAATTTTCCAAATAACCCACGATTACAAATACGGGACGAAAGACGTATAACTGGCTAATTTCAGTGTCGCTATTCCGTGCATCGTCTTTTCTTCCGTTTTAGCAATTGTTTTATGGTAAAATATGGCAAACTAATGACGGAGCGTTGCACGGTGCAAGAGTCGGATTGTTGAAACATTTTGTCAAAGTAATTCTTAACGACCGATCACCTGGGTGGCCCGATGTAATTGCACCGGATCTCTCTCTATGCAATTTCCTTAAAAATCGCAATCGACCAACTAAAAGACGTTATCCCAAAAACGATAGCGAACGTACTTCCTGAAACGTGTGACAATGATAATAAAAAATTCGATTGAGAGGGCTCACGAGGGATTAATAACTGACTATATATTGGAAAGACCGCTGTCTTTCTATTTCGTTTAAAAGTTATTGCCAATGAAAGATTCATCGAAATTTGACTCCATTCGCTTATCAACGCATCGTAGTTTTACGTATTATTCGTAATACTTTTCGTCGTTATTTCGTTCGTTATTATTTATTGGTTAATACCGAACGTCCGATGAATTATGAACAACGAGCGTGGTCGTACTGTCGACTCCGAACGGTGAATTCCGGTTGGCCGGAGATTTTCATCGCGTTTTATTTAACAGGCTGACGCACGTGCGGCGGCTGCTTCTTGCGGCACGTTCGCGACACCCGTTGACACCAGGCTGACCCTGGTTTTGATAAAACACGCGCCGGAAATTTCGGCACCTGTTACGCGCGTGTAATGGCGCCCGGCGACATCGATGTCGCACCGTTTTGCCCCCCTTTCGATTAACATTCTGTCTATTTAGTTCTTTCACCGCTGCTCCACCACCCCCCCTCTCTCTCTTTAAACGCTTCAACGATTTTGGAAATTGTGAAATTTATTTGGGATTTACGAAATCGCAAATAATATCGTTTTACAGTATGATAGTTTAAACGACATAACGCGCGATAGTAAGATATTGATACACCGTTTCGTCGACGATACGAGAGTAGTATCTCGATCGTATTTCGTTAATTGAAATAGAATTTTCACTCGCTATTTAGCAAATATTCCAAGCAACGAATCGAAGTAAAATTGTCATCCGTTAAAATCTGTTGAAATTCTTTGGAAAAACGAAAATTAGTTGTCGGTACGCTATTTTGCATACAATTCCCGGTGGATTCTAACTTTCTCCCTTTTCTGTGTTTCAGGTGAGTTTGCTGCCCGTTTCCTGAGCAACCCAAAGACCTTTCGTGGCGAGTTGGTGAGTTAAGGCTAAAAGTTTCGTAAGAATCCCTGCCGTTAAGGGATCGACGGAGGGTCTGACCGAGCATATTCGCGTATATCACCATAAACACGACCCTTCCAGTGTCTATGAAGAAGAATCGCCCCTCTAATGATCCTGGCACGTAAAAACTAGGTCGACAACTCGAACACGAGAGCAAATAAGGTCATAAGCTTGCGAATTAAAATCGATTATCGTAACACGTGCAACCAAAATGAAAAAAGGTTTCGGTATAAGAATTAGTAGATTACCAGTCGCCAGTAAACGACTATAATACAAACAGGGAATTTCGAATGTTATCCGAACGTTCGTTGATTAAACCTTCGTTCGAATCCATGGTGTACGCTATAGATCGGTATAGCGACTGAAAGACAATATCGATTTTAAAGGGAGAGGTATCGAGTCGCAAGAAACGTTGTGTTTTATCTTACTGTAGATAAACGCGCGGGATTATGTTTCGCTGATGCGTTCCTAGGTACTTTTCCCTTTGTTTCTTAAAGAGTATCCTGTCGATACAGCGTCTGTGTAACGTGCGTTCGAAGCAATCGGATCCGTATTTTTCAAAAGCGTTTGTCAACTATACGACGAACGTGTCGTTAAACGCGAGGAAACGTCAAAGGTTTTCAACTGGTAAAAAATTCGACGATGGTAATCGAATAGAATCAGCACCGAGCGAGTCCTTCGCGTTCAAAACCTCGACAATTTTTTGAAAATGCGATCGAGAAGATAGTTGAAAAATGGAAAAAAGTGGTGGAAAGCGCCGGTCGATTCAAACCAAAATAACGAATTTGTTTCATCGAAGGTTGGAGTCGACGTTACTTATAGGACGATACGATATAGAGATCGGGCATTAAAAATGAGCAAAAACGAAACGAAAGATTAAAGCGAATTATTTTATCTTCGGACGCAGAGCGTTAACGACGTATCGTCGAAAATTCCGTGGGTTGTTTAATTCGGCCGCTGTAGGTTAATTAATTGTCGTTAATTAGCGCGGCTCTTTTCTCGCGTTACGCTAATAACGCCATGGTAATGCCGTTTTTTAATTACGCTCTATTACGCCACCCTTTTATTACGTTCCCTGGCGCGACCCGTTTCGAAACATTTAATTAGCCCGGCCGTCGAACGCCACACGAAATTGCCCCGTGAAAATAGCCAAGGTGCCATCACGACACCCGGGATGGGATGCTCGCTTTCTCCTCGTCTTTCCCATTCCAGAACCGATATTTCCGCTCTCTGACGGCCACCTTGTCAGCTTCTCGTCCACGTCTTGACCAAATGTTTCCACGTGTCTGTTTTCTTTAGGATATTTTTTCCATCAGATGATGCTCGGCTATCGCTAGACTTTGCGCGGTTAGCTGTGTTTGATGCCGTGTAACGTGGAAAAGTCGGACGTCTCTTTTGCTATTTCGATATTTTGTATTTTTCTTACTTCGGGTATCGAGCTGGTTTATTCCGGAAGAAATATCTTTTGTAGTTGGATTTTATCGGGTTATCGCGTTTAAAGTTAAAGATTGTTCTTCATTTTTTCTTTTTAACTTTTCTATTTTGCAACGAATCGATTTGGGGGAAATACCGATATATAATACAAAGGTTAGAGTAAATTTGGTGGTTGCGCCGCTATTATCGTTCGTTAAAAGACACTTTTTCTTGTCATAACTCTTTCAATTCACGGAGAAAGAATATTCATAGCTTTGACAATCGAGCACGACTGAACGGTGGTTGAATCCAAATAGAAGTATTTAACGTAAATTTGAAATAGGGAAATTCTCATAGAGGAAAGATAATAATTGTTCTCCATGAAGTTATCTTATAAATGCGTTATTTCAACTTCCTTAAACTTCTTTTAAGAATCCTTCCCCGTGGCTAAAGCCTCAAATAAAGAATCTTTTATCTTGTGTGTACGTGATACAGGGAACATTCGGTAAAATTACGATAGAATACGTGTACGAAACGGAGGTGCTTTTATAAAGATTGCTAAATAAAGGGTTTTCCATGATGTGACAGAGGAATTGTAATAAAGTTCCCTTTCTACCACGACGCACGAACAAAATGGGAGGCCCTCCATTCCGTTACAAAGGTCACGCTAGTAACATTTTCTTTGTTCTTTTTACTTATCCGTCGACTTACGTTTCAGTCTGTAACTTGAAAAACAAGGACAACTCTAATTCGAATTCCCAGTCTAGTGGCAAACGATGCGAGTTTTGAGCCACGCATTAGGCAGTCTGTTGTTACAATTCGATATTCGAGGAAGAGTCGTTTTAAAAATTGCTTTCTTCTCTGACATAATCCATATTGGGCTCGCAAGGGAGGATTATCTCGCAAAATTAACTCCCGAAAGTCCGACTATTTCCCGTTATTTCTCGTTATAGCTCGCTGTAACATCGGTAAATTCTTTTTACCAAACGACGGAAACTTTTTTTCAATTTTTTAACGCAAAATAGAAAAATAGCTGGATTTTCGGAGGCCAATCTCGCGGTGAATTTGGGCAGCAAAAGAAAATTGCGTAATACGCGCGATCTTTTGAATTTGCGGCTCGTATCTTCCCTCGTCTGTTCAACGTATGGCTAATTTTTTTCTTTTCGTTTGGTTCAACGCTGTTGGTATTCTAATTCGCAAACGATCGTAGAATCAACGGTCATCGCGGTGGAGAAAAAGAGAAGAAAAGAGATGGACTGGCGTACGATTGGGAAATCGATGGGGCCGTGTTGCCGGTGAAATTCTAAATAACCGATTGCACCCCAGAGAATCAACCACCAGGCGATTCGTTTGCCAAGCTCGACGAAGAGGAAACGGCGTTACCCGTTCGCAAAACGAAATTGTTTTGCTGGTTTCGACTCAACCCCTCGGTTGTCACTTTCCCGTAAATATTTATTCCCCCTTTTCGTTCCTAATTCTTTGTTTCTTCTCGGTTGATAAATACTAGCATTTGTCGTTTACTATAAAGATCTTGTCATATCGTTGGCGCGAAGAGAGGAGCTTTGCTAAGCCGGTCGATGAATTTCGATTTTCTCTGTCTTATATCTTATCTGGAATATATTTTTTCTTATTTCTTTGAATTATAATAAACAAGAAAAGCCAGCATTAAGCAGTCTCTCGTGTACTTCGTTAACTAATAATAAAAGTTAGGAGTCTTTTATATTTAGTAAGAAATTAGAATACAGCACGAATAGCCACGCAAAGCGTGTAATAAAAGTTAAGGATGATTTGACCGAGTATCGAGATTCGTTTACCCTGTACAAAGTTCGCTGGTAGTGCACTCTGCCAACCATATTATGTCTCATAAACGCATCATTTTCTCGAGTATTCGCGCAAGTAGTCGGTTGCTGTAAAAAGACGTCGTAAGACACGTACTGTCGGCTCCGAAACACCCGCAACAATGTTCGATCAAGATTTCGTACTATTTAAAGTCTACGTACGGAACAACGTTTAAATGCTATCGTGACTTTGCAACTTGCGTATACATTTTCAAACCGATTTCAAGCGGAATAAGAGTCGTCGATGGAACAAGGGTGGAAACAAGAATGGAAACTATACGAGTCTATGAATGCATCAAGGCGATCGCCACAGTCTACCGATATAATTTCAAAATGGTTCGCGTGATGCAGAAAATGTGTTCGTGAAAGACGTGCGTAAGTGTTGGGGTACTTTGGCGTATATTAGTTAGGTACATTAGCGATCCCTGTTTCGGAAATTCAGTCACCACGATCGCAAACAATCGCGACAGGTGGTCCTTTGTCGGAGAGAGGGGAACGTTGTCGTCCCGTAGTCGAGCGCGAGCGCATGCACGCGGTATTTATCTGGCGGAAACCGTGGCCATAACTTCGTTTCCATGGGAATTGTTTGGCAACAGGTGGGGAAAATTTCCACGCACAGGCCAGCCTGCACAGCCTCGTTTTGTCGTTCCAACCCCACCGAACGCTCCCTCTCTCTCTCTCTCTCTCTCTCGCTTTCTCGCTCTCTCGCTCTCTCGCCGCCCCTCAGCCATCCTCGCTATTTCCCCCACTACGCTCCGCTACGAATGGAACGATTCTGTTTTCCATCCTATCCCCTCCGTTTTCTATTCACGTAATTTCGCTACTTTTGCAAATTGCACGGCAGATGTATTCGTTGCGTTCGAAAATTTGCATGGAGTCGGAGAAGTGGCGAGGAAAAGATCGTCGGAAGAATTTCTTTCGATTTGGTCTTTCTAGGACGCAGCATTTTCAGGGTAGAAAGATCACAGTCGTGCAGAATTAATGCTCGTTTTTACTACTCGAAGAAGACGGAGAGGATTCCAACTTGCACGATCAGGAAATTAACTTATCTCGTTTGTTTTGTAAAATTTTATAGATCCTTTGTCTCATGGAAATTAAATTTAGTAAGTAAAATTAGCAAAATAAGGAAAGTGAATTAAATCTGCAAGTTTCGATTAAATGAAAAACCAATCGCAATTCCAAACTATCCGTAGAATTTCCTATTTCCGTAACTCAGTGTAAAGACCTATCTGTAAAAATGGCTATTTTTGCTTCTACCTACGAACAATTAGCATTTATCGGAAAGGCGGTGGGATCGGAAAAGTTGAAAGAAACGAGCGCAGAGGCGAAAACGTGGCAGCTTTCCGTTTCCATCCGATCCACGGTTACGAGGATAACGTTTTCAGATTATTTCGTTCGCAAGCAGGTCTAGAAACGGCCACCTTTTAGCATCCTCGTTGCTTTCTTCATTTTTGACGCTTCGTGTACCTGCATGTATATACGTCACACCTGCAAGCGTTTCTGATACAAAGTACACGCATAAAACGAGCGAATCCAGCCAGAGGCGGTCTCCGTATATTGCACCCCCGCGGATTGTCGCCGACATCGACGCGACGACCCTTGTACCGTGACTCTGATCTTCGACGCGATCACCAGAGAGCCTTCTAATTAAAATCTCGGAACTTTTTCCGTCCCCTGACGCGTTTCCACCTCGGTGAACAAGATCTGTGAACAGGGGACGAAAGGATCAAGGGTTCAGGGGTGGGAATAATTGAAATCGTTCAACCACCCCTCGCGCCAGCAATTAACACACCCGACTACTGGGTGCCATCTACGTGTCTTTTTTCTTTCTTCTTTTTGTCATTTCCATCTTTCTCGTTCGAAAGGTTTTTTTGGCTTTCGCTTGGCTGTATCTGCCGAGATTTATTTAATTTTTAGGGACGAGGTAGAGACGTTGGGGCTTTTTCCTTTCAACTTGTTTGAACAAATTGGCATCTTTTGTATGTTAATATCTTTTAAATATATTTACCATATATTTATAATATTTTTTACTTTATTCGTAAAATTAGTACCTCTTTCTTTGCAAGATTTTGTTATTTATAATATTGTACGTATATATATTCATGGAAGAGTAATAAAACTCTGGTGAGAGCAGGGTATCCGAGGAAGGGATCGATGGACGTTGGCGAGAGTCAGACAGGGTAACGAGGGGAGAGTTAACGGATGCCGGGTAAAAGCAGAGGGGCGAAATTGTAGATCGTGCGAACAAGGGAAAGACAGAATGCCTCGTAGAAGAGCGCGGTGAAGTTGAAAGGGAGAAAGAATCGAAGATGATCAGGAACAAGAAGGAGGAAGAAAATGTTCGGGGAAGCTAAGTGAACAAAATTCGAGAGTATTATAACTGTCTTAACCCCCATCGGTCTCCAATTTTCGCAGCTTAATTCCTCGTTCCTCGTGCGTCCGACTGGCACAATGATAAACCATCGCTCGAACGAAAGTACAGATGATTTTGCTGCTTGTCGCGTACGCATTCACACTGATTCTCCCGAATATCGATATCGAAATCAACGCGTGTCTAGCTAGCTGCGTTCCAAAGCTGTTGCACAACGAATGCACGATCGTCGTGCGACGATTACGAAGCGGCAAACTAGTAAGCAGAACGTAAGAATTACGCGTTACGCGGAATAACATCATCTTCTTCCACGAACGAGGGTCGAGTGCCGTAATTGCGCGAAATGTCGAATTTTGTAGGTACAAAACCACGTGCCGGCCTTTTTCAAGACCGGAAGACGGGAAAATAAAGTTATCTATTTACCTAATGAAATTCTACCGAAGAAGGGAGGATCGATTTGAATTTCGATAGTTTGCGGCTCGAGAGCAATATGTTACAGCGGCTGTAATAGCAACGAAGATAGCAGCAATAAACGTCATAATCGTGGTACTAGTAACACAATTAGAACTCACAATATACCCTGGAAAAGCAGATAACGCACGACAGCGATGCCAAATCTGGCAAACGACGTTTTCATTGTCCATCTTCCGGCTGGAATCACGTTATACAGTCGAAATGACATTTGTAAATTCAGGAATAGATTCGAAACAATACCCACGCACACCGAGCTGCACGCGAGTCGAAACGAGTTTTCCGTTTTGTCCTGTTCCTCGCGTGTGCCGAACCTACGAATTTTAATGAAAGCTGGAACTCGCGAATTGTAAATAAACCGGGGCTGCAGGCGAGCCCCGAGCTTGATTAATCTTGATGAATTATTACAAACCATCCCGCTATTTCCTCCCGTAAATGCAAAACATTATCGCGAATTCGTATCGCGAGCATTGCGTTTCATTTGTAATCATCGCCAAATTACGATCGGCCGTTATTGATTCGACCGGTAACAGAAGCCAAATTTCATGGTAATTAAATCACAAACGAGAACGTTGTTATAACATACGACGGTATCCCTGAATTTTTAATTGTTATTAATAGACTGTGGACTTTTATGTATTTGGGTGAAACTTGCAGATGCAAAAATACAGAGAATATAGGTAATATGTAAAATTATGTAAAATTATGTAAAATTATGTAAAATTATGTAAAATATTCAAAATGTAGTAACCTTTATGATATTTAATAGATGAAGTAGCTTTTCGACAGCTCCAAACAGCTGCAATTTTTCGATTGTATTCGGAGAAATATGAATTTGCATAAATATCCTCTTCTGTTCTTCGTTTATCAGGGTTTCTACAGTGGCGGACGAAGGAAAGTTCGACACTTGGATTTCTACGTTTACATTCTCGATGACAGAGATTTATCGTCGTCAACAGGTGCGTTTGAACGAATTTAGAGACTCTGAAAATTCCGTATTTATTACCATAATTCGAATGTCGCTACGTATGGGATATTTTTGTATCTTCGATAGAGACACTCTACTCCCACGATAAATCAAGCGACCAAGCGAGAAACACCCTAAATCCGGAAGATATTTGAAGAAATCTACAATTGAATTACCGATAACCATTGGACGAGGAAAATCCTTCTTCGAAATTTGTTAGAAATAACATTACCCTTGGTCTCTTCCTGCGACCAAAAATTCCATGGCAATCCGCCCTTATCGCGGCCCGAGTCGTAGGAGGAAAACATAAAGCGAACGAGTGGAAGCATAGCGGGGATGCTTTATGGGCCAATAACAGGGGCGTGCGTCTTGTCGTTGTAAATTATTAAGCCGCCCTCGGCGCGGCCGATAAAGCTTCGCGAACCTGATATCCGTGGCGTTGGCGAGCTTGCAACACCGTGCTCTTCTGGGCAGGAAATAACGATTCACTCGACGACACCGTGTACATTGTACATACGGTAAATCATCGACGAACCCGGCGAACGCTTCCAACGATGTACGACGTGTTGTTATAAGAGAAAAAAGCCGGTAGCTATTAAAAGTCGAAACGAGGGCGATATTTTCCGGATCTAAAAGGTGGCCGTTGGGTCGTTCTTTGTCTCCTACACGTGGGCTAGTTTGTGTGCTTAGGAAATAGGTTGTCTAACAAAGGACGATGTAATTTTATCCATTTAGCGAGCTTCTACTTTAACCGTGAAAGAAATGTACGGTAATTGTTTGAGAGTACACTTTCTCGTTGGTTTTATCTTTCTATCGATAACGCGGCGAGTTCTTCCCGAAAGAATTATTTTTTCTCGTGAAATTTTTCTTAGTATCTATACGAATCGATGCGAATACGATTATTTTTGCCCGGTTCCGATGGAATATTTTATTTTCAGGCTATCCTATAGCGCTTCGTGCCAATCGTAGCTTTTGCCGAAACGTCCTCCTGGAAGAATTATTTTCTCTTATTTGTCTCAGAATTTCTAAAGGATTTTTCAACAATTTATACGGAAATAGCCTCTTTGATTCTAAGCTACTTTATAGCGCTTTATGAAATTTATTTGATTTCTATGCTTCGATATGTTCCTCACTTTGCTTTCGTTTTAAAATCTTTAAAGTCAAAATTTACAACGAGTAGAAATTTAAATTGCCACTGAATTTCAAATAGCCAGTCTGAAGAACCCAAACGACCCAGGAAACGAAATAAAATTCAAGCTCTGCGAGTACAAACCGTTGAGAGATGAAATTTAACTAGACTAGTTCTCAGCCGTCCGAACACACGTCTAGAGAGCAACGAGTCGGTTATGGTCGCCACGAAGGGTGACGATGTTTCGCCTTAGAAGGTCGTCTTAAGTGCCCCTTAATATTAAGCAGGTTGGGTCTTTATTGGCAGGGCTGCCACATTAATCCAGTTACAGTGTGCACGGTCCGGAAATTTGTAGACGGTTATAAATTTTAAAACTTGTTCACGCACCTGCGTTCGAGCGGCCCTCTTGGCTTACGGGGGTTAATCGACCGACTTGAAGTATTTTGCGTATCGAAACTACCCCCGGCGGTCTATACGCAAGGAGAGTAATGTTGCGCGAATAGCGCTGATTAGCGCAAGTTAATTTTATCTATGCTTAGCTCCAAAGATCTAACTTAGATCCAAAGGTAATCGACATAACTGAGAACCCTAAGGATCCTAAGAATTCTAAGCTGTTTCAAGAACTCTTAAGCGCTCGCAGTACTCCGAGATACTCGAGGCACCCCAAATCGAAAAATTTTGCTTTTTTCATTGCAAGATGTTCTACTCGATGTAAGTGTTTGATTTCTTTTTGTAAATGGACGACAGTAACGTTAATACGCGAACTGGGAGGACCTGTATCTGTCTGTCGATACTGTTTGAATAGTACAAGTTTTGCTTCGTCTTTAGTACCAGTGGATAATTCTGTGCAACCGATCCTACGTATATTCGATCGACAATTTTCTTTCTTTGGATCGGTCAACTTTACAATTTGTCCTGTAAGGACATTTGGTAAATCTTTCGAGCTGCCGGTCGTAAATGCAACGCGTATCTGTTTTTAAGCGTAGTAGATTCTCGAGCAAAAGCAAAAATTGTTTTACCGTTGCGGCAGAAAGTCATTGGGATGCCTCCCCGCTACCGATCGTTATTGCAGGTAGGCTGAATTTCTTGATTTTGTATTTGTCGCTCGAGCGTACAATTTCCTCAGCGACTGACGCGATCTTCGGATCTTTAGCACGGGGTCGTCTGCTGCGACCCTGAGCGCGATGGCTCCTAATTTAGCGATGTATCTGCTAGCTGGCAGGCTCCACAGCTCGATACCGTACGTCCTTTTACGTTAGAAAGTTGAACACGATGTTCGGACCTAGGAAAAACTCGAGCAATCCCGAACAGCAAATCCACGAACCAAATTTACGCGCGATCGTCCGCGATTCGTGCAAAATTCTGGGATCCCTGTTCGCAAACTTTGCCCATCAACGCAGTCTTTGAACGGTAAAATTCTCCGCTTAATTACCGGACCGTGAAATCGTACTTTTCATCGACGTATTAATCGATAAACATATTTAATTAACGCGACGGGCCGTGTGGCTCGCGAAGAGAGAAAAAAAAGAGTTGGTTGGATATTTAATAAATCGGCGATACGCAAAGCGGCGGTCTCTTCTCTGCGGAAACGATATTATATTTCGGCTAATGAGACTGAAAGTTGGCTGACGGGCAGAGGGTGAAGGGCGGGTAGGAGCCAGCGTGAGCCTGATTGGTCGGCTATTAACGACGCCCGAGCCGTAACGATCATGCGGCGCGCGACAAATACAAATTAATTAATAACGTTCATAAACCAGTCCGGCCGAGTAGCTTTAACGGCTGGCCCGGCTACCGGGGGTTAGTTAATACCCGTTAAATTATCTACGGTACTTACGCAAAGATCATTAATTTATGTTCTGTCCTGCGCCGCTGCTTTTCGCGTTCGCGCCACCAGAGATGTTTGCGTTGCGGATCAAAGCTGCGCCATCTACGTTGCGTTGGCCAACGTGCCTGGTGTTGGCGAATCGGAGTGAAGCGGAGCTACGTTATTACGGAACTTCTTGGGTGTCCAACGATTTACGGTTACTCGCGTTAATATTCCGATCGTATTTGCTGTCTTGCGCCACAGCGGGTCCTTTAAATATCGCGTTGCTTATTCCGCGAACGTGCGAACCGTTTGTCGTATTTTGATAACGCGCGAACAATTTCTGCCCGACGATGACGTTTGATCGTGCGATAGATTTCAAAAATTGTTTCCTTAGCGCACGATTTACGCGCATAAAGTTGAATCGCAATTCGTACGCCTTATTTTCATAGTTAGTTATTTTCGTTCGAAATAAACGGTTCTTCAAAATTCATATTATGCGAAAATGGCTAAACAATATTCGGAGCTTGTACGTTCGACGTTTTGTCCGGTTTCTTCGTCGACTCGTGGCCTTTTAGCTTCGAATCGCGCAACAATCGTAATAACGGTAAATTTCCGCCAGAATTTCCACGGACCCTTTACAAATTAATCTACCAAAAACACCCGTCCAAATGTCAACGATTCGTTCCAGTTTAAAGTTGGAACAGCCGCGGGCCACTTTGCCGTCATTAATCACCCGTCTATTATTTGCACTCGATCACCGGCTCGTTCATTACATTAATTAGCATCGATGAATCGGAAACGTCCGAAATATATTCCTGTCGTTAATGGATTGTCCCACGGTACTCGAACGAAAATTCTGCGATCGTCGAATCCTGTTTCTAACACCAGTGGCGCCGTTGAATTCCCTAGACAGAGACTCGCGATTCGTGGTAAAAAGCCAAGTAACGAGTCTTGCTCTCGTTTCTATAACGAGTGTCCAACTTCTTCGCAAACATTGTCGTTTATCTTTAGAACGAATTTTCAGTCTGATACGTTAAACTTAATTCCAGTTGTCTACCAAAGACGATCAAATCCTAAGAAAAATGCATAATTCGTTGTAATTTAAGTTGAAAGTACGATTTTTCGTCGTACTCTCCTCTCGAGGAGCGAGAAACGATGAATTATCGCGAAAATAATTCGCGTTTATACACAGCCTTCGTTTCTTTGCACCGGTCGCTTGCAACTGCTTGGAAATCATCGTAGAACGTCAGCCCAGCCTCTTAAACGTAATCGCAATCGCCCGAAACCGCGCAACGTCGCTCGCATCCCCTACGTCTCTTGTTAATTAAGAGTAATTGCTATCCGTGTCCCTATCCGGGACAAACAGACGGTTTGTCCTGCAGTTTGCAATCACTTAATCGCGAAACCGAGCAACGAGTGACGGCCAACTCGCTCTTCCAACTCGAATTCTCGTAATTACAGATGCTAAACGGGCAGAAACGTCAAGCCAAGTTGCTATTTCAGGCGACACCGATCCTTTTGACGTAAACAGCAGCTTGTCTCGCGGAATTTCTTATTTGTAAAAGTAATTAACCCTTAACGTTGCGACTTTTAATCGTGAATATCGACCGACGACTCCAACTTATTCTCATCGTACTTCCTTTCCTGAGGAATCTTGTAAAGTATATAAGCATATATCACGCTTGTTACTAGTGCCCGAAAGAACAATTTACGCCACCATTTCGACGATTTTCTCAGGAAACGATATGCTTCAGTGCTTGAGAATCACATTTGGAGCATTTAGGGTTTAAGGACAACAATTTTCACCAGAAAGACACACCCACTTTTGCTTTGAGAAACTAGAATTTGCTATTACCGTGTTTTACAGTTGAATAATTCCAACTAAATGGTCAGAAACAATCGTATCTACTCGTTCGTGTATCTTGGATGGTAATCGAAGGAACAATTTCCACCAAAAAGATTCGGCTATTTTTTTAGCAACTAGAACTTGTTTTACTACTTGTTTTACGTTTCAATGATTCCAACTGGATTTCAACGAATAACTTCAACGAAACAGTCGAAAATGCTTGTAGCAATTTGTAAGGTTGGCGGTCGTAACTGCAAGAACAGTTTCTACCAAAAAAATTCATCCCTTCGCGTCCGTCGGAGCAATCGATGAAACGATGCAACCCTCGGTGACTAGAAACAAGCCCAAAAACTCCCGTCGAAGCCCCATGCCGTTGGTAGTGGAACCACTGGCCTAATAAACCTGCCCTAACCACGTAACAGGCGTAAATCGCGAGGCGACGATAAAATCTGCGAGGATGTTGGCCATTTTTATAGTCGAGCCTGTCATCCCGCAGCTGCGATCGAATCCCTTTATTCGGACGAGTGTGACGAACGTTCGTTCGACTATATTCTGATTTACGATCAGGCTGTTTCGATGGTGTACCATGAGCCTAACGATCCACCAGAACCACGATGGACACCCGGCTGCGCGGTATCATTCGATTCTCGAGAATTTAGATTTAATCGCCGATTTGATGGCCGGGTTAACCGCGAAAAAGTAACGATGCCCTGTTGGTCGAACGGATGTTGGAGAAAAAATGACGCGTGTAACGCGTGGCTTGCCAAGCTTACTCGACGAGCTACGCAGCTGCGTTTTTTCGCTTACGTTTCGAGCTTACCGATCATGAATTACACGATGGAAGATCGTAGAAATTGAAAGTTACATAAAAATTGCAAAAGTTATAAAATACGGAGCCCAACTTTTTTATTATTTGGAAAACTGGAAATTTACGGGAGAATAAAGAATCACGCTCTTTAAAATATAAAGAGCTTTTTACTTAAACGCGTTACACGGGCGATGGTCTCTTCGCTTTTCTGTAAATTCCTATTTTTCTATTTCCAAATAAACAGCTTCTTATCGTTCTCTATTTCCACGTAGAGAGGGGTTCGTGGAATGCCGTTTAAAGTAAAAAGCTCTGCCCGAAACATCTGAAAATTATTTGAAACTGCAGCCCCGTCGCGATCGCCGTTTCAAAATATATATATCCGCGAATTCGCATCTCGATTCTCGTCGTTAAAATCTCCGAATAGCGCCAGAGAGTAGATAGTTGAGTTGGAAATCGTTGCTTTCGCGTAGGTCGAATATTTCCAGAACGGAAAAGGCCTGGAAAGGCGTTGGGGTTCGGGTCGCTGGCACTTAGACACGGTTCGTTAGTCGTTGGAGATTGCATCTTGCTAGATTTACTGGGAACGTACGTCGACCATTACCAGCCGATTGCTAGCTCGAGTGCAATTTCGTTTCTGGATATCGAAACGAAACACTCGTTTCTTAGCCCCGCTGCCTGCCATTTTTCGCCCTCTAGTCTCTTCACTCTCTGCATCTTCATTTTCTCTTCGAATAGCGGTGGTCTGTTCTTTCGAAGAAAGAGAATTCGCAAGTTATTGCAACGAAGACGATCGTTGTTAAAAATCGCCCCTTCGAGCGAGGATAATCTGCCTAAATTTTCTTTTTAAACGTTCTTTAACCAATTTAAAAACCATTTTAAAAGTGGTTCGTTACACACGTTCTAATTTCTGATTACGGTACCGATTACAATCGCGATAGCCGAGTCTCTCAACGGTGTGCACGATATTTCCAAATGTTTCGTGCAGCACATATTTTATATGCATAAGTGGTGTGTACAAATGTCCGAATACTTTCGTGAAAATCGTCGTTTCGCGTGCGACCTTTTACGATTTTCAACGCGTCATTACCTTCGCCAGTGATTTCGAGAAGATTCGTTACAGCTCGTTTCGCGTATCGATCTTTCCGTTATACCTGTTCAAATTCGCGCTACCATTTCTCGCTCTTTCTACCTGTAACAGGTTTGTAATTCGCTATTTCGAGCTTGGAAAAATCTATAATTTATACGTTTATACGTCCGTAGTCAGTTGGCGGTAATTGCATCGGAAACGAGTAATTCCATTTGTTGTGCTATTCTTGCAAGGTGAGATGCAATTTTTATAAAAAATTGAATCGAGGAGAAGCTTTGTTTCCGAGTAAAAGTGTTCGACAGAATGTTACGTTGAAAGTTATCGAGCAACTAGAAACAACGAAACCTCGTTGTTGCCCAATTGTGGGAAGAATTTTCCTCGATTCGTGAGTGGAATCTCTGTTTCCAGGGCAATATGACGCGAGTTTTCCCTTTTCTCGAATGGAGACAGCATCAGTCGCTGCGCGACAGCTCGTATTTCTTCGAAATCCTCGGAATAATAGAAAAGAGCACAACACGGCGACTCTATGGTGCACTGATGGCTTTTCCGATGCGCGCCGCGTGCACGAAACAACTTGGTCCGAAATTCCCCGCTTCGACTAATGGCGTCCGCCATTTTGCGACGCTGTTTTCTCCAATGACGACGATATTTCGATCCTTCTCCACAGATCTTACACATTTTAAAATGCACGGGGCATTTTTAATTTTACCGATTTGATTAGTTCGATTAGTTTGATAATTAAAATTTTGTTTGATAATCGGGATCAAAATTTTACATTTACCTGGAACTTTGTAGTCTTTGGACACTGTACGGACGACTTTAGATAAAAGTTTGGAAATTACGAGATTCGTTTGACGCGTCAAAATTTCACATATCGATCTTAATCTTGGTTTTGACACAAATAATCTGCTAGTAAGAACAAACTGTCGTCTGTCGGTGTTCTTTCTAGAAGAAACAGTCACCGAAACAGTCACGAACTTTCTCGACGGAGGACTTTCTGCGACAATTTATGAACGTAATTCGATTACCAAACAAAATTAGAGTAGAATCGGTAAAACTGTTCTGTCAAAGGCAGCCGCGTTAGCGCAAACCTTGCTTCTGCTCTTCGTTCCGACTAATTCATTTGCCTTTCTGTTAGCAAAATAATTACAAAAAGATGGAAGAACTAAAAAAGGGAGGTGGAAAAAGAATTGGAAAAACAAGGAGCGAGGAGAAACGAAGGGTAAGCTTTTCCAACGAATGGAAGACATACTTTTATCTTAATGGAATTCGTTATCGAGCAAAAATAATTCTCTTTGACGAGCAGCCGAGTGCCAGCGAGAGTCGACGGTGAAACGCGGTGTAATGGAAAAAGCGCGGGAAAAATCGAAACGCCGGAGGATCTCTCGCGGGGCTTGCACTCGGGTCAGAATTTTCTCGCAAGCATCTTGTCTTCTGCAGACACGAACAGAGATCTCTGTTCTGACCACTGAAGATCTCTCGAGGCTAAGAATCGATAAGAACGATGCTTGCAACAAGTTTCCTCGAGCAAACGTTTCGAGACAGTTTGTTCTTTTTGTTAAACGTTGCCGAGACCGTTGTCACATTGATTGGATGAATTAGTCGATGCGGATAGATTTTGCTGTTCCATCTTTCGTTGTCGATATTCCCAAGTTTGAGCAAAATTCTTAGGAATAAAAGTCAATATACTTTACCGTGCATAAATTAATAGACGTAGATAGATTTCGGTGTTGAACCTTTAACAACGAACACCAACGTAATTTACGACAAACGAACTGATAGATGGCTCTCGATGTTAAATACATTGAAATTCATCGAATTTATCTTTCATCGTCATCGTTACACCTAAATTTTACAAAAATTCCTAACGATATAATCGATTGTAGCGTATTCAGTTGGAAACGTCATTGGAGTTGCTTATGAAAGTTTGTTTGGTCGCGACTGTTTATCCCGAAGGAAACGCAGGATTTATTCCGCTATATTAATTAACCGGCGTAGGTGGAGGTGTCGGACGGACGTCGATGGGGAACACTAGAAAAGTAATCGAAGTAATGGCTCTCGAGAAGCGGTCGGCCTCGCTAATCGAGGACCCACAGAATTATCGACACATCCGCCGGGAGTTCCCATTCAGCTGGCCAAGTGTACTCGATGGCCGGCTTCGACCGCGGTCCCCGAAACGCCGAACAATTCAACCGCCGGGATGGAATTAAAAGGAGAATCTACTCGTGAGAAAGTTTTCGCCCAGGCTTTAGATCGATCTTCAGCCCAGTTGGTCGGTTGGTTCGGACGTATATCTACATATACCGGCCGAGAGTAACTATACTACGGAAAATTCGTATGTTCGCATCGCACGCGTTGTACGGAATATTATGAAATTTCGTGGGTATCGTAATGAGACTCGACTGGCAGGATTATACCGGTGCAGTTTGAACAGACAATCCGAAAACATACGTTAAATCTAAGAGAATACCAAATATAACGACAAGCAATCTTTTTGAAGTTAGGTGTTAAAAACTTTGTCGGAAAATCGAATGGAAAAAATGGTAATGTAAGGTTGGTGTAAAATATTTTTCGTTCTACATCGTTTCGAAGTAACGAATTTATAAATCAGGACCTACCAAGTTTTTCATCACCCTATGATAAATATAATGCTTGCTTCTCGAAGAAAGCAGAAAGAAATTCATCGAGATTGTTGTTTTTCAAACTTCAAAGTTTCAGAGTTTTAGCAAAAGGTTTTTCACGTATTTCTACGTTCTCAATTATAGCGTTCCATTGTACAAGCGAGTAATTGATCCTTTGTCGAATTATGCCGAATGGTTTGATGAACGTCACAGAGATTCCGAATGATTCCGGAAGGCTTGCCAGTTTCTGTAGTCTTTAATTAATCGACTATGGTTTAATTGGAACAAGGAAATAGGGTTTAACGAGAGACGCGTCGTTCGATCCTGGCGTTCTGCGTGGATTTATGACACGTCAATCGATATTGGAAATAGATGGTTCGAACGTTAGGTATTCCAAATGGGACTCGCAGATTTCGTAGCTTTAAATGAGAGAAATGGGAGAATATAACATTCCGGGATGTTACTATATTGAAACGATCGTTTACGCGAGCTTTCGATCCAGTCTTCAATTATAATTTACTCTTTGGACAGATTTAACCCATTATTTAGAACGAATCGTGTATATACATATCTACATATATAGTAAAATGTTTCTACATCTCGTCCTCCCACACGTAACACAGTCAAAACCGTGGCAGCATACTCTACGCTTGACATAATGGGCAAAAGTCCTTTCAAACTCTCTTTAAACCAAAGAGAACGCACAGTGATCGAAACTTACGTTCGAACGAGCACACTAGCGCCACCAGAGCCCGTAACTCCATTAACGGTTGCTCGTTACACGTCGCTAATCACGTTTCCATAAAAAGTCGATGAAAGGAGCGGAAATAAAAGAAGAAAAGCGAGGGAAAGAAAGGAGAAGGGTTTTCCGCGCGAACGAAAAGCGTTTGTAAACGATGTATCGATGCTAATGGTCGCGTTGAAAAAACGAAACGTCCAATCAACGGTGTCGTTTTCCTCTCCTGGTTTCAATTAGCTTTGATTGGCTGTCCAGTCTTAATTGAAGCGTTAGCGGTGACGCTCGGTCGAATTAATTTCTGCAATTAATAAAATCGCGAACGCGCCACGCTTATCGGACCCGATTTCTCTGTAAAAGGATCCTGGTCGAAACGGCGCGCCGTGCAAACGAAACGAACCGGTTCGCGACGCGCCGTTGTCCGCGAGAATCGAATTGTTCTGCCGTGAATAACGAGCGCTGTTGTTTCATCGAATTATCTTTACCCTATTGGTGTCGTTTTATGGCGGCCGTTAGCCCCAGAAAGCGACCAAGTTTTTCGCTTCTCTGCACCTCTTTTCACGGACGATCGCCTAGTAATTTGGACAAATGCGGCATCTTCGTTCGGGTCCGCGTTTCAATGGCTGATTGGAGCTAAAGCTTGGACAGTGGTGCGAGGACTCGGATGAATTGCGACGCGAGTCCAGACGGTGACACACAGTTCTTTGGTATTTGATTTTTCGTGGATCGCAAAAATGTGTTTAAACGTTGATCTCTTACCTTCCATTCCTCTGTCTTATTCCTAGCAAAATTTCGACGATGCGGGCTTTTCCTTTCGTTCGTAAGTCAGATACACGAAATTCGATAGATGTATGCAGGCTTGCACGACTACTGTAACCGTATACCGTTTACACGTTGCGCAAAACAGGGGCCGTAACTCGGCGATTATGAAAATATCGGCAAAGGGTGCACCGCGGGACACGTTGAAGAGATTAAAACGAACGGTATCGCTGATATTCCTCGCGGGTTTATTTCGCGTATGGACACGTTACAGAGGATCGAGCGTTACGGTCCAGTTAATGGCTAATTACCCGATTAACGCCGATTCGATTGATCGGTAATTATTTTACGAGCTCGATGTAGCCCGGGTCGTTCGATAGTTTGTATAGGAAGAGCCGGGGCATTATCGTCCCGCTATTCTCTTACGAATCACTTGGCTCTCTCGTTTTTAGCAGACTTAAAATCAATTTTATCGCGTAATTTTCCACGATTCGTCCGATTGCTTCCGTTCAATTGAGGCTCGCTCGATATAATCACCTGTTCAATGAAGTCGTTCGATAATTCTCCTGCGCCATTTCCCACCATTTCCCTCTTTCTTTATTCCTTTTTTTTTTTTGAACAGATTTTCAAAATGCCTTCAAAAATTGTTACGCTCATGGCTTTCGCATCGACTATTTTTCCAGCTGAATATTTATCAATTTTCTTTTTTATTCGAACGTCGGGAAACGCAAAGATGTTTCGTCGATTTTTTCCATGTAACGCGTATATCTTAAATCGAGCTTATTATAGTAAGAGTACAGTCGATTAAATTCAACAGCGAAATAAAATTAAAAATTCCGAAACGTTTGTTTATCGCAAATTCTGCGTAAATTCGCAAGTCCACTTCAATTTCCGGAACATTGCATCTGTCTCGAGAAATAGCCAAATAGTTCCTTGTTAATCGAATAAAACTGTTTATTTAATTGAAAATTAATCCTCGATAATGTTCACCGGTTGGTAAGTTGGTCAAGCTATGCGAAGGATGGAAAATCTACACGATGGAAAGCGGCGCGAATCGAAGCTGGACAAGGCTGTTGAAACTCGTTGGAAATAATCGGGGCTGGCAAACATGGAACGAGGGTGACGGGTTGCCTTCTAGTTGTGAACGACGTGGAAATCGTCGTCGACGTCTGAGACGATTAAAAGAGCGAAGAGTGCCAGGCGCAGCAGCCGGAAGAGCTGCAGGGAGAAAGGAAATAACGAGCCGACTTGGCCGGTGACTTTTTTTCTTCCTGCAGAGGGCCATTAGCGTGTCTATAAATAAAATAATCGCCGGCCGTGTCTTTTGTCGTGTCTGCCGAGCCTTGTCCTCGCTCTCTAATGTCGCGCGGTCGTCGTTTCACCGAACAATTGTTAGGGTAAGATCGGGCCGATCGATCCTTTGGTTAAAAGCAATCGCATCGTCGAAATCTCGTCGACGTTTCTCGAATAAGCCTTGTTCGAAGCCCTGCGCAACGTGCGTGGACGCTTTGGCCAATTTGTATTAACGAACATTGTATCTACGATCAGATATAAGATAGACACACCAGGAGCTAGTTCCGAGTGAATCGTGCCGCGAGTAAAGGCCAGAGGGCCGAGATCATCGTCTTTCCATCTCGAATACAATGCGCATATCATTACGTACATAAGTCGCAAAATCAAAAAAAGTAGAATCATCTTTATGAAAAGTACTCAAAGGATAAAAACATAGCGAGCAGGTTTGCGGCGTCACGGTGTAACTAACGTACCATTTAGCTGATTGTGAGAGAACGAAGCGAGTGAAACAAACGGGTTCTCAAGCAGACCGATAACAGCGGTAATAACGGTAGTGCCGCGAGTCGATTAGTTATGCGATGTCGCACTTGTTTCGCTTGCTTCGTTCTCTCTGTCAACCTCCGAATAGTTTGCTACATCGAGAGCCAAACCTGTCCGCTACGTTCTTACCCTAAGAGCGATCAGTTTCCTTCCATTCTGCGAGTTTCCAACAACATCGACGTGTCCTGTGGAAATTTCTGATCTTCCACATGCTTAGAATATGTCACGCTTTGTTAGTTTTCGTTTTTCGAGTTGCCGAAATTAGTACCTACCCTAACGTGTACGATGTAAGGTATAAAGTTGGATTAAAAGGAATCGTTCGAAAATAGAGTTTCGAGAACGTGTTTGCTATTTAAAAGAGATAACGCTTCGTAAGTTGTTCTTTCGATGCACTCGTAATCGTTGCGATGGACGCGGAACTGCCGAGTTGACGACCCAGTGCGGAAAGTAACGCTTCTATCGAACTCGGTAGCGGCGCACGTGTCGTCTTCGCCAGAAGTTGAACTCGTCTCGTATCCTCGTCCAGGCCGGCAGATCGGAACCACCGAACTACTCGGAGCAATTAGCAATAAGTAATTAGCCATCAAACACGGAGTAGCCGATGGGAGGACGGAAGTTGCGCAAACTTGCAAGGTCGAGACTGTATCGACGAACCGAGTTACTACGAATAGTAGATCGACGATAGGGCAGTTTCGGTGTTCTTCCGTGAGCGACTTCTTCAGAAAATTAGGCAAATTTAGCGGTTTCTGTGCGGAATCGGAGAAATTGGAAAATTTCTTTACAGCGTTAGAAAATTAGAGAAATAAAGGAGCTGGCGTAACAGGGTTGCCGTGGATCTTGCGACGATAACGAACGTACTGCGTGTCAAAAATTTCGTTGAATTTCGAAGCTTTACAAAAATTGTTCAATTTCGTAGCGATGGAAATTCGGTATTAAGAAACAGGGAAAGAAAGCTACAATGGGGATTGTAGGAAATAGCTGAATGTCTGATACAAACCGAGTAAAAGAACTGTGAGTTTAGAGAAACATTCGCAATTTATTACATATATTTCTTTCGCTTAAACCGCTCTCAATTTTATCGCGTCTGTTTCAGAAGAAAAACACGAACAAATACGCGTATACACAGGGTGCCCGTAGCATCGAGCACTCGCTTCGGCGGTGGATTCTGCACGTGAAAACAATGAAAAAGTTGGTACAAACACGTGCTCTGTTTGACCCTGTTTTCCAGTTCTAGCGAGTTTTACGTTGGAATAATTCGCCCGTTGACAGTATCGAAATACTTGGCGAGAGAATCGAACGAGGAAAACGAGAACGATAGCTGGAAAAATGGAAAGGAGAAGGCGGTCGATGGCAAGGTAGTTTTTTGACCACTCCTTGTGCAGGTATGCAGATACATCGTGTTGAAGGAGAAATTTACCAGAATTGGAAAACGAGATCAAATTTTCGTTGTTTCCTCGCGCAGAATCGATCGCCAAAACGAATCTCCGACGCTACCACCCTGTATTTACCGTAAATAAATGATAAAATGCGCGGGAAATGAAAGGAAATTGCGGTATGAGAATTAGTGGAATAGTTTAACCAATAATTATAACCAGCAATAATAATCGATAATAAGATTTAGCGATGGTCTTCTGTTCGAACAACGATCGCCTCTTCGTCGATGATCTTTGTCATAAAAATGAAAGAAGCAGTTGGTATATCTAATGCCAGCGTAAAACCGCCGATTTCTGACGCCGAAAGCGTTAGAAACGCTAAAAGCACGAAGGTTGCGAAAATAGGTTTCGAGATGATGACAGTGACAATACCGTAATCGTTATGGCGGCAGATTCGAACGCTACAGGTGAAATTTAATATATCGCGTTTAAGGGAAGGACAGGGACGTCTTTGCGCGAGCTTAATTACCTTCAGTGGCCTGGAAGCTTCCGGAACTCGCGGAAATTCACTATCAACGCGTCGCAGAGCCGTTCGCGCCTGTTTCTCTTTCTCCAACCCCTTCCCAAAAGCCTTTAGCCAGCCCCGTCTGACGCGGCCGCGCGGCCTCGAAACATAATTAAAATTTTCTAATTAAGAATTTCGATAAGGAAGCGCTCCGGCTGGTGAAAGGAAGGCGCTTTGCTGTCACGAGACCGCCTTATTTTCCCTCTATAACCATCCCCTTATCGTCGACCTGTTCTCGCTGTACTATCCACGCTGCTTAATATCGGAGATGCAACCCCCTTCTGTGTTTACTGAATTAACGAATCCCTGCCTCCGACATTCCCCCCTCCACACCGAAGAAGAATCCTCAAAGGGCGTGGTATCAGCCTTCTTTCGTTGCTTACTCGCGAAATCGAAACGTTTTCCTTAGTTATTTCACGGTGAATGGCGGATTATGGTGGTATTACGGGCTGGTTGCGCAGCACCGATATTTTTCAACTTTTACATGATAAATTCGATACAGTGTTCGAGATGCGTTCATAGTATAGAAAGATGCTGCTCGAACACGATGTTAAAACCATACCGCTCTTTCCAGTAGTCGTATTATAGACGACTGTTGGGCCCAAGTTGCATCCTCCGATTATATTTGTAGAAAAAATTGATTTCCACGCATATCCAGCGCCTGGACACTTTGATCGAGATCTTTGGAATGTTGGACGATAATTTTGTGAATCTAGTATCGTTCGTGGGCCTTTGAACGATAATATTCCGGACCGAGATTTTTGATATTTCGAGATGGTAGTTTCACGAACTGAGATTTTTCGAGCTTTCCCTAAATTCTAATTCGCCGATAGAACGTTCAATTTAGAGTCTGCGAAGTTCGATTTTGCGTAGAATAGGCGACGGCACGCGTTAGGCTTCGCCTGAAATAACCGATCAACGACGATACGTTGACCACTCGTCGAACAAATTGTATCTCGCTATCCGTGACTATCCGCAACTCGGAAAATCTAAATTCCCAGCTGCCGCAAACATCACATGGCGAATGGATCGCACGAAGAAGCAGGGAAAAATCGATCTCCATCTGGCAAGCATCCCTCTGTCGGTCCACTCGACGCTGCACGTTGGTCGGTTTCCGGCGGTCGTTCGACGCTGGCTGAAGTCTCGGCCGGAATAACCGGGATTCCTGGCTGTGCAAGCTATGGAGTGGCCGATTCCAGGCTAACCTCGTTCGGTCTGCTAACTAAGCGGCGCGATCCTGTCGTGGATTCTCGTTTGGAAACTTAATCGGGCCGTATCGAGGATCTGCGTGTCGAAGAACGATCATCGAACCGTGGCCCTTCTCCAACCTAACGAATCACCGTGTTACCTTCCGCCGAGAGAGCACCCGGTTCTCGACATTTTCTCTCTCTCTGTCTGTGTGTGTACGTGTACTTACCACCGTACACCGCGTATTTTATCTAACAACGATGAGAATCGAGGAACGTGTTAGACACGAAACTGAACTCTTTCTCCTTTTTCGGGAAATTTATTGGAATTTTGTTGACACTGTAATTAAAAGGGTTGAACAGGTATCGAGGGTGCCTTGGTACAGTGGGTGCAGAAAGCACTCGCGCACCACCGCTGTGTTTATTTAACGCGACTGACCGTATGAAATTTGAAGAGAAACGCACTGCATCCACCGAATATTATAAATAGATATTCTACTTTCGATATCTTTTATATTAACCTCTTGTGTTATTAAATGGAATTTAAATTTCACACGAACGCGTAAAAATTCGCGGTCTGATAATCCTCGCGTTTACGACGGTTGATTAGATCCAGCGGTAATAAATTTCGCATCATTCGTGACTGGAAGGATTTGATGTCCGTTCGAACACGGCACTACCTCTGTATCTTCCTAACGACAACGTTTAATCGTAGCACGGATTTTTTACGACTTTCGCATACTTGCGGTGCAGGGTGGAGAGAAAGAAATCGCTGAATTATAGAAAGGGAACGTATCGAGGAAAGAATATCTCCTTTTGTTGCTGCAAGTTCGTTTCGATAATCGTTATTGCAGAGGGGGATGAGAACGAACGTAGCCGTGTTGCAGGTTCAAGACGAAGGCAGGAAAGAAAATAAGACGAGAGAGGAGAGGAAAAACTATTTCCACCGCGTTACGTC
This sequence comes from Bombus pascuorum, assembly GCF_905332965.1. Classification (NCBI taxonomy): domain Eukaryota; kingdom Metazoa; phylum Arthropoda; class Insecta; order Hymenoptera; family Apidae; genus Bombus; species Bombus pascuorum. The sequence continues at coordinate 7,359,282 of NC_083502.1, read as the reverse complement.
TTCTTTTGTGTCGTGCAAGTTTTTCAGAAGTGCTTTTTCCTATTGTTCGGACTCGCGGGCTCGAGGTAAAATCTCGCAGGAAAGAACAGATTTCGCCAACTTTGCCTCAACTCTATGGTTATCCACGATTGAATTCTTTACGCGTGCTCCACCTGGACTTATTCAATTATAAAACGTTTATTTAACGTAGCAAATTGCCTTCTCCCGCCGACGAGAGGTATTTCTGCCTCTGCGAGAATTTATTTATTTGAAATACCTTTCGTAACTTTTGATTCGGCTTCTTAAATATTTCGTTTTGCTATCCTTCGCAAATGTATCTTTGCCAAATTTCTCTCGCCGATCTTCGTTACTCTTTCGCTGAAAGTTGCCATGTTTATTCGGAAAGTTTATGAACGCGTAATCGCGGCAATTTAATATCGCAAAAATATATCCGAGTGTCGAGGAACATAAATATCTACGTTATCTTACGTACAACGTCGAGAAGAATTGGAAAAAAGGATTTTAATACGCATGTATATACGAGTAGCTGTAAAATCACAAATCCGATACTAAATCCGATGGTAAACGTTTCGAACTGCCGCTAGTTGGACCTCATCTGCCTAAATCGCGAACAACACGTAACAAATACTCGCAGAAACCGAGACAAACAACGCAAATGTTGGCCGAGTGGTTTCTGAAAGTTCAAGCCTTTTTTGCATGGAGTTTATTTCAGCGGGCTCTTAAGAATTTCAGCAATCTTACGTGAAATCTGTTTCGCTACCAATATCCATTTACGGTCTGCAGGTGTTTAGGTTTTTGCAGCCTCGAGTACGAGTTCGTTAACAGGCGCTTTGATCGACGATTGGTAGAACCGCTTATTCCAACGACAAGCAAATCGCTAATTAAACGGACGTCCCGCCGAAGATGGAACGAGATTATATTCGACGATCGTCCCAGAAGTCTGGTTAAACCCGCGGGCAACAGGTTCCGCGAGGTTTCTATGCGACGCAGCCTCCAATTCAATTCTGACAGATTGCAAATGCGATTGCAGTCGTGGCACGTGCCGCGTTATGACGTTCGACTTGTGCTGGAAATGGCGGCGATTCGCGGAAATCAACGACCATTGTCTCTGACTCGAATCCAATGAAATCGCAACGGGTTAAACGGTCATTCGTACTACGGTACGAGTACGGTAGAAGCGGAAAACGGTATGCATGATTCAATATGCATACCATCGGTAGTATATTTAAATGCGCGTACGTACATAGAAAAAGTAGAGAATTTTCCAAAGAAACTGAAAACGCAACTTTGAACGTGGAAGAATCCACGGAATGCACGTGATATACAACAACGTATAAAATATCGAAACTCTGATACTCGCCGTAACATTCGGTAAATAGATCGGCTGGATTTTTTGTAATTATATTGATAAAAATGCGAATTTGCATAAATATCCGCAGTCTAGTAACTATTATTTCATTATTATTCCGCAGAATTCTGATTACAATCGTCGATTCTCTTACCGAGCAACCTTCTTCCGCTTACCTTTCTTAAACCTTTCTTTAAATTCTAAGAAGGAGACTCGTTTGTAACTGCAGCAAACCACGATAAAAACGATTCTTTTGGTGAAAGATTGAACGAGGAACGTTCATCGAGTCTCAGCTTAGGAGAATTCTCGAATTATCCTGCGCTCTTCTCCATTAAACGTCGCAAGAACAGAGGGTGAAAGCTTGAGTGCATCTCGTAAAACATTCAACGATATTCAAAGACAATATCGAAAGCTCTTGCGCGGCCACTTGCCTCTTTTTCACCGCACTACCTTTCATGGAACTTTCATGTTGGGCAAAACGCGCCCAACTTAATCGCATTACTTTAACGAGAACCCCTTTTTACCCTGAGTCTTATTCGAACCCCTCTTCGATATTCCATCCCTTCGAATATTTCGATTAAGAGTAACGATCTATTAAGAGAGTAGATTTTCCAAAATAACTAGATTCCCCTGTCGAAATTTATTTTACGCTGTATTTTAGCTGTCCTTGGAAAACTTAATTCTAATCTACTCTGGAAATTGCTGTTTATATTCGGTATGTAGTATCTTGCGATTACGGCGTTTCATAATTTCGGAAATTCGTAGTTTGAGATTAGGTTGATTGGAATTTATCATCTTACAAACGCCTGGCTACGAAGTAATTTCGTACAGAGACGAGAATTAATTATTTATTTGTATTTGAAATTAATTTAGCATCTTTTGGCGGAAGAACTCGTCATTTCGGTCGTAATTTGATATCAGGAACTTTTAAATCTAGTTTGCAGCAAATTTTAAGAAAGCGAAACGTTTCCTTTTCAACTTTGTTGAATATTTCTATGCAACTGAAAAGTAGAATCAAGTAGAATAAGAATCGGAAGAAAAAGTCTGAGGATCGGAGCCAAGTTTTAAAACGAAAATCAGACTAGATTTACTAAAATTCAGAACTAACGATCCATACCCTGACTTCGCCCCCTATCCGAAGGACAGGAAGAAGCTGCTAGCGAAAGATGCCCGCAGGATTTCTCTAGTCTCAGGGGATGTTTCCTTCTTGCACCAACTATGTCCCTTACCAGAGGCAAGCAAACTGGAAGTCGAGTTAGTACGTATTTATAGAGCCGCGTTGTCCTTGCATCAATCTCTAAATTTGCGGACGTTCCGCTCGTTTTCTAAGTCCTGTGAATCCTTTGGTCTTCAAAGGACCAAGTTTGAAGTCTAAGAAGAGTCAAAGTTTCGAAGAAAACAAGAAAAGAAAAAGAAAAACTATAAAACTATAATTTCAAATTTTAAATGTCACCGATTCTAATTATCCTAAACTTTAAATTACGAGCTTAATCTAGGTAATTTTCAGTTTAAAAAGTCCCCGATTGCACGGTAGGAATATCATTATGATTACTACAAATTCGTGAATTTGCAAGTTTCGAACATTATTAGAGTTTATTAACCCTATAGAACAATACGCGTGAAGCAGCTACGTAGCTGAAAGATTACGTATTAATTATCGATAATTTTCTACTTTGAGAGCTTTCGCAATTACCCAAACGCCGTCTTAAAACTTTCAAAGAAGCTTCGGGTAAAAATTACTTTCATCGGAGTAAAGAAGAAGATCTTAGGTTGTTCGTTGCTCTATTGGATCGAGGATCTTTAAGGTTTAAACGCGAGCAAAACGTTCGTATCAGGGAAACGTTCCTGGACTTGGCTACGTGATTACTATAATCGAGCCTTTTGTTATTTTGCCTGGTTAGTTCATTTCGCGTTCGCGTAAGTCCTCTTTAAAGTAAATACCCGTGTACGTGTCCGTTTTGCAGTTGGATTAGATTCAGCCTTCGATTTAAAGCGAAAAACCTTCGCTCCGCGCTCTGCATCCTTACTGGCCGCTTAAAAGATCGATTAATCCTTTAAAATTAATCGATTAAAAATATATCCGTTCGATCGGTCACCAATACGAGAATTCGCTACTACTACTACTACTTTATCCACGCTTCGCGACTTTCGACGACTTCCTATTACATCTTCGTTTACATTCACGCGAGTCTTACAGCCTAAACGTCTCGTACCAGCTCGCTCTGCTAACGTAGCACATCTCTTTGCCACTGGCCAGTCGAGAATTTCTGATTCTACGTTTGGATGATTGCATTTAGTAGATAAGCTTAATTTCAGGGATCCGTGAGTGGAAATTAGATCGATCGGTAGGATAGTCAAATAACAGTCTCGCGAGAGGAATGTCCCGAGGATGTACGGTTAAGAGTGCAAGGCAGATAAGAACAACAGTTGTAAACCGCGTCGACTTTCATGGCCGGCAGGCTGGCGAATAATTTATTAGTAAATTGATTTGATTTAGTAGTTATGCGAAGGAACGAATAAACAGCTTACTCGTAATTGAAATACATATTTCATTCGAAGGTTTCGCGACTTTTCAGAGTCTGTCACGACGAGAATGAAATTGTGCAAGGAGATAAGTTAGTTTGGTATTTTATTTACTTTCTCTGAATTGCCATCGTAATTGGAAAATGGAACCGAGGAAATTGATGCGACTTTTTCAAATTGGCTGTTGGTAACAGCGATGGAATTTCAATACAGTCAGTTGTAGTTTCCATTTGCGTTACGTGCAGTAACCAATTCATTTAGAAGCAATAAAAGTCATAGCATTATTGCGTCGCAGTCTTTCAAATTGCTTAGACGACGATAAATAAATACCAAGTGAAGCGAGCGTGTTCCGAATGTGGAAACAAATTTTCGTCGTCGCGAGGAGTTCACGGGCGACCGAATCGGCAACAGGTACACCGAAACGAAATCGTTGTTTCGAATTGAACAAGAGGGAGAGGGCGTGTCAGAGAGAGAGAGGGAGAGGCGTTACGGTGGTCGAAACCGATGACTCGAATATTGGCTAAAAATGCAAATTGTCCCTCGTTCGAGCGCGCACCGCGCATCGGCTGTGAAGTAATTGAAAACACGCGTCATCTCCGGCTAGGACGAGGGGCCCCGGCGCATTGCTTCCGGTACCGCTCGACTTGCGCCCCGCTACTCTCTAAAATTGCGCCCAACTGCTCTCCAAAGATGACGTTTTCTGGTAGCCGTCCAACATACACGTCGTTGACCGCGGTTGTATAAACGCAATCCTATGCGTTTTATACACGATCTTCCATTCTCCGTGTAAGAGTATTAAACCGTCTGTGTATATCCATGCGTTTAACTTTGCTTTCGTAAGATTTTACGAAATGAAACGGACCGGTAGTAGGAGAAGGCAGGCGGGTGTCGTTAGCAGAGAACCGCGCTAAACGTCCGTGTGGCGTCATCGTTCATGCGTCACCGTCAGTATCCGTAATGCGGATACACCGATTGCCAATTAGCGGCTCGATGTCGATCGATCGTAAGCCACCGGCTGAGCACGGTCGACCGATCGCACTCGTTAACGACAACCTCGAAAGAACCCATCGTCTCGGATCAGAGAATTCTCAGGAATCTTCGCGATCATCCCCCGATTTCACGATCGAGCTTCGTCTCCCGAGAGACTAAGACACCCTATATCTAGGTTATCTTGCGATGGACGAGCTTGCAAAAGCAAATCGCTTGCTTTTTAAGGCTCGAATATGGATCGTGTACTTGTCCAATGAAATCAATAACTCGATAAGAAACGGAAACGCGGATCAGACTAACGTCTCGTTAGTGCACCATCCAGTTATAAACGGTCTCTCGAACGCAGCCTACAATTCGCCCGTATCATCAACATCGTAAACATCAAGGGGATTCTTGTCGGATCTCTCCTCTCTTCTTCGTTCCAATAAAAACAACGAAATGAACGCGCTAAACGTAGCGGTGACCTCGGTGGAAATAGACGAGAGAGCCACACTTTGCTCAAAGCGATAATTGCACGCGTTATTCCGCGTTAATACCAGCGGATAAAGCGTCCGTGACGCTTGTCCACGTCCTCTCCTTTTATTTCTGGCCGCGAGTTCCTCTTGCACCCTCTGTTTCCGCCGTGCACGCGGAGAAACGGGTCGCGTTTGATTAATTCTGCATCCAACCGTGGCTAATTCTCCGGCGATTAACTCCGAGCGAGGGGCGAAAAAAGAGGAAAAAACGAGAATGTGCGACGTGAGAATGGAAATGTCGAGCGTTCTCTGTTCTCTGTCTCTGTCTCTTTCTCTTTGCGACTTGTTGCAAACGATTCGTGAATGTGCGTGTGCGTTCGCGTGCTCGAATGATAAATGAACGCTTACTTGATTCGTTTTGAATGGAGGCTGGTTTCGAGGAAAGCAGCGACGTTATAGTTTGAGTTATAGTTATTATCGTAGAATAACTTACGGATCTCTGCACGGTAGTTGAAAGTTGAAATTTCGGTGAACGTGCTAGGGTTCGGCAACTATCGTCTATCGTTGAATGTCGAGTATTCTGTGATTTCGTATCTGTTAACTTTAGTCTATCAACAGCGGCTCGTACTTTTTCCAAGGGATTTTGTACCATGTTAACTCCGTAGACCGGAATCTTTCTCGAACAAGCAAATGGGAAAATTTTGTGGGTTTCTCGCAAAAGGGACAGGTGACAGACCTTTGGCTCTCTTCCTGAAACAAAGTTACAGGATAGCGGCAACATTAAGAATCAATTTAGAAGGCTTGAGAATGCCGTACGATACCTTTTACCCCCGATTACGGTTTGTGGTAACCGTAGAAACGTTTACGGAGCGAGGGCGGAGATTATAATATTTGTACCATTGTAATATTTATACTATTATCTAAAATTACGTATCTGAATGTAAAATTAAGGAAATCGAGCTTAGCATAAAGTAGAGCCGTTCAACTTGGTCTTTAAGAATCTCACGTAATCGCTGCGCCGATATAAAATAAAATTATAATTCTACGATATAAAACGATCACGCTTATGAAAAACACGCGATCAACTACAACGTGCAGATCGTACGAAGAACGGACCGAAACACACAGAGATTCGAGAACAAAGAAGTCGTCAAATCTACTTACCCCGTTTCCCAAATAAAATTGCGATCCTCGAGCCTGGAAGAAAAAAGGAGAATTAGCAACGCGCTCATCGACAATGCGCGCATCGGAACGTACAAAAGCTTGAACAGCAACAACGTCCGATATATCCGCGAGCAAAGCAAGATCCAGCGGTGCAACAACCGTGGAATACGGGGAATCGTGGCGCGTTTGGCTCGCAGCCACCCCTCGAGCTTCTTCATCCTGCCGACACTGGTCAAGCCTCGTTTTTCTTTCTCTTTCTTTTTATCTGTTTCTTCTTTTCTCTCTTTCCTTCTTTTTTTCTTTTTACGCGAACGGATATTTTATTCAGCGGCACTCGACCGGCTCACGGCTCTCGGCTCTCGCGGCCGTTTGATATCGCAGTCTCATTGCATAAAACCCGAGGCTTGCATAAAACAGCGGACCAGGCGTTTTCTCCAGGCACGACGGCTGCGAGAAAGACAGGATTCGCCTCCTCGTGGACAGGGGAGAAAGGAACTCGGTGGAAAAAATTCATCTGACGGAGGATTAAGCGACACGGGGAAGCTTCCGCGTGTCGAGTTGCCGGAGGGTGCGTAGCGATCGATGTGTCTGACGATTCTCACGCGTCCTTCATTTTCTTTTCTTCTTTATCGCATATTCTTGATGTTTGTTTATCGCTAGATTGCGATTCGTCTCGATAGAATTTCGTGGGTTTGCGAATAGAATCGAAGAAATGGTAGAAGCGGTACCTTCGACATTACTCGATGGCTTGTCCATTCAAACTGGCTCTACAGACAAGCGCGTTATTTGAAACGGCTAAACTCGATGCGCTTCTTTACCTCGCTTTAACCAGAGTCGTGCTCTCTGTGCTGTACTCTCGCGTCTTCGAATTTCCTATAATTATACGACGGTATTGGTGGAAATTCGCGTGTCTACGAATTGTTTTAATATACGAAAGATAAACAAAAAGAACGCTTTATCGACTTTAAGCTCTAACAATTTTGCATGTCGGAATACAACGGTGTTCCTCGACGATATTCGACCAACACAAGGCGCACGCACGAGTCTCCGGCCAACGATACGGTTTAACAACTCGTTTCATGACTTATCCCTGTCATTTGAGTCGCAATCTTGAACACCAGCACGATGGTTTAGGTTCGTAAATTAGATCTGTGTCGTGTGGCAGCGGTCGATCCGCGGGTTGGACCGAAGGACGAGAGGCGATGTCGAGGGTTGCTGTGCCACGAGGTTGCGGAGGGAAACGTTGTAACAGCACGATCCGTGGCGGCTTAACCGGTAAAGCCGAAGTAAGACCTTCAGCGAAATTTCTATTTCCGTGAACGTCGTGTTGCCGCGCTGTTTTAGTGGTTCAGGGACGAAATCATCCCGCCGCTGTTACACGACCACCCTCTTTCTTTTATCTCTCGAGTCGTTCAAACGCGACCAAGGCTCGTGGTAACTCGAGGACACGTGGATGTTTGTTTTCAGCGCCATTTTATCCGATTGGGTATTAGTAACGATGATATTTATGCGTCTCGAAGAGATCCAGTCCTATATGACCAGATAGTGGATAATGTAAGAGAAGTTCTTAAAAATCAGTCGCATTTGTCGCTGTTACACGCGAGTCCCCCGTTCAATTTGTAAATATCTTTGTACGGCAAAGCACTCCCTGGAACTTTAAAATCTTTAGTTTTGCTCTCGCGCTTCGACTTTTTGAATTTTAAAGTATCTTTTGGAAGACTGGGAAAAAACACGGCGAATAATATTTGTCGGCTGCAAAAAGCAGCTTCCTACGGTCTGGAAACGAGGTTGAGGATTTACAGCGGCGACGATCCCGGGAACGAACGAAACCGGTCTCTAAGTACACTTTAATTAGCCGGCGAGCAAACAATCAAGCTCCTAAGCCAGCGATTTACACGGGGAGGATGCGTGCGGATACGGAATTACCATCTCGATGCCAGAAGCGACTCGTTTCCAAGAAACCAGATTCCACTACCAACGATTTTCGCTATTGCGGCTATCAGCTGGCAACTCTCGAGAGCTCTCACGCTGCCTTATCTATTCTCGAATAGTAAATCCAATGGTACAGGGTAACTGTACCCAACGCGAACACCTGATGTTAAAAGCTTGCCAAAATGAGAAACACGCTGACATTGAAAGAGGGCAAAATTAATATTTCGATACCCTTACGTTGATAGATGTTGAAGCGATCGCCACTTCTAAGAAAACTCTACATCTTCGGTTTTCTCAAACGCTGAGGTCGTCGATAGCGCATAGACGAAAGAATGCGTCGATGACAGACCATAAGCGGTACACGTGCGACGTTGGCTTCAGGGTTCTTTTAGTCTCAGGGTAACATTGCTAGCGTGAGGATCTGGACCAGCTTACGTTGTATTCCACACTTTGTACTTTAATATTCACAATATATATGTACTTACAATACCTTACAATTTACCCACGCGTTTCTTTGATTCCGCATACATCGAATAACCTTAATAATAGATAATTACGTAGAAACAACGATCGGCTGGATTCAAGGATAAATTTCCAAGCGAAGCTAAAGCGTGAATACGTTTGTCTTCTAGTTCGAACGAAATATTTTACGCCGTTGTCGATTGATCTCGTCGGTTACTTGCTGAGATATAGCAGTGTTTCAGACCACAGGTGCTGTTTCACATTAGGTACACTTTATCGAGACTCTTTTAGCTGAAAATTTGTAAACATTTTCACCGTCGCCAAAAACAGAAAATAGTATCTGAGAGGATTATATTCTAACTCCAACTCGAATAATACTCGCCCTGTAAGCTTCCCAAATAATCTTTTATCGCGCTAATTTAATGGTATTTTTTCGTCTCTGTAATAATTCGTCGTTTACTTTTACCTTTCCAATTTTCTTTCACTTTCGTCGTGCTTAGCTAACGTTTTCTCTGTCTTTCTGTGTTCCAGGTAGGTCTAGTAAGCAATAAATTGATTTGTGTTCTGTGCACGAAGGGAACGTACGTGCGAAGATTCTAGACAGTATGATGATGGCAAACCTACCCCCCGTTATGCTGCCACCCCTTACCGACTATGGGATGCTGACTCCTACCCTCGGAATAAAGGTGAGTCGCCATCATCCAGTTTGGATTGGCAGCGTATCTTTCAAATTTCAACGAAATTACAAATTACAAATTTTAAAGAAATCTCTGTAGAATTCACAGAATATGGAAATTTCTGAAGAAACGCAAATTTATCGAACGTTATTGCCGAAACGTATACCTATTAATCCTTTCAGCGGTGAAATACGATATAGCACAAATATATTGCAGTACAAGAAGCCGTTTCTTTAAGACGTTAAATGTTAATATCTTTTTTGTCTACCGTATTTTAAAAATGGCAGAAACATTCGCGAAACGTATTTTATTTCTGCGAAATTTCTGTCCGTGTTTTTTACATCACGGCGTGAAACGATTTAACGTTAATATCGGATACGAATCATCGAATAAAATATCGTACAAACGTGCGATAAAAATGTTTCTCATTCAGCTGAAAGAATTTTCTGTTACGCGCAATACAAGGGAAAAAAAAAAGAGAAGTTCGCATCACAAGTACGAAGAAGGAATTAAAGGAAGCAAGTTTCGTTCGTGGAGCGAAACCGGTGTAAATTCTTTCCAAAACGATTCGTAGCGCTGAAAAATTATCTTAGAGCTTGCTCTCCAGATGTATTCCTTTTGAAAAACTGGTTGCCGCTGAAAGGGTTAATTAAACGTGAATTCGATCCGCGGAGCAAGAAATCGGTACGTGGCGGATGAACGTTCGATCGAACAAAAAGTATCGAAATACTAGAAAACGTTGAATTTGGATAAAAAGGATAAAGATGAGTCGGTGTCAGGGGTAAGTGAACCAACGTCGTACGCCCTTTCCGAGCTTTCTCTTGTCTCCTCAGTGATTATTTTCTTGTACAGCACCGTTGCCGAAAGCGTACTTGATGGCGTGTAGAGCTTGCTTCTTTTTCCACGTCGCGAGCACGTGACGCGTCATTTCCTTTTCCCTTTATTATTTCCGTGTTTTCTTGAGTTTTTCTATCAATGTGAAGAAGGCATGCTTTTGTCGTTGTTAAGATGTTTTTATACTATGTATATGTATGTATTCGTGCGTCTCGATGGTCGTACTTTGGCTGGATAATTTCCAACGTCTGGTAAGTGATGAAAACTTAATTGTACCAGGTTTTTCAGATGCCATTGTTATCGAAATGTTCGTACATATCCGCGAGACACCGTTCGAGGACGCGAGGAATAAATTATTACCTGTTGGAATAAAAATTCCAAATAATGCCAATTTTCTTCCATCTGTAGGATTTTAATCAATTTTTACTCTTGCTCTTCTCGATCGTGTAATTCGTCGCTCTTTCGCACTCTCTGACCGTTATACGCTTTTTCTGATGTTTTAATTCGGCAAATGGACGCACGCGTTAATGCAGAGAGATGTTGGAAGCATCGTTGGCGAAACCGATCGAGGCGTAAACCCGGTCGCAATCGTTCCATCCGAATTCCTATCACACTTTCGCGTTAACGGCCCCCGTTTCGAACCGAACTGTTTAATATTTACGGCTGGCTAGCTTTTACTGCAACTTTCAACCGATGTTACGGTCCCTTTTATTAGCAGAAACGTTTCGCTTTTTGTCCCGATTTTGATGCTCCATTTTTATCCAACGAACGCTTTAAATTCGCAGTGATGCGTTACGTAGCCTTATTAGATCGGCTAAATATAAGTTTGTTATATTACTAATTTGTACGAATTGGTTTTATAATTTCCTCTTCTTCTATTAGGAAATATTTAAACTAGTAGTACGAAATAAGTCGTTGAAAAATATGTGGAACATGCCACACTGAAATTTATAGGAAAATAGAAGAGGGATATTTGCAAATGAATGAAAAAGAATGAAGAATGACGTTGTTAAATGTCTGCGAACCACGGTATATTAATTAAAATTCCTCCGGAAATACTTGCGAGGAATCTACGTGGCTACCACTGATACCATATCTATCGATGTGTTGGTCGAGGACGCGACTAATTTACCGCGTGGTTTTGTGTCCTGAAAACACGAAAACAGGGAATTAATTTTCATATCGATCGAACCATTTAATTTCCATAAAATAATTCGTTCTTATTTGTATCTTCCAAATTTCCGCAGACGAATACCGCGAAACTTCCGAACGTCCAAAGTTTCTGCGTATTTGATAATCGGAGAACTTGCAAGTTCGAAAATTTCGAGATCTATAGATATCTGATATTTCGTGATCTTTTCAGGATCTGACGATATGAAAATTTGGAAACTCGTAAACTTGAAAATGAAATAGTCGCGGCACGAGGTCGCGCACGAAAATTCTAATTCGTGAAACGGGAATATCTAGATCCAAGTCGGTTTTCTAAAGCCGGTGCAGCGTTGCGATGCAACAGGTCTCGACTGCTGTCTGTGGCCATTCCGCGTCCGACAGAGGATCTGAATCGGTTCAGTGAGCTTATGGAACTTATTTCTGGTGACTTTGTGTCTATTAGGCTATTCAAAGGCCCTCTCTTAATCCTCTTTCACCCTCGCGCCCATTTCCATCCACATTTTCATGCACCTTTAAAAATTCTTTTGTTGTTTGCTTCGTGTCGACGATCACGCCAGGCCCTCTTTTGCTTCTTAAAGCATTCATTTTCTATACGATATTTTTCTCTCTTTGTTCTTCCTTCAGATTTTATGCCGCTTGTTTGACTTTCTTTCGTATACTGTTCGAGTCGAACGGTAATTTGTTTTGTAATAAATTTTAGTGTTTTTTTCATCCGATATAGATATTCTTTGCATAATTTAATCGTCACGTCTCTATCAGTATTTTATATTAGATTTAACAATGTTACAGGAATTCTGGGTTATTGAAATTTGGAAAATATTTGGTTAGTAGAGATAATTCGTTGATGTCTAAAGAGCAAAGGATACTTTTGTCGGTAATTGGTAATAGCGATTAAATTTCAGATTCTCCTTTTACATGGTAGAAGAAAAATTACTAAATGCAACGAGCCAAAAGATAATATCACTTACGAAATTCACGAGACACTAAAGACCATTTCCTGCGATCTGAAGCGCAATATCTCGCCCCTGCTACAGCGAGCGGCAACTAGTGGCGCGAAATTACAAACGATTTTCGCGCCCAAAGCGGCCATTCGGCAATTAAAGGGATTCACCGTGATTTTATCGTCGCCTGTTCCCGGACCGCGTGCCGTTTCAGCTCGATCGCGTTCTTTCGAAACGACCGGAGCTTTCTCACGGCGATAACCATTGCCGTTAGGCGAGTTTATAAAGGCTGGAATGCAAAACAGCGAATGCGACGCCTCGTTTCGTAGTTCGAGAACGAAACGGGCCTCTTCCGCGAAAACTGGACCTGTGAATCACGTTAAGACTCCGAATGTATCGCATTGGATCTCATTCCCCGCCTTTATGCAACATTTACCTAACTTTCCACTCAACTTTTCTTTCTTTGCCCTAGTTTTTATTTTCCGATTCGGTTGGACCGTGTGCTTTCAAAGTACTACTAGTTGGTTTGCGCAATGTAAAATACGTGGTATCGCCCGACCAATCTCTCACGTCACTTTCCTTTTAGGTAAATAATCGTGCGTTTATTTGTTTTTCCGATTTACCAATTAACCTCCACCTCTCTTTGTCGATAAAAATCGTGAAATTTTCACCTTCCAATGGAATTTTTCCTCGAACGTGTAATGTGTATTATCAATTTCCGTGTTTGCCAGTTTAACGTGTATTATTAATTTCCATGTTTACCATCGAACAGAGGAAATGGAAATAACGATTAAAAAGGAACGGAATTTTAATATAGAAACACCCTATCGATATGTCAGAATTTCCAAATTCGATTCCCTTTGAATATGAATCTGTCTCTTCGTACAAGCTGTCTCGTTTCGAACGAAACTTACCTTGTTTCGAGATTTCAATCCTGTACCCTGTATATCCTGACGAATTTTCCATTTTGAATGCGGCGAGGCTGTCCTTTGGATGGTAAAAGAGCACATAAAAAGATAAACGAACCGGGGGATACATCGTCAATTGACTGACTGTTAGACATTATTGGAGATGAAACGACGGTTGATCGAGTGTGATGGATTTCACACCTCTATTCACGCAAATAATTATCTTGCCTCGATAAAACGTGGGACGTAGGGTAAATGATTGCACATCTATCGGACCTTCTACCCATTAAAAATCATCGCTGGTAGCCACGGTGAAAAGAATATTACCGAAAATCGATTTCCTCCCGTGTATATTGCTTCAGAGGGACTCGAGGATCTTCTTTCAACTCGAAATTGAATTACGGAGAGACAGTTTGAAAATAGAGTACAATAATTTAAAGGAAGGCCTTGTTTGAGTTTCGAAGGTTGATCGAATGCTTTGTTCTATGAAAGAAACGAGAGAAGGAATATTGCAAAACTAGCGAGTATAATGAAATTAAGAATGCAGCATGCCACGTCTCGTCAAAAAAAGTAAAAAATAAAGAAAGAAGAAGACTACTAAAGGTCTACCTTGTTTTTAAGTTTAATGATTTCGTATGTTGGGATGATCGTAAGACGTACGTTGATTGTCTATCAAGAACCGTTATATTACGATATACGTATATAATACGATAGAAATTTTCTGTCAGAGGATCCAGTAGCACCGAGAACAGACGAAAGATCGAGAGGAGAATCGAACGTGTTCGGAGAAGAAAGATCGAAAGCGGAGAGAGGGCTTCCGGTTTTCAGGAGGACGTCTATGCCGCGGTATTATTTTTGCGAGGAAAATTCTGGGCGTGATGGCGCGACAAGGCTGATTTGAATTTTTCTCGATGCGCCCGCGGCTCTTCCCGGGACACGTCCCATTGAATATTCCATAAATAAATCGGCGTTTAATAGAAAATCGGCTGGGAACCGTCTCATCGCTCACTGTCATGCCGCGGCTCGCGCGCTATCTCAATAATATTCAGTTTATAAAGTTTCGATGGCGTCCTTATTACGCCGAGGAGACTGACTGCTCTCCCTTCTCCGTCTTCGCCCTCCTTAACACCGATTTATCCCGTAATTCTAGTTTATTAGCTATTTCTCGCCGACGAACAAGAGCGATAGTCGCGGCCGCGCGAAATTACTCTCCGATGGCATCTTCTTCGTTTAGAAATTTGCCGAATCCTCGAAAGCAAAGATCTCGGAGTGTATACCGGGAAAAGCTTCGTTTCGCTTAAATTTAGAAAGGAATTTATCGAAGATCTACTCGACGAACTAATTTCATTTCTTCTACAAAGAGCATTTATGAGAGAAGAAGACTCTGATTTAACAAAGTTCCTTGAAAAATTATTGCTCGTCGTTGGTTTCGTGATTTTCTACTGTACAAAAATTCCTCCTCTCCATAGAGCGTACAACAGCTCTAAAAATAGTCTAATTATAAAGGTGGGAGGAGAATTTCGTGCAAAGATAGATCGGAGACGATCAGCTTTGTCTCGATTCCCCCGCGAAGGGGAAGTCAGAGAGAAGAGGGTGAAAAGGGGGTGACAGCTTCTTCACAGGTGCACGCTGTAGCCAGTTAATTGAATCGCTTAATTAATTTTGTAGTCTTTAATTAAACGTAAGAAAAGACACTACGGGGAGCCGATAATTTTGATGGGATTGAGGATGCCGGAATTAGGAAAGAGGGCTGCTGATAACGCGTTTAATACTTGATCGTAAGCAGCGCGTCGTCGTCGGGCGAACCATCTCCAAGTTACTCACCGTCGAGGAATCCATTTTGCTTCTGCATATGTTACCGTTGATTTGGTAATTTAAGTTCGATGAGGGGAGGTGGTGCTGAATTTTTCATCCTAAGGCGACTAGAACCTCGTGTTATACTGGCTGGATATTTTACGCTTTATAGGGGCCGTAAGCTTCAGATTTAACACGTAAATGCATGATTCTTGTAGGAAGAACGATCGAAGAAGATATTGCGTGGCGAATAGTTGTCGGTTCGCGACTTTAAAATCGATTGCGCGATATAACGGGTTCAGCGAATACACGACGAGTAATGTGCGATGTGTTTAATTTGAACGTTTGAGTAACTTATCATTATATCTCGTCCGCGATCGATCGTGTGCCAGTCTAGAGTCTGAAACCCGTATCCTTCATCCTCTTCCACGAGGGTAGGATGCGTCGGATTCTGTCCCTGATAGATGACCGAGTGTCGACCGATCAGGAACTAGCTAATTATTGGTTCTCAGACAGTGGCATCGTCCACGAAAACATCGGCTTCAGGATATTGTGGAGTGGATCACGCGTCACAAAACTCAAGATAACGATACCTATCGCTCGCGTGGTGCCGGGACTAAGACTAGTTTACGATGCTATCGAGGTTTATTGCTATCGAGGTGCAGGAAGAAACTCTGTATTATCCTCGGTTAACCTTAAAGTCGGAAGTTCTTCCAGCTATAAACGACGCTAAATGAAAGCGAATGATAACAATACGCGAATAAAATAAAATTGGAAAATATCTGCGAAGCGTGGTAAACTCGGTTCAAGCCGTCTATGCGTAACACCTTAACAAAAACAGTAGCGACGCGACGAGAAAAGAAAAAGAAAGTTAAAAGAAAAGAAAATTTTTAATCGTGCAATTAGTTGCACGTGCGTATGAAAAAGCGGTGTCGCCAATTCGCTTCAAGGATCCATTTCCACGTCTCATTGAAGGGAAATCGTCATTCCGGTGAGGAATGTAATTAAAAAAAGCGCGGCTTAGAATGAAAACGAAGCAGCAACGGGCATTGTGAGCTTTCCGAAACGGCTGTAGAAAGCGGTAGATGGCCGTAGGTGGTGTACGGCGTGTACATAGCCGGAATGGTGGTAATGGGGGCTGTAGCCAAGCTGGCCAACCGAAATCCAGCGCGCCTAGGCCGAAACAAAGCGGAAAGCTTGTCCGTGCAAACAGCGAGCGGGCAGCCATTGCTCCGCGAAACTTTAACAATGGTTATTGTCTCGACACGGGTCTGTAACGGGCCTAATAAAATGCGCGGAAGCCGCCGGTGAAAAAAAGCGGCGGCAGCGGAAAAATCGGCTGGAGCGAAGTAGCTGGATGAAGTACAAGTCCGAGGCGAGAGAGGAGAGACGACCTGTGCCTCTCTCGTTACCGTTTCCAACACGCTTTCTCATGTTTTATACCGTGGAAGTTCCCCCTTGTTTGCCGCCGCTGCCATTCCCCCCGATTTTCGCGTGTTTTTCCTCGCGTTTCTCTTTTTTCCGGTTCTGTTTGGTTTTTGCAGAGTGCCTCGCGATCGGGCTAATGACTCGAGTCAGTGTTTTAGAGGAGTTGCGAGACAGTCGATCGTTTTGGTAGTTTTCCTAAAGGCTTTTCGATTTTCGGGGCAAGTTTTGGAGTAAATAGGAATTTACTTCTTATCCGCTGGATATAAAAGTAAATGCTCGACATTGTATATTTCATACGTTTTTCCGTATTACTTATATTCTGCGCATCTGTCTATTTTGAAATTTCCCCAAAAAGATAGTAGATGCGTAGTCCAACTATGAAATAAATTCAATCGTGTTGGATTCCTTTTTGTAGCCACTGTACAGTGTACACACTTACCGTTACACAATTTCGAAACTGGTGAAACTCGCCCCTAATGGCATTAGACAGCGTGGCTGAGGGCGGCGTGGAACGATATTGGTCGCCAGTGGCACGGTTCGGTTCTAATTTAGTTGATTCGCACGGTGCAGCGACAAAACGGATGGAAGAGGAGGGTGGTCGCGACAAAGAACTGATTCGAGATAACCGTGGTCGGGACGCGACGCGCCCTCGTTGGAAATCGAGAGCCCGTTTGCCTGGAAGTTAGCGTGCATTTTGCAAGATCTTCGGCCGAGTATTCGGCGCGCGTTCGCTGCGGGAGCGTGTGCATATTTCAATGGAACGAACGTTTCGTCGTGGAACGGCCCACCCCCGCTTTCTGTGCCCTGAACTCGAGGCATTTCGATGCCAGCCTTTGATTCGCTGCCTCGCATCGCGACGTCGCCGATGATCGAGCTTCCTGTGCTCGGGACAATCGCCGTTGTTTGATTTAGTTTGAAGTACGCGGTTGTGCGCGTCGTTTGACGTCGTGGAAATTCTTTTTGGTGGCCTTTAACTGGTTTGCCGTGGTTGAAAGCAACGTTAAATCAACGACGGTTAATGACAAAATTACAATTGTTTCGTGCGACGATAATTAGCGTTGTTCGATATAGTTCGAGATACGGGCTTCTTCGTCGTATCGGATGATGCTTATAGAAAATTTTTGCGCAGCTACTACTTTGTTTTTTGCAGTTGATAGTTACGATTCACGAGGATCGTACGACGAACGTTCTCTGCAGAAACGACCATGTTTGCTCCGGTTTAACGCGATGTATAGAAATGTAATTATGCGAAAGTACTGTAGGTAAATGTTAGTTGCTTTTTTGTAGTTGATGTTACCGATTGAAAAGCTATGATGAATGTATAATAATATCTTGTGTTGGGGCAGTGTGCGTTGTTCGATCAAGTTTGAAGTATGGAACTGTTTGCATCGTTTGATGCATCGTAGTACGTAATTATCTACGGCAGTTAATGTACCATTCGCTACGATATAACAGCAGTCAATAACTCTTTATACTCATCATCGATGATCGATACAGTTCGACGGAGGTCTTTATAGTAATCACTAGTGGTGTGATACTGAATTATGACTAGAAACAAATGACTGTGATCAAGAGTGATTAATAGCAGGTAATGAGAGGTAATAGGTGAGCGATGAATTACAGTCACGAACGATCGATGTTGAACAATAAGAAGGCAGATCGTTTATTCGTAATTAATAACGATGGCATTTCAACGATTTATAAAATCGGTGGTAATTGTAAATTTGAATGTTATCGGAAATTCAAAAAATGCTACGAGAGAAAGTTATCGGGAAAATGAAATATCAGACTTGTCCAGATTTCAAACGACGTCGATTTTTACGCTTTGTCAAACTTGAAAATTCTCTGGTCCACAAATTCGATACTCTTAAAAGCGAATCAACCACTTGCCAAAATATCCAACTTGGTCGTATTAATCCCTTCAAACCTTACCTGTTCAACCACCATTCCCCAAAGATACAAACTTCTTGTCCACCGGTTTCACGTCTCCGTTCACCTCCCCATTTTCTTCTCTGTTAAAAGCTCGACTCGCCGAAGCCAAACGTACCCAAATCGCGTCAAACTGCTCCCGCCGTGTCAAATATCTCGTAATACTGAATATCGAAAATATAGTACTCGTTATAATACTCGATAAATCAACGAGTTTTTGCTCGGATTCCGCTTCTTTATGCGTGGACACGAAGATACGCGTTTGTAAAAATATCTGGAATTTAACGATAATGTTACGCGCTGAGATAATTTACGAGATTAATTTATGACGAGGTTTGCACTCGCATCGTCGTATTTCAAAGCGATGATCATCCCGTTTCGAAGCTAGCCTATTTTCAAAGCTAGCATTTTTCTGTAGTTGTTGGAAGGTCTGGTTGGACGTCTTGCGATTTACCTTTTCCATGAAATTAACTTCCGCCGCTTCGAACAGCTTCGAAACGATGTTTCGGGCAACGACGACGACGACGACGACCTTGTCTGTAATTAAACTAATGGAAACCCAGCCGGAGCTTTTGTGCGAGTTGAGGGATGGTGTACAGAAGGGAGTACAAGCCGGAGGGGGTGAAAACGGGCAAACATCGGGACGCCAATCCATTGAAATTCGCGGGGCGACTGGGTCAGTTGAAAGCCGCGAAATTCCCCCAACGCGTACGCCCTGAAAAATCATAAAATTCCCTGGCAACCTTCTCTCCGTGCATTTTTAGTTTCTGCGTGTTGGTTTTTGTTTGACGTCTGAATTAACGAGCTGTAAATTCGTTTCGAATTTTGACTTATGGTTGGGATGACCGCTATCTTATATATTTTATTTGATTTTTGATTTTGATCATTTTTATCATATTTTATCAAGGGAGTATTATTATAGACAATATTACGAAATATCGTGGTATGTTAATTGCAAATTAATTTACACGAATTTCGATCTGTCGAGGAAAGCGATAAATATAAATAAAAGCAATATTTTTCGTTCGTTTCGACCATCGCGTATTTGTAGAAAGCCATTGATTTCCGGTGTCAGATTTTTTACCAAGCTCCTGGGCGAAAAAAAGAGAAACGGTTGAAGTATCCACTTCTCGAAACGCATCGGTGGTTACAACTCTTGACTAAAACAAGACACCACTCTGCAACTTTTTCCATAAAAGTCCAAAAAATCTTGGGTTTTTTTTCGTCGGTAGGTTTTTCTCGTGCAACTTTTATGCCGTTTCGATAGCCTTTATGGGCGTAGGAAGTGCAGAAAAATTGCAATTCGTCGTTACTATTAAAAATAAATATAAATAACCAGAAAAAAATTAATATTCGAAAAAACTTAAAAAACAATCTTCTCAACAAGATCATTGCACCGTAGTTAGTCGTTACCGCTGGTTAACTATCTTTTTGTAAGCTGCAGATCGGTAGGTGTTACGTGTACGATTTGAGACAATCGACCGTATTTGAAAAGTACAATGTGTAGTTGGAGAAGTAAGCGAAAAATATATATTGTATATATTACACTAGAGCAAGCTGTATTAAAACTGAATTTTTAAATCACCGTATCGAATCGCTAGACTGGATAATTATTTGTAGAGAGACGGGGATGGTATCCTTCAGGCTCGTTACGGCGAATGTTCGGAAACGTCTCGATCGAAAGTTTTTCACGGGTAAGGCTGCGCGCAGGTGGGAAATAATGGATTCAGTTGCTCGGGAGAGAGTGATTAATGGCTCCGCCGGAGCGTTTAAGATATAATTAATTAGTGGGTTAAGTAAGTTGTTCGACTTTAAACAGTTTTCAAGTTTTATTAGATCCACCAACCAGCATTTAGTTTAATGTATTCGTATTGACCGAAAGTTGTTTCGCGCAACGATTTATAATATTTTAAAGGATTTCCCCTTCGCTTTGCTTTGCTTTCAATGAGTCATTTACTAATGCCTTTTTAATCGCAAAGGTGCTAAGTATTTGTAGCTGCAGTGTAGAATATTTTATATATCTCAACATCTTCGAAAGTCCCCTTACGATACCTTATCTCAAGATGAGACTTTGTAGTTTAAAAAATATTGAAATTTGCATCGAATTTAACGAATATCCAAGTTCGAATACGTTAACAATTTTCAGTTACTATTTGTTTATTCTTCGACGCGTGTCACTGCAACGTTTTCACGCAATCGTTTTTACCGCTTCATATATATAGACTGTGGATTTTTATACAATTACGAGAAATTCGAAGGTGCCAATTTCTATGTGTAGAATGCACGTAATGTGCAAAAGTATACACGGTGTCTCAACTAATTTGATCACCTCGAATAACTTTTAAAGTACACGTTTTGTGAACAACTTTATCACATTGTACGAGTTGCATGGTTCGAGTGTACACTTTGTGCGATGCATGCATCTTTTTTTTAAGTGGACACCTTCCGGAGATTTCAGGACCAACTTCGTTTGTTTTCAAACGGAATACTATGTCCTTTTTGTCAAAATAATATTGTGAGTAAAAACGTATTGACATTTATTATTCCTAATCCTAATAGTTGAGGAATGATTTTGCTTAGTTTCTTGAAAATTGACTTTACGTAACGTCAAGTTGAAGATTCGATATCGTCGTAGATTTCCGTAATTTTCTCGTACAACGCATACGTTAAGAGTTGTTCGAGCTGATCGAGTTGGCAGAAACACCTTGTGTAAAATATTCAAAGTACCGCTGTAATACAGTTCTCCGAATTCTATTAATAAAATCCAACCTTTTATTTGTTCGTACGTATTTACAAAAATATAAAATGCGCTGTAGAAAAAGGAGGGAAATTATATACGGAAAAAGTAGCAGAGAGGATCGCGTATATTCGATGAACGATAACAAGAAGGTTGGAGGTCGGAAGTGTGCGTCGTTCGATAGACATTACCGGGTACGATCTTGGAAAATGGCGAAATCGCGGTGCCCCGCCGTTGGCAAATGGAAAACGAATCCCTCGTACGATTTTAGTGCGCCACGTGCTTCGTAGACATCCTCTTTCGATTGCATCGTCGCGTTCTCCTCTTTCTGCAACCGGTGGTAAAGAGTCGAAGCGTAACAAAAGCCTCTGGAATCCTGCGAGCCTTCCTGATAATATCGAGATCTAGCGATTCGTCTAGGGCATTCTGGACATCAACGCTTAGTTGATATTCTTTGCGTCTTTCGTATTGGTTTTTGAGCATAGGTACAGCAATTTATAGGCTTCTACGATGAGCTTCAAGGAATTTCTTCATTATCCGTATTAACAATTATCCTAATTAATGCACTGATAATAATGCGACTAAGGTAGAAACGAGAGAGAGAATGCTTAAAGCGCGTTGATTATGAAATTCATATTAAACTCCGGATTGAGCCGCGGGAATTGAATTTTTCCACGGGAGAATCAGGCTCGCGTGACGGGATAGGGGTGTGGTGCACGCTTTAAAATTCGCCTATCACGGTGTCTACGACGGGAGAGCAACATCGCCCCGGGACGTCTTTCCGCGGTGGAAAAACACGGAGCAAACCGAATTAACGCTGCCGCGCTGAGCAAACTTTGTTCGCCATGTTGCCCGTCAACCGCGCCGAAAATTTGATCAGCCTGGCGGCCGCGCGCGCTCTGGCGTCAAGCCTTTCTCCAACGAGGCCACGCTTTCGCTCGTGACAACCGAAGCTCCGCTTCTAATACGCTTTCCCATCCAGGCGACTGTTTTAATCGCGATTTTTTAGATTTCGACGGTAGTCGAATGAAACAATCGTCGAACAAAAAGTCGGAGCGCTTTTAGATGGCGTTGATTAGGATTTGCTTCGATAACAGACTTCCGTTGACCATATTTTTTCGGGCGAATATTTTTGGTGTTATTTCAATGGAGAAACAGAAAACAGGACGTTTCATTAACGATGGGTACATTGAAAATTCGGCCAATCGGACAATAAGGGGTTAAACAGTTATTAAACTGCTCATTTTGTCTCCGATTGGACGCGAGAGGAGCGAAATCGCGTGCGCAGGCTTTCGACAAGAGCAGGACACAAGTGCGTCGACAAGCGTGTGTGACGGGGTGGTTCGAGGGTATCGCTCAATCGCATCCTTAATTAGCGTACTCAATTAAGCACAAGCGCGACAGACTGCGCAACGAACGCGACAGTTTTTTGCGTTTAGACTGTGTCAGAGAATCGAATTACCGACAATTATACAGCTGCTCTGTCCGAATTGTTCGCCGTCGTCCGATCAAACTAGAAAGGGAGAAAAGGTGTATAGAAAGAGAAAGTAACGGAGAAAGGTACCTACGCTTTGAACTAATCCCTTTTCACAAGTTTCAAAATATGCATGCCATGTATGCAATTTAAATTCACTAATTTCTCAATTTAATAATATTATTATTCGATAAATTATTGTGCAAGATTATTTGAATAAAATTTACCGCATGCATATACACTTGGACAAGTTATAAATCAGAATATTATTTAAAGAAGAAACAAAAGTTGTAAATATACTGTATAATTTAACCAGATTAAAGCGTTTGATTAATGTATCGAGCTTGTACTTGCCTGTCTCCGCTTTATTTTTCATGAACCTTCTTTTCATTAATTTCTCAATGTTTCGTCAAACTTGTTCTACGAACGATGTCGTCTATAAATATTTCTTTAAACATCTGTATTCATAAAGAATTGGAAAGAATAGCACGGAAATTAACGAAGTAGATGTTAAGCGAACAAATGAATATTTATGGAAGTATTGTTTCGTAAAAAATTTGAAAGGAATATGAGAAAAATTAATTCGATAAAGGTAAATGAAAGGTGGAGCGAAAATATTGGGCACATTTTGGTCGAATCGATTTTCGAAAATGAAATCTGGAAGCAAGATACAATGAGCCTGTCCGTCGCACACTTTAATCCTCCATTGTAATACGAAATTCACAAGAAACGACAAAGGACCTTTCTTCCTGGTCTATAAATTTAATCGGCTTCCGGTTTATCGGCTCCAGCCTTCGATCACGAAAGAAATCTCTCCCCCTCGATTTCTTCCTTCATCTACCGTAGAAAAAGGAACTTTGCTCTCGACAGTCACAAATATAGTTCTTTTTGCCTTCTCACGGTGGTTAACTTTGTAATTAAATTTGTAGTTTAAGGAAAAATCAGAGCATAAACGAAAAAGTTAAATATTCTCGTACGTTACTTTCCAAAAATATGGAAATGTTAGGTTATAAAATGCAAAGAAAAATTCGATACTCTCCTGTCAGAAATTCACTAATTTCCTATAAAAAAAAAAAAAAAGTAGCCAGACACCGAAATATTCAAACACGGCACTAACAAAAATTTAGTAGTTTCCCATAAGAAATAGCCAGATTGAAAACTATAGTACGAATAAAAATTCGATATTTTGCTATCAAGAAATATTATCTAAACCACAAAATACAAAAATCCGATATCTTCCCATAGGAAGTAACCAAACGTGGAAAACGTCACCGAATTACAGGAAACGTATCAGTTTCGATTACCCGAAGCAACTAGGGACATTCAACCCCCTAATCGATTCTTTTTCCTCGTTTCCAGCGAGTCTCCAGCAGGTTACCATTCGATTTCGCGTTCCTTAACCCCGCGAAAATTAAGCAAACTGCCGCATTTCCCCAGCTCCATTAATCTCGGCCCACGGTTTATTTGGTCACTCGGTTCTCCAGTTGTTCCTCCGACGTTTTACTTTAATCCGATGTTCAACGTTGCTCCTCGTCTATTTCGAAATTCTCGATCTTCGCCGAAAGAGATAGCACGCACCTGCTCGACTTTAAATTGCGTTTTTAAATCGTTGATTTAAGAATGTCCTAATTTCCATTTGCATTTTGTTTGTGAAATTCTATTACTTGAAGAATTTTAGTGGTTTGGTAGGGCTTTTTAGTTTAGAAGTTGGATTGTCGAGGAAGGGTATTTGTATTTTAATTTGCGGCACGAGGAATATGTCTTCAGTAAGGTAAAAAGGATATAATTTTTTGCTGCTTTTCTTTGGAGATAAGTAATCTTTCACCGATATCACCTACTTATCACATTCGACATTGCAAATGTACTACTTATCGTATATTTAATAATCCTTTTACAATATATATATATATATCGTATATATTACATATCAAAATAGATCACGCGAAATTGTTTCGGGTTGTAACATCGTCGCTACCAGTGTAGATAGAGAAAAATGTCAAAAGAAGAAAGCCGAATGATTCGAACGGTACTACGTTCGTAGGATCGTGTTTCTTTTCTTTTTACCGTGCAATGGCGTATATTCGATCAACGATCGCATGATTTTTTCCATTAGAGATGCATATTGTTCTTTTACGTAGATGGATTGTTCTCGTCGTTCCACGTAGAAAAGTATTGAAGCGAGATGGTAAAAAATTATTATTGGTTATTCACTCCCAGTCATCCGTCATCTTGGACTCTATTGTCACATCTCTTCGCTTCGAAGGTATCCGAAACACATCCTCGAGAGCCTTAGGATTCGTGGTACGTTGTTCCTCTGATTTCACCCAGCCTTTGACGATTAGATTATTACACCGGTCGTTAGTCAAGCTCCATTTGGAATACGCATCGTCAATCTGGTCCCCTTACCTTATGAAACACGCGATGCTTCTCGAGATAATTCAACGTTCAATTTCTGCACGCAGTCGTCCACACTGCCCTGTGAGCAGAACCTACGTACCACTATTATCGACCAATAACGTCGTTAGTCGATCCAAGGTCTCTGGTGGAGCGTAGATTGATCGGTGATTCGTGTTTGCCGCGTAGAAGGTTCGCATATTCTTGCATCGATCAATCTTAATGCGCCATTTTAGGAAACCGTTACTATTTCAATGTCACGCTCACAAGTCTGCATATTTTCATCTGGATATCCTAAATCTCTGATATTTCCTGTCGAGCTAAGTTTCCGGACCGCGTAGATCTCTTCTCCATCAGCGACGTGTCGTTCGAGCGAGTGGTCTTTATTCCAAATTTTCCGCGTAGCTGTTCTTCTTCGTCTATATTTTGCAACACTTTTAATTTTTCTCAGCATCCGTATCCGGTGACTACCGGTCGTTGCAAATGCGTGTATTCTAATAGACTCACTCTCGTACACGAACGAGTCGATGAATAAATTGTGTCGTATGTAACTACGCGAAGCGAAAGCTTCGAGAGGATCGACAATGTATATCCGGTACGAAACCATGCAAACAGGTTCTTTTTTGTCGACGAAATTCTACTTGCCACAAATCTATTTGCCCGTCGTCCACAAATCACCAGTTCCCGATCCTCTCGCTAATCCCTCGGACTAGCGGAAAGGTCGTGGAAGAAAGGGATTTCCGTTTCGATACCGGTTCACCATGAATTTTCCTTCTTGTTATGGATCCTCCGTTGTGCTGTAACTCTTCTTTCGTAGATTGCACTCTCGGCTTTTGTCCCCGCTTCCCTCCACTTTTCTAGCTTCCTTCGGGTTAGGCAATTCTTGACAAGTGGTTACAAGGAAATTGAACGCGTCGAATCTTCTATCATATTTCGCTTTAAACAAAATAGCTGACGTGGATGTCAAAATGTCAGTGCCAGAGTTCGAAGAGTATTGAATATATTTGAAGAACTTAAGAAGGAAGTGAAAAATTAAGAACTCGAAGAATATAAGAAATTCTATAATATCTATAGAAACAAAAAAAAAAAAAAAAAAAAAAAAATTATTCCAAGAGTATTCTCTGATCTAGAAAAGTTTCAAGCATGTTCTCTGATATGGAAACATCAAAATTTCAAGAGTGTTCTATATAACATACAAAAGAAGGAATAGAATATTCCGAGGAGAAAAGGCAATCGACCGTGGCCGAAAAATCCTCGATATTCAACCTCCGGTGGCCGCAGACGACGTCCAAGTGGCGATCGGTCTACGGAGAATTGGCTGGAACGAGAGGGATCGTCCTGATCGACCGTCGAACTCTGGAATACGCCCGAGCATTCGGGTTCCTTGGGGACACGCGGACCCGGTGACGAGCTTTAAATAAATAAAGAGCTCGAGAAGGGGGAAAGACGCGGCGGCAGGACGAATGGTAGTAGATCTAGGGGACCGGCATCCAGGGAGCCATGCATCAAGTCCTATTACCCTTCGCAGCCTAACTGCCTAGATGTAACCGAAATTCAGGAAAATGAGTTCGCCTTCTCGATTAGTAAATATCTCATTGGATCTTTGTGAAATCAACGAGCTGGAATGATAAACGATGCGAGTAACGTAACAGTTAATATGGAAAAGTTTTTTTTTTTTTGCTTGAGAAATATCCTTACGAACATATTACGAGCATTGTACGTAAACATTTTGACCAATCGTTATTAGCAGATCGTGGATTTCTGTGCGAATTTATATTTTTATAAATCTAATTAAACGAACAGAATGTAAGTAAAAGTAAGAAAAAGCGACATAGAAGACATCTTACGATGAGACACGAATTATCACGAATTTCCCAGTTGAGCAGACGATTAGTTCCTGGGATATAGGAGGTGAAAAGTGTGAAAATTTTAATAGTTTAATAAATTAAGTTAATAGTTTAAGAAATTGTTGTCAGAGGCTTCGCCGACTGCCGCGAAAGACAAACTTGAATTTAGATCTTCGTATGTCAAAAAGTATTCATAGAACTTTCGTCTAACGTTCCTAACGTAAAAGGGTATAAAGTAAATTGTGAAAACTAAAGCGATGTTCACAGTTTTAATAATAATCGTTTTATCATAGTGGAAAGCGTCACCGCATTTTCATACTTTTCCACGAGGTTGAAACCGGATGAGCATCAATCGCGGAATATTACTGCACATACGAAAGTGGTGGCCCAACTGTTGGCTGTTACAGTCGCTTTACGACAGTTGTATGGTTTCTTGGATATGACCAATATCATGGGATTCGGAAATCCAATCCTGATGTATGTAATTATCCATCGCCGTTCCCAAGGATCGATATCAAGAGAAATAAGTCGCCGTAGTAAGAATTTTCTGAAATGTATCATCCACCATATCGGATCGAACGCGAAAAAGAATTTTGAACTGACGCGTCAACGAATTTTCACGTGTTTCGCTTGAAAATTTGTAATTCCGAAAAGTATCACTCGACACAATATTCCTCGTTATTTCGTCCATCGAATATTATACTAGTTACTAGACTTTCGATATTTTGAATGCCTTTGCATATTATGTGCATCTTGCGTATTTTGTAATTTTTAATTTCCCGTAGATCCATAGAAATCCGCTCTTCGTTAATCGTCATAGAGATCCACAGTGTATTAATTATCATAGAAATCCAAGAAATGTAAATGCAGGTAAGGATACTCGAGGCGTAATGCAACTCGTGAACAATAAACCAACAATCGTACGAAGATTGAAGTTATTCCCATCTCATGCAAGACACAAACCTGACTCTGTAATATATTAATTTATAACAGAGATATCGTGTATATACGTCGCACTCCTAGGTGAATTAGGAACTTGTCAATTTAAACGGCACGCAGCAGGCGAATAATGGTAGAATGGATTAATTTCATTTGAAACGCTGTTTCTCTTGCTGTTCCGAATTAGTTCCAGCGATACGTATTAAAACGCTATTGTTAATGACATTTTCTAGTCTTTCCCTTTTGATTCATTTTCGGTTTTTAACGACGAATTACCACCTAGTTAAATTTCAAACTGACGTTTGATCGATGTGGTGAAATTCAACTATTTAACCGAAACTATAACACGTTGCACTAATTATAAAATACTGCTCTTATATTAATTATATACGTGTAGTAATTATAACTTCGTTAACACCTGCCTCGCCAATATGCGTATTGAACGAGTAAAACATGATATTTTGTTTTCAAATATTTTCATGCACTTTTATAAACTTGAAGCAATTTTCAGCACTGCTCCTACGTTTTATCAACTTTTCGAGCGATCGGTGTTCAAGTAATCTTCTTTCTCGCGTCTTTTTTTTCGCAATTTAACGTTTCATTTTCCCCGTATTTACTTCTATGTACCTAATAGTCACGAACTTTGATGAAATTTCTAAATGGTTCGTATTGCACACACGACGTATTCACGAAAGGTGTCCACGAGTGTGCAAATACTTTCGTCATCGTTATGAAGCGCTGTCGTCCAGCAACAAGACGAATAAACGACGTGGAAAGAAAGTAAGATCTAAAGCCTCCCTTCTTGATCATCCATCATCGTAAACCGAGTCTCGTTTTTATCGCGTTTCCGCGAAACTTTCTCGCTGGTTGCGGTTCCCTTGGTCTTTCGTCCGGAATTCGAGTTTGCCGCGCGTCGCGTGACCATGCTGCCGGCGATAAAAATCGCGTTAGATCGTATGCGACGAACGAAGGGCGACAGCTTCGTTGCGTGAGACCGGTCGATGGATGTTTTCCTTTCCTCTTTTCACTTTTACGAACCGTGAAAATCTCGCGTCGCATGCGTCGCTGCAATCTGCCTAAAGATCGTGAAACGCTATCGTAGATGAACGTTAAGGCGAATATAAGACTCTTGCATCCGATTAAATCCGAAAAATTTCTTAGCGTGAAATTGCACTATTTGAAGAAATATGTAGCTAGATTTTCTTTTTTCTACGAGCTTGCATAGTATGTTATCGATGATGAATAACTCTGGTCCAGTGCTAAACTGTAATAAATCGTGATTTTCTTACGAAGAATCTAGTTTCTGATTTTTCATTTGTCGAAGTACATGTTTTTTCTCCAACTTTGATAATTCAATTTGTTATATCGTCTTAAACCAGCGATTTCGGTACTCCGGTAATTATTTAGACGTAATTTCTTCGTCTCGTAAAATAATCGTTTACGTAGCTAAACATTTTTAAAAGATCAAGCTACCGTGTTACGTCAAGCTTGATATTCTCATGTAGAGAAAATACTTTTACAGTGTCTTGTAATTTCATACGCGTATATTACAAGACGATGCCTTACTGGAATAGAATCTTAGTTGGCTGAAAATAATCTTCATTTGCTCTCTTTAAAAAGCAAAGGAAATTCTTTTTCTTGACTACTGTCACAACACACCGCTATAATCTATCTGGAAGCTAACAATAGAGTATCGAATACTGAGAACATTAAGAAAGACGATAGCCAATCTCTGTTTCGATCGATTTTGCCGATGGTCGGTTCCGGGGGACGCCAGTCACCGGCTTGGAATTGTGTAACAGCGATTTGTCCACGTTTAGCGGCGTCGTTATCGTGGCATCGGTCGTGCATAATTCTGTTTGAACGAATCATTATTGCGGTCATCCGTACATACGTGCCGGTAAATCCATTTACGGTCGCAGCTGTCGATTGTTCCACGTGTTAAATTACGAAGGATGATTGATGTCGTGCCATGGACCAAACGGTGTTTTAAAGGCGCGTCGAAACAAACGTCGATAAAAATGGCACATCGTTCGTCCAAATATCTCGTTTAACGTTCGAGTAACATCTAAGAGGTTCGATCCTCTTCTAAATTGGTCGGCGAAGAAGTTCCGAAATGTTTCAAAGTATCTAAAAACTGTGATTCGTAGGAAATAATGTCTCTATAAAATGTTGTATATACATAATTTAGAGTTTGTTTAGTAATGTATTGGGTCAAACTTGAAGCTATTAGGTGTGTAGTCGAATATTGAATTCTCTACTTGCGCGGTCGAAAGTCTCGCTGGAAGAGTATAAAAACACCCTAGAATAAAATTATAAAATATCAAAAATGATATTTTCTCCCTCCCTCTCCCTCTCTTTCTCTCTCTCTCTCTGCGGACCTAATTCTCGAAAGTCGTTTCCAATCCTCGAAATCAAGCTGTATCGACGCAACGCGAGTAAAGGAATTTCTCACGACGAACAATTTTCCCAGAAGACGCTGGAAATCCCGGAGAAACGTGACCCAGCCCGAAAGTCTCCCGTTCCAAAGACGAATCTATCACGGGAGTGAAAATCCTGTGGGCTGTGCGCCGCGAACGGTGCGATTACACAAATTATAGCGAAGGGCGGGGTCGTCTCGCCGCGGAGTAAGTTAAATAGGATTCCTAGGGACATTTCGATCTGCCGATTTCGCGGATCCTCTTTAGCTGGCAGTCTCCACCGAGCTAATCCCCGACGTATGTCGCGATTTCGCGATCTGCATACTGCTTAGCCCCGCCCGGAGTAATTTCCCGGGGACTTAGGCTCGGTTCTCAACGGCTGACGCCGCGCACGAAACGGTTTGCCCAACGTATTAAGTCGTTGCCGCGCGCCGGGATTAACGATCGACTCGCGATTTCGTTTGCACTTAACCCGCGTGTGAGCTGGAATTAGATCCGGATTTCGTGCCTTTCAGAAATCTCACTGTCGAAAGGAAAATATTGAGAAATTACATACGAACTAGATGGCGAAGCGTGAAATTTTCCAAAAATCGTACCAGGACTAGACTTATCGTCTATCTCTGTATCGCGTGTGAAAAAAGAAAGAGAATGCGGTACTTTAAGGGCTGATGATACTCGGCGAGTGGAGCAAGAAGTATGCAATCGACATAGGCCCTGCGATCAATCCTGTCGACGTAAAATCGATCGTTATCATTTACGAACATTCGATGTCGCGAGTCAGTTTCTTCTTTGAACGCAAACAAAGAGATCGATTCGATAGTACGTCAGCTCAAGATTGGGGAAATTGTAAATTGCCTAGTGAAAATTTTCTCAGCGCAAAATCGCACCATTCGAAGAAATATACTAAACTAAATTGTGATTTTCTTAGGAAGAACCTAATTTCTGATTTTTAATTTACCGAGGTACATTTTTCCTCCATCTGATATTCGATTCTTTAATAATTTAATTTGTTATATCGTCTTAACCAGCGACTTCGGTGATATATTTCATGAAATAATCATTTACGTAGCTAAACTGCAGGTGGTTAATTTCCTCGTTAAATTTTCGCCAAAACGAAGGGAAACGTTTTAAAAAATCAAGTTACCGTGCTGCTCCAAGGTTTGATATTCTCATGTAGAGAAATACTTTTACAGTGTCTTGTAATTTTATACACGTATATATCCAAATATGCGCTAATGACGTAGGAAAACTTGGTAAAGTTTTTTTGATAAGCTTCCCCTGTACAGAGTTGAATACGTGATATACGAGCTAAAGGATTTAATTTTATGGCTTGAAATGTCTGTTTTTTTTTTGCCGAATTACCGTATGCGAATGCAACAATTTTTCAGTATTTTTAAGTTATTTCTCCTGGCTGTTGGATGAATTTTTGTGAAATGTTAGATCTTGTCATATTATATTTTTCACCACGTATTCGTATAAGGATTGACAATCTTTTGCAACGTATTACGTTCTTATATTATTACCGACCACTGGTCTGCGGATTTTTATGCAAATTCATATTTTCGTGAATACGGTAGAGGGAGTAGGACCTAGGCGGAAATTTGATTTACTTATTAAGCATTATAAAGAGGTATACTTTGAATATTTTATACGTTTTTGCGTCTATGCGGCCTTGTATCTTTAAATTTCTCATGATTGCATAAAAATCCACAGTCTACCGATCGCATTATACGTATATTCTAATATTTTGTAAAAAATTAGTCAGTTCGCTTGACGGCTGTATTCACGCTGTATGTTCTTGCGATTGCACGCAGCTTTCGTCGAGGTGTCTTACTAAATTAAGAAAGTATATTAATTTCTGTTGCAGGTAAGATATCTGGCCTCTTTGGCTCCATTTCCTTTGGCACGCGAGCAGCTCGGTAAGTTAATTAAATTTTTCTTTTACTACACCCCACCGCCGTAATTAAAAAAAAAAGATCAAAGAAAATTTATCTGCTTGTTGCGTAGCCCGTGTTACTACGAAAGCTTCGTTACGTGTCTTTTTCAATTAATATTTTAAAACACCTTTCGCTGTACAAAACCCGGTTGCGAGATGTAATTAGGTAAATCTTTGAGCGAAACGGTTACGAATAACGTTTCCTTAGAGTACCGATTCAGGGACTTTACTTAGACTTTATACTTTGAGAAATTGAAGACAGATCTCTCTGTATTTTTGTGCCGATTTTGAAGATTTTGTCGAATATGCTTGAGAAAATCGAGAAAATTTACAAAATTTACAGATGAAATTAAGCTATTAATTTAGTATTAATTTAACGAAAAGATCTGGAGATTTTATTTGAAAGATCTAGGAAACGGAGCGTTTCTTCCGAGTCATGGTTACCGAAGTTGTTGATGGAAAATTTTGTAGGATGTGTCATAGAATATTGTAAAGAAGCTCGTAAATAATCTTTTAATAATAGCAATATCGTGGGAGATCTCACGAATATTACAGGGAAACGGTGATTCTCTAGTGACTAGGGAATAGGCATCGGAAGCAGCCTGCCCCAAAGTTGAAGAAGCCCGATTTCTTCAAACTCAAGGACGTACAAAAAAGAAAAGAAAGAAATAGAAAAAGAGAAAAATAACAACGTTGAAAACGCGAAGAGCACCGGTGCCTCGTTAACTAAAGATGGCCGTGATCTGGAAGAGTCGCGACTCCTTGTAATTATTTCATTTGCCACTTCTCGATTTGACAGTAATTAACGAAGCCACTTGGCCGAACGAGTATTAGCGCGTCAGACGTAAAGTCAGCTCCGTTCTTACTCTTGTTTAACCTTCGTCTCACCTTATGGAACCGCGGTCGCGTTTAATTAACGATACCTTCCTCTACCATCTCCCCACCCCCTGGTCTACGGAAATATTCGTGTCTGAGGGATTAGCAGACTCCTCGGTGTTAGTCTTGAAATTTTCTTTAGAGAGATTAGCGGGATATTTAAATTTCGTTCTTTTCTTCTTTCGCTTTTCGATACGTTAATTCTTAATACAAGTACAGATAACAATATCGTATCAGCGATATAAAACGAATGACTAATGTAACGTAAACAAGACTTTCAACTGTTTCTCAAGATCGCCACTTTCATCCAGAAAAGTTCTCGTACGCGCTTTTCCCAATTCGGAGAAGCGAGAATCTTTCTCTTGCAGAAAACCGCGGCTTCGTTCCCTCATTTATTCGTTCAGCGCGGATAATCAGGTTACCACTTTCGAGGGAGCCGATTGCTCGAGCATTCTCGAGTCCGTCGAGGGTGAATCGGTTCGTTGCGCAGTCGATCCTGATCGACGCCGCTCGTTTCTGAACAATCAGAGCTCGAAGAACCCATCGATGGTGCTCGTGGTCGCCACCAATTTCCCGTCGTTTTTTCCCTCGAGGACCACTGTCTGATCACGCCTTCGAATTTCGATTCCTTCCCCCATTTTCTTCCGCTTTTCATCCCTTACTTGCCCCAATGATCGTAATCTTCGCCGTTGGCAAACAATTCGAAGAACGTGTTTTATTTGTTCGAGAGCGAATTTTACGAACCTTGTTTTCTGATTTTTCCAATTGTCTATTTCCCTCTCCTATCTCTTTCTCTCTTTCCCTCTCTCCTTTCCCTTCCTTTTTTTAAATTTCTGGACGTTTTCTTTAAGAAGGACTTACTTTTGTTCTTTTCAAGGTGGTTGATTGGGGTTTTTGTTTGCGATCGTGAATTCTTGCTTCCTCTACTACCACTGTGAGAGGGGAACGCGTTGAAATAAAAATTAAAGAAAAATCCAAGGAGATTAAGAAAGATTGAAGGAACAGGATAGAAAGTTAAAGAACGACTCTAACTCGAAGAAACTTGATAACGCGAGCGAAAGAGAAAATTGAATTTACAAATTTGGAAAGAAATATCCACTAACTATGTCAGTGAAATTAAAGTTGCCGTATATTAGTTTATGGTATCTTATTTTCTTCGTGGATCGAAGATTACCGATGAGACTATTTGTTTCTAACGATACTGCCAACTATTACGAACTCGACTCGATAACGTCAATTTTAATCCTATCCATTAAGACTAGTTTCCTGGTTTCTTTGTATATTTTTTCTGCAAGTCCTCGATAAAGATGCATCGTTTGCTCCATTTTCTCATTTGTCAGTCCAACTGACAATTTCGTAAATTTCAGTTCTATTTTATTCTTTATTCGAGTACTATTTTGAGACAATGTTTTCCTCCTTGACTATTCAATCCTGCTTCGATATCCGACGATTCCGTTTAAGGAACGTATCTTAGAAACGAACTGTGCGCAAAACCTAGAAGTTACACGCGATTCATTCGTTCGTAGTTCTCGTTTCAGCGAAACGTTAGGAAATCAAGCTCGGCGAGCCACTCGAAACTTGAGCAATCTGTACTGCGTAAACAAAATTTTTCAACATCGCTCAAGACGCAAACCTCACCGAGAGTCGAAGAAACTTATTACTCGATCAAATGGAATCCATTAAGCATATGAAACATAGACCGCCGTAACCATTCGATACATCGATATTCCCACCCCTACTCCATAAATCATCCTAATACTAGTCCTAATTCTACCAAGCCCATTAATGTAAAACCACTGTAACACATCACAACCGTGCAACAATGCGGAAAATCACACGTTCCCTCCACCTGTCTACCACTATTCACCATTCAGCCTCTCCCCACCTATCACGAAAACGCCGCACAACCAGTAGGGAAAACCCTATAAAAGCGAAAGATCAGTCACCAAAGCAGCCACGTTGCCCCGCGAAGAAGGAATCGGTCTAACCTGGCCAGCGAGAATCTACTTACTCGCAGAGTCCCTCCGAGCACGGAGTCGGTCGATCAGAAGCGAGAAGGGGAGAGAGATAGACACGCGACTCGAAGAAAAAGAGACGAAAGCGGACGAAACAGGGTTAGTAAAGACCCACACCGTTGCTCTCTCGGCCGAGCTCAATCGTCGCTCGGTGGTGGGGATGAGTGTTAGTGGTGGGGGAAGCGTATGTGCGATCGTGTAGGCGGCATAGAGGCACGGAGAGGCACGAATGCGCGCTGGCGCGCACACTCGAGTCGTTTCGTGCAAGTTCGCCTGCGCTCGGCCGTCGCTCGCTCGCTATTGGCGACGCCAGGCGCGTCGGGACGCTCGGAGCGGGGGACAGCGTTTGAAAGCCGCGTATACGCGGCGACACGACCCGGCCGCGGCGACGGTGGCGGTGGAGGCCTACGCGGGCGCCGCGAGAGAGACGCTGCTCTCAGTTGTGTCAAGCTAGGCGATCGAGTAGGACGCTCTTTAATCGTTCCCGCCTCCGAGTTACTCTCTCACGTACACACACACCGCCTCACACACACACTCCCACACACACTTCTCTCCTTCTCTCTTTCTCTGGAATACCCCGTGCAGGTCGGTCCGAACCGCGGCAACGAACCAGCTCTCCAAAAGCCAACGCGACATCACACAGTAACACACGTGCACACAGACAGACACACACGCGCGCCCGACCGATATCTGTCATATCTAACTCCGTGCTTCTCTCTACCCCATATATCTCCAACAGAGTAGTTCCACTACGATATACGTCTGTTAAGTTCGTCCTCTCTACGATTCGACACGTCGCATCGTCGTACGTTCCTGTCTCTCTCGAAATCGGTGTCCACCTGGTCCTCCACCGATCGGCCGTCGTTGTCCGGTGTATTATATCCTCTGCCTCCCTCTGTCTCACTGTTTACGCCCGCCCGTGTCGCTGGCCACGCGCGCGTGCCAGCCGGCCGAGAGATCTCACGCGGACCAGCCCTAAACGCTCAGTGTGAAAACGGTCGACACGTGATACGCCGTGTGCACGAGAGCCCCACAGAGGCTACTCTGGTCTCCCTCCCTTCAGTGTGTCGAGAAACGAGTTTGAGCAACGACAGCAACGTAGAGAGAGAGCGAGAGAGATAGATAGAGAGAAAGAGAGAGAAAAAGAGAAAAAAGAGTGAGAGAGAGAGAGAGAAAGAGCAAAACCAGCTGTCACGGAGTGGCACATGCATGCACCGACTCTTTGATCACAGTCTCACTGCCCTCTCCCACTGTCCGACCGTGTGTGTGTGTCTGTGTGTGTCGAACGGGAGTCCCCGTGCTACGAGCATCGGCCAGCGAAGGAACCGGTCGGAACGAAAGAAGGGGAGAAAGAGATAAGGCTTCCTCGTATTTGTCGGCCGTGTGTACGAGTTTCAAGGTCGCACACGTTCAATCGCGGGAGACCTCCCTCGTCGGTGTGCTACCAAGTCGAAGGAAGATAGAAAGAGAAAGGGAGAAGGAGCCGGTGAATCTGGAGCAGGAGGATCATTTAAAGCGGAGCGGCGAGAAGAGGCCGGCGAAGCTTGGCAAGAGGTGGGGGCTCGCGGGAAGAATCGCGAGGCCGGGATAGAGAATTATATTTTTATTTGCCGCGGCTGGCCGCGATTCGTCGGTACTAGAGAGCGCTGTTGTTAGTCGTTCGGGCGTTAGACGTGGCTTACGCGTCTATAAAGAGAGACTACCTTATAATAAAAAGAAAAAAAGAATAAAACGTGCTGTATAGATAGAAACTGCGAGGGAGATTCGGATAATTATAATAAGTATAGTCCCTCTTAGAAGTAAACACGAATTTGTCCCTATGTATAAGTAAAAATTAGGCTATTTAAGTAACGTAACGTATATAAAGAGATGGTCGCGCGTGAATAATGAGCGACCGATCGCACTAAAGAGAATCGCGTCAAGACAATCAAGCACAGTAGCAGGTTGGACATAACCGAGAGGAATTCTAACGACGTTTTCAAAAGGAAGAGGTGGGAAGGAACAGCAACCACGTGCGGTTCCTCCTCCTCCTCCTCCTCCGCATGCGAGTCTAGCAGGTTGAAAAAGAGTAAACGAGTATTCGTGTCTTCATGTGATCTCCAGCCTCTGTACTACTTCCGTACACGCTCTACGTACATATATTATTCTACATAGATATTTATGTATATATACTTCTACATATATATATATACACATACGAAAAATATATATATATATTATATATATTTACACTTATATATACATACGTTTATATGTATACACCCTTCGCACATATCCGATCGTTGGGCCGAGCCAGCTGATTCGCAACGGAAGTAGAGCAAGGCCCGACCGTGTTTCTTCCCTGTCTGCCCCGATTTCAAGGGGCGTCCTCTCGTCAATCTTCGTGACAATCATTTTTTCAGCTAGCTCTCTTAGCTAAAGTGTCTCTTTTTAAGGAAAGAAAAGAAGGAACAATCACGAATCCACGTATGTACCTACGACGTTTCAATTAACGTGCGAGCGAGCCGTGCCAGAGTCCCTCTATCCTCACAGCCGTTGAAAACAGAGAGAAAAGAAAGGTACGCTCTGTCCTTACCACACGCGCATGTATATACGCGTATGCATGCGTGTGAATCGCGTGGCCGTGTCACTTCACCTGTTTTTATCTTTGCTCGGTGCACAGACCCACTTGCCCTAGCTCTAACTCGCTCACACACTTTGACAATCATCGTATATCTAACAGAGCGGTCGCTCGTCTAGACTAAACCGCACACTATCGCTCTAGGCTTAAACCAACGTCTTCTGAGTCTATCTGTATGCGTGTCACCGGTCGTATGTGTATCTAGTACAGTAAGGACCGCGTTTAATCTGATGTACGCGCGTGTTAGCTCTTAAGGTGTACCAGTTAGGCTCTCTGACGTCTCACGTCCGGACGACTATACCTAAATTGAATTAACCGAAATTCGAATCGGGGCAAGATCTCTCTAAGAAGATTTCAAGGAACTTGGCTGGCCTCGCGGTTCGATCTCCGCGCCGAGTTCGAGCTCGAACTCGCGGGAGGAGTCGAAAATTGGTTTGAAGAGGGATCGAGCGACAATCGGCCAAACTGTGGTGGCCGTCGTGCGAGTCGGGACGAACGAGCAAGACGGAAGCTCGGTATCATCAGCCGTCGTTGGAACGCGGCTGGGCCGGTGAGGAACAACGAGGCAGGTTTTTCTGGAGATTGCACTCGTTGGGCGGTCGAGGCTTGTTCATACCCTCGGCGACGGGGAACGGGAAGTGTTGGCTAGCGGAGACGATAGGCGCCGACGAGGCACGTTCCTCCATCACCACGTATTTTCATTCGTATCCGTTTGTCCCGGGTGGTGCGGTGTCCCTGCCTCCGCCCCTGCTGAACAGCATCAACAACGCGGCGGCAGCAGCGATCACCCCCGGCCTGGTAGGACACCTCTTCGCCGGCCAGCAAGCCTGCAACATTGGCTGCAGCTGCACCTGCACGAATATCGCCAATTGCAATCCGCACCACCAGCAACACCATCACCATCAGCATCAACAGCAGCAACACCATCATCATCAGCAACAACAACAGCATCATCATCGTCCCATCGCTGCCACTACGGTCCTCCTGCAACCGGTTGAACACATCAAAGACACCATGGTGAGTGAAAGATCTGTTTCTTTCGTGGCGGATTTTCGGTCGATGTAACGCGAAGAGAGAATTTTGGACGTCGACGAGGTTCGCGGGCTTCCGTCGTATTCTTAGTACGATCCGCTTTGTTTCGGCGTTTCGCGAACATTCCGTGTCTCTTCTTCGGGACAGATCCGAACCTGAAGACGCAGTTTTTATAAAACAGGCGGTAGTTAATCGAGTTAAGTTAGTTAAGTAATCTGTTAACCGTGCTAATCACGGAATTATAATTTTACTTGGATCGTAAGACATTTGCCTTGAACACGGGTTCGTCAAAGTATACGTTTCACGAATATATTGTATTATAAGCGTTACAGAAAATTAGACGTTCCACGCGCGATAAGGACGTAAAAGTTCCAAGCCAGTGTAACCATAAACGATTCATAGACCTCGATCTTTGCAAATTAGTAGAAACCTATCTGTAGGGATCTCGCAAGAGAATCGAGCGAGTCAGAGTTTCATTTCGAAGTCGGAAGTTCGCAACAGTGGGTCAGTCCCACGACGGGTCCTTCAGGTTAAAGGGCTCTCGTTAATATCGTTGTCCGTCGCATAAATTAGCCACAGATCCCCTGGTTGTCCATTTGTTCGCCGCTCCGAACCACTAAGTAGCTTTTACGACGCGATTGTCCCCCGACGCTCGCCAAGCGGGTTTAATACTCTATTCGACGATTGCTTATGTTCGACTAATAAGCCGGGTCAATATGCGGAACTTGGAGCGCACTGGTTACGTATTCCATGTTCGAGGATCGATTCGTGTTTCGGAGTTACCGTGTTACGTTTTAATCTGTGCGATAGTGTTCCATTTATCGAGGGATATTAGGTCTCTGAGATTGTGGTGGTTAGTGCGTTCGAGTCACGGTTTGTTCGGAACAATTTCAGGATCGGGCGAACGAGTTCAGAGAAGTAAAAATTGTTTGAAAGTGGTAGGTAGCTTTCTTCGACGGTTAAATCAGAACCTTCGGTCGAAGGTAGGAGAGCGGAGTGGAGTCGTCGAATGTTCGATTCTTCGTTACGAACGATCTTTCCCAATCCCAAAGTGGAGTAAATTAGGATTATTTGGGTCAGAAGGTCTAATACGTCAATCCATATTTCGAACGCGAACAAATTGAGCGTTCCGATGGGGCAGCATTCTGGATCCTTTCGATTTGCGTTTTCAGCCCTTGGGAAAACGTGCGTGTAGTCGTGACACGTGTATATAAATTCGTAATACAATTCACAGACATCTTGACGCGACGAAATCGCGAGTGACGCTCGCGCGCGTAAATCTTTTCAGCAACGGTGCATTGAAACGGGCTGTCAAGAGGCAACGACCGTTCCCCCTAGCTCCTCGAGCGTGACGTAAGCTGCATTCGTCGTTGGATCTCGCGAAAAAATCCCCAGACTCGACGATTCCGCGGCCAGCTCGCGGCGGAACACGGTTTCCCTTCTTCCCGCCACTAGGAAAAAGAGTTGCATTGAATTTCCGCATGTCCCTGAGATATTTCCAAAGGAGTTTCAGCGATAGATGGCTCTCCAGGTTTGGAAGTTTAATACGGTGCTACGCGAGTCATTGAAATGGAATTTAAGTCCGTCGTTTTTACGTTTATATCACTGTGGTGGAGCGATACGATTATTAAAACAGTCGATTTCTTAAACGACTGTTTCTTTCACTTGTAGTACTTTGCTGTAATCGTCGAACATCGAACAAAATCACACGGAAAACCCGAATAGTTTCGTCAGTCGTCCCTCCGGAAGGAGTCTCCTTCCATCCAACAACGTCAAACATCGAACAAACCCAACCTAGAATCACACGGAAATCCCATCAATTACGTTTGAAAAAAATCTTGTAGCGTCCAATAACACCAGAACACAATTTCTTCCCTCACTTACGACCACATCTTCTTCTACCATCCCGATTTCATGCGGAGACGCGATCGAGCGGAAAGCCCGAGTTTGTTCAGGATCCTCGATCAGCATCCTCTCGACACCTGTCGATCGTGGCGGGATTAAAGAGGATGCCGCGTCTTGGTTGGCGAACCTCGACAAACAGAAAGAGAGGAGCAACGGAAAACAGAAGGGATGATAGGCGTTCGTCGGAGGTGATAGGGCAAGGTCGGGGGTTCCCTTGGCGCGAGACTCGTCCCTGTTTACACAGCAAACGCGTCGGGTGATTCATCGTCGTGGCTAAATCTGTTCCTGATTCAGTGGTTGCCATGCCCTGCTCGTTACCGGAAACCTCGTTAGCCGAAGCTTTGTCTCGCGGCTTTCTTCTGCCATCTTCCGCGAAACCAGATGTTTCGTGTCCCTAAAAAATCATGAAATTGTGGGAAAATTTGCATCTCGTAGCCAGCATTCACTTTGCAATCATTGCTCTATGAA
The DNA here is from genome assembly GCF_905332965.1 of Bombus pascuorum. NCBI lineage: Eukaryota > Metazoa > Arthropoda > Insecta > Hymenoptera > Apidae > Bombus > Bombus pascuorum. The sequence continues at coordinate 7,318,064 of NC_083502.1, read as the reverse complement.
GGTTTCCGAATGGTATTCGTCGTTCCGATTATTACAAATAAAAGAATAACGTTTAGAAAATTTGTATCTTGGATTTTCACCGGTTTTTATATTTTAGAATGGCAATATTCATTTCGGAACGTCTTTATGATTATTTTTGAAATACTATTAGTAGCTATTTGGCGATTGCTTTCCACCACGACGAAGCGATTGTCGCCAAATAATTACGAAGAAATGCGATAAATACATGTTTTATGACACAAATTGTTCCGTAAATTTAAAAGTTCTAGATCTAGAATTTTCAGTGTATTATTTTACACGCGTTTCTTATTACGATTAATTTTCCTTATTACACGATATGTGGGTCACACAGTCGCTGTTATCTTCTTCGGACGGAGAAGCACGTTTATCTTTATCAGACTACTGTTACGTTTTCGATTATCATATAAGATTCACTTGTTGTCAGAAGAAGCGATGATAGTTTTAAAAAATGTAGAAAGTTTAGAATGGCGGTTATCTCCGTTCGTCTAAGCTTCTGTACATCGCTTAACACGCGTGCACACACATCATTTGTCATTTCCCGTGCTTGTCCTATTTGCGACAAGCGACGTGTAATGGACGAATAGTTTACTTTCATTTTGAAACGCTATTTCTCTCGCTGTTTGTCGTAGATTAGTTTCTGTAATCTCTTTTAAAACGTCATTGTCGATAGAATTTCCCAGTTCTCCTTCCTTCTTTAATGAAAAATTACCAGCCTTGAATTTCACTTTACATTTCATATATTCGTGTAAATAATTGGCAATTCGATAGAATTTGGTTCAACGCCACTGTATACCACGTGCCATAACATTTAATTTTTCCCAATTATTGCATTCGCTCCGCTCACATTTTTCTCCAAAAGCATCGTCTAAAGCATTCGCTTTGTCGAAAACCATTTATTTCGCCAAATTTGTCTCGTTCCAGTTAAAAGAATGTAATACCTAAATTTACCTCGTCCCAAACAATTAGGAAAACATGATTCGTATGACGATTCGGATAGACAACCTCTATGTCGTGTTTCTCGCTGGTGCACGATGATAGGAGAAACTTCTTTCGTTGTTTGTCGATAAAACGAGCGAAAGACGAGCGTCTGTTCGCCTATTTCTCTGGAAGCCGACGGCGATATGCGGTGGGATGCGTCTCGAGCTATCTTCACGGTCCGTTCCTTGTGTACACCGGCTAATTAGCACTCTGCTGCGAGGAAATAGTTGGTATCAGACGCTTCGGTCTGTTGGGGCTTTGGTTTGATCTCTTGGGACCTTGCGAACCAAGTTCCTTTGGGCTTCGGCGTTTCTCGGCCACTGAGAAGTTCGAACAAGTTTTCCATTTCTTTGGTTTCTCATGTTTGACGGATTTGTTGGGTCAACGGTGGTTTTTGCCCCTCTGTGTTTCTCGAGACGTTGTTAATTGAAGAGCAGAGAAGGAAACACGATACGTGGGTTTCGGAATAAATGAAAAAAATAAAGGATGATGTTTTAGGATGAACCTTCCTATTTTTATCTCCAATTTTTATCTTCATTTAAATAAAGATTGTTCGTTCAGTTTGAAAATTGGAAAATTCGTATACGAAAAATATATTCGAATTAACGCTACGCTAAACTTTCAACACTTGGTCAGATTACTATAGAAAAATATGAATTTAGAACAAGCATGTAATGTCTTGTTTAAAAATATCAATTTGAAACACGCGCTATTGTATCCTTAAGAAATACGTACCAATTGAAAGGGCGCGTTAATTTTTCCTCGCAAAATATCGATTTATGAAACGCATCAATTGCTCGTAACTCGTATACGTGTAATAGATTCGTTGAGATTTCCACTATGTTATTGTTATCACGAAACGAGCATCTGCCTTTGAATATTCAGATGGTAGGAAATTCTTGATAACTCTGTCGATGCGAAAGTGACCGTAGAAAAATTCACAAAGCGGCACATCATCCACGAGATGCTTCTTAAGAACGCTACTTTAGGTTCGCATGAATAACGCAAGAGCAATGTTCTTGCGCTGAAAATTGCCAGGGAAGCTTTCGCTCCGTTTCCTGCCGAGCTTATCGCGAGTGGTTCTTGAAAATTTTTGTCTTAGGAGCCCTTCGCAAGAAGGGAGATTTCCACTTCGACCCACTCTACAGCATTAAAAATACTACGAAATGTACAAACATAACAGATTAATTTTCAAATCTTCTTTATGCAGCTTTCATAGCGCGGAGGAGCGTGGAAGAGGCAAATCCTCTGGAAAATTCACTTCTCCTAATTGCCTGACTCTTTCGTCGATTCAGCGATATCAGTTTTGTTAACACAGGATAAGTATATCGCCGCTTAATCAATCCTGTATTAAATTACTATAAAAGTTTAGCGGAAGGAGCTCGCTGACAATAAAAATGGAAGTGAATCCCGTAACTTGTTTCTCTTCCTCCGCTACCTGTTCGTCTTCCTCGCTGTGCTCAAGAACCGTATCGTCTGCATCCACTTCCGGCCCGTGGATGCCATGAAAAATCCTATTCACCGGTTAATTATTCGAGCATGCATTCTCGAACATTTCTCTCTCGAAACATTCGCGATTCCCCTGTCTTCTACTCAAGGACAGCGTTAATTTTACAAGTAAATTTATTTTTTATTTCTACAAGTTAGAATTCATTAGAGAAATAATAATTACAAAATCCATTCAGAAATGAAGTTCGTTATAAGAGGATTAGAGAGATAAAAGAGCAAATAAAGGATATCGCAGACTACGATTAAATAAAATTCAAATATCACGCTCGATCGAGTTTCCTGCGCAAAAACTCAACTTTCCAACTCGAGGCAACCAACACTTCTAAGCAACCCCGAAACAAGCGTGGCTCTTTACCACTCTAATACGCAAACAGCCCTGTGTGAAAAGCCACTTAGACCGGTTGCGTTTGCATAATTTGTAGGAACAGCAACGATCCGTGTTATCAGCGACACATATTTCCATCGTAGTTTCCCTAGACTCGTCCAGTCTCGAGTTTACGAGACTTCTCCAACCCCTGTGTATCGAGGCGTCGATTCGATACGAGCTTGCGAAACATCTCGGCCACTCGCGATAAATTTCCACGGTTTTATCGACTGGAATTTGATTGGGATTCGAGGAACTTCTGTTCCTGTTCGTGGTGCTAAATTTCCCTGCAATAACGCTTGCAGTTCGATTGTTCGCTCATTGACCAACTACTTTGGTAAAACATAACGATGTTAGAACCGTGAGCAAATGTTTATCTTGGCGATCGTTGGTAGACTGCGGATTTTTATACATTTATAGGAAATTTGAAAGTGAAAAATAAATTCACAGAATGCACGTAATACGCTTTCTATATTACCGATAAAAAAATCAGAATGAAATATGTATATCTTCTTCAACTATGCACACACACACACACACACACGCACATATATATATATTCTTTTCCAAACATAAAATTTCAATGCGAATAAAACAGAGGGACGAAAACACAGGCAGAACTCAAAAATAATTTTTACCTGTTTCACAAATGGAAACATAGAATATTTAATACGAAATATTTCAAGCAAAGTAAAAATCCATTCCGATAACCTTTCATCGTTGAACATATTCAACCATCCCTGTCATTCATAATTCCAACATCGTCTCTTTTGCATTTTGCTAAAACACGAAATACGAATAAAAGAAAAAGTAAAAAAAAAAAAAAAAAAAAAAACATCATATGACATATATCATTGAAAACGAAACAGAGATTTAACTTTATTAAATTTGTTTCACCTTCGAATAGATGGCAGAAGCTTGCAAAGTTCATGGAACTATATTTTAAACTGCTTTTTTCGTTTGTAATATTTGCAGAGTATAGGCGAAAAATATAACAAGTCACGTTTCACGTCTCTTATAGAAAAGTAAACTCAATGCGAAAATAACAACCGATTCCACGTCGAAACTGTCTTTGAATTTAATTTTGGCTTTAAACGTGTGCTTTACATTTAAGAAAATATTAATAACATTGGTTACGCAGACTAATGTTACTCGAGTTAAACTACACTGATGTTATTCGTTTCTTGAAAAACATCGCGGATGTACTGTATCTTCGAATCTATTAGGTTATTCCTTTTCTCAGCTATTTCGTATTAAAATATTCCTATCTGACCACGAAGCGACGGAAAAGTCAGGAAATAAAAGGAATCGGTTATCTCGTTTTTTTCCACGCGGTCTTTGAATATTACAAACATAGATATTCGGAAAGAAGTAACAAAAACCTATGTCCTTCTCTACCTTACGTCATTAAAAACGTAGAAAGCAAAATTTACATAATTTTTGTAGCGTCGATGAGCGTTTGCTCGTAAATCGAGCAAATTTTTCGAGATATCTACGGGGCGTCGTATTAAACAAAGTTTCGCAGAGATCTCGAAGTTTCCAACGAATCTTCAATTTATTCCCACCACCCCTCGCTTCCGCCGGTAGAACCGTTCCGATTCTTACGATTTACCGTCGCGTCTCGATTAAAGCACCGCCTGATGCACTCGATTGATTCCCAATCGAACTTGGACGAGCAATCGGCACGCTCGAACAACGATGTTATCGGTTATTTTGCCCACCGTGCCGCTGGAACGAATTTTCGTGCAAAGCGGGTGGCACACAGAATAGCGTTGTAATTGGTTAATTGGTTTTATGGAACTTTTATATTGTTCTGCTATTTCAATGATTTTAGAATGGTTTTTTAAATTCCTATTTAATTTTTAAAAGGATCTGAATACCGTACTTGCTTGAAATACAATGTTACTTTCAACTGCGAAATTTTGTTTTTAAAATTATAAATCATAAAATTACAATTAAAATTATGAAAATAGGAATGTGATTCTGTGGTTATTTTTCTATTATTCGCTGATGTGTTTCTTCTAATAAGAATAAAACAATTAGTTTCTTCTATCGATATATTTATTTATATCGATATTTGTGTTTCAGGATAAACGATCGTGTTTCGATCGTTCAATTGCATTTGACATTTGCATTGTGGTCGGACGTTCCTTATGAAGTAGACTGCAGTGACTACGAAACGTCGGTCCAAAATCCAAATGCCAGGTACAAATGCAAAATCGAAACGCGAATATCTTATGCCGAAAGGCGAATATTAAAATATCTAAAAGACATCATGGTGAAAGTTTGAAATTCAAAGTACGATTGATTTATTTATTTACGAGTTGTGAGTCTTGTGTTATAAAGCCTCGTGGCCGGCACTTATCGCAATACGAATGTACTTATCTCGGTAACGATATAATATATGAAACCGAGGAAGTGTCAATGTTTCCTTATTTTAAAATACTAATGAAATAAAATAATTTCATCCGCGTTTTAATATCCTCGAAAAATAGTTACGAAAGATTCTTAAATAATAGTTAAAGTTAAATATTCGAGAATCATAGCGATAATAAAGATCTGATACTGCGAAGAATTTTTATACTAGCTTTTTAAACACGTTCCTATTCACGCTTCCACGGTTAAGCATCGACGACCGTGAGAAACGCGAGACAATGAGAACCTCCATGAAGAAAAGATCGACTCACCAATTTCCAGCTCGCTCGATTATGCGAGATAGCATCGCGAGTGTCGCGAACATCGTAATTCCAATTCTTGCGAGTTCCGGAAGGTTAAAAACAAGAGAGAGATAGAGAAGAATCATGCGACCTAAATTCAAAACCCTGAGCTCTAACGGTGTCCCGACGAAAGCAGCGAGACCTCGTCACCCGTTTTTCCCGCCCTTTTGTGCCCCAAAAAGGAACGAAGTAGAAAGAGAGAGAGAAGGAAAGAGAAGAGAAGAGAAAAGGAAACGTAAACGAGCGAGCGGGAATCTCGTTTCTTGTTCTTTCTTTTGTGTCTTGGGTGTCGCAGGGGCCTACTTTCGATCTCATTTTCAAGGATCGCCTTCCATCTTGCGCCGCCTCGAACCTTCAACGGCAATTCCCTTGGCAAAAGGGTGAGTTCGAGACACGGAAGGGTGGCTGGAAGAAAAGGAAAGGGTGTAAATGGGGTGGTATCGTAATGCGGTATTGTGAGGACGTGCCTGTAGGCTCTCTTTTCCTCGCTCCTTCTTCCTGCCTTTCGGACTGATGCTGTTCACAAAAGGTTCAGCCGAGATGCTGCTACTAGATGCAGTTAGAGAAGAAAGGATGGTTTGGCTGCGATTGATGTGAACCGCCGTTGATCCTGCGAATTTTCTTTTCTCTCTCTTTTCTTTTTTTTCTTTTTTTAGTAATTCAAAGGTAATAGATGCCGTAGATATTTAATTTAATTTAATTTGATTTAGTAACCCTCGGACTAAGGAGTCTCGTAACGGTTCGTTGTCGATCCAATTCGTATTCTCCTCGTTCTCGTAGCATTTCCGTACGTGGTCCTCTGCTTACATAAACCAACATTTTAAATTCTTATAAATTAATTGTATTAAATTGTAATAAATTGTGATTTTCACGTATATGTGAACGTTGAAGTAAATGTCACGTTGCATCAAGATGAATCCATCGCGATCGTGCGAGGGTTAAACGGGTTGAATACCCTCCTCGTGCAAAGATAAAAAGAAAAGAAAATACCAAACGGGCAAGGTAACAATACGGAGAAAAGAAGCACAGCAGAAAGAGACCGAACAATTGACGAAAGCAACGAGACAGATCGGTTTAGCGCAGGGAAGCTGGGCGTCGTTATCGAGTAGTACAGTGTTCTAGAGCGAGGTTTTTAACGTATTTAGGTTGTCCGAAAAAAGGTCGATTTTCTCGCTAACACAATTAACAAGTGTGCATATTGGACAAAAGGAGTCGACAGCATCGAAGCGGGACAAGTAGGACGATGTTCTAAAGACCTTCGGCGCTTTAGAGAGGCTGGTGGACTAAAATTGACAAGTGATAAAACGAGATCGGGTGAGATGTACGTTAAAGATATTATTACGTAAGTATGTAATGGGTAAGGTAATAAGAGAACCGTTTATTATAAAGATCAGCGTTACGATAATAGGAATACAGAATGGAACGAATAAAGGAGAAGGAAAGAGTTATCGAAAAAATAGGTAGCGTGGTGGTTCTGAATATTTCTGAAAAGATTGTTCTTTCGAGAATTTCCGTATTTATGCAGATAATCACGAGTAAACATCTTTGGACGGACATACTGTGCTACATAAAATAACAAAATTTATATTATATTTGAAAGATCGTAGGTTGTACCGTTAACTGTAAATAACAGAATGTTTCTGTCAGTAATGTAAACACAATCGGTTCGAAGCGACGTCGAGCGGGCCCGAGCGTACTCAAAACCCCTCGGTTTGTCCCCTCTGGTCGACCTTTTCGAATTGTTAGTCTTCCCTCGACCGTCGCACAGTTTGGTTCTTCGTCGTGTTGCTCGAATTTTTCACCCCAGTTTTCACGTGTTTCCTTTGTTCCGAGTAATCGTGGTGTGCGTGACTGTATTGTGGCAGTATCGTGTGCTTGTGCATCGGTGAAGAAAGTCCGCCATGATTTTTCACGATCGTGTGACTGTACCCCAAGCGCCCCAAGTGCCGCAAGTACCCCAAGCACCCCAAGCACCCCAAGCACCTCCATACGCCTTTCCTTTCTACAGATGCAATAAGGTAGAGATTACGCAATAATCGATAATATTAATACCGAGTTGTGTAACATTGCACAATGTTGTATACACTGATGATTGTTTCGCGTCGGTAAATGGAGCTTCGTTGCTTTTTGTAAGCAAGTTGATTTGCTTATGCCGTAGCTTTGCGTTTGTAATGTTTTCTACGTTGTTAAAACGATACGTAAGAATACTTACCGTTAGAGAGAATCGTCAAATCGAACGTTCGAAAGGTTGTTCGATAAAAATACGAATTTGTAGGAATTATATCTAGGAGTGAAATATCAGTCGATTCTCTCGTGAAAGATTAATATTGTAAACGTATAACAGGTAATATATCACTGCGATAGTAAAAAATATCTGGTCTATAAAAATTCCGATTAGTCGTTGTTGATTCGGTTATCAATTTATTCCATTCGATTAAATAAATATACGCGTTTAACGATACGACTTTCGATTTCCATTTCGATTACGAAGAATTATAAATTTTCTTTTACTTTTCATTTACAAACTATCATATTTACCTAAAAGTTTAACATTTCTCTGTTTAATTGTAGTATATTCTTGCTATTCGTGTGGGATAATAATCCATACCGACGTACTTGGATTGCACAGGATTAAGTAATTTCAAATTGTCGAAAGCGATAAAAATGTCGATTCAGAGAATCTGTGATATAATTGTATTTATGTTAAACAGCTAAAAAATTCATTTAAATTCGTTTACTTTGCCGAACTTGGTCTTCCAACAAATAACGTGTTGATTCATCGAACTTTTACATAACGTTAAGACATCTCGAGTAATGTTAAAAAATTTCTTATAAATGTAAAGTCACAAGTATATAGAAAGATAACATCAAGATTCTTCATATTTTAATTAAATCGTAGGAAAGTAATTTTAATCTGTATGAAATATTACGAAGAACCCGGACGAATGTATATTTAAAAAATTTTTTTAGAATCTACCGTATCTCTGTAAATTAATTGTTCATTTTGTTTTAAGTGAAAATCGGTGTCACGTACGTGTTTCTCAAGGATCTCCGTTTTAAGTTTGTTGTCATTGAATCTATGCCTCTATTTCTGAGAATTCCTCGTCGAATGTTTTCTGTTTGCATCATCCCAAACGTTCGCTATCCTTGAATTCCATATTGCTTCAGTGATACTAAAATAATCCCAATATTTGTTGAACGTTGCTAATATCGATGTACCAGCGTTAAGTTACACTTAACCAGTTTAATCGCGGAATTTAGTTTTAAAAATCCTTTACGGGTTGCGTAATTGGAATCGAGCAATGTCGAGTATACACGTCGAACGTAGGGCAAGTGCTATAAATTTAACGAGGAAAGTGAAGCAAAACGAGGAAGGATTACATTTTTATTCGATAAAAGATTAACAATTCATCGTTGAAAAAGGTATTGCTATCGAAAACTTAAAAATTGACAAAAAATAATAAAATAAAGTGCACAAAACAATTGGGAGAATAGCCGATATGAATTTATAAAAAGCAATACATTATAGGGAGCATACATTATAATGGATATGATCAAAGAGAATAATCAATTAATCAAACTTCTTTTTATAAAATATATAATATATATATACTGGAAGTATAGAGGAAACATACCACTAAATGTCGTTTACATTACTTTTACTAAAATCTTTTGTTTTTATAGCGAATGGTAATCTTTTATTTTACACGACGAGTATACGCGTCAACCGCAGCGAAATAAAATTTTGGTGAAGTCGAACGCAGTTAACCGATTAATATCCTATCTGGTTATTATCTATTTCTCTATCTATTGCCGTGATATGATTGTAATTTAATATACAACGTATATTTAATTTATCGTTAATAATATTACACTTCCACCTGAATTGAAATATATTTAATTACAAAAGCCGATAGGACAAGAACTTAATTTTAAGTGAATCCGCTACAGGTTTTCGAAATAAATTATCAAATTGTGGAAAGTAGCCAGGAAAATTATCTGAAGTTGAAAAATGTCAAAGCGTGTAGGTAAGAATACGAGGCCGTCGACTCCAACCATTCCCTTATATACCGTACAGGTAAAGTAATGCCCCAGGTATCTGTTGCGAACAAAGTAAATGATAAAAGAGAGTTTTTGTACTGTACGTGCGCGGTCTATTCGTATTGGCTCAGGGGTTGCTCTCTGCAGTTGGGACAAGTGATCGTGGAAATCGTGAGAAAAGATCTCTACGACCTAATGGTTGACAAGGTTTCGAGGTTCGTAAATTTTCAGGCGATTTTTCCAACGTAAGGAAATCGATGAAAATTAATGGACGTTGGACCGAATAAACGAAAATCGACAAAAACGAATCACATTTTTTCCCATGTGTGATCTTTATTCGTGTATTTCGACTACTACGGTGTATAACCGAGTCACTGCATAATACTCTATGTTACATAGAATACGCCCGTTTTCTCTGAAAACACGTAAATATCTGGAAAGCTACGCTACGCACAAATGTTTAAAAGAAACGTGCAATTTCGAGGTAGGCATATCATGTGGATGTTTATTTTATCTTCTGCAATTGCTTGGAAAAGCTCTTCTGTGGTCACTATTTTTGTGGCTATATTTTTAAGTAACAGCTATATTTTCGTATCCCACGTTGCTTGTAACCGACATCAAAACATTTTCGAAATGCTATTTACTTGTATTTTTTGCATATCGAGCATACCACTACATAGCACTATCGAGATATTAAATGTCAAACTTGATACGCCGGCGGCATTGGCGTTATCCAATGTACACGTCAGACTTTGCACATCATGGTACCTCTAAAAGCAGCCGATTGTGTGTGTACATTTGTGTCTACTAAATACCGTTCCCAAAACGGCTAGTCGCTTGTCCTTCCGTTTGATGTTTACCATTCAACAGGATTCGACTTCCCACCCTTTCCAAACATTAATACGCCGATAGTGGTTTATGCAAAAGATACGCGTAAAAGTGCTTTGAAAATTTGTTGATATCGGCTGCAAGAATATGAAATATGAAAGGGATATAGTTTCCGTTTAAAAATATAACTCGATGTGATCTTCACAGGGCTTTTCGAACGAATTGCAAGATAGAATAAATATCGTCGCGATACGTTGTTTCTTCGAATTAAAAATTTCTTCCAATGTATCATTGTATGAAAGCGTCGACTAAAAAGATTTGATGTCAATAAAATGGGAGAGTCTATGATGTTCACGTGCATGAAGACCGAATTTATGTTTCCGTAAGACGCTGGGGTGCAGACTAATAACGATTAAGCGAGTTTCTATGGGATTGCACGGGAATGGGTTCTCGGGTTTGCCCGGAAATTTATAGTCGTAGCACGATGGCTTGGCGATAGAGCTGCTTGAAAATGATGCCACGCAACTTATTATCCGTAACGAATTTCAACGTCCGCCATGTTGAAACGTCGCTGATAATTGACGTTGTGTAAAGATACTCGCTACCAGGAAATATGCTCTGTAAATTATCGCGTGTTAATGGGGATAGAATTATTACGAAGGGGTGGTTAGTTTTCTTTAGATTCTGTGTAGATTATTTTCTGTGCAAAGATAATTGTTCCAGGACCTGTTTCTCTTGCGAATTAATTTCCTCGAGCTATTTTTTTTTATTAATATCGTAGTGTTTGAAATATTCAATCGCGACGATCTACAACGTCTTAAAACGCACTTTGCAAACTAGAATTTTTGTTTGATAGAACAATTACAAAGTCTAGAGGAAAAAGCTAAATCTATTCTCAAATTTCCAGCCCTTTTCTTTGAATCGAACATCGTACGCAATAATTTCCTAAGGAAAAATTCCAAATTAAAATTCGTTCTCGATCAAACACTCGATCACAGTGTCAAATCGAAATCTGTTTCCAAGAATTTTCAACTTTCTACCTTTTTTGCTTCGAATCACCTAGCAACCAGCTAGCAACGTACAACAATCATCGTTAACGAAACAATTACATCGCGGAACTTAAATCTCTTCTCAAGAATTCTCGACTTTCCATCATTGTTTCTCCGAACCGTATCTCACAAACGCCCTGCCTCGAAACACGCGTCCTCCGATTAATCCCATAGTTGTCTCCCCTATCCATGCCAACAACTAATTCTACACACCCCATCCGCATATATCCTCGAACGTACGGTTTAATATCTCATCAAGGAAATGATTTCGTGACGAATATCCAGTAACCAACCCCCTTTGGTCGACGACTAAGAGAAGGGAGGAGGTCGTTCGATGAGAAATACGGTGATTTAGGGGAATTCGTCAGAAGCGGTTCGAGCCTGTCCGGATCTATTATTGGCGTTGGAACGTAAGTTAGTGGCCGCAGGGGCTGCCGGCGAAGTACACGGGGTTGGTTTGCACCGATGGTGTCTGGGGATAGCGTGGCGGACGTATTAGGTAATTGTGGGGGAGTGAGGACCGAGGAAGCAAGGGGTGATTTATATTGGCGGCACGTGACGCCGGATAGGAATTATCGTTAGCCACCTTGCTACCCCTTACGTGCGACTCCGTTTCCTTACACGTCTTTCAGGACGATTCAAACGAAACGATCTTCCATTTCCATTACCGATCTGTAGTTTCCTAATCTTTCTGCGATTTTTATCCCGCTTTCGGATCGTTGGACGATTACTTGAAAGCGAGTTAAGGGTGTTCTTATGTTTCAGATCGTTGTTTAATTTCGCATTAAAAATTCCCATTGTGTCGCAACAATAAAGCTCCTTATTTTTTGGTACATATCTTTTTAATACCGATTGTATGCGATTTGTAGTAAATTTATCGCTGCAAACCCTTCGATCAAGGAAACTTGTTAAATCGCTGGCCATTTTTGTTAACCTTTTTGTTTCGTACAGGAATTGATTTTAAGTGTAGGGTTTTGGTATTGACGATTTATATCGAGAGAGGTTGGGGTGAGGTCCGTGTAAAATTTTGGGGTTGGAGGATTTTTAGATCGGCAGAATTGATAGGAAACATATTTTTTAGGGGTTGAGGTCGTAAAATGGATTTTGCGTGTAAGGCTTTGATATTGGGAATTCTTAGGAATGGTTTTGTGGCCAGATGTGCGTGGAATTTTTGAAATGCAGTGCTTCCTATAAGTATTCTATATTTAAGAATAAAATATCACAGGACAGATCAACTATTACGGTACAACTGACGAGAAATTCTTTCTTTCGTATCGGTGAATATCACGCGAAATTGAAAGTTCTTAAATCGAGAGAGCGATCCAATAATTCTCATTTAATTAAAAATACGATTTAATTGAATGATTACAGTTGTAATTTAGAAAATAACCGCGAAAATGTAGCAGAATGAGAAATTCTGTGGAAGTAACAAGAGCAAGATATCGTATATCATATATTTTAAAGCCAAGCATAATTAATAACTCGTAGCATATACATGTGCACTGCTGGAGTATGACATTAAAGGTTGCAAAATATGATAACGAATAAATACAGAAATTGTATAGAATTGATACCTTTAATAAATCTACTTTTTTAAACTAACGTACTATACATTGAAACAATCGCATTTCAGAGTACAAAACGATATGCGTCGTAATTTACAAGATTTGATAAAATAAATATTAATTTTTTTGAAAAACTTTTTATGTAACTTGAGAAAAATTTCTTATTCTAACATATATTTGATAAATGTGGCGGAGATCTTAAAAAATATACCTCTTTTTGTTACAGGTAAGCTCCTCAAAGAATTCACTTAAATTCTTTCAATCAACAACAATCCATTCCTTCCACTGGTAAGTCGCAATCGATGTTATCGTCTAATTTGCCATTTTAATTTCGTTGATACAACTTTTACACGATGATCGTATTTGATATATATTTTAACACGAGAAAATTGCACTTGGTTGAAAAAAAAGAAAAATCGAAAGAAGACAGTAGGATTAATGGCGAGCTTCCAACACAGCTTTACTCTCGCTGGCTTTATATCTCGCAAAAGGGTTACCTTCGAATCACCGACGATCATTTATTTCATCGACAATGTTCTCGTCGACACGATTTCATAGGCCGACATCGTTTTTTGCCGCCAATTACTATATTTTGTTTTGTTCCTTTTATCTTGTACCGTTCTTTATTCTCTTATGGACGAAGGTGAATGTGTAGACAAAGATGCGTAATCGACGATGACGTACGGTGCAAAGTACAACGATTATCGTTGTCGAAATAATTATCAGTGATTTCATTGTGCCGGTACAGAAACATCGTCGGTGAAATCGTATCGATGAAAACATTTCGGACGAAACGAAGGTAACCGCTGACAAAATTCAAAAGGAAAAACGAAATACAAGAAAGAAAGAAACGCGAGAACGGGGAACAACGTGAAAGAAAAGACGTCACGGTCAGAGGCCGTCGGTCGATCCGGAAACTTTTCTACATCGTGAAAGTCCTTGCTTAACGAGGACGACCCTGGTTTCGCGAGCCAGAGAGGCAACGGAGCCTGGCCAAAGTGCATAACCCGGGCAGATAATGAGAGGGCGAGAGGGTTTGGGGGCATAGGGGCGAGAGGGTAACGGATAGCAACGAAGCAGCCACGTCGTCGGGGCACCTGCGGTTTGTCGGTACGTTACTGTGGTACACGATGCGGTACCGAGCCGTCAAGTTCATATTGCCGGTTTCCTGTCATTAACGTGCCGCGTTGAGCCTCCAGCCTGTGTAGACCGTTCTCTATACACGCTATACTCTCTCACCTCCTCTTGTCGCCCAACGGAATATCGAATGGTTAGGATATAACGCGTGTTGCATACTCTGCATGCGTGTATACACCGGTTCATGAGAGTATTTGAACACTTTTATGAATTTATTGTGCGTATTATAGGTACGAAAGATCTTTGGATCTCATTGATAAGTTGGTAACTGTAGGAGCTTCTCGGAACGCTTTTCTGTACGTTTCGATTCATAGAATCGATGATGAAACGTGGCTGCTGAACTGCTTATTAGCATATAGTATTAAATTTACTATATACCGTTGATGTATAACGTATTTCGTACATTATATACGCGCCACATTTTACGAAACTCCACAATAACAATTCTTTGGTGTCGGAACTTGCATCTAAAACAATTTCATACCAAATTCACATAATCAATTTAATAAAACAAAAGTTCCAATTCTACCAAAACGGATCCTGTATTTTTAATGAGAAAAAGAATTCGGTTAAACTCGTTGAACGTATTCCGGCGTCGCAACAATGACGAGGGCAGGATGTGAAAAAAGAAAAAACTATTAAAAGTTTGGCCGATTGCGGCCCCTGCTGCGGGGATTAAAGTACCCCTGGAAAAGGTCTATCGAGGCTGAAGAATTCTCGCCGGATTTGAAATGTTAAAAAGCGAACGCGTTTGCAAGCGAGAAACGAGATATCTTGGTGCCTGATGAAAGAATCGTACTCTTCCTTTTCTCTCTCTTCTTCGCGCGTTTGTATTCACGCGTGCACTCTGTGCGTGTGTAATAAATAATGGAAAACGAAATATTTCGTTGCGACGATTCAGGAAATGAAATTCCACGGGTGGAGCGTCGTCGACGAAACAACTCGAAGATTTATTATTTTTGTACCGCCGGTTGCATATTTTAATGCAAAGTGAATGAGAAAAGAAAGGATCTGACCGCGTATGAAAATTGTCTTTGATGTTTGTGAATATTCGTCGACGAGGAATATTTTTGGATTTTATAAAAAATTGGTAGAACTTTTGTAGTCTATGATTAAAATAGAATATTCTTATGTCTTGTAGTGGCGGGTCGTGTATGGTTAATTGAATTTTCGAGTCTCGTAATATTATGTCATAGGATTAATAAAATGCGTGTGTCTGATAATATCGTGTCACGTGATTAATAGAACTTTTCTATCTCGCAACATTGCGTTGTATAACGAATAGAATTTTTGCCTGCGACAATATAAAATTGATGTAACTTTTATGATATAACACAAGCGTAATACAGTGGCATATAATTGGTCGAATTTTTACATCTCGTAACGTTATATCACGTAATTAATAGAACTTTCGTATCTCATGATATTACAACATCTAATTACTGAATTTGTTGTATTTTGGGACAGTAGAAGAAATACGATTTTCTTAATTCAACGTCCAATTTCCAATTAAAAATAGCAAAATATACGGAAAAATAAATAATACATTTAGAGATACTGTGGAAACACGAAACAGCTTGTACACTAGACGCTGTGTTTCCGGGTAAATTTAGCCGGAAGTCGAGGAATTAGACGAGCTGTCACGCTTTGGCTGCACAGCAAACCAGATTGGATCTGGAACGCTTACCAGGGAGTTGCGCTATTCCGTGGTCTAAAGATTCTGGCAATTAGTGGTAGGAGATTCTAAGGATCGAAGCGAGAGGGTTTGGCTCAGGGGGTGAGATTTCGAATTCAAATGTCGTCGTCACGTTTTGGCACGGTGACAGGTTCCAGTTATCAGGACTTCAAACGTGCCACCCTGTTTTCCCCCTAATTCGAGTTTCGATTTTGCTCCGAGCGATTGGCAGCCCGCATCAACAATTTATCGCTGCGTAAATTGTGATTACCAGCCAATTTCCTATATTTTTCGTTTAACCATTTTCGCTCTATATTTGTTACGCGGATGAATTTATCGATAATTGTTTGAAAAATCGGCGAAAACTTCGAATTACAGTTGGCAACAATTTACCGTAGAATTAAAGTTATAAATTGAAAAAATATAAAAATTATATTTAGATCGAAAGTTTTTGCTCTAGGCAGAGGGATTTGATTTGTAAACGGCGTTCTGATTTTTGGAAAATAGTAAATATTATGTGATCGTGTTAGAATTATACAGGAAAGTAGTAAAAGCAATGGCTCGAAATAAAATTCAGGAATTTCTGCCGTGAATATAAATTGTTCCACGTATTTTTCTTGGAATTACTAGCTGCGTAATTATCGTGTAAATGTTATTTCTTAATTAAATGTATAAAGGTAGATTTCTGATTACTAAGAAATTTATAGTTGTAAAGTACATCTCTCTCGATTAAAGTTTCTAACTGAGAATTCTCTGAATTTTCAGGCAACTTTATAATTTTAAAGTTTCTCTTATTTGTAATTAAAGATAACAGCATCTAATCTCGAAGAAAAGTTTTTGCTGTAAAAAAATTCCTGATGCGATTCTACGTTCTCCGGAAGAAAATATTTGTTTATTTTAAATTTATATGTACTCGATCTATCGATTATACCGATAATCACTCGTGATGCTTTAATTCGCGAAAAACAACGGACGTCGACAGCAACAAGTGAGCGTGGAAAAAGCGAAAGGCCAAAAGGGTTTGTAAAAAGAGCGACGTGCTCTTTAAATTCTTGCCCGATTCCGATTGCCCTCGGGGTAATTTTCTTAGTGAATACAGGCGGGCACGAATTGGAGGCTGGAATCGGGCCTTTTCACTACACCCTCGTGCAACTATAACCGACAAGGACGCTTTATTGAAGCTGCGCCGACGACTGGTTGGTCCCTTTGAGAATGAAAATCCGGCTGGTTCGACATTTCTTTGAAAGCGAATCCCTCGCTAGCTCCGCGAATTTTAGTTATCTTTCCTTCCGTTTTATTAAAGTCCTTCTTCAAACGTTCTTTTATTCTCTATTCTTTTTTTCTTTTTCTATTATAGAATATTTTTTTTAGAATATTTTTTTTTTGTATTCTTGCGGACAATCAAGTAGTTCATGATCAGAAATTGAACTGGTTCGCGTAGTTCTATGTATGTGAATCTTTATATTGTAATCGTATTTATCGTAAAGTGGATAAAACCAAGGTATTCGTGTTTTTCGCTATATTTCTATTACAATAAAATTGGAGAGATCAATCCACGATACAAAATTTTCTAGAAATTCTGATTGTACTTTTGCTATATCGCAACATTACCAATACCAAAATTTGTGAAAATCCCAACGAAAAGTCCAACGCAACCAAATCACGAATAACAATCTACGATATTCAATTTTCCAACGTTCTTAACTATCCTTTCATATTCGTAAAATTACTAACACAACGAAATACAGAATTTTTTTTAATCCCGAAATTTCCCTTAAATTATGAACGACGGTAGATAGTTCTACCATTACGATTTTTGCAGACTAGTTGTTACAGTTAAAATCGTCTAAATTATCGAAAGTTTCTAAAAATTCCTACTCTCAGAATTTCCTTAATACGCGCTCGTACAGGCATTTAAACTCGAGTACAGAGGAAGAAAAAGGGAAAGTAAAAATACAAATCGTATCATCTCCTCCGCAAAGCAGATGAAATCAGGGGAAAACCCGTTTTTCGAGTTTCCGGTTTCCAGTTGACAGACGGAGAATTTACCCGGGCAGATGGGACAGTCTCGTGGATTAAAGGGCAAAAAGGGTCGATCTTCGCCGTTCCTCTTCTCACTTGCCCCCCCATTCTCGGCGGAGAATCGTGCTCGCTATGGTCGCGCGAATCCGCAATATGACGCGCAAAGGCGCGGCTGCCTTTTCATTCCTTTCAAACGCGCCGCGTTTACGAATCTTGGAAAGATTATTACAACGTGTAAGGGAAGGGCAAAGTAACTGCCAAGTCTACCCGATGCTCTAGTTCCTCGTTTCGCATTTAATTATTCCCTGACATGATACTCGCTGTTAGTCAAACGCTGCCTCAAACGTTACTCATGGTTGCGTTTATTGCGCAAAAATGAGGATATGTTTGGTCTTTGTACAGCCGCTTTCAACATCGTATCTAAGCGAGCGAAGAGCGGAGAATCCCTTTCCAAGTGTTTCGCATATTTCACGCGTTTCTCAGCTGGTTGCACTTCCGTTCACATTTAGCGTTTATGGAAAATTTATGTGCGTTCGTCTGTTGTATCGTGATGTCTGTAGAAACGGTGAACTTTTAGTTGCTGTTTGATTTTGATTACGATACATTGAAACGTACTATCGCGACATGTAATAGTAGTGTCCGTGTATATGGCCAAGACTTATCCTCGGCAATTCTTGGAACTGCTGCATCGAGTCAAGCTTCGAATTTATCTATCCGAAATGAGGCAAATATCGAACTTTTGTTATGTTTTGTTATATCGTTACGAGATGGCTGTAATCGGATTATCGGGATTGATCAAAATCATACCAAACATGGCTATATTCGACCAACAATTTTTTAGTAGGAACTAAACTAAAACTCTGACTCGCTCTTACGCTGATAACGTTGTTCAATTCTCAGAAAGTCACCTTTTCAGATATGTGGACATTCTCGTTCTCGAACGATTCTATTCTGATTTGCACCGTTATGGAATAGTAAGTTGTAAACTTACACGGGATATGTGTAATTTATATATGATGGAATTGAAGAAGCTGTCGATGCTACGCTATTAATCGAAGTTCCAGGAGCGTACAATAGGTTTTAAAGATTTTCGTTATTACCCAACGTGCCAGGGACGCGCCACTAAAGCTGCAACATCGATCGAATAACGTGTTGTTCGGTAACCGGTATTTTGTCGAGACATGGCAGCTAACTTACGCCCAATGTTCCGTAACCCTCTTAAACTTCGTGCAAGTAATTAAATATAAACCCACGTTAAAAGTCTACCGGGACAACTTGGGAATCTTCCGATTTATTAAGTAATTTTTGATTGTTATGAGAACGTTTCGAAAGAAATATTGTAACAGATCTGTGTATTTTAGATATCTACGTTCTGTGCCTTTTTCAGTCCTTTGAATTCCCGTAAGTGGACGGGGAAGCAGCCTGGAACTAACTTTTCCGCAGCGCGAAGAGTTTCTACTAAAATACCGAAGAATTGTTCTTGAAAAATCAATATATCGAAGAAAATATCCGACATTCCTGGAATAATCGCAGAATATCGGTCAAAGTACAGTTTATTAATTTTCTATCTGCATCCACGGGTGTATTTCACGTCTGTCCGCTTCGAATCTATTCCATGGAACGCTTTGAACGATTATTTCTATAGCGAAAGGATGAAGAACCGGTATCCGTACAGAGAAATTCTTGGAAGAGGCGTCGTCTCACAATACGGGAATATTTTCCCTTCAATAAATCGGACACAGCTTTTACCGAGGTGACGAGCTCGCTGCAACCTGTGCAACAACCACCCCTCGTCCCCGTTGGTTCTCTGCTTTTCATGGTTGCCATGAAATCTCGATGAAAGCTCTCGTCGATTTCGAATCGTTCCAATACCGTGCTGGTTTTGTTCATTTCGATCGAATCTATTAGTATGTATGCTATACACGTTGGTATCCGAATTAGTACGCGTTAGTACATTGACTGGTATTCGTTCAAAAATATTCAAGCGATTGCTTGTCCTTTTTAATTTAATCGTGAAATAAAAGATTAGAAGATCAATGATTCTACTTTCTTCGAATATCGTTATCTTTAATTTATTTTCTATTGGAAAGATTGAAAGATTGTCGAAAGAAAATTCGTAGGGCGTTCCAAAGGAACAGCTAAGAATACGAAAAATGATCTCGTCGATTGCGAAGAATACCAATAATTTGATAGTTTCGTTGATTCCATTGAAATTCATTAGTGTAAGAGATACTACGTATTCGTGCGAATTGTGTTCGTTTTATACGTTTTTTCATGCTGTTTGTTATAGTAAATTTGATATTGCGCATTGTTTATTGTTCGTGATTAATTATCGTTAATTGGGAGAGGAGAATACGCACGATAATGGAGGTGGTAGGAAATTGTTTATTGGAAATTATTATTTCGTTTTTGAACATACGTTATCGGTATCCGATGATGAATATGTAAGGATACGTTGTGATATTGATATTCGATGAATGGTAGAGTGGTTTCATTTAATAATTTTTTAGCATAATTAGTCGATAGTCGGTAGTATCTCGTTTCTACGATTATTACTTTCGTTTTGGGTAAATGTGTAGCTTGTTTCTCAATTTGTTTCTATAGAATGTACCATACAGTGTGCCCTGTGTGTTTTATATTTTGTTTATATCCTATGAAAATTATATCCTTAAACGGAACTCCTAAGACGTCTGATATTCTCCAACTGAGACTATAAGGAAACAAAAATTCGCTCAACTAAAGGCAGTACGGATTCTTCGGAGTGTTTTCCAATACGTAAGATCTAAATTGAGTGAAAGTTAAAAACACCAAAGAAAGAAGAGTTTAGATTTCAGACTAAGACTGGGCAGTAAATTAAGATTAAGTATTACAAATCTCGTAATCACCCGGTATTTTCTTCATAGCTCTAACTTAACTACTTACTGCTACTACTACTATTAACTATATTATAACTGCTATCAACTACTTTTGTACCTTGATATTGTTGTTATATCGCTGTTATATCGTTAACTAATATTAGATACTGCTGATTACAGACTCGCGACGGTCTAAAGCTTGTGCTCAATAAAAGGAATAAAAAGAGAAAAGAAAAAGTCGCGTTTTCGATACTATCGAGCGCCTTATCCGGTGAATAGCGGCAGAAGGAGTATGTAAATAAGCCAACTGAGATATTCATGTTGCTCACGGTGTATCTGCTCTCTCCGGCTCAAACGGAAGCGCCCGCTCGCGTTCTAAATCTCGCCAACGATAAGTATGTTTATGCACAGTCCCTGGCTGCTGCACGTCTCGATATGAACGTATACACAGCGAGAGAAGTCGATTTCGAGGGTGGAATATTTTTTCACCGCTCTCCGGGCAAACGTCGAAAAATCTAGCAGGTTTTTTTTCCCGTGTTTGCCGATCACGGATTTTAATTTACCAGCTTTTAGAGCCGGTCGAATTGCTTCAGGAAAGGATCTAGGATGATCTTTAGAGTCGAGGACCTCGATTTTATTTGATTCTGATGATTTTTATTCGTTTTAGTTTTGTGAAATTTTGAAAGTGGAAGGTTTTTTCATTTTAGAGCTCAAACTTCTGTGACTAGATTAGTTAAATTAAGTTGGTCGCTATTTCCGAAAAATATTAATAAATAACCAATTTTTATCTTGCAATTTTCATCACTGAAAGATTTTTTAATATTCTAACGTTTAATATTCGTTACATTACATAGAATAATAGCTATTACGGGACGTTGTATAATATTTCAGCGTAAGAATCGAATTCCCCGTAAAGTAACAACAAAATTTACCATCTCGACACCGTACGTCCCTTCCATCTGAACGGAAATCCCTCAGAAATCCCTTGACCATGTCCCTAATAAAAACACCAAAAAATCCCCAGAACCCAGCTCCTATTTCTCCTAAAACTCGATTCTCAGACAAAGCTTCTCGATCGTGCACATCCTCCGCTTCGATATCCTGCACGAATTTCGTCAGAACTGAAACCATTCGAGCGAATACAAGGAGAACATCTATCCACAGGGAAGGAAAAGCAAAAAAAGGAGAAAGGAACGTTGGATACTCTAAGGGCTTTCGCCTCTTTCCTCCACTGTCGCATTAGCCTCGACAGTCCAGGCTTGCCTGTCGCCGTGGACGTGGCTCCCGAAAATCCCTCTGTTTTTTCCCCAGTTTCGCGTGTTTATACTCGCGTCTTACTTTCTTCGCTGTAATACGTCGCACCAAAGGATTTCGGGTTTCACCCCGTCGTTCTTTATTTTCGATACGAATTGGAATATTGTTAGAAGCGGCGATGTTAGAGAACTACTTTCAGCAATGGGTGGGATGACAGATTTTTGTGCACTATTTATATTTTTATCAACGTAATTTATAGGCGAGGCTCGCGGTTGTTTTTAAAGTAAAAATAACAGACCTTGCACCGCAGTTAAGCATGGCGAGATGAACTCTCCTTCTGTAACTTTACTTTTATTGACACCGTTTGCATACCGGGTCCGATTTAAGCGCAGTTTTTCTTTATCAAAAATCCCGAAAGATCCTTAAATACTCTTCCGAGGTTCTAGAATATCGTGCAGTAATTTTAATACTTTTTTAAGCAGAGCAGAATTTAAGCAGAAATATAGAGAAAACGAAAAGCTACTTGAAATTACAGATCGAAAAGGAGCCAGTGTACGTATGGAAGATTGAACGAGTCACCGTCGTTCGATCGGCAAGCTGTGAAATAATATAATAATCGTATCTTAATCAAAGATCGAATATTGTTTGGATGTATATTGGCGAAAGAAATGAAATAATAATCCGTCAGTTTGAAATTCGGTTAAAGAACGTTAGGAGAACGTTGCGAAACCCTTGAGCGAGACACGTGTGGCGTGAGAGAAAGACCGTACAAAGGGATTTTCAGCGGACAGGATAATGTGACAGGCAAGGAACAGGCGAAAGCCCTTAGAGCAGCGTTTCCCTCGCCATCCTGGCGAAATGCGACCG
Source organism: Bombus pascuorum (assembly GCF_905332965.1). Lineage (NCBI taxonomy): Eukaryota > Metazoa > Arthropoda > Insecta > Hymenoptera > Apidae > Bombus > Bombus pascuorum. The sequence continues at coordinate 7,295,182 of NC_083502.1, read as the reverse complement.
TTTACTTTCTATAAAGCGGCGAAACACTGTCGTTCCATTACAACCACTACGTTTTTCGTCTGTTCTTTCGATTCGGCTCCTCCGACACGACCAGACTGCCAATGGCAATGGACTTTTATCGGGGCAACTTCGTTTCAAACGGACTATTCTATAAATTCCAAGGTTAAACAGGAATTTTGTACAGAAAGTATTGTGAAAGTATTCGCGCTATTATATTCCATAGGAACGCTTATATTTGAACAGTCGAAATATTAGACGGTGTTAGCGGTTTCTAGACTATTTATTTTCATACAATTCACGTTTTAATAAAGACGTTAAGATTATTGAAACGCAGGTCGATATTTTCATGAAAATCGTTCCGTACATTAGCTTATTTATAATAATTTCAGGAATGTTTTTCCAAGCAAACCTTTTCAAAATTTTCCAAGGATTATTTTTGAATCCTTGAGAAGTGGTTTCTCGCTTTTAACACTGCTACCGCTATAGAGTTATCGAATATGTTAACCGAGTGAACTTACCAAAAGCGTAGTTACAACACGTGTGCGATCAATCTTCTCCACTCGATGATTCTTATTTCGACTTCGTACAAAGTGCATCAAGGTTACGTAGCATTGTGAGGCTCAGCGGGCTGTTCACAATGCAGGCTAGTCATCGTGAGGTCGTCGAGTCCGTAGTCACATCCTGCCTGTGACCAGACAACCTTCCAAACGGGTTCCTCGACACGGCTGCAGATATAGAATCGCGATTTCTTCGACACGAGATAATGGACAGGGCAAAGTTTCGTGGCGATGTTCAATTCTTTTGATCGATTAATAAATTTACGCAGAGTTCCGAAAAAAATTCTTGTCAAATCAACATTTTTAATTATTCCAAATACTTAACTTTCCAAATGTTGGAATATTCCAATTTTCGAACACGTATTTGACAAATAACAGCGTTTCTCGATCAATATTCTCAAACAATAGCATTTCCCCATCTGTTCTTTATTTTATTCCGTCCACGAAACTTTTTCCCCTTGGCCAGTATGTAAAGAGATTCGAGACATCGATCATCTGGAAAAAGAACGATTGGGAACGCGTTTAAATCATCTGCCGAGTCCTTGGAAACGCGAAACATCGTACACTTTCTCGATTTTATACCGCAATACTTTCTATACTCTTACGTTAAAACGTTCTTTCATTCTTCTCTTTTACTCTTTCATGGAATTAATTGTGGGTCGTGTTTTAACGAAAGACGAGAGGTAAACGTGATATTTTTCCACGAAATTTTATATGCCACGGGAACCAGATATTTTTTAACGAATTTCCAAGAAACTTGTTTGTAGCATGGGATTATGAATTTCATTATTTCAAAGGTATTTCAACAAAGGGAAAATGGTTTTTAACCGACTTTGAGCAATTTTATCATTTTGAGCTGATTATGGTCTTTGAAGAAAATGTAGCCTGCTGTTATGACGATGGTGGATTCTGTTATATTAATAAGATTTAGAACAATATTTCACGTAAAACGTTAAAATTACTCGTAAAGTGTGAAACGCATGTAAGCTGGAAAAATCTTCAAAACCAGAGTCCTCGACCACGTTGTATCGGAAGCTGCTTCCACCTTTCCATCATATGCCAAAGAAAAAGATAACGCTCGAGCTGCTAATTTAGTCATCCGACTAATTCCACAAACGAACTTAAATGGAGAACCACTTGGAAACATGGAATCTCGAAATATAAAGAAATCCGCCACTGAAATTATCCTCGAAGACGAGTCTCCTACTACTTTTTGCAACCACCTTTTGTATGCTAATACGAATTAAAAAATAATATTCCAATTTGTAATTTAGTCAGCTGACCAATCGAACAGACGAAATCAAATAAAGAGACGCTTGGAACCTCGGAACATAAAGGAATCTGTCATAAAAAAAATCCCCAAAGACGAAGCTTGGAGAGTGGAAAGCATCGATCCTAGGCGAGTGGACTGAGTGGAGGCGTTTCAGTCGGCTGTAGGAAAGTGGAAAGAATAATAAAAGGGCGAGCAGGCAAGGCGTGCAGTAAAAGGGGGCATATCGTGAAGGCGGTGGCGTCGAGGCAAAGGGAGAAATAATTCAAATCAAAGGCTCACGGTAGAGTTACGTGTGTGTCAGCTCGCAAGCCGGCCCATATAACCTTTTAGTGTCGAGAAATTGCCAGCGCTGGCTCCGTCGGGGCAAAAGTCTGAGGGCGACGGCTCTTCGATGCAACGCCGTGTCGCTTTTTTCTTCGCCTTTCTCACCTGACAGCTGATTCCATTTCAGAGGACTTGCTCCATTTAGAAGATAGAACTCGTCACTTTTGACCCTTCATCCGTGTGATCTATGAGTTGATTAGCAGCGTTAACTGTACAGGCGAATAATCGTTCCTATGCAAAATTTGTTTAAAAACCAGCCCTGACCGTGTAGCACTCTAAAGATTTTAGTATACATGGTGTCTCGGCCGAATGAGACCACCTAAATATGTGCCTTATCTATAATTGCGTGAAAGAACTTCTATGGATAAAATTAAACTATTCCAGGGGACGGACGTAACGGTGGAAGGAATTTTCTCTCAGGATTATTTTTTCGCGAGATTTCAAGGTTATCCGTATATCCTTAAATATCTTTTTATCCGTCGATCGATACGTTTTGTTTATTCTCTATACAAAAGCGTTTAGGTACCTGTGTCTGAAACGGCTTGGCCTGAAAGATATTTTAACCTTGATTTCGTAAAACTTGGCGTGAAAGGCAAGGAAAGGCGCAAAGTTGTCTTTCTATTTTCCTCTTCCTCCGTACTCTACGTTTCACGAAATTAAAATCGAAATATCTTTTGAATCGAGCATTTTCAAACATCAGTATCACGATACTTTTGCGCGAAGAATAAAATATAACCACCGGTGCAAAGAAATATACACAGAGTTGTTTTTAAGAAAAATACACGTGCCTTGAGCTAGTTTAACTTTTTCTCAGAAGCTTTCTCATACATCCTGTATATTACGCAAAACATTTTCTAACCTCGTTAGCACTGTAACGGGACACGACTACGTGATTATACTGACAAAATTTGAAACGGATCTGAAAATGTATATAAAAGCTACAAGATATTTATTGGACGACTACATTTCCCAGAGATCACCATGGTATTTGAACAATAAATTATTCGCTGTACTAACTAGCCACAATATTTAGCGACGACATCTTCAGCACTAATTGTACGCTTAGAACTATTATTCATGTCGTACGTTAATTTTCTTCAAAGTATTTCCAGACATCGTAAATAATACAGACATTTGGGTGATCTTATTTAGACGAGACACCTTCGTATTAGAAATAATAGACAAAATTTCAAAATAATATTTACCACTGGCTTATCGCGTGAAACAATTGAAAATTTGGAAAAATTCTCGCCAGCTACTACCGCGTTGAAACGCAACTTTTGTTAGAAATTCGGACATCAAATTTTCTTCACAGTCTCTAAATAAGATTTGAACGACGAAACAGAAGAGAGCTTTGAAGGAGTGATAATGAGGATGAACGTGGGTTTTAAAATAGAAGCGAATGGCAGGGGACTGTAAAAAGATAGCACAAGTCACCAGGAGAAGAAAGAAAAAAAGAGAGAAAAGTGCAACGACCAAGAAGCGCAGACATTGGCTGTGCAACGTTGAGCAGTAACGTTACGCTAAGCTGCATCTTTGTGCATTCCTCTGCTCCAAGGTTGAGGTCAAGGCACACCTAAGCGACCATATTCTCAGTCTGGCTATTCGACGCGTGATTCCTGAAGAAATACACACGGAACAACGAATTTTCCTTGCGAAAGATAAAAAATTGTAAGGCTAGATATCTATTAAATCTTTCAGGAACGAATTGTTCTTAAATTATGGAGAAATTTCTCAAATTATTAATGGTAAAAGCGTCTAGAAAGCGTTTGAAATGTTATAGGAATTCCAAAAAATATCCCCCTCTCCCAATTTAATTCTAACAATAAGAATTCTAAGTTAAAGTTCCAGAAAAGTTTCTCTCGGTATTAAAAATTGATTCTAAGGATTCTGAAGCAAAAATTCCCTTCTTACTTTTTTTTTTTATATTTAAACTTACCCAAACCTCCAGACGAAATTTATACACCTATCCTATTAATTTAATTCCGATACTCTGAATTAAAAATTCCAAAAAAGATCTACTTTGGAAAAAAAAAAGAGAAAGAAATTGAAATTTATCCGACGAAACGTAACAACAAATAGCTTTCTTTACTAAAACACGCTTGACAATAAAAATGTCACAATATTGTTAGGCGGTGTCGGTCGGATATGTCCGTGCATTGCTACAATGGAGTTAATATTGGCGACTGGAACGCAGGAGCGTGAACTGCAAAGCCGCGTTCACGCTGCGACAAAGTAACTCGTAACTCATTCCGTAACGTTCGTTCGTTTGTTTGCACCGAGACCTACGATCAAACGTAACACAGACGGTTTCGTGTATCCAATCACCATGATTCACCGATTGTTGATCTTTCCGCCATGCATTAGGGAATATTGCGCTACCAAATTCCACACATTCGCTCTCGGTGTGAACGTGCGCTTCAAAGAACACGCTCGCAACACCTCGCCAAGTTTGATCGTTTAATTTGTTATAAACACACAATAGAAGGCCGGAATTTGATTTTGTGGTTAGGTTAACAGCAGCAAATTATTATAGACACGTACGCGTATGTTGTGATAAAATTGCAATTGGATATTGTGATCCGTCTAAAATAAAGTTATACGAATGAAAGATCGAACGATGGTATTATAATGTGTGATATCATTAAAAATAAGATTTAATATTGCACATTGGGAAATTACTGGCGGACTTGCGTCTTTGGTTTTGTAAATTCTGAAAAAAATGAACGATATTTTCTACTGATAATATTATCATCGCGAATCGATGAAATGTAATAGATCGTACTAATAAATATTTTACCTTTTTTTGTTACAGGTAAGCATCCGAATATTATTTACCATACCATCAACTTGACTTTTTCGCTACTCTTCCATTGGTGAGTCAAAAATAAAGAGACTTATATTTAAAAAAAATATTAGAGCGCGTAATAAATAATAGCAGAGGAGAATAGATGGTAAAATTGTGATTAATTGTAAGAGAGGATGTTAATTGACCGAAAATTAATTAAAATTGACTAGGGATACCATAGAACAGCTCATTAAGCAGCATAAAATGCAAATGCAAATTTGGTATGCAAACGATCTCGCTTCACTTACCTATATCGAGTTCGCTTTGATTTTTATTTGTCGAGTATTTCTCATTTAATTATTAGAAATATTGTTAAATTTCCGTATTTCCTTGTATTTCTACGATAATTAAATTCTAGAAGCAAATTATTCTGTATATTCGTAGGAACAACGATATAAATTATTTTCACAGGTTAACATATGAAAAATGAGATCGATGTTTCTTGTAATTAATTTTGAAATTGAACCAAAACTTGTTACTACGAATAATCTTGCGTTCTGTTGGGAATTTTTATAAAAAATTTGACCCAGATCTATTTCCAATTATTTTAGATTATTGAATTTTATTCATCGATAAATTTTCAATTAGTATTTTTATTACAATTTTTTGTAACAATTTATCTTAAATTCCATCACAGGTCGCTCACGTTTTTTGTGATTTAATATTCACTGTGTTTTTCTGTATTTAAATTAATTGTCAAAATTTGAAGTTTCTCTTCGAAGAAGAAAGACGGCAGCAATATGACGAATATGGTGAAAAAGATTGTTAGAAGATAAATCGTATAAAAATATAAAAGAAACGTTGTTGTTTCATGTAAGCACGGAAGTAGCAAGGTACGTTCTAAGTACGTTGAAATTGGGTCTCTTTTAAGAGTGTCGTTAAAATTTCAACAAACAATTCTTCTGAAACCTACGGCGAACAATGTGCTACGATAATCTCGTTTCGTTGGTCGAGGGAAAAACGTAAAAACCGAACGGTTGGGTGAAAAGAGGATTCGTCCTCGGGACAGAAGGCCCTCGTTTCTCAGACACGAAGAAGAAGAAGAAACGAACTGGCTGCCCTTGTCCTCGCTTTCGAACGTTTGCTCTGCGGTTTCTTTGTAATTCTTATTCGGCGCGGTAATCGACATACTTCCTTTAACTTGGTTTCGTTTCTTCTGTCTCGCGAATAATTATTTTTCTTGCCTCTGTTAACGTTACCAACTTTATTATGTATTTTATCCGTGGTAGATTCCAGCGTATAAAATAGCATATTTTATTCCACCATTTTCCTTCTTTCCTAAGAGATCAGCGTAAGAATATAGTACGGTGTAAGAAATTAGAAGTAGAAACCCGACGATCTCCTTGCAATAGCTTATAAGTGTAAAGTACAAAACAAAATTATTATTATTATATTTTCTCTTTTTCCAAATTTCTTTCTTTTCGATTAATATTTTTATCCTTGTAAATATAATATCGTTATATATAATATTATATTTATGTTGAAACAACTGCGAAAAATTGATTTTTCTAATCCCGAACAAAACTCAGAAAAAAAAAAAGAAAAGAAAAAAACAAAATTTCGAGAAAAAGAATCTCATTAATCGGCACGTTATTTAACTGGGAATTTATTCTTTCGAGGGATATTTCCTCGAGAAGCCATTTAACCACGTGGTCTAGAGTTCAACAGGTTGCGGTAGCTACTGGCTGTCTGATCGAAAGAGTTCGTTCTGTTCGTCCTTCTTTCGTTTTCCTTGCTTCCTACCTTTCTTTCTCCCTCCGGCTCTTTCTTCCTTCCTTCCTCCTTTCCATCATGATCAGTTTTTTATTCCCTCGTTTCTCGTTTCAATTAAAACGCCCCACGACACTCTGTTCCACACCGCGTAATTCCTTTTTGTCTCGGCTAGCCATTTTTTCTTGCAACCTATCGTATCCGCCAAAGAATGGATATAAATCGTTACTACTCTTCCTTTATCCTTCCATTATCCTCCAGAAGTTCGTTTCCCATAGTTAGTTATTATCTGTCTTTCTTTGATCGAATTCTCAGAAAGTTTTCTCTTTCAATTAATTTGTACGATTTATTTCTTTTATCTTAGAGGATAATTTACTGCTAGTGATGTTTTTTTCAGTTAGAAAATTGGTTCTGTGAATTATGGAGTCATCCATTTTCGTCCATCGCCTAGTATACCTGCGATCTCGATAGACGTAAATTTCATAAAATTTCATAAAACTTTAATCTGCGGAGACGAAGATCATTTCAAGGTCATGTTATTGTACACGTTTGAACGTATTTTTCGATCAGCAACCACGATGCAGTAAAAAAGATATTTTTGCCGGATGTTGGTCCTTCCTGACCATTTTTACGCTACGTAAAAGATATTCCTTGCGACACCACAGTTCCGAGGAGATACCTAGGTGCTCTTACTCAAACGAACCACTCTGTGTAGTAAAAAATAAAATGCCTAAATCTCAATAAAAAAGTACGTCAAGCAAAAAGTTTTCGTTGCTGTGGCAAGCTTTCCAGTAGCGTGGATTCCATTTCAGCATCGCGGAATTCGCGTAGCGGTCGGAAGACGAGAAACAAGAGACTAACCAAACCAAACTTCCGCGGAAGTAGCAACAGACCGTGATGGTCAGACGTAGGTCGAAAGCTGTGGGTCTACCGCTTGGCGGTCTTATCCACTTAAAGCCGCCTTGGATTCGTTTTTAACTACATCTGATTCTACTTAGAAGGAGCAAAATGTTCCTTGTCTCTCTTTAACATCCGATAATTGATCAATTAAGGGGCAAAATTGCACTAACGCAATTTATTCTTCGTCAACTTACATTACTGGAATCTATCGAGTTCGCGGTGAGATTATGAAAAGAAATGCCAAGAATTTAGTTAGTATTTTGCTCTGTATCGTTCCATTTCCAGGAATTTCTTCTTCCATTTACACGATTTTTACACATTTACGATTAATGGGTTAATCGCACGTGCCAGTTTGGAGAAGTGACGCAGAATCCTGATTAAAGTCATCCAACAAAGTTATCGATCAAATTGGTTATATTTGAAAGTTTGATATAGTTCCGTTTCTTCGTGGGCGTTGTGCGTGGGTTTTTGGCTGTAGAAAAGGGTTGAGAAATCGTGTTGAATTTGTGGCATTCTGTTGATTAAACGATACACGTTATGTAGGTGGAGAGATTTAAGGGTGTTTATTATTTATAAAAGTACACGGATGAAACGTTTCATGAAGATTTGCTAGTTAAACAAAAAGTACGTGCGTGTCAATTTTTTAACAAACGTCGAATTTATAATTATTTTTGTAAAATTTGATAAAAAGACACACATAAGTAATCGCATTCAGTTACTCGATAATTCGTGTAGCTCGATACTCTTTCGGTAGCTCGATAATTTCAAGAATTATGCAATAATATTTAGCGAAATCAAATTTCTAATTTTATAAGATTCGTATAAAATGGAGTATAATACCGGAAACATTAACGAAAAATTGAAACCGCCACTCAATGACGCGACAGTGGAATCTCTCGAGGACGACTCATGCAAATTTGATCGCGCAACCATTTCTCCGCGGCCGAAACAAATGTCGCCCTGTTACGCGTTTCCGCTCGCCTACGTGACCGGTTTTATCGTCGTGTTCCGCTTGATCGTCCGCTCACGTGTACTTCACCAAGCTTCGAACACGCACAGAAACTTTATCTTTCACGGTACGCTGGAGACGATGAATTGCTATTTGAATGATTTTATCAATTTATTAGCTTGAGTAATCCACATTTTTTTTTTTTTTTTTTTTAACAAAGAAAACAGAAAAAGTGTTATTATTTTCGTATAAGATCTATCCAATCGAGAAGTAACTTGTTTGTACTATTTTTTCCATGAGTGTATATATATGTTTTATCAAGAAATTCAGATGTACTTGTATTTCTATGTTCTTCAATTTCTCTACCATTCTGCGTGAATTTCTCTTTTCTTTTTTCTTTTTTTGTTTGACTCGTTTATTCGTTTCATTTAATATTTTTATACATTTTACATGCTTATACATTTGTTGTCATTCCTTTCATCGGTCACGTCGGCTTCTCTTTGTATAATATGTTGCAATATATTACGTTGATAATTATAGTGAAGTTAAAGAGCCAAATTTTCATAGGACATTTTACAACCTGGTATTTCAGTCATAACCACCGATAAAACAAACAAATTTCAGCTGATTCAAAAACTGCAATTCTAAATTCGAAATTGGAAAAGTCGGAGTTAACGAAGCGAAAGAAAGGGAAGTGCCAGTCCAAGGGAATAATTGCAGCGAGATCGAAGGTCGTCGCTGCAATTTAAAGGGATTTATAGTGCCCCTGGTGCCCCTAACTCTCTCTTTCTCTCTCTGTGTGTCTGTCTTTCTCGATTCTGTTCCCTTGAAATTTTCCTAGCCACGGAAAACTTGCCTGTCATGCTCGATCGTGCTTTACGGTTTCCTAGACAGGTCTGGACCGTCGGCTCCTCCGAGAATTGGCAAAATTTCGACCCGTAAATCACGGCGTCTAGTCGGTTTTTGATGTTCGCCGCAGAAGATCGATGATACTTGGATCTCCAAACCATTTCAGGATAAAGATAGAGACGGTTGAATTTGTTGCAGAATCTTTAGCGAGAAATTTCGCTTAGAAAAATGTATTTTCGTCGGCCGAGGCTGACTCGCGGAATACTCTTTCAAAATGTTTTTTCGATATTTGATGCGCGCGTATATACTTTTGCATTTATGGGAAATTTATATGTATGGTGTCACGTATTTGTGGGAAATTTGTATGTATAGAAGTTACGTATCGCGCAGAAATATAGAAAATATTTCGAGTAAATATTTATTAGGGGAAACAAAGAGGGATGGTAAAAAAATGTTCACTCTTGGAATCGCCTGGAGTTGAAAAATTCACGCAGAACTCTAAGAGTGCCTTCCAAGGGACAAGAAATATTCCTATCATCTTCCCAAGAAACGATAGGGAAGTTGTTGAAGTTGGATTCCAACGTGCGAATACGATAGCGATCGAACTCACCTAAGCGTTGTATTTCATCTTCTCTTTTTTCGCATACCGAACCATTCTCAAAATAATTAAGGAAAATAGGTTGATAAATTGGCCAAAGTTTGGAATCGAGCAGAATCAACCTATCGTGACGTGTAGTTGCTACACGCCGACAGCAATCAGCAACACCAAACGACGTTTCTACCTCTACCTCTGGGACTCTATTTTTACAATACATCTTCCAACGAGCGTCAACCAAATGTTTCAAAACACCGCAATAAACGCAAATGGACGCTAAAACCTTCCTTCAAGAAACACTGATGCGAGTTACAATTTCGTTCTGCAAAATGTTCGCTTCGTCGACGTCACTAGCGTCGCCTGCAGTTTCGTCGAGCAGAGCCATCGTTTCTCCGTCTCCGTTCCCCCATTGTTTTTGAAATTGCATCGATTTCGAAGAGGGCCAGGTATTAAATGAAAATCGACAAGATTGACGAATAACCGCGGCATGGAATTGACACGGGAATCGATGGGCGAGGCTTAAGCGGCCGGGAATCGATGTCCCAAGTTTAGTAATCGATCCTGAAGTAGCCCCTCGAGTATCACGCAGAGAAGCCGACAGTCCCTCCTCGCTCCTCGACCTAGGCGAACCGTTTTCTTTAAAACCGGAAGCCACGGTTCGTTAGAGCGACATTTATCCTTAGAATAAGACGCTTCGATTTTCTTTTCTCTCCGCTTTGTAGGAATTTTCCTCTTTCATCCTCTTCTTTGTAATTTTGGAAAGGTTAAAAACAGTAGGTTTCTGGATAATCTCTGAGCCGACTGCGATTACTTATGGTTGATGTCTTGTAGAGTAATTTAATCGTGTTCTCTGATTAAAGAAATTTTCAACGAAGATATTGTATTTAAAAGACGGTTGGATTTTACTCGATACTTTTCTATGACTAGAAAGTATAGTCAATTTCTTGTAATAATAAACGCAGGACATCTATTTTATGCATCAATTTTCTAGATTTATTTTGGGAAAAGTAGCAGCGAACCGACTCGCACATCTACGATTCGCAGTCCTCCGTATCTCTTTCTGCAGCCTGGTGAACCCAGAAAAACACACGTGCACGATTAAAACTTCACCGAACGATCGTTCCAAAGGATTAACTCGACGATTATCCAGTCGCGAACAAACTTGAATCCACACCGAGGTTTCTCTGTTCCGTGTCTCTCGAGGTATTCTTCGACCCAACCTAGCGGAAGTTAGCTCGAAAAGGAAGCGAAATGACGGTAACGTAAAACGTAACGCGACGAGCTGCGGGCGCAAACAGTTTCTTCACTTTTCCCTGAGAAATTCGCCGGCATTATCATGAGCAAATTTGACTTTCCGCGAAGCTGCAGCCGGCATCCGCTTCGAAACCGCTTCGGGATTGACTATGCATCAGCCGAATTTCGCGCACACACGCTTCTCGCCGCATCCGTCGGCGGAAAAGTGCGCCGTGAGACATCGCGCGATAGCTCGTCGTCGTTCCTTTTCGTTTATTTTAGCTCGGTGGTGAGTTCTTCGTATAGTTTTCTAGGGGTTGCTGACAGGGTGAAAATAAAACGGAATAAAAAAGTTAGTGGTTGGAATAAAGATAAGATTTTATCGGAAATCAAATGGCGAAAGGGCGAAGGAGGAGGGAAATAAAAAATGATTGTTAATAGCGAGATTAGGGATAGGATTTTATTGTTATAGAATTTATTAGTACTATATAGGATTTATTATAAATATATATTTATTTTATACAGCGTACATTATATCTGTTATACAGTGTTTTGTCGATCAGTCGCGGAGAGACGCGATCGGGAGGAAGCGCGTCAACGGGAGTCGTAAATTCCCGTTACGATTAGAATAATCGACGCCACGAACAGGCCGATCCCCTTATTTCTGTTGGGATAATAGGGATGGTTGAGTTAGTATAACACCGCGGTTAACAGGTTATAATATGTATTTTATTCCCAACAACTGATTTCACTGATTATATAAATGAACGGCGGAGATACTCGTGGGTTAGGCTACGATGTCGGATCGTAATGTCTTTTACAATCAGGTTCAAAGTACTCGACTCGTATACATATGTATTAGCAACTTGTCCTGTTGGCGACTAAATTTCGATTCCTTTCGAGTTGGTATTTTACGAGCTGATACCGGAATTTTGAATGACATTGTCCATTGTTCATGGGAAAAAATCGCTTTTCCCTTCAGGTAAAAGGTACGTACCCGCTTCCTCCTTAACTTGGAAGAGCGCACAGTATTTACAGCATTAGAGATTCTTTCAAGTTGAAAAGATTAAGTTTTATGGTGGTTCCTTGGGTTTATCGAAGGTATGAATAACGGTACGTGGATCTTCGGCGGCCAGACAACGAGGGACATCGCACGGACCATCTCGCGCCACGTAACATACAGATATAGGATTTTATCGTAAATTGGAGGATGTTGGGTGTTTGTTGTACGAGTTTCTAAGATTCTAGCGATTAAGAACAGCGCTAGATCGATCTATTATTTCGCTGTTGTTGTACCTTCGATTTATTTCAGCTCGGTGGTGAAGAATGGAAATCCGATGTGTCGATGTTGATATAGTTTGTGAAAATTGGTTGGTGAGGTGGGAAAGAATAAATTCGTTGCGAATTACAGCGACTTGTTGTGCGAATTTTCTAAGTACTTGTCGTAAGTCGGATAACGAGAGGCAAACATGTCCAATTTCACTCTTACTTCGAGTTCCTTCGAGTTCCTTCGAGTTCCTTCGAGTTCCTTCGAGTTCCGACACTTGTGACCACTTTTCATCCTTTCGCGCTTTCCACAAGTTTTCTCGAAGAAATAAGTTCCAGTCGATTCAAACGTTTGTCCATTCTCTCCGGCTGTATCTACATCCCGGAATCTATCGAGGAAAAACATTTCTCCTCGCACTCTTGATTCGTTCTCCCGAACGACAGATGCTCAACCCTTATTCGTTGGAACGGAAGATATTCACGGAAGCGTTCTCCTCGGCTGAGAATATCCGCTTATTCGTAGAAAAGGTGGCGAGGAACTGGTCGTCGTCGAGGCTTTTGAAATTTACGCGCGACGGATTTCGTTGCTCGTTTGCACGTCGAAGGTCCCTGAAGCGTGGGAGATCGAGACGCCTCGATTAGGCGAACGGATGCGCAACCTTCTCCCAGGATCACGTCGTTAAAAGCGTCTAGATAGACGTTATATTACGATTTCCTTCCACTGTTGCAAGACTTGCGTATACAGGGTGTTTTTATAAATATAGAACGTTAGTATACATGAAATTATTGGAAGTTGACGAGAGCCTGTTTCGAGTGTGATTTAACGTTCTGCGACTTGACGATGACGATGCTTTGTGTTACCAAAGATCATAGACGAAAAACATGATAAGTTACATTTGTAACACTGTATACAGTACGATAGAATTGGCACTAACGACGATGAAATATCAGAGAATGGCCATAATAACAAGAACGCATCGATTCCTATAAGAAGGAGAAGAGATGGAATATAAAATATGAAGATTTCGATAGTTCGATAAAATGGGGAATCTTGATGTGAGAAATATTTGAAGAAGGCTCGATGCAGCATCAGAAAGATTAATAAAGCCTGATGGAGCGGCGGGTAGCAGTTAGGGTGGGACTAATCTCGCTCAGAGGCTGCCATGGAGAAAAATTCCTCTCGTTTTGCGGGGTTCTACGGGGTCACGAAGCCGTCCCGCAATTCCGGGAATGGAGCTTGCGCCTTTTTAAACATTAATCGTACCGCGCGATTGCATTTTTCCCCAGTCCCTGTTGCCCGATTGGCCAAGGAAAACGCGATTAGGCATCCCTAGAGACGTGCCACCGAGGAACATCGTTTTATATGGGGATTTCGTTTCTATACCGACGATTCTCAGCCTTCGATGCCGCGTACGAGGCTTGGGTTGACTTTTACAAAGTCTAGCCTTTTCGGAGAAAAAAGTCGTAAAATTTATGTTTCGGGGGTCGGCTCTGTGATCAGAAGTTAAAAGAGGTGTCCTATTCTTTCTATTTATTGCGTTATTTTTCGCTGCCATTTTTGTAAATTATATCGAGAAAGTTTGTAGGTAGTTTTGTATAAAGTTCGTAAAATCTGCTTTTTCTAAAATATTCCGAAATATTCTTTCAAACCATTCGAAGGAACCCAAACTGATCGTTAGAATTCAGAGTCTCACGGTACAAGAAATCTACGGAACGAACTAACGCGTATCTCGTTCCTTTAAACCCCATTAATATCATCCTGATCTAGTATCGATTAAATTTTGTATAAATATTATAGACACCCACCGAAATGTTTTCGAATCCTCCACGCTTGTCCGAGAAACATCGAAAGTATCCTAACCCTGCGCCAGACTATAAAAACTGGCGCCTACGGTAAATCCAAAGGGCAAAGTGACGCATTTTGTTCCCTGCAGCCTGCCCTTAGGTAGCGAGTATCCATAAACGTCGTAGTTTCGTCCGCATCTCGGTCGAAGGGCAGTTTCTCAGACTCTGTATCCCGGAACCGCTCTCATGATCCCTCTAATGGACTTTCAGGAAATTAGACGATGCGTCACACAAAGAGCCGGTATTAATATCGTCTCCCGAGTTTTCATCCCCCAGAGGGTGTGCAGGTCTAAGCAACGAGTCTTAGTCCTCGCTAATTTCACCGATCAGCCACGTCACATGGACCGCTCTTTGAATTTTTCAACACGAGACTACAATCTTGTTAGCGTGTTTCACCGGGTCAATCCTGGTTACCAAAGCGGTTCCATCGCTTCTCTGTTACCTATTTTCTCTGTTAATTAGCTGGTAAGAAGGGTTTTATCCCGGGCACCGTTGGAAAAGGAGGATTAAGAGCGTCGTGTTTTCGGAAAGTCAGTGGCACTGCAGATTTTCACGCTTTGACCCTTTCAACCGTCGATTGAAATAATGCTGTGTCGCAACTGTGACTATGTCGTAAAACGCCGAAGAAAGATGATATTATCGTTATATTATTTACATATATGGCTTCGTGTGGTTTCTCGATGTAATTATTTATGCGTCGATCGATACGTATTTTCTTCTATTTTTCAAATATTATGTTTGGCGCGAGAAAAGAAAGCATCGGCGAAGCTTCGTTGCGTAAGATTGCTATCTGGTATTAAAATGTTTATTTGAAATTTAATTCTTTGATGTTTTAAATCGAAATGTAAATTGGAGTAGAGTTGCAGAAATAGGTTTCCACTTTTGACCTGAATTTCAGATGGTTTTAGTCATAAACTCGTGGAGCTTAGATCTGCTTGAAATTCGAGGTAACTCATTGTTCCGTGGTTACGTTAGGACTTGTTTGTTTTAGTTAAAATGTTGATAAACCGATTCTACGTTTCACGTTTATCGTTGAATTTTTAATCCATGGTGAGGTGTTTGTTTCATATTCCTATTATGTGGAACATAACATAAGTTTAAATTAGATTGATAATTATTTCACACTGAAACGTGGTAGTAGCTTAATTATTCGAATGGTATCGAAAATGAACAATTCAACTGTAAAGAAAGTAAATATTATTACGACAAAAATCTTGATGCAAATTGCAGGCCAAAAATATTTCTTATTCTATATTTCGTACGCTGTGATCTTTGCGATCTAAATAATATCTTATTTCAAGATATTTCTAAACTATTTTCAAAAAACTATCTTGGAAGAATAAGAAATTCTCTTTTTTTATGTTATAAGATCCTCCAAAAAGTGACTTCTAGCCAACCATAACGAAAGTAACACCAGCAACGTAATTTTGTAATTTTCCTATTCCAAGTAAACATCCAGTCCAATTCGTTCTCCCTGGTTAGTTCAAATACGTGTCACTCTGACCATACGATTCTACCAAAAATATCGTGGAATATAATATTCTCCGACAAAATTCCAAGCGTTAATTTCCGTATTAACGATCTGATAAAAATTCTACTAGAAACGAAAATCTAGTCATGAAAAAACGCCGGAGCGATAGTAATAAGTGAGGATATTTCGTAGCTTGATTCTAAGCTGTGCCCCCAGGAAGACCTGTGGGGTTTTCCTCATTACTCTCGCGTAATAAAATATTCTGTTTACGACGGTGTACGTTTCTTATGAGCTCTCGTTACGCGGGTTAATAGTGGATGTAATATTACGGTGAACATCCGCCGGTTTAGCGTGTTCCGTGAAAGTCTCGGTGTCTTGCTTGTCTTGTGCCGTAATTTTGGATTTTCCCTCGGTTTAAGCCCGCTTCCGGGGCTAATTATTACTCGAAATTCCGGTGACTTTGCCTTTTGCTTGTTAATAATATCTGGACACGATAACGCATTTTTGAAATTTCGCTCCTTCCTATCTATTTCAGAGAACGATTTTCACGTATTCTTGTTAAGAGTACCTCTTATCGTGACAATTTTTAAAGATAGAAGCGAGGCAACGTTCGATTCATTAAAAGCGTTATCCTGATAAAAATATTCAGCCGAGAATCGTTCTGTCCTAAAGAATTCCTACTCTGGCAAACTCTCACGAGCGAAGCATCGAGCAGCCAAAGATGCCTTACGAACCTCTATACCCGTCGAACACCATCGAACTCTTTTCAACCTGCAAAAAATCGTACGCCAGGACAGGACATAGCGCGAAGGCCAGCTACCTAAATACGGGAATCTACGTAAAACCAGGTTTGGAAATCGATACAACACAACCGGAGCCCCCATACAAAGCCAAATGGGGTTCGGTGAATAGCTGAAAGCTCTGTGTACCGGGCCGGCATAATACACTTTCGTCGTCATACCGTCGGCCAGGCTGGAGATTACGCGCGCGCGTAAAATCCCTCCAGCTCCAAAACCCCCCGTTCTGCCCCACCAATCCCGCCCTACGTCTCTTTGTGGCCTTCGTTTCTCTTCTCGTCCCTCTCGCCGTCTCCCTTTTCCCGTATCGTATCGGGCACACCGGAGTCGTGTGTGATGTGGTATTTCCAGGAGAACGTTAATTAATAATTTAATCGAAGAGCCTGTTTCGGTCCTGCAACGTAGGATCTCGCGCTGCCTCTCTAATTAAAACCGACCCCTGCGTGACGAACACGCCATTACACGTGTGTTGGGGGGGGGATGGCTAGGTGTGCGCACACAACGGACACTTTTCGGGCAAATAAGAGAAGGGCTTGGCTCGGTATGTCCACCAGAGTCGACCTTTCTCGAACCACGGTTCATTGATCCAGCAGTTTCGCGCTGAAAATCTGACGTCTCTCGGTAAGCAAGGTAGGTTGCCGGTTTTGGAGCGCGAAGCAGGTGGTTTCGAACTCTTGTCAAGGCCTTGTGGCGAAGTTTGTGCTGACGAAGGCATTGGTTAGGTATATTTAGGTTAGAATTTTTCGCGGTGGTATGTCGTTTCTGGCGAGAAACTCCGAGTTTCTTGGAGTTGGATGGAGTTTGTTAATGATTGACAGGTTTGGGTTAGGTATTTAGGATAGAATTTTTCACGGTAGAACGTCGTTTCTGGCGAGAAACTCCGAGTTTCGTGGAGTTGGATGGTGTTTGTCAATGATTGACAGATTCGAGGTTCAGGAAGGTTCGGCTCTGCATGACGTTGCTTTCAAGTACCGCGTTACTGATGTTACTTGGCTTAGTTTTTCCTGGAGACGACTCATACGTATACGTATGTTTATTAAAATAAATATCTTTGGACTTATCGTAGCATGGCTTAGCGTAGTTTTCCGGTGCTCGTTACGCTGCCAGCTTCGGGATGTGCTTTCGCGCAACCCTGTCAAACCAATTAAGTCGGTCGCATTGTACGGGCTGCTTTTAGGGGCTTTGTTGCAAACCACCGGTTATGGCCGCGTGACCGCGTCTGTAATGTATCAGTTTTATGGGCGACGTGGACGACGTGTCTCACCGACGCTGGTCACCGTGAGTTTCTGTTACATTATGACCGCCTGCAGCCAGGATAGCGAAGCGTTCGATTGTTTGGACATGTCGTAACTGGTACACGGAATGGTCGTTTAATAGCTTGTGCTACGTCGTTTCCGAGTTTTTAGGGTCGAGAAAGTGTTCGCGACAGTTTTCGGACGTTGCCGATGGCATGTAAAGACGAGAAGTTTATTTAGCAGGCTTTCGGGCGTTTGATGCGTGTTTTAGAGGTATCCGAGCGAATGATACGTTTTGATCGGAAAGTGCACGTTCCTATGCTGCGAATGGCAAGAACGCTAATCCCGAGGCTCTGCTAATAAGCTAAATGGAATGACTAGAAATGCTCTTCGTCCCTTAAGAATCGCACGTGACTACCCTTCGAATAAACATTTTTTCCAAAAAGATTCTGTAGAAACGGAAATACCGAAGAAGTAAATGGAAACGGGAATGAAAATGGTGGCTTGATCCCCGATCAAACGAGACGAGGTTCCCGCCGCTATCGCGTTTCAGATTACGTCGCGTCGTCGGTGCAGTTAATTCGAGGCGATCCGGCTACGCTGTGACGCAAACCACGAAAAGCGGCCGCGCACAGGACTGCCTGGATATTAAACGTTAATTATACAACGAAATTTACTTAGAAATACGAGTCCAGAGAGGAGACCGGCGGAGTAAAGGAGAGGGTTAATCTAACTGGTAACCAGATGGAGAAAGAGGGGAAAGAAGGAATGCTGGAAACTAGCGTGGCGGAAACTAACTCGACAGCTTAAGGAGCGAGAACCGTCGTCGCGAAGTTTGCCCGTTGATTGGACATTTATGGCGGCGAGTTGTAAACTGCCGGTTACAGACGTTAATTAGCATTTATCGTAGTTTACCAGTCCTAGCTTTTGTGATCCTGTCGACATTTTGACAGCCGGATATCCTTCTGATATATTTTCCTTCGCTTTTTCTATTCGAGCAACTTCTTCGGATCGCAATTTTGATAGCAGTTTGTGCAAGCTGTGGAATATCGGAAAAAATTAAAATTTTCTTTATTTCGCACGATCTATATGTTCGGACGTTGTGGGACGTTGAGCGCCGCGTGTATCGTCAAGCAACAGATTCGTTGGAGCTACTAATCAACGAATAACTTGTTTGTGAAGATGCTTTCGAAAAGAAAGCTGTATGAAAGGCTCGAGGGAAAAGAATATTTACATTAAACGCTTGAGATTGTAAAATATCTTTATCGTCTTTACTGTTTTACTCTATTTTCTCTTCGAGCAGCACGAAAAATTCAAAAATTTAGAAATTCTACATTCCGCTCAGCTACATGCAACAAAAGGGGCGAAAGGAATAAGAAAAAGGAAAATCTGCACGAGCGTTTCACGGATGCTAGTCTCGTCTACGCCTCTGAAATGGAATATATATCTAGCGTACGGAGCGACGACGTTCACCAGTGTCCGCTCTACGTGGATCACCGCTTGCTGTCTCATTTTTTTCACCTTCCGTTCGCTCGGTGTCCAGGCCCTGGGGATCTGGCAAATCCCGAAATCCACCGATGCGTGTCACTCCGATCGCCTGTAGCCCTTTGTTTGTTCTTGTTTATTGGAGATTCGCTCTCGTCGCCGTCGCCTCTTCTTTCTCTTCTTTTCTCTGTTCCTCTTTCTCATCGTCGAGGATTTACATGGAGATAATTAATTCTTCTGGAAACAACGAACAGATTTCTAGGCTCCGATTGCTGCTGGCTTCCTAAATAAGAAGGTTCAAACAAGAATAAATCTGAAACATTTCTAAATAAAAAGTAACCACTTGTGTCGTAAATCCGAGCCAATAAGTATGTAACGACAGTGTATTTGGATAAATAATCCGCAGTCTGATCATTAGCAATGGAGCGAATAAAACACGGGAAAGTGAAATAAACGTCGCTAACTGGTAGAAAGCTTCTATGCTTAAGGGGGAATCCACCAAACAAGTTTCATTCCCCAAAGTCCAGGCTTGTCGTTTCGGCCCTCGCGACAGTCGCTGTGGCGGATGATGTATGGATCGGTATTACGAAATGACGAGAACGATAGCCGCTGCAACCGTCACATATATTTAGAATAAATAATTGAAGTAAGATCGATACAGTCGATAGACGTTCGTACAAAGTGTTCAACAAATAGCATAGACCGCTCGCGGATAACTTGATAATAACTCGTTAATAATGATAATTCGTAGATACTCGGTATATACTCGATAATCGCTCGACAATTGATTATTGATTATTGATAATTGATTACGCTCTCGATCGTGTCCGCTTATTTATACCGGTCGGGTGGAGTCGAAAGATTCGAATTCGACTTGGAACGAACTTGGGGTTGCCCTGAACGGCGACGTTGATTTTGCCTGGAGATAATCTCGCGCTAATTTCGCGTGTCGAGGCGGTATCCGTGATCCGAGGCGGAACAACAACGCGAGTCGCTCTCGCTTCGCCTCGTCCTCTGACTCGTGTGTCGCCACATCGCTATTCTTTATCTGGATCTGCCGTCTTATCTCGTCGGTGTGTTATCGTGGCAAAGCCAACTTCAATTACGGACGGGATACCCTGCATGCTCGACTGGCCAATTGAAAAATAATAGAAGCACCTCGATCCCCACGGTGGCACGTCTAGACTGCGCTTCTCAGTCCTGTTGGGACCATGTCGAATGAAACGCATCGCATTCGCCGCGCTCCCATAGAGCTGAAAACGACTCTACTACGGCGATGGGATCTGAAAATCTTGGAATCTGTACGTATAAAAAAGAATTCCAGTTGATTTCTAAAGAATTCATGAAATAGAAAATTAATCGTTCGTTTTAGTGCTACAAGCAAAAAATTACGCAAGGACGAGTAGGGGGTGCGGTACTTTGCTCTTTATCTCGCTAATGCTAAGCTCTCCTACGATCCACCATTATCCGTTATTATTATACTCTTTATGTTGTATCGTAAAACTTTACAAAAGCTCGATCGATATTTTCTTATTATTATCTAGGCTTCGTCGTTTTATATAAGAAGAGAGACGCGTTAGCATAACGTAGAGGAGAATAATCTGGGGGCATTGTACGTTAAAACGTGTCGGGGGTGCGCACCCCCGACTCGGCCCCGCAGCAGCACGCCTGATTCCGTACAACGTGCCGTGTTTCACACGACCACGGTCCGTGCCTATTGTGCTCGGCTATTAGCCCCGTTCTGTTTAGCTCGAGACAATTCCGATAACGAGCTTTTACCCAGTTTCGATTAGAATCGGCTAATGCCGACCAGGGTCGGCCCTCTTTCGCGATTTCTCACCCAGCCTTTACCTCGTTACAGCGTGGTTTTCGTGTTTCTGGTTAAGTTTCGGCAATAACATTGATTCACGAAGAATCTCGATGACGGCGATAATGGGTGTTATTAGTGAAATTTGGGAAATGCGGTGAAGTTAGCGTAATCTGATAGGGGATCGTAAGGAAATTGGTAATTAATTTTAAACAGGTGTTAACGACCATCTCTTTCTGACGTTTATTATTAAGAATATGGTAAAGCTGTTTTCGGCGAAATTTGTGGGGAAACGTGTGCATGCAATTGAGAACTTTTAATTAGAAAGTCGAACGTAAAACAAAAAATTAAGAATCTCTATGCTTAAAGAACTTGCTTCGAACTTGCCTCGATACCTCTTGCAACTTTATCGTGCTTATCAACGTCCAGATTAACTATCATTACTTGGTTACCAGCGTTATCAGTGACATTTATCTGGAGCCCTGGCGTTATTTTAATCCGTTTTTACGGTCGACAGGCTTTGGATCTACGAACTCGATTGCTGATTACTTTCGATCAGAACGATCGCATGCTCGGTGTGATTGAACGATCATTGCCGTTGGAACGAGTCACGGAAACCGAAAGTGCGCTGCAAGTGCCAGGATATCGACGCCAACTCCGCGAATTCGTCATCCTTCCCCGTTTTACCACCCCTTTTGCTTCTACTTTTCTCGCACTTTTCATTTTTATATTCATCCACGTTTTGTTTCATTTACTGCGGCTTTTGTTCCGCGTATATCGCGTGCCCCGACGATTTTAATCTTCCTAGATTTCCTCACATTTATCCTCGTTTTTTTTTCTTCTTTATATACATCCTCGTCGTATTGACAGAAAAATCTCGTCTCGTGGCGTTCATGATTCCAGTCGTTCTGCTTAACTAAAAGAACTAGAACAAAATAGAACAGTGGATAATTAGAAAAATGACAACGTTAAGAAGTTTCATTGCCAACGTTTTCCACCCTCTTTCGACTTTCAATAGCTTAAAATAGTAGGAAATGGGAAAGTACCGAATTCATTTTAATCGAAGACAAACACGAAATTTTAAGCCAATCGATCAAGTAGATTTTAAGGGATCGTGAACGCCGTGTTAAGCAACATAAATCTGAGGAAAACGTGTTTAATGTTACATCAATAGCAATTATTCGTATAAAAATCTTTCTGAATTTTGGCAACTTCCTGAATTTTGGGAGTTTAGATACAGGGTTTTGCGTATATACTTTTGAAGCTATATTCTTTAAGAAAGTGCAAAGAAAATGATCGATCCCTTTCAAAGGCTTACACTAGAATACCTGCTTAAACAACCCAAATGCTAATTAAACGAAGGAATGTTCCATGAAACGCGGCATATGTCGGAAAGGGAAAATAAAATAAAAAAAAAAAAAAAAAAAAGATAGAAGATGGAAAAGAGACGTAAAGCGAAGGAAAGAGCTGTGAAAGCGTTTGTCGCGAAATGATCTGGCGGAAAGGGCGTGTAATTAACCCGGCGGACAGCGCTATTGATTCCGGCCGATATTAAAATGATATATCGCCGCCGGCTAATAGTTCAATATTTCATGCACGCTTACAAACTGCGGCCGGCCGGCCGGTTTCGCATGGACGTCGGGGAGATAATCCGCGCGGAAACGGCCGCCCTTCAAAACGATCCTCCATTTACACGGTGAACATTCGAAACAGAATGATTAATGACGTTATCGTGGAACATGTAATTCCCCTCCCCCCATAAACCCCTCTCTTGTGCCACGGACGCGCTCGCAGCGTCATTTTGCACGTTGAAAATGAGCCCCCCCGAATTGAATTCGAGGACGAAGACGTGTAAAGGGAATCGAAGACTCGATAGTATTTATCATATTCGAGTCATTATTGCCATCTAGG
Source organism: Bombus pascuorum (assembly GCF_905332965.1). NCBI lineage: Eukaryota > Metazoa > Arthropoda > Insecta > Hymenoptera > Apidae > Bombus > Bombus pascuorum. Next base: position 7,272,127 of record NC_083502.1, on the reverse strand, counting down.
GAAGTTACGAAAAATTTTTACGAGATTAATAGTGGAAGAAGATTAGGGGTTGAATCGAGAGAACGAATATTAGAAGGTTGTTAACGGATGAACAGCGAAAGGAAGAGATACAGTTGAGATTAATGAGAGTAAGTAAAAATGGAATAAAGTAGTTATTATTAAACAGACAGTACAGTTGTACTAATTAGTGTACCGAGTGTTTCTGCAGCGAATATTAAATTTAAATATTATTTAATTTCATCTTCACTAAACACGAGAATCTAGTAAAATTTATTTCAGCTTCTACTCTCTTGAATTTATATAAATGCATCTAGATTTCTACCTTCTACATTCGTCAGATTGTATCTAGAACTGTAATCAGTGGGATTTGTCTAATCTATGTAAGTTTATTTAATTATCCGCGCCAAGTTCCAGGATGCATTTAAATTAATCCGAATTCCTATTCTTTAGAATTCGTCCGAATTTATCTAAATTTCGCGCGATTGCTGAAATCTTTGGTTTAAAGTTAGAATTTTAAAAGTTTATAATACTCTACGGGTAGAATTTTTGACAGCTTGTCTTCAGTTCGACGAACAGCAACGCTGAAACTTTTCTTCTATTGTCAAATTGTCACGTTAGAGTTTGTTGAATTATTTCATTAAACTTCTGGAGTCTTCGCGTTACAGTTCCATGGTTTGTTTAATTGGCACTTTCGAATTGTCTTCGGCTTGTTAAATCGCGTAACGAAGATCTTCGTCATCTTATTCAAGGTTTTCCTAGTTAACACATTATACTGGTTTATCTTATTAAAGTTACTAAATTAGCGTTCGCGTCGTAAAAACTGTCGCTTAATTGATTTACCTCGTGTGAAAGGTAATTTCAAGTAAAATCAATCTTGTTCCTTATTTTTGAATAACAGTTTGGGCAATTTGCGATTACAATTAAATGTTTATTAGTAATCAAATAATCGGCTCAATATTAAGACACAATTATCATTTCGTACTCTTGCGAAAGCGTGTATCATTTATTTACAAATAATTTTCCAATAACAGTTGATAACCTTAATACATGACATTAAACATTTAATACTGACATAATCCTGCTACTCCGACACTCTAATCTCTATCCAACAACCGTTTCCCTCAAATTTATTCAGTCCAAAACAACTACATGATTTATCAACCTCCCATTATCAGTCATAAAACAATAATTCCCATTTGAACCAATTAAAGTACGCAAAAATGAATGTATAAAGCTGCCGTTAATATCCATATTATTCACCAAAATTATATCTACCATTAAACTAAATTAAAAAATAACAAAAATCCAACAGATCGCAAAAATGGGAACTTGCAAAAATTATCCGATTACTTTGCAACAAACCATCCCAGATTATTCAAATTGTCATCTTTGGAAGCGAGGCAGCTCGCGCTTTAAAATGCCGTTCAGTTCGTTTCGATCGGACTTTCGGTTCTGGAGTTATCGTCGGTGGAAGCAAAGTCTAATTTTTCTCCCTTCTCTATCTCTGTCCCGCTCGCTCGCTCGGACCTCTCAATCGCACTCACTCACTCACTCACTGACCTATCACGAGCGAGCCACGTGTGCGCTACTCAATGACACCCGCTGAGTCAGCGGGTTTTTGCTACTACTAGTAGTGAGTACTCACCTCCAAGAAAGAATGTGGGTCATGTCGTTGACCAACATCCCTGCGTCTCGGAGCTCGCCTTCTAGATCCATATCTCGCGAACGGATTGAGGTATCCAGTTAAAATAAAGCGCGAATCATTCTGCTTTCAATTAAATAAAATAAAATAAATTAAATAAATAAGAGAATTTACAAATTGTTAGGCTGTATTTTAGAAAAAATTTGTCCATCTTTGGAGCATATTTTATGCTCGATGTTGAGGTTAATGTTCAGCGTATGTCATATAAAGTTTTCAGGCAGATTGTCGAGGTAAAATTTCTTTCTTTGTAGTTGTATCGAGTAAGTGTAATATAATTTTCTCTTATAAAAGATGCATTTCAGGACATGAAAGGCCGTATCGATACACATATTGATTTTATTTGCCAATTAATATGCGTTCGGTGAACAAACAACGTCGACAGACTCATTTCGTAGGAACTTTTTCTCGCGATTTACCTAGTAGTTTTTAGGTGGTCTGGATTAACGCATGCCTTCAAAAGGCTGTCGTTTCCAGTCTCTGGCGAGTTTCTGCTTCATTGACCGCTTCATTAGCAACCGCGAAATCAACGTTTTTCGTTCGAGAAAGAGAAACGTTTGAGGAAAAGTTGCTGTTAGTACCACACGAAGTATTGACAAACTGGGAACATTCCATCAAACGTTCGATTAAATCTTTCTTGTTAGACCGTAATTATCGCACGCTAGGAAATTTCATGCTTGATTTATCAAAAATGTTGGAGAATCTGTCTCTAAAATCACCTTTCTCTTAAAAATCAACTATGGCCCCGTAACCACCAACCATAAACGTTTCGGTTATGGTCATTCATCGAAATTAACCCTGCAGCCCGCTTTCAACCTTTTTATCGTGCGTCGACGATGCAACGAAGCCGGAAGACGAAACAAAGCGACGAAAGGCAACGTGTCATTTCGCTGGACCGAGTGTTTGCACCCGTTTCGCGCGTCCCACTCGATACTCTCGCGAAACTCTCCACTTTCACCCCTGCCGCGACGCATTTGATGGTTCCACGGTCTTGTTTTGTCGATTGTTCTCATCGCCCCCACTGCCCATTTTCTGCGACACACGTTCATCTCGCGGAGGAATGTTTTTTCCATTTGAGGTCCGCCCCACGTTTCACGAGAAAGTTTTATTTGCGATTTTTTCACGCAGGCAGCAGCCGTGCTCTTGCATCGACTAATATTTGATTGCTGTTTCTGGAATCGGAGGTTTTAGTTGTAGCTAGGTTTGGTCGATCTTTTCGCAGATTTTTTTAATTTTTCAATTGGTTTTGTTAATTCCCTGTGGTTGCAGGTAGGTTTGCTAGACTGTCACGAGTAGATTTAGTGGGTTTTTAAAAATTTGTTTGCTCTTTATACGTTGAGTGGTTTCTATTAAATTTTTGAATTAATGGTTTTTTGCGATTGTTGTTTCTGGGGGAATTGATTGTTTAATAAAACCAATTTAACTAACCAAGTTCGAAAAGCAACTTGTATTTGTCCTGTTTTGCGGGTTTAAGGTTATTATCGCGTTGAAAATTGTAGGCAGTCTTATTGAAACGTGTTAAATAATATGTTACAACACAGAAATATACATAAAGCGAAGAAATGACGGATTTTTTCTAGCTTTATTCAAAATTAAAATTAATAACATAAAATGTTACCAAGGTTCTTGACTGAAACAATAGGAAACGAGCTGTCTGCGAATCTTTCACCCCTTAAAAACAGAACGTTTAAAATCGCCAACCTCAGACCTCACATTCTGTCATGTATGTTAGTGCTTATTCTGATCTTTTCAATTACCGGTATCCGGGCTGGAAAAACCGGAAACAGCTCAGTCAGCCTTTGCTTTAATTTCGTTCTATCTACCCTTCGTATCATTATCTCGTATTAATAGCTGCTACGTGTTCTTGAATATCTACACACGATGGTTTCAAAGCAAATCTCCTAAAATTAAACGTTTTGAAATTTATGAATTATACAATAAAAATTGATAAAAGAAACAGCTTCGATATTCGTCTTGCATTTTCAGGAAATATATGTGCAATTATTCAACGATATAGTTTATTACTTATATTTATCGCTTAATCATAATTTGTATGGATTTCCATCCTTTTTCGCTTAGGGCTAAAAAATATCGAATTCGTTGATAATAAAACATTATAAAAGAAAAAAAAAAACAGTAACGAGTGGAAAATTAATTTCGCGGAAGTGCCTTGTCACTGCTTGCACCTGTGAAATTGAATGAACATGAATTTTCTGGATTCTGTTTCGAGAGGCGGAACCGAAATCTCTCGCCGATTATTCCGGCTGGCTCCATTAAAAGTTTCTGGTAAACTCGATTTACCTGTAGCCGTACGAATTGGGAGAAAGGAACCTCCATTTTCGATGTTTCATTTCGTAATTAGCGGATTGGCCGCTGATGGATGTGAATGGTGGAGATTATTATAATTTCAGAGTCGAAAATATATTTCTGTATGTATACGTTGGTGAAATAATAAATTGATGAAGTAATTATGATCGACTATGTCCTTAATCGTATTATTCCAGTCATTATCGTATGAAAATATATGCAAGTCCATCGCTATTGTTATTATTAAATGTATTATTAAATGTATATTATTAATTATGCTCTCCTGCAGCATAAAATTCCTTTAATTAATTATAACGATGTTTCTTCCTAATCTTTCGTTCGATAGTTTCCTAAATCTGTGGCGGCACTCGACAGCAAATACCGCCACTAGACATTAACTAGTTCCGGACGACGATAGCGCAGTGATTAGCGCCTTTGGTTACGAACGTTCAGGACTCAGGTTCGAATGCCGGTGCCATAGTGTCCGATATTTTTCTTCCACGACACAATAATTAGGAAGTGAATACAATAGACCCCAGCAGCGACATCTACAGTCAACTGCAACAGTCCGTCACATTGACGACCCCGACGTAAGAACACGGCGACAACAATAATCGTCACGATCCAAAACGCGACATACCTCATCCGCCACAAACCGTTACCAATCCGTGTGAATTGCTAAAATTAGGGCAAGACTGACACCACGTCTAAAAACCTGCACCCATTGCCTATATCTGCCATTGTTGAACCGAACGCTCGTATTTATTCTAGTCCTTCCCTAATTCGTGTAAACGTAACGAGAGAAGCAAGCAAGAAGCACGAATAGTATCTAAGACGATTGGGAAACATGATTTCCCGGCGGTTATCGGGAATCGGCATCCGGCGCGGAAATACGCTTGGAGGGAGCGTAATTCTCCGGTACGTGGGTCAACCGATCCTCTCCTCTGGCGCAGCGGTGTAGAGGAGGAAGCGTATTACGTGGGTTCGCGTGCAAGAGAGTCGGAAGAAATAAGGGATGAAAAGCGGGCCGCCTGGTGAATCGAAGTCGAGGCACCAGCCTCCGGTAATGAGAAAATCACAAAAGCTCGGCTGCCAGCTGAATGGCCTCCGCCGTCGATCCTTTTCGTCGGATGCTCCGATCACCTTCGAGTAATCCGTTTTTCAATCTTATCCACCAAGGGGAACAAATCCTACGACGCTGGCGAGATATCGCGTTCCCATCGGTATCGAGGATTAGCGTGCATTGTGTCGCGGTAATGACGCGTTCGAAAGGCTAGAGGGAACTTTCGCAGTTCGTACAGCTGTTTACCAGTGTGTTTAGATGTGCGCGACTCTTGGTAAAGGGTTTCGTGATAATCAGACTGCGGGATTTCTATGCAGATTCGTAATTTTATGAACTTAATTATACAAATGGGAGCAGAAAACTTCATCCATTGAACGTTGTAGCAAGTATTGCATTTTAATTTTGGCAATTTTAGCAATTTTAGCAATTTTACTTCGAACTTTGAGAGGAATTTTTGCTTTTGTTTAACATTTAGTTAAAAGTCTAGATAAATTCCTTTCTTAAATTCCTCGTAACAGCAGAAAAGACATTCGACCTTTTTGTCTGTATAAAAAGATATTGAGAGATTCTTGAACTATTGTAATATCAGAATTAAATCTTCCCCCCTGTAAACCTGTCATTCTTCCTTAATGGAGTGAAATCACAAGCTGACTTGGTTTTGCGCAGAACCGAAATAATCCCGGGGGAAGTTTTTTGGTTCGAAATTACGGTTTTCACCGTGAACGGACATAATTAATTGAATTTCTCGTAACTCTAAAGTCACTCTATTTCTTCCTTAAAATCCGGTCCATCTTTTAAACTCTGACTTAAAGTTTATGAAAATTTTCTATACAGCTATAACGAAGAATATAGTTACGTAGCTTTTTTCTTGACTATCCAGATATAACGCATGTCCCTCGAAGATCGACAAAGAAAAGACTAGTATCTTAAGATTAATATCTTATAAATATTAATAGCTACTAAATACTTCTTCCAATTAAGTTTGGAAGGACTCTAGCACAAATAGGATCGTCACGAAGAAAACATTGAAAAATCGGCAGAATGGATGAAATACCGTAATATATAAACGACGAAGAACTATGCAAAATACGCAATACGCTAGGACATGAACCAACGCTGTATCAAAGAGATATCGTTACTTGTAGATCTACTCGTATAGAAACCTTTCTGCTGGATGATTCCTGAAAATCAGCAATGATTTTTCGACGTTGCCAGCCCCGTCGTTATTTCATCAGGCGAACGAAAATGTAAATTGGCCCTCGGGTTGTATTGTTCGCTGCTCGGTCCTCGCAAGTAAATTAGAATCACCGTGGGTATTCGAAACTCGTGAGGCGTGAGTTACGATGACTGCATTATAGTCGCGATGCACGCGTACTGCCATTGCCTGGAGAATCGGAGGAAGATTAATGCAAGGACGCGTTAGGATTCATTAAGTTCTTGATTAAACCAACTTCGCGGTACTAATGAAGATTTATTTTTTCCACGGTGAAATCACCGATGAACCACCACGTATTGCTTGTTCTGTTGACCTTTGTTTTTTCTATCGATTAGTACGTAAGGTGTTTATTAACCCTTACGTTGTATCAACGTTGGAGTCGCCGTAGAGTATACACTCTGCCAACCGTAAATATTAAGTTGGGTGATAAATTCGGAAGACTTTCGTTTCGTATTAGAAATTGTAAAATTGTAAATTAGAAACTGGACGAAAGTAATTAGGAAGAAACGAAAGTTTCTAAGTATATGTTAAAAAAAATTACACTTCGTATTAGAACATCTACCCTGTCGAAAATGATCGTGAAAATGTCACATATTTATTTGGAGATTGGCGAGGTTGAATTTATTTTGCGTTTTACGTTATAAATCAACCCTCGAGCCTCCGTCTGCGACCCCTTTTCCCAAAGAAGCAACACAGAACTCTGTAAAATGAACGTAAACCCGGAACCAGTAATCCTCTTTGACGAATTTACCTTCGCGAACATCATCGTCAGAGCGTTGCAAGATGCGATGGCAAGCGTGTTCTTCATTGTTTCTTCGCCGCGTGGTAGAAACGTCCACCGGTTACAATACTAATTGGTAGTCGGTGATGGACAGGTTGGTAAACAGCGGTGAAAGCATCCGGAGGGTGGCTCCTTGCCACAAAGCCTTCTGATCGACTTTTCCAACCCTTCTGCAACGTCTCTGCTCGAAGTTGTAACAATGGGGGTTGCACGAGGAAGCATAACGACTCGCGTAAATTGGCGGCAAAGCTTCCCGCCTGTCTTCTTTCACGACCTCGCGATCCTAGTTCCAGCGTAGATCGAATTCTGCGTGGGATTTTCGTTTGATTTACGACGAATATAAAAATTAACCGTGAAAGATAGGAAGATAAGCGACTTGGGCTTGCTGCTTCGTAGCTACCTCTTCGAAAGATCTTCTCCGATTGGACGATGAAAGGAGACATTTTTATTTAGATTTTACGTTTTGCTGAATTTAATCAGCGGAACAGTTTGTTGTTTCATCGGCGCTGTTTTTCTGGTGGATTGATTTTTAGACAGGAAAATGCGTACGAAGAACACGCGATGCGTAACGTGTTGTCCTTAAAAGAACACGTTTGTTCTTGTTGACGACATTTCGATTCTTGGCTGATTCTCATTTCAGACGACGATGAAATTTTTAAGAACATAATAAATGTTTATTATTTTGGCTGGCGTGGAAACAGCGGAATGTTGCGTTATAACGCCTGCGTTTCTCTTGCGCCCATTCCGTACTGCATTCTTCTTAATCTACGTTCTTTTATTACAACATCGTGCCCTATCTTGCCGCCCGGCACATTCTCCGTTATAATTGTATAATAACTCCATTATTTCGTGACAAATAATTACGAGCGACGTCGCACGTCTTTTTTACATCTGCGCTCTTCCAAACTTTTAGAAGACGTTTCTCGTTTATTCTTTTTTTTTGCTATATTATGCATATATAAAAAATATAGATATACATTTGCGTGTCTGAATTCGAAACGAGATGCTATTCTTTATATATTTACATTTCCAGCGTGTATAAATGACGAGAATGAAATAATTAAATACGCACAAACCGTCCTTTGCGCATTTTGCAAATTCGACGGAAAAGTTTCTCGATTCGATCTAGAACAATTTACACAGAAATTTTTGCCTCGATTTATCAATTTAAGGTCACATTTCCATCATTAATCATAGCCTGCACAGCCCTCCAATAATTCGAAATATTATTCTTCCAATGCTTCAAAACCATCGTTGGCTTCGATCCATCAAGTAATAAACAATTTCATCGAACGACGGACACCGTTTCCTTAAAACGTTTAAAAAGTCCAAGCCCGATCCCGAAAGAGCCTCGAGAAAAAGCAGAAATTCCTATTTCTCTGATTAACACACACTGAACAGCCTGAAGAACGTCCCTAAGAAACCATTCCTTCCAACAAAGGAAACATTCATCCTCGTCAAAAGAAGGAGGAATCGTTCGTTTCTCGAGAAGGCCGCCTTAAATAACAAAACACTTGGTTCACTTAACGGCGATGGGGTGGTTGTATCGACACTCCGAACACCTCCCCCCCTGGCAACACACGTACAAAATACACAGCGTTAAAAAGACACACCTTGGCCCCGCTACGGATAGAAACTGTCACGACTACACGGCCGTACACTTAAGACCGTGCCACACTAATGCATGTACACTTAAGTCGGCCGCATAGAACCCGACGGTAACTGCAGCTGCTTACAGGGGCTTCCGACAGTTTCCACCAACCCCCACTGTACGCCCCCATTCCACGTCATTATCATCCATTTGCTAATACAACAAGATAAATTGCCCTGCCTGGCTGCAACGTTACACCCTGGCCTCCGAGTTTTCTCCTCTTCTATCCACCGTCTCTGTAACCACCCTCTCGAGCGTCTTTCGTGGAAAGGCGAAGAAGGTGGTGGTTGGCTCGCCCTGGAAGCGTTCGTTCCGCCGGATTTCTTCCTTCCTCTGTTTCTTTTCTTTCTTTAAATTCGTTTTCTTTCTCTCGTTCCTTTGTTTCGTTTCAACTTGAGGGAATTACGGTGTGAATGGCGAAACGCGAGGGTGAGATTGATTTTACGTAGAGTGCAGAAGGTTTTAATCGTGGTGTGGATTTTTTTTTAAGGGTTTTCGTTATTTTGGAGAAATATTTACTTTTTTTTATCTTTGATTTATCTATTGGAAATGTTCGTCTTGTTATTTTTGGGCAGGTGGAATTTTTATTCTAATTCTGGACGCGGTTTAAATATTCTTCTTCTTTCGCCTCCTATTGTTTTAGTATCTGGAAACGTTGGAAATGTATCAAGGGATTTATCAAGTTGCTTAGCAAATTGCAAGTCCTGATTGTACTATTTCCTTTTTTTGTTTTTCGTAACAACCAGTCTTTAACTCGTCATCGCAAAGGTACTAGAATAGAAATACTAGAAAATTATGCGCGATACTCGAGTGCCCAGAACCCTGCAACAACCGCACAAAATACCCGCGAAACTCCTTTGAAACGGTTGCGATCCACCCTCGAGTCTAGTTTCGTCTTGATTGCCATTTACATGCGGCTCGCTCCGCCATCCCCATAAATAGCGAATATCGAAGGACGACACGATCTTATCGCGCGCTCGTTGCCAACGTTAAAGGGTGTCCGATAATAGCGGGGCGGGGAAAAATGCCGGCAATCGTGGAAGTTGCGTGACCAGCCTGATAAAACATCGACCCGTTTCCAACCGTTTGCGTATCGTTTCTCTGGCCGATCCCTTCTGATTCTTCTTCTCTTCCATGTACTTCTGCCTTCTTCCTTTTCACAATGGCTACAAAATTTACATGTACGGTATCGCATTTATTATTATAGACTATCTTTATATATGAAGTATCCAAAGTAGAGTACTTGTTATAATATTTACTATATTTTAGTATAAGAGTATATCGAGTAGCGTGTAATGTAAGTGAATATAGCATATTAAGAGTACTTAGAGTACTCGTTATAGTACTTGCTTACTATTTGCTTACCACCATACCTATTATAATATATCCGAAGCAAATTTTTATTTTGCGGCTAATACGACCCATGACGAACTTTTCATTCTAATTGGAATTTCCACCCCTGGAGCTAATGCGAAGTGTTTCGCGGAATCACGTATGGATATCCAGAATATCCACAACGTTCGTTCGCAATGCTATGAAGAAAACGGTTGGTTTCGATAACATAGATGTCCCACGCATTGTGAAAAGGTCGAGGAAGCGATATTTGCAGAGAGCTGTTAATTAAACGCTACGTATCTCAGATCGAATTGGCTTTCTTTCCTTTACTTTACTTCTCCACCGCCATCCTTTCTTTTAAAAAGATTTCGAAGATTAAAATTAGATTGTGCAATGTATTAAAAATCTTTGTTCAACAAATGATGATTCCAAGACTTCAATAAATTTGTGATTGTGATGAAATTCATGAAATTCTCGAGCGAGAATTTTTCTTAGGTTCCCTCGTGTTTGTAGAACGTCCAGTAATCGAGGAAAGTCGTGATTCTTGTTTTAATTGCACGTAGAAGAATGTTTTATGAGAAAAAGTTCGAGGGGCTCAAAGAGAGGGGTGTCTTTCTAGAAAACCTTTCTCGCGAGCGCAACTTTCCATATGAATTATGCAGTTGCTGAATCTTTTTCTGATGGAAATGTGTACATTAATAATGTTTCGAGTATTTTGATGAAACATTTGCGATGCACGTACATTTTCAAAGGAAATGTTGCTGAAATTCGTTGGTAAATCCGATGTTTAATACATGTCGAGAATATTTGGGGGAAATTCATGCGTGTCCCCTTTATTATTTATAATCTTCGTTATAATTAATCCCAAAAAAAGAAAAAAATAGAAAGTACCCTATGAAAGTACTTGTGTACTTTTCCATGTGGTTGAAATTCATCGAAAAATTTAATTCTTAATTCGTGCCGAGAAAATTTCTAGAAAATTCACACGAATTCGAATTCTTGTTATTTATTATTATAGATCGTTTTAACGACAATTAATTTCTTCGTAAGTACTATTATCACAAACGTTCTTCGAAACTAAACTTATCGTTTAGAAAACTAAACGAATGAATAGAAAATTTCGAAGGATTGTGATATAAAGAAATCGTAGCGTGGAATCGGTAGAATCGGAACGTTAACGTTGTATCCGAGGATAGGAAACGATGCTAATAAGCGAATTTTCCTGGAAAAGCAGGTCGTGCGTGACAGCTCTTCAAAACGCACGCACAAATTGGACATGGCGTGACGAGGCCAAGCCCGCGGCTTCGCTTTTCAAAAGAAGCTGCATTTCTACGGGGGATGACACGATGAAACTGCCAGCTTCTGTTCTTACGCGAATTGAAGCACGCGTGACGCAAAAGTTTTGTCCGAGTTGCTATTTTTCAATTTCTCTGGAAATGTTAATTATTTTACGGTATTCCATGGTCGAAGAGAATTTTATCGTACTTTTATCAATATCTCTTTAATTTTTACAAATTTCGAATAATCGAAAATAAAATTATTTCGTGATTTTTTTACAAATGATATTGTTTGCAATGTTTTCAATTCTTTAAATATATGCGAGAATTTTTAAATCTCCGATAACGTTAAATATTCTACGGTTTTCGTTGAGTGACATATTAAATATCTTTCAACCTTTTTACACATATCGGCTATTTTAGAATTATTTCGTAAATATCGTTGCGCGTTTTATATGTCTTTATAGATACGCTATAATTCATGATTATCCCATAATTTTTCACAAATATTCTCGGTAGAAGCGACATTTGATAAAAAGAACCGTACCTCGAAGTATTATTCTTCGTTTCATGAGATGTACATTATTTAACGTACAATGAAGAAGTGACTTGTACATGTGTAATAGAAACATCGTACATCTACGATATGATGTTTATAAATCGTGTGTGGCTATAGTAAACCAGCGACATAATTTTTCAATCGCGACGTGGAGAATCGTTCTTTGGAAATTCTCCGCTCCCTGTGTTGTTCGTGTACGGCTTTTGTTGTTGCTCGTTTAAATAGACCGCGGGATATCTTAGCGAAATTGATCGACTGACGCGGCATTCACTCGTAGAATGAGCGTCCCGCTGATATAAACGCATTCCCGTGGATTAATTTCCGGCGTCTGACGATGCGTCGACTGTTACTACTCGCGGACGCTTGGTTCCACCAGCTCGCCGATTATTACAAGAAGAAAACAGCCGCTGTGCTCCTAAATAAACTTATATACTATAGTTTAATATTTATAGTTTATAGATTGTACTATAAATTAAAGAATACACAGTCTTGTTTACAAAATTCGCTGAAAATTTCAAATGTTGTTCTTTACTTTATTTATAGAACTTAGTTTATAGAAGGCTTTAAGGCTGGAGATAGCAAGGAGATGTTTACAAAGCATTTTGCTCAAATTTGGAAGAAGGAGAGTGTTTCATTCTCGTAAGAAGAAATTGTTAACGCTTTCGCGAAATGTTAATAACGGTGCGAATAAAACGATTTAACATAAAATCGTACATATCGATTTTCGAGTTGTCGCCATGAAAATATTATCTTATTCGTTTATCTTTGTAATTTATCTGTGTCCTGTTATTACTTGTGTCCCGACTACGAGATTTCCCAGGGTTAAGAGTTAAAAATGGAAGACAGAAGAACACTTGGACCTGTTTTACGAGCATTGTTCGTCTTGTCCGCGAATCTGATTTAATTATGTTCAAAAACAACTTCCCGGTTCCGGAAACGAAATTTGTCAAAAAATTCCTAAAAATTTAAAACAGTTTATTCGAAGCTTCTGAAAAATTCTAACCGTGTCGTTTCTTTCTTTGCTTTCAGGTGAGTGTCCCGGAATTCCAGTACGCTCGAGGGACGGGCGCGTCCCTTACGATGGTAAGCCATAAAGCACTGTACCCTGCGCCTTCGTGCGTCGTGCAAACCGCTTTGCTCGCGCCACGTGGCCTGTTTCCGCGCGCCAGTCCCACCCTAGTTTCTTATTCAGCGAACGTAGCACGCGAACCTACAGACATCCTTATTAATTAACTTTTCGCGATACGTTTCTCTCGCTTCAGCAGTTTGACAACATACAACGTTACGATCCGTTTCTGACGTGCAAGAGGAAGCGAGAGGGATACGTGTGTTGGGCGTCAGTAGTTTCGATGGATAGATGGAACGAAGAATTTCAGTAATAATCTTTAGAAAAGAATTATTTATTTCTTCAAAATTATAGCTTCCAGAAATTAAAGAGAGGGGTTAGGAAGTGTTAAAGATTTTTGAGGATATCGAAAGGGATGAATCTTTGGGTTTGTTTGCAGAGTCGATAGAGAGAAATTTCTGTAATTAGAACGCAGTAGTTTTTTTGAGGATATCGAAAGGGATGAATTTTAGGGTTTGTTTGGAGAGTCGATAGAGAGAAATTTCTGTAATTAGAATGCAGTAGCTTTCGGAATTCAAGACAGAAAACTTTCTCAACGTTGGAAAGATGGAATTAAATATTGCAGTTTACATACTTTTCTACGCGTTCTAACAGGGAAAGAAATATAACGAGTAAGATATTCCAAGTAAACAACTTTTATTGAACAAATATAAAAAGTTAAGCGAGGTTGACAGTTTTAACAGTGAAAATCAGCTCTCGTCCGGAAGTTTCATCCTCTTACGTTACTGTCGTTGTAAAATAAGACGTATCTCGAGAGAGATGTAGACGAATGTGTTTGTATATCGTCAGAATGGCCACCAAGGGGTGGAACGCATATAACCAGCGAAAAATCGTTTTGTGTCACTGGGGTGAAACGTGCCCTTATTGACGTTGGATCAATATATTAACCTTGTTTTATATCGATAATATGATAGCGTGACACGAGGTAACATATGCTAATTTTTTGACTAAATATATCTTTGCAATAAATATCTTGCAGTTTCTATATACATTTTCAGGCTGCTTTCAAATTTAACCGGTATGACCATGACAGCCGCGTTTCGTTACCAGACTGCGGATATTTATGTAAATTCATATTTTCGCAACTATAATTAAAAGAGCTAGTTAGAAGCTGGTTTCACTTGTCAAATATTATAACGGAAATTTCACTGAAATTTGAGTAAACGATTGCTTTATAATCGCATAAGAATTGCTTTATGCGTTAAATGTTATAAAAGGTTACTTTTTATGGACGTCTATATTCTGAATATTTTGTATATCGTATTTTAGACAGTTTCCCATGTTACGTGCATTGTTATCCGCATTCTGTGCATTTTTACACCCCCAAGTTTTCCATAAATGCATAAAAATCCGCGTTGGCAGTGCTAATGAAACTTCAAAATATTTTATACGACACGTACACGGGTTGTCCCATCTAACTTTGTCAGCCTTGCTTTCGATAATGTTAAAAAATGCTTCAGGAATAAGTTGAATGGTTTCGTGGGGAGGCGTAATTTGACACGATTGGTTTTTCCGTAGAAGAGCGCGCAGAAGACGTACGAAGGTTACCGATGTTTTTTTTTTTTTTATAGAGTCGTATATTTATCTTGTCAGAATCATGACGAGTTATGGCCCCCCTTGAAACCATTCAACCTGTTCGTGAAACATTTTTTAATACTCTGAAAAACATGCGAGATATTGCAGACGATAAAGTTAGGCGGGAGATACACCCCGTAGAATACGTATGTGTATACGTAAGATGTGTAATACATACATAAATGTCCAAATACTTTGGTCGGCAAGTATCTATTATCCAAAGTATCTCATCGGTATTATCTATTACCTAAATTCCCCAAGAGTGGAAATTTCAAAGACAGTCAATTTCTGCTGGAGCAGAAATTCCGTGAAAGTGGAGGATCTTGCCACGTAACAGACACTTCTAGGGCAGATAATTCGCCGAGGAAAATTCCCCCACGGATAGAACAGTTTCACTTACTTAAACGCTGATTCCACGTCGTTTGTACGTCGCTGAAATAACGAGAGATTGTACGAGACACCAGCCGCGTTACACGTATACACAGTTTTGCCGCGTTTGGTGGTGGAAGTGACGGTCTTAAAGTGTCTGACGGAGGAGAAAAATGGAGGCACGCGACGCCCGAAAATCCGACCCTATTTCGCTTTCAATTTGTAGCTCCTCAAAGGGGTGTGTAAACAGTTTCCAGAAACAGTTTTCTCGCGGTCTTGCGTCGCGCGAAGTGTTTTCCTCGTGCGCTTCCACAAAGGAACCGCGAGACCGGCCATTCTCTTGCAAAGGGCCGTTTTTCTCGATCATTTTAATAGAACACACGTCCCTCGTTATTTATTTGATACGCGTATGTGTGTAAAGGAACGTGGCTCTTTTTCGGAGAAAAATATTTTTTGATATTTTCGTTGAGGAAAATTGTAACGCTGGTTTGAAGCAACACCATTAAAAAGGTCATCAAACGTAATCACGAGAATACCATACAACACGTGATAACCAACAACGTAGTTCAATTCACACTTGATGGTTTTATAGAGAAAACATTTCTTTGTTTTATTTCGTTTGAATAAAACTGCAATACTGCGTTGAACCAATGAAATTAAAAAAACATCGGATAAAAAGAAACATAATTACGAAGAAGCCGCGGTACACGATTATCAACTACACAGTTCTGCTCGCTACACGTTTGTTCTCTTCTTTTAGGAAAAATATTTTTTCTTTTTGTTTTATTCGAGCAAAATCGTGATACCGGATTAAAGCAGTAACATTAAAAATTCATCGTACATAAACAAACGTTGATTAATAATCAACGATGAAGCTATACAACACGTAATTATCGACACGGTTGTCGAACAAAATTCATTGCGCAAACGTCTCCTCCACCCCCGTCAAAACCTCGATTCGAAGAAGACGATCTTCCTAGTATAGTATCGATCACTCGGCAGCTTTTTGCTCGTTAAAATTCTATTTCGCCCAGGGTAAATAGCAAATTATGCTTCGAAAGCCCAACGTCATCCCCTCCTGCGGCCTTCGTGCATGTTGTGCATACACGTCGATTGCACCGAGCAACCCCTTCTCGTCTGGTCGCCTACCACCGCAGCCACGTTGTTTTTTCTTCGTTCTTTTAATGGAACTGTTGCACAAGCCTCTCAGCCCTCGGCCGTGGCTTATCTTTATTTTCCGCATAAACGAGGACAGGCCTTATCAGCCGGCTAAAGCCAGCGGCTATCGTTAAAGTCAAACATGTTCCTGACATGCTGCACGCCGCTGCAACTTGCCTATTACCACTTACACCTGGTGCCCTCTCTCCCTTTTTCCGCCTCATTATCGGCACACTTGGTGTCGTCTCTTCATCGTGCTGTAACTTCGCCTTATCGTTTTTTTTCTTTTTTTCTTTTTTCTTTTTTTACTCCTCTTTCCCTTTCCTTTTTCGTTTTTAGGGTATAATTGTATCTTTCGTTACGATATCGCGTACGCGGTAGCGGAAATGAGAATTGGTGGAGCGTTGAATGGGAGAAAATTCGACGTGGTTTCACATTTGAGGAAAACACGCGTTTTGGTATTTTCTGTGCAATCGTCGTAATAAATTTGACCGATCTCGTGAGAACATAGAATAATTGTTAATTCGAAAGAAGCTTCTCGCTGCTTCAACAGACGCTTTAAAGTTTCTACATAACCATTCCAATAAAAGAACACTGTCTTTCTCTTTTCTTTTTTTCTTCGATGTGTACACGATATACTTGCAAAAATTTTGGAAATTTCAATTTTCCCTGTTTCTCTGGTCCGCGATCCGCATCGCGGAAATTACCAGGGTTTTTCCATTTGAGGAGAAAAATTTGCTGGAGAAAATTCCGTGAGGCGAACGCTTTGATGCGTTCCAGTGAAGATAGTTGCGAAAGAAACGGGAGAGGGTGTACTTCGTGTTCTCGGGAAGACGGATCGCGAGAAAACGAGCGGAATCTCGCGTTTTGGAAGTCCGTTGGACGAAATGCACCGCGTTTTAGTTTCTTTTTCTTCCGATATTGTTCCTTCTTTTACCGGTTCTCTTGTTACGTCTCGTGCAGATCGATTTCGACGGCTTTAAGGAATCTTTTTACGCGAGAGAAAAAGTTTTCTAGTGCCAATTACTTGGCAGTTGCGAAGACTCACGAATATTGGAATTGCTGGTTACAGAAACGATTTATTTAAAAATATATTTATTTAAAAATGATGGAAGAACGGCGTTTGTTCGTTCAGGCCGAAATAAGAGATAATTTTTAAATCGATCTGCTAATTATTTATTAATTAATTAGGACGTGTTATGAGAAACATTCGTGTTAAAATGGAATTTTATATTTTTATATTGTTTGCGCATTACATGGAAATTGAATGGAAGCGTGGATGTGACAGAAGACCAGATTTCCCGTTTCGATTCGTAATTTTCGAACATATTTGAAGAATACGTTTTAATTAATATGAAACTCGCGTCTGTGTTCGTACAATAAAATAGGATACAGGGGGATATTAATCTTTCATTTGGTTTATGGATCAGGAAACCCTGGGAGCAGGGGATTTTAATTAATTTTTCAACCATGAATTCATTGTTAAACGATGGACGTTCCTTTTTATTCTCGTACTGTTGAATAATATTGTTATAATGTCACGTATTGTAGAGATGAATAACAGCTTCGAAGGTATTATTATTAATTCGATCGCGTACGTATTTATAATAATAGAAATTTTATATTAATTATTAATAATACACGAGTTTTTCGGGAAACAAGCTTCCGAACTGCATAGTCGTTGCTTATGTTTTTATGATTTCACGATTCCGTGTATTTAAGACTCGATGAAAATACGGAACGAAATATAAGAGTCGATTGATGGTAGCACCAGGAATCTCTGTGTTGTCATCGGCAGCTCGTAAAGCGTGCGTGGTCCCGAGGAGAACACCGTAAAACAGTCAACTTGCTGTTTCACATAAAGTCCACTCGCCATGGCCACACGCCATCCCCATAAAATTCAACCATGGAATGTCGTTCGCCTCGAAACATGCATAAGTCATTCGTTGAACTTTCCTCTTATCCCTGGCGATCACTTTTATTCATCGTAAAATTGTAAACCGTCCTGACCTCGAGTGATCTGCTCGTGAATTCTTGCTCCGTCCACCATTGCCAATTGCTTTTGGAGGAATTTTTTATTGTTTCGACATTAAATAATTACTATCAGACGCTCGTCTTCTTTAAATAACGACTCAGCTTTTCTACTTCCAGAAGAATTCGTTAAATATTCGAAACATTTGGTACACTTGAACATTCTTATATAATATTACCTACGAAAATAAGTAATATTAGAAATAGTTAATAAATACCGACTTTCATAAAAGAAGGCAGAGGTAAAATGTTTAAGAGAGTCGAAAATAACCCTTACACGATCAGAATAGTAGAATGATCACAAAAATTAGCATTTCTAGAAATTCATCCCTTCGAACAATCCAAATTATTAAATACCTGAAACAGTTAACGAACATTGTTTACCGAAGTTCCATCAGAAAGTAGAGAAAGATAAAAATACAAGATATCGTACAAGATTAAAATAACTTGAAGAACAACCCTTGAATGCGTTTCCAATTACTGCATCAAGAAACTCACCCTTTTGACGCGTCGTTTCACGAGTGGTTGATTAATTAATTACACCCGCTTTCGTCACGATACTCGTCAGGATGATTGATATTCCTGCACGCTCTAGAGGACACGAACTTACTACCCATGGACGTTCTTTTGCCAGCGGCGGAGAAGTCGTGAAAAATGTGGACGCCTCCCGAAACTGGCGAAGGAAAATCGAGCAGGGTCTCGTTCAAAGCTCGAACTCGCGAAAGTGCAGGCTCATTTCCGTGTACAGTGTGAATAGCCACGATCACGTTCGACACCGTGTCAGCCGCATTTTTCATCGAACCGGAAGAGCGATGAATGGCGACAGAGTCGTTCGAAAAGAGGTCGTTTGTTCGCTCTACTATTTAAGGGAGTTGCAGGCCATTTTTGCCAACGTTGAATGTATTTCGTGTGAATTCCATATCTTTTCCAGCATTCTTTCTTTTTTATTTTTTCGTTTCTTTTGAGAATTATTTATTCGAAGGTATTTATCAAAGGAATTTGATACTTTATGTAAGCGTTGGTTTATCGAGATCAAAATATATTTTTATACATCCAAATTTCAATTGAAACTTTATGAAACCATGCGAAAATACGCCAAGCACGATGACACATACCATAAGAAGATTCCTGTCTAACTGAGACATACGAATGATCCGATACCGAAGCCAGAATATTCTATGATCGAGTTTCATGATCTTAAGATATTGCAACTTCTAATCGAACCTCGTCAAATCGCATAAAACCACGTCGAACGTAAAGAAAAGTACCATAAGACGATGAATAGTTAACTGAAACGATTCGGAATCGAGCGTGTCTCTCTATATTCCAATTTTTCAAGGAGCCAGCTAGTAATTGGCGGCCGTGACTTCACAGAAGAGGAAAATCGTTCCGGGATTCCCGGGATCGGAATCCCTCGGGCACGTTTCTTCTCGTAGCTGCGTCATTTCCTTCGCTCGTGGCAGGGCTGACTCGACGAATGGAATTTCCATGGCGAGGAATCTATTCTCGCGACGGGCTGACGTATTCGTAGCTCAGTGAAAGTAATCTATCATGTGACGGATAACGCGATATCCTGGCTCACGGGGATCCTTCACGCGGAAGCTGGATATCTCTTGGATCTATTGTAGATTCGTATACGTATCGCGTAATCGAGTTGAATATGTTTCGGATCAATTGGGATGTAAGGTTGGTGAAGGGGTTGGAAGGTAACTGCGGGTGATTTTTTCAGGGTGAAACTTTCCACGGACCTAGATTTTTTCATTTAAGCATTGGTCGAATTTCCTTCGTCGTAATTGGCATTGCTTTTTCACGTTCATGTGGTTTCGTTACCAAAATAAAATAGAGTTGGTGATTAATATATACTTTAACGATCAGTATCGTAAATTGCACTATTTTCGTTACGCTTGAAAAAATGATACGATAAACTCGACTTGATCTTATCTCTCTATAAGCGTTCTAACGTTTATGAACGAGTGCGTAAGCTTGGTAAATCTGTGTGTTCAAGTGGCAAGACCGTGCATCTGAATTCTAAACAAGAATTACCTCACGACGTTCTTTCTCGCGCGATAGAAGAACATTCTAACCCTGTAAAGAAAGGAAACCAGCGCAGCCGAATATCCAACCAGCTTATCCCTTTTCCAGTCGATTTACGCGCGAAGTTCGCGTTCGTGCAAGGAAGTGAATCGTTTATCAAGCTAGGAGGGCTAATAGATAACGCGCCAGTTACGTGTTCGAGGTTCGATCGAATCCACTTTATCGGGTACGATCGAGCAGCAGCTGCTGCCGGGGCTTGCAGCGCCCAAGTTCCGGCTGCATCGTACCGGAAGTGCGTGCGCCTATATCCAATCGTTATCCTTACGTAATCCTTCCAAGAACTTCCCCATGCGATCCTTGGAAATTTTGAACGTTATACCTGCTCGTTATTGGTATTCGAATTATAATAATAAGAATTTAAGACTCGATTTTCAGGACGTGGTGCTAATTTTTTATACAGTACATTTTCTGAGAGATGGAATTGGAATGGAATTTCGTCGGAAGGATGAAGAATTAATGTACGTTTGAGTAAATTATCGTTTTCTGCGAAGCGTCGTTTCTTTCGAGTAATTTAGCGTTCATTGCGGAATTTCGATTATGTATCTCGTCTTAAAGACTACTAACAACGTCAAGTGTATATTATTCGTGTAATATAAATTGCTTGTGACGACTTTTTCACAATTCTACACGTTCCTACGTCGTATACGAAACTTTCCGCGTCCAATTACTGGGAAAACTCTGGAAAAACTTATCGCAAGCCATCGGTTACACACCGAACAATCCCGGAATCACCCTTAATGTCGTCAAACACGTAGAAACCTTCCATTGAATCCTCCTCGAGCAGCGTCCACCGTCGAAACCGAGAGAGAATCTTTTCGAGTTTTTCGCCTGTGTCGATATCTCCTGGAATATCGTGGTTCTGTCGCGATCAGAAACGGGGAAGGGTCCAAAGGGACCGGTTGCTATTTCATCGAGCAGAGAGTTTGGCTTCTCGAGCTTCTGATGACTCGTGAAACTCCTCGAGACGACCATAAGCCGATATATTTATTGCTGAGATACTTCTAAGACTCGTCTCTCTCCTCGCCTCCTCTGCTGATAGGGGTTGGAGTCGATTTACTAAATAAGGCCGGAAGTGGATTGCCTGTGACATCGCCGTCAAACTTCCACCGCCTTTGAAGTAGGATTTCAAAGGACTTTTCCCCGATCGACTCTCTTTCTCACGCTGTCCCCTCCTCCCTCCTCGATGATAAGCGAGGAAGTTCGAACTGTGAAGGGACAGGAAATTGTAGGCTCTGCCGCGGTTTAATTAAAGAAATTGGTCTGTGATTAATGTGCCGCGATGGATTGTACCTTTCTGAGAAATGGAAAGGGTGAGACTATTTCTCACGAACGGTCGACGATTAAGATCGTCGCAGATCCTAGTTTTACAGTCATTTTCAATGATATACCGGCTCGCGAATATTATAATCGACCGTATCACAGTGGTAAAATTAATCGTAATCTCTGATTTTTCGTCCTAATTTTATACGTCGTGAATTCACAGTTTTTCTGGCTTAAATCGTGAGTGATTATTTGTAAAACGTATGGACCAAAGTTTGCCTCTTGCTTGCAATCGCTTATCCTGTCAATTTCCATTCCGATTTCTTCGGTACGTGCCCTATATTTCAATCGTCGATGGTTATAATGTCAAATCGAATGGATACTCTAACAATTAGCGAACACAGAATGCACGCAATGTGGAACAGTATGTAAAATATGTAAAACGTAATGCTCTCCGTGATACTTTGTAGATAAAACAGTTCTTTACCTAGGTTCTATCTCCGTAATTACGTTTTCAAAGATATGAATTTGCAGGAAAATCCGCGGTACAGTAATTAGAATTGACGATACTAAACAAGTTTGGTATAGACGGTTACTTTCTTATCCATTCACAAATTTTGCACCGGTGCTCGTGCATCGTTGACGTATTATAAGTGGAGCGAAATGTTCGCGTACTTAGGAGCGTACGGTATCATCGTATCCTTGACGATTGCAACGCGATTACCGGAAACGGTGACGCAACTATCGCGAATGGAACCGGGTCGACGCGTGTTTTTCGCTGGGCACAATCGTATCGCTCGCGGTTTCCACCGCGTTACAAACGCTCCGCCATTCTCTACGGCCCTGTTGCGCGGCCTGCTCCAAAAAGATAACCGCGGACACCTCGTTTCCGGTTTCTCGGTTGTATACGCGGCGGCGAGCGACACGCAAACGAGGCCAGGCCGCCGCATTATTGCGCCCCGTTCCTCGACGACTCGCGGGTTGGAGACGACAAAGGGGGATGCTGCTGAAGAGAAACTGGCACGAGCAATCTTTTTCAGGCACTTGGAGGAACCCACTGTGTGCAGGATGCGCGTGTTATTGAAACAAGCGCCGCTCGATGACGTTTCATCGTGTTGTAACTCTGTTAGATCGCGAATTGCGATACCCGAGGGTGGATTAGAAAGAGTATTTTATCGTTCTACGTTGATTCGTACTCGAAGAGATTTTTTGCCGATGTTTGTCTCGAGCTTTTGGAGCTAAGATCACGTCTCGTATCTTGAGATTCGCAGGGTGAATTAGAATTTCCGAAGATTTTTCCAAGTTAGGGGACTGCAATATCGATCTCGGTTGGTCCGAATTCGAAGTTGGAAGATTCGGACGTTTTATCAATTTTGTTAGTTCGGATTGGTTTGAATTTGGAGGACGTCGAAAAAGTGAAGATTCTTAAGGAAGATTTATCGTGACGCGTTTTGTGATATTTAAATTCAAGATACGATACTTGTTTCTCCATTTGACGTAAAAAGAAAAGAGAAGATCGTGTTTGTAGGAAATCATGGGAAAAAACATGGATGATTATAGTGGAAATTTGAGAGAAGGGATTAAAATGGACGATCTCGGAAGCGATCGAAACCGAGCGGAACCGTCGATCAGCGTTAATCGGTAATCCGGCGTGGATTTTATCCAGCGAGTGCCCGTTGGCGATCGTTACATAATAAACGATGAATTTTCATAGCATGAATATGAAGCGCGGCTAATGAGCGCATTAATATTTGCTAGTCGGCGTGTTTTGCGCCCTCCTGTCGACGGCCCCTGCATAAATTCCCTCCGCGAGTTCGTTTCCACTCTCGTTCGCTCTCTTCGACGTTTAACTCGTCGTCGTTCGTCTTCTCTGAAACGAGAAATCATCTACGAAACGAGAAATCATCGCCGATTTATCTGCCATTCCCTCCTCTTCTCTTCAACGGGCGCGTGTTAAACTTGTATTAAACCAATAAACGTATTTTACTCTCTTTCGCTTTTGTTTATTTCTACGTTGGACGGAGCAAAGGCTGGCAAAGGAAGGAATCTTGTCCGATCTGTGAATATTTAGTTTGTTACATTTTTATTAGGGCGCTAATGCGGCGTTAAGAGAACCTTTTTTTTTTCTTTGTTTTACTATCGAGCCAGAGCGTAAAAAAAGGATAGTAAAAAATTTAACGTAACTTCCATGTTCTTTATTTATCTTGACGAAGATACAAATTTTTGCATAAATACGTTTCGTTACACTTCGTTCACAGTCGAAAAGCTATATATTATCGAGCGAACTATACAGTAACATTATCAAATAATAATTCTGAAGCTCCAACAGTCACCATTATCCCCAAAGTATCCGCCAACCTCTAAGAATCTTTCAGAAATCCTTTCAAGAATTCACCCCTCGAACCATCCGAGAGATACCCCTTCTTTAACAAAGCTTTCCTTAATCGAGCAGCCTAATTTTCAATGATACCCAAAGAACTCGTTCACGAGCGCGAGGAAAAAGTTTTCCGCCAGCGAGGATTCGTTGTTTCTTCCAACCCCTATTCGCATTAATCACCGACCGGCAGGAAACTGCTGGTCTTCTCTGTCTCTGCTGCTTTCTCTTTCTCTCGCTCGGCAACCGATTCTCGTTTTGTTCTGGAACTGCAACCGCCGGTTTAATGGATTTCCAGCCTGAAAACTCGCTGGATTATGCCAGTTTGCCGCGATAATCGTCGATAGGGATCGCTGGAATTACCTTCCCTTCGTGATCACCTGTTTCTTGGCTACCTTCCTGGATCTTCCACGCTTTCGAAGCTGCAAAAGAGAAATTGTAAGGGTTTCTTTTTTCAAGCTGGCGACAGTGAATCTCGTTGATCAATGTGATTTCTGAGCGGCTCAGCAGCATTCGACGATTCAACGGCTCACCTGAAACCGGGATCGAAACGGTATTTGTAAGGAAACAAGGAGATTCTTAGTCGAAGAATATCTGGCCGCAGTCAGTTTCCGTTCTTGTTATTATCCTAGCTTATCCCAGCCGGGCCTCGTGGCCGCAGATAAATTTTCGGATGACGGGAAGATGGATGAAGGACAGGGCCTAGGGTTGGCCGGGGCAATTTAAAGCTGCAAAAGACGGACTGTTTAAATTTTTCTCACACCTCGCGGGTAATTGGCCGCTGCTCGGGTAATTGCTCTGCATCGATACCATCTCTCTGCGAGTGGTGCTGCTCTCTTTCGATAGAAAAGTGGAATTTTTCTCTTAAACGTTTACTGCATTCTTTAATTTTGCACTTTCTTCTTCCCATCTCAATTCGCTTGATTCCTGACCGAATTATTTTTCAATGTGAAATTCTTTCGATTCTTTCGATAGTTTTCAATGTAAAAAGAGAGGAAAAGCTGTCAGAACGAGTGATTTCTCGTTTCTAGTCCAACGTAAAGTTCTTTTTCCGAATATATAAAAAGACTAGTTTAATTATCGAGGAGCAAGTTCGTTACACGTAACGTGTGTCTAAAGCGTCATTAAAAAATGATTCAATTAACCCGGTAAACGCTGCCCGTCTATCGAAAAACGTTTAATTAAAAGAAGGAGGAAATTAGGCTACGGGAAAGTAGTTTACACTATGCGATGTATTTTTCACTTTACGTCCATTCGAGAATATTGGATCTCCTCGAACTTTACATGAACGTATCGTAAACCTTTTTATGCGGCATACTGATAACAGTATGCCTTATCAACGTACACGTAAATCTCGTCGCGTGGCTCATCCTTCCCCATGTTGTATCACGTAATTTTCCAGAATAGGGTTCGAAGTATTCTTCTTTCTTAAAAAAGATTTACTCGTCGATCCTTGGAGGCATGATTTATTTCGGTTAGGTGAGAGAGTCTACGTTTTGGAATGTTGTTTAATTTGCAGGAAAATCGATGGATCATACAGCGAAACGACACCATAGTCGGAAGTTAATTAATGCGACGTGATCCGCCGCGTTACAAGTTAATTAGTTTTATCTGAAATTAATCCACGTTTTATTACTATAGATCTCCGCTGCGTGAATTTTGATCGACGCATCGTTCATTTAATTAAATTTTCGTATTTCTGTTACATTTTCGTTTCCAACCATACCCTTTTATTCTTTCAACCATTGCTGCAACATTAAATATTAACTTTTTTATAAAATGCATTGTAATATTTTATTGTTAACGTAATAAATTGTACCTCCCTTTATTTAAATTTTAGAATTAACGAGAAATAACAGAATGAAATTTTGTCTTGTGTTCCTCGAAAGCAAATCTGCCGAATGAAATAATGCTACTATGGAAACCATGGCAATTTAATCAAAAGCGCGAAACAACCGTTAGGAAACTATGGATTCTCTCCTTTCCAAACCACGATCGACATAATTACGCTACTAACGAGCCAAATATCCAAAGAAAATAATCGGAGATTTATCTCGTCCAACGAGAAATCCCATTACACCCCCGTACGTGGGCTGATACTTTAAGTAAATAAATAAAAGATCGCCAGGAGAACTGTCAGAAGGGGCGAAGGCCGGAGACAGGGCAAGTTTTCACGTAGCTGCGACGAGAAAAACTCACGAGATAAATCTCGTGCACGTTCACCTGTAACGGAGACGCCTCCAACCCCCTTCAACCCCCGTAGAAAAAGGGGCGGGCGAAAGAGTGGCAGAAATAATCTGGAAGAAACGTTCCTGGATTATTAGGGATTTCCTTTCTTTTTTCTTCCTGTTCTTTAGCTCCTTTTCGGCGTTTTCCCCGCAATCACTGTCTACCCTTCTCACTCCTTTCCCGTGTTTCCCTTTTTGTATCTCTTTTACTGAAATAACAAGATATTTCTAATGAAATATAGAGTCCGTTTGTTTCAATCTCAGTGGTTTTCGAATTATAAAACGCTCTTCGAAAGCTCTAGGTACCTCTACTAACGAATCAATGTATCGTTGCTACCTCGTTTCTGTAACGAGGAATACAAATTTCAAGCTTGTGCTCGGACAGTACATCGAAACATTTACAGTGGAAACATCCTACGAAAATTTTCTACCGGAAACCTTCATATTCGTCGAATATCCGTCGAACAAACATCTTGCTATATTAACTTGAAACTTTCAAGATAAACTCTTAGACTAACAAAATTACAAGTTTCACAGTCTATCCCAACGTAAAAGCCACTGTGTTACATTACCATTTTCTATCTAGAGTATTCAATTTCCTATCATTCCTCTCGTAACATCTAAAATTACGGTATTCGGGCTCTTATAAAATATCTCGACTTTCGTGTTCGCGTTATCGACGGGCGTCTTCGGTATCTTTTCAACTTTCTCGCGCATCATTATCGCGGAAGTTAGACGCGCTCCGAGGGATCAACTTTCTTCGCCACCGATGCCACGCATTTGCACCGTCGAGCTTCGTTTCTACCTGGTTTAGTAGGTTCACCGGCATCCTGTAAAATATTAATACGAATGCTCTCGGATGGAGTGAAAATTCGATACTCCCTACCCTCTTCGATCGGTCGTTCCGCGCCACCCTGTCTTCCGCCATTTCTCATGGTGTTCGTTTCGCCTCGACTTCAACGCTTCTATAGGGTGTCTTGTATATTTAAAAATTTCCTCACAAAAATGATTTTTCAGATACAGTTGGGCAAGGTGTAACGCGTTAAAATTATGCGATCTGCATCGATTGTATTTCGGTAAAGTTACGGAATCCTTTTCGCATAGTTGAACTTGCGTAATTCCAAGTTTGAATTTCTAAAACTGAGTTTCGAAAAGTTAGGTTCGAAAACTCCCACCTCCCTGTCCCTACCAAAGTAACTGAAAAAGGTTGCCTCGTAACTTTAAACTTCGAAATATATTTTCAAGTACATCGCAAATTTTTCCTGGGGTCTCTCTCCGTGAATACAATTTTCATTGATTTGACCGGATTGATCTTTCACAGACAGACGAATCTATTCTGCGGTTCCTCTCGGACCAGAATTTTCACTTACGACCAAGACAACTTACAATCCGGATTCGCTTTGATCTAAGATTAAAAAACAGTAATTGAATACGATAAATAAATCTAGCACTTATTATTGTATTATATAATACGATAACATAGCGATAACTAAATAATACGAATAAGTTAATACAAACAGTTAAATGTCACGGAATACATAGAAGAGAGAATTGAAAATTGCACATAAAAAGAACACCCGATATACAAAGTGCTCACTACCACCACGACACCTCGCATTACACCGTACTCCAAATCTATTGCCAGCCGGGAATATTCAATGCGCTGGTCAGGTAAATATTCAATGAGGCTGCACGACGAAGAGTACAAGAACTCTTAGATATATATTTTGCCTGCTTCAGCTGGACATTCTTTTCCTTATCATTTATTTTTTTTCTTCTGTGGCTATTTTCTTGTGAAATTAGGGCGTCCATCGATTTACTCGATGAGAGGTTGCTGGATGTGTTCGTCGTTGTCAAACGAAATCGAATTATTCGTTGATTTGATTGGCTCGAGTATCGCAGATTACGAAGCAAGATCATAAAGATCTGTAAATATCATAATTCGAAATTTCAGGATCGAGGAAGTTCCTAAAGTTAGAGTTTTGGTACTTGGGGAGTTTATATGGTATTTGTGAAGAGGAAACCATAACTGTTGTCGAAAGACTTTAGATGTGAGTACCGAAAGAAGCGAGAGTTTGAGGACTTAAAGACGTGGAAGTTGGAAGCTATCGAAGACCTATGAATTTGGGAAGTCAGAGAATAAGAAGCTTGAAAAGTTCGAGAATTGGAAAGTACGAGGCAGTGCTTGGCAGCTTAAAGACTTCGATTGAGTAGAATGTATCAAAACTCGTTAATTACATGCTAAAACATTGGCGATTGAAAGCTTCTGGAAGATTAAAAAATTCGCGAATTTCAAATTGAAAATAGCAAATGTCCGCCAAAATTCGGGAGTTCCCTTAAAAAATGTTGACTCTCCCCTAAAACTTTATTATCGTAATATCCACCCAAAGATTACTGTTCATCGATTCTTCATCAAGTTTCGTAATTACCATACACTCCATCATTATAAACTATAAAAAAGAAAAAAAACACACCTAAGATAAACCAATTCGAGGCATCGATATCAAAATGAAGCGTAGTAATAACTCCTTAAAATAGCCAGAGAGCCTCTTAAAAAAAAAAATTCGATATCGCTTGGTGTCGAAAGATAATCAACCCTTACCCCATTCCATCCTTTCACGGAACAATTTCTTCATAAAAATCCCCTGCTTCCAGGTAACCTCTATTCCTGTTTCAAACGAACGAGTTTAACGCGAGAAGTTCGCGGAAAAATCAAGAGACAACCATCCACTCCTTGGAGAGAGATAGTGTATGTGTGTGTGTGTGAGAGAGAGAGAGAGAGGAGAGAGCTGGTCGACACTTGGCCGGGGCTAACTCGATTTTTGAAATTTCCATATTTATACGGGGGCCAGCCTCTCCATTTAAAAGTGTGCACACATCACACGTAGTCGTGTGCGAGCGTCGGTCTTGTTTCCCTTTCGCGCTCGACCACCCCTTTTTGCGGGGTTAAAAAACGCCCGAGGCTTGAAAAAACAGAGCCACTCCCCCTTTCGCCTATGATTAATTTAAACGTCCCGCCAGCACGATGGAACCTCAATTTTGCCGCGACAGCCAATCGAGGAGGGACGTTTGATGAAGTTCGAAAGGGTACGAGTGTCGGTCGAGTCCTTTCACCGTGTTTTAAAGAGGGTGAAACGGTGGTGAATGGTATTTAATAGGAATGGGTTTGAGATTCGAAGATGCGTTATGTAGCGGTTGATGGTTTGGATTAATTTCCTATTTTGTTCTTTCCGGGTAGGAGGCGATTTGACGTTTGTTTCGGCGAACAGTGCTAGAAAGTGTTAGGACAATTAAAAATAAGTTAAAAGTTGAGAACAAACTAAATATGCTTTATTTTACTTACGCTCATCGTGAGGAACTATTATTTCAGTCATATATATGTTTCATAATAAATGATCATTCGAAAGTCTTTCAGGAAGAATTGTTTCAAACCGTAACAACCCTTAAACGACCGCGACTAATTAGATTTACCCGTCCACCTACCTCGCTTATCTTTTTGCATAGATTAACTCAAACTTTAACGAACGATTTTCAAACAACGCAAGGCCTAATAAACCGATCTCTTTTTCTAAATTATTTCAAATCTTAATAAACCCTGTACGCTCGCAAGTCTAGTTAGGTTTAGTCTCACCTCAAACTTTACCAAACGACTCCAAATCACGCAAGGCTAATTAGACGTATCTCGTACGTAAAAACCGATAAACAGTCGAGTCACAGTAGGCATCGAATCGAATTAAAATCCAATAATCGTCGTTCATGGATCGTCACCGGAGGGAGGGGGGTTGAAATGGGAGTAAGAGGAGAGAGCGGAGAAAGGGCCATTGATTCAATTTGGAGGAGAAAGAGAGGCTGACAGACCGGCCCATCGGAAACGGCACCCGCGGGAACCAAGCGCGACAAAACTCTTCTCTTCGTGGTATTTTATTTCGCGTATTTATAGAACCGGGGGCCGCGTATTTTCATGACCGGAACGAAACGCGCCGGACGCGCCATGGGACCAGCGAAGAATTTGATTTACGCGCCACTCGACGCTCGTACGTCCTCGCGCTGCGTCGCGCTACTCTAAACCTGCAATACTATCGATGACTCACTCGTATCTCGGATTTTTTTCTTTTTTCTTTTTTTTTTTTTGTTTTATCGTAGAACGCAGTCTCTACATTTAAATCGAGATGGACTTTCCGGAATAGTAGACTCGATATTGAAATATTTAAGAAATTTGTGACTGCGGTTTCTGAACTTTTGGAACGTACGAAGGACTTTTGGTACGAGAACTTCTTTGTGGTATATTTTAAGAAGATTTGCTGGTTCGTAGAATTTTCTGCGATAGTAAACTTCGTCAGGATGAATTTGCTGTAGACGTACGTTCAATAAATAACTGTTGGTTGCGATTTTTACTATTAGATGTTTCTGATAAATTTGCAGTATTTTATAATCGGAGATGTCGAGGAATCGGTGTGAAAAAAATTAATTTCAACGATGCAACAAGCTCGACAATAAATTTCCGTTGAAACTAAAAAATCTAAGGGAATAAAAGTACAGCAGAAACGGCTCGCAAGGAACCACCAATAGAAACGAAATCTCAGCAATTAAATTCTTCAGTGTCCACTCGAATTATACCGATGGAGGCGAAACAAAGAAACGTTTCAATTGTCGTTCGAAAGACTTAACTGGACCGCGAATTTCCCTCTTTGACGGACAATGGCGTTGCTCGTCTCGATCGTGGCCTTTAATTATTCTTATGGGAATTAGAACGCACCCAATTGTTGCGGCCTGGACCCTGAACACGAAAGCATGGGCGTTTCACGTTCGGTGACCCGGAAGTTCCTTCCTCCAGTGAAGAAAAGAAACGGATCGTTATCTGCAATACGGTGGTTCCTTTCCAAACGATCTGTTTCGATGCTGTGTTTTCTTCGGGCCGACCAAACGCATTGTTCTCTACGCTCTTTCACTGTTTTCGATGGTTAGTCGATATAGATACCGAACGATTCTGGGAATTGCTATTAATTCGTCAGAGTTGGAACTGTTTTAAGAGCTTATGGAAACGTTAGAGGGAGAAAAATGTAATTTACAGGGGTGTAAATTAGATTTTTTTAATCAAGAATGGTTTAAAGCGACTGTTAGGAAGATGATACATTTACACTGTACATGTGAATTATTGTGTAAGCGTCAGAGGGCGTCCAGGCCTTAGTTGGGACAAAAGACGATTGGCAGTCGTTTAGAAGCATCCGGAAGAGTCGGTTGACAATAAGCGCGCGTGCGAGTAGGTTTACGAGGTCTTCAGAGTATAAGATATACGTACAACTGTTGTGTGCTGAATAAAGTGAATTATTTGTATTTCCCAATCCCTCCTATATCTTTACAGTGACATAGGAAAATTGCAATAGGAAGAAGAGAGGAAATCTGTAGAAATTGAAATTCTGTAGATTTGGATTTCTACTCGCTTTTATAATTATTTTATTTTCCATCTTCAGCGAAAAGTGTTACGGTTATTCGAACTATCTAGAGTTTTATAGAATTTATCGTTTAATTATCTTCTTTGTGACGGTCGTTGGTAAAAATTATTACTGCGGAATCGTATAAAATTTTCTTCGGTATTTTGTAAGGGAAATATTTGGAGTTGTTGCAATTAAAATTTTTTCTAACCCGCAAACCAACAGTATATAATATCAACACTAATGTACGAAATACAACTATAATCTATTACAACAATAGGAAGATGGTAAATCAATACTCCGTAGCGCAGGAAACGAGAAAATGAAACAAGATGGTTGGAGGAAGGAATCTGGCTACTACAATGGTAAAAGAAAGAGAAAAGGAAGAAAAGAGAAGCGTCAATCCGTGTGCTTTTGAAACGAGACGAGGCGTGATATCTGGAGGGTGTGCAGAGAGGGGTGAAAAGAGAAGAAACAGAGAACGCAGAGAGGCAGCTTTCCTTCCGAGTGTTCGAATGGAATTAGTTAGCTCATCCGTCGCCCAAGGGACGTTAGCCTACTCTTGGACGCCGGAAATGGAGTAACTCGTGGCTGCTCGAGCGTTTGTGAGCTAACAAGTCCCTGCAATCCGGTTTATTTTCGACGACAGGACTCGAGCTCGGTTCAGCCACTTGACAGCCTCTCTCTCCTATGATTCTCTCCGTGTACTCTATGGAATTCTCTGTCGAGCGATTCCCTCCGCTTTGGATTAATGATTTTCCAGATTTTACGGGGGTGGTGAATTTACTATGGTACTGCGATGGCGCAAGTACGGGTCTCAGTTTGCATTATATGATATGCCTTTGCAGAGGATTGCGAATTCAAGTTTATCGGAGTAACAAACAGTATCATTAATTATGAAAGAAACGTACCGCGTAGAATTTATGGGAGTAGATGGTTGATAGCGAGTAACAAAAAATATTGTATTTTCAATGTATTTCCTAGAATAATTTTAAAAGGCGGGAATATATTTAAAAAACGATACACGTGCACTGCAAAGAAGGAAGCAAATATGGGAAATTACTTTTCGTACACATTTGTCACAATTTTTCAGTTATGTGCTAAATAAGGATTATTTCGTTCAAATTCTCGTAGCAATCGCCTGCACTGCGTAAAAATAATGGAGCATTAAGACTGGATGCATTTATTATCTACAAATTGTGCAGGGGAATTAAATTTCTAGAGTATGCTATCATTGACACGAAGCGATAGGACAATAAAAAGAGGAGTAAAGTTTCTGAGTGGGTAAACGTTCCTCGACTTTGCTTCGATCCGCAGTAATATCTTAACGAGCAGATAGAAATGCACTTCCGTCGTAATATCGAGAGTGTCTCTTATCGAACGCGTCGCGAAAATGTTTCCTTTCCTCGAAGGGAAACAAGGGTCCAGCAATATTCAAAATTAAATTTGAACGACCCGATTTCTCTTACTCCCTTCGTCCCGCTTCTTTTTTAAATGCATATATCGCAATGAAAATACCGCGTTTGCAATGAAAATACGAATTTTAAATTTCAAAAGCTTGTTCTTTAAACATCTTTTCCAATTTGAGATCTTTTACTCATTTATACGAATTTCAAAAATACAACGGAGCTGTAAAATATAGAGTGAAATTTTTATTCCGCGTATTTTTTAAATTCTTTCGTGCAATTGCTCTACGTGTTATAATAATTCTACTAGTTTATCTCCCTTGAATCGTAGAACGATCATCGATATTCGTGAAACGATTAAGCAATCTCTATAAATATTACTATAGGAGAGTAACGGCACCAATATCAAACTACAAACATTATTAATAATAATAATATTATTATTATTGTTACTATACGGGCCAAGTTGAACGATAAAAACGAAAGGATACAGCAGCAAGCAAAATAAGAAAAGAAAGAGAAAGATAAAAAGGAGGAAAAGATATTTTTAAGAAATAAGTGGTTCGTTCCAAAACTGGATGAACGTTCAGAGAAAGAGTCGACATCGTCGGCGTACCGATTTGCTAATTTAGTAATTCTCTTTAATGGATCTTGGAAACTATAGCACGCTTTTGCAATCTGATAGACTATAGCCTAAAAGAATTGTATTCGTTTTACGCAACTATCGGATAATGTAACATTTAGAAAGGTACAAGTCCAATTTATCTAATACACACCAATTACATAGTCTAGCGTAGTTTTGTAACATCGTGGTGGTTAGGATGTTTTAGAAATTTGTAGATCGTCAACAAACAGGAAAAACTTGCTACGTAAAGAAGATTCCTCGATATTTTAGAAAAATATTAGAAGGAAAGGGACCAAGGTGTCCCAACAGCACGGTTCCACGTTAAAATTCGCTAAACACCCGGCGACTTAATTTAATCAACTGGACGCTGCAGCGAAAACATCAGAGATCCCGCTGGAATTAATAAATCAGCATAATTTCGTCGTGAATGCATCGAGAGCGGCATTTACAAAACTGAAAACCCGTCGAAATACTCGACTTTTCCGCGTTATATCTTTCTCAACAGTTTCTGCGAGCATCGTCTGTCGACGTCTTGCGTCCCTGCGAGCAGGCAGACGGCTGAAAGTTTAATTAATTCGTGACATTAGGCCAGGCGTAAAGTGATATCCGTGTATACGAATTAAAGGCGACATTTGAAGCTACGCGCGCACGCGCGTTAAGTGACACTCGAGCGACGCAACGCGGGAAATTTGTATAAGGAACGAGGCGAAACGTCAACGCGTCCGTTAATTCCGATGCGAGACTCGTGATAGCCGTAATGAGATGACTTAATGACTTCGTCGTGTACAGTTTAAACGGCTCGTTGCGACAGAAATTGGATCGCTGGATCCTCGTCGTTTGATGTCCGAGGCGAACGAGCGACGCTATTGACCGATGAAAATCGAAATGGCGGGCTCGTCGAGAGCCGCATAACGAAATGATACGGATTTCGAAATGCTGGAAGAGAATGCATATTAAAGTCGTCGAAACGGTTGCTTTAGGATTTTCCTAGTTTCAAAATAAAATAGAACGACAGCGGAATACAAAGCAGGATAGAAATAAGGATTTTATAACCAGCAAGGTTCTCATACCGATGTGATTTGAAATTTGACTGATTTGACTGATTTGAGTCTGAGATTCGATATTTTCCTCTTTTATCGTTATATTATATCGTTCTATAAAGAAGTGTATTTTAATTCGCTTATTAGTTTCTTCGGTAATCTTGAAACTCGTATGTTTTAAACATGCTTCTTTGGTGTTGCCGAAGAGTTTCAAGTTGAAGATCATTTTGAAATTAATTATTGGAGCTATAGTTAATATAATTACAAAACGCGAGCAAATTACGTCGAAAAGAAGTATAACAAACAAAATTTCTCAAAAAGATTCTAATACAAACCCAATATTAATCAAACTAAAATAAAGTACTAACTACAAAAAAAGATCGCAGTATTTGCTTTTATCAGTGCGCGAAACATTCTCCTCGAAAAAATCCGCAAAACGTTCACCTACGAAAAGAACCTTCCTTTATCGAGAGCGAGTCGACTTAGAAAATTTACCTAATCGCGTACTCGATTAAAGAGTCGTGAAAGAAACATGAAACAGCGAGGCACTGAAGAAGATCCGGTGAGTGAAAAAAGGGGGTTGAATAGGGGAAAAGAGAGGAGCTAGGTGTAGGGGTAGGCGTGACGCGAGGAAACTTTTTGATAACACTTGCAAATTGCTTTCGAAAATAGAATAACAATCCAATTTCGAGGCAGTCGCGGTGGTTCACTGAGGGTGCTGGGACGTGTCGTCGAAAGGGATGCAGAAAGAGCGGCGGGGTGGGGCAGGGGGGATTGGGGGCGTGTGACGACCAGTGCACGTATTACGGATGCAATCTTTTCGATGTGCTTGAAAACGTTTGGAAACGTCAGAGGGGAGGAGAGGATGTTGTAAATGTAACGTACAAAAGAGTGAAAATTCTCTTCTTTCGCATTATTTTTCTTTTCTTTTTCTTTTTCTTTTTGAAAAAGGAATAAATGCAATAATTTTTTGAGAAGGAAAATTTATGTATTCTTCGTCTCATCTTCATTTTTGATCTTTGACATTCCAATCCGGAAGAATGAAATACCGAATTCGATAGTTGATCCGATAGTTGATTTTGATGGAGACTTTCTTTCCGCGACAACGAATTAAATACTCTGCGTTTCCGTGCATTCATTTGCATAACTATAATCGTAACGTATAACTTTGCAAAAAACTAAGCATCTGTTGGTTTTCCAAAACAATTGGAGTCAAACAGGGTGGTCCTGTAGCTGAATGGTTTTTCTGGCAAATTTTCCTTCCCTTTCACCCCGAGAACAATTTGTTGGAAGGCAGGAGGCCACAAAATGGCGGTTGCTGGCGGTTACGGTATCCCAAAAGTCGATCGACGGTAAAATCGAGCCATCGAACACCGGCCAACGGCCATTTTTCCCCGCCACATAATAGCAATTACATCGGGAGGAACGATCGAGTCCGGCTCGGCCCGGAACCGGAAGGGACGCTCCACGATTGTCCGGATGCCGTTGAAGATTGCGCGTCTCTCGCGATTTTCGTCCATCCGACGATCGCTATCCGCCAGAAAACCGTTCCTCCCTCTTTACAGATTGGATTCCAGAAATAGTTCCGCGGGGAAAATGACGCGTCTATGAAACGCTAATGGAAAATTTGTTGGTCCGAGGACTGTTTTGGATTTTGTGCTTTATGGGTCGATTGGTTTCTATGTTTATTTTGAATTATTTTTATATTTGTTGTTCGTGTTTAATTCTTTATCCCCCGGAAAGTTTGGAATCGTTATTAATCCATAATAGGAATAAGAATTTACGATATCGTACGTTGTCGTATGCTACAATGACACGAACATCTACATGTCCATGGCAATTTACCAAATGATTCGTGAGAAAGTAGGCTATTCCATTAAGAGAAAGTTGAAAATTTTATACTACCATAAACTTAATTGCTTTTCCTAATCTTCTGGCTTCGTCTTATTTGACGGAAAGTAAATAGCACTTCGTCTGTTATGACAGTCATGCACGTGAATTTAATGAAGCGACAATTGTGTTTCTTTTTAATGGAATACTGAAATAGGACATTAGGAAAATTAAACAGAAAGAATTGAGAGAAACGTGTCTCTATAACGACGATGAAAACAAATCAATTCTAGGTGAAAGTAATTTCATCCTATAAACTAGTAATTGCAAAAAGGTAAAAGTAATTGTAAGAATGAATGACATTTAAACGATGCAATTTATCTAACTATTCGCTAAAAATTTGGGCAAAGACGACTTTCAGACGTATCTTTCGAATTAATTTAGTCTAGAAAGGAAAGTTTCGAGAAGCGGCTTCTATTTTTACAGAATCGTGGTTCGCTGCAGCCAATCGCTCCGACTGCTTCTTCGGTTATTAAAAGTTAAACAACCTGTTAACCGGTGAATATTAAAAAACTTTCTCTGGTAGACGCGACCATTAATATGATAACGATGGCCGTTGTTTTTTCTGTTTTAGTCTTTCGTAAGCGTTATTTTCCAATCCAATATTCCAATTATCGTGGAAGTTCAAAAATCATAGAAGGTTCAGATATTTGTCGAGAATTTGTATATATTTCGCGTAAGATGGCACTGGCATTCCTATATTTCCAGAAGTGGAATAAAAAGATCGTTGGATGAATAAATTTTCTCACAAAGTAGATCGTTCTTTATGGCAGATCATAGGCTAAATAAACGTCCAATTTTACTATACAAACGATCGTTAGGCAGCAACTGGTAGTTCCCTCGAAAGCCGAAAATTCCTCTTTTTAAATTCCACGACAACTATCTAAAAATTAGGTCGAAATAAAGAAAGGCAGAGGTATAAGAATATTTGCAGGATCCCTTCTTGCCGATATCAGCATTGCAAACAGTAATGTCGGTAGAAGCCGCGAAACCTACTACCCCCATCAGGCCATTTGTATCGGCGATCTCTCGAAGGGGTTGCTCTCCGCGAGGAAGCGGATGCTTTAAATTTCATCTGCACCAGAACCGACCTTAATCGCATCCGACCGACTAAATTTCCCATTCGTGGTTCTCCTTCGGGACCGTTTTCATCGCTGGCGCAATAATAACGCCGACAGAGTGCTACACGGCGATGAAATCGAAATTGTATCGGGCATAACAGAAATATAACGCGCGCCCTTCTGGTCATCCAACGTGATCTTTTACTTTCTGGACGATCCTATCGTAATTCCGTTCGTTTCTTTCGGCTGGCGCACGGTATTTCAATCTACATCTTGATACGCGCAAAAGAAAGATTTGTCGCTGTTTTACGTTTAATTGGTATTAAATTAGTATTTAATAAATATATAAACTCTGGAATGTCCAGAGCGGTGTACGGATACTTTTGGTAGCCATTGTAACGTATGGATAATGCGTAGTTCATTTCGAACCATTCGTCTTTCGTTGCCTCTTTCATTTTCCCTGGAAGCTAACAGCGCGACCAGCCTGTATAGTATTCGTACTAGCATCTATACGTGTTATAATATTTATAGTGGTTGGTAATAAGGAGAAAGCAGCTCGTAACACTCCTAACTAAACAGTACGCGCAGTAAGATATAAAAATAAATTAAACATCGGGGCTGTTTGTCGAATTGTACGAATTCTCGCGAATAGCGGTAACACGTTCGAAGGATAGGCTACATTCGAAAATCTATCGTTTCTCATCCCCAGAGATCGACAGAGGGTTGGAATTCGAAACGCGAGTATAAAGAAATCGCGTTTCCTGCCGAATATCGAT
Organism: Bombus pascuorum; assembly: GCF_905332965.1. NCBI lineage: Eukaryota > Metazoa > Arthropoda > Insecta > Hymenoptera > Apidae > Bombus > Bombus pascuorum. The sequence continues at coordinate 7,233,794 of NC_083502.1, read as the reverse complement.
CAACTTTGCGTCTATTCGTAATTCTTCTCTATATCTGCATCGTTCTCGAGTCGATGGGATGGTATGCACATAACTTTCGGTGCGGATCAGGCGATCGAAACGATCCCCGGGGAATATCCGACGGCTAGCCAGATGAAAATTTACAGTTGCTGATTCGAATGTCGGTCAGCTCGCTGTATAAGTTGCCGTTCTTTTTGCCCCGCGAACGATCTCTGGCCTCCTGGGCCGAATATTGCAAATTTTCCATAAAGATTGCTTTGCCATATTTTTATAACAAATATTTCCTATTTCTTATAGTAAATATAGTAAATGACTGTCTCGTTTTTAGTCAGTTCACGCAAATTTTTATCGAGGTATTGAGCTACTCGTGTCTGAAAATACTTGTTATATCAAGTTATAGCTTTATAAGTAAAATAAAATGAAATGAGATAAAACTAAAAATTGCCGTTTTATAAATGTGACGGATATCGAAGGAAACTAGCACCAATTATCAAATCAGTTATACGAATTCCTCGCGACCCTTATTCTCCCCCTTTACCATTAATCCCTTCGAAAGGCAAAGAAAAAGGACTAAAATTTCACGCAGCCAGGTTTTTGCCGGTCACGAAGGTTTATTTTCCGCGACGCTGGTATTTTCCCCGAGTCGCTTTGAAATTCATGAGGACGAATGGCTTAACCGCGTAAGAAAGGAAGTTTCGCGGCGGAAAAAGTCGCGCGGTGGTAAAACGCGTTCCCTATTTGCGCGTCACGGCGTCGAGTGCTTCCTCGATATTTGAATATCCGCTTTTCGTTGAAATTAAATGCGATTGCTGGCTGCTTGGGAGTTGTTGCCTCGAACGAGATTGCAAGGGTCGTCGCCACCCCTTTCGCTCCGCGCCCAACACCCCGCCGCCGCTTTCTTTCGGCTTGTTTTAGTCCGCGGAAACGCGCAGAGTTCGCCAAGAGAAAGAAATTCCGCGACGAAGAAGTTGCGAATTGAATACGTACATTGAAACATCGAATGTTTGTCTTTCGTCAGGGGATACGGAAAATCTTTCGAAGAATGTTCGCAGGCTGGTTCGAATAAATTGGAATAAATCGTTTTTCGATTACGTCGGGGTTAGGGGCGAGGATGTGAATTATCCGTGTTTCTATCGAAATTTAATGGTCTGTGAAAAGGGTAAATGGGATTGATTTGTTGATCTTCGATGTAAGCAGGTTTTCAAGCAGCTTGTTTAATCTACTGATTTCGAAGATGGAGAAATTGCTTCGAGTTTTATACGCATATACCGTTATAAAGTCGACCAGTCGTAATTCGCTGTACTTGGAGATCGAGAAAAGTGAATTTCTTGAAATTTAAAAAATGCATGCTGTCACAGACCGTTCGCTCGTTTATGTTTTGGTACAACGAATCTACGATTGCTCGGAAAATTACGATTATGAAAGAAGCGGAATGTCGTAAGTCGTTCGACCATTAGATTCCTTGGAATCGATTAAAAAAAAAATTCCAATACAAAAGAAAGACGCTTCTTACATCGAATTAAGTATCCAAGACTTAATAATTCATTAAGAAGTCCAAAGGATGGATCGAAAAGTGAAACGCAGAAGCCCTCGAGACGACAAAGACTGGAGTCGGTTACACCGAAGGATGAACTTGTTGAGCGTGGATCGGATCGATATTCCTCGTCTCGAAAGAAAACTATCACCGAACAGCTCGGTATAACAATACTCAATTACGATGTTCCGCCACAATCGTCTGTAAAACAACGGGGAGACCAGGTAATCCCAATAAACCGCGAAACCGTTGAACCGGCCTGAATAGGAATCGTGAAACAATCGGCCTAGTCCTCGAAGAAAATATCACCGGACCGAATCGCGGTAACGATATTCAATTGCAGATCCAACGCTTGCTTCAGGGAACCTCAATAAACCACTCTTGGAACGTCGAAACCAAACCAGTCGGTTAAAAACGTGGAATTTTGCTCCACGTCCCACGAATTTTCGCTAATTAATTCGCTTAACGTTCAGACAGATAGTTCCTTTAGGGGGATGTTCTTTCATATTGTTTCGTTTTAAAGGATAAGTTTTGTGAATGTTGCAGGAGTAGAGGGATGGTTTGGATGTTTGGAAGTGTGATTTATTTTAGCACTGGAACGTGATTCGTCGGAAACCAACAAATTTGGATGAACAAAATTGGGACCTGTTCTTTAGGATTCTCTTCTCTCGGCCATTTGTGGAAGGGTCCAAATTTTGTGTTTGAAACTCGTCGATGGATATTCGAAGAGCCTTCGATCCGAAAGTAAATTCTACTCTTAGTCCATGATTTTGGTGTAATATCTCTGTATTCGTTGGAAAAATTTGTTTACCCGTAGCTGATCAGTTTTCGTTGAATTATAATGTCCAGTAGAAAGTCAGAGGTCAGTGATCATTCATAACTCAAACGTAACTAGAACAGTTTCAATCAAACCTGCAAGTTCTATAACTGGAACGCGAAACAAATTGCAAACGTGATACGACGACCTAGATGGAAGACGAACGGTCTTTAAAAAATTGATTTCAAATTTAGATTATGATAAATATTATCGTAGGAAATTCTGCAAAAATTCTTCGATTACTTGCGATAAGTTTGTCCGATCAACTGCGTTCTCGGGGCGCGTATACCCGTCATCGTCGTTTTCCAGCAAACTGTTCGCGGTCTTGTCAAATTCGCGGCAGTCTAACAGCATGGATTATAATTGCTTTACATCGTGTTACTACGTTTCCTCTATTCGAGTCTCTGTTAGAAACTTGCCGAAACGTCGACGCTGCTTTTCGTTTTCGTCAACATCCCTTGTCTGAATGCTTTCTCCAATGATTATGATATTAGACCGACACCTCAGAGAATAATTAAGAAAATTTTATCCTCGTACGAATGATCGTCAAATTCTTCGGAAATCATGAAGGTAGTGAAAGAGAAATGGAAAATGTTCATAAGTGAAGATGATCGAGATGATCGTAAGAAAATAAGAAGGATCCTTATACGCTGTAACAGGAAGTAAAAATTGAAAACAAAAGTCCAACCGCCTAGTAAATCGCAATTTCGCGCAATTTCATAATCCCAATTAAATTCCGCGTACGCAAAACAAACGAAAGCAGGGAAACGCCGCCACTAAAATCGATAATCCAATAAAGAAATTACACCGAATGTTCTGCAACTAGTAATAGCCGTAAAAATAGCCGTCGTGGATTGCAAATGAAACAGAATCCAAATTTTCCGCTAACGAACACCCCCGCACGTGCGTGGGCGAGCATTTCTGTACAGTGTCCAGAGAATTCGTCGTTTTTCAGCGTCGTTAACTCGTCCCTTTGTTTCCCGCTCGCGTCACGCTGTATTAAAAAACAGAAAGGAACGATGCTCGCTTCATTTGCCCGGCGATCTGGCCGTGATTCAGTTTCAGCAACAAAGCTACCGGCGCTACAAAGTGAGTTTGCCGGCTTTTCCCTTCTTTCTCTTTCGACAAAAAACAAAAAAAAAAAAAAGAAAAAAAAAGAAGAAGAAGAAAAGGAGAAAAGAGTAATAAAACACAGAGGGGAGGAGCGAAGTAAAGTAGCGGGACTGAAAATGCGTGTCGAAAGGGCAAAAAAAAAGAAAAAAATGAAAGTGGAGAAGAGGAAAAAATAACACAACTGAAAGGAATTCTTCCTCCGGCACGTGTCGTTATGCGAGCGGAAACGCGCGTAAATCCATCTGTCCGAGGACATTTTTTAAAGCGAGATACTTTCGCGACCGAGCAACGAGAAAATGAGAAACGGCCTTCTAGAATTTTCGGATTTTTACGAATTTCTGTTACGATAAAGAATGGTTGTCTGCTATTTTAGTGTGTTATTCTAGCTCAAGGTCTTATTGTACGATTAAATAGACATCATTACTGGACATACGTATAAAATTATTTTTAAGCTCGTAGGTTCGTAACGTTTGAATTTATGAAACATAATTGTGTACTTAAAATTCTGTTTGTTAAATGCCTTGATGGTAAATATACAGGAATAAAAATGGAATTCGAAAGTTTTACAATTAAATTACATTTTAGGTTCTGTAACTTTTGGATTTAATCTGTACTTACATAATAGACTAAAGAAACGAGTAAAAAATGAAGTCAATCAGTTTGTCTTGTAAGAAGCTCATATATACAAAAATATTCGATCTTATGTACGAGCGTATTATTTTTAATCGCGTGTTAACGGCCATATCATCGGCTAGAATTTTAATTGGGATCAGTGAAATGGTTGATATTATAGTTTTCGTAACGTTAAAAGGTAGCAATATAGATTGAAATTTGCGAGAGGGAAATTATGTAGCAGAGAATGGAACTTTGATTTTGATTGTTTGAATTGAGGGCGCGTATAATGGGGGAAATTGAGCTTCGAGATGGCGAACGTGATGTTGTAGTTCACAATGATGGCATACAGAAACGCGAGGATGATTCTCTTTCTTTCTCTTTTTCTTTCTGTCCTCTTTTTTGTCGCGGTCTCTTTTTTCGTTCGTTGTTATTATATTGTGTTTTAATTGGTTTTTTTAAATGTTCGACTGTGCTCGAAGTTCAGCAAAATTGAATGTGGAATATAAATGTGTTTAATTGGTCGATTGAAAATACGAAAGTGTAATTTGTGTCATTAAGCGTAGAGTTGTTGGGAAGTTAATGAACGAGGAATTGTTTTCCATGCAACATTTCCAGATTTACATTTCGAGTATTAATTATTTTTGTTTTAATGTTTCTCAGGAATTTACTACGTCCCTGCACCTTCGCGGGTCTTTGCATTTATGTATTTCTACGTTATTTTACATTTCTCCAATCTCTACGTTTTACATATCTAAATTATGGATTTTCAATATTTTGCAATTCTCCAAGTTTATTATTTCTTTTATAACTTTTATATTTTTCGTATATTTGCATCGTCGTATTATTATACTTTTCCTGGTTTTCTATTATATTTCTATGTTCCGTGTTTCTACATTCTTACTATATTTTTACCCCACAACTTCCATTATATGTTCGTAGATGGTGGAACGTAGAAAATTAGAAAGGGAACCGCTAGTCTAGCTCGATGTACCAATTAAGATGGAATCTTCTAATCAACCTCATTAACCCATAAACACGAGTGTTTCACGAGCAGAGCAAGATGCATATTTAATTATGAAATGATTACGAAAGTATGGCTACCAGTTGGTTCGATAGTGGACGTTGTTAACTCGAGTTTTTGTTTCGCGTTATTTATACTTCGTACAACGAGATGAAAAATACAAAAAAAAGGGGAGGGCAGAAGAATTGTTGAATAAAAATCGAGGACGAAATTTCCCTACTCGATCGGTTTTGCAATTCAATGTTTCCCCTCAATTTTGTGTTTATCTGGCATCGATTGCTGATAATGTCCGCGTATGCGAGGATGGAAGAGGGTGTTCCATCGTAGAAATTTTCATTCGTGATGAATGTTAACGAGAATTTAAACTGCGACAACGGATAAATAATTTTTACGGCAGTCTGTGATAAAAGTTTGATTTTCCCACGAAAGAGATTTTTCGATATGGGACAACGCTAGAGTCTGCCATCGTTTGAATTAAAGCATTTTTCGAATATATTTTCGAACGAACTACAAAGAAACTAATTTACAAGTAATTTTACAAATCGCTGAAGAATTATTTAATGATCGTGGTGTCACGAAGGGTGTGCTTCTATGTGTACTTAATAAATCGATCAACTACTTAATACATCAATAATAATCCCCTAAAATAGAATAGAATAATAAAAAATTCGAAGATTAACCGAAAGGGCAAATCAATGATCTACAATTCGTAATCATCGTCAAATCGTCGCTCAAACCTGCGAGAACTCGACGAAAACATCCTGTAACTCAGAGAAACAGTGAATCGTCCAGGATTGTCTGAAACTTGCTCTATACTATTAAATATAATAAAAAGACGAGAGAAACTACGAGCGTCGTAAGAAGAGACGACGAAATAAATTCCACGAGACGTATTCTCTGATCGCAAGTTGATCCAATTTAATATGGCAAGCAGGAATCACGAGGCACGATCCACTTTCTTCTCTTTCTTTCTCGGTTCTCTTTGTATCTCGAATATCGAATCGGTGTTCGCGGGTGAATGGCGCTCCCCCCATTGCATCGGCTCGAAGCGTTTTCACCCTAACGAGCGGCTTTAATTTCTGCCCTGTTTCCGCGTCATTTGCTCCAGAGAAGGGGCTCGATGAAAATCACGACAGGCTGACACAAATCTTCCGGCTCATACAAATCTTCATTCGGTTATCTGGTTCGCTGACTCGAATTCTCGTCGTTTTCCAATTTTTTTTCTTGTTCTTTCCCCTTTCCTTCTTTGCTTCTGCATCTTCCCTTTTGCCTCCTTTCCTTCTTCACAGTTCTGGGCTTTGTGAAAGGGTCGATTCGGCCAACTTTGTTATTTAACGTTCTTGGATTTCTGGTTTCGGACTTGATCTCGACGATCGATCAGAAATTTTGCTACGGATAGTGAACTTTACGTTCTTAATTCTGGATTTTTTGATTCAATAACATAATGTAATGTAATGATCTAATAATAATGGGTTTCTTAATTTTTGGTTTTGTCATTAGGTTTTATTTATTTAAAAGCAGCTTCTGTTTCAAGGTTTTCAACTTGACAATTCCTGATCGTCAAACACGAAGCAACGACTATGCCAACGAGTATCGTTATGTTTCTAATATTCTGTGTTACATCGTTCGCTATATCACTGCCTCCATAAGAAATCGATGACTAAATGAAGAGAAAAATAGACGCTGAATCTTGGACACGATGTCGCAGTAACACGAAACGATCTGCTCTTGATTCTGGCAGCCTGCTGGCCAAGCTAGACTTGGATCACGATCCATTTGTGCCGGAGGGTAGGAACAACCCTTGCTGTCCGTTTCTTCGATAACTTGATTGTTGACCTTTCGACCATAACTGTATTTTCACATAGCGTGTCGTGAACCATATGCTTGATATGCTTCAACATGATTTATGTATTGTAGTTGATGTTCCTGATGTACCAAATAGGTCAGAAAATTGGAAGTTTTGTTCCAAGTCTTTTTCTATTCTGAGAAGGGTATTTTTTTATTCTGAATGTTCGCAGTGATTCTATCAAATTTGCTAATTAATTGGAAGCTAATACAATATCGTAGAAATCGTTATTAATTATTATCTAGTATTGCGGATCTCTGTCTTTTTTTTATTATTATTTGAGAAGAAAATCTGTGTCTTCTTTCGCTATCGCCACGACGAAATCCCCAAACGCCCGAAAAAAGAAAAGAAGGGCGATATTCCAAGTACAACTAGCTTATCCCTACGCAATTTTCCAAAGAATTCCAGACACGAAAGATCCTTTCAGGTACCTATACGTGTCTGCCGGAACGATACACGAATCCCGGTGACGCGGTACCAGAGCCATCCATCTTGAAAAACGATAACCGGCTCTGTGTTGCAGCGTCTTATCGCGAGGACTATCTCGAGCTAATATTATTTCACCGGCTCAAAGTGTAGCCACGCTCATCCCCGACAGCCTCTTCGAAAGATTTCGCGTGAAAACTCACTTTCACGAGGGTAGTTCGATCGTCTGGCACGATCCATCATCTTGTCGCGATTTAGGGGCAAGTTTTACGGGATTTTCATCGAATTCGATAGATGTTTCTTTGTTAATTCCATAAAAAGTTCTATTTTTAGTGGACTTTGCGAAATTGTTACGGAATCGCTTATATCAGGAGACGTTTGACGTAATTCGACGAGATTTGGTGAAGTTTGCAGCTAGTTGAAAGAGATTTCCCGTTGATCGAAGGATATTTCGGTTTTATTTTGCAGTTGGGAACTTTGGTTTCGAATCTTGCGGAGCGTGGGAGGATAGATTTTGGTTCTGCGGTTTGAAGTTTCGGGTTTGAGATTGATGTCGAAAATTAAGCTTCTTTGTTTTTGATAATGATTAAATCGTGCAAGCTTGAAAGCGTATATCGAATTTTGCTAGCGCATATTTTGAACTCTGAATTTTCATTATGTTTGCATTAACCAATAGCTGTTGTCTTCTATATTCATAGTTTAACAAAATAATTGAACGCAACGATATCTCTTTATCGTTAATATCCGCACTTGATAAATTTTATTTATATCGGAAACATCGCGCAATAAATACATTCTTGAAATAAATCCCTAAAATGACATAAACGAAATAACAACCCTGAAATGTCACAAAGGAGATAAACTTATAAAAATTTTCAAACAGAAGAGGCTTCGAAAATTTCAACGACTTTACACGGATCCAAAACATCTGCTTTTACATCCTCGTGCTCTTCCTCGCCAAAAGCACAAAAACATTCTTATTATCCCAAAGCGAGCTAGTCAAACAAATCTCCGGGAAGTACCGAAAAGACCAATTAACCCCCAACGACCAACATGGCTGTCAGAGAGAGGATCCATTGTCCACCCTAACTTAACTCGTAACGGGCCGGAAACGTGGCCCAGTTAGCTATGTCGTCGAGCAAATTGTCAAGCAAGCGGAGCGCACCGCGTGTTTGCCCTGCAATTAATGCGAGTCGCGCGAATCCTCCAGCAAATAACCGCAGGGGTGAGAAAGAGCAAGAGAGAGAGAGAGAGAGAGAGGTGGGTTGCGAGGAAACTCATCGGATCGCGTTGCAGCTCGGTCGTGAAATTGCTTTGTCAACCGGCGAAGACCCTCCGAAGGGACTGCAGACAGCTGGCCAGACGATCGTGAGACGATTTTATGCGCCTCGTCGGACACGTGAGATCCAGACGTTAAGCGTCCGAGAAATTGCGAGCAAATTCTTCGTATTTCAGTACGCGTGTGCCTTGTTTCATCGAGGATAGTGACGTTTGAATTTGCTTTCTTCAGATTTTCGACTTGTTTGAAGTGGTTCGACGAACGAATCATTGATTTTTGGTTTTTGCTGCACGTGTACGTTATGTAACCAAGAATAGAGGCGTTCAAGCTTGAATTTTCTGAAGATTCGTGGTCACTCGAGTGCTTTGAATATGTCCCCAGACTTCTTATTGTAATAATTATGGAGAAGAAATGGTTTAGGTTGTTCTGTTTGTTTCGTAGTTATCATTTTGCCTACTAACTTGTAACAATTGTACTGAAATAAAATTTCTGACAAATGGACTATTCGAAAAGATTTTCTCTCCTGTGGTCGAGAGGTTTGTAAGGAAGAAGACAACATCGATTGTAGTAGAAATAAGATACAATTATACAACAACATAGCCGACTCTGCGAAAGAAGGGAAACTCTTTAAGAGTCTCTTACGACGTGGAGAAACGAAGGAAGGAGAGTTTCATATATTCGCCGGATATACGGCGGTAGCTTCATCCTTTGGCTGATATCCGGAGCAGCCAAACCACCACCGGACCTGCTCTATTATTTACTTCCCGCGAATCTATGGATTATGGAATCTTCGGAAGAGAGGTTTCCCGATTCTCGTCTTTCGATTCTCTCCACTCATCCGCGGACCGGATCGAGATCTTTGATGGGCTTCGTGGTTCAGCGAATGGCGAACGGATTGCATGAACTTTTAGGAAATTACAAGACAGAAGCGAAATTACTAAAATTGAAAAAATTGCTCTCTTGCGTTTACCGAAGGAGGATCGAAGAACTCGTTTCTAGAGTGATTTACACTTTGCTAAATCTAACTTTAGCGGTGTTGCAAGAATCAATTTTCATGTGTACGAAAAATACATAGGAATACATCAGATCTAATTACTAAAATTAAGCGTAAAAATTGTACCAAAGAAACTCGAATGAAAGGTATATGGATTTATTTATTTCGTCCTGATGACCTAGAAATTGGACCTGGTTTTACGGTGTTTACGAACATAAAATGAAACTAAAATTAAACTCGCAGATAATTACAAAAGCGAACAAATAAAATTGAAGTATCTGCAAACACTTTATCGTTGTATAAACATTTCGCCCATTACACTTTGTTCGGCGAAAATGGAAGTTAAAGCTTTCCGTGTATTTTATAAAAGATCATTCAGTGCCTCCAGAATGCGTCGCTATAAATCTATAGAATATCCATACAAAGTTAGAAATTGGTCATCTTGATGCCTTTAAGTTTCAACGCAACTCAAGTATATATCAATTCTCTACTTGTTCTGAAAGAAGTTCACTGTGACAAGACAAGAGAGATCTCCATCTATGCAACCACCAGCGCATCTTATCGACTAAAGACCAGAAGAAGGATTTCCATAAATATTCGTCAAAGGGTTTTCAACTCTCTGATCCATGGAGTCGCGTCTTTTCTTACCCGCTCGCAAGCGTGATCCTGCGGGACTCTTTGATCTAGCATTCTGTCTCTCCAGAGCTGGTGACTGGCAGATCTGCTCTCTCTCTCTCTCTCTCTCTCTCTCTCTCTCTCTCTCGAGCTTATGAATTATCTGGAAGCTGGAGCTGCGTATTTTCCTCGTTGAAAGGTCGCCATACTTCCATGCAGCGCATCCACCATGAGGTTTCCTTGGTTTGTGAGCCTCGAGCGATCGGATCGTAGGTCTCGCGATCGAGCACACGCGAGTATCCCGTTTATCGTCGCGCTTCCTTTGAGGGATCAGCTCGAGGAATTAGACCGAGGGACTGAGACTCTTGATCCTGTTACCGCGGAGAATCGCCGGTTAAACGTGTTTACGGAGTTGGAAGGATTTTAATAATACACCTGGGGACTAGTATAACCGGCAAGCTGGCTGGTTTCTTGCGAGAGAGGTTTAAGGTTAGGTCGCGAATAGAGAAGGGGATTGGAGTGGTTTGGATTTGAAGAGAGAGGAGAGGGTTTTGCTGGGGTCTTGGTTCTCGGTGTTTATGCGATTGGCAAGCGAATTTTTTGCCGATTGCGAAACGAGAAGTGCACCGAGTTGGACTTAACGCGTTGTCTGTCACGGTGGACACCAAAATTTTTAGTTCGACCGTGTCGTTGAAGCGATCTGAATCGGGATTGAAGATGAAAGGTTTTCCGTCATGGATTTTTAGAGAGTTTTATTCGGACGTAGATCGTTTAGGAGCAAATCTTGTTTGTGTTGTCTGTATTTGGAAGTGGTCTGAATTTGAATTTAGGATGGAAATGTTCATTCTTTAAAAGCGGAAGAATTTTGGAGTTCGGTCGAGTTAGGAAACGAATATTTATTGAACTATGTCGTGAAATTAGTTTGAATTTACATTGAAACGGTTTTCGTTCGCATATTGACGTTTGTTGGTCTCTCTTATTGTTGCAGAGGGGTAGCGACGAGCTTCTGTCGCAAAGCGGAGCAGTTAGCAATGGTGCTGCAATGAGTCCACAACCACATCACGCGGCCGACAACAACAATGACGCCAAGAAGGTAAGTGGCAACAGAAATTAACTATTAAACTTAAATTTTTAAACCGAAATATCTCGAATTCGTCGAATAGTTTAATTATTCTTATTCTTTTGCGTTTATTGTCCTAAATTTGTTTGTTCAATCGTTAAAAAAATACGTGGATATAATTAAAATCTCAAGAGATTGTGTGTCGTAGATGAAGGTAACTTGAACGGAGAAAACGGTGTAACAATGTTAAAACTCATTTGTACAAAGATATCTCTTTTTTATTCGATAAATCACCAGATCTTTTTCCAAAAGCGTAAAAGGTCGAAATATATTCGCAAGATGTAGCACAGGAATTCAGAAATCGCTTGTTCCACCTTCAAACATTATAAATCGCGGATGGACGTTGGACAAGGGCAAAGGCATACCATGTTGTTGGAATAATTGAGCCAGGTCAGGATAAAAACAAGTTGAAAAATAACGTATTTCGAGGGAAAAGCGATCCTATAGCTTTGACGAATTTTTCGTCCTTTCGGTGAAAAATTTCTGTTGGGAAGCGAAAGATCGAGTAGGTCAGAGGACCTGGCATCTCTCTGCTCCGGTTTCAAATACACCTGTGCGTCCAAATTTCCGTTAGATGTAGGCTGGTTTTCTGTTCTCCGAATGCGAGGAAGAGGAACGCGTGGCTTCGCGGAAAAGCAATGTTGTCGAAGTTGGGGAACAAAATATTCTTTCGGAAGCAGATAAATCGATTAAAAAGTAAAACTGAAACTTAAGTCAAACATTTCTCGTGCAAAATTTTTTGTATATTATCTTCGCTGCAATATAGATCGATGGAAGATGAAATAACTGAAAAATCCAACTTTCAAATAAGTTTCAGTCTTGCACCATCTTCGTAATCGTCGGCACGATTGACCTAGTTGGTCTGAGATTAAGATAATCTCATGATACTGTTACGAAGAAATAAAATAATTTAATTAGAAGGTAAGGACGAAGTAGAACAAAGAATTTGAATAAAAATTTTATTTTTAACTCCGAATGTAAAAATTTGTTCTCGAAGAGGATAGTTAAGCTCCAATCATTAAACGAGGTTCATTCGTTCAAACGAAAACACGTTCAAAAATTGTACCCTTCTGCGCTGAAAATACACCTGACAGGATTAACCAATCGTTCCATGTCTCTGTCAAAAAATCGTATCTATTTTTCACTGTCCTGCTGTGGAAATTTCGAACTATGACAGCTTTGCAAAAATATCACTCCGTCAGTCATATTCCAGCTTCGACGATAACCAATTTCCACTTTTACACTTTCAGAATCGTAGCTGGAAAAAATTATCAGAAATTGAAATGAAATACTTAACGGGGTATGGGAATGCACGGTGAAATATTCATCCTGTGTCACGTTAACCGCAAAAAGGTGATAATAAATTGTGCCTCGGGTCGAGGGAAATTAATCGAACACACCTGTTGGTCGCAAAGCAACATTAATTATGCGGCCATCTTTGACGAAGTTAAGGAAAAGTAAAATAAAATTGGAAATGTGACGATAATGGAATAATAAAGTGCTCTGTTAATAGAAGAATAAAATGTTATTTTATATAAAGGTGACACTATGCATTAAATGTTACGATAATTGCAATTAATCTGCAAACTTAAAGGACACAGTTTTCCTACGAATTCGAAATTCTGATAAGAAAAATTACTCGGGAAATTCACAGATCACAAATATTTTCCATTAGTCTAATGGGTTCCATTATTTTATCAATTTTACCCTGTTTTCAGATCCTGAAAATAGGTGTATGTAGTTTGAGAATTTCTTTCGTAAACGATTATAAGATAAAATGTTCAGATTTTTTCGATTTAGTATTAATTCGGTGTCCAGCTTTGCCTCCAATGTTTCTAGAAAAAATATTCCAAAATGACGATGTTATGTTTCTTCTGGTAGAACACATCTTCCTGCGAAAATTGAAAAGTTTAATGTAGGTTCATAAAGTTTCGGTTCATAAAGTGAAATCTACGAGGTGAAGTATAGTATAGGATTTTGCAAAAATTTGAACGATCGTAGAAATGGCAACGGGTCGAAAGAAAACACAGTTTTCTTTTTTTAATCAAACCATACAATTTCTTAAACAAACTGCGTAAATTTAATAAAAATCGGTGTTCTTCGTATCACGATTCGGTTAAATATTGTAAAATCCCTGTAAAAAATCGCTGTTTTGCCCGATTTAGTGTATCGTTCGTATCAACCTTGTTGAAAAAAAATACGTTTTCCCTGGTGACCGAGAGTGAAAAAAGGAAAACTTGGCGATGTCGACGAGGGCAAAGGGTGGCGGAGGGAAATATTTATTATTGTCAGTCAGGCGTGACGTGAGAGGAGCGAAAAAATGTCGGAAGTTTAGGCGAATAGAGGCAGCTGTGTGTGCCGCTCGTAAGCTCTGTGGATGATGCACGTGCACCGGGTGCATCAAAACTTGCAACCCTCGTTAATCATTCGGTTGCATGACTGGAAAAAGTGGAGAGAAAAAAGGGGCAAGGGTTTGTCAGCCACGAGATGGTTCAAAGATTTCGATTCTTGTCTTTTGTTGCTGATTTTTGCTACGTTAAATTGAAATGGATTGCACAGGTCATATCTACTTAGGTGTTACCACAATTAGCAGTATTTTACTTCGCCGCGGTTAGTCGATGTCCATTTTATACCTATTGCTTATAATAATGTTAGAAATCGAAGTTTGATTTACTATGACTCGATTTATTTCCCAAGAATAAATCAATTTATTATAAATTTTTATAACAGTACGTAGAATGTAGAAATTTTCAAAAAATTTATCGTCTTATCTTCTGCAAACTTTTAGACACTGTAGGGTTAATTTGCATCACATTTTTAATGATAATTTCAATTTACAGACAGGCAATTGTGAAAATTATGATTTTACGGCATTTTATACATAGGAAGAATGTTTGATTGGAATTACAGCCTCGTCAAGAGGCCTAAAACTATTAAGAACTATTTATGACCCTAAAGTATTAATTAATTACTTGTTGTTGGCAATTTTGTGAATATTCGTGGGCCGCTAACAATTTCGCGCTCTTTTTCGGCGATGCTATGAAACGGCGGCGAACGTATAGAGCGTAGGAAAGTAGAACGTGTATGTTTTCAAAGTAAAAGCGGAGAACGCGGCCGGCTTTGTCACCGAATCCCCCGTTGTTCGCGTCTGTCTCTCCTTTGCAGTTAACGATCCGCTTCGTCATCGTTCTCGCGAAAATCATCCAGATACATGTCAACTGTATACGAACTTCTTTCCTAAGTGACACGTAGATGGACTGAATTCTTTTTTTATCTAACTTTTCATTTTTATTTAAGGATTCACTTCATCAAAAAAAAAAAAAAATTGTAAATTTTACACGAGAGATTTTTTAAAATTTAAAATAAGAAATCTTCGCGAATCATTTCAACGACGTTGTAAGGTTGACTTACGACTTAAAAATACGCCGATATTCACGACAGCGGTACAACCTTCCACTTGTAGCGTCACGAAACAAACGAAGTCAGTGTCGTAAAACTAAGACCAGGTTGATAGCGGTATAAATAATAATTTTGCGATGCCAAACCGATCGAATTATAAATATACTGTTTTACGTAATAAAAATAGCGCGATAATGTTCCATTCGATGAAAGCAGGAACTTCACTCTATATAACACTCTACGGAATATTACTGTGTGTTATTTGCTACAATATGAGTGTTACCTTGCAAAAATCTGAAATCTTTGGTGAAAGGATTAATTTAGCTAAAAATAGCCGAGTTCTGAGAAAGCAGCTTCTTCACAAAAATCTCCGATAATAAAAGATAAATGGCGTCTGAAGGAACACCTGATGAAAATCAGCCCTAACATCTTGGGTATCGTTAGCCACTTTGCTTTATTAGGTGGACAACCGGCTGGTCTCCTTTGTCCCAGTTTCTTTTTGATGTGCCATTTTCCGCCTCGTTCCGTCCCATTATCCACAAATGGTCACGATGCTGCGTCACTCATTCGCGTGGATTTCACCCCATCGAATGAAAGGGTTGACGCGTAAGTCTCGTTAAAGGTGTTAGACCGGAGTCAATTACCGTACATTATTTTTTTTCTAGTACTCCCTCAGGCTTGCTTCTTCCTCTTCTTTTTCACCTTCGTCATTTTCTTCTCTCTTTTGTCATGGCCTTTCTTCTTTCGATGAAAAACTCGGCTGACGACCCCTGAGACGGTGCTCGCTCGAGGGCGTTCAAGTTTTTTTTCTCTCCAAGTTTTTGATGTTTCGTTAGTCTAAGGGCATGAAGGCTGTTAACGGGCGAATGACTGTGAAATTGGCTTCCTTTGTGATACGGTTTCGGATTAAGTATCGGTGATTGGGGATATTTGGCGAGTTTTATTTAGGCCTCCATTATGTCATATTTAGGTTAAGTCGTATACTCCCGCTATACGTACACGCTTTTTCCTCGTCTCGACAAGTGAACAGAATTTTAATATTAGAAAAGCGTAATTTGTCGGAGAATGAGCGAGTTGGACCGTTAAGAGGTAAAAAGATCTTGGAATATGTACAATGAAGGAGCTCCGTGAAAATCGCAATTTCCTCAACGGGTAAGGGATGAAGAAGACGATCTATCGGTAATTACGTCGGAGAATAGCATCGTCTAAGCAGATTACACGCAGTCGACGATTCTAAGTCGATCAGGGATCATAAATGGCTTCCGATCTCGCGAGATCACGCGCCTATCCCTCTTTTCACTGCGCCACGGTTCAGCCATTTTCTCGATTAAGCTCGACGGAAGCCCCGGCAACGACGGCCAGAGACCCTGTTTCTTTCTTGCCTCGTCGAAGAAAAGTCGTTTCCGGCCTGGCGAGCTAATTTCAAAAGTGCAACCTTATCTTCCGCCGTGTTGTTATCCCCGTGCTTCGATCACCTTTGCCTCCTCGACAGTCGATTGTTCGTAGCTTTTCTTCTCGATCGAATCTCGGAAAGATGACGCAAACCTTTCGAAAGAGAAGTTTCCTCGTTCTCCGTTCTCGAGGAGTCTCGGCAGTTTCTTATTTACTCGATGAATCGACCGATGTTCGTAGATATTCTCGTGAACGAGACTTCTGACGCGTGTTCGCGCCAAACTGCTCGGCGTCGATTCTTTTCTCATTCCTTTAATTTCAGTGAATTTTTCGAGTGAAACGTCGGTTGGTATTCGAAAATTGGCTTTGCTTGTACCAAAGAGGATTTTTTAAGTAAAAGAAAGTTGGTATTCGAAGATTGGTGCCTGTCGATTATGTCGAAGTAGATTTCGTACATAGAAAGCTGATCAGTATTTGAACATTGATATTAGTTTATACCGAGAAGAATATTTTGTTATATCTATTAAAAACATGTATTTTGTATACAAAATATCCTATTTTCGCTATTGTCATACGACTCAGTTTATTGCAGTAGTAATTTAACCAGTAACTCAACTCTTGTAAATTTATTTATAATCTGCTTACACAAAATTCTTGCAATTTTTTATTCGTTCCTACCGCAATAATTCAAGAGAATTCAATACAATCTGCTTACACCGATAAACCAACATCTCCACGATTCTACAGAAGCTTCCGCTTTTCACGTTTCATCCACGATCTAGTGCTATTGAAAAATCTATCGTTCCGACCAACCTCGATAGTTAATTAACAGTGTTTTCCATGCACGACGAGGGTAAAGCGAATGGAAAAGTGGTTCGAACCGTAAAATCGAGAGATGGTGATTATTCGCACGAGAATAGCGGTCGGGGGTTGATGATGGCATCCCGGAAATCGCGGTGTGCGTTCCGGTGCATTCGCAGAGAAACATTCCAGCATGAAATATGTCAGACATGCCAAGCAGAAGTTTCGGCCAGGTTTCAGAAGTCCCCATGGTCGATTGGTCCGTCCCTTTCCCATTTTCATTCCGGATTTTCTGATATGACATTCCGCTGTTGGATGGCGAAAATCCGAAAACAATTGTACCGTCGGAAAGAGGAGATTGCGAATCGCGGGTAACGATTGATCCATGAAATTTGGCTTTTACTATTCTGCTTTTCCGTATATTCTGAAGTTTGACGACACACTGAATATTTTAATTGCGCGATCAAAATTTTATGATGGTTCGTGCAAGCAGATATTTGAGAATTAACGAGTGCGAACTTAACGTAAAGATACAGGTAAATATAAATAGATGTAAGTTCGATAGATATACAGGGTGCGCCGTTAGAATCCGGACAAAAGAAGTTTTGTGCAGAAAGTTGTTTATTTAAGTCAATACACAAAAACACATGAAAATGTTGTTATATCTCATTTAAAGGGTCCTTGCTGAGAACTTTTATTCTATGTAACCACCCTCTGCCTCTATGACCTGCTCTATTCTTGCTCTAAAGCGCGAGCACGCTGACTTCAACTGGTCGCGTTTAATTGTCGCGAATTCTGACTCGATAGCAGCTCGTAGGGAGTTGACGTTGGGGTGCCTGCATTTATTAGTTTGTCTCTCGATAACGCCCCACACGTAATAGTCCAATGGGTTTAGGTCGGGACTGTTAGGAGGCCAGAAATCTTTCGACCAAAACATGTCCACATTGTCAGAGAGCCAATTTTGAACAAGATGACTTGTGTGAGCAGGTGCGCCATCTTGTTGAAATAAATACGGCCTTCCAGAAGCCGTAATTTCCATCCACGGCTTTATTACTGTCTTCAGGACCTCCAAATAAACCTCCTTTGTGATTCTTTCGCCTTTTTGGAAGAAGTGCGGAGGCATGACGTCGCCCTCACTTGAGACAACGCTCAAAACGTGAACACTTGCTGGAAATTTGGTTTTGCCCACAACAGGAACATCTTCGAGATTGTGGGCCAGCCAACGGTCGTTCCTCCGATTCACTTTGGCATCCACCCGGCGCGAAGACTTTCTATAATCGCCGCTCTTCTATCGTATTCCGGGTTTTGCTTAACGAGTTCTGTCATTTTGAGGTTATAGAAGACTTATTGACATATTTAACTAACTTCAGAGTCAATCAGCACAAACATCTGAATTCTAATATGGTGGGAACTACAAATTGAATTCTGTCCGAATTCTAACGGCGCACCCTGTAGGTATCGATGTAAAGGATATAGGAAGGTTGCTTAGTTTTTCGATATAATTATGTATCGATGAAATAATATTTCATGTATACAGCGTAAATTAGTGTAGAAATAATTACAAGTTACTGATTAATGTTAGTTGAAAAAGATATCGAAGGAGAAGAGTGGAAAAGCGAAAGCCATGAAAAATCCAAGGAAAGTGCTAGTTAAAGCCGCAAACGTATCTAACCGGTGCTTTCGAACGATGATAAATCGATCTCTGATAAGTTTTATTAAAGGAACACGTATCGGGTCGTCTATTTTCCGAACCCCGGGACGTCGCTTAATTCGGTGGCAACCTGATTTCACTGGCCTTTCCGCCGCTTCTATTTCGACCTGCTTTTCTTTCTTCGTTCGCCAATAATCTCGTGACACCTGGTATTTTCACCAGTGGCCACCGCAATCGGATCAGAATGTCAAGTTATCAACATTTTCGAGGAAGATAAATGCAGAGTATCATATTTCTTTTCCGTCGTCAAATATTAATTTATGTCCTTTTGTAATTTGTTAGAATACCCTTAAAAATAGAAGTCTCTTTTCGATGCTGGAATAATGTTGTAATAAATAATTTCAAAGGATCGAGAAGACATAGAAAACGAGGAAAATTCGAACGTAGGGAGAACTTTGCCTTTTGGTAAGAGATTTAGCAAAGATAAAAAGATTGTTACGGATTTTGGATACAGATTCGGATAGGAAATTTTATTTCAGTAAATTTATTATCCGCGATTGTTATTTTCGTCGATAATAAATTTGTTTATCGTTGAAATTATTCGAATTACGACACTGATGAAAGCAGATCTTATATGTAGCTTTTACGTATTTTTAACTATCCTAGATTCTACACTTTATCGTTTCAATTATTTGTTCTGAGATACGCTTAAAATACGCTTTACGTTTAATTATTCTCTGCGTTCTTCTAATATATATTATCTCGTATAATTTGCCATTCAGGTTAATTACTATCGAAATTAACGATGTTGCGTATTTTTGCGTTCGAAATTATTTATTATCGTCATTACTGATAAAACTGCAATTTGGAGTCTATTTTCCTATATTATGCACGTTTTACCTTTCAAAATTGATAATTACCGATACTTATCTTAATTCGATTGTCGATACAATCCATAATTACCTATTTATATTTTCTAATTGCTTATTATAATAATCGACGCGTTGACAAATAAACTGTGTCAAGATTATTCGTTATTAAGATTATTTTAAAGGTACATACTTTACAAAATTTCAGAAATTGATACCGTACGAATATTCCTCAAAGTATAATTCTCAAAGTGTAGTTGAAGCGATCGAATCCAGCAGACCGAATTTAAGAATCTCCGGAGCAAGCTTTTATTCATTAACATTTTTCGCGTCGTGCGGACTCCATTCTCATCGATTGGAAATTTCCCGTGCAGAAAATGGCGGCTCTCGAAAAGAAAAAAAAAAGACTAGAATTCATCCTCCCTTTCCTCTTGGCCTCTGTGTATTCCGTAGATCGCCAAGTACGTCCATTCTTCCGGCGTTCTTCTTTTTTCTTCGCTTCGTTTTGCCCTCAGTGGCCTCGATAACTCAAGGCGGAGGTCCCACGAGCCACGCACAAAAGAATCAAAGCGCAATGGTGCCCGATGCCCAGTAATATTCCGGATGGACTCTTTGCCTTTCGTTTCGAGTGACCTCGCGACCGTTTAGATAAATTGCTTCCAGCACCAGGCGGTGCCTTTCGTTAGTCCTTGTTCCTTTTACCAACTATCAGCCTGCAGTATATTTTTCTCCTTCTCCTTTTCTCTTTTTCACGCTCATTTTGCTGTTCGTCTCTTTATTTTTCCTTTTTTCTTTCTGTTTTTTTTTTTTTTTTTTTTTTTTTTAACATAAAACAGACGACGTAATGCCGATATAACGATCGGATAATATCCATAGGAACGAAGTAACTAGGAACAATAAACGAACGAGGAAGCATACGCTCGTCGTTTCTTATTCTATATTAGCTTGTATTATTTTATTAGAGAAAAGTGTGACATTTGTAATTTATGTGGAAAATGTACATATGTATATCGTAATGTTTGGAATTGGAAATTTCGAGAAATAACGTTTCATTTGCCTGGAGGAAAAGATTATTAATATTTCATATTTTTAAATTTTCAATTTTCCAGAACTACGAAATATTTTCGCGAAAATTCTTCTATTAGAAATATCGTATTTTCGTCTTCTTCGATTTTCATTTGCCTTATGCGCACAGAACGTGAAACGTAACATAATATTCCATTACGAATTTTCTTTTACTAAAAATTTTCGATTTTTCCCTCATCTCGTTTGCCACTTTATCGCAAAGGATATTAAAAATTCTCATTTTACGTCGAAAATAATTTCCAACCGTTCTAAAAATATACAATATTCTACTAAAAGCTCATCCAGCAGAAATTTGCAATTTTTTGTCATAATTTCGTTTGCTCGTTTTAGTTAAAAAAATATTTAAAAAATCTCATTTCAAAACTTGGCTATCCCACTAAAAGTCTCTTTTGTTCAAATTTCCAATCTTTCCCCTTCCTTTATCTTCGTTCGCTGTTTACCCGTGAAATACTTATTAAGTTTATGCATATGGAATGTCGTTTATTCAAATAAAACTGCACCGAGATTGCTGAAATGTACATTTCAACGTACTTTCCTCTATTATTTTAGGTCTATAAGAATTATTAGTGCCGGAATTGAAAAATTCTCACAGCCAAGCTTTCGCAATATCTTCTTTCAAAAATAAAATTCTTTCCCTGTGGAAATGTAAAATGTTTTCAACGTTCTCTAGATGCTAAATTTATTTTCGGCAACCTTCTTTACGCTGCTTTTTTCCAAATTTAAAATTAGCAATTTACGCGCTTGTCAGGATTCTAAATTTAAAAGTCCATAAACGCTTAGATAATTTCTGCGCGATATTTCAACCGATTTGACGAAGAAATCTTATTGTCGGACATGAATAGTTGTATAGACAAATGACGACGAATCGATTGTATTAAATGAAATCAACGTGGATAAAGCAGGTAACAAACCTTGGAAATATTCAGCGCGGAGAAACAGTACGTTCATTAGTACCTACGTGTAATTTTCCAAACAATATTGCACTTTCACCCCGTAAACTGATAACAAACGTAATTACTCGACTGGCTCTTTTTTACGTTCGCGTAAACATTTTCGCGAAATTTCAATCGGACCCTTGCGATATTTCGGGGCCATGTAGGTACCCTTAAGCGAATTTAATCGACGCGGCCAGATATAATTATCGCAGCCGGTAATTAAACGGTCGTTAATAAGCTTCGATACGACCGTTTCGCCTACGGGGGGAATAATTATTCCCGCCCGCTGTAAAAACTGTAAAAGCTGTAAAAGCTGCAAAAAGATTTCATATTACATCTTTTTCTCTTCTATTTTTTATTCTGCATTTTAATGTGGAATTTTCGACCGACGTTCTGCAGATATTTTTTCAGTTTGACTACGAAATTTCGAATTCCCGTCGAGTCTGATTAAAAGAATTCTCTTCGTTGGGAATGCTCTCGACTCTTTGTGATTTATATGTTTATTTTTACAAATTTTCATTAGCGGAATATTTCAAAGATGGAAATCTCTTAGAAATTTTATTTCGCGCTGTCGAATCAACTCGAATGCTTCGCCTTTCTCCGCTTTCCTTTATAAAATATCCAAACACATGTTCTGTATCATGAGAAACACGAAGCTCGCGAAACGTTAAAAATGACAAAAATTACATGCAGTAAAAGGACGCGTTCGTTCATTAATATTCCGGGGGATTTGCCTGGATCTCCATTCTGTTCTCCATAAGAAAAACCGTCCTCGCATTTATCTAATTTTGGTTCTTTCGCGTGGCTGAAATATTTCTTTCCTTGCTAATTTTGCTTCGTTACCAGCATACGGTACCGCACAGCGGAGTATCTTGTGTAGTATTCTGTTAATTTTGCTCGCTAATCGACGAAAACGCCTAGAAAGTAGAAACGATCCGCTTTTGAATTTTAAACGCGTTCTTAATCTCGATTCTTTAAACGTTTCTTCCTGATTCCTTTGCTGTTTTCTTTCATCGAACTTCGTTTGATCCGATTCTGATGGCTGGTTTGGGAAGTGTTTTCGTGATTGGATGGAAGTTAAGTGAATTGAGAGCAACTTTTTCATAATTAAAAGCTTTGGCTGAGTAGTGGAAGATACGTTGAAGGTTATTCTCTCAAATTCTGCGTCTACTTGCCACGATGAGAATCGATTATCATAGACACTTGGATCGGATAAACCTTTTGTTCAAACGAAGAAAGTAACGAGTCTCGCTCGATTCGCCATTTGCGAATATTTTTGTGCTCTGACACATGGTTCTCCTGAAAACGTCAATTCCTAGAACGTACTTCTAGGTCGATTCTCGATTACCCGCAGGAACAAATCCAGCGGGATCGTAAGGCACGCGCCGTAAGGCCACAGCCCGATAAATCACACCGGATGCGAGATTAGGGTAGCGCTACAAAGTAGCATGAGACAGGTAACACGATTCCCATTGAGATCCGGGTCTGGCTGCGTGCCAGACTTCCCTTCCCACCCCGCTACTTTCTCTGCTCTTGCTATTTTCGCCCGTTTCTCCTTGTAATCTTACCGTAACTCACCCTCCCTTGCTTCGCTTTTCCGTGTTTATAAATATATTCAACTATAATATAGAAATTAGAAATTTGATAAATTTACTAAATCATCGATTGAATTTCTCAAGCATGAAATTTTCGATTTTTCAAATTTCCAGTTTCATAAAATTCTCTGCTCTTTAAATTTTCGATATTTTCTAAGTTTTGGATTCTTTATATTTCTCGAGAGAAAATTCTTTACCTTTAAACTTTATTAGTATTACGTATATAAAACAAAATTAAACAAAAAAATGGGCTTCGTTAATTTTAGTCTGATTATTGGTTCAAACGTTCACTGATAATATTAGTTCAATTGTGCAAGAGAATTCGAACAATGTGAAAAATTAGAGACGTAATTCCTACGTGATATCAATTGCGAAACGTGTCTGACAGTGCACGATCTGTTTTCACTTGCAGTCCATCCCAGCGGCTAGTAGTACAGATCAATCATAGTTTGCAGTGACTTTTGATACGCGCATTATTCTGAAAGTTGTTCCATGTAAAACTTAACTAAGATTCTCAAGCTACACTGCTATTCACTTTCCCACAGATAATTGTAAATCTTTCTTTACTTATAATACGATGGAGTAGTAAGAGAATGTTTCTGTTTTGTGTTTATTTTTTTAAAAAATCCTGTAGTAATCGAATCGAAACGTACTTTTATAACAGAAATGAGAATTTTTATTGTAAAAATGTTTGCAACCCGATAAAAATGTTTGGCGTTTTATCAAATAATATATAAATAATCGAAACAAGATTATGCAGGAGAATGGCAAATTCTCTGAGATAAATATTTTACAATTGCAGCATATTTCGTAAAATAACATTAAAAAAACACACACAGACACAAAATTTCGCCAAAATCAACAAGTCACACGTGCATTAGAAGTATCTTAGGGTCGCGTCTAACAAGAAACCGGTGAATGGGGCAAACCGCTGTGAAATTGAAGCCAGTGATTAAGATTTAAACGGTCGGTGCTTCGAAACCGAAACGTGGAGGGCGCTACCGGGAACCACGACGATAAAAAGATATTGGCGGTCGTAAAGACGCGAAAGCGTGACCGTAAAAAAATTGGACGTCACGGTATAAAAGCGTGGAAGTTCTTAATGGGGCCGGGCGTAAAAATAAGGAAAACGGTTCCGCGTTAAACAGCCTCGTCCAGTATAAATAAGCCTAGCAACGGTCGAAAGTTCGCTACCTCTTTACGCTTTTAATATTCCGTCTTCGACGACGATTTGCTCTCGCGTTGTAGGTAAAAGGTCGTCTCCTCTTCGATCTCGAAGAATCCTCGATCTAGCTTGATTATTTTGTTTGTTTTTTCTGTTTTCTGAAGTTTGTTAGGCTAGATTTTGGAGACAGTTTGTTGGAAGCCTTCGCCGGAGTTTGATGTCGAAAAAGTGCGAATTCATCGAGATTAAAATAAATACGAAGGTTCAAGGAGGGAGTATAGCATTGACGAGACGCCAAATTCAACATTTAGTCGAATTTTGGACAATTTTTGTACCAAAGATTCACATTTTGTTAATGTTGTTATTCTCGATGATGTTAAATATGTTAGAGGTTCCAACTGATAATTGGATCGTTTTTAAAAAATTGTTTCGTTTTAATAGCGAAACACGTGATTAATATTTGATCTTTCACTCGAATTTAACACGTTGACTGTAAGTTTATGGTAAGCGTCTTCTTCTGAAATATTTCGTTGGTGATAATGTTGGGGATTAAGATAACCAACCTTCTACAACGCTGGCTGCAGGTAGATTCGCCTCCAGCGTCAGATGTTGCGTCGTTTCGAACGCTTTTAGGATGCTACGAAATGTTGTTGAAATATTTAATGTTTTCTAGCGAGCGAAATATAATTGAGCGATTTAAGTGCTTTTTACAAATAGCGAGCGTATAATTAGTCATTTAATATTCAAATTATGATCCAGGTATTCGCAGCACTTCGTTTTATTGTATGTAATGGAAGAACCCCAATTTTTCATCTACCGTTTTACTAACCAATTATTTGTCACATTGACGACTATTAAAATTAAACTAAACTTCACCAAACACTGGCTGTACACATACACGCACGTTCCCTGAATTTCCACTCTTCTTGAAATAATTCACGAAAGTAACCCTTCGCCAAGAACTCCGATAATCGATATTCGAACTTTATCAAACATTACCAAACTTTGCTAAACTTCACCGAACAAATGAGAGGCGTTCACTACGCTTCTCAGATTCTCAATCTTCCCGACATAATTTTCTGAAAAAGCGTTTCTCCATCCACGATTCTACGAATCGATCGTCGGTCCAGTTGGCGACAATTCAGGCCGATATTCATCAGTCGGAGAAGGTGGCGGAGCAAATTAGAAAGCGTGAGCCGAACGCGTGCGACAGGCAGGGAGACAGAGAAGCTCGAAAGCGTCAAAAGCACCCCCGGGGGTGCACTCTCCGATCGCACGGTTAATATAGGGTTATATTTGCCGGTGAATCCAAACATACGTAAGAGAAACTTTCGGTCGATTCGAAATATCCCGACCCACCGTTTCGAGAGCAACGAGAAACTCGATGTGAAATTCGAGCAAACGCAACCTCCTGGCTCGCGCAAACATTTAAACTCTCTCGAGAACCGATCGACGTTAAGAAATGGATGGAAACGAAGATTAAATGATGTTCCATGCGAAGAATCGGAGAATGATTTTCGAAGATACGAAGACCTGTTTCGACTTCTTTCTTATCATGAACTTCTTTCTCATTGTACGTATGGCTGTCGTTTTATCATATTTTGCAATTCTTGAAACATTCTTTAAACTTCCCAATATCTTTTGAATTTTCTTAAAAGATTGGCTAATATCAGCGTACAAATTTAGTTTAAATGATCAATATAGATAGAGAAAATGACATTACTTTGAAAAATATCACGGAAAAGATCAGGCACATCGAGAAGTTGATAAAAGTAGAAATTCCTAAAAGAAGAGTTCAAAACTGTTTCGGAACTTCCTTATTAAAGATAATGAAACGAAAAGAGAAATAATTTTCAAAATTAACCTCATCGGTAAAACTTGTCTCGAGCCTATGAAAAAAAAAAAAATCAATCGATTCGGCGCATTCTCGCTGGAAAACAAATCTCGAAGCGATCGAGCGAAACACAACGTTCATATTTCAGTCCTCACCCACCATCAGAGGGGTTGGAAATCATTGCGACCATCCGTGCATTTGCCGCGGTCGATGGAAGTCATATTAAACGTATTAAACAGCCAGAATAAATATCAATTTGATTGATCACTATCGGGGCTGGTTTTCAATTCGTTTCGTCTCGTTTCCGGGCTACTTTTTTTTTATCCAGCGGAAAACGCCATCGGTGATTTATGGACGTTACTTCGAGGCATTGCCGGCGTCATCGACTCGATTATTCGCGTTTTCGTTCGTTAACAGCTTTGAAAAGCTCGAATGCACTGCTCGATCGTGGCGTTATCGAGATTCTGCCCCTCTTTGTTGCCATTAGAAAAGAAGTGCCACGGGAATTCTTGAGATCGCGATCGACGCAGGGCCTTTACTGCGAGGAGCTTTACATTTTGATAAATGATTTTGACACTGCGAACGTATTTTAAAGTGGAAGCTTCCACTCGAATTTTAGTTTGTCTCCTCCTTTGTTCATTTATTTGTCTGCATAGGAATATCTTTCTAATACAACGAGAAATTGTTAAGATATGTCGTTCGAACATATTGAACTCTTCTTTGCCACTTAATCAAGAATACATTCGTCAAATCCCCTCCTACTTGCAGTATTAACAAGCGAGAACACAAGCCAAACAGAAGCACAGAATTAGCCTTTGTATCCACTATATATTCCCATTAACCACCCCAGTTCCAGAAACTCAATTCACCCTCCTACGAATTCCATTACTACGACGCAACCTTGACCACATTATCTATTCAACAACAATCGTCATTCAGCTTTCTTAATAGCCGTTTCAATTAACCTATAATTAACACAATGTGCATACCTAACAAGATATCCTTGAAGATTAAAAATTAAATTAAAATGTCGGTGATTGTATGTAGAAGATTGGATTTTGGACCACCCACGCGATCTAACGTAATCTAACCTGCCATACTTTATCACCATTAGGATCACAATCCTAATGAGGAGTAACGCAACAAGTAGCATTTTCTTTCGGTTATAACTTTTGAATCATTAATTATGTTTTAAACCATGATCAGCCCACGTCAGGAATATTGGTATTACCTTGTTCCCTTTTCTACGTAATTACCGAAATTTCAACTAAACGATTTCTCTTAAAATGATTCTGCGCCCCGGCGCAAGAAATACCAACGTCGATATTTATAAATTTATAAATAAACTAACGCTCGAAGATACGTTAAAAGATTCACGTTCAAATAATTTCTGACACAGAACATTCTACTGTTCCTTTTTTAATTTATTTTCTGATACCAGAAGAGACAGTTAAATCTTACGCCATTCGTATTTTTTTATCTTGACTTTGCTATTTTCTTAGAAAGTTTATTTCGTCAAAAGTGTTGACATTGGCATACGCAGATTCTTTAAAAACTCAATAACGGTTTCAATTCGTTTTTGCGCAAATATGACACGAGTACCTCTTGCACCCAAGCCACGGAATTGTATCCAGAAAAGACATAATCTGTAACATAATCTATGTAGAACGGGGAGGTGTGCGATCGTAGACTGCGCCTCCGATAAATTTCTCTGACGACGAAAGGGTGCCAATAGGCGAAGGGTGACATGGCGAGGGGTTAATAAATTGGCCGATGGCCCGATAGACGGTCTTGCCAGTTTTATGGAAAGGATGTAGAACCGTAGAACGGACAGTCAGCTTGGAAATACCGGTTATTGATGAACCGTTACCACCCGCGCGACACCCCTTCCTATGTCCAGTGGCGTCTGCACGCCGCGATACAATGGCGTACGCCGCGTTTATAACGCGTTTCGACACGGTGCATCCCCTGACATGATTAATAGCGTCCCGTGTTATCTCCTACGGTGCGACAGCCGCACGAAAACGTAGGATTCCTGAGGGGTAAAACAGAAATTTCCTTGCCAGCCTTTCGCTATTATCTAGTGCAGCGGCACATGAGCGTAGAAAAAGTCACCTGGGAGAGATTCGTATTATCGCGCCTCTGAATACTAACGATTGTTTTCGTTCACAAGGTTCAAAGGAAAATGAAATCGGGACAGATTGTTATTATCGTTTTTCGTAATCTTCAGCCGGAGTTACATAAGAAGGTTAACTTTTTGTGGTAACGTCTGTCAATATAAATGTATGTACGTGCTCCCTAGGAGAGTAGTATTATCCTTTCTTCGATCGGTATAGTAGCATTGTGCGAGCGACGATTAAAACCGGCCTCTGTACTTGTAATTATACTTATTTTAATATAACTGACTATTACGAGTTTATCCACTCGTTTCTTTATCGAACAAACCTACGCGTTTAATGCTCCTCACTGGCATTTCGGTTTCTTTTTCTTTTCTTACATCGCTTTTAGTTCGCTAGTTTGTACTGAGAGAATATATGAAGTTCTCAAGTGAAATCCATAATTCTACATATAGATCAACGATATCGGTTAAAACACGAATTCAAAAGATTCATCCACTTCTCAAGATTTTTTAACATCATGTACGAAGCCTGCAAATATTTTCAAGCTTAAATCCAAAATCTTTAAATTACAAGGAGACCATTCGAGGATAAAACATCCGATGGCTATTATTTCGCAATTAAACAGCTACTCGTTTTGTCATCGTGAATATACGACCTTCTATAATTCGACGAAGGCAGTCAAATTGGAGAGCTCGCAGCTGCCTGTTCTTTCGATTTAGCGATTACCCGTCGGATACGGTTTTACGATTATCGCAGTGTTCTCTCGTTGATGTAGCGGACAGAGTCTCGTAAACAGGCGGACATGGTTCCTCGAGCAAAATAGCGACGAGTGGAACGAGGCCGTTTCGCGATTCTCCCATGGCCTTTCGTCGTTCAATTACTGCTTATTGGGATCGCGTGACAATGCGTGTTCCAAGGGAAAATAGTGACAGAAAATTAGGGACGATTATATCGCCCGAGTTATTGTCGCTGTTTATGACCAATGGGAAACGATTTGTCTTGGATCTCTGTCGAATCTCTGGGTTATCGCAATACTAAATTTCTCTTTCTTTAATATAATTTCTTCCTATAATCTTTTATATAATTCTTCTTCTATATTTCATTTCTACTGATTATTTCTACGATTTCTACTACTTTGGAAAATATACCCAGCAGCCAATGTACAAAATTCCACTTGCAGGAAAATATGAAATTTCAAAGCTCTATTCGACTCACCGCTAACACTCCTAATTAATTAGCGATCATACTCGAATTCCTCTAACCAAATTTTTTCACAGAAAGATCCCCTTTCACGTGGGAACATCGACGTTCTTTGATGTCGCCGTTATCATCCTCTACGGCGCATTAATCACGACTCCTCGTCTTCTACGAATGAATATATAGAATCGTGAAAATTCTACTTTCATCCCTTCCGCTTCTTTTTTCCGCCCTTTAGCCTGAAAAAAATCGTGAAGCGTTTTCCATTCCGCTTTTTATCTCTGTTCATCGTGATAAATAAAGTTTAACGACGCCTGTATTGTTCGGAATTGTTCCTATTAGCGGGCGAATTGTTTTCGCATTTTGACGTTTTCCCTCTGTGTTGCGAAAAGGATGGGGCGAAAACTAAAATCGAGAAATATACGTCGAACGGAACCGTGCGTTTCGTGCATCCGTTTATTCTTGTTATTCGTCCGGAATTTATCGCATATACAGGGTGTCCCAGGAGTGCACGGTGAAACTTCATCGGTAGGATGAGATAGAATTATTTTTATAACGACTCGGAGAGATATTCGGGTCGAGCTAAGTGATTTGCCTCGCGGTTCGCCAAATTCGGCTATGAAAAATTGCCAAAACACAGCGACTCGGGTAAAATTTGAGAAATCATTTTCTGAAGGTCACGTGTTACATAAAATTCCGTGTCTCCAATTTCTGCAGCCCTTATGAGGGGTCTAATACTACATTCGGAATCTCATGGACGCCTAGCGTCGGGACGTTGCGAAATTATTGGCGAAACGTCAATATGCATTACCTCGTCGACCATACGAGCGTTTAGGCAACCCCTTTCGATTGCACGGCTCGCAAGCGCTATCCCCGAAGCTCTACGTTTCACGAAAGCCAATCTCCAACGAACGTAGCTCAAGTTTCTTGCGCTTGATGGATTGCTCTGTCTCGTCTATAATCGATTATAATCTTTTATAATTAATAAATAAATAAGCAAAATTCTAGCTGTAGAAGGTTTAGGGGAAATATTTATCTAGATACATTAAACAATGTGAATTATAAACTTACCGATTCTTTAAAATTTGAATAGCCCGATCTAGAAATTATTCGACAAACCAAATATTCGCGTGCAAGTTTTCAAGATGATCTAATATTACATTTATTGTGTTGGGAAGTATCATACGATTGTATCTGAATATTGCAAGACAAAGGGTTGATCCAACGAAAATAGAAATTGTTAGGCTTCCTTGTTTCTACGTAGATCGAATTTCATTCTTGTTTACCTACTGACTACACTGTGACACTGGATACAATTGGTCCTCTCCTGCCAAAGGATATCTTTCCCAACTCATTTTTTTATCTTTCAATACGATACTGATAGATTTGGGAGACAGAGGATGGTTCGTTCGTTCAGTTTTCCGTAACTTTTATCTTGCGTGATGCAGAGAGAGAATTGTTAGCGCCTTTGTCTCGTTGAATACAGGCAAATTTAGTGTCATTTGCGTAGCTACGTCTGCTATTGAAGGATGTACTCCCTTTTGTTTTATATTTTCTTCATCTTTGAAGCGTTTTCCTGGCTGTTCAATTGTTTCGCTGAATTTTACTTGAATTTTTTGAATCTAAATACCGTGCTGTTTTCCGGAGGTTCTATTACCTGAATTTCGTTCTAGTCAGATAGTTGTACAATTCTTTTTTCCCTTTAATGTTCTTTTTCATGGACATGAATTTAATTATGTAATACTATATGATCATTCTGATTTTCTCTCGCGATTACTCTAACGTTAGAAACGTTCATCTATTCCGACCTTAAAGTTCAAAGTTCGAATCGGCACCTTGACAAATATTCGTTCTGAAATACCGAACTAGAACAAATAATCATCAAAGTTATTATTTTATAGGAATTACAGAAAATTGACAGGCCTAATTATCAAACGAATCGAAAATCAAATAAATAAAATCAGATAGCACGCTTCGTTCTACCTGTTTCCTCTTTTCCTTTTTTTTTTTTTTTCATAGCACACCACCGCCGATCGTGTAAATTCGTCGATGGAATGATGAATCGTTGCTAGGGGGTGGTATTGAAAATGTAGCCGGGTGCAGAGAAATCATAAAGGAACTCGCAATGTATACGTATAAAAAGGACAAGTGACCTATCGAAATCGATATCGGGTGGCGTGTATTCATCGTGATCGAAACGCGAGCATGAGTCTAAAGGGGACGTGTCGGAGGGATGAAAAATGGTGGCAACTGGCTTTTACATGAACGCACACCAGCGTTCTACCGAAGGGAAGGCTGGCTATTTTATTAGGGGAAATCGAGATAAAAGTAAAATATCGTGTAGTTTAATGCGTCGCTTTGTAATAATACCGGTGCGAGTCTTTCCAGGGGATGAACGCCAGGGATGGAGATCGAGTAGCTCTCGGGGACCGTGTTTTTGTAACACCAGAATATTTCCTTTTCCTTGCTTTATTTTATGTTCATGTAACTATTTGATGTACTAGGGTTGCTATATACGAGGTATTAAATACTTTATGCTGAAGGTTTTTGCCCTATGGGTAGTAATTTACAATTTGCTCGGTATCTCTGATTTTTTCAAATTTCAATAAATCGAAAAGGGTTGTGTAAAAAGTTAAAACTTCACAAGCTACGCGAACAATTCCAAGTGCTGTTAATTCTATATTAAAACTAAATCTAAACCCAACGCAAAATTAATTTTATAAACGCGAAAAATGTGAGGTATTTATATCGACAATTTTCTAGATGAAACGCTCTGATTCTCGATTTGATCTTCAATTTTCCTGAACCAGAAGAAAATTCAACAGAATTCACAATTTTTTACATTACTCGAAACGTCTAAAAAATCTAACCAGATGTTACCAAGTCAGCAAATTGTTTTTCATCGAAACAACCCCTTCAGGGAATCATCTGAAGAAAAACTTCCGCATTATCTCATCTTGTAATTTTCCTTTTTATCGAAACTTTTACACGCCAACCGACAATAATATTGAAATGTCTTCACATAATTTTCACATAATTTTTTGTCGTTTCCATCCGCTCGCTCTGATTCGCCTTTTTTCGTATTTCTCATTCGTCTTCGGGCGATTCCACTTGGAAAGGGGTGGCGACCAATTAAACGAACAGCAGGCTCCTTTGCTTTTTTCCTGCCTCTGTATTCATCCATCAGTCTCCGCCACGGTCGGTGTTCATTTATAGAATCGTCGATATCCTTTACCACGTATAATTGAAAAACGAAAGACGAGTCACGTTCGATTTTTCTTCGCCTGCTTCACGCAAGTTTCCTCTCGCCACGGATCGTTGCATCTTTCTCCCTCTTCCAGACGCAATTAATTCGATTCGATGAAAGATCGAGAGCGATGGCTGAACGCCAAAGTGCTCTTTTGCATTCGATTCTTTTCGAACAGCGTTTCCTCCTGTTTTTCCCTTTTTATTTTCTCTTTCTCTGTTCGTCGCTTCGACTAGTATGTTTCTGACTTGTCCGGATAATTGATGCTCCTCGGGGCTTTTCCTTCTCGCTACTAGAACAAGGAGTTGATTTATCGTGCGTCGATGCTTTTAGAAACGATGATATGTATGCTAGTTTATTGTCCCGGTTCGAGATTGCGAGTATTTATTTTCATGCAGAGATTAATGAGGAGTAATTAAAATGTGTGAGAAATTATGACTAACGCTGTAGTACTTTGCATGTTAATTAATAATTAATGGAGTATTTTTAGGAATTAAAAATTCACAATATATTAGAAAAATAATATATAAACAATAAATTATAATATAATAAATGAATAAACAATAAATTCACAACGAGGTAAAAATACAGAATAAAATCGCAATTAATTAAGGATTCGTAATAATTCTGGAAAATTTCAATAATCTTGGTAAAGGGTAAAAAGAGCATTTTCTAATAAAGCATAACCTATAAAAGCATATCTCTCCATAATAGTACTCTCTATTATTATTTATTATACTCTCTATTATATCTCTCACAATCAGAGCACTATACGTAGCTGCTGAAATGCATTTGTCACGAAAGGGCGATATGGTGCTGGCTTATCTGCACTCTGGTTCGTCTTCAAAGAAAAGAATCTGGGTTTCCTGTCGGTGGTCGAGGGTGGTAACATGCCTGAAGGACGGAAGTTATGGCTAGCGAAACGGGGCGAAAGAGAAAAAGGGAAACCTACTTGGAATTCTAATGGGGATGCAAGCATAGCGTCGCCTGTTGCGTCCCGGCACGTGCGTTTTCCCTTCTACTTTCTTTTTCAGATGTATTTTTATATTATAACTTTTAGAAGGTGATACAGATAATTTTGGTTTTTTTTTAATCAAGGAAACATTGTGATTATTCGAAGCAATAAACTTTTATATGATAGAAAATATCGTACAAATAAGATAATCATTAATGTTATCGAATATTATTGTCATAAAATTAGACTGTATTTATGGCTTATTATTGGTTCTTAATTAAAATACAGACAGGATAAAGTGTAAGCCTGACTAAACTGAAAATGGTAGAATACTAATAACTAGACTGCAAATTTTTATTCACTTGTAGGAATTTTTAAGTCTGCAAAAATGCAAAAAGTATACATAGTATACATAGTATACAAAAATATATAGAATATCGAAATATTCAGTGGATTAAATAGTACGATATTTAATATACTTCATCATGCTTAATTAATCATAAATACAAATGCTTCTAGTAAACAGCGTATTTGTATTCATCTTTCGCGCACTTATATTTAATACGGGCGACAGTCTCCCCCACTCCTATACCTACAGCGCGCGCAGTCGAAGGAAACCGAGTAGCGACGGGGACGCGCGAGCATCAACGTGACATTGACCGGTCGTCGTTTCGCATCACTTTCCCGCGTTCAGTCTTGCTTTTCGTCGTATTTTGGATGTGCCGTGATTCGGAAACCGTTGTTGCGTCATCGTTTAACATACTCGCGAGCGGTAGTGTCGTATATTTTATTTCGTGATATGTGCTTTTTTGTATTTCTGTGTCGCATCAGTGATAGTTTCGTGTGTCGACGTTCGAACGATCCATGGACATGCGCAGCGATCTAAAACGCGAACTCTATGACAACAAACGGTTCAGATTCCTCGCTGGATGTATTGCCTGTACGCGTAAGTTTCTAATTTTTGTTTATTGGTCGCATTTTGTTTAATGGTTAGGTATAAAGATACGATACGTGTTTCGATAGTCGAAGATTTATATCGATTGTTTGGATATCGAGAATCAGACTGCATATTGCAATATGGCGGCATTGTTTATATATCTGTTGTGTTTCGTAAGATTTGTTTCTTTTACAGCGACAAAGTAGGAAGCTCTCAAAGAATAATAATTATCTTTCAGTACTCTTGTTTCTCGATATATGCAGGTTATAACTATTTAGTGTTTTATATGGTATTTGACAAGCGTATTAATGCATTGCATATAGAAAGCTAGAGTACAATTACACAGGATATCATTATACTAATATATAGATATATTTAAAAATTTCTCTGAGAGTGCTTCATGGAAAATGTATTACTGAAATTTGTTATTTTACTCCTACATCTCTCGGTTATAGTTATTTCCTGATATTTCGTATACAAGATTATTATATAAACATGTAAACATTCAGTTAAATACCTTCCTCTGTACATAAATTTAGTATTTTTTGCTCTAGCGCCCTCAAATTATTCTTCAATTAAAATCGACAGATTTTTGCACAGTCTGGGATGAGATATTACATGCTACGCATTATTTTCTTTTCTCCCTGTACGCAGTCGATTCATTCTGATGTAGCTCATGGCCATGCAAGAAGAAACGAAAAGTATGTAAACACAACGTGGTCAGTAGGTCTTTGCGTGATCACAATACGTTTCCAAGAAATTTCTCTGTAATATTTACCTCTACTCTTATTCCTAATAATACATTGCCTTGAGATAGATTATATAATTTCGATATAAAGTGCAAGAAATAGTTGTCACATTACGAAGAGATTTATATGTATTGTACGATGTTTCCGTCTGCACTGTCTTAATCGTAAAACATTTAGTAAACAGCTTATAAGAATTGTAATCTTAAATACAAGGAACTTTAATACTATATTATTTATTTATTAATAAATTGGAGGCGAATTTTCTATCGTGTTGGCGAAGATCCTATCGAGCGAAGGGAGGACGAAAAGATGGGGAACTTGTAGTATAGCAAGCGGGACGAAACAGGATAAGCAGGGCGATATCGATGGGGGAATCTCTTTTACGTGGACCATGCTTGACTCTCCTCGAATAATACGACAGCTGATTTTTATTATTGGGACAGGATCGGTTGCTCCTCGCGTGTTTGAACTTGTTTGCCGCTGCATATTGCCGCACGTCTCGCCTTGAAATACCAGATCTCTTGGTATTTGACTTGTGTTCCAGCCACGTTATAGCGTTGCCTTCTATTTTCAACGATATGATAATTGGCAATCCCACTTTTTGTTTCCGTCCTTTTAATTTACGGTTTTTGGATTTATTTGGTGTCACGAATCAGTTACAGTATTCTTTTAATTAATAGTATCGAAGCACACATGGTTGCAACGGTTTGGAGAGTCTTGAAAGACTCGGAATCTAAATAGTATTGATAAAAATATGGATTTGCACAAAAATTCGCAATCTAATTGTAATTATTTAAAAAATTGAATAAGAGAATAGCAGAGTGTAGTAAAAGAAAGAGAAAGCAGGGAGGAAAATGGTATCCCTTGTTTCCTTCGACGTAGAGAGAGGGTATTCCGTGTCGAGGCATTTTCTAACGGAATTGGAATGTTGACTTCCGGTTGGCGGAGCGCATCCTCCCTCGTTATCAACCGGCGGGAGGAGGTCACGGTGCCCATTTCCTACAAGCGATTTTCCGCGAATTGCCTCCATTATGTCCAATTATCGGCTCGGATGAAGGAAGACGTATTCTCGACGAGAGGCTGGTTGGAAACAGGAAAGGGGGTAAAAGTAGGATTTTTATCGTCCCTTAGGGTTAACCCTTTATAACTCGAATTTTTATTCTCTCTTACATGAGAAGGAGAAAGAAATTATTATCTATTACAATCGTATGATTATATCTAAAAATGTGCTGGTATATGTGTATAAAGATGAACTGTGTATAAGAAGGAACTTAAAACAAAATAAAACAAAAATAATTGCAGTGTAGTTGTGAAAATAAATTAGTATCGTGTACAAAAGTGGGCAAACTTTCGCGTTATCCTTCCAATCCAGTAATATTAAAAAAGATACTGACGCTATTTAATTAATAATAACGCTAAGCAATTGTCACAAAATTTCATGGAAGAAAGAGAAAAAAGTGGAAGGAAGGCACTGGTCAAGTCGAAGTTTTGGACAGCTGAGTGGAATGAAAGGAAGACACCGAGAACACGTTGTCCAGGCACACGAGTAGGTCCTCGAGGTCGTCGTTGAGAACGATTGAACGGTCCTCGAAGCGAATCTTGTTTGCAGCGTTTCTCGGTGGCCTAAGCTACCTTTGCAAAAACGAGGAAAACGCCGGCCAATTAAGCCTCTTCTTCTCTGCGATCGACAGGCACTCGCGTACCGCATCGTTTCGTCCTCGACATCTCGAGTGTCTCATTTGATAGCCTCTTCTTCGGAATTGCTCGCGCTCAACTTTCCAGCTCACATCTTTTTTTCAACCATGCTTCTTTTCACTGCGATTCTTTTCTATACTATTTGGGCCTTTATCCAATTTCCTCCCTATATTTCTATTTTCGTTTTCGGTTTTGCGTTAGCTCTGATTTTTTATGATTTTTTATGATTTTTATATTTGTAATGTCAGGCGAATTTAAAGTAATTTTTGCTTCCCTTCTCATTTTGAATTTATAGTAGCGAACGAAAGAAGATGTAACAAGTAAAAAGAATGTTGCAACGTTGCAAAACGAAATTATGTTTACAGAAGCAAGGAATAATATAAAAATTGAAATTAATCGACATTATGCTATTTATAGATAGTAGTACAGATACTAAAGAAACTCTAATTGATATATAGAATCATGTCACAATCGCATCTTTCAATTTCAAATTTATCAATTAAATGTATGATTCTACAGACAGTTAAATCTTAGGTTATTGTCACTTCTTTTTCTATTCGCGTCACTGTAATAAAATTTATATAATGCACCCTCGTTTATTGTCTGTTTCTCATTCGAAAAGCTTTAAGTACATAATATAAGTATCCACTCGACGAGTTTTCCACGCTTCTTTCCGAGTTTCGAGTGGCTTCTGACGGATTCGGCCAACCTTTGAAATTAAACCCTCGACTTCTTTCCTGCGGCGATTCTTCCACCCCTTAAGCCCCTGTCCACGGGACCGGAAAGAGTATTCAGTGGTTACACGTCGAAAAGTGACCCTTCTTTTCTTTCCTCTTTCTTCCTTCCTGGTTACTTCGATTTCTGTGTTGCATCGTTGAACGTTTTTAGTGCTTTGACATTGAGAAGGGTGATGTAACTGGGGTGGAATTTAGAGATGCGGAAAAATCTCGGCGATTTTAATATTTTCAATATTTTTTTTAGATACGTATTCTGAAATAAGTTGGAGTTTTTTCTTAAAAGTTTCTTCTTCAAAGAAATTCTTAAAAATTTTTGAAATTCCCGAGAAATTTTTAGACGAGCATTTTTGAGAACTCGTGGGATCAACATTTTTGAGAA
Organism: Bombus pascuorum; assembly: GCF_905332965.1. Lineage (NCBI taxonomy): Eukaryota > Metazoa > Arthropoda > Insecta > Hymenoptera > Apidae > Bombus > Bombus pascuorum. Next base: position 7,195,671 of record NC_083502.1, on the reverse strand, counting down.
GTTTCCCTCCTTGTTTAGCTAGGAAGCGATGCTTTGGAAGAACGAGTGGAACCTTTGTCGACAATGTTATACAAAGTTTTTCATCGAATCACACTATAGAGTGTATTGTACTGACTATATTTTATCCCTTGGTTCATTTTCACGTTTTATTTTTTCTTCATGAGAATAACTCTTAGGGAAGCTGGCTGGAATTTTTGTCGACAAATTTTTACAAAATCGTCATTCTATCGGCGACAAGATAAATGATAGAGAAACGATATTCGATCTGCCACGTGCATTTTTCCGGGGAGCACGAGGATGACAGGCAAATCGACGTCTACAATAGCGGTACACCTACAAATTTTGATCATGTATCGTTCAAAAATATATTCCTCGTGATTTATTAACTGTCACTTGGAGGAGGCCAATTTTTTAATAAATACCTAGAAATGTAATTTCTCTTGACCTACCTGATTTCCTTTCGCGAAATAACGATTTATCAAAGGAAAAATATTTTTCACTCTGCTTCGGCTATCTTGCAATTTTTAATTTCCCGTAAATGCATAAAAGTCCTCGATGTTACTAATCGTAGTATTTCATCAGCATCGGCTCTCAAAGCGTCAAATCGAAAATGAGATAAATCCAATGAAGCACGGAAAGTACAAGCCTCAAAGGAACAATATCTGCCATTGATATTCGAGGTATTTTAAAGACGAGTATCGAATGTAAATAAGGTGGATAATAACAGTGATAGTATACGAATTATCGTGGTTCTATGGAATAATGTCGTCACGGATTAAATCTTGCCTTACCTTCGAGAGATTTTGACGACGATATTGTACGATTTGAATGCGAAGTAATCGGTTCTCTCGGTGCTTGTATAATGACCTATTATATTCGTGTATTATTCGATAGTGGAGCGCGCGTGTGCAATCCATAATGAGGGCATCGTTTCGTATAATTCCAATGTACTAGATACACACAAGATGCCGAATCGTTACTCTTCAATTACCGCATAATGCGTTCCCTTACTTTTTTCTCTATTTATATCTCGAGTTATAATAAGTATAATAATAATATAAAGTGTATTCTTTATTTATAGTTCTACGGATTGTCTTTGTTTAATCGCGTTCCACGTTCGACTAGTCGAAACGAAAAGCGTGTCTTTATTCAATGTAGTTACATACGTATATAGATAGATAAATTTTTGAACGGATCGAAGACTGTTAGCTTCCACAAAAGACTGACGTCGGAGATAGAAATACGCTCTGAAACACCCAATCACAAGTTTATCCGAAACAGAGATAAGATTTGGTCAGGGTATCTTTCTACGGGCTGTATTCTGACTCCAATTATTCGTTGTACTATGACCCTAACTGCCTTATCGCTAAAAACGATAGATAAGCATTGGTGGCTGTATACCGACACGAGTCCGTAAAGGATTAGTAGTCTCATCATTGTGCCGAGTATTGTCAAAAGCTTTTCTCGTTCCAACCGTCCTTTCACCAAAAAGAACGCTATAATTCCGACGGCTCTTTCATCGATATTACAAAGAATAGAAATTATTGTTGCATATTCGATGGCATTTCAACTTCGTACGCTTCCCGCAGTTACAGAGCTCATGAATTTCATAAATTCGCTGAGACAATAAAAACAGCGAGATCTGATCCGCTTCACGAGTAACTACTTGCGAAACAAGAAGAAAAGATTCCTACACGTCGAGCAGACAGCCGCGAAACCTTAAGCAACGTTTCACTCTCGCCCCCTGAAGAAGAAAAATATCTGGCAAGGGTTTACAGAGGCTGCAGAAGTATCTGTCTTCCGTAACTCGGTAAGAAGCGCATTTTCCGATCGGTTAAACCCGGCGGGAAGCTCCGGGCCTCGAATAAAGGGAACCAAGGCTGGAAGGGAACAGGAAAAGACGCGCGGCAGAAGCGGAAGAACAGGCAAAGAGGGGCGAAAAAGGGACGCAGTGACTGCCGAGAGTCTCGACTAGATTGAGCCGTGATTGAAAATTCCGCCGGCGGCGGGATTTCGATTTAAATTTATACGAAAGCGGGCGAAAAGTTTCGTTACTTGTACACCGGGGCCTCGTTCCTAGGCCGGAAGTGGCGTAGGTCTGCACGCATGCACCCCCGTTTTAACGAGGGTTGATGGAATTTTAAAAGCCCGCACCCTTGAGAAAAGAATGCAATTTTATTCGATACAGTGTTTGGAAATGTTTTGTGTGCATGCTCTTTTATTTACGATACCGTTCGTAAGTCGACCGCGGATTTTTATGCGTTTTTATATTTTTACGGTCTTAACTATAGAGAGATGGGATTTGAATAAGCGTATGTTTCATCCACGTACCAGATATTCTAATAGCTCACTATAATTTAAAAGACGAAAAATTTATTTTGAAATACGAGTTCGATGATTCGAGACTGTCGTGGATTATTTGCAATTTTATTATGCACACATACTCTATAGTATATAACTTCTGACTAACTATGAGAATTTTGTGTATGCGCAGGTTAAACTCGACAAGAGCCACAACGGCAAACTTTCGAGGGTTATCCACATCAGAAACATCCCCAACGAAGTATCAGAGGGTGAAATCATCCATCTTGGCGTCCCCTTCGGCCGTGTTACAAACGTTCTCGTCCTCAAAGGCAAAAATCAGGTAAGTGACAACCTACTAAAATCTCATTTTACGTAGTCCTATAAGAATTCCAGTAAATTTTAGAAATTGAATAAAGATAGACGGAGCTTTTTAATACCGATGTTCTTTCACCGAGCTTACCGCGCATTCAGAATTCACAATCTGTTCCAACATTATTGTTGATTAATTTCCGGACTTTTGGAATTTAACTTGGGTAGTTTGAATTTTATGACATTCATTGTATTTTTTCAATACTGATTCTTCGAATTCTTGTGCAACTTATTGTAAATTTTTATTTCTGGGATTCTTATTTCCTGAATTCTCATTATTAGAATTCTCGGTTGTAGATTTTCCGATTCTAGAATTTTTCAAATTTACGAGATCGCGGAAAATGAATCGCGACCGAATGAATAATCATTAAATGAGAAGATTATTCGATTAAAAGAATTGTCAATTAATTGCAGTGATTACGAGCTAAATAGAGAAGATAGGTAATTATTTGTTTCTCGGTGAAAACCACTTGTACGGGCTGTGCGGCTTGAAATGTCGGTCGAATGCACAAAATATCGGGTGAACGAACTATTTAATAATAATTTTGAGTTAAGTAGGGCTTGTTAACATGGTAATGAGGCGAGATATTAATCAAATTCCCAAACTTATCGAGTGGATGGTCATTATTCAATTTGTTTAAATCAAAAGTTAGATAATGCTTCGGTCGAATTATCGGAATTCCTGGTAAATTGCTCCGAGTGTAGTTTAAAATTAATGGAACTGTAGTTGAAAAAAAGGAACGACAAACGGTGTGACTGCTACAAATTTCGAAGTTCTTATTTTTATAAATGTTACGATGCCTCTAAGATCGAAGTCATTCTAATAGAGGTAATTGAAATGATCGGAAAATGAACAGAATACGAAGCTGGAACTTTGGTTCGATTTAGTCGTGGCCTTGGCCGAATCCAAGTAAAAACGCATTTGATCCGTATGAGGAAGTGCAGTTTGTGCCGCACCAGCGAGTCACTTGGTGAGCAGGACGCGGATGGCCAAACAGAGTAATAACAGAAACAATCGAATCATCGATTCGGCCCGATGACCGTCCGTTTGACCATCATTATCTATTATTATCCGTTTGCGTGACGAGTTCACAAAGCTAGTATTCTCCGTGGAAATTGTTGACTGATTGGAAGATTGGTAAAAAGTTTGCGAATCGTCATGGAAAGATATTGAGAAATCTTGATGAGTCATAATTAATTCAAATGCTCTTGATTGTTTCACTGTTCGTTAAGAGTGTAATTACTAAAATGCAGTTTAAATAATTAAATGCAGTGTAATAGAGTTTATAAAATATAGAATAAATTTAAAGAAAACGTATGTATCGTTCGAAAGTATTTCACTTTCTATAATAATATTTTTCTCTTCCCTTTGCTATGTTGAATATATGTCTTGACTCAGTATCATGGCATCATCCGTATATTTACTTATTATTTATCATTTATTTACTTATCTCTACAATGGTAATGTTGCATTTCCAGAAATGGAATTGGTTTCGCTATTATTAATATTAATTATTTAATATAAAAAGGGGAGATGGTACTTGCTGCTATGCTTTCCAAACTTTTTCCCAGCGAATTAAGATAATTAAAATTAATGTAAACCTGCTTCAAAATTTCGCATTTCAACGCCGACAGCTCATACAGTTACTCTCCTTTTCACGGAATACCAACTTCGTAACCTAGTTTGTCAGAGAGAAAAAGGAAATTTTGTGCAAGCTGCCATTCAGAAAAATTTTCCTTCCACTTAAAACGCTTCTCCGCAACTACAGATTTAACAAAAGAACTGCAAGTAAAAACAGTCTTCCACCTAACTACAGAATTGCTCATACATATGTACAGACACGAGAAACCTAAATTTCCACGAACCTGGTTCAAAATATTAACGAATCCTGCTTAATAGTAGCAAAATTTGTTTAAATTTTATTTCATCGGTTAAATGAAAGATATAAAATTGTACGAGTACCCATAATGCGTTCGTCGTTTTCGTTATCTCCTCGTATGCTGTACTCAACGAATAACTCGGTATTCCTGAAAATTCTACAAATGTATTTTCTACTTTGTAATCCCATAATTTCGCCAGTAGCGTACAAACATTCTACTCTTTTGTCATTCGACAAAAGAAGTCATTCGAAAATCATATTGGACGAGTCGGTAATCGTAGCGAACTATAAACGGTACGTTTAACGGCGATTAATATTAATTTATCCCGAATCGCGTGTAACGCGCGTAGGAAGCGACAAATAATCCCGCGGAACGTATCGTTGCAAACCGAAATATTCGACCTGGCAGAGGATTGCATTCATCCTGGACACGCGTAATTTTCCGGCGGAAGGTTTGCCTAAATGAAAACGCATCGCTAAATCAACGTGTCTCAATTGCAACGATTTAACGTTACTGAAAGATGGCGAACATCTCGATTTTGTTAGGTAGAGGTAGCATTTTGTAGTTGCTTGGAGTTATTGTGACGTGGTTTAATCGAGGATCCAGTATTTGAGAGTGGATTGCTGTATTATAGGATATAACATTTACACAGTAAATAGGATCTTTTAATTTATTTTACTGAATGAAATTAATTTTTGTTTGCGTTTTGCAGCGTTATTGAATTTAAATATTTTTTTGGATTATTTTTGGCCTGTATCGTTTTATACAAACTGATTCATTAATACTGTAAAGAGAATCGGAAGGCTCTTTGTCTCAGTTACTGAAATAAAAGATAGCGCGTGTTTCCAGAGATTTTCGGATTATCTTCTTTATAAAGGAAAGCGGTGTAAAATTAAAAAAATTCTTTATTCTATTATGTAACTTACGATTATACAGAAATAGTACTATACGTAACATATAAACTATAAGTAAATTTAAAAAAAAAAAGGAAGATTTTTAACCTCAACGCGACGTATCGCCGTGAAACTAAAGACGCTGCTTTTCATCGATTTCTTACTCTCATCGCTATAACAAAATTCCACTGTAACCAAAAACTTTCATAGCTCACCATATCACCAAAAAGGGTACAATATCGCATCACGATACATAAATCACCTTGTTCCGCGTTATCCATAAATTCTTAGAGACAGTTGACGCGTACTGGTGGACACACTCGATCACAGGAAATCATCGAATCCCGTTACTCGCTCCTTTGAACAAAGTGCACGCATATACGCACATGCGTTTATCGTGGCTTATGCATAGCCTCGGCCACGGTATATTTCCCACGTTAATGCGTATGTAATTTGCGCTCCGGCTAAATCTCTTCATCTGGCTCAATGCGGCGGACCGATGCATCGATGCATTATTTTAATCCCCCCCGGTATAAACAAACCGAGAGCACGCATTATCGTACCTGTTGTACTGACCGCTCTACACGCGTTCCGCCTGCGTACAACGTTCACGTTTCCGTTAACATGCATTAAATATCCGTAATCAGGGTTCTGGCAAACTTGGATAATTCGAATTTCTCCCCACTCTTATATTTTCCTCTATTTTGCGACTATTAATATGGTATTTCGTTTATTTATTCGATTTGAAGACGGCGCCATTCGATAAGATTCATTTCAAAGTTGCAAGTTCTGATTTTCTCGAATAAAATAGTATAAGCGAGGACAAATTGAAAATCTCGATACAAGGGATCGGTAAACTTTCAGAACGGAGCATTTTCTCTTTTTCTTTAACATTTTTATTTGCATCGGGATTTTGAAAAAAATTTCAAAAGATTCTTGGTATTTTTAGGTCCAACATTTAACATTTTTTCGATGATCGTTATATAATCCCAATAGGTTATTCCTTCTTTTGCGTTTCTCCATTGTCGGTAATCGTATTTCTGCAGAAACCTGGCAGAATCGTGCCTAAATCTTCACGAAACCTCGAAAAACGAGTTATCCCCGTTTTCACCAGGCTCGATCTCTGCAAGATACAAGCTTGTCCTCCAAAGCCTCGTCTAAGACAATTCAAGTAACTCGATCAGCCAGGAAACTCTCATCATTATCGTGCACTCGCTAGCTCATGGGGTTAACAGGCTTCCCAATTACACGCAAACTGACTGTAAGCTCGCATTGTTGCAACACGACAATGAGGGTGGAGCTTGGGCTGTGTTGCATCAAAGCGCACCCCTCTTGGATCCGATGCCCCTCTCTACGCTTGTGATAGAGGAGGGGCGAAAACGCTGGCGGTGGTGTGCTGGATAGTAAATCGAGTTTCACGATGAACCGACGAACTGGCCCCCGCGGGCACTTTCCCTGTGTTTGCTTTGATTCGAAGTTTCCGGTTAAGTTGGTTACCGGAACGGCCGGTCGGCCTCTTTGTCCGATTCCGCGGACCCGCCAGGCCTCCTGAATTCTCGATATCGTTCTCGCGTTTGCTATATCTTCAGTCCGCGGTCCTTTCGGTAGAGAAAGACTAATTTGGCTGAGGGGGATTTTCCATGAAATTTTGCATACGCGGAGAAGCGATGCTTCTGTGTGTACGACTGCTGTTTGACTTGATCTTTGACTAGGACGAATTTACATAGGATGAATGGCAGCTGCATTTTTCGGTTTAGTTGGTTTTAGGGTTAGCAAGTTACGAAAGTATCTGAACGCTTATAGAATATGCTTCGCTTGAATACTCGTGAAGTATGTTGTGTGTAAATACTTGGAGATTATTTTATGTTATCAACCATTTCAGGAATCTATTACGTTAGAATTTATTTCATGAGCTAACGCGTGTTTGGGGCGGTGAAGATCGTCGAAGTAGATGCAATAAACGCATCTTTGTTGTTTCTTATGGAAAATCTGACAGGTCCACGATTGTTACGGCAAACGACGTTTGAGCGTTGTGACAATATCCTTTGAGCTGTGAAGAGGGTGGAAGGATATTTACACGCTTAATAAATTTATTTTAGATTCCAGAATTTTTTCGCGCCATCTTTTGGACATTTCCTTTTCTTCTTATCTACGTTCTCCTTTTATTCGAAGACAGAATTTAACGAAGAGAAGTTCTTGGTTCAAGTTCAAACATATTTAATCGCAGTTCTGCGACGTGTCGCGGCACAAAGCCGAACCTCCCGCATTATTCCGCTTGTTTCGTGCTCTGTATCAGGCCGAAGAATCTCCCACTCTATTTACGTGGTTTAATATTAACTCGCGTTACTAAGTTTAACGCGGCTAACTGAAACGAAGTAATCTTCCATTTCGTTGCCTCGTTTTTGTTATTAAATGTATAAGTTGTAACTGTTTCACGTGCGATTAACAACTTGCTCGTGGTGATGAAATATACCACAATTTCTGAATTATTCCGTTGAAAGAGCTTCGTTCATAATTTTACTTATTTTCTTGTCAGATTTTAATTTTCTTCTTGTCGAGTAATCGTGACAGAGCAAGCGGTGGAAGAAGAAGAAAGCTAGATGTGCATTGCTTTCTATTTTCAACATAATTGTATTTGTTTTCCCGATGAGTATCGCGGTTACTATGGTTCCGATCATCGATTACATGTAAAGTTTCCGCCTGAATTTTGTTCTCGCTTCGATCTACCTGTTTCCCGGTCGCATCAAAGTTTTCATACTCTTTTTCCCTTCAAATTTCTTTACGATTTTATGACGAAACATGTTGGTGGAGTATCGAATTTCTTTTTTCCACTAACATCAACTTTGAAACGATGATTTCGCCAGGCGAAGGCGAAAGGAACACATTCGTGCGCGAGGAAAAAATTCATAATGAAACTGAACAATCACGAATGTAACTCCTGCAAATAAGTGAAATTAATTTCCGGCTGTATATTTCGCCGAGATAAATTAGTTTCTTGCAGTTTGCGTTACACATTTTGGAACATTTTGCCTAACGAAATTTCACTGTATTCCTGCAAAATCTAATTCTTCTGGCGCAATAAATTTAACTTGGTGAAAACAAAATTTTCTCCAACTCGGAAACCACTTATCGCTTCTTCCGAATGAAAATCCGCAAAGAGAAATTCGTTTATAACGCGACACGACCAAGTTTCGTCGAATAAAGTTTGTAAAACGAACGCGATTTATTCCTCACTAAACGAGTGATTTTATTTACTTTTGTAGAAATCATCGACGTGTTTCTATTGTGAAACGCATCAAAGTACGATCATAGCATACACACGTTATACGATACGAGTGATACAAAAGGTATAATGTAATAAAAATGTAAGCATACAAATTATAAAACGTAAAAAGTCGCGTAATAAAATAAATAGACACAAGGAAGAGAATAAATTACGCAAAAATTATACATCGCATGAGAAATGTAAATTGTATTTGAAAGAAAACGACTGAAAAGAACAAGCCAGAAGGAGAGTGGAGGAAAACGAGGATAAAAGGTAGAGGGAACGGTAAATATGGAAACGTTTCGCGACGGAGGGATACTTCTATGCGAGAGAACGCGAAGTATATGATAAAACGTGAGCATCGAAACACCGTGCTTCTCTATATTAGCATTTTAAATTCAATTTAAATTCGATTAAACTTGCTACAGACCGCTTAAACTGCTTAAACGATCGGTCAAACGTTCGTAAGGGTAGAGGGTTGGATGCCTCCAAGTGAACAGGAATGAAAACAGACGAAGCAGAGGGTTTTGTTGGCAAAACGCGAACTCAACTTTCTGCGAGTCCTCGATTCCTTCCCTAATTATTATATCTCCATTTTCTTCCTCTCTCTTTATTTACAGTTTATAGTTTCTATAGCGAATCTTCTTGTGTATTCTTCGTCGATTATCGGATTGAATCATCGACGAAGCTTAGGGATTGTCGAGGGTAGGGAACGTTGATGAGAAACTGTTTGAGAAAGTGGTGAAATTTTGGAGTAATTCTTTTTACCGGTTTCTATGGCAATGTATTTTTGTCGTACGAGTAATTATACGCTTATAATGCTATTTTTTGGTAATAGAATTTTTGCTGGTTTCTGTAAAATATATTTTTATTATTCGACTTATTTACGTGCAACATGTTAATATTAATAGGGAAAATTTCTTGGATATTTTGAAGGAAACTTGATTCGCGAATTTTTTATGTTAATCTTTATAAAATTTAATAATAATCATGCGTAAAAATACCAAAAGGTATGGAGAATGATATTTTCATAATTGAATTGATATTTCTAAAAGAACAGGAGGAATAAAAATACGAGAAAATTCCTTAGAATCGTATCGCTAGATTATCGAACAGTCGTATCGAGTTAATATTAAATTCCCATTACGCAAAAGGGAGAGAGGAAAAATTGCATCGAAGGTTGGGCTGGCTGCGTGCACCTATCGATTTCCACGGTGTATCGCGTGTAACAAGCTCGTTCATCTGAATATCAACCCCATACCTCTGTGATTCACGACCTACTTACCCTGACATTCTCCAACCCCCATAAGTTCTTCCTTTCCGTCCAACAAAAATATTTCTTCGATCTTCTTTCCTCTCTTATTATTTCTTTCTTTATTTGTTATTCTTTTAGCAACGGAGTAACAGCACGTTGCGGAAATAGGGCGAATATTAAGGAATTGAAAATTCCACTTTCTCGACGCGGTCGACTCGTTGCGCCACAGCTTTCGTCGAAAACTTCATTTTTAAATCTCATCGTTGTACTTCGTAATGAGATTAATAAATTCAATAGTAGGCTGTACAGCTTTGCTGTACACTCGACGCTTTAGATTTACGTTTGTTTAAGACACAGGACGAGAATACTTAGGCTGGAACGACATTGCGTGCCGTGTTCCTGGATGCTTTTAATTTTGGTAATTAATCGCTCGTTTGTTTTTCAAGAAGTTGCTGAATTTTGCTGTTTACGCTCGGTTTTGTCCCGGGATTTTCGTGCCAGGCTTGTATCACATTATTACGTGGTTCCCCTTTGTTACGTTTCGTGTATAATATCGAAGACAATTTTATTTCGTCGGCGTGTATGGCATCTTTCTCAAGTTTAAAGTGTCGTCACACATGTTCATGCTCAAAGTGTTATTTCGCCAATGAAAATGTTATTGCGTGTCTGATATCGTATTCTATATTGTGTAGAAAAAGTCACGAATTCTGTGAAATCATGAGAATTAAAAAAATAAAGAAAAATGTCGGTGCGTATCTTTTTAAATTTCGCGCGCAGCAGACTCGTTTTGAAATCAACGTCCTGGCGGTATAATCGAGGAAATTCCTGTTTTGTCCACGTTTTTCTTCTCGTATTGCTGGGAATTACGGTTTATGAGGCGCGACCGTTTCCTTCTCTTTGTTTCTCTATTCTCTTCTCTTTTTACTTCTCCCACATTTTCTTTCCTTCTCTCTCTCTCTCTTTCTCTCTTTTTTTTTAATTTTATGAGGCGTGAATTAGATCGTGCCGTCGTATTTTACGACTCTGTTATATCCGTCTTTGTGCGGTTCTTAAGGCGATTTTCGTATGCCAGAGAGAAGGATTAAGGCTCGTTTTAAGAGATGAAAGTGGAGGTTTATGGCCTGTGATGGTTTTGTTTTGTAACTACATTGTTCCCTATCCCGAACTTATTATTCCACCATGAACGCTATTAATTCTGTAATTGCCTTAAGCAACGATCTGTGTCTAATTGTTAATTATTTTCTTTGACAAAAGGAAAAACCGAATAACGAGATTTGTTGCAATTAAAAGCAGCGGGTGTAGGCGAGGATTCGTTCGACGTTGTTATTTAGCGTTTCCACGGAACGCTATTAATTTTGCGATCCCTTCAATGTAGCTTTTCCGATCATTCATTCCCTTGTCAAATGGAACGATCAAATTACCTTTCTAGAAATAGAATTCTTTTGCCCGATCATTTTCTCTCTTTCTAAATAATTGTTTCTTACTCTAGAATGAGAAGTTCCGTTTTATACTCGAATTAAGATGAAAGATTTCTCTGTTCCGCTGAGACCAGTAACATCGGTACGTTCGGTTGAAATTCAGAATCCAGCTTATGGAACGCTCCTCGGCAAAATCAATCGGAGCAGGGCGTTTTTCTTTTCTTAATTTCCGTCCGTCAGAAACTGGAACGAATTGCAATGACTTAATATAGTGCTGCCTTGGCGGTGCATCTTCCAGAAAACGTAAAATGGGCATTGCATTATAATGTTTCTGAATCAGAAATCGCGACTATAATAAAGCAAAGAAATTAGGATATATCGATTTTTACATTGAGGATCATAATAAAGGTTTAAAAGATATACAGACGCAGAAAGATAATTTATGCGACGTGTAATGGAGCTTGATGACCACTACTTCCGGCACGAAGAGATTTGGAGAATTTAGAATGTCGTTATCAGAGAACCGGGGCTTGAAAATTCAAATAAGAGCGTGGAATCACGCTGCGGAAGCACTGAAAACCGTTTTCAGACCTCTCAAAGCACGCGTTGGAACGTTTAATACCGTTTATCAGGGTCACTTCCGGCCGCCATACGAAATTCCCGCGGAAATGAACATTTTTACCGATCTCACGTCGAAGTAGACAGATTCTTCCATTTTTCTCTTTCCTTCTTTTTTCTTTTCTTTTTTTCTTTCCGTTTCTGAACTGGTTCGCGTTTTATGGAAGAAGAGACATAAAAGTTTGGTTGATTCTTTATGATGACATGAGAAAGTTTTAATTAAGAAGATCTTTGAAATTCTAAGATTGGTTTTGTAGCTATGATAATAATTTAGCTGTTGTTTTTAAGGAAATGTTATTTCAGAATTTTGTAATCTTTGTAACTCGACGATTTCTATTTCTCCCATTATTATAAGATTTAATAACGATCGTACAAAAATATTCTTATCGGTATTGGGAAGAACATTCTCCTAATTAAATTAATGAATGCCTCCGCTTGCTAAAGAAATCTCGATTTCAATCAAATTGTTTTAAGTTAAAACGTGTTTTGAAAGTAAGTTTGAAATTACCAGCTGGTCGAGAATTTCATACGCTTAATTCCGTGAATTTTATGAATGTTAGATGATGTGTCAATATGGACGGGAAATATAATAAGAAATCTCATTTGAAAGTTGAAAATATGGAACTATTTTCTTATGGAAAAACCATGTATTTTCTAATACACTAATCGATCCGTGTTGGCATTGGCTAAAAAAGCTTATTCCTCTCTAACTAATGAATCGAGATTTTACGGGATTATACAGTTGTTTAGCACTTTTATCACTGCTACGTGGCGAATTTATCTGAAAACTCATTGTGCAAGAAGTCGCTCGCGATCGTTGATCATTAACCCGGAAGAGTCACGTTTAATTGGTGATTAATGCGGTTAATCGGCCGGGTTAATGGCTTTTTATGCGGCATCGTCGTTCTTGCGACCTCCTTACTCTCGCTACCATGTTATTTATATTTTTCTACGATATTTAACAGATCCGCTATCTGTAATTTTGTTAGCTACCTATTTATATAATTTTATAATTATTTTCTTTCAGGGTAATTCTATACAGTTTACAGTTTAGTTGAAAAATAAGAATTTTTTCAAATACTTCTTTTTCAATTTAGGAAATTAGGATTATTAGAATAATTAGTGAATTTATTCGTTACGAACGAAAATGATCCATCCTCGACCGTTAATTACTTTTACACCAAAATTATTTCCTGCGTTAAGAAATATAGAGAGAAAGAGAAAGAGGGAGAGAGATCGGTGATTAACTCTGTGGCTATAATTTTACGTAAATTAGATGTAAAGTTGGTGGAAGGCCCTTGAGAGACGTCTAATATCGCAATAGTAGCCAGACGTGAATGAACTTCTTCACTGTCGAGTTGAATGAACTCGTCGAGCGTCGGTTATAAAATGACAGATGTCTGTGACGCTGCGAAAGTGGACGTAATTCCTCGCGTTCGATCTTAATTAGACGGATCGTTTCAGCGTGTCCTATTATTTATATTATGAGAATGGTTCTGAGGAGGAAATATTAATTAACTTTGAATAAATTAGCGAGACAGATTATACAATGAGAATTATATTTTAGTGAAATTTTATTAGTTCTGGTAAATAACTAGTATAGCAAAAGCAAATGAACTTATTGTTCGTGTACGTAGATAAAAGGTTTTCAACCACAGACTCGTCGGAAATGTTCTATTGATTACAATAAATGGAATCTCAACAAACACCGACGAACTTTCGTCCAACCAATTTAACTTCCGAGGTAGCTTCTAATTTTTAGAAACATTCGCCAGATATTGTGCGAATTAGAAGCTATAACGTCGACGTTAACGCAAAGGTGGAGGAAGCTGTTGGAAAATGAAGACGCGCCGGTGCGTCGGTATCGCTGGAAATAGCCGGCTAACGCGGCTTAATCGGATCTCATCCTGTTTGCTATTGGATTAAAGTAACTCGCTTAAGACCTGGCTCGGTCTAACCTCGGCATTGATCCTGTCGTTTAACTCGTCGCGTCGTGGTGAATTTTCGCCCGGTCAACCGGAAATAATTTTGTCAAGCCGTACAAGTCGATCTTTGGAGCCGATACGATCGCCAAAAATAAACTCACGTGGAGTAGTTTCGAGAATCGAGTCGATTGCGAATTAGCTTCAATTTCGTTAATTTTTCCGGGAGGAATATTATGCTGTTCGAGTGGATTTTCAGAGGCTTACAATAAAAAAAAAAAAGAACAACTGTCGAATTGTTCAAACTTTTGAATAATCGCTATCATTATAATACAAATATAAAAATACACTTAAGTATCCAGAAGTAAGATTCTCAAATTTTGCTTTAATTAAAAATGTTTGCCCAGGAAAACAATCGCGCTTTATTCGTATATCGCACAATGTGTTTACTCTCTGTCTGCTTGATGTGCTCAAAATTGATTGACAGTTTCATTCAAGATTTTCCAACATTTTTGCTCGCGTCAGTTCTTTATCTCTGTTCACTGTGCAAACTTCCATTAACGGTGAAACATTTCTCCCCTGTATTCTTTTTTTATCAATTTTTAATTTAGAAACCCCAGAATGTTATTTTCTTGTTGTAAATTATGTTGCTCGAAATAACACGAGGAAACAAAAGAACAATTGGAATATTTCCCGAAGAGAAAGAGAAGTAGAGAACTCTAAACTAATTAAAAAGAACTAGAAAGGTGCACGTCCTCGGTCCCTTAACCTGTAACTCTTGGCTGAAGCTTGCATAAAAACGTGAAAACTGGGTCAGGACCTGCATTCAGGGCCTTGGAATAGAGTTTTTGAATGAAAGAATCGCGCAGTGACGTAGGATCGATCGTATGGCCGCGCGAGGCCGATTAATAAATTGCTTCCGTTCAATTATAGGCCGTGATAAATCGGCTCGTCTACAGGTAGTCGGCCGGCTCGTCACCGAGGAAATTGAGCGAGGCTCGCACACGAATCACACGGCACACGTGTTCCCAGCTACTCTGTGCAACGAAATCGACCGACGGAAAATTGAAAAGTTGGCCCCTGGTCGAGATTGCCCCGCCAAACACGTATAGCCGATGTAGAAATGTAGGGAGACTGTGAAGTCAAAGACAGCGTAGGCAAAGGGTACGAATCTCTCGACTGGAAATCTGAATTTAAGATATTTTGATGTAATTTGACATTTTTTAATAAATTCCAAGTACAGATCTTTAAATTTGCCATAGAATTTCTACGTCACATTCCTTCAACGAATAAGAAGACGGAAAAGATCGTTTGTCGTGATACTTTGGTTTGTTATGCTAATTACAATATTTAGTTATTAATATCTATCGACGTAGCGTTCTATTACCCTTGTAGAAATGTACGGGCTTTTAGTTTATTTCAACGACGTACCGTCGATCTATTATAGAATAAAACCGTGGTGGAATCATTTGGGACTTTGAACTTTTTCGATATACTTTACTCAACTTCGGAGAGTTGAAAATCCATTTTGAAAATTGATCTGCTGGTTTCTAACACTGTCTGATTAAAACGAACGAAAACAAATTTTTCTAATGCAAGGGAACTTTATCCACGTTCCGATTTACCGGAAGATACCCGAGGGACTCGAATTCCTTTTAACTAGCTTCATGGAAAATCGTGGAGTGCCTTCGTATTCGAGGAAATTTTTTGATTATCCATTTCAACTCCCTCCGCGCGTCTCGTCGTAAATCCATTAAGAACTATGCAGCGAAATAATGCATAAAAATTGTACAATCGCTATATTGTTAAAAATATATACATACTGTAACTTAAAAGTATCGTTTTATCAAGATGTAAAAATATATTAAAATAATGGCTACTTTACGGGCTTCACCATACAAATCAAAAACGAAAGAAATATTTCCGTAATGTATCCTACTGCTATGAGCGATAGCAATAGTTGCGATTTCTTCGAGTTTCATACAATTATAGCGTACATACTAGGAAACCTATACGTATAATAGGTATACATACAGAAGCTAAAAAATTACTAAATTTCACTTTAATTTAAGATTAATCGCACACTGAATTTTCGAGGCTTAATCATTCATATATATTCCATCAGATTACTTGATAATTTGGCAATATCTATTACATTATCCATTAATCCTACAACTAACTTAATAATACAGGCAAAAAACCATACTACATACCTACAAACCAAGGTATACCCAAACAAACCGCAGACCCATCCCACAGCAGCGAGCATCCCATGAAAAGTCCGAAAAGTCTGGGACGAAAGAGGCACGCGATCGGCTTTTCGGCTTGCAGGCGACTTTTTTCCCCCACGAGGGAAGCCGCGATGAAGACGAAAAGAAAGAGGAAATTACAGAAAGTCGGGGGTTGTTGCTCCGAGGGTGGAAGTAACCGGGCGGAGAGGTCGGCCAAGAGTTTTCACAGGGGCTTTTCTGCGGCTTCGATTCCCATTGGCCAACCGCGGGCCGGTATTTTCCCTCTTTCACTACTCCCAAAGGGATGAATTGTATGTGTGTGTGTGTGTGTGTGTCGCCCGTTGTCCCCGTTGCTAGTTACGTTTTTCACTTCTCTCGCGATCTATTCGCGAAAAGTTCACCCGCCAAACTTTTCCATCCCGACTTGCAGCCGTTTGGGGTTGCTACTTGGATTTTCGAACCCTCCTCGACAAATTCCTCGTCGTGTACACCTGTTTCTTTTTTTATATTAGGTACATACACCCAATACCTCGGATTTTTTATGTTAGGCAAGTATGTATATCTTATATAACTGAGATATACTTCTGACAGTCTGAGGAATTTCAATTTGCTGCATTCTGGGCAACGGTGTACGGTATATGGTTACTTTAATCGCGTAAATCGCGTACTAGCTATCCGTACTAGCGCTGTACATTCGGGGATTGACGTATCTGGTGAGCTCCATGGTTCACTCTTTAATACGCTTGCTACAGGTACGCGCGTCTAAATTTTATGTTTATTTTTTCTTGTAATTTATATGTACGTATATATACTTCGTAACGTATAACAAATATATAGATAAAATGTGAATTTTAGAGGTGCGTAAATTCATGACAAGTTAATAGTAGCAAGTTGCACTCCATTATTAGTACGTTTCTTTTTGGTATTGCGTGAAGTTTGATAGATGGAACATCAATTTTCTTATTGCATATTGGCTCTGCAGAAGCAATTTCATGATTGTATTATTCCATAACTGAAATTGTTCATTGGCTTGTCATTTCTTTTGTTCAATGTTTAATTAATTTCTCCATCTATGGCGTAGAATCAACATGTGCGATATCGTTCCTATCAGAGTAAACTAAGGAATCTGTACACTTACGTTTATGATTTATGTTTTTATTATTTTTAATAAATTCCCTGCTTTACTTGAGTGAAATCTAAAATTCGGATTATACTAAAATAAATAGAAGATTTTATTGATGGCCGTGATTGATTTTTTGAAATACACGAGGTATGAATTTGCGACTAAAACGAGAAGTTATCGAAGGGAATTGTTAGCTGAAAGTTCGGTAGACGATGCAACGCTATTAGTCCATTCACCGAGTTCAGAGAAACAGAAACAACCATTAGGTGATTCAATATTCCGAATCTACCAAAGCGTGAATTGAGGAAGTTTCGCGATAATTACAAAACGATGATCGAAATACTTGTTACGGACAATGCATTCATCGATTCTCGATTGATTAGCCCTTTGCCGTATATTATTCAACTTTTTGATGCAAATAATTTCATTCGCGATTTTGATTGCAATTTTCCAATCGATAATCTCGTAACTTTTGACCCAAAGGGTGTTGTTCGCGCAACTCACATTTTTTCATAGTTTTTAGAATGTCTCGTGATTATTGTTTTACGGGCGCGGTAAAGAGATCGAAAAATGCAAAATACAGCAAGCATACTCGCCCACTGAATTGGCGGCGCTTCAGCTGCTTGGCGTTTACGCTGTTTCTCTCGTACTGATGGGCACAGTTTAGGAAAATTGGTTGCCAAGTGGTACGCGGGTTCAGAAAAGTTTAGGAGCCGCTGCTACGGACAATAAAATACTATTTTTTGAATCTCTGTCCGTTAGAGAGAGAGCAGAATTTGGTCATTCATTTTTGAAACAACTTGTAGGCTGAGAAATAAATAAAAATGTTAACCGGCCGATCATTTCGCCATATACCGTAATATGTGTTCGTAACGTGGATGTTCCCCGAGGTTCTGGCTCGTTTCCGGACCAGCTCAGCCGTCTGCTTCCTCGAGGGTACGGAAAACACACAGAGCCGCGGCGCGGACTCTCGACTCGCTCTTGAAACTCGATAATGGGTGCTAATTAATTAATCGAACCAATGGAGCCAGCCACGTGTCCCTCGAGAATGCATGGATATCAGAGCTTAACCTGCAGGAACCTCGCTTCCGGTGCCGTGGAAAATTATTACGCGAACCGCTCGGCCGAAAAACGCTCCAACGTGCAATGTATAGCAAACTATAGTTTACTTCGTTGCGTATTCTCCATATACATGTATATGTATATAGCCATTGGGTGGAAAATAGGGGATAGTTGGCGAGAAACTGAATGTGTTGCAGGGTTATTATAATGTGGTATTTGCTCACTGAAGCTTTTGTCTCGAATTGCACTTTTTTAAACAGCTAATAGCCCTAATTTGGATATTTTGCATGTTTTTGCACATCGAGTGCATTCGACGTACTTTTGTGTCTGTAACTTTGACACTCTTTTACAAAACTCTGTCGAATAACAGTAAAGACCTAGGTGGCAATAAGAATTCGAAGATTAAGATTCACCTGTTTAAATAACGAACAATCTAATTACATCAACAAAGATAAATGTGAAAGGAAGAAAAATCCAATGAAATTAATCGTTGCTAAATTAAGAGAGTCTTTAAATACCATCTGACTAATTATTATTCAAGGAAACGAGACGAGACGCGTAGATTCATCATTCGGAGCTGAATCACGCGACCACGAGATCCCTTTTGTTCATTTGAGGCATACTCCGGGAGGGAAGTAACATTCAGGAGGTCCGAATGATTTATTATAAGCAGCTTCGTCCGGCGAAAACCATAATGCATCAGAAGGGACAGGTTGGGGGGTTTATATCAAGTTTTGTTGCGGCCGTGAGAACCGGCCGTGTGCATGCGTCATTGTAGACTCGTGGAAACACGAGCTTTAACCAAAACCGAGGTAATCCTCTTAGCCTTTCGGGTGTTTATTAATTTTTCCGGTGAAAATCCGATCTCCCGTTCCGATCGAGAAAACCGAGGAAAACTGAACGAATTTATTCCAAAGGGAAATAAAAGTGTATGTATTAATGTCTCAATCGATCGAACTTTGTCTATTATTATAATTTTTCGGAATTTCTTTTTCTGTTTTGTCATTTTTTTTTTATATTACTTTTAACATGTTCTGCTCATCATTGATTTTATCAGGATTTAGAGAATTTAGAGTGGTCGAATATGAGTGGTTCTGGTGAAAATTTGATGCGGGACAGCTGTCAAAAATTCAAAACTATAAATTTGGATGAAAATTGAAGATCGTTGTCTAAACACGCTCGAATTTTGGTTGCTAGATTCTTGGAACGGCGATACGGATGCTAGTGGATTACAATTTCCTTTAAATACTAGGTGATTCTATGTTTCGTTTGTGACAAATAACGTCGAACAGATTTATTGAAAAATTTTATAGAGAAAAATATTTTTCTCATGGAAGCACCAGACAACGCTTCAAACCACAGCATCAAAAATGCAAAAAAGCAATGCGAGCGTCAAGAACGCTCTTCGACAGCTTATAAAAAAAGCTATTTCTCGATCCACGAGTTTGTTTCGATTCCTCGCACACGCCATAAAGCACGAGCCCCATCTAGCGAGCCTATAAGCCGTAAACAATGGTTACGCTCGGTACATAAGCCGCGTCAAATTATGAAGATATATATTCCAAACCTCTTTTTCCTCTTTTGACCCTCAGGTGGGGAGTTGAAAGGGGGTTGGTCCGAGAAGGGTGAGAGGGTAAGAGAAACTCGGCGCAGACACTCGGCGCCATTGCACCCTGGGGTCTGTATTAATGATATAATATTTCTTTGATTCACCGGAGCTTCTACCTTAACAACCCCCACGGCCGCCCAACCCTTGATATTTCCCTCTGTGTGCAGCGTTTCTCGTTTAAACGGAGAAAAAAGGAGTCGGAGGGATGCACGGTGGAAAGATGGAGGAGGAAAGAGGCGGTAAAGGGGATGGAGGAGTTCAAACGTAGTCGTTTCGCATCCCTTATAGCCCGGATAAATTACATTCATGCTCCGGCTCCCCCACTATCAGCCCCTGTGACTCCGTCGACGAGCAAACAAGCCTTGGCTCTCCTCGTTCGAATCGTCGAGACGAGATCCTCCGAGTTTATTTAAATCAGAAATAACTCGGCTTCTTACTCTTCGTGGAGAGGATGGTGGGGGTAGTTTGCCACCCGGACGCTTACGGTTTTCATCAATCGCGGAAATACGAACGGGGCGGAGGGGGCCAGGTTTGGGTTTGAAGATGACGATACTTTTTATTTGGAAGAGCTTCGGTTTGGTTTGGACTGAGTTTGCGAAGTGGGTTGACTAATTATGGTGTGGTTGCTTAAGATCGTTGGAAATTTGGTGTTTCGTAATTACCCTTACGGTACATTTGGTGCTTTCTTGATAAACGACGAAGAGTTTTTATTTGAAATAAAAAAGGGGCAGAATTCATGAAGTGGAGTGGTAGTTTAGGTTGCTTATTAAGATTGTTGAAGAAATAGTTATTTCGGATTGGTTGACATATGTCAATTATCGTGAATTCGGTGCTTGTTAACGCGATATAATTTAAAATTTGTGTACGCGTTGGCAGATTAGGGTATCGTTTAAAGTTGTAGACAATTAGATATTTTTATTTTGTTATTGTGAATTTTCTGCGAAGATGGAAAATGTATGGAGAAAGAAACGTAAAACGTAGAGTGTTTCTATATCTGAACGATAATAACGATTAAGGATTACAGTTTCGTAAATGATGAAAACATTGTTTAAGAGAAATCCATCTAAACAGGTAAAAGAAAATCTCCAAGCGGAAGATCAATCGTAATAAAACCGTCAGCCCCGCCATATAAGAATCAGAAAATATATTTCACGGGAGGAACGGTGGGAGACAGTGTCGAGAAATATCGCTGCTTCCGAGGGAGAGCCGGAAGTCCGCGGAGAATTTTGCCGCGCGTGAATAAATTTTGATCGAGCGTCCAGAAAAGAAGACTCTCTCCTCCATGGGCAGGAAGAAAAACAGAGAAATACGAGAGAAAAAGAGAAGGATGATCCTGTTCTTTTGACCCTCTTTCTTCTTCCGCTGGTTTCCGTTCGAGGACAGAAGCGGCTTTTCTCCTTGATCCTTTGGGACGACCTGTCCTGCGAAACTTCCATCGCATTTGTATACGTGTATAAGACCGTGTAGATGTGTTACACGTGTCCTTATATTTGCCATTCTTCCATTTTTCCATTCTACGAACTCGGAGGGATCAGAGATCTGCTGGAAACGTCGAGTCTCGTTTGAAATGATTTTTACGTGTACGATTTTTCCGTAGCGTTATGGTGCGTGTGAATTTTTCAACATTTTTAGAATCGCTAAAACGACGCAGATATGGAAAATTATTGATAATCCGAGCGAAGTGTTTCCTGCTTTGTTTACTTCGGGTATTAAATCGGTAATTGCGAATGAAACATTTTGCCAGTTTATCGAAGTTAATATTAGGAATAGGGATGAAAATATCCGAATGCAAGTGTAACAGTTTCTTTCGGAGATTTATTTTCCAACTGAAATTATGAATACCAAAATAGCACGAATCTATGATTTCACAGAGCTTAGCAAGAAAAATGGGTATCCGACGAAGCTAAAAACATAAACAAGACGAAGCTACGTACGTTTATGTAATTGTAAGAATTTTTATTGGTGGCTAAAAACCGAATCTTTCTGCTGAATTATCTACAGTTGTTCAGAGGTAATAGTACTAGGTAGGCGCTACGAGACAATTTGATAATTTTCTGTTAAAAGAAACCGTTGGACAATTTCTATTTTATACTAAGGGGTTGGTTCGAAAATTCATAAACCACGATGATTAACGGTTCGCAGTAGCCCTTAAACCAGGTGATTCCTAACTTCTCACGGGTAGCGTATGTACAAAGGAAGAGAGGCGGGTGTATCCACAAAATAATAATCGCTCGATGGCCACCCCCTCTAGTTGATTTACGAGGCCATAAACGCGGTCTCTACCCTTGTAATGGGCTTGGTTACCGCGAGGGATATCCACGCCTCTACGATTATCGTCATGCCACCCATTCTTCCGATGATTGTACATTCCCAAGACTACACTTTTCTATTTTTCTTGCGAATTTTCTTTCGCCTCCAGGCGAAAATTATATCGAACTTTCTTGTATCGAAGCGTACATCGGCTCGCGAAAGTATTTGGATATTTATCGTAGAAAACCTTCGTGTCCATATCGTATGTGTTACATGAAACGTTCCGAAATTTCATTGGCATTGCTATGAGACACGAGTGCCAACGAGTTTTCGAAATTTTAAAAAGAATCCTTAAATCTGATTTCGATATTAAAAGAGCCCTTCAATTTGGTACAGTAACGTTTCAAAGAAGTTGAAAAGGAACTAAACGTTATACGAAATAGCGAAAGCCAATCATAATAGTTTTGGTATTAGAACAGCCCTTAAGTCTCTCGCAGTAACGTTTCAAATAAGCTCCAAATAAACTTTCAACGATCACGGTAGTGTCCATAATTATTTGCATTAGAAATGCGGAAGAATTCTGAAATCTCGCAGCGTCCACTATCCGAGCGCCAAGAATGGCCGAGTCGTTCCATTGACGATGTCGCGTGTCCATCGGAACGACATACAGGCTGTATTCTGTGTAGTACACACCAGCAGGGCGATTGTTTACGGCGTGGCACGGGAATTCGATCCAATAACGTCTTTATGGGCGACATAGGGCGAACATAGGCGGCGAGAGAAGATTGCCCCGCCGCCATTGGGGGTGGGTTACGCGTGGTAATCCAGGGATCACGATTCGTCTGGGCTGGACGGGATCTTAAGATCGAGAAAACGGCTCTTTACACGCGACCACTGTCGTAACCTCGTCTACGTATTACCCTTCCACGCTGGTTTCCTTGAAATTCGCTGCATTTTATTTATTTTCGGGGAAACTGTTGTTCACCCTGCTGGGGCAATTACAAGTTTGATAACGTTGGATATTTATTTATATTTATTTATTTGCGAGATTCGGACGACGTATCAAGGATCTTTTAATTTCTTCCTTATTTTTAACCGAGCCTTTTTTTAAATATGTATGTACGTACGTATGTATGTAATTCTTTGTCGTAATTTAGCATACCCCTCATTACGATTTACCAAATACATCTATGCCGCAAAGTAGACCGCTTTACATTTGTTTTCCCCTGCTTTCTATTTACTCATCTGTGTTCTAACACTATATAGAAGAACATATGTTTATGTTTCAATTAATTCGCATTTACATTTAGTTTTATTGCTACATTACTAGCTTACTTACTTAGCACACTATAAAATGAACGAATTGAACGACAATCACTACACTTATTTACTGTACTACTCGGATATGTAAACGTGGGTGTGCATGGTGAAGTTCGAATTCCTGAGTTTGTTTCATTCGTTCCTGAAAAATGCCCTTAACTTTATTGCTTTTAAATATCGTAGAATAGTTCTCGGGCTCCGTTCTCGAATTTCACTACCAGCAATTCGTTCATCGTTACTTTTCCCTTCGGTTGCGCTGCCTATGACTGTTCGTTTAGGGGATATTCTAATAACGCGTGCTTTACGTTCTCGTCTTTGTACCTGTTGCGCAATGCGCATAATTCTCTTTCTATATTTTTTTCTCGTATGCTTTTTCTTCGTGGTAGAATGTTTTTTCCTCAGCTAGCCTCGGTTGAGCTGTTGTTCTTATTGCCTTCAGTGGAATTTTAACATTCAAGTACTCTTCTTTCCTTCCTAGATTTCTTCCCTCTAATCTCTTGTATCCTTCGGTGCACGACGACTACATCCTTTCGATATTCGCTTTTTCTTTTCTTCTTCTGTCGTCTTCAATGCGCTACCGTGTGTTTGTTTTAATTTCTCTCGTATTTTGCATTATCATTGCATTATCAACAGGCTTCCATTCTTTAGAATTTTCATTAATTGGGTAATCCTTGTTTCTTTTATTCTTTCCCTTCTGATTGTCTATTTGCATTACTTTCATGAGATATATTTTTAGTAATATATGATTCTCTCGGCTATCTGTTGTTTTATTTTTGGGCTATCAAGGAGCTTCTTTTAAATATACGAAGGATAGAAAATTAGGAATCTTATCAAGGGTTAATTTTGTTCTGAATCGAGTACGTTATTCCGGTTATCGAGTTATTCCGGGGCGATTGCAAGCTGGCTATCGTGGGGTATTTATTCGCTGGGTTCAGATGGTGTCTTATCTATTTCTTGCCTTTTTGTATTTCTAATTAAACAAAAAATGGCAAGTCAAGCTTTAATTTTACTCAAAATCGGATTTCGCCGTTTAAACATTGACCTGTTGTGAAACTTGACCACAATCTAGAACGTTAGAAACTCTTTTTACACGCTAAAAGGCAAGCAAGATGGAAATATAAAAATTCGTAGGAAGGTTAAGTGTCAACCAAATCGTCGGAACTTTCGAGGCCGACTGCGCGTTCATTTCCAGGTGAATAGATCATTTTCACGGCAATCACGGGTGTAACAATTGCCGAGTACGGTTCGACATTAGGACACGCGAGCGTGTGTCCAGTCCTCGCGAGAAATCCGCGCGCTCGGCCCGCGTTCCAAACGAAAACCCAATTGCGCGGCTCTATGCGTCATTAGCGCCTCGAAACGGAGTTAACGGGGTTAAATTCAGGACTGGTGGTGTTCTCGTACTGCCGACGATATTATTCCCCCGTCGTACTTCTCGCAGGGCGATGACTAACCCCATGGAAATGCGAATGAATGATCGTTCGTCCCGCAAAACTCGATTTACCCTCGTTTTTCCCGCATCCGGAAATCTCTCTAACGAAGCCCCTTCTATGACTTTTCACAATTCTCCTTCTTTTTTCCCCTATTTCTGCCTTTTTTTTGTCTATAGTTGACAGGGGTATTATGCGGATGTGTTTGAAAGGGCGTTGGATTTTCAGATTTGTCTTGGGAATGACGAAGTGGGAGGTTTTTATTTTTAGATAAGGAAACGGTTCAAAGGGGGTTGGAAATGTTTTATTTCTAATGGAGCTTTTTTAAACAGCGGATGGAAAATTCTTGCCTTTGTTTTTTTACACTTGCGATTCAAAATGAGAAAATTCTGATGCAAAACGAGGATCGAGATTTCGCATTACCCTAACCGAGACAATCGGAGCCGTTTCGTCGGGTTCTCGAGAAAATCCGAGTTGCGATGCAAGAGAGAGCAATCATGCCAGTGTCTCGTTTTCCTTCCGAGGCCTGTGCGTGATCGTCGTCCCGTTGCAATTCCGTGTTTCTCTAAAACACCTTCGCTCCTCCGCCTCGCCTCATTTCCCTGTTTACGTAGTCGCAGCGAGAGTTTGCAGAAATTTAATAGTTCGATGTCGTTAATTTCAGTTGTTGGAAGTTCCCGGGACTTTCTTTGATCGGATTTTGCGACTCGTTTAATGGGAATCGCGCGTTAGAATTAAAGCGAACGAGCGAAGCTGTTCCACGTTACTGCAGCTCGGTCGAGCTGCTTTTGTCGCCTGAATTCTTTTGTATAAAATAATTCCTTCGCATATGCGACGAATAATTGGGTAAATTGGGTAATACAATTAATGTTAATGGCAGAAAATATTCGTATCGATCGAACATGTTTTTCTTAAAGCAGAATAGGGTTGGAAAATTTTTTCAAGATCGATTCAATGATTCAAACGCTCATAAAATAAGTTTCTTGTGATCAAAATGTTTGAGACTCAATTTTGATTTATTGATCTTGCTTACCCTTTCGGACCTTGAGAGATTTTCTTTTTTTTTTCTTATTTCTACTTGGTAGCATAAATATATACGTATGTTTGAGACTTTGTTCGCGAACCGCATTTCGAATCGACGAATATTTTTCAAGAACGCAACAGAATGTAATAATAAAATAATTCCCGCATTCCTGTTGTCGATCTTCAACAGCGGATTCTCTTTATTAAATTCCGGTTGGTACGCTTTAAGTATTCAACCTCTTCGAGCTGTTCACCCTTTGTAAACGCGGTGAAACGCCACTGCCATTCTTTCGATCATTCGAAAATCTTTTGTTAATCTCTTATTTCTTAACCTTTTCCGCGATTCGAGCCGAGCACGAACTACGTCTATAATTGATAAGTAACTACTTATTTTGTATCGTTTCTTTTCTTGTATTAAAGACATACATTTTTAGATAGTCACGTCAGTGATACAAGAATTTATTTCGAGGAATTACATGAAAATTCAGAGAATCGTCAGGAACGAGGAGCGTTTCACTCTTGTCTTTATAATATAGTTTTCAGACTAGAAATTCATTAAAAGTGGACTGACAGGCAAGGAGAAGCAAAAGCCTGGCGAAAGAAAAATATAAGGGATGTGGAGAAAAAGACGTCGAGAAACCGAGAACGGACGGAATAAAAAGGAAAACGGGGAAAACGAGAGCGAAATAAAATTTCAAAGTTTCAAAGAATTACGAAAGAAGGGAAAAAGGGAATTGCTTGGCGCGCGAAATTAGATGTACAGCCTGTAATTAGTAATTTAAAGTTTGATAATTGAATAACATTTACGAATCGATCTCGTATTATTATGTGCTCAAAAACAGAACGTCAGGACTATGTTAAAAAGATATTTTGGATTCTACTTAAACGAAAATAAGATACGAAACGAATAAAATAATTAAATTCTAAATATTCGCAAACGAACAGAAAGGAACAAGCGCAAGTGAAATGCAAGAATTAATAGAAAATGAGAAAGAAGAGAAATACTCTTTTAACAATCGAAGCTGTACATGGTTTTTAATGGGACGGCGTAATTGAAATGAAAGCTTTCGTTGTGTGTGCCGTTTTTCTAAAAAAAAAAAAGGAAAGGAAAGAAAAGGAAAAACAGGCTGTTTTCCTTTTCATCCTGCTTCTTTTCCGCTGAATTTCCTCGTGTCCCAAGTGTGTTTACCCGAGCTGAACTTCAGATATTCCATTATAGCGGCGGCTGTGCTCCGAGGCAAATGTAAAAATGCCTTCCAAGCACATAGCTGTTTCTCCCTTTTCCCTCCGCGAATCGACCTGGAATCTCGAATTTGCTCTCTAGATCGTTCGACAGATTTTTCTCCTCTTCTTCCTCCCTTTTCCATTTCTTTTCTTTTAAGAGCGGCCAAAGAAATTATTATTGCACGGAGACGTAAAGTTCTTAATAGAGGAGGTTGGTTTGTGAGAACATTTTTGGAAAGCTGAATCGAATATTCGGATATACAGGGTGCGCCGTTAGAATCCGGACAAAAGAAGTTTTGTGCAGAAAGTTGTTTATTTAAGTCAATACACAAAAACACATGAAAATGTTGTTATATCTCATTTAAAGGGTCCTTGCTGAGAACTTTTATTCTATGTAACCACCCTCTGCCTCTATGACCTGCTCTATTCTTGCTCTAAAGCGCGAGCACGCTGACTTCAACTGGTCGCGTTTAATTGTCGCGAATTCTGACTCGATAGCAGCTCGTAGGGAGTTGACGTTGGGGTGCCTGCATTTATTAGTTTGTCTCTCGATAACGCCCCACACGTAATAGTCCAATGGGTTTAGGTCGGGACTGTTAGGAGGCCAGAAATCTTTCGACCAAAACATGTCCACATTGTCAGAGAGCCAATTTTGAACAAGATGACTTGTGTGAGCAGGTGCGCCATCTTGTTGAAATAAATACGGCCTTCCAGAAGCCGTAATTTCCATCCACGGCTTTATTACTGTCTTCAGGACCTCCAAATAAACCTCCTTTGTGATTCTTTCGCCTTTTTGGAAGAAGTGCGGAGGCATGACGTCGCCCTCACTTGAGACAACGCTCAAAACGTGAACACTTGCTGGAAATTTGGTTTTGCCCACAACAGGAACATCTTCGAGATTGTGGGCCAGCCAACGGTCGTTCCTCCGATTCACTTTGGCATCCACCCGGCGCGAAGACTTTCTATAATCGCCGCTCTTCTATCGTATTCCGGGTTTTGCTTAACGAGTTCTGTCATTTTGAGGTTATAGAAGACTTATTGACATATTTAACTAACTTCAGAGTCAATCAGCACAAACATCTGAATTCTAATATGGTGGGAACTACAAATTGAATTCTGTCCGAATTCTAACGGCGCACCCTGTAGATATTTTTACGTAGATATGTAAAGGAGCAAAATAGGAGTTTTATGAATATTTTGAAGAGTATTATGGAATATTCAATATTCAAGTAAAATTATCGTAATGTTAATTTGGACCAGTTTGTATGTAATTTTATTTTAATTGGATTTTCAATTTTGTTCTAAAAACTCGGCTAATTTTCTATTTAAATTTCGATCTTAATTTTAACCAATATTTAGTTTAAATTTTATTCTCGATATTAAAATTTTTGTCTACTATTTCATGTAATTTCTATATAACATTTATACGAAATTCTTTAAAAATTATCCGAATAATCTTTCGATATATAAATCTCTATATATAATTCTCTGTTTATAAATATTCTCATATTAATTTTTACATTCCGCGGCAAGTAGGACGAATTTATATCATCTTGGAAGCTTCTCTGGGTAGGTTCTACGGAAAAATTAATTTTTCACGAATTTTTTATTATTCTTCTTTCTTTCTAAAAAGTATCCCTTGTTCTCGATTTTCCAGCCAGCTCAAAGGAGAATATATAGAACGCTTAAAGGTGGAGGGAAGAGAAGAATGAAAAAGTGTCCTTTGAGACGTTTTAACGAGAAATCGATATCTCTTAAGGCACTTCTGCCAACGAAGTGCAATTAATTATTTATCATTTTCAGAAACATACTTTCTTCGGTAGTTGCCCCATGAAGGGAATTTACAACTTGCCTACTTTTTTTCCGTTCACGCTACTTAAGCGGTATATTGCAACTTGTATTCCATACAGATCTTGAAATACTACTGACTTTGCCACTCCTTTCGTTTGTACGATGGAAAAGAAACTCTGTCCCATTTCTACAATTAAAATGTATTTAAGATATGCATTATAAATAAATTCTCATTTATACGACACGAATATTTTTGGTATCTCGTATATGACGAGAGATAGAAAAATTATATGTTTAAATAAATTTCAATCTTCTCTAAATAAATAAATCTAATTATTCTATTCGAAATGATACACAGGACGGGCGGTATAGAATATCGAATGAATAACAATTTACCTAGCATAAACATCTCTCCCAATTAAATTTCCCATTATTAGTCTATCCATTCTACAATTAATCATTACACTTCTATTAATTGTATCGTAATTATCAGTGCAATATCAGAATTTCTTCCTTTGATCCATCGTTACAATTTCAACATTCATTTTCCATCAAAATTATCACGAATTTTGCCTTAAAAACTAAATTCTTTTAACGTAATTTCGATTAAACTTTACTTTTAACATTTTTATTTCACGTTAGATTAAAATTATCGTATAATTTCTACGTTCAAGTCGGTAGAGTTCAACATACAGTTGTTGGATTTTCGAAATTTTAGTAAAATCGAACAAATAATATGATATTCAAATATTCTAAGATAGTTGTTTCTCAATTTTGTTAAGATTTTCATCAGAACGGCATGGTCGTTGTCTCGAAATCGTTCCTGCCCCATTATCGTGTTAAAAACACATTTAGAAGACGATGCAATCGAAATGTTGACGTTTCATTGCCTTGCAAAGTAGTTTTTATTGTTCCCGGCAAATATTTAAGTTGTATTCCGCGATCAGGAGGGAATTTCGCATGGAAATTAAGTAACATCGACGGAGAATACGCGGAAATTCAATTACAGAGATAATTCTGCATTAATATTTGGATTGCGCGACGAGCTAACCTCCCTTTGGATTTCAAAACGCGTCGTTTTCCGATTTTACCTTAGACCATATTGAAATCGTCCACGAAAGTGGAATTCCTTTTCTTATTTCTGTTCTGGCATTCTCAAGATGTCTCAGATTTGCAAACTGCAATTCTTGCTTGGAATGTATTATAAAATGTTTGGGAAATGATGTTTCCAGATGGCAAAAAATCATTACGACAAATCACTTATTTGTAAAAAAACGATCGTCCTAGTTAAATTTTCCCATTTAATAGATTTTTCTAACCATATTCTGGTGATTTTCTGTTGCAGGCGTTCCTGGAAATGGCGGATGAAAATTCTGCTGCGACGATGGTAAATTACTATGCCTCGTGTATGGCTCAGCTCCGTGGCAGGGCAGTTTACGTTCAATTCAGCAACCACAGAGAACTCAAAACCGATCAAACGCACGCCAACAACGCGGTGAGTACTTGGACTCTTCGCTATAGAATTTTTTTTTTTTACGAATCCTGCACTATATAGGACTACGATAACATTCAAGCATAAGCAATTTCTAATATAAGCAAAATAAGTTAGTAAATAATTAACTAGCAAGTAATTTAAAACGTCAACCAATTGCATCCCCAAATTAAAGTTTATTTAAAACCTAATCTCGAACTAAACTGTCTCTGTATTAGCTACAGGAACAAAGATTTCTATCGTTCATTATAAAAATAATATTTCTTCAAAGAGTGATACGCAAGAGAAAAAGAAAGCGAAGTATCGGGAAATCGATCGAGATCAAAATTTATCGTATAAAATTCTAGCAACTTCCCAGTCGCCATAAATCCTTTTTTACTGCTGTCGTAGTTCTCACGACCACGTAAAATTCTCGCAGATCCCTTTTACACCGTACGAATGAGACACGTTAATTAATCACGTTCATCGAGTAATATCGTTCGAGGGATGTAGGGGTAGGCGGAGGGGCAATTTGAATCTCGAAAACGCTTTCGCAGCCTTTGAGAGGATATTCTGGCTCGACATTGTCGCATAAAGCTTCGATTATGCGCTTCCGGGGAGATACACCAGCGAAGATATCGATAATCGAAGCATGAACTCGGCCCACAAACAATTTCAGTATTATCAAAATCGAAACAGACACACTGTTCTCACATTTTCTGCGCAAATAAATTCATTCCGAATTTAATAACGATCGTGGTAATAATAGTAATTCTGAAACATGTCGTTTCGTTGTATATAATACTAGCTGCGCCCGCGGTTCCGCCGACTGCACCATTTGCGTTACATACATTTTTAGTCGAGGATAGCGTTTAAAATAATCGGTATTGACAGTTTTTTTTTCTTTTTTTTTTTTACTTTTAATGCATCTAAAGTACAGAACATCGGCGCATTTAAAATGCTTATGCGCGAGAACTGTGTTCGCGCCAACTGTTGTCGCCATACCTGTGTCAAGGAATACGAGAGCCTTTTTATCCGAGGTCCTCTTCGTAAACAATGTTTTTAGTTTTATCGTTAGGCACCAGCAGGTAGAGAATTCAGGCGCGAGCACGTCGCCTATGCTATCAGAAGCAACGTCTGTACACGTTTGTTTCTTATCTATTACCTTATGACTCGAGAATCGTTGAATCCTTCTCCGGAGAGTTTTCTTTCCTACGTAGGTACATTGTTTGGCCTATGTTACAAATCTTCGGCGCAATGAGCGTCCGTTTCGATTCAAAGATGGACTTTCAGTTCTCTGTGATTGTGGTTGCATGTTGTGTGTAATGGACGAAGAAAGTATCTACACACGTAACTTTCTGCGAAGTATCTTCAAAGAAACCGCGAAGGAACTTGCAATCTTGAAATATTAACTTCTTCTTTGATCCGCAAAATATGATATGAATGAAGCTGTTAAAATAACAGTGCAAGATGCGCAACATTCTCGACAAGACGCGTAAGAATATTCGGCGAACGAATTGAATCTGAAAGACGGTATTTTAATTCTTAGAAATAATTCTCTTTAATTCGGAAAATACGACGTAAATTAAACTTGTGAAACATCATCGCAAGATATTCGAAATTCCCGGCAAAGTACATGGTACAAAGGTTCATCAACGGCGCGAAGTCAATAAACAGTTCGGTTTGGAAACTCCATTACAATTAACGCGTCCATAATTTATGAACAATCCCCAGGGCAACGGACTCCATCTTGTTGATTCTGTTTCCGCTCTATTCTCAGTCCAACGGACATTGTCTTTGTACGTGTCAGGTGTCTCTTACACGTGTCCCTCTTTCTCTCTGCCTCTGTCATCCTTTTGCTGGACACATTGTGGTCATGAATCCTCGACCATTCGGTATAATTTAGTATCGTGGTCCACTAGGAAGGTTTCTATCAAACGCGAATAAATTTTTGCTGATTTTTTCAAAGATTTTGTTGGTTCGACGATACTCGGGAAATAATTTGATAATTAACAGAATTGAATTTTTAACAGAATAAATCGTCAGACGTTCAACTTGACAACGATCTTCGAGGAAACTCTAAAATTCCGAAATAATTACTTGCATGAAAACTTTCCAACGGAATCAATTTTGAAAGTAAATCGTACCTTTCGGTTCTCTCTTTTACGCTAAAAGAACGGAAACGAGATATAAAAGACGTGGGAAAAAAAGGAAATGCTCGATATGTCAGTCGCTGTGCCAGCTATTCGTCGAATGTAAACCAAACTCCGGTGTTTTTCTCCGGTTCTTTTGTCCTTTCGTTTCTTTCTTTCGATTTGTTACTGGTAATAAAATTCCCCACTTCAGCTACTCTTGAATTTGCCGGTTCAAACAGTCAGCCGCGTCAATTGTACTTCTCTACGAGCTCGATTTTCCTGTACACACGTGTGCCATGGAAAACAAATCCACTTGCAACATGCGAAAGCCTCGCCTCCTCCATTGTTTCGCATCGGTTTGTTTCGTTCGTACCGAAACTTTCCGATTTTCCAACGATTTTTCCGACAGTGGACAATCGTATCGTGTCATTTTTGAAAATCAGTCACCTGTGGTTTCATATTTGGAGATTGATAAATATTTGAAGGGTTCCTGACGAAAATAACTCTCGCCATTTTTATCCTTTTGCAGAAAAATATAATAAGCGTAGAACGTGGAACTTACAATTTTTCAGTAGTATAAATCGTTTACTTTCCGTCATTTCGTGTTCCATCCTTTTGTGAATTTCACTCGAACCTATTCAAACGCAGCGTTATGTAAAAGAAAATCGAAAAATTTTATACGATTTGATTTTGTTACGAGCCTTTCAATTGGTTTGAATGAAGGGAGCATTAATCAAGTAGTATAAGCGTATCGTTTGTCAGACGCGCGGGCTTAAATAGGACGAAGGTTCGAAATTCGAATAAATTAGCTGGTTTTCGATGGATATCGATGAAGTCTCGTTTGCATTTGTTTGTTGAATGTTAATTCACAAATATTTCGTCGATCAATAAAACAGTATTTAATTTTAATCGATGTTAGTTTTATAATGTTTAAAGTGGTCTCAATTGCTTGTACCAGATAGAGTGTATATTCTCGTATTTTAATTGCCATTTCTGTTTTCTTTTGATTCGGGATTACTAAAATTATTAATTAAACAATTATAGATGTTTTACATTTCGTTTTAATGTGTATCAATTTTGCCAATTAATTATCGTTTACATTAAATTACATATAAATAATTATGGAAATTTGTCATGAAAAAACAGTTAAATACACAGAAATTTTTCACTGATTTTTTTCTCAGGAACGAACTTTCAAAACGGGCAGATATTCGTCTAAATCTTTCATTCGCTTTTTCACCTAGAAATTTGATTGGCTATATCAGCAATTATATGACACTCTGTATATACCGCAAACGTGACTTCCAACTGTTTTTCAACGCCTTAACTTTCAAACAGAAAAATCGCAATCTAGGAAACGAAATTAATTACGTGCCCGGTAATCGATAGCATTCACACGTTTGAAGAAGCGTATCTGGCAGGGAGGATCGCGGGGAATTAGTTGGCGATGAAATACGGCGCCGATATCCTCGATATTTATTTGTATTGTTTTTGCCACGGGGAGAAAGAAACGAGCGGGCCAACTTTTTATGACAGTTTTCTCTCCGCCATAAAGCGAGGAAATTACTTATTAATTACGAAAGTTTTCTTCGCCGCCGTACGGGCGCGGAAATACGAGCTTTCCTCTTTTCTCCCTTCTCTGTCCTCGGTTTTTCTTTTTTAATCAAGAATAGTTTTAATACATCTTAGGACGGAAAAAGAATATGGTGGTTTACGAAGATACATTGAATAAACTCTGACATAAATATTTATAATTGAGAGAGAATTTGAAATTTGGGAAATTTGAAAATAGATCTCACGACGAATATCTGGGAAATTTAATAAAATAGATGGAGAACGTTGCAAACTTTTTTTATCGCGTTAATGAGTTAGTTGAGAGCTTTCTGTATAAAAAAAACTTCAGGAATATTATTGTATAATTATCGCTATGAAATAATTTCTCGGATTAAGTAAACTTTTTAATGTAGAAACTATTAGAATTTGGAACTCTACATATTTTAATTTTTCTGGTTTTTTCTAGTTGTATGTAGCACGAAAAATTGATTACCTAATATGAAATTATTTTATATTTAGTATGCGATACTAAATATCAGTATTTAGTATTGGAAACTACGATATACCTACTATTGAGGAAAGAAGGCATAAGAAAGGAATGTTTAAGATTTCTAGCTAGTGTCATTTCTTATTCATTTAATACATGTATTAAGTGAAAGTACTAGTAAGTGTCCAAATACTTGGACGAGTCAGTGTATACCTGTACCTGCATATACAAGAGCCATTATCCTTATTTGTCACTTGTCTACTCAGCTGATCGCTAAAGCTGCCATTCCCCTCGGAATCGGTGTCCGTTTCCAGCAAGTTGCCGGATCATTGGGGAGGAAAGAACAGTTTGACAACTCCCGGCAACTTCGCCTGGGGACTGCGTGTCATCGAGAAACTCGGGACATCCCCTATGCCACAATTTATCCTGGCTGCTTATTAATAATAACTACGTTTTCGATCGTGGCTCGACCGATCGACCAGATAGATCAACCCTGAAATTTCCCATCGAATGACAACTTTTCGATTTTTCAAAAATACCTACCTACATTCTCGTATAGATTTATAGTCTTGTTGAGGAGGTGATAAGTTTCAGGCATCGTTGAATCATAAATCGCGTGGAAGTAGGTTATAGGCGAAGTTTCGAGGGCGAACAACTTTTGCGTTGCTTTTTTCTTTTTTCTTTTTTTTGTTTGTGGACATCGAAAACTAGTATTGGAATATTTTCCCATTCTATCGACTTGTTATATATTTTTCCTTCTTTCCTGACAAGGTGTTTTTCCCTGAGAATTTGAATTTGTTTTCTGTGAAATTAATGAATATCGATGAAAACAAATTACGTAAAACGTTAGAAATTGTTAATTCTTCGACAATTTTTGCTTCTCTAACTCGACATCGGTCTAGAAAAACCACACGAAGAAACAAATCTTTGGTAATTTTTGCTATTCCCAACTCCCAAACCAAACTACGCGTTCCATCTTCTCAGAGTCTGATAACGAAAATAAAACAAAATATCCCATTAATCCAGTTGGTGGATTATACATCCTTGTAACCCCAATTACGTCCTGTCCACGTGTCTTTATAAAATTCTTACAAACCCACAACGATCGGCGGAGCATCAGAGCTTCTGGAACGTTTCCTTTCACGAGGGCCATGAAACACGCTGGTCAAGCGATGTTGTACAAGCTGGCCAACATCAAGAACCGCACGTGCATGCAAGGGAGGCTTTCACGGCGATTGCTTTCCTCGGCGTCGTTTGTCACGAGGATGCTCAGCGAGAAATCATTCGACCCTTTACGGGGGCGGCTGCGCGAGAAGAAAATCAGACCCTCTTCATCCGGCCCTTCACGGAACTCGATTTGCATCTGTCTTCGACGAAACAGAAAATTCTTGAAGCTACAGGAAGATTCTCGGTGGCGATTTTTACGAATTTTGTCAGATTCGGGTGAAAATCAGGCTGTATTTTAGAGGGTTGTTCGTTATTGGGCTGATGTACATGAAATTTGTCACTTTGTCGAAGTTTGATGTTCGCTTTAAGCTCTCAGAAGTCCAGATGATCCTCTGCATGCAGTCCTGATTCAAGGGCCACACTCCTTCCGTAATATTAGTAAATTAATAACAATTTGAACATCATGGGAAACGTAACTTGTACAATGTTTATTCTATTTTATACTATACTCAGGAATCTTCAAGAACGAAGTCGACGTTCGATTTTAGAATAAATCATTTCGAAAATTATTTCATGCGTGAAATATAATGCACTTTTTCGTAGAATGGTGGAATTCGTTGGTCGAAAACAATTGAAGAAAATTCCCACGGTTTCTCTGCGATCGATTCTCTATGATGCAGTCGGAGGTTGGATCAGGTGGTCGTTTTTTCCCCCGAACGAAGCTCGAAATTAAACGCAGTCACGCGTGGACAGACGCCGGAGAATTTCTGGAAACCACTTTTCCCGGTGTCGTTCGAGCGGAAATTTCCGCGAATGCGAAGTATTTTAGCCACATAAAGTGCATCGGAAGAATAAAGCAACGGACTTGTCCAAGGCGTGTGCAAGGAACTCGCCGGAATGCCGGACCATCGGCGGTATTTCATTCTGAATTTCCGGTGGCCCGTGATTTTTAGAAAGCAGGTATTTGTTTCGTACATGTATTGTAAATAGGAAACTGCGATTGGCTTTCCTACACTGCGCCTTCCAAAGTACGTGGACTTTATTGCTTATTTTTAACAGAATGTAATTTAGTTTAAAACTTATGTACTTAATGCGGTATACTGCTACTTCGATACTAGATACTTGGATGTTAATATCATATCTACATTTCTACCATTTTTATACCATTGTTTTCCTTAAAATTTGCTTACTATACATATTCGAGTATAGTGAAACAGTTCGAATGTAAGTATTGCAAGCTTCGTCGTATAATTACAGGTACATACAAGACTTAAGAGTGGCTTTAAAAAAGCACATAGTTTTAGTACATCCTGTGCATATTTCAACGAGCAACACCACAAATTCCCTGTTAAGTCCCTACGGGCGAGTGGAACATGTAATCTCTACGATATCAAGTCTCGTGGCTCCTTGTTGCATAAACAAAAGCGTGAAACAAGGGGATTTCGTTGGTTGGTGCCAGAGAAAAGAATTACGTGGGGCACGGTTAATACATTGACCGCCCCTGGGGCTAATATGTCGGTTAAGTAAAAGAGGCGCGAGCGAAGCTCGCCTCTGAACTCGTTTAATAAAGACACCGTGCGACAAAGCACCCTTGCATTCTATAGTAATTAATTTACAGGCTCTCGTCTCAACGGATGTTTGTCTCCGTCTTACTTTCTTCGGGTAGAAAATGAATTAATAAGTTATCGGTGATCAGGATATCTTCAAGTTTGTTACATACGTTGTATTGGCATCGCCTTGATACAGGTGTTCATAAATCGAGTCACAATTTGAAAGGTTCGGAAATGAAATTCAGAGTGGGTATATAGAAAATTTCGCGAGACTTTATGCGGATCTTGTTTGGTTTGTTTCGTTATATAGTAGCGACAGATTTAGCTGGTCCTTTTATGGGAAGATACTGCCATGTCGTAGTAGTTGGCTTATTTCACGTCAGTTCATTAACGTAATATTATTACCGTGTTCCAACTACTAAGCACTAAATGCCTGGCAGGTAGTAGATACTAAATATCAAATAGTAAATAACAAGCATTAAACACGGAAGTAAACAGTAACTACTAAATACTAGTTTCCCGTCGTCCCTTATTTATAACCATTAAATAAGTATAAGTAGGCGCTATTTATAAATATTTCCACCTCGCCTCTGCCATAATTAAACTCACACCACAGACTGCTCGCGTTTCCTCGTTTTAATCAAGATCCCAGCGAGGCTGTGCACAAAGAATGACACTCGGTTGACGCATCGCCACACGACACAGAGGATTCTTTCCTCGCGACACGGCTTAGACACCTGTTTCCAATAGCCTGAGAGAGGCGGAGGACCGGCTCGCCTTTGTGACGAGAATATACGGGCCTGGCTAATGGTTTTACCGAGAAGGAAAGTTTCGCCGGCCTTTACGAAGCCCCATAAAAAGTGTCCCGCGTAAAGCCGTGACATAATTCTACCTTACACCGGCCGCGGTTCCTCTGACCTCTTCTCTCTCTCTCTCTCTCTTATTCCTTTTAACCACGAGCAAAAATGGACGCGAAAGTTCCCGAACTGATGACGCCGAGAAGGAAATTCGACGCGTAAAGGAGAAACCAGAAACTGACGACTGGATTTAGTGATCTTTATGGCGAAAAGAGAATATTTTGATGACTTTATGTGGAATTGATCAACCGATGAAAGTTCCAAAGAAGATAAGCAACGGTATTTTCAGTTTCGTAGTGCAAGCATAGAAGATAAAAATTTAGTCGAAGGCAAAATTCAGCACGTTCTAAGATATCGTAGAGAATGACAGGACAGTTTATAGTCTGGTATCAATTATTCAGTGCATGAACACGCGAGCAAGCCGTTTCCTTGTTGACGTTGAAAACAATGCCCAACTTACGTCAGTACCATGCCTGTGTACGCGTTGACGACAACGTTAGCCTTTAACACTTGCTGGGTTGCGAGGAAAACTTGCAACGGACGTCTTAAACCGTATATTACCATGTCACAAAATAGCGATAAATATTCTCACCGCTAGCTTAGGTTTATAAAAACATTTTTATTCCTGTTAATAACAAATATGACAATAATGGCGAATAAAATCTTGTGAAATTTAGAATACGAAAGAACCCAACAGAAACTCGCTTCGTTGTAGTCAACTGTGACCTAGTGATACTAGTTGAGCATACTGGTTAAATTACATTTCCTACGCCAGTTTGCTTTTACAACGTTTTAAAGGTATCCCTGAACCTCCATGAAATATCAAAAACTGCAAACTCTTGAAATTGAACACGACCAAAGATTCCAAGCACTCGCAATTTTCACTGACCATTCAAGGAATGTCGGAAGTCGTAACTTTCACAAAATATTGCCAAACATTGCAACTACTGCTACTAGGAACGTCCAAAAATTCCAAGATCCCGAAAGATTTCCAGAAAATACATCCAGAAATAGGAAAAGGAGCGGCTGGCGTTGGAAAAGGGCGGGAGAAAAGGTAGAGGGTGAGAAGAATGCGCGAGGTGTCTCGCAGAGACAATGCAGCGCGTCGTAGATCACCCAAGACACCCTCCATTAAAAATATTACGCCATCTTGGCGGCATAACCACCCTCCAACCCCTTCGTCGGCGTTTCCACGTGGCTCCTTGGCATTTCAGACGGAATTCGGAGTAACAATGTGGCAAACTTGTATCCGGCGTATCGATCGGTGAAATACGCGTGCGGATATCGTGTTTATGGAAAATGACGGCTGTTCACATGGCTGTTCTGCCAGTTGGAAGACCGTCTGTTTTATGTGGGCTGGCAAAAGGTAATTAAATAACGTATAGTAAATGATGCTGATATTTGTGTAATAGTAAACAGTCGAACCAAGCAAATAGTAATGTACGAAGCAAACGTATAGCCATAACTGATCCAAATATTTAACAAAATATCAATAATTAGCTCAAACAAACAAACAGCATAGGGTTCTTAAAATACATCAAAAATTTGTATTACACGAATATATTGGAAATACTATCGCTATACGTATTACCACATCACTATCGTTACTGAATCATCGTCGTAATTTAAAAAAGCAATTTACATATCTCTCCACCTTAATTCCCCGCAACAAATTTCTTCGCTAGCAATTTTCTGACAACTATAATATAATTAATGTACCGATATAAAGTATCGACTATATAACAATTTACAATCAATGCCTGTATAGTGTATAAAGTAGGATAGAGAGTAAAAGGTGATAAAAAGGAAGTGATTCTTGCGATCTCGTGAAAAGACGAGAGCTGTCGCCGGGGTGAAAGGACGGCAACACGAGGCGAGATACTCGTTTGATTTTTTTTTCGCCCCATTTCGACGTTGCCGGGGGATGAAATATGAGTAAAATGGATAACGTGAACGAGCTGCGGCCGGAAAATGGAACCCGACTGGCTGAAAGAACGGCGACTGGTGTTTGGATTTCTCACGTAGCCAGCCTGAAACGCGAGGAACGATGATGCACATCGCTTGCTGCTCGTGCGATTAAAATCGTGAAACGAGAAGCTAAACGTCGCTCGCCTAAATGGAATCGTGATTGCGTACCCAATTAAAGAATTCCGACGGCCATATTCGATTCGATCGTCGTACGTCTATTTGGTCGATTTTTGTGTTGGGAGTTAAGGTTATGGATTTTATATCCATCAAGTTCCTATATCTACATGGATGGAAGTGGACGTGAGATGGATTCTTTACGTTGGTGTTGGATTAACGATAGCGACGATATCTAATATGGCGTTAGAACGACTGATTGTTAACAAATTGGCAAATACTCTTCGTATAACTGCTACTTGGAAGTATATCTATACTTGCTGCTATATTTAAGTAACCTTGACTATACCTACGATGTAACTTTGACTTCGGAGAAACACGAACATTCCTTTGCATTTAAAATAAAGGAAAAAGAAGCTAACTGCGTTACTATCAACTAAACTAGCTGAGAAAGGAAAAATAGAGAAGCGAGGAAAGACACCTTAAGCTCGCAGGAAACAAAGCATCATCGAGGCTTCATAGTGAACGTTTAAAACCGAAGATCCGTATCCTTAAGAGGTCTATGGTCGGATCATCGACTTCGATCACGTGCAATTTCATCGACTTCCGGCTTCTTTCTCCCGCCGCGAGACCACCAAAGGATTCCTGGATTCCATCGCCAGCCTGTTTTTCGGCAGTCAACCGTCCCTTTCCCTCGTTTTCGCTTTTAATGCTGCTACCTCATTCGTCGAGGATAAAGGAGCGCGTTCATTGGACAATATTACGAGAGGGATCCGCGGCCGTCAAAATGATGGAGTGGCTAGGCAGCCAGACGAACTCTTCTGCAGCCAGAATAATCAGTCTTCTCGGCCTGTTTCCGCCCAGCTCGTTTTTCTCTTTCTGCCTAACTGCGCGGGGCCTCTCGCTCTCTTTTACGTCCCCGATGCTATTTCCGCGATCAGAGTGCTAAGCGAAATGCAAAGTTGGACAGGCAGGCTTCTTTTTCTGACGAAATACCGCCACCTTCCTTGTTCTTCCTGTTTCCTCCGTGATATTTTTACCAGATTTATGGAGATGAAGTTGTATGGTGAGTATTCCACTAAACTCTAGTTGGCGGCGCTTGGTTTTAGCTCGAAGGGTACTCGGAAATTACTTTACGGCGTTTTTCACTTTCCGCTTGTATTAGGATTTTAGAAATTCTCAATTCGCGATTCTTTCGATTCTTCTATTGGTTTTACAGGCTGAGTCTGGATTTTAAGGGAATGATAGCGTTGTGATAATTCTTTATTGTAAAATTAGGAGATTACATCTGGAAAGCTAGGAGAATAAAAATTGAGTACGAGTACTATTCTTTGGTAGTTGGAAATTCTTAGTTCAGAATTCACGATTGATACGATTTGATGTCCCTAAATCTTCAGAATGTCTCGATTCACGTTTCACATCGTCATTCTCTGGAATATAACTCACTGTTCACGATCCAAGAAAAATCCACTCTTCATCCCTCGAAGCCCCCATAGCCTTTCTTAATCAAATCCTCATCTCTAAAACATGTTATACGATACAAGTAAAAATTCACTTCTCAGACCAATTCACTTTTACTGGCCCCTGCCTCTACGTTCATTCCTAGACAAATGATCCTGAATCAGATATTAGGACCCTAAGACAGGCTTGCCAAAACAAATTCCTGAGGCAGCGTACGAATTTTTCATCACGACGCTCCCTCCCCTCCCACCCACATTGAAACTTCCAACAAGCATCCTTCGTCGATTCGGTGGCACCCACTCGAACAGCACCCTGTGCTTCGTTCAGGATAACGGAGAGAGGGTTGGCGGGCCGAGGATGCTCGCTCGTTTCGCAAACAAATCGCAGGTTCCTCGAGGCGGATAGAACAGACTGGCAATTTCCTACAGACTTTCTCCGCTCTACCGTCTTTCCATCGTGTTAATTCTTAATTCCTTCATTTTCTTTTCGCGGCGCGTACGCCGTTCGCCGTTTCTCCGCCGGCGGAAACAACCGTTTAAATATTTCGGATTCGACGAATAAACGGGAAAGCCTCGCACGAAATCGTACACCGGGAAATTGAACGGAGGATATTTGAAACCGTTCCGACGCTTGGCATTTCTCGGTTCGTTTTTGTTTTTCCAGATCGATCGAAGCCAATTTGTTTCTCTCTTTAATCAGAAATTGTCGGTTGATAGAGTGGAATCGAGCCTTGGTCTTGAGTCTTGGAAGGTAGGTTCTAGCGGAATTTTACATTTTTGAAAAAATTCCATTCCCTTGGAAGTAAAAGGTTGCGGAATTAGCCTCGTTGTAGAATTAACTCCATAGTAGGATTAATCCTTTAACTTATAATACCAACTCATCCCCAATATTCTGCAAATTCTACTCAAAACATGAGATGAGACACGTCATCCAAAATTTCCAACAAACTTCAATTTCAACTTCACAACTTCAGCGTCCAGAATTATCTCCGATACACGAAATTAACGATTACGAAGCACCAATTATGCAACACACCATTAACGCTATTTCCAGCGTAAAACTAAATGGCTTACGACTCGAAGAATTTTATACAGAAACTTTCTTCGTTGCTCGGTTATCAATGGTTAGTTATAAAATGCCAGCTATGAAGCTTCGTATTACGTTAACCCTTAAATCTTCTCACGAAAGGAAATCACGCCAATACCGTCACGCGTGATATTTTGCATCAGTGTGTGCTATTAATTTTAGAAATGAAAGATCGATGCCGAGAAAACGTTTCGAACGAACCGATCTTTTCGAAAAATTGTGAAACTCCAGCGATCGTCCAGTTATGGAATTAACCTCGGTTTTGTTTTCAAAAAACTGCAATAGCCTCGGAGGGTTGGAAAGTCGAGCAACTGATAGAACGCCACCAGCATTGTTATTTATCGTCGCGGCTTCTATTATTTGGTCCGTTACCATTCTCGAAAGAACCACATCCCGCGGCGTGCTCTCCATCGATGTATATTTAACCGGACGACGAGCTGTGGGGTTGCTCTTCGCTACGTCGAAACGTTTTCCGCGAATGTGGATCATGAGGTCACTCGACGAGCTGCTTCTCCCTATCTCTTCGTCTTTCAGGCTCGTTTTTCTTCGTCGTTTATCTTTGTTAACTCGGCGAATAATGTATCACCGGGTGAATTTGCGAATTCCTTTCCGTGCTCTTTGTTTCTTTTCGTGCTTGGAAGGGTGGATGTTGGAACGCGTTTGGGGTTTTCGCTGTGAAAGGGACTGGTGCGACGAGTGGAATTATTAATTAGATTCGACTTTTGTTCTTCGTAGTTATTTTTCTTTTCGCGTGTACAATACACTTGCACATTGTGTCGAAAGTTGACCAATACGATCACGACTCGTTGCAGTGCTAATGAAATTGTAAAACGTTGTATGCGATACGTACGATGTGAAGATAAATTTCCTAGCGAATACTTTCGCGAGTCAGTGTAC
Source organism: Bombus pascuorum (assembly GCF_905332965.1). Classification (NCBI taxonomy): domain Eukaryota; kingdom Metazoa; phylum Arthropoda; class Insecta; order Hymenoptera; family Apidae; genus Bombus; species Bombus pascuorum. Next base: position 7,151,936 of record NC_083502.1, on the reverse strand, counting down.
ATGGTAATCCCTACGATTCCAAAAACAGTTGAAGAAAGACCCTCGATGCAACATCCTTCACTGTAAAGCAACCAAAGGACCAAATAAAAATCCGAGAATGCTTCAACGAAAATGACAAAAATACGGGAGCACAACTGTAATAAAGATCCAAGGGATTTACAGCATGTATAAGACAGTGCAGCGGCATGTTGGATAGGAAACGAAGAGAAATCGAGGATTTGTGAAATATAGGAACACAACTGGAAATAGTGGATACCCTAGAAACGTTGAGATATGGAAAAGCGTAAGAAACTGGGGTGCACCGTGAGGAAATACGAGAATTGGTCGGTTCCGGACCCGAATAAACATCAAATTTGAGAAATGCGGAGATACCGTGCAATTGTATGTTATCTACTCTGACAATTCCGGAAAGATTGCTAGGAAACAGAAAGAATCGAAAGAGATCTATTTCGAATCTTCGGATTCTGATTAATATTCTGGAGACTTGTTCGAGGTTTATATAGTCCTTTACGTGCATTCTTGGATCCCATACTATTTACCGTTAACTTGATTTATACCGATCCTCTTTTATCCAATCAGTAATATTTTTAGACGTTTAATTTTTGTTTGGAGAAGGAAATTTTTATTTGGACAGAGAGATAGATTTTTATTTAGAGCTCACAAAGCAATATGGATTTCGTTTTTCGAATGAAAAAAAAAGATTGGACGATGTTATCTGAAAAATAGTCGAAATTTTCTCGATTAATTTTTCATTCAAAAATAAACAGAACAGTTTTCCAAAAAACAAAATGTAAAGAAGAAAAGAGTTGTTACTTTGTGTGTTGGCATTTTGGGATATCGGTAATATTGATAACATGGAATACTAAATAATTTCTTGTGAGATAACAGAGAAATTGCAAAAGATGCTATTTGGGTATATTTACTTTACTCGAACCCATAAGAAGAAAGCTTGCTGCATATATAAGGAACCCTCGACCCTCGTTATCGCGGTCGAATGAGCATATAAAAGCTTTCAATCGCGCTATACTCTTTGGATCGGAGTGCAGAAGTAAAAGGCTCGGACTATATCAGTTGCAACAAGTAGCGTGGTATGTTATGGTAATGTTCTCAGTCCGAGCACTTACGGTTAGTTCAGGGACGAGCCATCAGAAGGGGTTGGAAACTACCCTTTAGAGTAGTTATTTCGCCTGTTGAAAGCTGCTCCATTCGAGTGCATAGTCAAAGTAACGGTCTCCGCCGAGGCAAGATTGCTCGTCGAAAGTTCTTGGATTATTTCGACTTGTAACTCGCGTGCTCGCTTCTCTCGTCCCTCCTCAGTCTCGCGGATTAAAATATCAAAAAATGATGCGTTTCTATCTTTCCATGATTCCGTCGATCTTCCATTTAAACTTTTCATTGTAAAGTAGACTAGGCTGTATTATTCGGATTTTTCTTTTACTTTCCATTTACGTTTTCGTGGCAGGTAGTTTTAATCGAATTTTGTAAAAATGGAAATTTGATTAATTTCCCCGTGAAACGCATTTTATTCTAAGATTGAAAACTATTCTTTTGTACCCTGACTTCTGAGAATTCCCTGGAATTTTTCACGTTTCTTCAAAGTAGCATATATTGTTTAAATTTTCCTTTCAACGATAGCTAGTTTTAATTGAATTTCGTAGAAATGGAAGTTTCTAATTTTTCCGTGAAGCTGCAACATTGAATCCGGATCATTATACCTTGGTTACGCGTTCGCATTTCTTTCACTTACTATACATACGTGCATAAATTATTCTTCCGCTAATTACATTCTTTAATAACAATTTACCAAGCGAAATCGAACTCGAATAAATTGCATTCTCGTTTAAAAAGGCTGTCACGGTTGGGAAAACACGAGGACACGTCCGTTGTAAAAACACAATGTACAAATGGGAAATTTTCAGGAAGTTGCAAGCAAAAACTGGGTTAAAAGTTTCGGAATTATAAATTGGCCGAAACTCCGGGGCAATTCCTTCAGGCACCAGCGCATCCGCGTTCATCTATCATTAAGCACGATTTACAAGAGCGACTCGGAAACAACGGACGCGTCTATTGTGTCGGGCAACAATAATACGTTAAACTTGCATTCAGAACGGTTGTTTTGGTGGCTGCAATCTCTGAAAACGATCGCCAACCTCGCAGAATCGCTCGATTCACCCATGAATATCGCGATTCGTATTTCGATGCAACGGTTCGCGAATACCTTTGTGCATCGAATAAAATCGTAAATTTTGTTGGACGATTGGTTTCGCTTATTTGAAAAATTCTTTTTGCTAAGATTTGGGCGTTTTCGATGAAATTTATGGTAATCAGAATCGTCCTCTGACCGCTAACATCTTCGTCTAATGAATATTATCAAAATTAAGTTAAATGAACACGCAGCGAAATTTAAAATACGACTAACGTTTGTAATTTTTTAATTCTTTCGATTAAAATCTCATCCGAATTCTATTCGATATGCCTTTCGTAATTTCGTCCTTCAAATCGAAACACTTCTTTCCCTTTTTTCTCTATCAATCAACTGCATCTCTCTAATTTTGCCTCATTTAAAATTCCACCCTTCCCTTTTGTTTATTTAGCACCTCCGCCGCGCGTTTCGCTAACTCGCCTCCCTTTTCCCCACTTTTCCCATTTTCCTCCGTTCTTCTTTTCTCTCTCTCCCTCCAGCTGTTTTACATTTCTTTCAGTGGCCACGATTTTCTTCTTATCTCCACCCTCCATCGACCTCCGTCCAGAAATTAAGGTACAAGTTTAATTGAGCCTTTCCAGCTCGCAGCTGGCGACTTTATTATCGACATTCAGTATAATTAAACCATCTGCATCTTTTTAAGCGGCGAGAAGTGCGCGTTTCTTTGAAGTTTTCTCGGCAGAAGCAAACCCTCGCTTCTTTTCCCCCTCTCTCATTTTCTTTCGAAAGTTTGCTCGCCGGATGAGAAAACGATACGAAATAACCTTCTAAGAATATTTTCTCGTTCGAGGACGCGCGAATTCACGTGATTTCCTTTTGCAGAAATTTGGGTCGAAGTGATAGGGTAAATGTTTCGTCCTTCTTATTCTTTGGGTTTAAGCAGCGTTATAGAATTTCGTTGTATTGAAATTTAATTCAGGGCTAAGTTCGTGTAATTTTATACAAAGCTGAATGCATTTGTCTTCCAGGTGTGTTTGGTTTATTGCTGCGGTTGATTCAGTAATTTCAATGTATCGTTCGTCGACCAAGATCTTTCTTTTTCGAAGAAAATTTGTAGCTTGAGCGCGCTACTTATTTATTAATTGACCTTCTTTCTGTGGAAAAAAACGCGATTTCAATTCATTATCCGTTTATCGATCTCCCCATCTTTTAGAGAAGAATTAATTATCGTATTTTATTGTCTGTCTGAAAAATTCATTGCTTCGTGTTATGATTAATTTTTCCTCTTCCTTTTGAACAATACGTCGGTATTCATTTTTATTTGCTAATTAAATACGCACGAGAAACTATACGAATTTTTCTATTCACTGCGATGAGAAAATTCCAGAGGATCCCGAAATTTAAGGTTCCACGATAATTTTCGCTCATTCGGCTTTCGCTTTCGTTTCTGCAATTAGCAACCGATAAATTCTCGTGCGTGTTCACCGTAAATTTGATCCCAGGGTTCCCTTCTCCACGTTTCCTCCTTTTTTTTTTTTTTTTTTTTCAAAAGAATCCCATCAGACTCGTAGATCTTCCAAGGAGGCACGTGAAATCGAAGGAATTTCCAGGCAAAGAAATGGAAAAGCATTGTGCGCCTGCGAAAATTCACCCTCCTACATCAGATTTAATTTCCTCCGGGTTTTATCACCGTATTTCGACCAGTAAGCTTGAAAGTTTCTAATGAAATCGATTTTCGATCAGATTCGACTCGAATTGAAATGGAAATATCGGTTTTATTGTCAACAAAAAGGGATGTCTTATAAGATAAACTAAAATGGAGAATAATTTTCTCTAATGGAAAATGACCCTCTTTGATATCGATGAGTTTCTGAAAAATCTGTTCTTCCATTTCGATTAATTGTTTTAAAGAGAAGGATATTTCATCTCACGATATGATGTTGAAAGAAACGGAGGAAAATAGGTAGGTTAATTACAGTTTCTCATGCACAAGCACAAAATTATTCTTCCACAACAGAGTGGAAATTCGCAAGGAAAAATATTTTAGGTTTTAAAAAATTCAGAAAATTCAACATAAATACGTATAGAGCCCACTGAAAACGGGATAAAAAGTACTCTAATCTTCCTTTAACGTACCATGAAAATCAAAATTCACTTCCATCGGTGGAACCATTAAACCGATTCTCTCCACAGTTCCCGAAAAACCATCCTACAAAACACATTTACTTGGTCGATGAAAGTTTTAATCCATCCTAACAAAACTCGTCGGACTCGCCATTATTCTGGAAACGCGAGTTTATGACGTGAAACTGAATATCCTGCAACACAACGTGTAGTTTTCATCAGAAAACACTTTGCACCGATGAAACGACTGAAATTATTATTGCCGTGGCACTTCGATCCAAAGACTGTTAACGACGCGTCGTTCGCTGTTTAAGAAGTTATTTTAGCCCTTGAATAGTTGATGGCGCAGTGAAAAAGTTGGGAATTTTGTTTTAGACGCCGTAAGCTGGATTATTCGATGCAAACTTGGAAATGTTGTGAAAGCAAAGTGTGTTGGTTGGTAGTGTAAATATTTTATGGTTTCTCTTGTGTCTCGGCTGCTTTTAGACAAGTGAGCTTATATTTTAATGGGGTTGATGCTGTTTATGTGTATTGTACAATAGTCGATGGTCCTTTGAACGACTCTTGGAACTTTGCTCGATAGTGCTGGGTTCCTCGAATTTTACTTGGTAATCCTGAATTCTTTGAATTTCAATTGGCGATTCAAATGTCAACTTTCAGTTTACCGTCTTTCAATGGAAGTATTTACCGAGCAATGAAAGTTCTTTGTGTAATATACGAAGCTTTGGAGTCAGTGATCCTTTCTGCGATACACCACGACTCGAGAATATTTTCTGTGGCGCACAAAAAATACGTACGTCGATATTTTTACGTCTTTTATAAGAGCAAAACTTGGGTAAAATTAAGCATCGGTGCATAAAGCGCGAACGTTATATTCGGACACTTCTCGATCATTCAGATCTTGGTCAGAGAGAAGAACGGAGCCCAGGTATAAGCGTGACCACGGAATCGTAAAGAAAGATAACCGGAAATTACTCGTGGAACGTAGTACGTATGTTTGGGAATGAAAAGCTCGCGTTACTGCGTTTCGTTGCGGCTTCGTAAACTGTTGTCGTCGCAATTGTATCCCGTCTACTCGCGTTTTATCTCCGCGTCCCGGTTACGTGGTCCGTCGTGAATCTGGATGATCGTGTTTCTTCATCCGTTCATCTTGATTACCATGTAACGACTCTGCAATTCCGCCCAGTGAATCTTTTATTTAGATCGCCGCGCGATCGTTAAACTTTGCAACTACTATTGTTACATCTGTTTGATGAAACTTTGCGGGTTTTTGTTAAACTTTTTAACTTTTGTTAAACTCGGACTTTGTAATTATTTTTTATTCGTTCTGTGGATCCCGATAAGTGGCAATACTCGGGGGAGAAATCATTTGTCGGAGGGTTCGTTAGTTAAGTTTTGAATCTTCTCGAAAGAATTCGTTAAATCGAATAACCAAAGTTCCTTGACTCGCGACAAACCGCGTTAATTTCCTGTCGCATATCGATTTTCATTTTTCAGACTCTCGTGCCTCGGCTGAAACGTGGTGCGGGGATCGAAGTAATTGGTCCACGTATTTTATTTTGTCGATGTACACAACCTGTTTACTTTCATTTGAACGTGGATGACGCAAATGGATGAAAATACGCTTCTGTGACGCGTGAACTTTATTTTTTTCTGTATCCGCGGATAATCTCGAAAAATGTGTTTGCCAACATGGTACAGTTGAAAAATTCAGTAGCATCGAGCACGTAAATCCATCGATTCTATTGTTTGATAAAGAAACAATTTTATAGCGACCGTGCTACGTTTCGTTGTGATGGAAGTATCTTGCTGTAGAAAAAGTATTTTAATTATCGAAAAAGAATTCGATTAAAATAGGAATTCGAAATTTACCGTAATCGAACTGTTGAACAAACATTCGTTTTATTCGCATGCGTTTGCACGCGATTCGAGGGCAATTTAAAGAAAAAATCCGCCGAAGAGTTCGCGTGACACGGAGCCGAAATAAATATCAGCCTTAATATCCAATAACAGTAAATCGACGGAGGAAAAATTGGCATCGTTATGCGGAGTAAAACATCATGAACTTGGAAGATCTAGTTACGAAGACGCGGACAGAGTTTCCCGTTTTTATTAGTTAATTTTATTTTATCCGTTTTACGACCCGCACGCCGCTGAATTTCCCGTAATTTCATAGCCGTGTTGCTTCATAAAAATACTTCGACACGTCGGTCCTCCTTATAGCCCGTGGTCATTCTAATTTTACACCAACGGTCTACGTGACCAACGACGGCCATAAATGGCACAGACTTCAAAACTAGCGGAAATTCGCTGTCCCGGAAGGAAGTTTCTGTTCAACTTTGTCGCGTCGAATTATCTACGTGCGTCTGCGAAAATTTTACGTACCAATTCGTTTTGAGAAGATTTTTCCAGCGAAAAGCTTACCATTATTATTTACTTGGTTTAAAGTCGCGCGGATTACCGTGGTCGTTAGCGATTTCTCATATTCGGTGGCTTGTTAAATTCTTTTTCGTATTTTGGTTTCTTTAGAGAAGTTGATAATCTTTTGCTGGAACAGGATCGATGCGAGGCTGTTATTACTTAAGATTATTGTGGACGTTATATTTTTCCCTTTCTTCGTTGTATTATATATAGGACAGTACGATTATGCGAGTGATCGATGGTCTCATATCGCAGATGTCACATTTAACAGGACTATCTTCCGGTATGTACGCGTGTGTCATCTTATTCTGGTTAAAGCGAAAAGGCTCTTTAAAGTAGTTCGGTGGAATTAAAGAGCTAACGACTTAACTTTATGAAATTAAAAAGTCGAATGGAAATGGGAGAGACTTTACGTTTAGTCAATCTTAAAGTAGACAAAAATTGTAATTACACGAAACGTGGGAGAGTTTTATACATTCCACATTCTCTTTCGATTCTTCACAGTCGTGTGGATTGTTAAAAACCATTTTGAAAGCTTATCTCGAACGACCGGATCGATTCCACGTCAGTCCAGCGACTAACTCGGTAACAAGTTCCTCTTTCTCGACACTTCCGGTGCCGTCGGGCTTCCATGCCGCGTTTTAATCTCCATCGTGAATTTAATGTGCCGCGTTTCTTTTGCATTTTATGCTAATCGTTGGCGAAGTTCGTTCCATGGCAACACCTGATGACGGCCATGGGGTTTTGATTCTCTTTGATGTCTCGGAAAATAAAGAAACAATTTTTATATTGTTAGAACATAAAGTAATATCAATTAGTGTCCTCCGCTTAAATATTTTACAGAATTATATTACATTTTGTCGGATATTTAATAACTTATATTTATTTTTCAAACATATCGCTGGAAGTTAAAATTCGCAAAGGCTGCGTTTATTATATATTTATGTGGGAAATTGAAAATCAGCGAGATCTCCTGTGTATTTGTGTTTTGCATTTCAATTAATAATCAAGTTGTAATTTGAATCGAGTTGGAAACGTTCATCGGAATTTTTATATACATTTTCATTTTTACGAACGGATACACATATCTCGCTTTACTGAAAACACGCGCATTAGATGATCTCAAAATATACTTAATGCTTCTTTTTTTAAACGAAACGAATTAAATAATCGCTAATGGAATTTCTACAAATATCGTTCACATTTATTTGCAGTATTTCAAAATGCTCCAAATAACATTAATGAAATTTCATCCCAATAACGTTCTACGTATGCGCCACATCTCTCGTCCAAAAGTAGTTCTTACGAAATAATGTTTCGCAATTTCGTAATTTACATCAGGTTGTAAATAAAAGTTATTTTTTTTTTATTTTTTATTTTATTTTGGTTATTTTACAATTTGTCCTTGCGGACATTTGGTAAAGTGTTATATCTTGTTGGTGAAGAAAAAAAATATAAATAAAAAATAATATAGCATGTGGGCGGCTACCCCCAGCGGGGTACCAGCTTCGTTTTTTTTTCTAAGTTATATCTTTTATGAGGTCTGTGGGTGTTTCCTTTTTAGTCTTCTAATAAAAGTTATTTGATACAAATTAAATCTGCCCGTTCTTGTTCTCCTAAAAGACTTAAAAGACTTGTACCACCACTCAAGTTTCCTACTTTTTAAACAAAAGTCTCGTCAAAATTACCGCAGTCTGAAATCTAAACTCGCAGTCAACCGTTGGAAAAGAAAAATGAAAGACTCCTCGAAAAAAGTTTCTTCCACGTTGTCAAGTGAATAGATAACTAACTGTCGTTGTTTTTCTCGTTTGTTACAGAACTCGAACAACCAAGTTGCGCTTCCTGGACAGAACCAGGTGGCCCAGACGCAAGCAGAAACCCAAGGGGGCCCCAATACCGTTCTCAGAGTCATCGTCGAGCAGATGGTCTACCCAATTTCCTTGGACGTCCTCTATCAGGTAAGTTACGACTTCTGTTTCGTCGACTATCGATTAATTTCTCGGTAACTTTAACGCTTAGCGATGATTAATCGCGTTGTATTTCTTATCGTCGCCAAGATTCGATAATTTCTAAGTTTTATAGCTTATGGACATTTCGCTAATATATTTTCCCAGTTCTGTAAAAGTTCGGTAAATAATTTTGGAAGAAATCGTGAAACTTGCAATTTACATCGTATAATGCAGACTACCAGCTACTTTTGTAGAATTTCACAGATCTATATATTTAAGAATCTGTGTCCAGTGGAATTAAAAAGAATTGAAACTTTTAAAACATTGTAAAAGATTCGCTGAATCTTCTCAAAGGAAGGTAGCAGATTTAAACAACGCGTCCCAATTCTCGAGTTACAAAGTACGTAAGAGATTATTTGCACTGTGAACACCGGCGATGTAAATCCAAAGGTCTGTACTTTATAAAGTTTTACCAGGTAGTTTTACAGCGTTTTATAGCGATTTACAAAAAACAAAAAAAAAAATCTAAAAAGTCTGAAAACAGCCAAATTGTTGCTAAAAAAAAAAATTGCTAAATTTCAATCAACTCAACTATCATACATATTTATTTTACCTGTGAATAACTTAAAAGAATCTGCTAATATTTTAAAAGAAGATCCGAGTACATTAAAAAGAAAAATTCCTTTTTGAACATCATCCTCGAAAAGCTCGTCAAAAATGTGCGGAATAATTATAAAATTCCGAGTTACACCACAGATTATAAGCTATTCATCTTCAAAGGATTGGAGAGAGGGTCGACGAACGACCAAGTGCGCGAACGCGAAATTTATTTGAAAACAACAGCTATACTAGGGATCAGGCACGCGTGGTAAAAACGGTCGAAATCGCTGGGAATAATGCAGGAGATGGGAAATTAATCGGATTTCGCGGCGTATCCGGCGAATTCGATTCCCGATTAATCGGATATTTTCTTCTTTCGCCGACGAGCGCGTGGATTACAATGGAAGAGGACCGCGGCATATTTCGTCCGCCGCGAGCTCGCTAGATTTTTCGCCTCGTTTTCGTTAATGGAATATTAAACAATCCGCGTTAGGTGGCGGAACATTTACCATTTCGCTAGAATTCGACCAACCTCCGATTTTCCATTACTTCGAGTCTCGTTTGTCACGCTTATGATCCATAACTTGATTTGCTACCGAGTTTGTCGCCATTTTGTTGAGTAGTAGGACAAGATGGACGACGAAATTAGAACGGTCGGTAATGTAGGAAATGGTTGTATTATAAACTATTTGTTATTGGTTCTGTAAGCAGTGTTTTGGCAAATTTTGTAAGATTCTTGTCAGTTTCCTTCTCTTCTTTGAAATTCCGCCTTTAAAATTACAGCTTGTTATGATAATTGACTATCGTGATTTTTTAGATTTTGGCTCGAATTCGATTATAATTTAGAAGATTGATAGAATAACTATAAAAAGTAGACAGAAGTTTCTGGATACATTTATAAAAAAGTAGTAGACGCGGAAATTGCATGAAATATTCTTCATAGAGATTGTTAAACCGAAGAGAATTATTTCGTAATGGTGTAGTAAACCTGCAAGATTTTTACAAACTAAAATATGTACTTTTATACTATGACTGCAAAAGAAAAGAAAAAAAAAAGAAGAAAAGACAGGAACATATTCCTATATCACAATACGTATTTTTGAAGAGTATAATATGAGTTCGAGATCTGAAACGTGAATTTATGGAAGCATGTTACCAGGCAAGCGCTCCGTTCAAAATATCCGGATTTCCACTGCAGCCGAACGTGAACAACTTCCCTGCAAATATTCCCTGTTAGTTCGTCCCTTTTCACCCGCTTAATCCACTATTTTCACAAATTTATGCTACGTTTTATAATAGTTGCGATTCATTTCGCATAAAGGCGGTCAATTTATTTTCTCCATACTGTTCTTAAATTTTTGTCCCTTTAAATTCTATTAAATGCCAGAAATAATTATCAAAATTCTGAATTATACTTCAGCCGTGATACTTCTAGAACTAAAATTTTAATAATAATTTTCATTATTCAAGGAATAATAATTGCAGTTTTCGGACTGAATTTTCTCAAAAACTGAAATCTCCGATGCAATTTTATTATTCTTCGTTTTCGCCTCGTTTCGAGCCATGCAATCGTCCTTGATTCTGTTCGTACCGTGAATTACGGATCATCCTGCGTATACAGATTTCAGGTGACTCCAAGTGTTTGAGAAGCTGTCGCTACACAGGTACACGTATTGTATATCACAGTGTTACGCGTGACACAGGTTCCATCAGCGTTTCAAATGTAATTCTAATTTAACATATAATTCTCTCGACTAAGCAGGACGAAAACGAGCGATTGATTGGCATAATGCAAAGTCATTGAAACAGGCAATTGTGTGGAGCTATCGCGTCACATGGTCCGTCGCACCAATTTTGGATTACCAATTCGTAATAAGGAAACGGCTTCCCCCGCCAGATTACATATTTACAGAATTACGAATAGCAATTAACGATACGCGGGAATTATGCAGCCGCGTTGTTATTGAATTAATTTGCTTGTTTCGGGTACATAGAAACCGATTCTCGTGATCGATTAATTGGCGTTCCGCGACGCTCGATTAACGAGTCGATTAAAATTATCGCCACATTATCGCCACTATTGTTGCCACTACCGTTGCTGAAATAAAAAGGTTTTATATCATCGAAGCCATTAGATCATCGCACAGTTGTTTCAGTCGAGATTGTACGCGTCGTAGAAATTGTGAAAAGTGTTAGTGTCAGGTATAGTTACTTGTAACAGTTGTACAGAATATCCTATATAGATCACTATAGAATATACATAGGTCGTTTACTGAAATCTTGTCAATCTCTTGAAAAATATTGCAACACTATAAATCAGCACTAACTATAAATTTTAAAATTCCCCGAGTTTCAATCAAATCGTCAGATTCTCTACGTTAGAAAATTCTGCTTCTCGAAATGGAGACACAATTTCTTATTTCTGTTACGGCAAATAAACATAGGAAACTATGCTGATTAACATTTAGTTACAAAGTTTTTTCCGACAAATATTTGAAAAATCGTGCACCGAATATATACGCGCCTACTTCTTGTAATAAATTTGTGATAAATGTAACGCTTCGATGATAGGTTAAGCAAATATATGATAAATATATGACATGTATAATATATGACAAATTCCTTGATAAATACGTCGTAATTTATTACCGAAATACTCGAGGAGCGAAGTACGATAGGGAAGATCGAAATTGAAAAAAATCGGCGCGATATTTCACCAATTTTTGCTTACGAGAAACTGCCGTTTCCCTATAACACTTTTTCACCGCGTTGACATGTGGGATCGATCTCGAAAGGAATGCAACCAATCTTCATCAGTATCGTGCACAACTGCGTCCATCTAAACTTTTCCTCCGCTTCTTTTTTTCTTCTATCAATATTTCGACACGAAAAAATAGAAAATTCGCGCCGTGGCAAAAAGAGTGAAAAAGGAAAAAGAACGATAAAAAGTAAGAGATAACAAAAGAGTGATTCACTGTGGGGGAATGCGCTGATCGCAATCAAAGTTTAGGAAAAAAAAAAAAAGAAAAAAAAGGAAACGTAAGACAATACCTATTGTAACAGCTGGCTTTTTGTTAAAATAAGGCAAAATGGAAACAAAGAATCGATAGGAAAGTGAAACAGTACAGACGGTTTTATTTCATCGTTATAAAAAATATATGTACTAAAATGATTTTGACTGAGAGATGAAGGCCGGGCAATAGAATCTCCAATTATTCGAACGTGAAAAACCTGTTAATAGGAACAATCGAAAAATTTGTATATGCTTTCACGAATGTACGTATCGGTAAGGTAACAGAAATATTTTTATCGTTGGATTATTTTTCTTGTTTATTAGTTGCGTGTAATTCATGCATTTGGATATGTTTAGCAATTCCCCTTTAACGAGTCCCCTTTAGAAGCCGTTGAATGCAACAATCGCTGCTATTTCCGTTTTGGAGTGAGCCCCGTGGATTTTTCGGAGGTTCGTTGCGTCATGGCCCACGAATCCGGAAATTGAGGGCTTCTTTCCGGCTGAATGTCACGTGTTTTCATACGTAATGCTAACCGTGGCTACGGTATGCTAAACGTGGCTTGGACCATTCTTTCTGTTGGATAGAGGTTAAGGGAAAAGAGGAAAAAGAGGAATAAAAAGAAGAAGAACGTGTGGGGTGGCTTGTAGGGCTAGTTTGAACGAAGGTTCGCGAGATCACGAGGCGACGAAAAATGGAAAGTGTAAGAAGCGTTTCTTCCTTGCTTTCCGCGCTTTTTTGCGAATAATATAGGGCTTAGTGTAATAGAGATTTATTTCGTGTTTTCTTAAGCATTTGCCAGGAATCTTCCAATTCTCTAAGGCGACATAGTTTGTATTTAGAAAGCTATGAATTTTCATGAACATTCGTATTACGGAGGTTTGAAATTTTTAAGGTTCCCCAATTGCGAAAGTTTGACATTTTCACGTTTCTATCGAAGCCGAAAATTCTCAAAGATTAGCCAGATCGTGTCTATAGAAGCATGAATTTCCGTAAACGCTCACAATCTAATTACAAAGATTTGAAATTTATTGTACCATTAAATAATTCTACATGAAACCCGAAAGTTGCTAAAGATTAGCAGCCAGCTTGCGTTTATAAAACCATGAATTTCCATAAAAATTCACAGTCTATAATTACGAAGGTTCGACATTCGCTGTACCATTAAATAATTTATACGAAAGTCGAGAATTTTCAAAGATGAGTTGCATTCTGGAATCGAAGGAAGATCCGAGAGATTGGAGAAGATTTCGCGTGGTGACTTGATGCACTGGATTTTGGTAGGAGTACGGAGTAGTAGAAAGGTGGTAAGCCGATAATGGACTGACTAGAAAACACGGCTGGATTACAGACCCTGGCATTGGCCGTTGTTTGGTCGCGTAAGTAGGCTTACGCGGCGATTTCAACGCCGAATTTACACGCATCGCGATCGCTTCGAAAGATTAGCTCCCGGCCATCACGCTAAGTCGATTCTGCCTGCTGACCGGAAGTGCTATTCCGCTGCCTTTGTTCGCTACAACGTGCATTATATAGTAACCAAGGCCTGTAACAGCTATTTCGAAGTTTCGTCGTGTTTCGCGCTATCTAATTCGTGAATCTCTGTTTGGACAAAAATTGAATAGAGAATCGAGCTGATTTCATAATACTTTGGTTATCGTAACAAAATTTGCACGTGCTCGAATCCCACGTACGATGGCCTTTAACGGTTGAAAAGCATAAAATAGATTCCTACCCTTTGTAATTAAGTTCTGAATATTTATGGAAACTCGTATAGAGTATAAACGCAAGTAAAGAAACAGAGCCTAAGCAGAAATTTGTTTTATATACTTATTCGATGTTACAAGCAGTACTCTACTTGGCGTATTTTCCATATTTTCGCATATATTAATATACATATTTATAGGTGGTGCGTGATTTATGAATTTTATTAGATTTTATGTTTTATCCATATCGTTTCATAGCGGCTTGATAGTGGTAGGTAATCGAGATTAGTTAATACGACGGTGTTGCTTTCACATTAGCTTAATATTACTCGTAATTTAATGGATCATTCTGGTGCATTATTCATAATGTAATTCCTGATTAGTAGTAATCAAATACGAATGGAGCAGATTATCGATGGAGATTTGTATGCTTCGCGCGGAAAAATGTATAAATTGCGTGCAATAAATTGTATTAAGACTTTCAAAAATCACGGATAATTCTAAATCGCGAGTAACGATTAAATAAGTTACACGAAATTATAAAATAGCAAATGTGAGGAGTGGCAAAGCTGTCAGTATTTTGCGCAAGTGGCGTAGCTGCTTCGACTGCAATTCCTTCCCCGCAGCACGTAATCCTCGCGATTTAAATGAAATCGATGCAGAACAACTGCAAAGAAATCTGCAAATATTGAAACATCGAGAATTCAAGAGAGAAGATGGTTATCCGTGGAGTTGAAACGCGAGAAATTTAATAACGGTCAGGAAGTCTGAGAAATATGCTTGGTCGTAATATTTATATTGGAATAATCGATTCAAATTAATATTAATATTTGTATCTTAATGGTCTGCCTAGATTTTTCTTACTTTATTAACCAATTCCAATTTGCAAAGTAAGAATGAAGTCGAATATATATATATCGCTTTGATAATTGGCGAAAATTCTTGGTACAGATATTTAACATCCAGCAAATTATTTCGCAAAAAATTTTATCAACTACAATCCTCATCACTCTGAAGAATGAAAAAGCGAACAACGCCCATAATCGTAGAATTCACGGTCTTCAAGGCGAAGCAGAGTAATCGACGATAAAAACAGGAGGGTCGTTAAAAGTTTCTGCGATCAATGGCCTCTCGATAGGATACGTTTCGTTAACTTCACGGATCATTAGAAATTTTAAGACGCTGAGTAATAGCGCCTCACTGCATTATCAAGTTTTCACGACGTCACTTCGACAGGCCACTCTTTCTTCGTCTTATTCCTTGATTATGCACCGAAGGTTTACAAGGGTAGGCGCGCGTAACCGATTTCGTGATCTTTGAAATCAGTGACCATTTTCGTCTAAATAAAGAACATTTGGTAATAAAACAATATTTGAAACACGAGCCGACCATAAAATTTCGATGCATTCCTGATAAATGTTTTTCTCAAAAATGTACCTAGACTTTATTACGAACACGCTGTATAATTAAAATACTTGGAGGGTGGTAATTAACGTACAAAATTAAAGAGAGAGGATGGGACTGTATAAGATAATGATAAACAAAAATTAAGAGAAGGAAGTAGATCTCTGTAAAAATAGTAAGAAAAAAAAATTAAGCGGAGAGACTGGATCTCTACAAATGAAATAATAAATAAAAATAAAGAAGACAAACTAGATCTCTCAAAGAACGACCAAGTAAAACCAGCCCTTAATCGTTCGTTCATTCGTCGGTGGAAAAGGGAAACAGGGGAAGTAAAAAAGCCATCAGCCACGAAGAGACGATCGGTTACACCGCAGCTAACCGTGAAAAACCACCCTCGGTGCTACATGGGGGTTACAAGGCACGTAAGAAGGTAGGGCGGAAAGGAAAAGAGGGAGAGAGAGAGAGAGAGGGAGAGAAAGGAACGAAGGGAAAGTAAGCAGAAATAGAGGCAGGCCGCGAGTTCGTAAATCGGATTATACATACGGTCGTTGGATGGAGGCTCGTAAAAGCGGCATGGCATCCTCGAAACCGGTCGTTTCCTCCCTGTAATTTCTCTCTGAACACGTTCCTCAACGTCCTGTGTTGAAAAACGCTCCTTCAGGAAACGTAAATGCCGGTCTTTTGACGTTTACGCGCGTAGTTGCTTCAAATGGCGAGCGATTTCTCCTTTCCCACCTTTCTTATATTTTTTTTTTTTTTTCTTTGTTCTTTGTCTTTTTCGTGACTTATTCCGTGGAGGAAAGGAAGAGGAAATTTTGAGAAGGGAAAGTGGATAGGGTGTACGGGGTGGCTTGGACACCTGGGACACTTTAAATCTCGTCTTATTAAAGCAGCGTTGGATGGAACGGATCGGTGTCTTTTTGGAATGGAAATTAGGGTTGTCGAGTGTTTTTCGTTATATTTTGGTTAATATCGAAGTGGAGGGTGGGTTTTAGGGGTTGTTGATACATTAATATCTATATATTTATATTTAGTAGCAGATCTAATTTTCTACAGTACGCTTTTATAGTAATTACAAAAGAAAAACCAACATTTTACGTTATATGTTGCCATTGCAACATTTAATTTTCAATACGAGTTCTTTGTGATTCAAGATTCTATTATTCGGATAAATTTCACGAAGCAGTGAGAATTTGTGATTTATGCGTCTTTACACAGGTATGCATGCAGGTATACGTGTATCGATGGATCATCGAGATTATTTTTTGATACGCTGCGTTAAATTCATATTTTGTTATGATGTATGATTTTTAATAACTATCGTGGATTAAAAATTTGTTTAACGCACGTGGATGGTTATCGCGATGGGATTATGAATTATTTCATTCAACCGTCTGCCTCGTGTAATATGCTATTTTGTTATATAGGAGTGTTTATTACACATTCGGTATTCATTTCGAGGATTTGTTGTTTTAATTATAGCCGCGAGAGTTATGGAAATTATATACTGGCTCATTATAGAAATATTTCACGAAGCGGTAATGTACATGCATAAATATATTTGTAGAAAACTGTCGACTGGTAAAAGTTAAAAATGTTTCTTAATGTCCCATATAAAAACATCTTGTTGATTAATTTTTAGATTATTTTGCAGGAGAAAGATTTATGAAAATATGAAAAATTCGAAAATGAAAATCCGAATTTTTAAAATATCGTTGTACATAGTTAAAATGGTTAGTATCTGACGTAGCCACATAATTAGGTATAATAAATCATACCGAATGTACCTTAAATTTGTTTAAGTTAGATTAAAAGTAAGTTAAAAATTATTTTTATACCCAAGGCTGCATCTTTTGGATTGTTGTTTATTTCTATGTTGTTGCGACAAACAAGTCCCTTAGAACTTCATGAAATGATGAAAAGGTAAGAAAGGGGGTACGTTTTGAAATTTTACAGTATAATAAAGTATAGTTACTATACTAGAACCAGAAAAGCAGTTTATATTTTCGCATCGTCAATATAAAACCGATAACAACCATAAATGTAAAATTCGATCGAGATCCAAATTTACTCGCGTAGTTTCGATCACGTGTACATCAAGCACGAATAATGTCGGATCGTCGACGCAGATATGGCCGAAATTACGTTACTATTATTGTTCGTTATTGCATTAGCGACGACGGTGGGAGAGAGAGGGAGAGAGAGACGGTCGTAGACGCGTCGATAATCGAGAACGCGAATTAATAACTGTTACATCAATCAATATGTACAATGCGACCCCTCTGTCGACGATGCGTGCCACGGTGACCATGAAAGGGTCGATGTTTGCTATGGCTGGCAACGGACGTAGGTGGTTCCCTGGAGACCGATGAACGACCATCATTTCCACGGAATAAACGAATGAACTCTCTTCCTTCGTGTTACGGTTGTTGTCGCGGTGTTACGGGGAAATTAGTGAGTACCAAGGGTTCGTTCCCCATTTTATATATATATATACAACCATTTAAAGGTTTGGAGTTTTATTTTATATAGCAAAAAATATAAGGGATATAATAAATATAATAAATATAATAAATAATAAGGGAGGATTTCGTCTTTTGTTTTCTTTTGTGGGGCGAGGGGGAGGGAGGGTTTATAAGGACTGTTCCAAAGTTCCGAATTTTAGAAACATATAGTAGAAATTCTGGATTTTACGTTTTGCGAGATTGATTGTACAGGTGTATTCAAAAATTGGGGCAGAGCACTTTACTTTATGTAGAAGAAATTAATAGAAAAGGTTGGACTTGCGTTCGATGAAGGTGCATTGGTATATTTGAAGGTTTACTTTATATTAGTATTATTTCATATAGGATAAATCAATGTGTAACGTATAGAGTATCTTTAAAAAGTTTTGTAACATGAAATATCTGCGTTTAAAGAGCAATAAATAATTTCTGAATCAAATAACGTCATAGAATAGTGACTACGTTTTAAGGAGATTATTTAGACGTTTAAACATCTGTGTGTTACGTGAAACGTGCTCGAATTACATCAGCGGCTTTAATGCCGCTTTCACACTACATATACCACGAATCGATTCTCATCGATATTCGACAGAAGCGATTGCTGTTCTCTATTTTGACCACGTTGACAGTGACGTGATTTGACAATCAACGGGCAAACATACTGTTGCCAGCATGGAACAATCATCCAAATGAAGAGCGATTTTTATATACATTTTTCTTCTTTTTTTTTAACGTTCCTCTATTATACAATTTTTAATTTTTTCCTATTTCCTACATTTTCTAGTTTTCTAAATATTTTTCTCATTTTTCCATAGCGAATATTAGTTTCGGAGCTTGGATATTTTTTTTTAAAGAATATTTGACACGAAATTCGATATTAATTTCACTGGAGAAATATTGAAAATAGTCGCTCTCTTCGTATGCGGATGCAGGAAATGTTTATTAAACGTTCAAATGCAGCCTAAAATTTGTTCGGAAAATTGGAGAAATTGAATGTTGATTGGTTACAATAGAAGACTGGATTTTTCCCGCGTATTCTGTAATGGATACAAATAACATGGTAAAGGTGGAAAATAAATGAATGGAAAATTACGAAATATAATATTTCATTCGGAAGCCGAATGGCTGTGAATTGTTAGTGTTATTTTTTCGTTGATCATATTTTTTCATTCGTGAGTCATAACAACTCTTACACTTATGTAGTAACTGAATGCTCCTTTATAACATTCTGTTTGGTGAAATATTACTGCTAGTACAACTAATTAATTTAATTGTTTTGTATTTTAATACATTTAATATATTTTCAATTTCTCTCTATTATACAACGAAATGCTACGATCGAATAATAATCTCCAATATCTGATCTTTCAATTTGTTCCTCTTCTCTTAACTTTTCCTAAAAAATTCGACAGCTTGGATCCAAAACATTCGCATAAATCATAAAAAATTCCCAAATTTTTTTAAATGATCGAAAGTTATGCCAATCAACCGTCGATAGCCTCGTTGAGCAGAAATTCGAACTTGGAGGGAAATATAGCTAGACGGAATGGTTTTTTTTTTTTAAATAACGAGACGCGTAACGGAGAGGAATTTTTGCACGGTGAAAAGGTCGGTTAATTGAAAAGCATCGAAAGTGAGAGTTTATTGGAAAATGTTTTGTCACAGGGGTACACGTGATTGTGTTTAATTACGAGCACGTGTCGTGCTCTTTTTATTGCTGGCCATTTTGCAACGTTCACCCGACCTTTTTACATCGTTTCGCGCCATAATTGTCGTCGTTATCATTTAGTTTATTTGCGGATAATAATTCATGTATTTACGAAACCGGAAAATAGGAATATTTCAGTGGAATTTAAATAAATTCATTATTCGTTGTATTTAATATTGGCGATAGGATGCAATCGTTGATATTCTCAATTAATATTTAGCTGAAGACGCCTAAATGTTCGTCATAAACCATCGCTGTTATACAGTGTATTCGTTATACCTTGAGACGCGTAAATAACTCGAAAACTACAAAAGATACGAAAAAATGTTCGAAACAAATATTGTATCATTTCGAGGATGGCATATCGTACCGATATTTACTTTGTCTTGCGATGATCTTGAAATGTGCTGCGACGATCATGGTTATATTCTGAAATGGTAATTACATCTTGTTTTATTCCTTATTATTGTAGTTGATTTCAACAAATTCTCAAAACACTATTTACTTGCATTCTTCGCATAAACAGCCGTCGACATATTAATTCTCGAGTGTAATGGAAAGTTTCGTCCTTTTAAATGGTGTACATGTAGGAGGACAAGCGACTAGCTATTTTCGGAATACTATTTAGTACAGCCACACATTTGGTACACGTGGAATCGGCTCTTTTTACAGCCATCGTGATGTAGAACGACCAACGTGTTCATTGGATAACGTCAATGTCGCTGGCATGCCAATTTTGTCTTTTAATATCTCGATAGTGATTTGTACAAAAAATACAAGAAAGTAGTGTTTTGAAAATGTTTTGACGTCGGCTACACGAATATGGAATAGAAGAATGTAGTTCCCGTTCGAAAATATAATCGTGATTTGCTAGATCCCCCGGTGCTGTCCTAGATCATCGCAAGGGAAAATAAATATCGGTATGATACGTCCCCCTAGGAATTGTACAACATTTGTTTCAAACATTTTTTCGTATCATCCATAGCTTTCGCCCATTGTCCATCGCCCATTGAATTTTTCGATAGAACCGGCGGAATATAATTCGCCGAGAATATAGCCGGGGATGGTTTATTATCAGCCCCTTCATTGTGTCGTCATTTCCACTAGACCGGCCTCTTGCAGCCACCGAAATGGACTTCTGTCGTCGAAGTAATGGGGAGGGGGGAGGTCGTTTAAGAATTTTTCGCTCGAGTTTGCAGTTGAATCGAGAGCTGCCACCGCGATGAGAAAACTTTCTAGGTATCGACCTTAAACTTGCTGTGTAAATTGGTAGACGTGATTCCAACGCCTTTCGTTTTTCGGTAATACCATTAATTTTGTCAGAATTGAATTCTCCGCGGGTTGGCTGGGGATATACCGAGTTTTGGAAATCGATGTGGTACGCGAATGAAGGAAAGCATAAAGCATTCGAGTTTCGACAATTTTTTCCAGTCGATGATTCCGTGATATATTATCTATGGTGTTATTTTATTTTGTAATTTCAGAGTGAATATCTTTATACGCTTTCTCAGTGAAGTGGATGAAATTATTTGGGAAACATACTTTCTCGAAGATCATTGCTTTTTTTAAAAAATCTCTGTCAATTGAGAGTCATTATTTCTTACTGCTTAATGTTTAGTATTTTTAGCGACAATTTGGTGATGCTATACTGAAAACTAATTCTAAAATTAGGCGATTTGTTTGTAACTACAGTCGAGTAACAAATTCTGCCAAGTTTTCCATCTCGCAATCACAGTCAATAAAATCATTGCACTGAATCAACGTCACGTGTAATACGAATAACAACGATCTTCGCATTCGGAAAGCAATTCCTATTGAGGATTCGGAAATTTGATATCGATACTGTAAAAGAGGGAAAGAAGGAAGTATTTTAAGCGAAAAATATGAAAAGAGGAAAAATTGGAGATGGCAGGAAACGAGAGAAGGCGGACGATATCGCGTTAAGTATTAAAACGCGGCAATAACAAATACATTACGTGTTAAGCGTAGTTTCCAAGTGACGTCAAACGCGATAGAAGCACGGTCCGTGGCGGTGGATATTTATTGAAAAAAAATCATGCCCGGTTGCCTGTATTTTAATTAAACGAAACCGCGGATTGCCGTTGAATTTTTTATCCTCTCATTTCCATTTCCACCCCTCTGTTTCGCTCCGTTTTTATGCCCCGCTATCAAACAAGCGATATGTAATACGTTTTGTTGCTGAAAAACGATACGTTCAACGTCGTGATGCGAATAAATGTTTAATCAACCTGCAGTTCTTTTCGTAAATATTGACAAATCAAAAAACGAGGTATGATTTAAAAAATTACGCCGCCCCCTTCAATCGTGGCTATATCAAGGATTCAAGTTTTTTTACCACACCGCGTGTATAAATTTGTTAGACGAATAATATCGAGCCTGAAACTTTCTTTCATTTTTAATTCGCAGAATGTGTTATGCCGTTCGTATTTTGTTCTAGTCGCGTCAAATATTGTAATATCATACTTTTAAGTATTGTATAACGTATAATGATACTTTTCATATTGACTGTACTCTTTTATATTCCGAATTTATAATAGTACTAATTTATTAACTAATTCTGCTTTTAAAGTACGATAGGGGGAAGCCAAACTTTTCTCCGCGTTAATTAATCCCTCATCCCGCTTCATTTCGTTTTAAATAAATTATGTCACTCGTTTTAATCATAGCCATGCCAGTTTCTGCCATAAAATTGTATAAAATTATTGAGAAACTTCTATAACTTTTTCTTTGAAACTGTGTCAAAACTTTCGAACATTAAGCTTTTCCAATTTCCTTTTACAAATATTCTTCTCGCGACATTAATTTCGCCAATAAAATATAAATTGTATCGATTCGAAAAGTATCCTTTATAACGGAAGACGTCATTTTATCAGCTTCCTTTAAAAATATATAAATGTATAATCAAATCGCGGGATATATAATTAAATAGCGAGTTGTAAAAACATAATTCTATCAAACCGAATTACGCAAATGATAAAAAATATTCGAAAAAAATTATCGCAAATAAAATATTAGGCATACTAACGCGTATAAGTTTGCCATTTTCGGGGGAATAAATTATGCCCACGGCTGGGATTCAATCGCCGTATCGCTCACGTCGATACTTTCGATCCTGCGGCCGTACTCGAGCAAGTTTTCAACGAAAAATCCCACGGGAAATCAAGCTGTTCAAAGGCTGGCGCGTTCGAGAAAGAGTACAGCCGTTCGAACGACAACAGCGTAATTTTTACCATCGAAAGGGAGGGTAAAAAGAGAGCGCGTTTCGAGCGCGATTTTGCCGATATTCTCGCGATTCGAGTTGGGAATAATTGCGTCGGGATTCGATATTTAAATCATTTCCGAAGGATTCTTTCTCTCGTCGAAAGTCTCTTAATTGTCATCTATCTTTTTATGCGTTTCTTTCATAAACATATCGTAGCAGAGGACTCAAAAATTGCTACTGTTTTTAAATGATTTCTTTTTTTAAATTACATCAATAATATGTTAAAGTAGCAAATAGTAGATTCTTTACAAGTATTGTATTTAATTAACAGACCATTTAAGTAAGTAGTTAAGAAGAAAGAAGTAGTCGGTATACTATCCGAGCAACCGGCCAATAAAGAAAATAAAAAATAATAAAAATTACCTTTTTCATTGAACATGTACAAACTTCTGCGAGTAATCGTAGTCAGATGGAACTACTACAAAAGTTTCATTGCTCTTTATGTATCGCCATCAATACTAATTGAAAGTTATCGTCCACATCGTTTTCAATACTAATCGATAGTCGAACGTTCACAGCAAAAGGTTAACAGTTTTATATTCGTCCTAAATTATTACCAATAAAAAGATCGTTTCTTCGTACGTAGAAGAAAAACAAAGGAACTTGGATAACTGCCTCGTTTCTTTACATTAGACCAATGGAACTATTTTTCCGGGGCACTGCGAAACAATTGCGAGCAATATTCGTCGTTCCCTTCTTCGAAAACAGCGTTGGCAAATGCAATTTGCGCCGCGTCGTATCGAGACTGTTAATAGAAATCTCGTCCGCCAAAACGATACGAATTTTCCTTCCATTAATTCGTGATCATAGTTTCGTCGCCGCGATCAAAACCGAACGAATCGAACTATGGGGCTGGACGGAGAAAGAGGAAGCCAGGAGCCGGTTGAAAAACGCAAACGGGCAAATTGCCCGTCACTGATAGCCGAAATAACCGCGGCGAGCAGACGAAATAACCGTCGGCAATAATTAAACAAAACCGCGCGCGAATCGTGGCCGCTGGCGAAAGAAACCTCATCGATTCTACAGAATTCGAAAATGCAATCGGAATCGGAGTGCACACGGGGATTGCAACCGGCTCGATTTTCGTTAATTACGTTGCTTGCTTTATCCCGGAGCGTTTATGCTGCGAGGAATTATCGTTCGTTTGTTATACGAACTTTGGAAAAGACACCGTTCCTTTTTAATTATTACGTCAAATCGTTAGATCGTTAGATTAATGGATTTCTTTGTCCTTGGTTTTCCTTGGTGCGACAAGGTATTTAATTGGATATTTTTTAATGATTCGAACGAAGGTTCGTCGAGTGGGAAATTTCATTTGCCGAGGATTTGATTCGTTGCTCTTTTAGATTTGGATATTATATCTCGCCTATGAAATATTTTAGACATTTTTGCATAATAATACTTTCCTAATTCCCATACTTACATGATCAGTAAAGATTTCTCTTGCATTCGGATTTCTACGTCACAGAGAAATCATTCCAACTTATAATATTCCAAAATTCTCAAAGAAACCATCTAAACCTATCCAATTCAAAATTTCATCACGAAATACGAATACTACGAGGTATTTTAAAATTCCTCCCGAAAATCTTCTCAAAAGAGAACCATCTCCTTGAAAATGCACCTTGTTTCAAGTCGATATCCATGGGTTCCTAAGATATGGACTTGCAAAGTTTATCTCTACGACACGGTGATACCGTGCAGTGAACGGCGTGCCCCACATTCTTTCCTGGAAGTGAGTACTTACTACTAGTAGTAGTAAAGACTCGCTGATTCAACGGGTGTCATTGAGTAGCGCGCACGTGACTCGCTTGCGATAGGTTAGTGCATCGGTGCGAGCGAGAGATCGGAGTGTGCGAGCGGGACAGCGATAGCGAAATCAGAAAAATTAGATTTCGCTTGGAACGACGATATTTTAGAAACCGAAAGTCCGATCGGAGTGGACCAAATGGCATCTCGATCGATCTCTGATCATCCCTTGCAAAGTTATCGGGCCTTAAATTTGTTATCTTTTTAATCGGATTTCATGGAGGTTTTAGTTAATACTATCGTCAATGGGGAATCTTTGGTGGGCATAATCGTTTTAAAATTTGTAATGGAGAAACGATGATAGTGTTTCGTTGTCTACGTTGTAATTGATACTAGAATTTGCTTTAGTTGGCTTAAAGAGATTAAAGGTGATATGCATGATATTGATATTAATGAGTTATTAATATCGTTATTAATGGTTTCTAGCAAGGATAATCAGGTTAAAATTTTCCATTGAAATTGGTATTTTCTGAAGAATGAAATTGTTAGAATTTTTAAACGGCCGAAGCGAGTAACGTCATCACAATATATACCACGTTATTTGGATATTTAATATTCCTAAAGAAATAAAGATCGTATATATCGATTAATATACACGCGTACCACACGTTTACATATTTATAGGTTAATATACACGTATCGTAAGTCCTTTTCCCATGTTCTACGCTATTATCAAAATTATTTAATGAAAACTTCACGGTACAAGGTTTAAACAACTTCAGCTTCAAATATATCAAAGATTACGCTTAATATTATTATTTATAATCCCGTGCAAATGATAATTCGTAATAACCACAACAAAGGAAAGCACGCTCACCTCGTAATTTGATTAAATTAGTCGTGGTAAAGTCGGATAATATTGTTCGATAAAACCGGCACTGATTAAAATCGAATAAATGTTAAACACTCGTTTCACTCTCGGGGGAGTAAGTTCGAATCTGGACGCAATTACCCTAAAAACGAGCCATTTCCGTGAGCAGCGCGAGTGTTAACGATAATGAGCATCTGTCTGTGGAAAGTAGCAATTTTTATTGTTATTAGCGACGCTTTACACGCCTCTGCGTACTGTTTCTGTTCATTTTCTGGTTAATTTCGCGGAATCCGCCAACGAGAGAATGGAAGGGGATTGCTTTTCCGACGGCTCGTTTGCAGAAAATAAGGGTTGAGCTTAAATAATTAGCGGTCGAATGGTTCAGAAAGGGCGCAGAGAATTTCCATTGATTTCGGATCACTTTTTGCTTTTTCCCCGTGCTTTTAGCCTCCTTTGTTTATTCATCTCTTGGTTTGCTGCGTTTCCAGTTTTTCACGAATTCGCAACAAAAAAAAAAACAGTCGATTTCGTTTATCGCGTTGCGCGTAACAGATGAAAAATTTTGATTAGTCTCTGAGGCTAAAATTAATGTGTCAGCGAGTTAGTAAACTGGTATGTAAATGAGTTAGTAAATCAGTGGGTTAGTAAGTTAATGAAAACGGCAACTGAGATTGACAAGTCCAAAAGACGAAACGGGGATATTATACTGAATGGAAAAGGGCCGATCAGTGCACCGATGCGACCCTTTTAAGTACATCGCTGTCACGACCCTTCTTCCCGTTCCCTGCCATTTTCATTCGTCATCCTCTTTATTTTCAAACGCGGCGGGTTTATCGTAGCGACGACGAAAAATATAAATTCTTCATTCAGCCGTCACAACGCCGATGTTGAATATTCGATGAGAACTAAAACGCGTGACACTGCTTGCATTAGCGACCTCTCTCCCCCGTTATACGAATCCAGCCCCTCCGTCGCGCGATTCCCATTCACATTTGCAGATATTTCTGGCGTCAACTCGGTGCCATGCATTTTTATGAGATTCAGTTATTTACTGATGGAATTACACACTTGTACAATGAAATACTACTACTACTACTACTACTTTTTATTATAGTGGTGAGAAGATTATTTTCCGGAGTGAGTACTACTAATATTTCTGGTATTACTGAATATTAGAACTATGTGATTCTTTTCTCTTTTTTAAATTTCTTTTTCCTTCAAGAACG
Source organism: Bombus pascuorum (assembly GCF_905332965.1). Taxonomy (NCBI): domain Eukaryota; kingdom Metazoa; phylum Arthropoda; class Insecta; order Hymenoptera; family Apidae; genus Bombus; species Bombus pascuorum. The sequence goes on along the minus strand of NC_083502.1, from coordinate 7,125,240 downwards.
TGATAATCCGAATAAGGAGATTATCCTTATTCTCGTGGATGATTATACCATCGGTAGCATCAAGTAAAGTTGGAGAAAAAATTTAGAATTGGAAATTTGAGTAAGAGGGACCTTTGAAAGCAGTAGAGTTATTTTGGAAATTGCGAACGAGAGAGTTAAATAATGAAAAAATCCTTGGGAAAATTATTTAAACGCGCGAATATTTCCTTAGTTGCACGTACGTGTCACGCGGTTTTTTCACGATACAACCGACAGAGATTGCATCTCGTGAGAGACTGTGTGCTTAATCGAGCACGATAACGGTGCAGTTATTATCCCTGAGACAGAGATTAAAATTTTAATTGCGGCCACGAAGCCGGGTCCCTCGTATCGTCCGTTACATTCTCCTCTTTTCCGTTTCCGTTTTCACGGCTGTTTCGCGGCCGGATGGATAAAAATACGCTCGACGATCCTTTTGTTGTTTACGCGAAAAATCTAATTATCCGAGCTTTAGAGCGTGCCGCGGTTAAAACGGGCACGAACTCTTTAAAACAGAGCTAAATCAGAGACGTTTCTCAGGACGTTTCTTGCGTGACGTATGCACGGTATATCAACCGCGCACCACAGTATTTAGTATAATAGTTTGACGAGTATAATCCGTCGCTAAAAATATTTCACTGTGGGGAATTCGTTCGAGAGAGACATTTTTTTGCAAGTGTAGTAGTGCTTTTACAGTGGATTTTACGGTGGACACGAGGGTGGTTTCATACGTAGTTTATTTTTAGAGCTTATGGCTCTTTGATGAAGATTGACGATGGAGTTGGCTATGAATAGACTGTAAACTTTTATGTAACTTGGTATTTATAGACGTAATTAAAGAAATGGAATCTACACAGAGATTCGTTTCACCCTCTAGATATCATAGCGAGTTGTACTATAATTTTTATCTTTGTTATACGTATTTCGTCCTTTTTCGCAACTTTCAGTGTCCGATAAACGCAGTCCAATTACAAAAATTAGAAAAATTATAAAATCAAATGTCGCGTATTTGTGACAAAAATTATCATGTATAATATTTTTATTCAGAATGTTGATTACAAATTGATATCCTTCTTTTCATCTAGAAAGATTTTGACGCAATCTTCGGGATTAAGCATATCCGATTAATTACCGAAACATGTATGTAATATAATATTGCAGCATGTCTCTGTAAACATATCGTATTTGTTATCGGATCTTTTAAAATACCGAGTAATTTTTTCATTTCTGTTATTTACCATTATTACTAATGGTAATTTGATCGGATGATCGATCGTCTAATTGTTTTTATCGAATATCGTACAAGGATGACGACTTCACTGTTATGCCGACTGTTTTAATACGAAGAATATATGCATGCATCTTTTTCGTCTTTTTTTCTTCTCTTTTTTGTACATACGCTAATTGGTCATGATTTATCCGATATTAGGAGAAGCGAGTGGCTCGTTAAAAAATTCTCATTGAAACGTACTGTTGTTACGTTTACGTCATTAAAATTTAAATTTCATAAAAACCACCAGTTATATCAGATGATAACTTCGGCAATGTACGAGCTAGAACTTTATATTAAATGGGGAAACGTTTATTCGCAAAATTTAACACACATATACGATTTTTATATACGTTAAGTATTATTTATTATACATTTTTAAATTCTTCATCGCGATTTAATATTCGCAGAAAGTCATGATTACTATAATTTTCGTGTTACGAATTTTACCAATGCGAGCCTCGTATATTTCTTGCAATTTTAAATCCGCGGAATATTTAAATGCCAGCGTGTAAAAAATTCTTTTCGTTTAAAATTCCCGAGATACGAGCATTAATTATTTTTTACGGTCCACGAAAGTCAATGTTTGATATTCTTGTAATTTTAGGTTCTTCGTACTATCGTATTATATCTTTAATTTAAATTTCGCTTAAAACTATAATGCCCAGCCGTATAAAAAATTATCTTGTGAAAATTTAGAAATTAAAAGATCAAATAATATTAGAGAAGTTATGTATTGAAACATACGCTCGCCAAACTAAGAAGACTAAATTATCATCCAACACGAACAATCTATTAAAATATCAATATCAAGTAACAATATTAACTATCGCTGGAATAACATCGGTAAGACGTAATTATCCCATCTCCGGTAATTTTCTTGTCACAAGCTCCGCAATAACAAGAGAACGGAGCAACCAGTGGCAACTCTATACGATGATTCAGTGGGAATTGGCGCAGGTGATCGCAAGTCCATGGACCAAGGCAAATATTGGTCCTGGTATTATTAATACGATCGCCTGGTCTACTCGACCGACGAAATGTATGACAATGACGACGATTTCACGTTGATCGCGATTATCAGTCCGCGGCTGGAAGCACAATTTTCGCCTGCACACGCTTTGTTTCGTTGCTCCAAGCCGCGATAACCATTTTTGAATCTACTCGATTACGCTTTTAACGATTTTCGCCAACTATATGAGAATTGAAGGTTTAATAGCGAAACGAGAAGATAGGAGGTGCTTTGTTACACGTGATGACCCGTGTGGTTGAAAATTAGTTTGGTTATTGATTTGAGTCTCTCCGCAGGTTTTGATAATGGGAAACTGTCTTGCAAATTGAGAAAAAATTGTGCGGGAGATGACGATATTTAAATCTATTCGTCCGAATTTATTTAGAAACCAACGAAAGGTAAAGAAATTATTTAAAAACAAATGTGTTTCCGCAAATATTATTAAATAATTTCGGAATATGAAAATAAAGATAATTTTAAATCGCACGATATTCTAATTATGCCGGGTGTGAGAACGAAGAATAGAATCAAGGGATTAATTAACGAATTTCGTTTTTTCGAGTCGGATAAAATTCGAGGCCCAGCCAAAGCGTAAAATTTCTGCGAATCAGAAGCTTTTAATTACCTTAATGATGGGGTAGGAACCCTCAACATTTACATTAATCTCTTCCTACTTTACTACGTAATTATCTCATATTTCCTCCTCCTTTGTTTCAATTGAGATATTACAAATTAAATAAGACTCTGTTCATCTAATAATTTAGTCTGTGTCAAAGAATTTTGTCACATTCTGTCTAGCCAAATTAATTTTATGCGTAAATTACAAAAATTGTAATATTCTTATAGCGTATTTCGTATTATTAGTTTATTTGTTTTGAGAAGAGTTTGTCGATCATCGGAACGCGAGCAGAAGTGACGTTAATTAATTAAACGCACCTGTTCAATATTTAATATCGAGATACGTAGTTGATTTATTTACAATAGCGCGAATTTACAAAATTTCTCAAATGTGTCGCGAAATATCTGTGGTATCGAAGTTTTCCAATTAAAAAATAAAATGCATGGAATGTGCATCTATGTGTGAAGAATCGTGAATTCTCCATCATATCGAGAATATTTCGTATAATAAATAAAATCCTGGTTTAATTTGCGAAACTAACGAGTTCGCGTTTGAGTATCGGAATTATTAGCTTAACTACCTGGTAGAACGATCATGTTGGAAATCATAATTGGATTACATATCGATCGTTTCTGAATTTATCTTGTACGTGGTAAGTTCTCTATTTCTCGTTGAATCAACTAAAAATTTCACTAATTTCGTATTTTCATTTCTGTTGCAGATATTCACGCGTTTCGGCAAGGTCCTCAAGATCGTCACCTTCACGAAAAACAGTAAGTAACGTTTTATGTAATTTATACTTTACAGTTATGCAATTAATACTTTGCAGAGGAGCTTGAATTTCAAGTACCGCGAGAATTTGGCCGAAATCGCATAATTTCAATAGGATAATCATTATATCATTTGACGTTACAAATTTTCTTCTCGGTAAAACAACGAAATTCCTAAATGGTTTAAAAAAATCCACCTTGGTGTCTGAATGTTTGAAGAATTTTTACGAGATCTTGAAAAACTTCGCCACGGTTTATCTCATCGATTAAGGCCCAAAAGAACGTATATACGTTTCATTAAAGTTATCCTAATCTTTAACCAATTTTTACCCCATCTTCTATTCGACAGCGATGAATTTTCTTGCCAAATGTTGACGGGACCGTTACACAGATAGACTTTCGCAAATATCCACCGAAACTTTTCGCGTTTATCTCGAAGGAGATAGACTGCAGTGGAGAAAGACCGTGTAGCGTTTCGAACGTTTCGAAGTGGCTCTTGTTTTCCTCCTCCAGTGCAATAGCTACTGGACCACCCTGTATAGACGCCACTCTTGCTGGCAGACATGCCATGGCACTTTAGTACTTCAGTGTACACTTGAAGTGTATCCTGGCCCGACGACGTCGACGCTGTTAGTACTTTCAGTGTTGTACTCGAATCTAACGGGTGTTTCAAATGCGTCTACCCTGCTGATCTCTCTATAAGCGTATTTTCGAAATAGGAAACAGGAAGCAAATACAATCTTTTCCATCTTGTAACGTTACATCTGATAAATTAATTACTAAAATCGTACAAGGCAGCAAAATATATATCTTACGTTTGGCTCAAGACAGAGCATTCGTATTGCACGCCCGTTATATACGTAGAAAGAGTTCACTTCACCCACGGTAAAAATGCGTTACAAATTCATGTCGGTTCAGACAGCAAAAGTCTCGAGTATTTTATTTTGCGACGTGGCAACCTTCCTTTTTTGCTCCTGATATATTTCCGCGGGTGGCAATTATAGAAAGGCAAATAGATATTCCTACGCTTTTGTAACGTCGATTCACGATCAATCAACTTTGCTTCCTTTTGTTGTGTACTTCTTGTGTTGGGTCCCTTCGATATTAGAAAAAAACAAGAAAAGAAGGAAGGAAAGAGAACTTGGCGAGAAGAACAGAACAAGCTTCTTTTTGTTTATTTTAACGTTATCGAATGCATCTATTTACTCGTTATAAGTAATCTTGCGAGTATACCAGTATACTTTGTAATGCAACCACGACGACGCATTCTATGCGTCTAGTACGATCGAACAGTATTTTTATTAATAGCCAATGTATTGAAAATATCTGATATCTGAATTCACTCGTACGATTACAAATCACTTTATTGAAACATAGGATAGGGAATAAACGGAAAAATCGGCCGTGGGCTAGATTATTCAATTTTCGAGTCGAAGACATAAAGAAAGCAAGCAAATGGTACGAGTTGTTATAGGGGGAATTCGTTGCAGAAAAGCGTTTCAAACGAAATGAAATAAAAAATGGGAATCTCCCAATCAGCCTGAGGTGTTCTCCGTGGAAAGGAGCGGCGAGAAAGAAAATAACCGCGCGTATGTTTTTAATTCGAGGCAGTCAGCTCGCAACGTCGAGGAACACCGAGCACCAAGTGCCTTGCTTCTAAAATTCTACCTTGTTTCCTTGTCTTTTCTGTTTCTTTAAAGGTTTTGCTTGGCAAACAGAATGACGGGAATTCGTTAGACTATGCCGTTTGCTTTTTTCTTCTTTTCGTTATTCGTACTTACGTGGCAGGAAAAATGGAATTTTCGAATGTCCGATTTATACGAAGTTCCGATTGGAAAACTTCAGATTCGTAAATTTTCAATAGATACATTCGACGCTCTCTGAACGAAGTTTCGATTGGAGAAATTTCATATTGAGATATTTTTCGAGAGCCGAACTATCAATTTCTGTGCTTCGACCTTCGAAATTTTTAATCCCTAGGTTTCTATTTCTTGGGAATATTATTCCACGTAGATTTTTTAACGACCAAACACGCGAAGCGCGTGCAAGATAAAAATAACGTTGGGCTATAAATTTTAAACATCAAATTATAAATAATATGCTTTACCCATTGGTTAGCTTTGCTTCAATATCACTGATATCGTATAAAATGCTTTTTTAAAATAATAAAGTTATTCGTCTTTTATTTTATATTTCAAGTAGAATCTGGCAGTAAGACAAATTTCTCAATTCATCAGTTATCAAATTAGTAATTTTCTGTACAAATAATTTACATAACCACCGGCCACGATCTACTAAAAACCCAAAAAATCAAAACTAATTATCATCAGAACGAAATACAAAATAAGGGGAAAGAAACTAAAGAGCAAGAGAGAAATGCGAATAGAAAAGTGGAATAATAAAATAGAGAAAAATAATAAAATAAAATAAGATAGAGAGAGTCGAATAGAGAGTATGGAAATCGAACGAACGAATAGCCACTTGACCGAATCGAACTTTAATTGGACACTGAGTGCGTCTTCGCTTTAATTTAGGGCCCGTGGCTCCGTGATTTCGCCAATCAACCGCTATTTGTCTGAAAGCCAGGCTCTTTGAAACTGTCGCATCCCTTTCAATCGCGAACAACAGCCACCTTTTGTTCGATCGACCGTCCATCGATTGAACGTCTTTTGGCTACCCCTGACCAATTGTCGCTAAGACAATTCGGTGTCGTTTTTTAACGCTGAAACAGATATTTCTATCTGTTCTCTGGATCCTCGTCGAGTATAATTGTCAATCAGGTAATTCGTGCTCTTGCTGACTCTCGCGAGAAACGAGTAATTACACCGAGAGACTCGATGGTTTCGATATAATTATGATAAGATGGACAAAGATGGTTTCGATTGTATTACGTCGATATCGAAGTTTCGCTTGGTAGAATAAAATTATGGATAACCCAGGGAATAATATGTTTGACGAAAGATATGGTGGAGATGTTGCAGAGTGTTTGAGGAAAATGTTGAGGGTCGCTTGAAGGAAATTAATGGCGTTTGGTGTGAAACTTAATGCCATTAAAAATCGCAGCCTTTGTAAATAAAACGTCGTTTATCGTATTCGTAAGAATTAGATTAAAAGAAAAGGTTGATGGAAATAAGAAAGCAAAGAAAATAGCAGAAAAGTCTATGGAACAATAATCGTAGTCGATTTCCATTTTATTTCAGATCTTCGAATATTTATACCCTTAATATCACCTTTCGTTCGCCGGCAAAAGTTCGAAAAAGCGCGAAAAATACATGGGAAAACGTTTTATTAGCGATATAATGCAATAACGGGATCGAGTTTTTCGCCGGTAGCAACGTTATTCAATTTCCATCGTTATTTGATCGTGCGACAGGGGTGAGATCGGGAAGATAATAAAAATTCTGTTCCATAGAGGGGAAAAAGTGACCGGTGTCACAACATATTACCGCGAATCCAGTGAGATCTCCCTTTATTTCCATTTAATTTCGGCTTTATTTAATTTTCACCGGCGCAAACCACCGTGAGAACGGCATTTGGTTTCGAAAATCGAACGATAATCCCTGTTTTGCTACGTATTTTTCCTACCATTTTCATTTTAAGAGGATCGTTGGAACTTTCATATCGCGGAACATATTTTTTTCTATTTAACAAATTTTCAGTTTCTTTAACACTTTTTACGCTTACTTCTCGTTACACCACTGATGTTTCAAAGTGTTTCACGTTACGTGCGTAATATATTCACCAGGTAATATATAAATCATAATTATTCGTAATGAATTTATAACGTAATAGTTGTATTAAAATACTTCGTACGTACACATACGTAATGTATTCTCTAAATATTGAAATTCACCACCCACTGTACACAAAGTAGCGCTTTAATATTTTATTATCCGTAATTCGCGAACGAATCGGTTAACAGTTTTCGTAACCTAATCTAACAAAATATTTTTCTCTTTGTTTCAGACACTTTCCAGGCACTAATACAGTACGCGGACATGCTGTCGGCGCAAACCGCCAAACTGGTGAGTATCCACTTAAACTTTTCCGCCGAAACGCACGCAAAAATCCAACCCTCTCTCTGCGTTCCCTCTTTTTCCTCTCTCTCCGTTTTTCTTCTTCGTTTCTCGCGTCTGGAGACCAGTGTTTCTCCTGCAGCCACCGTTTATCCTTGTCCTCTCGTGGGACAGATCGACATTTTTCGTGGAATACCAACGGAAGTGTCATCCATTAGAAGGTCCAGGTGCCATGAGGCAAATAATGTAAATTTTAATCTCCTCCCCAGTCTTGTTTTTATCAGAAAGAAAATGCGTTGCGTTGGAGTACTGTGTTTTTATTTTTTTATGTTTTTTTTTTTGTATTTTATACTGGTTGTATTTTTAAGTGTCCTCTTAGTTTTATATATTTTTAAATATATGTGGTTGAATACGGTTCTGTTTTTTTTCAGTTCCTGTTTCGGAGCTTTAAAGTATATATTTCAATATTTTAATATTTAGTTTGATATTTTTAATTTATTTCTGCAACTAGTATCCGTATGTATGTCATTTTATTACAAGTTTTTCACTCGTATCCTATATGACTGATGACAAATTGTTGTTGCATAATAAAACGAGAAAACGACATATTTCCAACAAGATGGTATATTTCAAAATATTTTGATCGATACATCTTCTCTCTTAACGCAACGTAGGCTCCTTGTTTGGTGTTTTTGTTCTACATCTTTTCGATGAATCTTATGCAACACTCGCGCCACTTTATGCAACATACGCGTAAGAGTTTTTGAATTTTCGTTCGTCTAAGATCCACATATATGCTCATTTGTAAATCCCACTGTATTTTAGTCAAAGAAATATTCACCCGGAGGAAACCTCTTCTCCCTCGAACGATCCGTCTAACCTCGACAACGTTCCAAAAACCAGCAACGTAGCCTCGCTTCTTAGCAAGGAATCCGCCGAGCCCTCGCCGCGATTTCTGGTTTGGAATTTTCGTCGCGAATCTGCTCGTTAACGAACGCTAATTCGACCACTCGACGAGTGGAAATCCGCGAAAGCCGGTTACCAGTCGACGTTTCCTGTAATAAATGTTCCCTTTTCGCGGCCAAAATTAAGCTGCAACACGCTTGCTCTACATGGTTGTCGTGTTATTTCCAGAGCTATCCGTCGCTTTCGATATCAAAGCAACCGAATTTTTCGATATTTTTCTAATCCTTGTCTTTTTTTTCACCTGGCTCTATTCGATTCCACGTTGATTTTCGAATCCTGATTTTCAGGTTAATTAACGTCTGGACCTTTTCTCCCGTTTGTTGGTAGCTTGGAGGGGATTTCGAGTGGTTTGGAGCGGATCGAAATATTTATCTAAATAAATGAATAGATTCTTCTGAATACACAGTAGTACTCATAACTATTCCGATATACCGTCCATTATACCTTGCTTTATTTTACTTATATTCACTATACTATATAGTTCTTGTTTGAATTTTATGATATATCTGTTCGAAATTCATAAATCTGTATAGTTATAGTCATATTTCTATACGTTCTAATATTTCATAATAATTAAGGGAATATTTTAACGCGTTTGTCAGAGATTCATAGACTATTCTCTGGAGAAAATCCTCATAGTTTTATGATAGCAGAGGATAGAAATTTATCGAGAAAGTTGCTCGTGAATTAAATTAAAAAAATCTTGGTACTCAGGGATATTTTAAGAGTTCCAGTCGAAGCCGAAGGACTTTTACTGTTTTCACGAACCCTTATTCTCTGTTTCCCCGTTTTTTCGAGTTTGTTTTTTCACCGCAATCCTCTTAGATATAAGTCCCCGGTTTCTATCAACAAGTTCGGATCGATCGGAGTTTATGGGATTCTAAAGTCAATCGAAGAAAAATGTTATTCTGTATAATTTTCCATTTTATAGGGAGCTGGCTTTGCTTTCAAACTAAATGGAATTCTATGTCGGTCCTCTAAGCTGCTCTTTCGATCGTGTTTATCATTCTCTCTTCCTTCCAATTTCTCTCGAAAAGAAACTAAACTCACGTAAATAATATATCTTTGGCGATAATAATAATTTGATGCGACTTGACATCTTCTTCGCGCGGACAACAATATAAAAATAGTCCAACGATTTATTGTAAAATACCCAAATTTAAACTGGAATGAAACGATTTTCGACAACTTTACAAAAATTATTGATTTCTTGCTGTAGAATGCGGCACGATGTAGATGTTGAATTTTCTGTTGCAGCTTAAAGTCAACTATTCTATTATTCTTCGATCACGATTTCAACGATAAAGTACGAAGTGCGTAGCACACATTTACAAACAGTCCATGTTAAACACACACGAGCCCTCGGCAATCTTCCACGTCTATAGTCTCATAACTCGGAAACATCGGCGTGCACTTAATCCAGCGATGATATTATAATCCCGGTTGTTTGAACTCGCTCGCGGACCGTAAATATTAATTGAACGCGGCGAAATACGTTTCGCGGCAGGCAATTACATCACCGTCCGGGGCAAATGCAAATAATCGCGTTGAAATTCTCCTGGATAGAAAATCTGGCTGGGAGAAACGGAGACATCTGTGCTCTCTTCGTGCTCCACTCGCCAGTTCTTTCTCCCTTCTTTCGTTCAATGGAGTTCCATGAAACATTGGTCACTGAAACGTGAATCTATAATATTTTAGTCTTTTTCCGAATCTTTCGTTTATTTTTTTTTTTTTTTTTTTTCACTCTTTATATTGCCTGTGAATTATTTCATTTTTGTTTCCGACTCCTATACAATTGTAATCACAAAAATGCTTCACCTTCCAATATTTCGCTACAGAAACTAGAGGATCATCTGCTATCTTCTCTATAATCTTCTTTATCGGAAATGAAGATTTTGTTACAAAATTAGCAGTGGTATTAGTGTTTTTATTCCTACTCTTATACACGAATTTATTCCAATAAATAATGAATCTTATATTGCTATACGATATATAAATTATTATTTTGTTATAAGGTACAGTATAGTATATTAATGTTAGTATTATACATTACACCATTATATATAGGGTGGTTATTCCCCAGAATCGCATCTCGAAATGCAGCCTGCCCGAGAGAAAGAGGAACGACGAAATAAAAAACAGCACATGGAGCCTCTTTCGGAAAGTTTCTCCCCTCCTTTCAGTTTCAAAACTATTTTCAAAGCTTAATACCATTCGTTCGAGCGACAGGGCACGATATTAAAATAATTTCATTGCAGATATCCGACCAACTTTGTTAACCCAGATTACGTATTCTTTGTACGTCATAGAAGCCTGCCATTTCGCTACGCCGTGTGATGGCATACAGAAAGAGAAAAAGAAACGATAAAAAAAAGAGGAAGGACGTGGAATATTGCGTCTGGTATTATGCGCAGTTTCGCGTTCGCGTTCAAGAGTCTCGGAATATTTTTCAATTGAATTTTTCCGTCCGATTTTCCTTCCGACCGACTAATCAGTTTGAAATTTATCCTGTCGCGCAGCCAATTAATTAAACGCGACGCGCTTTTGCTAGCCCGGCCATGGCAATAATCGAAACTAATTCTTCTGCTGTCGAATTAATGCAAATTAACGTAATTGTGTTTATAGAACAAACACCGGGGAATGTATTTGGAACTGGACGGATTGGTGATAAGTAGACTGCGACATTCGTATAAATTCATATATTTACGAAAACGAGTAATAATAGAGTTAAATGGAACTTTTTGTCTCTCGTTATTCTTTGCGTGACAAGATATTGTCCTATTAAGGTCCGTTTGATGTTTGCCCATTGTGGAATTACTATGATGCTATATATCGGGTGTATTATTAACGGATTAATGGATAGCTCAGAATCGACATCAAACTAACACAAACCTATCTCAAACGGATAGGAAGAAATATTGAAATTATAATGTTATTAGAAAACGAAGAATCAGGTAACAAACTCGTACTTAATTTCGATTATTTCAAAGTATTCGGACGGTAACTGCCATAAGTACTAAGATACTAACGCCAACCTAACGTCAATCAACGATGGCAAGCAAAAGATATTGAACAACATGTGACGTTAAAATTCCAAAATTCCAAAGTCCGCGCTCATCAAGCCGACGACTCGTTAGATGCCGAAATCATTGTTTCCATAATGATTGGGGCAAGTTAGGATAGAGCGAAGGCAGGGATAACGATAACAGCAAGCTAGCCCTTTCAACGCGTTTCAGCCCTATTAATAACAATGTTAGCTAGCTGGTCTAATGCAGTTGCAGGGCTGGAAAGACGCAGTCTAATTACGTATGCACGCGTTCGACTCTCCGCGTAGGCGTAGACTAGAGCAAACCCTGCTCGACGGAGGCCATGGTGTTTGACCTGCGTGTGCATTGTTGCAGCATGCACGCATGTACACGCTTCGCTGTATCTCTCCGCCGGCCATATTTACACGGGCTAATGAATTTCATACATAATTACCGGTTTGCCTACGTACAGCTATTCTCCGTGGCGTGGATCTACTCCTCTGACCATCCTTTTCGCCAACTTATACCTTTATTTCGAAGCATTAGGCGATGACCGTACTCCTGATAGACTTGCCAAGTATTAATTAGATTGATAATTATTAAAATTGTCTCTAGGGTATTCAGAGTGAATAGAGCGAGTAGAAAGAGTGAAAGATATAAAAATTGTTAGATATAAGGGTTGCGTAGGTTGGTATTTAAGGAGACAGTCTTTTGCCCATTTGTTTCGAATGATTATTATTTGATTATTGGCTATTTATATATAGATTATTATAATATAGATTATTTGGATGAGATTGGCTAAGATTTGTTTTATTTAGAACGAGAGATTAAAAATTGTGGGGCGGTTAATCCGGTATTTAAGGCGACAACTATGAGAATTTCTGTTGGGATGTTTGAGGTGAAATTGGAAGAATTTCGGCTAGCCTTGCATCGTGATCGGAGTTTTTTTTTTCTTCTTAAAATTCGTCAAACTTTAAAACCATTTAAGTGTCAATATCTTCGTTATAAAAAGTTATAATAAATTTCATTTTTCTAGTATTAAGATTGACTAAATTTGCTAATTATTGATACAAAAAGCTACTGAATTTCTGGTAAAAGTTCTATCAAATCTTTTACTTTACTAAAAAATAGTTAAAGAATACTGTAGCGGTTCAGCCGTAGAAAAAGTTTCAAGTTGAAAAAAAAATTCAAAACTGGGAGAGATCCATAATATTGTGCCTTGGAACGCTAATGGTGTTTGTTTGGGTTACAAGGTCTAGATGCAAAAGATATAAATGTATGAACGCGCTCCCTATGATTAGCATTGTCCTTTCTTCGATTGGTATAGTAGCATCGAGCGAGCGACGACTAAAACCGCTATAGTACAAGCACGCTAACTGATTAATTGGTGAGGGGAGGGTTAGCAGTTAGCAGTGAACGAACTTGGGCGAGCGATTGATTCGAAACGAGTTCTAGCGGACCGCCATATATACTCAAAAGTATTTTCCTAGCGTAGATTTTGGCTAGACGATTTGTTTGCGGTGAAAAGTGAAGAATGAACGCGAACAGGGCAAACGTGGTTACCCTCGAATCATTTCGGTGGAATATCGGTTTCCACTGGATGCAAGGCTTGACTGGATTTTGTGTTTTGTGGTAATTCGAATAAGGGTTGGAGGGTCTAATTAGCGTAATTGGTGGATGCTGGTGGAGTCCAACAGCATTGGGAGTTAGCTCTACAATTACACGAAGTATGGGCTGCGATTATGGTTGGAAATGTGTCCTTGAAGTTTATCAACTACACGTGCTAATTCTACGTGTCTCGCTTAATATCAGAACATTGATTCTGTTTCGTCACGTAATTCCTTAATATAAACCCGCCACTTAATCAGCACTATAAATGAGAAATTATAAAGAATTAAATTCAGTGTAAAATACTCAGGGGGCTAAATACCGACCATAACTGTATGTAACATTCCTTTCATAAGATCTAACATTCCAGCTAACATTTTTATTATTCGTTTCTGTTTCAGTCGCTGGAGGGTCAGAACATCTATAATTCCTGTTGCACGTTGCGCATCGACTATAGCAAGATGCAGAACTTGAACGTGAAGTATAACAATGACAAGTCGAGAGATTATACCAATCCTTCTCTGCCAACTGGTGACGCGAATTTGGACGCGGCTTCTCTTGCTTTGGGCGGCGAGCTTCTTCCACAGTTGTTAATGGGAGCTGGATCGCAGCCTCGCGCAAGAATACCCGGTGAGAACCGTGAATTTTTATAGAAATTTTATGAAAGTAGTAAGAAAGATAGTTCATGGATACGCTGTTTGGAATAATTCGGAATTTCGTAGAAAAATAAAAACAAAGGGGTAAAATAGGTTGCTTTATTTAAATTTCAATTTGGTTTATTTATTTATTTTTATATTATTATTTCTAACAGTTTGCTTTTAATTCATGATATCTTTTGATACAGCTTTTCTATTGTTCTTGTTTTCTTTATTTCTTTGAAATGAAATTAATTAATTATTAAGTATTTTTCTATGTTTTATTTCTATTATAATTAATTTAATATTCAGGAGATAAAACTAGTTATATAAAGTATTAGTACATTAGATTATTTTTACTGTTACTTTTTTGAATGTCCGGGGTGGTGAAATTTGGAATCTTAAACTTCAAGAACTTGGAACGTTAGAGAATATAGAAATTAAATACCTTGAAACGACGTTGTAAAAACTCGAAAATAGAAAATAATTAATAACCATGAGAAGCCCAATAACACATTACATGTTACGCATCCCCGTGTATACCCAGTGCTCTAATAAAGTCGTCACACGACATCGATCGTCAAGGGAACCCATAAAAATCGATCGATCAATTAGTCCCGTGTATCCAGAACGGTCCAGTCCATTAGAATTAATTATATTAATAGCGTGTCTCGCCCGCGGTTTATGATAAATTGTTATATCGAGTCGATCGGTCCGTTTCCAATTTGCCGCTCGTTTTCAGTTTCATTTCCGTGGGGGATCGAATTGCACGCGGTTAGACAGTATTATTTCCTGGGGTAAATTAATTAATTACGCTGCAACGCCATGGCTGATCGATACAGCCTGACGATTACCTATCATCGATCTTTCCTCCTGTTTCTACATTCTCAATTGTTTTATTATTTCATTGTATTTCTTCTTGGATTTTATTGGATTCATTTTTCCATCATAACAGTATAAAACAGGGATCGTTTTGAAACTTGTAATAATTTGTTTCTGTTCGCTCTATGGAGGCGATTGGAATTTGGAGTGTGTTCGAAGATTTTTATCAGAAATACTATGCAGATGATACGTGGCGGATGGTATACGGAGATTTGGTATATCGATAATAGAAATAATCGGAATGCTTGCTGTTGCAACCGTCCAATGTATTTCAAATCAATTACTTAATTAACTGACAACGTCGATAGACGTTCGTACAGGAGATTTTAACCAGATGAAATAAATCGCACGCCGATACTCGATAATGACTCGTAAATGCTCTCGCGTCTCGATAATCGCCTACAAAAATAATTACTCGAAATTATTCGTAATTAATGCCTCGCTCGCGATCGTGTCCGTCTATTTATACTGGTCCGAGGGGAGAGGGAGTCGAAAGATTCGAATTTGACTTGCAACGACGGTTGTCTTCAGCGGCGACATTGATTTTTTTTTTTTTTTTTTTTTTTTTTTTTGTCGCGACGGTATCCTTAATCCAAGGTACAACAACATGTGTCGCTCTCGCTTCGCTTCGTCCTATGACTCATGTGTCGCCACGGATACTATAAGATTTAAATAGTCGAGTTAAAAGATTGTGAACGTTAAAAGACAGCGAAGGTGCGAAATTGTTGAAGTTTAAAGGGATTGTTCGCTAAGTTTCTAAATTGTGCAGTCTGATGTAAGTTATATGAAAGTACCTAGGAAGGTTTCAGATTTAAGAGCTTCTTTGTCGGATCACGTTGAGACGCCTAAAGAATTTTGTTAATGTTGTATCGACTAACATAGTTTTACCTCCTGAATTTGTTTCTTGTTGAAATTGTATTTCATTATGAGAGAAGTACAGGTAATCCTTCGATTTTAACAATTTCGAATTATTTTCAAATTTAAACAATCTTCGACGTTGAAAGTTTGCGAAATCGAAGGATTCCCTGAATCGCATCCCACAGAGTCCCACAAATACATAAAAAAGAAAGTTCGTTTGACGAAAGAATCGACTTGGCATGTGAAGTTTCAAAAAATTGACGGACTCCAGCATTTACTATTTTACATTTACTTTCGGGATATTTTAATTTTGCTCTCTGCATCCTATATCTTGCGTAATTACATACCGAATACAAATTAAAATTATTCAAATTTTCCCTAAATTGTCATTGTCAGTTGTGGCTTGGTATCAAACGAAAGCAACATGTATTGTGTTCTTTCGATACAATACTCCATTATTCGTACTCAAAGAACGATACTAATTTTCCCAATTTACCAAGCAAACAAATTTCTCGAAATGTGCATGTTTGTACCTGAAATAAACTTCAGGTAAATTCCACGATGATGCTTTAAAAAGTTGTTATATCTACATCTATTTCTGTATTTGTTCCAAAGCTCGATAGTCGAATCTCATAACATCGCGAGTCAAATTTATTCATAAAAGATGTCCATAAGTATTGGAATAGTTTCGTCAGCCCAGGTATAGGTCCATTCGATTCTGTCTCGCGTGATCTCGAGTTCCCTCGCCACCGAGTCGATTCTTCCGCTAGTACACCCACCATTGGTCCACAATTGCCACAAATTCCAATTAGAGAAACGGTGCTAACTATAGCTTGTAAATTTCCTGAAGTAGAGTCCATTGCAGGGGCACCGGGTGTGCTGCCCACGCCCTTTGCGGCCATGCACGGCCTACCTTCACCCTTAGCTGGCCCGTACAACGGGGTCCCACCTACCGGTGGATTGGCTGGCTTAGGTGGGTTCCCTCTGGGTGCAGCTGGTCTTGGAGTACGCGTTCCTACAAACGCGCAAACTTCCGCAGTCCTGCTCGTCAGCAATCTCAACGAAGAGGTGAGTGGTTTTTCATGGTACTCGATGAAATTGTTCTGTGACGTGGTCGAGGACATGGAGATCCAAGAAGAGGCACGAAGAAAAATTACAATTGGAGGAATTAAAATATCAAGGAGCGTAAGAAAAAATTGGAAATATTTGAGAAAAATTTTTTTCTTTTTTTTTTTTGCTTTTAATTGGCGATTAATTTCGTATTGCTCATAAAATGTTGTGAAGCTCATTAAAGTATGCGAATATTCGTTCTTTTCATACTATTGAAGAGAATTATAATTTATTATTTGATATTATTATTCATACTGTAATGTGTGGATATTTATTCTTTTAATTTTATTGGGAAAAATATTCGTAATTTGTTGCATACATAAATTAATAATCATTTTGATTAAAGTGTAGAATTGAATAGTGATTATTGGCACTTCCAATATGAATAAAAAAGATTTTGCTGAATCTTTATTATTGCTTTTGCTTTGTTTCTTATATCTTCACGAAATTTCAATTAGCGGGATAGAATTTTTCTTCGCGCCTTGTCAAGGGAACGCCGCTAAAGCGTATAGAACGTTGTCACACATCGAGCAAAATAAACATTAATAAAATACGCAAATTGTGATCGACGTACTGTACGCTTTCAATTAGGATGATTTTCACTTAACGCTGAGAGAAATGGACCATTAGATCTCTCTACAACCGAATTGCAATTGATAACATAATTCCACGATACACCAACTTGTAATCATTGGTCAATTATTTTTTATAATTTTCCTCAATGAAAGCTCGAAATATATTTTCTTTGCTCAATTTCATTCTTTTAATATAAGTAATATAGTGAAAATAACATTTAACGACAAAGGTAAAAATGATGTTTTGTAATTTATATTAAAGCAGGGAATATAATTTTTGTGAATCTGCAATTTTTATTTTTCGATTTGTAAAAAATTCAATTTTTAATTACATCAAGATTAAAAGAGAAGACATTTTCTTTTTACATTCTTCGTTTCTCTCAGCGTCTGCCTATGTACACGAAAATGGCTTAGGTATGTACTTATCTACTAAAAATTCACCTAAATACGACGACATAATTATAATGTAGTGCTACGTAGGCAACTCTAGCAGTTTCTCCATCCCTGGACTCGAATTTTCCTTGTCGATCGTTTCTCAATGGATCTTCAAATATAATCGAATATATTTTTGCATTTATAAGTGATCATTTTTATTTTTAAATAAACTTTCATTAATCTTTGAATAGAGTATTGGGTTCGACAAGTAAAATAAATCGAGTTCTCGATGCGTATGTGCCCTCTTTACGTCACGTCCCTTCTTATCTTACCTTTTTACCCCCCACTACCCCTCACATTTTCGAAATACATATATAGATATCGTTCCGAACGTTATCATCCTCTATCCTGAGTAATTCGTGGCGTTGTTAATCGCAACGTTACTTCCGGCGAGGCGTCTTTTGTTTCCGAAAATTATGCGGAAATCGTAAATGTTAAGATAAATACTAGAAATGAAGATTTTAGTAAAATTTTACATTGAAAATACTAATCTAGAAATTCTAACTTTGCAAAGTTTCCAATTTCTATTTTATCATGGTTCCCTCAACATCTAAAATCATTTCTCTGGCAATAAATCTTTCTATAATAAAATTCTGCTATATCTACGCCACATCAAATTTGCCTATTTTCATACTCGAGCTAATATTTCCTCAAACTCTTTCAGTTTAACGAAAGGAATAGAAATTTCCGAACTTCCCAGTCCATATAAGCGTGTGCCTACTAAAGTATAAAGTATACACTAGTATCTACTATTATGACTGCATACTACCTACTAGTATTTATACTTATACACTACCTACCAGTGTCTACTAGTATAGTTGCAATTTTTCTACTAGTAGAATCATTAGTACTAGATACTAAACGATTGGCCCACGTGGAAATGAAAGGCGCCTTACAAAGAAACTGTATGTCAACGTCACACTTCGCAGCTGCAACTATTATCACTACTGTACTATAACTATGTGTACTACTATCGTTGCGCCGCGCGCACAAGCTTCCAAACCGAGTGTCTTTTCCCTCTGGCGAGCAAACGATCAAGTGTCTTTTTTTTTTTTTTTTTTTTACTATGTCTATCATCCTCTCTCTTTTATATATAAATACAGTCTACCACGCAAAGTTTTTCGTACCTTGTAAAAAGGCAATTTTTATTTATGTAAAACATAGTACAATGTCGTGCAATATTTTTCCTTATTATTCACATTTCTTAACATTTATTAATGATAGAATGTAACATATTACAACGATATTTGTAATGCAATTTTTTTAGTATTTTATTGGAATAAAAATAGCCTTCGTACAGGTTACGCGAAAACTTTTCTGGATGATTGAATACATATCGCCCTTTTGTTTCAAAAGTGACACAGGTGAAAAACATTACTTTTTCAAAAAATACAAAAAACTATACGTAACATAATGTAACACGTTATTCCGTTGGTAAAGTTTATTAGTAGAAAGTGAATTAATTCGAAAGACATGCTTTTTTAACTGTGTGACCTCTGTGGCAATAGTGTGGTCTATCCATATACATATTTTTACGATATTCTTCCTTTAAATGTTTTTTTTCTCTTTAACCCCACGCGATATCACTATATCGAGGAACGACAAGAACCGCGAGGGATTCATATTGACGAGAAGGTCCCGCTGTTTCTCTGCTTCTCTAAGTCTTTCTGTGTCTCTCTCTGTTCTCTCCTGTTCTCTCCTCTTTCGATTGCGACCGCAGGAAAATCGACTGTAAAAAGAAATTCCAGCCCTTTCGCTGACTTTCATTCTGTATCTGCTTTTTTTTATATATATACAAATTGTGGTCACTGTGATTCCGAGATTCTTTTAGAAAAAATTCCTTTTCCTTCTAATTAATGAAATTTTTGGATGCTCCGTGAAATTCAATCAGAAGATAGAAAGAATTTCATATTTTTTACTTTTTATTCCTTAAATTGCCAGAAGATGATCTACGGAGTTAAAAATTATTTTGATAAAATTTCTGCATTTCTGAAAGTACCGAAAATAATTACATAGAAATTGTAGAATTACATTATATGTTTGAATTAGAAAAAATGTATGCCACTGTAAATTGAAAATTGGATTTTATAAAAATCGAAGTATTGATTTCGGTAATAATCAAATTCGCTAGAAATCCAAATTAGACAAAGCTTGAATTCGATAAGAATCCATTTGAATAAAAATTCAAATTACGATTCAGAAAATTTTCCAAAAATTCTGAAGTAAAATTTCTACAATCTTTCCAAACTGTATTTACATTTGAAATTTTATGATTTTATAAAGATTCGTCATAGTGACACGATTTGGTCAGATATATTCTTCAAAGTCAGTAAATGATCTGGAAGATCTGTAAGGTCCAAAAGTGGCCTGTATACACGCGAGGCCAGCGAAACTTGTGCGCGTGCCAACACTATACATTTGAATCCTATTATACTCGCTGACTACTGACTGGACTCTGTCTGTTCTCTGTGTAGATGGTCACGCCTGACGCTCTCTTTACCCTGTTTGGTACGTCTCCACATTTATATTATTAATTATATTACATTATTAATTATTATATTTACACTCGCGGAACACATTGACACATACGCAACACACAAACACACTTTACACAGTGACATTCCTTAGACGTGTTTTTACATGGATCAGTAGTAACTGTGAGCATTTTTGGAGAGTGAACAAATAAAGTTAAATATTAATAATAATATTTCCTTTGTTTATTTATTTACTTGTTTTTTTTTTTTTTTTTTTACAAAATTTCCTTACATATGTGATACATGGGAACACGAACAGAGAATATATATGTATATAGTCTATAATCATCGATCGTACGTCATGATTATTTTGTTAATTTCTGACATTTTTATCTTTTTGCTGGTCTTTCGAGAAAAAGTATTTTTATGGAAAATTTAAATCATTATATCACTCTCCTCGTCACGTGTACTTATGATTTTTATTTTATTCTTTCCTTTTATTGTTTTTTTTTTTAATTTTAATTTTATTTTTATTATTTTACTCACCTCTGTGAATTTTCTTGGTATTATTTTATTTATTTTTATTCGTCTCTTACCGATCTTCAATTCTATTGATTTATTATTTTATTATTTTATTTATTCGCTATAACTGTTCTTATTCGCAATCTCATTCATCGATATTTTCACCCCCGCCCACCCACCACGACCCCCATGATCATTGTTCGATTCTCATCAGCAACACCGTTTTTTTCACGTTCTCTATTTCCAAGCATCTCTTCTAAATTGTTTCATTAATATTTTATTAATATCAGTTCCAGACACCTTTTTTAATATTACATAAGCTTTCGCTTATTTTATCGTAATATCTCCATAGGAGCTCACTTCTCGCGGGCCAAACGCTTCAGCCATTTTATATAATTTTTAATTCGGCCGAGCCTGACAGAGTTTCCTTCTTCAAAGTAATAATTTATAAATTTTATTTTTATAGAATTTTTATAAAAGTAGTGTAAACATATTCCTATACAATTTTTATAAAACTTCTATAGAACTGTAATTGTTACGAGACTACCGTACAACTTACATTTTTATAAAACTTCTGTTTAAAAAGATAAAACAAACTTGCATACAAATAAGATTTTATGAGAAACATTTAGCACGAGCTTCGAATAAAATCGGTGGCTGAACCGATTGCCTATTTGCATGTCCCAGATCTTGTCCGATCGTACCCCGTTCTCGATCGATTATTATTACCGATTATTATTATATTATTGTCCCGTTTCGTCTTCGACTCGATAATGATTAGACGCTCGTAATGTGATAAGGAGATCGGACTGATTAAAATGACGTGTTGCGTGTTGTGCATGTAGGCGTTTACGGGGATGTACAGCGTGTGAAGATTCTCTACAACAAGAAGGACTCGGCACTGATTCAAATGGCCGAACCACATCAGGCGCATTTAGGTAATTTTTCTTTAATAATTTACGTAGTATCGAAAATTATTAAACTGTTTAAAACAAAGAATTACGATATTTGTAAATTAAAAATGAAACGAACACGTAATTTGGTAATGAAAATATCTTTTTTACGTCAATATTTATAAATGGAGAATACTTTAGCGATTGGTATAATTTCTTAAGAACGAAAATTTACAAAATTTGAGATTATACTAAAATAAAAGCGGTGAGAAATGTATCGATAATTTGTTTAAAATCACAGCATTGACACATATGGACAAATTGCGAGTATTTGGCAAGCAGATCAAGGTAATGCTGAGCAAACATCAGACGGTGCAGTTACCAAAGGAGGGCCAACCAGACGCTGGATTGACGAAAGATTATACCAATAGTCCTCTTCATCGGTTCAAGAAACCGGGTTCTAAGAACTATCAGAATATCTATCCACCGAGCTCCACTCTGCATTTATCGAATATTCCGTAAGTAAATTGTTTCCAAATTTATCCTTGTTTCTCTCTAATTAAAAGATAATGTATGATACAAAATATAACACTGCGTAATACATTTTTTTAAATTAAATTTTTTAATATTTCTACATTGGATAATTCGATCTTCCGATATTTGATAGTTGAAATATAATGTGCCTAGAATTAATAATCAAATATTAGAATTTTACGTATAATTAATAAATATAATTGTAATATTATATAAGACAGTGAAATATTTTTGGCGTGTGTTTAGTACAACTGTGACTGAAGACGAGATCAGGGATGCGTTCACCAAAAATGGCTTCACCGTGAAGGCGTTCAAGTTCTTCCCAAAAGACAGAAAAATGGCGCTCATACAGATGCCCAGCATGGACGACGCCGTAGCTGCTTTGATCGTAAGTTTTAATTGCCTTTTTTTAAATTCGCTACAAGCTTATATTGCTGTCGAGGATTTAATATTTGAAATTTTTAATCTCGTTCGATTCTAACATTTCTATTGGACTCTAAAATGTAAAATCGAGAACTCGAAAGTTGATTCATTTAATAGTTCGCTCGAATATACTTGCAGTTCTCGTTTTGTTTCGTGTTGACGATGTTGCTTGTGAATGTATAGCCCATTTGTTATTATTTATTTGATGAAAATTCATCAGTGGCGTAATTAGTTTAGTCACTGGTGCCTGATGTTCGCCTCTGATGCAATTGCGCGAAATTATACATAACAAATCTATGTTAAGTTTGTGTGAAATTACTATGTTTTAAAACTCGTTATAAAATAATAATTGTTCGTCATTTTCCACGTGTTTCATTCGTGTCTCTTCATCGAAGTCAACCAGTTGTTTATTGTTAAATATGACGTCACTAGTACCTTCAGCTGATAATATTATTACGTTGAATATTAAGAATATTATCACCTGAAGCTGTTCGATATTACCTTTACGAGTCTCTTCAAATGGTCTACTTAACGCGTTAAATGGTAAATGAACCATTTTCGTTTTAACTCTTCGTTCAAATCGTGTGGACCGTGAGCAGTATTATAATTGCATAATACATGACAATTATACATCGACTGATTATATTCTGAAGCATTTGATGATCGATTTTTCTTTTACACAAACTACACGGTCTAAATGAAAAGTCCACCGTGGACCACCGATGGACCACGCGGTATTAAACGTGTTAACCTGTTTTATTTAAAAATCATGCTAATCCAAACTGTTCCGTTTGCTTCTTTTTTTTTCAGAAAATGCACAACTACCAGCTGAGCGAATCCAACCACCTGAGAGTGTCATTTTCCAAGAGCAACATCTAACAAGAGTCACAAATATGCAACCGGCAGTGGTACCAGCCCTACGCCCTAGTCCCCTTTTGGATACCCGGCTCAGTGTACGACTGATGATGATAACAAGCGATGATAATGATGATCCTCGCTGAGTGTGCGGTCAGTCGCTGGTCCCATTACCGCGACGCCATTGGCTGGCCAACCTCTGGATCTTACCTGGGAAACGAAGGAATGAAGCTTCCTCTGCGAAGCGGACATACAAAACGCGCACGACCTAACCATCGTGTGCAGTGCATTTCTATTTTTCTTGACAGACCGTCTTTAAGACCATTTTCGAACAGCGTACAGACAGATACGATTTGTTATCTCCATACATGCATACACATACACAGACACAGACACACACACACACACACACACACACACGGATTAAAAAAAAAATATAGAACAAAAAACTAAGTACACGAAGATAAAAAAGGATTAGGGCTGCGAAACAGCGAAAGGGAGGGTTGTGTTTGAAAGAGAAAATATTAAGAAAGTAATCATACACCTCTGGCTTTCACGAGGCCAGAGAGAAGGAGAAAGCCAGGATCGATCTTATATTGAGAGAAAAAGAGAGAGGAGAGACACAGGAAGCGTGTGTTTCGCGTGATAGGTGTATGTTATTCACGAAGGGAGGAGGGAGAGACTAGGTTTTTAACGAAAAAGAAAAAAAGGAAACGGAGGGGCTCGGTGAGAAGTAAGAGAAAGGGCCGATTGGGGTTCTTGTACAGAGTTAAGAACAATTTTTCGAGCATTAAGGTATATTCTATATACACATAAATCTATATATATATGATATATTTTACAAGGGTGACGCGCTCTGGCGGCGAGCCTCGCGCGTTATATGACCCGCGAATAACCACACGCATGCACGCAGGATCCGCGTGTGTGTGTGCTGACAGAAGAGAAAAAATTACGTTCAATATATATAGATATATATATATAAATATTATATCACATCTACCTTTTAACCGTCGCGAGAATCTGTCTCGAACGCGCTGAAACAAAATAACTAAAAAGCTTCGTCGATGAAGGATCCGATCGAATGAAAATTGAAAAACTAAAAAAAAAAAAAGAAAAAAAATAAAGGAAATGGAGTACGATCGAAGCGAGAACGAGGGAGATCGACTTTGAAAGTAGCGCGCGTACCAAGCCAGATTAGTCGTTTAAGGCTAATTGTCACGGGACCCTTTGCAGCTTTCGCGAGGTGCTACACTCGCGCCCTCTGCCCCGGGGCCGATCCAAACACGCGAGCCGATTATTGTCGGATCGATTTAGGGACAGGGGACGATTATTTCTCGATGTCTCCTCCGCCACGTGTCGCCGTCCTCGTGGTCCAGACACGACACACCATCCCCCTTTTGTTTTGTTCTGACTTTTCTAAAAAAATAGAAAGAAAATCCCTTTCAGTATTCAAAGTATCCAGAGAGAGCTGGATTCGGGCGTGTACACGTAGATGTACGATACGGCTGGCTCGCGACGCGACTGCCCACACGTGGCGGAGCGGCGCACTGTCGTTGCAGGTGGTATTTTTATAATTTGTATGTTCAACACACGATATATATTATATATAATAAGTATTAATCACACGCATAAACACATAAAGACACACAAACATACGCATACATACACGTACACTAACAATACACATATAGGTAACACAGAAAAACGCAGAGACATTCAGATGCAGGTTTTCTTAGCTGATAGGTGCTTAGGATTGCGTAGATTCTTAATCGTATAAGTAAGGCTGAGGAGGAGACAAAACGCGCCGTCGTTAAGTATCATTGACGAGGGTGAATAAAGGACCGTTGAACATATCGCTAATTAGAGAGGCACGCGCATGTGTTTCGCGAGCTGGTATATTTTCGCTGGTTCGGGATTGCTCCGGCAGAGAGCGGTTCCATCGCGCGACGAATCGCGATTCTTTGACTCCGTTTAAGGGATAAAAATATATAAAGAAAAAGAACAAAAAAAAAAAAAGAAAACAGATCACAGAGTGATAAGTAGAGCGAGCTCGTCGCGTGGTTCAGGCTCGTGTTTAGGTCCGGTCGACGATTAGTTCCTGATCACCGAGCATTCCTTTTTTTTTCTTGAAGAAACGCGCCCGCAGGCGACGTAGAACGAACCGATCTGACCAGAGAGCACTCAGAGAGAGGGGCATCTTTTTTCGTAGGGCTGGTCTGTTGTGTTGTTAAGATGCGCTAGTGTCGTGTAAGATAATAAGATTATAAGAGAAACACTTCTACACACACACACACACACACACACACGAACATACACATGAACAGACAGAAACATAGAAACGCTATAATGGTACACACCTAAGTAGCCTATAGTCCGCAGAGCGTAACAAATTAATATCGTAGAGGTATCACGAGGAGGGAGGCTCGAAAGGGGAGAGAGAACGATGAGTCCTGACGATGAAATTTGCCACGACTTATATACACAAGTTATACACAGATATACACAACACAAAAGAGAAGATCAGAGAGTGGCGCGCGATATTAGCGAGATCGAATCCTCGTGTCAAGAAGCGAAGATTATCAGTAGTGTCGTAGAGTCGTGATAAAAAGTTGGGCCAGGACGAGGAAAATGGTTGCGACGCCACTGGCTGTTTGAAAACGGACAGCGCCATCTTGGCTTTGATCCAGGGGCGTCGCAACTCGTTCCCGGGCCCCGTCGATTTTTGTCTAACCGACGTTCTGTTGGAGTCAATTAAATCTTATTAATATACATATATCAACCGTAGAAAGGTAGCGAGAGAGAGAGAGAGAGATTGTGTGTGTATGTGCTTGCGTGTGCGTGTGTGTGTGTGTGTGTGTAAGAAAAGAGATGAACGTGACGTTACTGGCTGACGAGAGCGAGTGAGAGAGCCTGTTCCGCGAGTGTGACTGATCCAAAAAGCGGCTGGAGTGAGTGTGGCGGACGAAGCATAATGAAAAAACGAGAAAACTACAAAAAAATATATATTACAAAGCGAGTGCCGGCCCGGGCAGTGTTGTTTGTGCCAAAGTAGGCTAGCTGTTGACTCTAGGGGATGGGTCTCTCGACGAGCCAGCTGATGTTCCTCACGATCGAACGTCGATCCTACGCCTTTGAAGAGAATCTCTAGCGAATTGATAGTGAACTTTCTTGAAAGATGTGACGATTGTGATTGGAAGGCGTTGGATGAGGTTCGTGGAGAGGGAAGAATTCGACCAATCATGTTAGAGACGTAGCGAGTAGCCGGCATGAGCGAAGGGGCCAGTCTTTGCATCTATTATGATCTGTCTTTCGAATCTCTGATGTATTTACATTGTTTAATCCGATGACTGCATTTATAGATCCTATCCTGGACGCGTCTGAACTCGTTTCGTGTCGATGACACACTGGCTGTACACGAATACATGCTAGAGTTTAGATTTCTGTGAGAGTTTGGTTGGCGTATCTTCTTCTTTTCTTTTTTCTGGTTCTTGGCTTCCTCGGAACGGGCTTGGTTCTGGTATTTGACTCGATGCTGACGTTCAGGAGGATGTTTGTTAATTGTTTTAAGCGGCTTCCTGTATTTAGGTCGATTTCACGGATCTTCTGGTTCCACCAAACCAATTTTTGAAATGCTTGGTAAGATATGGAAACTATCGATGATATAGTTTGGACAGTATCTGAAATTTTTATTTGGGTTGGTTTAAGTAATTTTAAATATATTAACATATTTTTGAAACACATGGTAGGGTACGGAAACTATTGTGGAGGGGACTAAAATTAAGGAATTCTATATTTTCTTTCTTTAGAATTAAATAAATCGTACATAATAATAATTGGATTAATTAATTATCTATTTAATACATTAAATATAGTCTTCTTATGTTTTAGTGTAGATTATTGGTTCGGAATTTTTACTATAAACTACTGGGAACTACAAAAAAATGTTTTCTTTGTGGTATGAAGTAGTATTAAACTTTTAATAACGAAACTTCAATTTTTTTTAACATAAGAGAAAATTGAACCACATTCAGTATAGCATACGAAAAGAATTTTGTAAATATTTTTAATTTATTGACAGAATATTTTGGAAAAGTAAATCATTCCAATTACTACTATTCATTCACAAATGTAAATTCGATATTTCGAATGAAATATTTTATTATTTAAAGTTACAGAGAAATAATCCACATTAATTCTCTACAATACACCGATCTTTTATTTCAATAAAATCAAATTTTCGGTTAACAAAATTTTTCATCTATGTTCTTCCTTGACAATCTGCAATATCTGAGCGTCAGCTTCGCTCTTGAGTTGCCTCGCAGTTTTAGCATGTGTTCATCGTTTCATTCAAGTATTAAAAATCTATAAACAAAGAAAAACAGGCTCTTTCAATCGATTCGCGGCTGGTCCAGTCGCAAGCGCACAAAACTGTCGGTCCTCCGGATGTTCCCGCGCGAAATGATCGATCGAGGGCCTGGCGCACAATAGTATTCCCGGCACAATGTCTGCAAGCGTACCTGAAAAGCCTGTGTAAACGAATCGCTACAGCGACGGAGCAATTTTCCAAAAAAAAAGCAAATAAAAACACGCTCCGTCGCAGGCGTTGCATTCTCCGTTCATTTTACTAGCGTTCTCGAGGAATTTCTGAACACATTCCCGTTCAAACACGCTCACACACGTACACATTTACAGAAACCTATGCATTCATACATGTTGGTCCACGCAGAACGAGTTCGAATCACTTTTTCTCGGACGTTTGCTGTTTTCTTCCTTCGTTTAAAGGATTTCGATCCCGTTTGACAATGTTTGAAGCACGTCCTGACGACGTTCGAGCTCCTTCGGCGTGTAACCCAAACATGTTGCTCCTCCATCACCGTTAAAACTCGTTCACTGATTCTTTCGGACGTTGAAGGCACGCAATGACAATGATTTCCTCGTTTTTTTTTTTTTTTTTTTTCCTGGTTTCTCCGGAATCAGAGGGGAAGAAAGCTCGATTTCGGTTTTAGAGGACAGTATTAAAAGTTTTAAGAGATTGTTATGAATTCTGTGGATGTCTACAGGGTGTTCGTATCGTATAGCACAACGTCGTGTATCTCTTTTCCTCAATTTCGTCTTTCGTCTTTTTAATAGCCTGCAAAATTGACTGAAAATTTTATTTTAAAATATATTTCATTTTTTTTTCAAAAGTTTTTAGAATTATAATAGTGTAAGCAATGGTAGTAAGAACGTATTTGTTCAATTTTGAATACTTCTGTGTTTGACATAGTTTGCGGGGGTTTGAAAGGGTTAATTGATTTCCTTGAGGAACAGACACACCCTGTAGAGGGTTCAGACATGGAGTATTATCCCTAGCTGGGTTGAGGGGGGCCGAGGTGAGGGTTGGGATAGCCAGCACTCGCTACATGGTGTCGCAAATATTCAGGCTCCGAAATTTCTTCAGACCAAGTTCAAACAAAATATTGTGGAGAATCGATAAGAAAGAAATTGACAAAGCTCGTTTGCGAAATTTCTACGTGAGTCGTTCAAATATATTATGTATACAGATTATTCGACGCGCGTTCGCCCGCGACTTCCTCATATAGACGACGTATTTTTATATGAATAGAAAATGAGAAACAGAGAGATAGAAACGAAAGAGACCAAATAAGACGAAGATCTCGATGAAGATCTCGATCGGGACGAAAGTTTAGATACGGTTGCGTAATGGTTGAAGAGATCCCGGCTAGCTGTACACCCTGCGCTCTCCTTCTACTGTTTTTAACCGTGGAATTTGATAAATTTCTTTCTCCGTGGAAAGATGCAAGTGTTTTTGTTCGTACTGCTACAAATTACAAATTTAATCATTCAGTGAGATTTGTTAAGTTAGCATACTGTTGTTAATATAATGTTTTATTACTGTGCTATTAATACATAACATTATGATATTAGTATACAGACAAATCGAATATTTTTATCCGATCATTATAGAATCGCACAGTTTGTATGAAATATTAATAAGTTGCAGTCGAATTGTAAATTTACAGAACATGTTTGAAGATTTGATAAAGTATCTACGTTACTCGTTTTACATAATAGTACAGCAGAAATAATACGAAATAAATAAAATCCAAGTATAACTAATAATGTAAATCTAAAATCTAACTGCTCGTTCAATTAATTTATTCCTATAATAAAATTTAAATGTTTCGTAGCCAACGTTTCGTGATTATTGAAAATGTTAGGCGTCATCCACGAGTCTAAACATAAACATTTTCAAACTTTAGAAAAAACGATGGTCAAACACCCAACGCCAAAGCCCCAATAGGTTAACAGCAATCAGGATGTAAAATGCCAAGTTAGTCATTAAGAAGGAGATCCAGGGTGCTCAAAATTTGAAGCGAAACTTCCAACGTTAAACACACAAACAAAAAACCCATTGAAAGGAAAAACCTGTTCGGACCAAGGAAATTCGGGGTCTGGTTCGAGCCACGCAGTAGACGAAGCTTAGCCTACAGAGGTTATTAGGAGTATAAATAATTAAAGAAGAGGCACGTATGTATACCCACACCGATCGCGAACACCCTCACACGAAACACGGACAAACCATCGCACGCATACACGCCCCGTGCATGCACGTTCAAACATCGTCAAACACGGTTTACAGCCTGAAATACGGATCAAAAACATTGAAACGGTACTCAAGTATTCTGAAACACGTTCAAACGGTACTCAAACCACACGTTCAAATACACATGGAAACCTATACAATACATATATATATATATTTGATATATCGCAATGTAACAAGTGTGTCCAAAAGTGCGCAGCAGCTGCATCCCAATAATCTATATTTTATTAATAACTGATAAGGAACTAGGATTATCGACGTTAACGGTTTAATGGATAAATTGAGCAGAGAAGAGTTAATCTATTACGAATCTGTCGTAACACACGCGGTACATATACATATATATAATATATATATATTAGAGACACGATGAGATCTGAGCACGACAAACCGAAAGAAAGAAGGAACGAAAGTAAATATGAAAAAGGGACAGAGCGAATGTAATCGAACGAATGAACGAATCCAGGGAATATCCGAAAGACGCGTATGAAGGAATTTACGTGTGTATCCTCGTTGAAAGTTCAGGATAGTTTGCTTGCCTAACGAGGGCCTTAGGCGTCGTTCACGATAGAACTAAAAGGGAACCAGGGCCAGCTGTTCGCTCGGATCTCCAACGAACAGACACAGATAGCGAAGGGACGCTTCTCACGATGTTCGAGCAAGCTTTTCTCCATATGCGATGGCTGTTACACGAATTCAATCAAAGAGGAACGCTATCAGCTAAAAAGAGACACACGTGGTCGACGATCGATTCAAAAGTATCTGAATTTTCTCGTACTCCTTAATTCTTTGTAAATTTTCAAATTCTTATAAAGTCGCTGACATATCAATGTTAAATCTATAATAAAAAATTCGCGCTTTTTCGTAGAAAAATAATGTTGTACTTTGGGATCGCTCCAAAGTTGTTGTCGTTTCTCTTTTTTGTTATTCATGGCATAGCGGCGCCTCGATGAGAAATCGATCAGGATGATAGACGTTCTGGTGTGCCTGTTGAGTGATTCTGCGATCTTTTTGTCCGCTTTTCTCTTCTACGGCCGCTGTAATAGACATTAGGAGGCTCCGAGACGAGACGACGCGAAATGTCGCTTCTCTCATACGGGCCTCGATTAAGCCGGACTTCTATCGGTCGTTAGCTGGTCGTTATAGTCGTTGTGACGTCGATATGATTGCCAAAAAAGCGATATATATATAAAAAAACAGAAAACGAAAAAAAAAAAGAAAATTGCGAAAGGAGAGCTGGGAAGAGAAAGCTGGAAAACTAAGCCTAATTAATTAACACGAAAGAGTTTCTCGACGACCCCATCGAATCGAATTTCGAACAGCAACAAACAGAAACAAAAGAGATGAAAGAATATATATATAGGGAAAAATAATATTGACGATCTTCTTTACCGACTAGGAGGGGAGCGTTCAGTCGCGAGACAGAACATTAGGATTATCTAAGGGTAGTTGTTAAGTGGACGAAAACACAGAAATAATAAAAAAAAAATGATTTAAAAAGAAACAAAAACTCGTGAGACACGTATAATGATGAAAAAAACACAAGCAAACGCATACATGCATAAACATACACATACGTACACAGTGTACACACGATGTAGCGTGTTAGACTCGTGTAGTAGCCCCCCACCCCTTCCCCCTTTCTAATTAAGCCTCCAGATCTTAACGAGTACTATAATGTATAGTTGAACTCGACAATCACTCGACTCTCTGTATCGATAATTCTCGAGGGGAGGAAACAAATATTTAAAACAAAAAAAAAAAAAAAAGAAAATGGAAAAAAAATGAAGGAAAGAAGAAAAAGAATGGAAAGGAAATACATGGACGATTATAAGGGAATTTCTGAAACGGTAAAAGCTGCTACTGTTTTTCAGCAACTGTTGTTTCTAGTATCCGCTGGATTTCTTCCAGTATTCTCTTCTACTTCTTTTTCCTCAAGCACTCTTCTAGCCTTTCTATTACGACCGTGGGAGTTCTCTTTCGTCGCGCCACTTTTTTGCGTTTTCTTTTGGTTGGTTGCATGTTCAGTTTCTTCCTTTGTATTGGTGTTGTTAGAAATTCTTCTGATCTTTTTGAAATCGTTAACTGAGAATCGAAATGGAAAATGCGAATATGTTATAGATAGAAACGATGGAGGATCGATAATTTTATTAGAACTTAGGTTGGTAAGGAAAGATTTCTTTCAGATGAGCTGGAAAAATGAAACAGGAAATGTCTCATTTCGGGTCAACGGAAAAATTATTCGAAACCGGATTCTAGGACAGAAGAGCTCCTAACTTCTTCTCCGATATTAAAATCAACCAGAAAAGGAAGTTAAGATTGCGCAAAAATTTGTTTTCGAAAGACTGCTAGAAAGCTAACAAAAGTACACGAGAGAGACGATCAAGGGAATCGGAATCGTGGGCCAGGAATTGCGTTGCAAGTCACAATCAGCTCGCAAGACAAATCAATTTTTGCTTTTTTGTACACGGGAATATACACATAGTAAGATGTCGCGGTGGATTATTCGTGATTTGTCCGAGCGGGTGTTTTAAAGGTTAAGCTGTTTCGTAGTAAGTTTTCTCATTAGGGAGAATTGGATCAGGAGATTTAGCGATCGATACCCAGTCCAGGGACGAAGGCAGAGGCAGCCAAGAAAACTCGTTTTCTCGTCGATCGATCGTCGTCGAATCCTATCCGTGAAACTGTAATCAAGAGAAACTAGTAAGATGGGTCTTTTAGTTGTGTTTTTATTCATGAAACGAACTTCTAAATGTGTCATGTGTGACTTGCATGATAGAGGTAGATTTTTTATGGATCGTGATATCTATTTTTTTAGACATCTGTTTCGGAAGTAGCACAGCGGATTGTAGAAAGTTTGTTTGATCGAGATTCGAAGGATTGACAATTTTGCGAGTGGAATTGGAAATGTGGATCCTTTTACGCTACTTTGTCAAGCAAATACAAATTTTAAATAATTATTCCAAGTAAGAAAATTAAATTAGGTTACGAGTTTTTCTGATTACACTTAGTGTTCTGGACAAATATTGTGTTCTGATATTTAAGATGTTGATTTTGTTGTTGATTTTAATGATGTTGTATAGGCACTTTAAATATTGATAACTGGTATTGATATTCGATATCTAGTACTGTCTGGTATTTTCTCTATATGGACATTTCGACAAAAATGTTTAAGTATCTTGAAATTCCACAATGCTCTTTCCGCCTCAAATTGCAAATTCCGAAGCTCACAAACCCTGGGAAGAAGATTCCGAGGAAGAAGGTTAAACAATTGACGACAATCATTTTCTATTCGAGACTTAGACTGTCGAGACTTAGAAACTTCCAAAAATTCAACACAATAAAAATTAAGATATCTAGAAATTCTAAGAAAATACCAAAAATGAAAATCTCAAAAAAAAATCGAATTAACAAAAGTAGAATTAAATAAATCACGTAAAATGGTTGAATTTTTAACAAATGTTTCTCGACGACGATCGACGATCTGCGCGAAGCATTTATCAGAATTGCGTTCGCACGTTCGCGTTCACGTTCACGTTTCTTCGTATTTGAACACACGATACACGTACATAGGCACACACGCACACACATACACAAACACACGTACACACAGAGGCCAATCAGAGACGCACACAACCATACGAATCGAGTTGACTCCGAAAAGAAAACCGATAGTAAGTATGGGACACGTTTACGATCGCTCTTCCACGTGTCTTCTTTCGCCACGACACGATTTATTATTATACACTATTTACTATTTACGGATTTTTATACCTCGATTACCGAACGGAGCCATCCCCGCACACACACAAGCACATTTACGCCCCGTACAAAAGTATTCTCGAAAAATATTCGCGATTCACGCAACCCGAAAGTTGCGGACGAATTTTTCTTTTGAATGAAACTACGTATTTCTCCCTCGAGACTCGTCGAATATTTTCTACATAAATGAATAAAACGAAAAATAAATTGAAAAATAAAGTGGAAAAATTGTACGCGGAAATATTCAAGAGTAGAAAATGGAAGTTCGTCACAGAGGGGGACGAACGAAAATACGACTATCGTTCTTCGACGGAAAAGTTTTTTTAAAAAATAGGAAATGGTCACTCGAGTGAAAATTAATAAGGTCGCTTCCGGGTCACGTGTTTCGCGATTCCCTACAACTTGTCCGAAGAAGCATGTTGTAGATTCGTTGATTTCCGGTATTACTGATGCGTTGCGTTCACGTCGCCTCTGAACATATACATTATAGATATATATATATATCAATTTTATTATATATATATATATCAATTTTATTTTATATATATATACATACATATACATATACATATACATATATATATATGTGTGTATATATATATATACATATTAATTTTCTTTCTTTCTTATTCATCCGATGTTCAACCTTCTTTTGTTTCTTTTTTAAGATTAATTAACCTATTTAGCCTATTTTTTTAATCGTCTAAACGAATACGAACAGAGACAACACACGCATACGACAGTTTCGTCGTCGCTATTAATTAATTAACTATCTCTCTTTAATCGCTAGGCGTTCGTTTTTTATTAAGATTGCTATTATTATTACCTATTCACTATTATTATAATTAATCCTAGCGCTAATTGCCCATTTAATTACTCCTTAACATTGTCATTGATATTCTCTAGTTCGTACCCTCTACTACTATTTACTATATCACTACTATACTACTATTAGCTACCATACTATTTTTTGTTTTCTCTTTTTTTTTACTTGATTATTTTTAATTCTATAACTCTTAGGCTGTATCGACTATTGCGACGCACGAGCTTAGTTTTTTAAACGAGCGAACGAAAAATGCTAGAATTTATGTAAAACTTAGTTGCAAGCGAATTAGAAAAGAGAAAGGAAATAAAGAGTTCATTAAGGAACACACGTGATACACGTATACATATACACGTACGAACACTTACGAAATCTGTATACACACGGACACGCAAGAAACGATTTTTTTTTCTTGTAAGATCGAGCGTTTTTTCGATTGGTTCAGTTTTTCGTAAACAAAACAGAAAGAAATGATATAAAAGCGAAGTTAAGAAGGAAGGGAAAAGGTCTTCGATTTTTTAGTTGTCAGGCTCGCCAATCACACACTTCATCTTTCCTGTTTTTCTTAACTCTTTTCGGCGCTACGATTCCCCCCTCCCCCTCATACCATCTTCTTATTATTTTCTCTGTGTGATCTCTTACCCCCTCTCACCCTTTCGAATTATTTCTCTTCTTCAACTTCTTCTTCTCTTCTTCTATTTCTTCTTCTTCTTCTTCTCGTCCTCCTCCTCCTCCTCCTCGTTCTCCTTCTTCTTCTACTTCTGATTTATTTGTTCGTTGTTTCTTACTGTCTGGCTTGTAACTTTTCTAGTAGTCACACTATACTCTCTTTTTCTGACTTTCTCATTTTTCTGTGTCCTCCTCTCTCTCTCACTATCTTAATACGTGTATCGTATACCTTTATACTGTACTTCTTACTCTTATCATTATTACTCTTACTATATCGTCTATACTATTACTATTACTATTACTATTACTATTACTATTACTATTACTATTACTATACTGTACTACTACTCTGGTACTACTATTACTGGTACTGGTACTGCTACTGCTATATCTATCATCCACAGCTATTACTATTACTAACACTATAACTACTACTACTACTGTCGCTATTGCTGTTACTACTATTAACTGTCGTCTGTGACTATTACTATTACTACACCTATCGTTACTAATACTGTATCTATCTATTACTACCACTGTATCTATCGTTCGCGACTATTACTGTCACTGCGTCTATCACCTATAACTATTACTAACACTACATCTATTATATCTATCGCTGTCGCTACTACTACCGCTGCAATTATCTATGACTATTACTATTACTATTACTAACAATATCATTGCTGTATCTATCTATCGTCTATAACTATTACTAACACTTTATAGTTTACTATACTATCACTATTGCTGCTACTACTATTACTCCTATATCTATAACTATCGCGTCGAATACTACTGCGTACTACCGTTGCATCTATCGTCTATGACTATTACTATTATTACTACTACTACTACTTTAACTATACTGCTACATCAATCTACTACTACTACTACTACTACTGCTACTACTACTACTACTACTACTATTACTACTACTACTACTACTACTACTACTACTATTATTACGACTGTATTTATCGTTTCGACTATTACTATTACTATCACTATTACTATAACTATCACTACAACTATTATTACTACTATACTATTTATCTTGCTATCCACTTATCTATCCATCTACTATTACTACTAGTAGCGCTCTATTATCATCGCCTATGGTTACCACCCCTAAATTTCCGTCGACGAAAATTTCAATACTTCGAGGACTAAAAAGAAATTTGCAAACCAATGGCCCCGAAGTATTTTGTTATTAATTTTTAACGATTGAAACTTAATTAAATTAAAATTAAGTTTCGGTCGATACTGATTAAAGAAGAAGCAAAACGAAACTTCCACCACTTCGAGAATGAGAATTTCACAAGATTTTTTGACGAATTATTGGCAACCTCGACATCAACACTGTCGATGTTCTTTAAAACGAATTTTCAGTAATTTCAGAATTAAAATTTCAGTCGATACCAATTAAGAAGCCGTTTCAAGGACGCAGGTCCCATAAAAATATCAAAAATTTGAAGACCATTGTCCTCGAAGTGCGCAAAAATAATTTCCACGCAAAATATAATGCAATTCTTTCACCCTTTGCAACCCCTAAATTCAGTTCCACTCCGCAGCGGCCTCAATCTGGTATTCCTCCGAAGAATACTTCTCTGTAAACCCCTGGGAACTTTTGTATCGAAATATAAAAAGCGATTAATCGAATGGAGGGGCACAAAGGGTGTGAATAGTCGACGAGAAGAAGGCAAAGGGGTGGTTCTTTCACGACCACTTCGGTGTTCCATTGTTTGTTCGTTTTGCTTTTCCTTGTTACTATACTCGCGATGATCGATTGTAATTTCAAGAAAAATCACAACTTTCATTTTTTCTCCTTTCTCGCTATCCCTATCGATATAATATAAATATTAAACAAAATTTTAATTTTTATATTATACGAATTGTAATTTCGTTCTTTTGATTCTCCACACCGTTCTCGTTTGTAACACGCGAGTTTCAGTTCTTTTTTCTCTAATCTTCATCCCCCATCCCACCATCCAATCACGGTTTTCTCGTCTTGGAAAAAGAAAAAGAAAAAAGATAAAGAAAAAGAAAACGAAATGAAACGAGCAATCGAGTGAGTCGAATTTAAGGGAAGGAAAGTTTATAATGAAAAGGGATAGAGGTTTAAACGCGATAAAGATAAAGCAAGCACAGATGAGGGAATATGATTGCTAGCGAGCGGGTAATTTACATATACAAAATATAGCCGATTTGTCAAGAGAAAAAAAAAGCAACAATGAATGGAAAAGATAAATAAACCTGTCCGTTTTTTGTGTTCTTTCTGTGTATCCAGCTACTA
The DNA here is from genome assembly GCF_905332965.1 of Bombus pascuorum. NCBI lineage: Eukaryota > Metazoa > Arthropoda > Insecta > Hymenoptera > Apidae > Bombus > Bombus pascuorum. The sequence continues at coordinate 7,087,582 of NC_083502.1, read as the reverse complement.
CCTACCCCTTCTCCTTTGTTTCTATTTAAAACTATATTTTAATCTTTAAGTCGAGGCGTAAGAAGCTTCTACGAAATGGTTCTCAGATTTTTCTTTTCAAAATTTAGAAATATAAAAGATATTTCAATAGAAAGGTCATATCACAAACGAGGGGTTGCCTTTCTTATAACGTTATTTCCAAAATTTTGTATCGATAATTGATAGAATTATTGGAGATTTAAAAATTGGCAATCGTTAAAAATTAATGAACGTTATCGACAATTTGAAGGAAATATCATTTACTGAAGTGTGATAATAAAAATTCTTGTCGATACAGAGACCATTTTTTGAGAAACTTCTTACGCGTTCGATCACTTTTCACTTCACTAATTATCCACGCTAATTCTATTTCACTTTTTTTTTTTTTTTTTAGATCGAACATCACAAATGATCGATAATCAATTATCGATCGTTCGTGACATTCCAATGGAATGAAAGGAAAAGATGGCACCGAGACGACGTGTCAGCATTTTTTCTTCGAATTTCAATATTTTATTTTGCCTGTTATTCGATGTTTCTTTCTAACAAAGTAGTCTTTCTTCTAAAACCTTGACACGCTGTTCTGTCTCTGTCTTTTCTGTCTGCCTTTAAAATCAATGTTGGTTAAATTGTTTAAAAAATTCTATCGTTCGATGATTCGAATATTTACGATAATCTAGAAAATTTGAATGGTCCATTCGAAGCTAAAACATAATTCAGTTACGTAGCGAAGTGAGATATTTGTTATAAATGGTATAAACAAGTTCTTCGAATTCTAAATTATGTAATTATGTAAATTATGTAAGGTTCAAAAAGTAGCCTAAAGGATTCTACAAATTAACTTTCTTAAATTCCAGTTTTACATCCATGTCACGGAAAATTTATTTTTCAAAAGATGAAAATTCAATTTAATGCGTCCATATTCTTTTTCAGAAAACGAAAAAGAAGAAACATTTCTATTCCGTTGAAAAGTTTCAATTTAACAATCGCAGACCCATCCATCACGAGACATATTAAATTCCACCGAAATTCAATTAAGCAAATCCAAAATGCAGCGCAAACAAACGAAAAAAGAGAAAAAAAAATAATAACAATTCTGCGAGTTCTGCCTTCAAACAGACGAAACTCATGGTTTTCCAAATCCAATCAAACGTTGCTCGATTCCGTGTTCAATAGAATTTCTCTAAAATTCATCTCATAAAATCCTTTTTCTGAGAATCGAGCAGCACGAGGGCTACATTCGTTTTTTTCGAAAATATCAGTCGTAATTTGCTGGTGTTGAATTTTTACGAGACTCTGATGCTTTTTTTCTGAAATGGAGAATCAGAGGAAAAAGGAAACACAGATATAGTATACAAGAAATTTTCCACTTAATAGCACTTTATAATTTCAAGCTTCGCGATACGGTATTCTATATGTAGCTCTATCTATATACTATATATTTTATATACATATGTGGTAGTATGTACGCTGTAATTACTCGATGTATATACATCTACCATTTCCTTTTTCTATCTTCTGAAAGTTTTCATCTCCAGCATGAACTCTGTCACGAAAAGAAAAAGGAAGAGATTTGAATGAAGAGAGAAGGGAAACCACGTCATGGACCACTTCATCGTTTTATAGAAATATTCCTTTAGTATATCAAAATCAAATATTATAAGAAAAATTCAAGCCGAATATCAAATTTCATATTAATTTTAATTAATTAAATTCGTATAATTAATTTCATATTAGTATAATTTTTATATTAATTTAATATATCATCGTGAATATATCCTTTTTCTTTAAATATTTTTATAACGTTAATCTTATTGATTTTTTAAATATTACTGAAATACCATGTTTATTAGTTTTAAAAATTTTCAAACGTTTAATCATCGATATCGAAAGATTAGAGAAGTTGGAGAAATTGTGAAATCGAAGTTGCTATTACGATTCTTCGCTTTTCTTTTCACTTGTCTGAACGGTGTGTTGTTCGCGCCTTTTCTGTTTCCACTAACTTTTCTTCCAGCTCGAAAACCGATCATCGACCATTTTCACTACTCTACTGCCTATCGTCGTCTTCCTCCTCTTCGTCAACTCACGAACGGCCTACTATCGCTACTACTGTTGTCATTTTTCACAATTATTACAGCAAAAGGGAAGCTCGACCTTCGAAAAAGGAGAAAAAGAAATTGTTCGCCTTACTTTCTAGGAAAGTTGCACAATATAATTGCGTAATTTCCAAATTGGAAGATTCAGTTTTTTGAAGGAAGGTTCCATTTTGCAGAAATTCCCCTATTTTTACTTTGCTGCTACTCTCACTCGAAGCTTCGATCTTCTCAGCACGTGAACATTCACCGGGCCATTTTTATTGCCCGTGTCATTGCTGATTCCTTACTGCACTTTCCATCGTTCCGATAAAAAACGAATTATCAAAATTCATATTCACATTCGAAAGATTCAATTGAAACGTCGGAATTGAAAATTTCATCAATAATAAATATTGTTTCGGTAATCAAATATTATATATATATATTGTAATATGTGTTGTTCGGTGCGTAAAAGAAAGCACTATCGAGCTTCATTGACCAGCGTGTGCGAAACGAGACAAATTAGACTCTGCTCCTAACGACAAAATCTCCGGAATCGGGTTTATCGGGTAAAATAGAGCTTCTTGCTAATATGTTTGTCAATCGGGGGTGTTTGGTGAATATTATTGTTTTAGAGTTTGTAATATTGAATGCGAAGTATGGTAGTGTTTAGCGCGAGGTAGAACGGAACGGTAATTAGTTGAAGAGTATTGAAAAATTACGTGAACGATGGAAGGTTTGCCCGAATCGACGATGACTATAATTTCTCAATAAGAAATCTTTTGCATGATGCTGTCCTCCGTACACCATTATGCCAAATCTGTCAAACACATGTACAAACACGGACAAACAGGTTCAAATTGTATTTTACGAAATCCAATTCAAATCCATTCCAAGAAAGGAACATTAAGTATAACAAATTATTTGTCCACTATTAAAAATTTAATATTCGTGTTGTATTGACGATACAAGAATTTCAACAATGTGTTTGATTGGGGAATAAAAACAGAACAAATCGAAAAATCAAATTAAACTATAATTTCTGACAAAATTGGAACTTTTCATTTTTCTGAAATAATTTCGTAAAATATGGAAAAATGTCAGGATTCGAACAAGGCCTAAGAACATCAATTATAAAGTGTCTTTCTTACAATTCCTCGACACGATTCAATCGCAACATTATCCTGCATTAAAGCAAACTTAAAAGTAGATCAATTTATCGATATCACGAATTTTGTTAGAAACAATTCGACAGGAAAAGAAAAACGGGAAGGAAATCGTTGTGATTTTCCGTATCAAAAAATGGGGTCCTGATCGATTCATTTCTCTGATGAGCTTCGATCCGATCGAGGGAATAGTGCATTGGCAAATTTCGATCGATCGGTTGCAAACGCGACGTGAGCTATCATAAATCTTATCTGTGATAAGAGGAGCGTGCTGTCGAAAGAAATTTCCGAAATTTCGAGAGCGTTTGCAAAAGTGAAACTCGATTATAATAGAAAAGGTAAAAATGAAAATTCTAGTAAAATCGAGAAATATCGTTAAGAAAATATTAGTATCGTTAACGTTAATCGATAACTATGATAATAATGATAGTACTAATTATAGATAATGTTTAATATTCGACGATAATTCCTTGTAAAAGCGTATTGATAGTGCTACGATAATTAATTGTAAAGTATTCGTAGATATAGCGTGCGATAATTAATTAATCTCACTCAATGTTGTTGTATTAGTATCTCGGAAAATTTATTTCTCTTGAATTTTCTTATTTCTAAAGATACAAGTATTTTTCTTCGAATAATGTGTCTTTTTTTTTTATCTTAGATTACGTGTTATTCGATGAATATGATTGACGACGACTAAAAGGTATTATAGTTTTAGCGATAATTAATAATAATTTATTATTTCTTTATTAACTTGAAAATTATGATGATTTAGAATTAATTAACTGATTATCGCACTGTAGAATTTGCATTACCCCAATCTTACTGAAATTAGAAAAGTATAAACTTGAAGGATTCTGGTCGAAATTTGACAATGCATTGTTGGAGTATCGACAGTATAATACGTGGTTGTACAATTACGAAAAACAATTTGTTAATCGTGAAATTGGAATAATGTCGACGTTTTTCTCTCCGGATATTCCTCTTCTCTGTGTATGGTATTCTATCGATTTTCTTTCAAGTAACGATGTATAAACTCCTTTTAATAGAAACATGAAATTACTAAAATCGCAAGATTTTTGTGATATCTTCACCAACTAAAATTTTTAATCTAATTTCATTTAATCTAGATTTTGCGAAACTAAATTTGGAAATTAGTATTTCTCTCTAGAAACGATAATAATATTTTTTTATCGTAATATTTCTGAAAATCCATTTGACAAGATAAGTTTGAACGAGTTTGTGCATCGTTGCACCGAAAATCCCAAATACGCTTAACTTTCTCCATCTATAACTAATTATATATACGGTGAAAAATTCTTTAAAAAAAGATGTCCCATTTTTCTCGTAGAAATTTTTCGAAGACTCGAGTATACAGAGAATGAAGCAAGAAAAAAGAAAAAGTACACTTTTAAGAAATCTCGATAAAGACTCGTATCTTTCCGAGAAAATGAAGCTGCAGCGTGAATGATGGACGAAGAAAGAAAGAATGCGTCGTTCTATTTCTATAATATCGAAAATTCGTCTCTTCGAGACGTGCGTCTGAACACTATAATATAATATAGGGACGACAAAAAGTCAATTGTTCGTAATTCTATCGTTTAACGTTGGACAACTCGTCGCTGATGGTAATTAGTCTCGATCTTAAGATTATTCGATACTCGTAAACAGTATTGTATAGATATACGATTAACGACGCTACGAGAGTCAATGCTGAACGTTCTCCAAGAAAAACGATGTATCCCTTCGAAAAAATACATAATCGTACTTCGACGAGGAAAACTGTTTGATACTTGGAATTATTATTAAGTATATGGTACGTTATAGTATAATAATGTAATGTACCGATGTAGTATAATTGCCGTATTATTATTATAGTGTAATTACTACATGATATTATAATATGGCGGAATTACTAAATCTCAGATGAACAATTATTTGCTAATGTTATCAATTTACAAAATTCTAGCGTACCGTACTAATATCGTTAGAAATTTTACAATATCGACAATCAGTTGACAAACATTGTAATATAAGTGCATTTAAACGCATTTTCTATTTTCTATTTTCTATTTTCTATTTCTTACTTCTGAGTGATATTGACTTTTATTTCGATCACTCGAAAATCATCCTATTAAATTTACATATGGGTAATTATTGGCTATGTAACGTGATTTAAATAATAATTCCGAGGGTCAAAGACAAAGGAAGAAGGAAGCTGTCGTAAACTATACAATTTTTATTCCATATACTCGTGCACACACGGACACACGCGCATACACATACACGATACACAGCAACATATATTATACGAGGATAAAAGAAAAAAAGAAAAAAGATTATTAAGAAACGTTGTATAATGTTTTATCGCCGCTAAGGTAAATCGACGTAGTTTCGCGAATTATTAGCCTGTAATTAAAGATCGAAGAGGGGAGCCGTATAAATATTCGTCGAGCCATTTTTCGTCCTCGCCTGATTAATTAAAATATTAAAGATTGGATTATTCAAATCTTAAAAAAAAAAAAACAATTTCAGTAACATTGGCTGTCAACAACAATATCTTCGTAATTTTCGAATCTTTTTTTCCATCCCTTGAAGCACTGTGTGATTCCACGAAATTTTTCTAAAATAACTAAAGATTCATAGCCCAAGCGAAATCGATCGAATCATTGCAACTTCCGATCATCAAAAATAAAAAATAGGAAAAAATGAGAAAAAAAAGAAAGCTGTTATACGAATCGGACGAAAAATAGCTCAGTGTGAATTCTTTCGTTGACGTTTCAAGATAATACCGCCCACGTTACTAAAACAGAAAAGAGAGAGGTCGAAGGTTGTAGGAGGCAGAAAGCGATAGGGTTAACTCACAGTGAAAAGTTCGAATTCTAATAAAAAAAGAAAGAAGAAGAGAAGATGGGGAGAAGTTGTCGAAGCATCAATATATCAAACTGTCGAGTACGTTGTGAAATTAGTTGAAAAATCTAGAGCTGTGCGGCAATAGAGGGGAGGACATTGAGTAAAATACTCCTCGATCCAGCAGTATTTCTTTCATTCTCCAAATTCGTTCACTTTCCACCCTCTGCAAAATTGAAAAATGGAAAAATTGTGTGGATATTTGAGTTCTATGGAACGTCAACGAGTATTCGGTACATAATAAGAGAGAGAGAGATATAATTGATAAAACAAAGTTATTCGATATTAAAAATTAAAGTTCTCTGTAATAATAAAAAATAGAAATTTTTCTAAGAATAACATTTGTTGTTACGGTTTCTTCTAAATTTCACGTAGAATTTCCTACGTAGAATGATTTTTGTAAAGGAGATTTTGGAATTCGTTTGTATCCATCTATAAACAAAAACGTACGTAATTATTCATAGAGGAAAATTCTTGTTGTCTTCGTTAAGAAAATTGGTCCTTTTAAATATTCCTTAAGAAGAATATTTCATAAAACTATCGATATAAATAAAGATATACAAGCTTCTTGATCAATAATTTAACAAAGCTACCAAAACCCCATCAACTGAATACTACATATCAAGATTGAAATTATTTTTCCTGGCTTTGTTAAATTATTTATATCTTCTAATCGGAATAAGGGGGAAATAAAATTCCTTTGCTTAGCAAAAGGAGAAGTTCACGTTCCATAGAATTGAAAATGAAAAAGAGAAACAGTAGGTAGCGAGAGAGAAAGGGATGGAAAGTGAAGGGTTGAGAGAGGTGGTGTTTAAAAACATTGCTAATCAGATTTAATCGCGCGTGAACAACGCGCAGTTTTAGGACGAATATGTTATATATATAAATATGAATATTATAAAAAATATATATATATTAATATTTAGATTTATATTATATGTATAGGGGGATGTGTTGACGTATATTGCGATTGTGGCAACGGCGGGGTATGAAAAAAAAAAAAAAGAAACGAGTGACACAGGGGACATTTGCGTCATTTTATTACTATTATTAATAATTCATTACCATTACCGATTATTAGTGATTAAGCAAATATTTCCGTTGAATATATGAATTATTACAATTTTTAAACGAGATTATAGTATATGAATTATAGCAATGGGAAATTTAGCCCTCGTTATTACCGACGTCGACGTCTGATCTTACGCCTCTAATTATTGTCGGGTTAATCATCATTATATTTAATGGTTAATAGCGATTAAGATTTTGCATAGAGTCGAAGTTATTAGAAGAGGAGGAGATCTATCGATCGCGTTCGAACGGTGTTTTTTTTCAGTATTAATCAAAGTTAGTATTCAGGGGATAATAAAAGACGTTGAAAATAAAAGACACAAAAGTAATCACCAGCTCGGATGCGAGTACAATGAATGAAATTAAGATTGAATGAAATAAAAATGAAATTAGAATTGGCTAATTGGACAGAGATGTTGCGGAGGATCAATTGATTGAAAATTCCAACTATCGTGCACAACAAATTGAAAAGGGTTGTTCCGTACTTCTCGAATAATTCCAGCATCTTTTCATTCCAACATTCTTTACGGTGGCCGTTAAAGGCTTTATTTCTTAATTAAATTCTCATCGTATTCCCGTTATTTCGTATCCCACTTCTCTTCGAGATAATTGCTAAACAATTTACAGCCAACAAGAAGCTGCAAAGTAGACTGTATACATTATACGATAATTAAGTGAACAAAAATATTTATAGTCGTCTAAGAAAGAATTATACTTTTTCCTTCTTTTCATAGATTAATCAGATAATTTTCATTTTTATTCACCATTTCCAACTGATATATGTACATACATAGGTTTTCTTTATCGTAAGTTTTTCGCGAGACGAAGACAAAGTATAATGATGATGTATCGTTAATTAACGAAGGCCTTTACTAAGTTAGATTAAGTTTCTTCATAATGACGAACGAAGGGATGATAATAATGATTTAAATTGTATTTCAACGATTCAGCTGTTTTTTATAAGCGTGATACATATTTTCTATGGGGAAACCGACGATGGCGGATGACGAAGAGGACGATGGAGAATGTTAGAGTTAATTTTCGATCGATATTAATTATTGACATGAATTATATATGCATCGTGTATTCCTACGTTTCATTGTCCTATGGCAGCCGGCATTATTTTGTAAAGAAGAATAAAAATAAATTGACAAATGTACAAGTACCGCTCGACTAATTCTTTTCCTGCATACCACGAATAAAAATATAAATATATCTCGTGAATGACTTAATGACTTAATGTCTGTTCGATACAAGGAGTAAATTCTGAAAATTTGTGGAATTTAAATAAAAAGACGCGAGCGATTGTTTCTCTATTTCAAATGCTTTATTAATACTTCAAACGTGAAAATATCAATCAAAATATAGAAAAAATAAAATCTCGTATTACGACACGTATAATTATGTGCTGTAAACAACATAATGAAGAGTGGGAATAGCAGAATATTTGATAAGAGTAGGTTGATAATTTGAACTCAGAGGTAGAATGTTAAGAGGTGCGATTACGTCTTTGGGTAGATCAGTTGGTTTATCTTGGTTTTCTGATTCCGCTTGATCCTTCGTTGATGCAGGCAATTCTTTCGTGTTAATCTGTTCGCTATTTTGAACAGACTGTTCGTTAGTCTTCGTGCTCGCAGAAGAACCTGTGACAAATGGAAAAATCTTCGATCACTTAATTTCCAAATTCTTTTCAAACGCGTAAATCTTTATTATGTAAATATACTAAGAAGCTGCTTTTAATTGGAATTTACTTCGATATGCGTCTTCTTTGACGACAAAAGGAAAATTGTGGATTGAGAAATATGTAGAAGTGTAATTAAAGGCCGATGACAGAGTGATCTTGAAAGATCATTGGCACCGGAAACAGAATGACCTTCGCGAGGAATGAAATATCTGCTCGGTATATTCCTACGCCTCAATCTGATTTCGAGACTCTTTGATCGGGAAAAAAAGTAATTGGTTCGCTCTTACTTTTCGTTTCTGGTGCCTATAAACGTGCGATCTTAACGAGAATCGCAATTTATCGATTGAGTTATAAAGAAATGGATTAAGTTATTTGCATAAGAACTTGTTTATGGGCTGCTATTAAAAATTTCATTATTACTGCTATGCTTAATTACAGAAAATTTAATTTTGCAAAAAGTAAGATATTTACCTTCGACGTTTATTGGTGTTCGTATGGAGTATGGATCAATCAAGAGATTTCCTTGGGAAATTTGGAAGACAGGTACCGCGGTCTGTTTGATTATTTTAGACGTAATTGGACTGGTCGCTGATTTCATTGAAATCTCAGCATTTTTATTCTGCGACGATTGCCCTTCAGACGCCATCTGATTCGTTAAAAATACGCGTGTGACATAAATTAGTTACTTTTAAAAACAATTTAAGTATATTGAAAGATGGTTGTTAGTATTAATAAAAGTAAATCGTACTGTGTTCGTTTGCGACTGCTCTTTCTCATTCGACTCGATAGTCTTCCTCTCTAGTTGTTGCAATCCTTGCAAAAATACATTCTTTTCCCCTATTTTATATCCTTGCTGCGCTATTTCAGATATTTGAGCAGCTCCATTTCGAGCCAAGATCACGCCTTGCGTGTTTTGTGCCTGAGAGAATCGTAATTAATAAAATTGAGCGAGAATTATCGAAAACGTATCGAATGTTAGCAATACCAACTAATTAATGACTAATAGTAATATTTGCTAGTTAATATCCTTAAATGTAAATAGTATCAAGCAGCTGATAGTATAAAATATTAGTAATATTACATTGCATCGAAAATTGATAATAATATCAGGTAATAACAACACACTGAATATTTTTAATAGTAACAAATATTTCTAATAATTTTCACAGTCAATAAGCACATTAATTAATAGTACCAAGTATCGGTAATACGCCAAAAAATTATTACGTACACAGAATTGTAATATAACATGTTCATGCTATTACCTACTGTTATATGTTCCTACGATATCCCTAATTCTTACCGGAAGTGGCGCCTGGGGTAGATTGGTAGCCGCCACCCGGAAACCATTTTTACTGTCAGCGGTATACTGGGTTGTTTGGATGAATCCTGCGTCATCGACGTAACTGTAAACACCTCGTGTTTCGCCATTCAACGTTCTGATTTCCGACCTTGCAGATCCTGGAGCACTATAGCCAAAACTGTACTGGCCGTAACTGTCCTGATACCCCAGGATAGGTGCAGTCGGCTTGGCCAAGCCAAAAGAAACGAGAGAACAAGAGAAAAGAAGAACCTGAACATAGAATATTCAACGATTTTCATAATTTCACAACAAGCAATTAATTCTTATTTCGTGTCATCGTATTACAACAATTGTACTAATTCCAAACCACGAACAAAATTCTTCGATCACATTTAAACTTCCCTATCAGGTCGAGCAATACGTTCATTCACATTTTCTTGAAAAAGCAAATTGAATTAATTTCAAATAAAATTCTATTCGATCAAAGAGTGCCTTATAAATTTTTCTATAGAAATTTACTTTTATATAGAAATTTATATAGAATTTATATTTATATAGAAATTTTCCATCCCGTTTCTTCATAAATTTATATATTTAATACAGAAACGATCGAATAAGCGCATATTTACGACCTTTAAACGATTATTATAACATCGTTTGAGCTAGTAGACACTGGTGAAAGAACGAACTTATTACTCGATCCGATTATTAAACCCGACTATTAAATGCAAGAATCCACTGCAAAAGATCCAGCGCACGCGAGTTACCCAACTGAAAAATCACCGAATAACGTGAAATCGATGTAATCGATAAACATATTACGTAACAAGACACTAATCCGAAAGCACGACCGAAATAACATCTCCGAGCAAGCCAAAGCTTGAGAAACACTGCTGCAACCCCGTGAAACCAGCCCACTTGGCCGTAAAGCGAGCAAAGCAACCACCGTTCCATTCACCCACGCAATCACACGTTCTTCCTTACGTATACGCTGTTCATGGCGATTCGATTCGAGTTCTTTTAAATTTCGCTCACGCATCCGCCACTTTATATAGAAAACACGCGAGCCTCGAGGGTGTTACCAGCTCAGGTCGCGGAAACGCGAGGATCGGAGGTGCATGAAACTGGTCACGCCTGTCCTCAAGGACTTTACCGCCTGGAATCCGGCTCTTGAACATTTTCACCAAGTATTTTTTCTTCGGTTAGAAACCTGAACACTCAGCTATGCCCTAATATGTACGATCTTCACGGTCGTCTCGCCGCAGAGATCTGCCAAGAATCTTCCATTCACGCCGTTTTACGAAATAATACGTGGATAAGGAATTTTTATGGCGTTACACGGGCTTAGGAAAGTAGATAACGCCTGTAGATGACTTTCGCGAATATGTTATGCGTGTTATGCGAGACATTTTCGATTTTTACTGGCACTGTCGCGGGTAGGTTCTTCACGCATTTATGGGAAATTTGAAGACGTAAAAATGAATAGAATACGGTACGGGAAAGATATAAAATATACGAGCTACGGTACCGTACTGTGCGCTATAACGTGTGTGGATTGTGTAGAGCGTAATTCGCAACTTGAAAATTCTATGACGTTCTCTCAATAATATTTTGTCTCTGAAATAACGTTCGCATATTTGTTTTTACGCGATGAACGTGTAATGTATTCTTTATTCAATATAAATTTTATTTATACTATTAATAGATTGTTAATAAATCGTTGGGCAGTGAAATAATATCTGTAATTCCAAATTGGCAAAAGTGGGATATCTGTAGCGATAAAGGAATTACGTCGATGAAAGGAATAGAATAGAAATGTTTTCATAAATTCCGTTTGCAACAACGAGACTAAATGGGAGAAACGGAATTTTTATATCAGAAATTTCATTTGATGTATACGCAAAAGGAAACATCCGGTTAACAGTCTCCGGCGTTAATGTACGAAGAAAAAAATTAATGAAATCATAAAGTGCATAATAGTGTTGTTGGCAAAGAATAGTAATTTTGTGCGTGGAAGTATCGCAAAATCCCAGTAATTGCATCTCATTAGTAAACCTGATACGTTCTTTAGCTGTGTAGGCTCTTGTTAACTGGTTCGCGAACAATTTATTTTATATGCATATCGAAATCGTGTTTTACGGTAATGAGTGCCATTTTCCATGCTATAATTGGACACCTGTTCCATAAACGTTGGATCACGTTTGTTTGAACAATCGGGATTTTGCCAATTCCACAAAATTTCAATGTTTTCTATTTCCTAAATAATTTATGTGTATATATATATACATATATCGCAATTTTTTATTTAATAAATTCGCTATACAATTACCATATTAAAACTATAATCACAGGTACCGATATAAATGTATAATTTCATCACCATTAGAAAAATTATACTTTCGGAAAAACCTGAAAGCCAAATCTTGTCGAAACAGAAATAGAACTTGAACATTTCCAACATACCGCCATAAAACTTTTTACAAAACTGTTTTATAAAAATTGTATTTGTTTGCCATAAGCACTATCGCCTTGTGGAAAGTCGTTGGTCGAAAGTCTAACTCCATTACACCTGTATATTCGTCTCTTCCTCCATAATCGTTCAGTCTAGCTATTTGCATACTATCCTCGACCCAAATTCGTTGCAATCGATCCTGACGTGACGAACGCATTCTACTTCAAAATCGCCGCGACATTAATATGTATCGATTCCCCTCGTCTATCGTGACAGAATGAAACTGGATGCTGGGATTTTTTATTTTTTTTTTTTTTTTTTTTTTTTTGTCGAACAGATGGCGAATTTAGTGCCAGTTGAAACGTAAGAGCCAAATTTTTATCGTTTATACCATTATCATCAATTACTGTGTTTAAATCTCTACGTATCGTGTAACGAATATCCGTATAGTTTCTATGTTTTCTGTACTCTCGCATCAAAATCGATGATTTTAAAGTCAGAACTCTGGAACGTAAATTAAAATTACAGAAAGAATTTGGAGTCGATTAAAACAAGAATTTGAACTTCTTCGAAATTCTCTTTATTAATCCAGTCTACAATCGTCTTTCATCCCCCTATGGCAGTTTTAACGATCTCTCCACCCTCGATAATCAATCAACATCAAAAGAGCACATTAAACGAGAAAGCAACAAATGACCAGAACGTCAATTTCCATAGCCCAAAACGCATACATGAAAAAAATGACATAACCGCACAATAAAACGTAAAGCCAACTAATTATAACGAATCTAGAATTAACGAAACAAGAAAAATATGTCCCAGAGAACACCGGTAATTGTAAATCGTTCGATCCATGCGCTATGTTTCCCTCTTTACCGTCAACTATGATACTTATCCGCTAATTATTCACGAGTGGTCCTCCATTATATTTTGATTTAACACGTTCACTGCTAAGTACGTGTGATACATTATACCCTAAACGCATAATTTCCATAGGAAAAGCTACGTGTGTCTGCTAAACTTTACGTTTACGCGATATGCTCTGTATGAATTATTATGAATAGATCGTGGATTTTTATGCATTTACGTCAAATTAGAAAGTGTAGAACTTCATAAAATTGGTGAATGCACATTACAACATATTATATATTTTTTCAAATAATATTTTTTGAAGTATAACGCTTCTTTAAGTTCGTTGCAAAAATATTCCATTTTTTAAATTAAGTTCTCAGAAATACGAATTTGCATAAAAATCCGCAGTCTAATTATGATGTTTATTTCATAAATTTGCGATTCCTCGTGATTGTTTTTACCAGATCTACGCGTGGACACGGTGAACGTGTTAAACGACGATCAGATTTTTAATAGACGAGCCGTCCATAGGCGAGGGCAGGGCCAGCAACAGCGAGAACATCGGCAGACTTGGCTGCCTCTGTGGCCAGGTTCAATTTCTCGTTAAGATGAGCGGTTGCATGGGCGACTTTCGCCACAGCCACTTCCGGCGTGTCCTGCACCCTTCCGTCCGGGCCAATGGGTGCACCAGGGACCACCACCGCGTTGCTGGCTACTAATGGTACGGTCACTGTTGCTGGGGCGGCAGCGACTATCGTCCCCGATGATCTCACCGCCTCGTTCGCCAGGTTAATCCTCTCGTTGATCTGAGCTGCTGCGTGGGCTGCTTTCGCTGCTGCTACCTCTAGAGTGTCTTGCACCCTTCCGTCGGGACCTACTGTTGCTGCTTGCACCACTGGGGCCACTATACTGCTGGCTACCAGAGGAACCAGTGGTCTGAAAGAAGGACTTTTCGTTTGAGATAGTTGTTTTAACATGGGATCTGAAGTTTACGTAATAACTCAAACTCCAAAGTAATTTCCAAAACACCGAAAACGAATCTTTAAACTCCCATCAAAAACCTTCCTTAGTAACATTTTTCTAACTTCCAATTCCTACAAAAATCATCTTTTAAATTCCCAAAAAGTCAAAAACTCTCTAATCTCCGATCCCGAAGAAAATCGCCCGTCAAAACTGGAAAAGAGTCATCCGTCAACCCTCGCCCCAAATTCACCTGTTAAGATCCGCAGCGACAGATCTGGCCGCCTCGTTTGCCAAATTGATTCTCTCGTTAACCTGAGCGGCAGCGTGCGCAGCTTTGGCGACAGCGACTTCCGGGGTGTCCACCACCCTGCCATCAGGTCCGAGTGGAGCGCCAGGTACCAAAACGTTTGGTGCAGCGATCAACAGCGAAGACTGTTTAACCTGAACCTGTTGCAGGCCTGCTCCTGACCTGGCAGCCTCGTCGGCAAGCTTCAATCTCTCGTTGAGGTGAGCAGCCGCGTGTTCCGCCTTCGCAACAGCAACTTCTGGCGTGTCTAGGACCCGGCCATCCGGTCCGACAGGAGCTGCAGGGGTTAAAGTGGCGATCAGGGGCGCGGACAGGAGTCCCGGCTTGGCCAGGGCCGCAGAAACCAGGCCTGCCAATAGCAAACCGGAGACTGGTCCCATGACGATCGTCGCTTTATGGTGTTTCAGAGGTTCAGAGGCTTCCGAACGCCGGCTAGTTTCAAGAAGGGATCGGCGACAAGTCGAGTTGGCTGGATCGATCGTTTCGACTGGACCGTTAGGAGATCGTTGGACGCGCTCGAGACTATGAGACGCGTCGTCCTAGATCGGCTTTTATAGCTGTTAGATCAGTATAGTTGTATAGTTGGCATTATAGATCACGTAACGAATAGGGTGGATTTTTCGAGACGATGGATCTGGACCACTGGGCGCAGACTGTTTCCGTTCCCCTCCGGGGCAAGGTAAGCGTGTTTGTAAAACGAGTAACAGGCTCTGCGGACGGACTGCTCCGCCGTCGTAGCCGAGAAAAAATGATGGGCTCTCCATTTTCGTGGCTCTCTCACTAGCACGGGAAGACACCCGATCCCGTTGTCATTTCTCCGCGCCTAGCCTGGCCATGGACACCAAGGGCGATGTTGGCGAAGGCCGACGATCGCGTAACCGTCCCTCGACTATCGGTGTATCGGCGATAAGCTGTCGCCAGGTTGCATCACGTAGCAGGATTTTTTTATCCGTGTAGTGGACTCTTGCTACGCGGCGATTTTAAGGTGAGTTCGGGGGAACTGTATTGAAAATATTATTTCTTTGTTTCCGTAATTGCAATGAGCTGTGATGAAAGGTTTGATTGAGTGCTTGATTAGTGGATTATTTTTTACTTTCCCTTATTTTTTAGCGTTGTTGAGATTGTTTGTTCCTTTTACATCATTTTAAAGGTAAAATAATTTATGAAACCTGACCACTGCATTTTGTAGTAAATTAATATTGTTACAATAATGAGAGTATAACGTAGCGATGCGGTATCGAAAGGTATAATAAAATGGAGCTGTAATACTATCTATAGCACTGGCATGATATTACCATATTATCGTCGCATAAATGTTAACTTCAGGAACCTATATGTACTTTAATTGAGAGATTATTTCAAACCTTTCGTATAATTTTTATAACACACAATTTTTTAATTTTATGATTAATATTTACACGATATTCAATCGTTCAAAATAATGGAGTAAAATGAACATGTTTTATAATCAATAATTAGTAACAATTAATGGTTTATCATTGTAATTAATAATTAAGTTATTACTTAATAAAGAAACACACTGTGTCGAATATACTCAAGACGAAATTTCTCAACCCGTATACAGAATACGTTACATAATGATCTACGAGCTTCTACCTGAAACGTGACACTGAAACATAGTTTTTTACAATCACTTGCAACATATTATTTCTTATTACACATAGCGCCAGTAATCTCCCGTCGTACAAAAAATTCTACTCCATTTCAATCTGACACATCGATATCTGGTAATGATAAATGCAACCAGCAAAAAGTAATCAAAAATTCGTAAAATTGGTAACCGTGGAAAATGATCAAATTTTATTTTATTGAAAGTATTGCAACATTATTTAGTATTTAATACAGTGATATTATAATTATTTAATATTTTCACAAACACAAGTAAAACGATAAAAACCAAACAGAAATGTGTTTTATTTCCAAAATATTATAGCAAGTCCTACTTTGGATATTTTATATAATTTTTGGATATTCTTGAGCATTTTGAACTCTCCCTATTTTCCTAATAAACAAATAAATGCAATTTACGCCATACTAAAGCAAAAATCTCAAACAGAAACAAACAGACAATTAAAATATCTGAAACTCGTTAATTTAAATAAAAATCCATCGATTCAATCTTCTTGTCAAACGCAACGAACAAAACCATAATTAAACGTCCACTGTCTTATCCGTTTTAACAATCTGTCTCAACAGTTAAAAAATTCCAAATCCATTAAACCAAACAACGATCCTTAAACCTAAATTTCCCTTTCGAACGAACAAAAAGTTAATTAAAATTCCTCTACGCATTCCGTTTTAAATTATCAAAGAAACTCGAAGGCCACCGAAGTAGGAAATCTCGTAACAACTCCTTAAGAAGTTCACCTAATCTATTACAAGAAGAAAAAAACGTCAAAAAAAATTGGGAAAAAGAAGAAAGAAACGTTGGAAGTGGTTCGATCAATGATTCGAGGGTCATTGAATAGAGAAAGACGAATTCCAGTCGGATGTCGATCAGGACGAATGTCAATGTCAGGTGTAGTTGATTTTATTGGACAGGGCGTCTCCCATTCGCGCGTTCTCCCATCGATGAACACGTGCCCCATGGAGCGAAACCTTTTCTCCCAGGTGCTATATAAAGACGAGGGGACAAAGTGGACACCATGAGACCGGACCAAGGCACCTTGGCGAGTACTGTACCTCAGATAGCGCGCAAGGAGCCACGTTTGTTTCACGAGATGAAGACCCTGGTGAGTGTTTTCTCGGCGATCGTTCAGCCTTGGTTTTTCTTCGTTTCTCGTGTAGATTTTCTGCTTCTCTTTGTTTCTTCTACCACGAGGTGTCTGAGAAGACACTTTGCAAAGATACGTATGCCTGCGACAATACCCGATACGTATCCTTATCCTTCGATGAAACGTTCTTTTATCAGGTTCTACGTCTTATTCTCGCAGTGACAAATTTTTGTATGCGTATAAAAGTATCGTTAAATGATACGAAATTTAATACGTTTGTTATGATATCTACCGTACATGATATGTACACGATATGTACCGTGGTTTTTACTATTAATTCGTATTCCTACGTATTTTATATCTTTTCGATCAATTTTCAATTTATGTTTGACACTCTTCGTCTCTTGTCGAGTAAATCTCGCGTCTTCGAGGTGTGTACTCACCTTCGACTCTCGCTATTCTTGGGTTTAATTAATCAGTGTGTAAATTCCACTCTAAATACAATAGCATACAATAATAAATACATGAGAAAAAATTGAAAATATTTTTAGCAATTACTTTTAATTATTTTTAGCAATCGGTAAATTTAATTAAGAGTAATCAGGAATTGAGAAGTTTTCTATCTCACGAATGTAATATTTGCTATTTTCACTGTAATGAACTTTAATCCTTCAGTCATAGTTTCATCTAGTGATTTAGAAAATGCAACGATCGAGAATTAGTATATTCTCTAATCCACAAATATAATATTTATTATTTTTACTGTGACAATCTTAAAATTGCCTACTTTTCAATACAATCGTAAGTCGTTTAATCTCGGGAATTTTTAAATTTGAATATATGCATATAACATTATCGAGTTGAAAGTCAAATAAAATCCTCGCGACCGAAGAAATTCTAAAACGCTCATAGTCTAAACAATCACGTATTTCACACTGCAATATAATACTATTTTAAGCAGTAAGAATGGCCAACTTTTTCAATTCCAGATTGTTCTCTCCGCCGTGTTGGCAGCAGTATACGCGCGTCCAGGCCTTCTACTGGCGCCACAGGTAGCAGCTCTAGCGTCGCCTGTTACCATCACCAAACTAGTACCTGGTGCACCCATCGGTCTAGATGGCCGAGTCGTAGACACTCCGGAAGTGAGTCTCGCAAAAGCAGAACACGCAGCAGCCCACATCAACGAAAGAATCACTTTGGCTAACGAAGCATTCAAATCTGCTGATTTCATCGCCTACACAGGACCTGTGATCACCAGTAGCCTGCAACCTGTGGCTGTCGCAGCCAAAATCGTTCCTCCAGCTCCTCTAGGACCCGATGGCCGCGTTGTCGACACACCGGAAGTCGCTTTGGCCAAAGCAGAACACGCTGCTGCTCATATCAACGAGAAACTCGAACATGCTGCTGAACAAGCATCGAAAGGAAATTTGGAGCTTCCTGTGGTTCTGTCCACATACTCTGCACCAGTTATTCAAAAGGTTTTGATATAAGGACAGGGCATGACTGGCTGGATTGTCTTTTGTGGCGACGTTGGTTACGTGAAACACTCATTTTTTGTACATAATTGTAAGCTGATTAAATAAAGCGATATTTAACAATATACTGATTATTATATGGAGTTTTAGTATCTTTCACTTTTTAGTTCTTTCCTTCGCCTTGATCTAGAATTTCCTACTTTAACGTTCAATGGGTTTTGCTCAGATTTGTAAACTTTTTGAGAAGTTATGCTTATGTAATTTGTTGAGGTTATTAGATGTATGCGAATACAAAGGAACGCGTGGATAAATTGTAAGGTAGAAAATATATATTTTAAAACTAAAGTGTAAATACAAAGTTCGGAATATAATTTGAGCTGATCCAGATCCGCACGCTAGCAGTGTTACCCTATGACTGAAAAACCAACGTCGCCTATTTATTGTTTATGGTTTGCCTTCGACGCGGTCATTTGTCTATACGCTGTTGATGGCTTCGGGGCTTGAGAAAACTAAAAGACCAGATGTAGAGTTTTCTTAGAAGTGGTGACCACTTCAGCATAATTCATTGAGTAAATTTATTTTATATATTTCATTAGGGGATGAGGTATAACGATACGTAAGGGGTCGGAATATTTTATTAATGGATTTTCTTATATATTTGGAGTTGTAATTGTGTTTGAGGTCGTTATTTCTTCGGCATATGACGATTAGTACATTACCTATAGAATTTTAAATAAAATATCGTACGTCGATGGACTGGTGGTTTTTTATTTATACTTACATGAGAAATAATTAATTATAAAATCAATAGATAAAATGTTAATGAAAAAAGCTCAACTAAACAGTACTTAAGTAATGGGTACATGTATGAAGTTTATCATTTTTTGAAAATATTAAATAAACATTGTTCTAAATAGGTGATCAATCTTTATTCATTTATTTAAAATAAATGTGTCTTTTGCATAGTCGTGTCGTATCCTTCCCTCTTTTTCCTACTCTATCCCATCTTTTACGTTCTGTATCTCACATCCTACATCTTATATCATAGATCACACTACCAATACTCCAATTCCCATACCTAACAAGGTAAGGTAATTTTATATTTCCTATCTTCTCTCCTATATCCCACATCCAGTATCCCTAACCCACATCTACCTAGCGTACTTTATTCTATAGCACATCTTGCACATTCCTTTTCCCACATCCCGTGACTAAGATTTCTTAATATCTCCTTTGCTGTGTTTCAAATCGTATAACTCATTTCCTTTACCCCTCGTTTCCAATTTCTCATATCCCAAACATTGTAAGTTCCATATAAACTGAAAAAATATACTAAAAGTCGACAGATTGCCTTTTCCACTAAATATAAATTGGAGCCCACAAACCGCGTATAAGATATCGATTAATCCCACGAAATGAAATTTGTTGCCCGGAATTTTCCCACAAAGCCCACAATGGGAAATTTGTTTTTCTTCGAATTTCATTTTGTGGCAGGCGCTATTTTGTGGGCTTTGCAGGAAAGTTGTGGGCTAGGAATTATATTCTGTGGGAAAGATATTTTTGTGGGTACTTTAATTGTTTTCTCTATCGTCTAATTTGGTAATGGGATGCATTACGCAGTATAATGCGTGCATGTGGAGTGTCAATTTTGATTTGTGCGTATTAGAAATGGGATACAGAACGAAAGACTGCGGGAATGAGATAAGATACGTAAGGAATGGGGTAGTGTCCCGGTATCTCCATTATTCTTATCAAATTCTAATTAAATTTGTTTCTTCCTTAGCTATTTACAATACACAACTTTATTCAGATACCACTTAAAATTATTCGCAATTTCAATATGAGAAACAAGGAAAAGCGGAGGGCGATGCTTGTGTCTACGTTTTCTTTGCCTTTCATATCCTACATTTGATGAAACTAAAATTGAAATATCTTTTAAACTAGACACTGTGAATCCTACCTATCTTAATACGTTTTCGCGAAGAATCCAAAAAACGCATCTATTGGTTTATAAAAGATTATAGAGCCCCTTTCGAAGGAAGAGTACATGAATCGCGTTAAACAGCGTAAAATTTTCCTGCTGGGACAGAGTTATAGCCTAGAAACATCCTGTATGTAGTAACATATCATACACAATTTTACGCTACAAAAATTTCCAAACTAAAATTCTCGGATGATATATCGGACAAAAGTGATCGTAAATTCAGTCAATATCGACGCGCAGTTTTGTCGAAAGCTAAGTAATATTGCACATATATTTTCCATGTATTTCTCACCCTTCTCACCCGGTTTGGGAACCGCTGTTTCACGCCGTTCCTTCGTCAGGATATCGAGGAATACGAGGCAGTCAAGGTCGCTGCTCGAGCCTTTTCCTGCGCCCACGAAGAGTATCGGCCACGTACGTGCACGCTCCGAGACGTAGAAATAAATTCGATCGCTATTGTCAAGAGACTATAACAACGATATGTTCTTACGAGCTACGAGGCTGACTATCGTGTTTCGATTTGTTCAGAAATATAAACCTTTAGAAATTGTAGAATAAATCAGGAAGTTTCTTAATCATAAATTGTATTTAGTTAGATAAATTTAATTAACAGTGTATAATAATATTGTGACTACACGTATAATACACTGATGCTAACAATTTGGTGATACTTTAAAGTATTATATAATCGTACTTAAACGAATTAGAAAGTAAGTAAATACGGTCATGAAGTTATTAGAAAATGTTATGTTATTTGGTTAAGATAAATATACAATGGACTTCCGGCTCCGGAGGACCTCGGAAAGAGTTCAGTGTCCTTCGAGTAACACTCGCTTCAAAGTCACGAAAATTACGAGATTCACGGTCGACGAGTTTGTTCCTCGATCAGGGGGCGTGCCTCTAAAAAGAGACTATTACGATAGCTTATCTCGATCGAAAGAGGACTGGTTATTTACCGAATCCAATTGGTCAAATAATTTCTCCGATCATTTTAAAAACATTGTCACAGACAAAAAAATTACGATTACAGATAAAAGAAGGTTTAAAATTCTTAAAATTTTTAATACAAAACTTCTAAGAGTTTCGACTGTAAAATTTATTTAATAATAAATAATTGTTAAAGTAATTCTAGGAATTTGTTACTTAATTTCTACTTTTTACGTCTTTCTCTTAGGAATTAAACAAAAATTTTTTACGTAAATGAAATATCTTTTATTTCCGATGTAATAAATTACATTTTATATTTAATTCGTTAAAAGTTAGTTATCTTGGGATAAAGCGATCTTTGAATTCGGGAGAAAAAGATTAAAGCGACTATTTCGCTTTTTTTTTTAGGTACACAATGCGTTCTTAATGACTTCTAATTAAGTACAAATGTGTCGGACACAATATGTACATAAATTAAGTAGACGATCTTAATGAGTTTCTAGATTAATTAAATAGCGATAAAATATTTCACTTTGTTCGTATCATAAAAATTCCTGAAGCAAATATTCCGTCAAAACTAAAATAAAAATTGACCATTTTTAGTTTACTCTCTTACCTTTCTAAATTACTCCCATTCGTTTATCGTTGTAATAAAATTTTAACTATCTTCTCTGAAAATATCAAAAAACATTTATGCCCTTTTTCATAGTCGGTGACTAATTTTGATTGTTGAGAAAGAATTTCATATAAAAGTGTGACATTTACAAATTTAGAACGCCCACTTAAAAATTTTATTACATCTACAAAAAATCCTAATCAACGTTTGAAAAACTTTTGCTGAAAATATACCTTTTTCTGACTAATTTCGATAATTGAAAGATAATTTTATACGACAAAGATACCAAACGATCTTTGACAAATTTTCTTTCTCGTAATCTGTGACCCGTGTTGATAACGAAATATTTTCAAGAGATGACCGCAATGCAGTAATTGAAAAATTGATCCGTGGTGTAATATCAAAGGGTTTCTCCCAATCGATTGAGAAAAAAGGGAACACGCCGGCTTTCTAATATTACTCGTACGCAGTTACAAAATCGTTTTTACGATTGTTATTTCGCCAATTGAAAATTGTCTTTGGTGATTGTGACACCTGGACAAGCAAATATTCGCGATTTCCCAATTACACATGCAATAGGGTGACAAAACAGTCCTCGTAGTTATTTTCTTGCCTTTGACGCTTATTCGATTGTTTCTTTCGACATTTGGTTCAATCAATTACATTAATTGATCTCTTAAAGTTATTAAAACATTATGAGAAATATCGATTGAATATAAAGTCCGAATATTTTGTTACACAGATGTTGGACATTCCGAATTTCTTTATAACTTAATTTTGGATGTTTTGCATTTGCTCTCAAATAAACGTCGGATGTTCCAAATTTCGTTATGAGTAAATTTTGTTTTAAATGAATTTTAAATTTATATTCTGATTATTGAAAGAACTATTTTTATTTGAACAAATAGCAGAATTTGGATTATTTATAATTATTAAAATATACATTGATTCTTACAAGAGATATCTTCAGAAATTTTACAATACTCAACGATTTAAATAAACATTATTAAATCGAGATAATTGCCGTTCGATAAATTATGACTCGAACAAAGAATGTTTCTCTCTGTTACATTAATCACTCGATGTCACGAAAGATTAATTTTTTCAATGTCTCGTAAGTTATTCGCCTATGGACAGCCGTAATTGATGAATTGCACGAATTTTAATATCTACATTTCATCAATGATCTACTTCATTGTATTGATATCGCTTAAAACAGGTAGCTATTGAAACGATCAACGTAGAATTGGCAGATTTAATTTCTGTATCAATAATTTATGGTTGCATTGGGATTCTGGTTGGCCCGTTATTTATTCACAATCTCGAGAACGGAACGAATGAAATATAATTTTATATTTTTGATATTTCGTTTATACACGCGCATATATAATGTGTATAAATTATCATTATACAGTTATTAATTAAATTTTGAAAAAATTCGGTACTCCTACTCTTGGAATAATACAAAGTTCAACATGTGTTGGAACAATAAGTCACGATAAATCAATAAATCAAAAAATCAAGACTAATAATAAATCAGACATATAATATAGTCGTTGATGTTCTTGTTAATACCTGTTAATTAATCATGACACCTCTGTCAGGCATGACACGAATTTTTCATACGAATCGATTTCTTTGATCGAACGATCTGACTTCGTACACTGTAATCATACTTCGAGAGCGATGCAAAAATATTGAAGGAATGCATTCTTGCTGCAGAGTGTCCTTCAGCCTCGAGTCCTTCGTTCGTTCAGGGTTGGTAAGTCGTTTAACACTCCCATGCACCGCTTTGTTTTAAAGGACAACGAAATACTGGGCGAAAGGAGAAATAAAACAAAATGGAGAGAGATCTTGACAAGTTTTATTTCATATGTGATAAACGACGACTTAATGAACTTGCCCATTACTGCTTTAAAAAATGACAGAAAGTATATTATCAAGGGTTTTGCGAATTCCAATAATTTCGAAGTAAAATTTTTACAATTTATAATTAAGAGAAAAAGTTATTTGACAAACATTCGAATAGAGAAGGTAGTATAAATTAGTTTCGAATTTTTAATAAATTTAGATATGGAAGAAGTTTATATTTTAGAGAGAAAAGGAAATAAAATACGAAAGGGAAATATAGACATTGTACTGTGATTATTACATTAAGCATCTTCTCATAAGTGCGAACATACAATTATTTCCCATATGTAATTAGAAAGAAAAGTGTCTCGGATGTAACTTCCTCTATCACGATGTAACCTACTTCTCATGTGATGTACGAATCTCACGAGATTTCTCAGGTCCCTGAGTACCAGAAATGTAGTTGCTGTCTACCTTCTCATTGCATTCTGCTCGCAAATTAGACGATGTCTCGGGCACTTTAGTTTAGCACTTTACAACGATGCTAGACAAATTGTTAAAATGTAACTTACGCGCTTAGCTAGGGACAATTTTATAATATCGTAAGTGAATAATTTTATTAACTGTATTTTTCCTCAAACGTTTTACTAACTCCATTTGTTTAATTCAAAAATTCTACGATCTCTCAAAATAATAAAATAAATAAATAGATAAATAAATAAATAAATAGAGTTATAGAAGAGACTGTAAAATCTTAAAAGAATAAGAAAAAGTATGAAAAAATTTCCTTTTATACTGCTGTGATAACATTTTGAAACCTTTTCTACTCCTACAGCTTTAATGTCTTCGGTGATCTCCTCCTTGCAAATTGTATACCTAAGTAACCCTACTGATCTTTGAAGCTATAATTCTATACCTCTACCAATCCCACGCTCCTAATAATTCTGTATCTAGACACTATGCGTATATCTTTCCCACTCACAAAATTCTTTAGCTCTTCCAACCAGTCTAATATTATTTAATTCGATACTCATCGGCAAGCCACTTCTAAGTCGCTTCTAAGTGCTCATACTTAACCACTGAATCTTCCAATTCTACCGAATACCGAAGTAGTGTCCATAAATATTCTTTTATGTCTGTATATCAATTCTACTCTCATTTCAAATCATCGTTTCAAATCCCAAATTTAATCCACTCTCAATTCCACTTTATCCCAGCCAACTGAAGCTTTCCGCGATTATACGATCTAAAACCTTCATCTTTAATTGCAATCCAATCTAAATCCAAAATTTACTCCTCTCTCGATTCCACTTTATTCCAACTAAAGCTTTCCACGATTAAAGAATCTATATTGAAACCTTTACCTAATACCTAATTCCAAAATCCCTGCTTCTCAACCGCAACCGAATCCAAATGTCAAATTGACCGCACTGTCCAATCCACTTCGTTCCAACCAACTAAAGCTTCCTATAATAAGGAACGATCTATAAACTTGATTTTTATTTATAATCTCCAAATCTCTGATCCTTTATCGCAATTCATCCATAGCTGCCCTGGCGCTTCTTGACGCAGACCTAGTCAAAACCTTCTTCATGAACCCCGTCACAGTATCTCGGGTCCCATCCTTCCGGTACAGGAGTGCATGGACCTCGTTGAAATGCCAAGGTCCTGCAGGCCGGGTAACCGAAGGGAGGGAGTATCCTTTTTCCTGGCGCGCTTCCCAGGCTACGTGGGTTAGCCGATCACCTCCTTGGCTCCCTCCAGGTCGTGGCCAATCGTGGTCCACGTGGGAGGGGGCGGATGATCACCGCTATAAATGCTACCAACAGCCGTTCACCAGGAACACAAAACGTCGGGCCGGGCCGGGTTAACCGTGGCTGCAGCGGAAACAAGCGAGTACTGGTCACCAGCAGCGCTTTCAAAAAAAGAGGAAACAAGCTCGGAAGGATTTTAGAGAGAGGGATTATAGAGGGAAGAGAGGAAGAGAGAAAGATACTATGAGGGGATTGGTGAGTGTCCTGCTTGCGTGAGTGGATAGGGCGACGTGAAGAACAAAGGAAAGTGAAAGGTTAGGGTAGATCAGGTCGGTAGAGGCCCACGCGGAGCCGAGAGATACGATAGGAGCTAGAATGAGTTTAGGGTTTATAGATATGTCAAAGAGGGATTTTTAAAGATTTTGCGATTGGCTTTTGGAATAAAATTTTTTTCAATTTTTCTTAGGGAGGGAGTTTTCAAACTTTGTTAAGTACGCTTGACGTTTTTGTTCAAATATTGTATTTAGAATTTAGTTTGTTTGTAATTGGAGGAAACTGTAGCAGGACCGACTATCCTCCGGACCTCGATGATTTTCTGATGTCGTAGAAATGGATATTTTGGACAACTGTTTCTTATACATATGAGGGTTGAACATGCTTTTTAGTTACCGAAATATTCACAAAAAATAAAACGAAATATTCAGCCAGCCATTGGTAACTAACACAGACGCGTATGCTGCCATAGACGCTAAAATTTGCGTAGTATTCTCTGTAATGGTAGCGACAGTTTTTCGCAAATGTGCCGGAAACTAAGGCCGACCGCCAGTAACATAGGTAGGAAAAAGTTGATCAAAATCATGCCCCCCACCACGTATTAAAAAATCGTCGAGATCGGGGAGGTTGAATTCTATCTGTACTACAACATTCCCAAGTTGTAAATTTTTCACTTGGAAATTTGCAAATCGCTAAATTCGCAAATGTTGAATTTCAAAATTTTTAACTTTCATTTTATGAATAAACAATGTTGAAGTATACGAGACTGGACGATTGCGTTTCAAACCTTATATAGATCCATGGAAGGACATTTTGTCCTGTATATAGCGAAATGTATAGAGGGGAATCATTATACCTAAACATGCTTTCTATTCAAGTACTAAAACGAGAAGAAAGATCATACTTAATTAAAAATTCTCAACTCGTATACATCCCTAATATGATATAACTTAATCTGTCGAATTAATTAGAAAATCTCATCATTTTCTCTATTTAAATATTACTTCGTTTGTTGTACCCGCAAAAATATAAATTAGCATAAAAATTTATTTTATTTTATTAATCATTTCGCAATATATTTTTGTACCTTCTTAACATTCCTATTTCATTCTAGATCGTCTTAATCGTTACGGTAGCGAGCTGCAGAGCCGGTTTCCTCGGCGCACCGCCCTCTTTCGTCGAGCCCCAGGTCCACCCTCAGCCAGCACCTCAAAGGTTCGCGCCTCCAGCACCGGTTGGCCAAGATGGGAACGTGATCGACACGCCGGAAGTCGCTCAGGCGAAGGCTGCACACTTTGCGGAATTCGCCAGAGCAGCGGCTAGAGCGGCGGAAGAGAGCAAGAATCAACCCCAGTCGGCTGAATACAATCCACTATTGGCCCAGCCGTATAACATTCCCTCTGCGCAACCTATGCAACCCATTTACAGACAGCACCCTTCTGTGCCAAACTATCATCAACCCGCTCCAGGTAAAATATTTATATCGATTCCGCTGTCCTCCTCGCTTCTTCTTCGCTTTGTATCTCTTCAGATACCTTCTCCTTTTGAAGTATTTGTTCATAGAAAGCGTTGAACATACAAAAGGTACAAAAATTACACTGAATAGCCAAATCAAATATCTAATAAATTCTAGTAACATCTATTGGGTGTATGGACCGGAAGAAGACGATGTTAAGTAAAGAATCAGAAGTAAAACTTCATTTTACCAACATTGTCAAAGCAACCACAAAAATTCTAGTTCCACCATGGTTATATTTTTGATATTTTTAACACCTTTAATAGATCGTAAATAGCAAATATAACGAATATGCTTAATATTCTTAATAAGTCTCAAACAAAACCTCCTTATTTCTCAAATTTGTCAAACGTACACTCGAAAAGTCAGCCATAAAAATTTCAGTTGCAGTATTTTTAATATTTCGAATAAGTTTTAACCACGTTTCTCTCATTTTTAAATTTTACTAATTGTGTATACTCACAACACCAATCGTACGAATTCCAGTTCCAGCATCACAGTATAATCAACCTAACCAGGCGCACCAGCCATATTATACCGGAAACATGAACTTAATTGGCCAACAAAGTTTCTCTACGAATGTGAAAACCGCTAGGTTTGTTCCGGCGCCTCTAGCTGAGGATGGAACCGTAATCGATACGCCGGAAGTGGCTGCTCTTAAGGCCGCCAGGTTGGCGGAACTGGCCGAGGCCGAAGCAAGGGCGTATAAATTCGCGCAGGAATACAAACCGGAAGTGCAAGGCCAAGGTACGTTCACTCTGAGGGATTCTGCTTGAGGAGGAATCTGATATATTTGCAATATAATTGGACAAGATTGTTATGGAAACTAAAAACAGATAACTGGAAATTATTTTTAATTGTTGGTATACGTTTTTGGAGACTTAATAGTTTCTTTCGTTTTAAGGTGCTCTTTTTTATTGAAAATATTCTTCTTTAAAATCTGAACGTTTTCTGTTTACTAATTTATTACAGACTTTAGAGAAGAATATTGATTTCTACGAAAAATTCAGTAAATTTGAAGCCACTTAGACACGCATATAATAACTCTGAAGATCCTTTATTATAATATTCTATAGTCTTTTTATCGTAAATCTTTTCAATATTTGTAGCATTCTCATTCTATGTTCGTTCATTACAAAGCACTAATTTTTATACAATACCCAGGGAAGTATCTGATATAACGTGACTGAAGTAGTCACACAGCTCAAGTAAGAAATAACTAGTTTAATATACATAAGTGATAGATTATTTTGCCAATTATCTAAGTTGGACTTTTACGTAAAATATTTGAATGTAACGTGAGAATTTATGATACTCGTAATGTTAAATATGCTTGAACAAAAATGATGATGATTCTTGTATGAAATAGCTTGTAGAAGTATCGGATAGTGGGAAGAATGACACGGATGTATGTAAATCGTCTTGTTTCTTATTTCATGTGATGTATCTGATACATTGAAATAACGCAACGTTAAACGTAATACATACATTAAAAAAAAGTGTGCCAGTGATAGGATAAAATAATGAGTATTGTGAAATGGAGTAACGATTAATCTAATTTCGTAACGTTTAATCCAGAGAATCAGAATAATTTGATTCACGAATGAATAATTCATTAATTTGTTAAGAACTATAAAGCAGGACAGAGCAAAAATATAGTTGTTAAAAAATTTCTTACTTACAAAAGTCTGTTCGCGATAA
This sequence comes from Bombus pascuorum, assembly GCF_905332965.1. Lineage (NCBI taxonomy): Eukaryota > Metazoa > Arthropoda > Insecta > Hymenoptera > Apidae > Bombus > Bombus pascuorum. The sequence continues at coordinate 7,057,949 of NC_083502.1, read as the reverse complement.
TTCCAACAAGAATTTTTTCTATCGTAGCTTCGATACAATTTCGATGACGTAATATTTTCTGCAAATCAAGTCGAGGAATTTCTACAGTCAAGAACGACTGAACTCTGACCAGTTATAAATACGTTCGTAACACCCTGATGCAACGTAAGAACCGACCGATTGCTCAACAAGTTAATCGTTCGATTGTTCCTGTGAGAATGGCCTGTATGGCCACTAATCGTTACGAATATAATCGTGACCCGGCCATTTCTCTTCTGGAATATCAAACAACGACGTCGTAGGTCAGAAACGAGTTTCACTCTAGTTATTCGAAACTGGTACTTTGTAACAAATAACCGACGTCGAAGATGCTGAACTAATCGAGTGCCACGTTTCTCTTTTTCCCAGGAGAGAAAGAATCACGCGAGAGATTGAACTAACGAGAATTCGAAAGCGACGAGCTATTTTTAAATAAACCATTTTTATTGTCTCGGTCTCTTTAAATGGACGCTTGCATCATTAATAACGAAGGGAAAGGTCAGACAGGAACCGGTTCCTCTTGCCCCGATTCATTCGACTGCCAATCCTAAAGCAAATTGGAACTGATTAAATGACTCGTGTGAATAAATCATGAAAAGGAATTTTAAGCTTCCTTGACGTGTCACCTTGATCGATTTTTTAAGCCTTCGTTGCTATAATTTGCACCTTTTAATTGAAAGATTGACAGCTGCAGATATACAGTGTAACGGTAAAAATCGATATTTTCTATTCTTTCTCAACCTCATCCAGGAATGTGGTAAAGCATTGAAATATTTATTTGGACGACTTACCGACTACTGATTATTATAATTTTCGAATAATCATTTTTATTCTATCGGAATAATAATAGAATCGATGACAAGTTATCGCATAGAAAAGAGAAATAAAAGGTTTCTTTCAAATTTTTCGCCAGATAGATAATCGCATTGTTTCTTACTTTCTTTCAGTTTACGGTGGTCCAGCAGCTCCAGCTCCATACAACGCTCAATATGGTGTTCCCGCACAAGTATTTCCTGGCGCAGCACCTTCGTATCCTGCTCAAGGGCAACCTGCGTTCGGCAAGCCTGCTTTCCAACCCCAGAACTACCAATCGTAACAATTCGGTGCTTATTAAATTCATAATCGCGACGTATCTGTACATAATTTAGGCAAATAAATTACTTCCCCTCCTTTTTTTTAAACTTGTCATTCTTATTCCCTTTCCTCTCTTCCTTCGTTTGTATTTATTTTATCTTCTTGCACCTTATCAGAGAAATTTCCTTAAGTTGCTTCTAGTTGATTTTGGTTTTTACTTTTTTTGGAGAGAAGACGAATCAACGAATATTGATAACAGATGTTGACACATTATTGTCACATTTCCAAGTTTAAGGGATGTTCCCTAAAATTATTTTCAATGGATTTGTATTACTTGTTTGTTCCTTCTACTTTTTGTTTTTAATAAGATGGAGTTAAAAGTTTTAAGTTTTTCAAAGTTTCGGGGAAGCTTTTTAAAATTATTTTTCGAGAATCCTGTGTTTTGCTTTTCTTGAAAAACGAATATAGTTAAAAATATCAGAGAATTCTAATCTTCTACTTCGACGGTTTAATTTCAAGTTTTACCGTGAAACATCTACCTTTGGATAATGTTTCTATAGAAGCGACTCGCTCAGTTGCGAATATTTTTACCGCAAACGATAACGATTTCTTTCTTTCGTTATCTAAAATTCCATTACTTGCATAACTAATATGTAAATGTATATTATAGTAATTATTAATCGAACAATTTAACTATCCAATTCTACAAACTATATATTATTAATTTACATTTATCGCTTAATAGAAACAGTCAGCTTTTGCTGTAATAGGATTAAAAAAATCGACTCTTGTATTTCAGACATTTAATGAATTTGTATCATGCGCAGTTCTTGGCCAAGAAGCGGCCAAACCAATGCGCCGAACGAATGACCAAGGAGTATTATTTAGTCGTCAGAAACCACGAGTTAACCTACATTCGATTTCGCTATGCATTGCGGTTAACGTAATCCAAGAATCAGAAAGATCTCCTCACCTCGAGAACGTTAGGTTAGCGAGAACGTGTCTTCATGGCCATTTCACGTTTATTTTATTTATATTATTATTATTACTGTAATCGATTATTATTGGCCAGGCAAAAGCGAGGAGAAATACAAAAGACAAACGTTGCAAAATGTCGCGATTTTGATGCAAATTCGCGGAAATATCGGACGATCGTTCAGATTTTCTGTCAGACATTATCGCGACGATTGTCTCGTAGCATTGCGATCTCTTTGCACGCACGATTTCACGCGAAAAGAAGCGATCGCCGAAAACAGTTTCGCCATTAGAATAAAAGAACGATGATGTAGTTGGTTGATCAACGAGAATGTGAGTTTTGTGGCGTTGGCGGCTTCTCGAAGAACTGATCCAGACTTTCACGTCGCTTGTTGAATTCTCAGCGACAAATCTGGCACCCTATTTTCATCCATTTTGACGTTTTATCGCAATTCATCAAAATTCATTCGTTCATCAACTATGATTACCAATCATGATGATTACCAATTATGATTACCAATGATTAATCAATTATGATTATAAATTTATCTATTTATTTATCTTTAAGATATACTCGATCGAAACGTCGCTAAAAGGGAATGATAGTAGATAAATCTCTAAATTAATGACCAAGTGACTAATAATCGAGAACCAGATAACTTTACGAAGAAATAACGAGAAATTTTGTGGAAATACGATTACCAGCTGGTTACGAGCTACCTTCGGACCGTAATCCTTGCGACATAGGTCACGTCGATGTACGAAACACGTGAGAAGAAACTTACCGAGGAACGTGGAGTCGTTCCTTCTGAACAAACTCCAACATCGTGATTCGTCGCTCTCGGAAAGGTCGAGAATTGTAACTTGTTCGAATCGAGCATGTGGACACATTGACTGTAATTTGAAATAATTGTACATAAAATAGATTTCAATAATTTTGCAATAATTTGGCGAGATGTGATTATTATTTATAGCTGGAAAGGCAGAAGGAACTTTACTATTTTTGCAGCAGGAAGATAGACGAATTTGATATTATCGATGAATTTTAATCAAGCACGATCTAATCACGTTGTGTTATGTTCGATGCGTTACCTGTTAGAGGACCCTGTTTGCGTAAAAGTTTGCGCAACTGTTTCTTGAAGTTATCGACCGAACTATATCGTGTTACAGTGTAAACAGGGAATCTGAATCGACGTTAATTAACCAAACGAGGTCAGCATTCTAATTTACCTGCTCGTGTAATGCGTAATTACAAGAATGAGCCGTTGCATGGCAAACAATTTTGTGTAAAGACAGATTTATCTTATCATCGGTGCAAAATTATTATCACTTGTTACTTTTTCTTTTATTTTATTTGTTATTTTATTAATATTTATATATACTGTATATAAAACACAATATATATATAACATTTTTGCCTTCGTTTCAACAATTCATTTATTTTTGGAAAATACACCTGAAGATTAGTATATAGCCTATGTATATAATTAATTGTAATTAAAATATAATTAATATATATATAATATATATGTTATATATATATAATATATTATAAGAAAAATTTAAATTAATTGTTACCTTTGTTTTTATATTTAAACGTAATATTCAGTAAATATTTTACAGGCAAATGAATATTTAAATATTTTAGCAGATACTACAGAAATTCATTTACTGTGCGATGGTTTAAATGGACATAGATGGTCAAAGTGTAATCTGGGCCACTGTTTATAAGGGAACAGGAGCACATTGTTGAGAGAGGACTGCCTTGAAAGGATCACTGGATCACTAGGAGGATCTATGATCCCGTCCAGTCGTCCGTGAATCGAGCATGTGTCGAAAACCACAGAAAAGTTCTGCCTAAGTTGCGGCGAAGGGGTTGAGATTGCAACTCGTGAGAACTGGCCTCGAAAAGTTGAGAAGAAACATCAGGGACGTTTGAGGACGGCTCTAAAACTCCATCATCTTTTTTCATCCATAGAACACGCAATTTTTCACTTCCTTGTTTATCTATACAGCGGACTTGTTATGCGACGAACGGGAATTTCGAAGATTGAAATATTTAAAATATCTAAACGAGGAAAGAAACAGTAAGGGAAGAAGAGAAAGAAAGTTAAATATTCCAACGTTAGATCATACCACAACTAAAAATTCCAGAATTAAATATTGCGTAATTAAACGCTTCAGAATTAAATTCCAAGATTAAATATGTCGGAGTAAGGATATCCCAAAACCAGCAGATTTCTACGCCAAATATTTCGAAATTAAAAATTCCAAAATTATACACGGTAAAAGAATAATACGCCCCAACTTCTCCCTCGTCGGTGACACTACGACACTTTCACCGCAACTTTCAACAGCTTTAACTTGCACACAGACGCATCTAGCGGGATCGCCGTACACGTTTATATCATTAGCAAGAAAACAATTAAGGTATCGTTTTTCATGTCAGGTGTTGATCATCGTAACGTGGTTTACTCACATGATCGACGCCGCGACGCTATAAAAGCTAGATCGTTCGATCGAACCAGCCACACTCGTAATCGAGACGTCCGTTTCGTGGCCGGTGGTGTCCAGCAGCATGAGCTTGCTCGTAAGTGTGATTTCGTCCAGGAAAAAGTTGTTTCGTTGTCGTCGTTGAACGTTGATTGAAAAAACGAAATCGGAAAAAGATTGAACTGGTCATAGAAGTAGTAAAACTTAAACAGTCATTGAGATTTTAACAAAGTTTCAAGATTCTATTGACATTTACGAGTACATTTAATTTTGCACAAAATCAAAATCAGATTTCATCCATTAGACAATCAATATCCTAAATGAAGCTTTAGTTACAAAGTGCTTGTCGAACTTTACTTCTAATTGAGCTTAGATAAATTATCGTTGGAAATTCTATCAAGATTCAACCGAAACTAATATCGGTAATAAATCTGGAATAATCTATATTAGAACTTGAATCGTAATCTCAATTCGAGAGGAACCAACTTAAAATTTAATTGGAAAGATATTGTAATCTCGGTAAAAAAAAAAAAAAGGAAACCTAGGAAACTATTTCGAGCTTTTTAAATTAATTGAAAGAAGGAACGTCAATCAACAATCAAAGTTATCTTTGTATCACTTACAAATATTAAATTCCAAGTTACTGTAAGTTACCAAGTATCTTTATAAGTTAAATTAAATCAGTATTCCTTACCTTCTATCTATTTCCAAGCCAATCCTCCTTTAGTTTTCAATTCAAATCTAATTTCCAATACTTTTGACGCACTGTGAGGTCCAATTGTGAGGAAAAATTTTACAGAATGCAACTTGATCGTTCGTCTTCTTTCCGATCGACTTTTTCAGATAATTCTGGCCGCATTAGTGGCGTCAACGATCGCCAAGACTTACGAACAGAGAGAGTACTATCAATACAGAGGTCCACCGGCGCCATTAACCAGCGATGGGATGGTGATGGACACGCCGGAAGTGGCCCATGCAAGAGCCGCCCATCTAGCGTTACACGCTGAAACGATAGCTAGATTAAGAAAAGCTCAGAACGATTACGAAACGTACGAGAACAACGAAATGTACATGCCTCGGATGGTGGACCCCATGAAGGTTATTATGCAGAAACGACAAAGACAGAGGACGTTCACGCCTTTGGAGAATGACGGACGTGCCATGGAAACCTGTAAGACTTGCAATATACCCAAGGTAAATTAAATTGTTTATTATTAAAGAGTTTATTAAAGAGTTTAAAGAAACTAGAAATTACGAGCAGAAGAAATTTCCATCTGATATGTATCGCCGGAGAAATTTTAATTTCAGAATTTTAAAAACCGAAAAATTACGAATAGAAGAATTTCTAATTTAATGCTGAATTTCGAATTATTTATTTTGTTACGTTTATATATTACGTATACCTTTAAAAAATCCTGAGATTTCAATTTTATAATTTATAATTTTTATATACTACGTATACCTTTAAAAAATCCTGAGATTTCAATTTTATAATTTATAATTTTTATATACTACGTATACCTTTAAAAAATCCTGAGATTTCAATTTTATAATTTATAATTTTTATATACTACGTATACCTTTAAAAAATCCTGAGATTTCAATTTTATAATTTATAATTTTTATATACTACGTATACCTTTAAAAAATCCTGAGATTTCAATTTTTTCTCAAATGAAAAAGTCACGAAAACTCCTAGATTACTAATTATTAATTTCTACATACAAACCTTGCTCTAATTTTCAAGATGACAGAAGCAAAAATCCCGCATGTAGCAACGCATGCGAGAGCAGCCTCAAAGGCATCCGAATTTTATGAATTCGACGTCTTTGACGGACGAAAAAATTTGGTTTACCTTGCTCCTATCGGACTGACGTATAAACACACGCCAACGATAGGTTATCGGGGACCATTGGCGCCCCTGGGACCGGATGGCCGCGTGATAGACACACCGGAAGTAATGAGGGCACGCGAGGCTCACATGAAGGCGCATGCTCGCGCTGTGGCGCTTTCAACGCAAAACGATCTTTACTACTGACGAATAAAATATCATCTCTTTTTGTTTATTCCGTGAGATTTGGGTAAACGGGCATGTACGATACGTTAAACGATTAACTTTGGTATCTTTGCTTAAAATTAAGAATAATGAAAAAATACAATACTCCGTTCTTCGAAGAGTTATAATATTTTGAAATCGAATTTTGACATTTCTGTTTCGAGCTAAGTATGACGAGAAATTTAGTAGGATTAATTTTATCGAATACTTTATTCGATTATTTTATATATACATTGCTTGAGTCAAGAGAATTGCGCGTGTTACTTTATTTTCTTCTCAAATCGTTCGACTTTCCGTCAAACTGTACGCATTCGCTCTACGAGAATCGCACAACGTAACTTTTCGCAGCAATGAGAGCACTGTTTGTATTGTACCTGATTTTTTACGTTTAACATCGTTTTGGACTTTGATTTTCGTTCGTTCGGCAGTTTGACAACGAAAACAACCTACGCACTTTTTGTAAATAATGTTACCAATGCACACACTCAACCTTACATACACGTAATATTAATTAAAATGAATCATTTTATATGAAACGACGATTTCTTTTTATCTCACATTGCCGTTGCTGCAATTCGAATTTTATTGCCATATGATTGTTACTAATGATTAACGATAGGTGATTTTAATAATGTCTAGATTCTAAGCTAATAGTAATAACTTATGATAGTCGTAGACGTTAAGATACTTATGTGAAATGAATTTTACGTTGATTAGAAAATCTCTTTCTTACCACCAAAGTGTATTCTGTATTTTTTATTATCTTTCCTGTGAAATAAAATATGAATATGATTCTAATGTTTTCTATTCTCCGCTTTTTCTCCTTTCCTACTTCAAATTAGGATATGTATTAACGTAGAACATAGAACAGGGACTATAATTAATTAATATCGAACTTTCTCTTTCTCCTCCAAACTCTACGGAACCCACGATAAAAATTAAAGTACATCAGATATAACACGCAATTTACCCAATTCTTTCGCGCAATAACACGCGTAAAACTGAATTTAAACAATGGACTCCACCCGGTTTCATAAAGTTCACAGAACTCGATATCGTAATAATATATAACTGAATTCCGGTTAATGTCAGGGAACTCTTATCGTCTAGAATTTACATTACGCAAGATGCATACAGGTCAAGCTGGGAGCGCTCTTCCTTTCCATTTCTCATTGGACGACGCCTACCTGCTCGCTTATTTACCTACATTCGAGCATGAGTAATCCGGCTCAGTATGGCGTGGGATGACAGAATAAGAGCACGGTGTGCCCACGTGACATATTCGAAAAAATTATATTTCTTTTCTTATTATGAATTTTAAAAAGTAGATAGAGACGGAGAGACGTACACCAAACCTCTGAAACCTCGAGCAATACACGAATATGTCTTTAAATTCCTTCTAAACTTTAGCGATATAATCACGATTGCCTCGGTGAAAAATCTCAAAATCTTCCATATAATACACGTACGCATAATATGTTCACGAAAGATAGTTTCTTAAAACGTTTAAATACATTCCCGAGCCACTGAATTCCTTCGGTAATATCGAATACATGTGCACAATTTTTCACTGCTTAATCGATTAAAAACATTCCACCGTTCTAACAATCTCGCCAAACTATTTACTGTCACCTAAACTCAACTCGATGCCCAGTGACCCGTAATTCACCGCTATGTTTGCACACGATCTATTAAAAATCCATCCTTCCGAACAATCGTCTAATCTCTTCGCCAGCTACTTGGTCGGGGGGAACAGGAAATCTCGACCTTCCACGCCCCAAACGTTCACTTCCTTATGCAGCCAACTCTCGATTCAATATCCATCGCGTTTAAACAGTCAATTACGCGCGATCACTGCGATAACGATGCCGATCCAGATCTAGAAAACGAATCCACGAACGGTGTCTGCTACCGGCACACTTCGCCTTGCACTTATCCAGCAGACACCATGGAACCGGTTCTCTCCGTGACTCGGCCAACGTGTATCCTAGACGCTGGCACCAGCAAGGACGTGTTTGATGGAGCTTGACGAGGTATGCATTAGGATTTAGGGGCAGAAAAATTGCCACCGTGTTGTTCCTTAATGGGATTTATATCGATAGGGTCGTTGAGGTGCACCTGCGATCGTATAAAACGATAATAGGGTGCTAAGGTGAGAGTTGGAGGTGGATTTACGAGGTTGATGTGAGTTTGGAGGCGTTGGAGGGAATACGGTTGGTTTGTGAAAATGGAAATGGAAATTGGTCGGGTTTGGTACATGCGGATGGTCGATTTAAAGTTATCGTAACGGGAGAGCGTTCTTTTTATGCAATTTTGCGGATTTAAAGTAAAATTAAAATAAAGTAAAATTTCTACTTTATGTTAAGTTTAGTTCAAACCTGAGGCTTTGTCACGGAGAATTGAATTACTTCGCAAAGATCTTGAGTTAGCTTTGAGTAGATTTTGTGCAGTTTAATGATTATAAAATTCTCGGGCTTGAGCTTGTACTTGCTCGGATTTTAGATTTCAGTTGCGGAGAATCTAATTTGGTTTGTGAAAGTTTGGGGATATCAAGGCGGAGCCTTGGTACTTTTACGAATTTTTCAATCATCTTTCTTTTCTAACTCAATTAATTAACTAGAAAATAAATTATCCAAATGGAGTTTTATACTAAAAAAAATAGCGTACACTAATAAAATATTTTAATTTTCTATCTAAGTCATATATCTTCGTCTAAAAACTAGTAAATGGCTTTGCATCCTGGTTGCAGCGCCCGTAAGTTTGCCTTTAGTGGCCTGAATAAACTAATCGACACTGTGTCCTTTTCACGCCCGTGTACACGTGTTGGACTTCACTGCAATCAGATTTGCGTGTAGTCGCTCAAACTCTAACTCGTTTTCACTGCCGTGTGTTCTGAGCCGAGCACGAATCAATCTGATTCGTGTCACGGGCATGTTAGTCGACCACACGTGCCTGTTCTCTGATTATTTATTCGATTATGTCAGTGTTGTACAACTTTAAACAGTTCTTAACCGTTTACCATCGTTCGACTATTTTATGAACAATTTTATGGCTAATTATTGCCCAGTAACATACCACTGCATTCTGCAAATATCTTTTTCTTTTAAAAGAATGAAATATTACATTTCAATCCTTGTTAATAATTTCAATTCCTCTTAGATTACTCTTATTTTAATCTTTAATCGTCGTTTTAATAATTTGATCACTGTTTTATAATTTCATAACTGTTTCATTATCGAATGATCGTTTGCATAAATTGGTAACTCTCTTATAACTTAATAATTATTTTTATAATTTATAGTCACGACTATTTCAATTAATTTGACGCTCCAAGATATTCCAGAAATCGATTAATATATCGGAAAGTCAAACACAATTAAAAGATATAAGCAATTAAGAAGAGCGAATTTTTAATCTTGCTTGTTTCAGCGAAACATTTCGCTGCATTTTATTCGTTTCATTCATGTTACAATCGTTTCTCCGTTATGTACACGCACGATAATTTACAAATGTATACGTATCGCTGTAATTATTTAAAAAAATGGAAGGAAAACACGATAGCATTGAATAATATCTATGGATAGTTCATGTGCAAAGGTTAATTCTCACGCAAACGCAAACTTTCCTTGACTAACGAGTGCGAAGGCGATGAAGAGATCACCTTGAAGAGGAATGTGACAAGAGGACATTTTTATCTCGATAATATCTGTAACGGTACAGACCACCGTTATTTCATTTCCATTCGACGATAAATACACGTGTCGATTTCGCTTTCCGTGCACATTTGCATACATCATTTTTCAAAGTTCAACGACAATTTTTAACTTGCATCCAATTGTATTAAAACTGTAAGAAACTCGTATGAAATTCTATTAAGCGAACTTATCGTCTCTGTAATATATGATCCGATGAATCGATAATTTCTAATCTGTAACGATATTAAAATTCGTTGAGATCCGAGCGAAAAACGGACGATCAAGAGGTAGATGAAACACAGAATCACAGAAAAGGGAGAGAGCTAGAAGGAAGGAAGCTTAAAGATACGGAAGACGTTACAGAAAAATTCCGAGAGAAATATTTCGTTGATTCTCGAAGTAAAAACTTATCGGAGGTAGTTGAAATTCGATGACTCGAGGGGATTTTTTAAAATTCTCTCGAATCGTCGATAACAGTGGACGAATGTGAATATTTTCTGTCAGCTTGATTCTTCTCCTGCGGCGATCAACGCCAGTTTAATAGTGATTCCAATTGTTCCCAGCATTCCAGGAGGGATTCCAGGGAGCACCGGCAGGGTTCCATGACGGATTAGGAGCAGCTGGACCGGCTGGAGCTTTTTGGGCCTCCGCATTGTATAAGGAGAAGTGGACAGCCTTTGCTTGCTGCACTTCCGGTGTGTCTACCACGCGGCCATCTGGTCCGAGAGGGGCTGGTGGTCCACTGGAAAATAAATTAATTTTCTTAATAATAATAGTACGTAGGACAAGACAATGTAACAAGGAACAGGAGCTGAATGAAACTTGAAACTAATTCCATATTTAGAATAATACTCGCGCTAGAATTTTATACTCGCTTAGGGCAAAGTAGAATATGTATATTATAATATGTATATCAAGCACATATTTATACGTTCAATAAAGCAATACTATAGTATTCTAACTAAAGTTTGATTTCTATCGAAAATTCCAATTTTAAAAAGACCAGAAACAAGAATATCTGAATTTCTTCACTCTCTTCCTACTTCCTCTTCCTAATAGTAGAGAACATATATATATATATTTTTATATATATGTATATATATACAGAGAGAGAGAAAGAAAGAAATTCCTGTTCTATGAGACAATATGCAAAACCTGTAATGCGGAGCATAGCCTCCAGGTGCGTAGGAACCAGCAGGGCCGGGATAAGGACCAGCGACACCAGGTCCCTTGGGTGCCCTCGCATTTGCATCAGCCAAAGCAGCTAAATGAGCTGCTTTCAATTGAGCAACTTCTGGAGTATCCACGACTCGTCCATCTGCTCCTAATGGGGCTGGAGCCGCGTGGCCACCATAGGCTCCTCCGTACCACTGTGGCGCACAGTAGGCCACGTTCAAGATAACAGAAACCAGAATCTGAAAGAAAGCGAGATTCGCTTACAGAATACATATATTTTTATTTTGACCTTTTACCCTAAGAAACACGTGCTATTTAAATTGCTAAATAAACAAGAAACTGAAGCACGTACGCTTCAAAATAAATCTCTGAAAGAAAGGAAAAAGAAAGGAACGTTAAATTGCGTTAAAGAAGAAAGAATGAAACAAAAAGCTCAAAAATATATCCGAGTCTACTTGAAAAAGCGTACGAAAAATAATCACTTTCCACGATGATTCCAACCAAAAACACACATACGCGTTTTTCAAAACGGATAAACCAAAAAGTGAATGCTCGAACCTATCGAAGAGCAATCCAAAAAACATTCGAACCTTAAAAAATCATTTTCATCAGAAATTCAACTAAAATACAAAATTGCAATTTGGACGAAAAGATAAAAAATGACATAATACTCACAATATATCGAAACATGTTGTCGAAGCTCAGCGCAGGTCGATCCAGCGACTATCGACAGAGCTTGTGATCCGCATTATGACTTCCACAATCTGCTATCGTCGAATTTATAGGGGTACAGGGCGTCGTCGCGTGCCCCACCCCGTGCGCGACAACGGGGTATACAACCACACCCAGAAAAATGCTCTGCTTTAAACGTTGCCTTGCCCAGCTCTGTAACATTTACCAGCCATTAACAATGACACCGTGTGTCCCGTAACCTCGTCAGGAATAAAACTTGCCTCGACGCGACGCTATGCGCGAGACGTGGACACGCACGTCATCGCGGATGCAGTCGCAACGTTCTCCATACATTTTCAATAAAGTGGGAACCAAATTCATAGAATATGTCATTTAAAAATTTATCAATTTCATTGCTTACGATTGTTGTATAGTTGAACTAATCTTTCAAATATTTCATGTAATAATCGAACAAATTAAACGACTGTATAATGGAGAGGGGATACTGATAACTATCGCAGAATTGTTTCAGTAGCTCTAGGAGCTTGAGGAACAGCGAAAAATGTCGTAATTAGAACTCTATCGAGTTTAACTGGAGACTTAAATGCCTGCACAAGCACGAAAGTTGCGGCTACAAATGAATTGGAGACTCCAACGCCCGCATAGGAAGATACTCGTCGAGAATCGTAATCATTTTCGAGCATTTACTTTGAATTCGCGTAGACAAATCTACGGAATTCTCGTCTCCAAGAAATTTGTTCTGCTGTTATTTAACTTTTTCTTTATCACGAATCGTATTCATAATTATTCCGAAAAGTATTCGTTATAAAATCGAAATGTTCCTTATTCGTCAAAAAATGAACACGTTTTTATCGCATAATTGATTCTACTAACCAAAATTAATTTTGTAAAATTATTTTAGCATTGCAATGTTCTGTAATATTCTGATTTCCTCGTGCTTTCTGTATCTTCTATATCCACGCATAGTATTTTAATATTTCACGGGAAATCGGAAAATCTGGAAGATATTTCTATCCTAATTTCCAAAGAATGACAGAATGGGTAATTAGGAAAACAGGTATAGTTTGCATAGGTACGTAACACGAGGCGACAACGTGTTTCAGAAGCATTTCACTCTCTATATCCTCCGAGCGATATTTCATCGTGTGCCCACAGCAAGTGGACGAAACAAATTCCATCGATCGTCGCCCATTCCGTGTTCACCCACCTCTTACGATCCCGCGTGTTGTCACGCGGCGTCACAACCGGTGCATTGGGTTCTTTACTCCAAGCTTTTTTCTCCCCTTCTTTCTTTCTTTTGAAATAACGAACCGAGTTGCGACAGTTGGTGCCGGTTCAAAGACCACCATCGCGCATTGTTCGCGTGCTGACCTGAGCGGAACTGCGCGAGCTTGTCGCCAACGCTTTGATAACGACAGACAAACGTGGTCGGGACGTGCCATGCCAAACACCAGTTTCTTACACAGTATATAATTAAATCAAAATGAGAGAGAGAGAGAGCTTGTTATAAATTTAATTATTTCATAAAGGACAATAGACAACACGTGACAGTTGCTCGTTACTGCAAGTGAAAACAAATTACACTGTTTTCTTAGATCATTGCGAAAAATGTTTCGATATATAAATTTTGATTAAAATCAGTTTTTACAATTTTTAGAATCCTAATTAATAACCTTTGCTTCGCATTCTAAACGAAAGCAAATTATAACGTTAGGTATGCGTGAGTTCTTTTTAAAAATTATTTATATTCGTCTATAAAACTGAGATTTTGAATAAAATGTGTATTTTATACGTGGGTGAATGATTTAATAAGATCCGCTTCTGTTTTGAATTGTAACAAAGCTTACCAAGTAACAATACTTTTTATCTTATTGGCAACCTGTAAGTAACATTTAGCAAATATGTTATATTTGCAAATTACTCTTATTTCTAATTTACTTTCATTTACAATATCATCTTATTCGTAAAATATATTTATGTACTTTATTCAATTTTATTCGTGCCAAATTTGTATGAAACGATTGACGAAAGAAATGCATAAAATTCAGCAGGATATCAAAGTATATCTTGCGATCACTGGGGCAAAAGATTTGGCAAATTTATGAAATCTTTAAGTCTAAGACAGTTTGAAGACTCATATTAGTCAGATAAAATATACCAGCTGGCTGTAGCTCACAGTAAACTGACTTTTATTTGTCTATTTCTGTTTTGCACCCTACAATAGTATATTTTATCATATCCTAAATGAATTTGAGTTCTACCTAAGTACAGTAGATATAGTTACTTCAAGAATCCATTTACAATACACGCCAGATTGTTTTCATATTCTATATATCACTCATAAATTCGTGGATTGTTGACTGAAACGACAAGGGTGCACAGATACCATCTACGAAACGGATAATCCATTTTGGTATTGATTTATGGTTTTTAAGTAAAGGAGCAAATCTTTATTGCCTCCGAGTATATATAAATTCTTTTATTTTAATATAAACGCAATAACCAGGAGAAAAATGCAAATTTCATAGCACACCAAGGTACAAAAGGGAAACAGGATTAGATAGAAAATACAATAAAGATAAAATATCTGTTAAATACTTGCAATCTTTAATGAAAATATTTCACCAACATAACAAAACATCCTCCTTGCAATGCACGATCTACATCTACCTTACAAAAGAACCCTCCCTTCCATTATACGATACACAACCCCTTTACAAGATTACAAAAATTGGACTATTATAAACAATTCCATCGACAAAACTCCCAAAAATGCACACCGACAACAGAGTGTAAAGTAAAACCCAGAAATACCAATTAATCCACAACTCCGTCAGAAAAATGACATATTACAAATATTTTACAATTTTCCCTCATTCTCAAATTTCTCCCATCCCTTGCTGTTTTTCCGCGAAATTTCAACAATTCTGTCATCAGTGGCGCCGATTATAGCGACTCATTTTCCATTATCACCAATGTGGCTGCGGATAAGGGTCAGCGTAAGCGAGGTGAGCGATCTTCGAAATTTGTTCAGCGTGAGCTGCCAAGTGCGCAGCCTTGGCGTGCGCCACTTCCGGTGTATCGATTACTCTTCCGTCGTGAGCCAAGGGTGCGGGCGGACCGTGGTAGATGTTCTGAGCCGCGGCTACGTAGTTGCCGCTGTAGTCTTCGTATTTTCCATCAGAATAATCGCCGTAGCCGAGTGGAGCAGCTTTGGCAGCTTCGGCTGCGTGAGCTGCTAGGTGAGCTGCCTTGGCGTGAGCCACTTCCGCTGTGTCGACCACCCTTCCGTCGTGAGCCAGGGGTGCTGGAGGACCGTGGTACGCTGCCCCGTAGGCTGTGTAGCCTGGAATGGCGGACGCCGAGAGGACGAGACACGAGAAAGGAAGCTGAAACGAAAGAAAATATTTGAAGATGGAGAGAAGGAAAGCGAAGAAACGTTAATATCAGAACGATTCGATTATTTGAGAGGAAAATTCGCCTCGCAATTGTAAATTTATGTTTACTCCAAGTGTTGTTCATCTCGGCCGACAAGATACGAGTGCATCGTCTTTAAGATTACGATATAGTTTTGCGCGGAAAAATCAACTGAATCTAGCGGTCGTCTATCGAAACTAAACTCGATCTTGATATCTTCGCGAATTTCTCAAATTCGAACCAAACGCCATAGCTAGAGCGCGGATGTCGATAAAAATTCACGTTCTTTACAGCACAGCCAAAGGAGTGAAACTGAAATAGCTTCATCCTCTAAGTACTGCACCGAATCAAATACTTTTATTTGCCCATAGAGGCCTAAACATCCGCAGTCCACCAACGACAATACGATAATAATCTACAAACTGTCCGCTACCACTCGAAACTCTACGAAACGTGTAACGTTATGGTCGTTACTCACGAGGAGCCTCATGTTAGCCATGATCCACGACCTGATGCTTTTCTGCTGGTCGAACGGACCGTGGTACACCTTATATAGTCGTGGAACAATACGGGCGCCCACTTAGAACAGCTAAACAAGCGGACACGCCGGTGTACGTGAAATATCCGCGCGCGCACACGCACGCGTTCCGCTTGATTTTCACATAATAATGGGTGGGGAGAGACATTTCTGTTTGGCAACGCGGGAAAAGAGAGTCGTGCGATCGATCGACAGCGAACCGATACAGACATCGGCAGAAGAAATCAACAGCAATAGAAGAAATGGATGGGATAAGATTTGTTGCGTCAATTTCTGACCGGAGAGATCCATAGCGATCGAAAGAGAAATTAGGGTTGGTCTGTTGAGAATTTCGCGTGACTAGGACTGGTTAAATTGAAAATTTAAAGGAGACATTTCTGTTTGGCAACGCGGGAAAAGAGAGTCGTGCGATCGATCGACAGCGAACCGATACAGACATCGGCAGAAGAAATCAACAGCAATAGAAGAAATGGATGGGATAAGATTTGTTGCGTCAATTTCTGACCGGAGAGATCCATAGCGATCGAAAGAGAAATTAGGGTTGGTCTGTTGAGAATTTCGCGTGACTAGGGCTGGTTAAATTGAAAATTTACGTTGGTCATATGGAAACTTTGCATTGGTCAGGGTTGATGAAATCGAATGGAGTTTTGTATTAATTGGGGTTGGTTCTCGCGATTTAAACAGGGGTGGCTCGATGGAAAAATATGAAGAATCGAAGAATGACGGATTTACTTGGACCTTGAGGCGAATGTTGCTTCATAGAATGGATTTTGCCTCTCTCGGGATATTTCAAGTAGTTGGTATTAGTCGACGTTGCATTTTCATAGTTCACAGAAAGGTAACTCGACGGAGAAGTATGAAAGATCGAGGAACGGCCGATTTACTTTACTGTTTTGGAGTAAACTTTGGTTCAATAGTAACAATTTACGCATAAATATAACTATCCACTTCCTTGCGCAATACAGAACCACTTAGCACACTTTATCCATTTGCATGGGATCAAATTTCTCTGTTTGCTAATTTTACACGGTGCTTATGGTCAATAGCGAATCGAGAGATCCTCGAACGTGGCGTTCGATGCAAATTCTGCGAGATTCCATCACGTATCGCTACGCCCGAGTTCTTAATGAGCCCTCGAGCAATTATACTTTGCGAAACGCAGAACAATGACACCCAGTGCTCGAACGATCATTTCTAACGAGCGTCCACAGCCTAATTGGGACAAGTTCATTACGATGGAATCATTTTCCACTGATTATTCGTGGCCTGCTACCAACGAAAATGGCGTAAGCCATGGGACTTGTCCGATCAGCGTGCAATTCAATTCTGATATGGACAAGTACAAGTACAAATATTTTTCTGTTGTTGTAATACATTGTAGGTTTGTGCAATAAATTATTACTTTATTATTATGCTACAGTAGTTATTATCAGCAATCGCTTTCGTCTGACAAGTTTTCTGTGCGAACGTTAATGTTATGCAAATTTATTCAACACTCCAAACAATTCCACGCAAATTTATTTTCACTAATTATGGAATTAATGGAATAATACGCAAATTAATGTAAAAAGAAGAAATATATAGGTAAATAAAAAAACACGTGAAAATGATGTATAATTTATGTCTCGTAAAAATAGAATTGTCGCGAACGGTAGCCGTTGGTCGAAACGATCGTAGAAATATCGTTGTTGAGTAATTGATACCGAGATTCTGTGTAAACCAGATATTTCACGCACGATTGCCGGGGGACGAAAGAATTCGAGAAACCATGACGAAGAAATTTCCAACCAGCGTCGCTTGCTTGAGTAATCGATATTGATACGCAACCGTGATTAACGTAATATTAATGATCTCACGTCAATGTCAATAACTCGATTAAAACGAGAGCAGCAAGAGAATTGAGAGCGAGATTCTAACTATGTAATTACTTCAACTATTTTTGGTAGATCTTTCTGAATTTTTCTCCCTTATTTGTCTATTTTAATATATTTTATTTATTTTTCTAATTTAGAGAAACGTTCAAATATAATTTTTCCAAATATGTACATAATTCGATAACGAAATGTCTGCGTTGCACTCACAGGTTAAAACCGGTCGAGAGATTAAGTTAAAATCCAGCTTTAACGAGATTATTCTATCAGCAGCACGCGGCACGCATTCGCCACTTAACGTGGATTATCCTAGTGGCTCTATCTGAACCTATCAATCATTGTAATCACGGTATTATTATATTCCATCAATAGAGTACAGCGATATGACAAGCCATAGGGGCAAGGATCAATAAACCATCAAGGGAAGCGGTTATCTCTGTCTTTCGAAGCTCTATTGTAATCGAATCATTGCTTCATGTTGATAAAATATATATTCATCGCGTTAAATTGATAAAATTCCCAACGACGACGAATGCTAGGTGGAATATTAATAACAACCAATATCAACGCACAGATACTAAGGAAAATGGGAAATTTAGACTAGTTTCTCGAGTAACTAATTAAAATTTCTATTGAAATTCCCAATGTTTCTATATAAATCAGTTTGAAGGAATATTAAATATTCCAATGTAATTCCTAAATATGCTGAAACGACATTTCAATCTGACTCTTAAAAAGTCCAATTACCTGGCCACTTTTATTCACCTGCAAAACCTCATCGGATCCAGGATACACCTTTCTTCGACATTCCTTGAGAACCGAATTCCTCGATTACCATTACATAACGCCGCAAAAACTAAATAATTTCTTATTTACTATTCGAAATAGATGCAGATACAAAAAAGATCCTCGCGCTTTTTCGAGTTTCTTGTCATGTCCGAATGCCAATCGAAACGAAGTTTAGTCCGTCTTTTATGACATGCGCTACTGGATGCAAAGCAGCGTAAATAATCGAGTGAATGTCGATGCTCGATACGTGCAACAGGCATGCCCTGTCGACAACCGTCCCTGGCCTCGTCCAGGCAAATGTGTAGCGGGTTAGTGACACGCCTAATCGTCCCATAGTGTTGGAGAATGATCCTGGATCAGGAAGGAGGAAGTCACGTTCTCCCTCGGATTCCAACCAAGGCTTCGATAGATTCTTTCGCTGTTATCGCACATTGATTCGCGTCATTTGGTTACAGCTCGGACTACGATAGCAGTTTGTTTGGGATTTTTCACGTGAACTTTATATAATAATCGCAATGGAAATTCGAGCATCGATTCGATTTGAAATTTCTTGATTTTGGAGAATGATTTTCCTTACGAGTGGAAATATTGGAACTTTTTGAATGTTCGATGGAAGGATTTTGTTACAGGACCTGCCGTCAAACGATCGTACGATTTGTCAAATTTAATTCTTCGCAAATCTCCAAAGCAACGTACGATTTGCACATGGCCTCGGTCGAACGACACCAAACCTGGCGTAACATTCGCATAACGTGTATCGTTATTACGTTTACGCTTCCTTCCCGTTCTTCTCGGCTGAATCAGGCGCCAGCGCCCACGCAACGAGCACAGCGTGCCAATCAATGGCACCACGACGAACGTTTAGCGAGACCCTTAACTGGTTAGCGTGGATAGCCGCTGATTAAAAACAATGCCGCGTGACGAGAGCCCCTGGAATCCCGTGGAAAGGGCTTTTGTTCAACGTATCTATCCATCTATGCATTGCTGCGCCGCCCACGCCACATACTACGCGATCTACGCGATTTTCTCCGCATTTTCTGAACGCTGCGTCTTCCTCTCGTGCACCATAGCGGTGAGTGTTTAAAATGCTTAGAATTATTTATTAATTGGAATATTTTCCGCGTGTTCGATACCTGCAGTATTAATTCTTATTATGAGATTTGGTTACGTTAAATAGTTCTTGCGAAAAATAGCGGTGAATATTCGCAATACTTTTTCATTTTCTTGGAATTTATCGTATCGTGGTACCTGCGTTGTGCAGACGGAAATTTTGTATTAATCAGAACGAATTATACCAAAGTGAACAATGGTGTCTTGTAAGATACGAAGTAGAAGACTTATTCAAAATTTCACAAAACAGGTCTAAATTTCATCCGCTTGAAACAGTCTTAAAACGAGACATCACAAAAATACCTGAGATACGTATCGCTAAGACAAATTTAAAACTACTTAAATAGTTTTGTAACAATCGATAGTTTAGCGATATCGGAGAGTTACGATTGAAAAAAAAAAAAAGGAACTTTATATGCGTGATCGAAAGCGTACGTGCGTGACCATAGAAAAATGTCTATTATGCAAAACAGAATTGTTTGGCTATGAAATTCACGCGAATCGCGCAATCGCTTTTTCAATACGGCGTCGTTGCACGGATTGACTTTTTGCTCATTTCATTGTCTCGTGTCTCGTATGTTTCTTGCGTTTTTTAGTGCTGTAGGGTGTAGTTTTTCAGACTAGACTGATCGCGGCAAATTTACGTAACTTTGGATGGGTTTATGTAAGAATGTCTTATACATTGATGCTAGTTTTCTGGAGACTTTATTTTACATCTCAAGCCTGTATTTTAAACATTCTATCCAACGTTTTAGTTTTGTTCGAAGTTGCGTTTTATATTCTATCATTGGATACTCGATATTGGAATCATTATGTCATTGAAAAAGTTACAATTTCCAATATCAAATACCGAGAATATTCGAGCATCGCAAATATTAAATTCGTTAAATTATTAACCGCAATTACTAAGAAAAGTTAAATTCGCCAGTACCGAATTTGAGCCATAAAATCTTGCAAAATTCAATTTCTTCTTTCACGCACTCCTTAATGCTACATAAAATACCAAGCAAATTTTCAATAACTTCATTACGCTAGAATCGGCCAGAGAAACGGAGATACGACTTCGAAAGCAAACCAATATTTTACACATGTGTTTTTTACAATCTTTCCACTTTTCTCTCTTTTTTCTTTTATTTTATTGGTAAGAAAGGTTTCATTCCAATCACGTGCGATTGTTTATTCCGAGGACGCGGGACGGCCTTCGTCTTGATCAACGTATCAGTTACCTTTCCTACTCCTTCTGCTTTTATCCCTTCTTCCCATTTAATTGCATTTCGTCCCTGTTCTTTCCCTGAATCCGTGGCTTACACATCAAGGTTATACTCTTGATTCTCGCAATAATAATTGAGATATTGATTCGATTACGACATCGCACGCGATCTTCCATTATTTACATTTTTCCGTCCATTTTCCATCGAAAATCGATTATCATCTGTATTATTATCGTTATCGTGGGAAAGAATGCGAATATGAGAGTAATTAAAGGGACGATGATCGATTTATTTCAGAATAATGTATGGATTACATTTTACAAAGTGTTACGCGAAGGTGTGAACATTCACGACGCTGATTGAAATATAATAGAAGATCACGTTTCGGAAATTGGGAAAACTGGGAAAATTGAGAAAATTTGAAAGATCGCACGAAACTTGGACTTGTCCAATTTTTTTACGAGGGATTGTAGAATTAGACTATAGAATATAATACTCTAGAAAGTTGTTTAAAGTGGTGGCTCAAAAATTTGTTTACGAAGGTGAATACTTTTAATTTTACATATGCAAATACTTTCTTTTAAAGAAGTATCGAATCGATCAATTTAATGTTCGAGGTATCGAAACATTTGTCAAATATGAAATATTCTCAAATTAAAGAATGAAATATTCATTTTCTTAAAGTGAAATGTAACTTAATTATTTGTATCCTTCGGTCATTTTTACTTAAAGTGTATTACCTTGGTAAATGCTTAAACTACTGTCACCTACCCATGAATTCTCAATTAGCCCTTCAACGACTCACTTTACAACTTTCTTAATAGCTATATTTAGTGACTTATAAATATCAAAAGAATCATATCTTACCCTCAGCTCGTATTGAAAACACCGTACTAAATAGTTTATAAATCAATTTATACTTTATAACCCATGGAATTGATAAAACCAATCATTTAAAACGTACAGCAGCGAACAAGCTGTAAAAGTAAGTATAAATTCTCCAATTATTTCTTTTTACCCGCAAAATACACAAAAGATAATTTTAATTAAGTAGAATACTTAATATCAAAATTTTCCATATAAATGAAAGTACTCTGAATATTCTATTAAGTATTCTAGTGGCTACAATACTTACACCTAATACTTGAAATACTTTACTTATACAAGTACTACTAATAATAATAACTAATAATAAATAACTTATAAAAGACTAATAATACAAGTACAAAAAATAGAGCAACTATTACTCACCCTCTATAAAATCAAAAGCACTACTTTATGTATTTCGCTATCGAATGAAAAATTTCCTTTTTTTAAAAAAAAAGCGTTCAAAGATACAGGGAAATCCATTCAGAGTAAAAGTTACTACATTTGATTGTACTTGACAAGTAACATAACAAACACTAAACCTCTTACGAATCGTCACAAATTTAACCACATCAAACGTCCAGTGAAAAATGAAATTCGAAGATGTACAAATATATATAGAATTTCCTATTTAAGTTCTATTTTTCTAATTATATCGAGGAGCTACGTTATGAGCTTGCACAAGGATTCGCCGTCTAATAATATAAATTATCGCTATTCGCCCAAGATATCAGTTACTTGGGACAACGAACGTACCATTTATAAGAAAAGAGAATGGTTGGCAATTTTTGTCGGACTCCAAGGAGGAAGTTCACCAGTTGCACCTGACCTCGAGAGATCCTTTTGAAAGACGAGCAGACAAGAGACGGACAGACCAGAGAGTAATGTCAATGTCACCACTTTAGGTGTACCAATTGCTTCCCAGGGTGTGGTCCCCTCCTACGGGTCGACGACTCCCTACCAGATTCACCTATATAAAAGGAGACACCGTGGCTCGACAGGGCAGCACATCACCGTTGATACTTTAGGGCGAGTACTGGTTGGAAAATTCACATTCAATCTGCCAGCAGCGCTTTTCCACGTGACTGACCATGAGAACGATAGTGAGTATGGATTATCCAGGGATTTTCCTTTTTGTCATGGCAGTATGATTGGTGAGGATGTTTTCAAACGATATTGCACAAGTGGTAGATCAGATTAGGGCGCTGTGAGAAGAAAATAGTTCGTTAAATAATTCTTGAATTTACGTCAATTTAAAATTGGTTAATCAGGGCACGATTGATCGGTCAAGTATCGTGTACGTGTTTGATTTTGACTATCGTAGAAATGAATAGCTCTTTGTAGATTTAGAAATCTTTCTTTGCAAAATTTGTTAGCTTGTATAGATCTAGAAATCGATTGTTATTGACTTTAGAACGTTGATCGTTAAAATATTATTAAAATATAAATATAATGATTATTTATCTGTTATTGGATAATTAGAAACTATTCCATTTTTTTACTATTATTAACGATAATTTAGGTACGCGCAATTTTTCCGAATTAAAAAATTCGACGAATAGAGAAATTAAATTGCCATTGCTGCAAAATTACAATTGTTGCTAGAAAAATCGGTATACTGAATATCAATTATTATAAAAAGTTGTTGCGTGTTAGAATGCAATTAGTTTTTTGACCATGAAAATAAAAAAAAAGGAATCTGCAATCGTTACTTATTAATAACTAATCGAGTTTTTCCGTGTCAGTAGGTTTCTTCGTCATTGACATACTAACATCCCACGTTCTAACAGGAGCCTCTTTATATGTATAGTTGCAATTCGTATGCCTGCTCAGTCGTCAAACCAACCATAAAAAAGTTCTTTCCACGCTTCATCACACTTTTCCACTAACTTGCTTCTTTAACGCCTCTTACCTAATTATATTTACTATGCTTCAAACTATTAAACGCTAACAAATTCCAAAAATCACATCCCACCAAATTAATTCAACTACAAGGAACCTTTTTTGCTGTTCGTTAGTCTATTCCTAATTATGCTTGGAGCTTTTGAAAAATACACGTCGCCTCGCACGCAAAGACACGCTTCACTGAATTCATTTTCCACCGCAACTCCATTTCCATCAACCTTGCTCTTTTAAACTCTGACCTAATTAATATTAAACTACAGTTACAATTATAAAAATTGCAGTTAACAAACTAAAATTTGTATCTTGCTCGGTTAACAGAATAAGATGTCAAAGTACTTTTTCAAATTGCAGATCATCTTTGCTACGATCTGCACCCTGGCCATCGCAGAGCCCGGATACGTGGCTCCAGTGATACCTTACAGCTACCTTAGAGTGCCATTAGCCTACGACGGCCACGTTTTGGACACGCCGGAAGTAGCACAGGCGAAAGCAGCACACCTCGCGACTCAGGCGTACGAGGCGGCCAGGAACACACTCAGCTATGCTCACGTGCCGACTCTGTTACGTGTTTATGCACCTGCACCTGGTGCGCCCATAGGCGCCGATGGTCGTGTCGTCGATACACCTGAGGTCGCGCAGGCGAAAGCTGCTCACTTGACTGCTCACGCGTTGGTAATTACGAGCAATTAGTTTTTTAAAATCTGAAAAATCAACGACTCAGTGTTTTTGGTATTAATGGAGAAGAAAGTCCTTGGAAAAGTTCAAGGATCTGTACTTAAAACTTGTTTCTTTCCTCTCCTTTAGAAACGTTTTAAATTTGCAAAGGAATTTTTAAACACTTGTGAGAATAAGATCAGATTCTTACAATGTTTTTTCTTTTTTCTTTTTTTTTTTTTTACAAATATATTCCCTTCATTTAATAATAAAGTAAACGTTTCGTTTCAAGCCGAAGAATGTATAGTATTATTAATATTTGACTTTCCATCATTTTTTTATGTTGAAGGAGACTGCAAAGAATCTAGGACTCTACCCATACGGTGCCCTGGCTTACGCCTCAACACCTTATGCTTATGGATTTGGATATGGTGCTCCCCTTGGTCCTGATGGTAGAGTAGTGGACACTCCGGAAGTTGTTCGAGCGAAGGTGGCTCATTTTGCAGCACACGCTGATGCGGCCGCAAAAACTGTTGAAAATCTCTGATTGCCACTGGGAGGAATATTTGGAAAGGATAACGACGCAACTCTAAAATAATTTCTTGTCAATTTATTCAATATTTGGACTATTTAAATATGAAATGGACGGATAACTGTGTAAAATGATCGGCTGCCTTTGTTCTGGATATTTTTATTAAGTACCGTAAAAATTATAACTGAATGTTATATGTGTGAAATAAAGCAGCAAAAGTATCGTGCTATTTTTGTATGACCTAATACGACAGATTCGCATAATAAATAATCTGTTCACAAATTACTATTTATTTTTGTGCACTGTCTTGGCTCTTAAAATACTTTGAATCTGTTTTAAGTACACGGAACGTGATATAAAATACGGAATTTACGTTCGATCAATTGAAATCCCAAGATGTAATTGTTCCTAATTGGATTTATTATCAAATAGCTTTCCCTAGCTCAAGAGCTTTGCGTGCCATCGCCATCGCTCCTTCTCTGGTTCTATGGCCACCGATGAATAGTTCTGAATGGACAAAAATAGCATCTTTGATTCCAGAGACGCTTGAAAGCGTTTCATCGTGTAAACCTCCCCAAGGTTCTGGCAAAAACAGCCTATAAAACCATAGAATGTACGTTAAAAGCTTCAAAAATAATCCAGTTGTCGTTCGAATAAATACCTGCACACAAAACTGTGAGGTGCCACAGGTATGCATTGAACCCTGTAGTCATTATTATTTCCAAAAACTACAAACTTTAATGGTGGCTGTACATTTTGTTCTTTTTCTATCTCAAAAAGATGCTCACTCCATGGTATATGTCGTGATAATTCTATAATTTCGCCACTAGGGTCAGCCTGCAAGTATTTATCATAGATTTTCTTTGAACATATTTTTAAATTGTATAACAGAAAGGCTTGGTAGGATATATTTTTATGTTAACATATAAGAGAGAAAGGAACCTTCTCTTGCATAATATTGCAGTAAGGAAATGCCTATGATACATTTTTATACAACTAACAATGGCCATGTATTCTAATGCTTGAACTCTATTCGAACAGAATGTTATTCTATTCAAATCTATGCAAATGTCACCTCGAAGATGCACAATGATTTGTTACAATATCCCTAATAGTGCAATTATTAATTACAAAGTGGTAAACACTGATAAACTGTAAAGTCCTTGTTTTAGTCACCTCAAAACGTTTGTCAATAGCTTCCTGCAAATTGGACCTAGCAGGCAACCAAACATATGCAGCATACTGAATACGTTGCACTAATTCCTGACCGGTTAATTCAACTGCTTTCAAAAATTGACTATCAATATCAATATCCTTGCTATTCCATGCAGGATTTAATAATTTCACGCGAGATGATAAGTCTGTTACGATATGATATCTAAAATGGACAACACACTGTAAGTAATTTAATACAATGATATCTTAACCGTGCAACAGTAGTATTGGACACTTACCTAGGTTCCTCGCGGAACATGGTAATTCCATTATCTATAGCATCAATTTCCTTAATGAACGTATTATAAATATATTTAAAAATCATTTCTACGTCGCTATCTTTTGCTTGTGGAATGAAATGTTTGATAATCTCATTGCCAAAATGGCAATAAATCAGGCCAGCACTACTCAGTTTTATTGTCCAATTGTAACCTGGTTTCTTTATTACTGTGCTTACTGACTCGTTGAAATCTCTGACTCACGAATTAAAGGAATGAACTCTATGTTATTAGCTTTATACCAAAATGATTAAAAAGCGGGTCATACCTCATATGATGATCGTAACGATGCTTGGAAGGATCATACTCTTTACCAACATCGATCACAATATCACACGTATTTAAAATATTCATATCGCGTGACCTACAAGTACATTCGATACTCTATGTTAATTAATTCTCTCTCCTTTAATTGTTCCTGCATACTTCTCATTCGTAATAACATTCTCAGTTCAAATTACCCCATATAACTCTATAAGAAAATCTGATTACACTAAATAGCTCTATATCTTACCTCACTATAACTGCATCTTTATATCTGGGTAGCGTCTTCAACATGAAGCAAGCAAGAGCTTCGTCGCAATGAAAAGTACCATCGTGTGTTCCGATTTTTACGTTTTTAGCCATTGTCACGAATTTCTGCGACGTCGTTCGCGTATAGGTTATATTGCCTGATGGAACAGATAGCTTCGTAAAGAGTCGCGGAATTATTCCAGAGACATACTTAATCATATCGAAGCAATAATCACGACAATAATTAAATTATATTCTCACCGTGATGTAAACAATGCTCGTAATACACAATAGAATCCTATTCCTCTAATTCTACGCGTGTGTAACCGATTGTGAATCTATTATAGATTAAAAGGACAATACTATGCGTCAGCCAATCAGAGGTTACGTGCGTTACGTATGACCAATCAGAAGCTACACACGCTACGTTTGCGTACGCACGTGTTTACTATAATGACATTTAAAATTACATATTCCAAGTGAATGATACGTGTGTTTTATTGTTACTAGTATTCAGATACACATTATTTAGATATTTATTTGGGAAAAAATGTGTATTATTAGGTGGAAAAAATATTTTTTGTAGAATTAGATATTTTACTAAATAAATATTGATATTTATATTACTATAATATTAATAATATAAATATGCTCATTGTACACTTATTAGAACAAAGGTATAATCTGGTATTTTAATGGATTTAAAGAAATTGCGAAAGGTATTTATTAATATTTCACTAGCAGATTGGAAAATAAATATATCTCTCTTGGTGACATGGTATATGAAAACAGATAATTTCTCACGTGTTTTATTATTTTAAGCTACAGTAATATTACGATATCGTGGTTTGAGAGATGACTATATTTACAATCGTTATTTAATTATACGAAATTACACATTTCATCAAATTCAATTATTGGAGGAGGCTACCTCCCCCATCATTGAATAATCGACATATTTAGGAACGAAGATTAGATTAATCGTGCTGCGATCAATACTAAATAAAAATGGAAAAAAATCTTGTTGCCACTCTCGATATGAGAACATCAAAGGGAAGAGAAAAGAAAACAATTAACTAAACGTTCTAAATCGATAAAAATAAATAAAGAATAAAAAAACTTATCGTGCAGATGGACGAACAAGAGATTGCACGTAGTACACAATTATTATTAACACAGTATAGGGCTTCCTACATCGATAACGTGTTACTCTACAGAGGGACACAGGATATTTACAGAAACCATCGAATGTACACGCTTTGAAACCATATTTTAAACGTTCTACACACTTATCGGTCGCGATTACCTATCTAAAAAATCGCTAAAACTGTAACGGGATAAATTCACATGTAAAAATATATATATTTATGATATACATGTACATATATGTACGCGGAGTCTATTTATACATTTATTTGTAGACTGTGGATATTTACGCAAGTTCATGATTTTTATGAACTAAAAGAATAGCTGATGAATGTATTCGATCAGTTATAAAAACCTTTTATGAATTATATCGTACGTGTGATACAAAATATTTCGAAATTTCGTTCTATTGGATTATATTGGAGAAGTTTGAAACAGAGCTGGAAATGTACATAGAATGTACATGATATTTAATATTTAAATAAAAGTATTTAAACTGATTTTGGTTGATTAGTCGTATATTTTTGAATCTTTGAATTTCGAATAAATGCATAAAAATCCTCAGTCTATTTACTAGTATTAGGAATTTCGATTCAAGGGACCATATTTCTGCTAAGGAGAACGAAAATCGATGGATCTACGGATTTAAATAAATTCGCAAAAACACGTCGATCTGTCTAAGAAATTATTTTATCGACATGACGATTCGAGTATTTCTCAAAATTCTTTTCTTTATTTGTTACTGTACATCCTTGTTAATCTACTCATGCAGTTGCATCTAGCCAGCTGATACGAACATTCGTTCGTAATTTGTTGAGCAATGCGCGTTAGATTTATTGCTGTATCGCTAGAGGGAATACTCCATCGATGACTGTATCGTGAAAACCATCGATGCAACGTAGGAACGTAGGGACGTGATTCGCTCTTTTGACTAAAGGAAGTCGACAGGGGCTGTTGTTTGACTATCAAGTTCTATAAATTGATACGAGCAAGATTCTGATATTTTTCTCTGAACGAAGACATTTAGGAAACTTGCTCGTGTTTTCGTGTTGGTTAATGACAGTGCAGACTATGGTTATTCATGCAATTTAGTATTTGGACACAGCAGTGTTCTTAATTTCTAGTTTACATATAGTTTTTTTGGAAGTTTTGCTATCTGCCCAAATATGTATCAACCAAACAACAGTTCTACTTTATCAATGGCTGTTTTACTTTATCGATCATCAATGACTGTTCTGTTTTATCGACGAAGCTATAACTAATATTGAATCAATTGATTGCCGACGGCTACTTCAGAGTACATTTCCTCAATCTCTATTCTTTACTCTCTGAACATCACTTATTTCGACGAAAGGAAACGCAATCATGTTACCATTCACCGCATAAAAACAACGGATTGTAAAAAGTAAGTGTGCCATTCTTCACGACACGACTTTTTTCGAACACTTTCTAGCACTGTCATTCCAACAACAAATTCCCTTAAAATCTATCTTCTCCGTGAGCTGCTTGTTCGAACTACCTCGAGCATATTAATTTTAATAAGTGTGAATCCATCATCGTCATGTACAGGGATTATGGCAAATGCTGAGGGGAAGAGGCGCCGCCCTCTTCTCCGGAATCTTACCTATTAATAATATACATAAATATACACTAAGGGAGGGGATTCACCAATTACCAAAATCAACGTTGCCAGCAGCCACAAAGAGAGGACAAACGAATCAAAATCCTGATTCTCCTTTTAACCACTCCCTTTTTAAACAATCCTTATTCCTAGCGTTGTGGCGACAGCTCTGGCTCTCCTCGTCAAACACAGTGCCTTCTTCGCATACGAATCGAAAATCAAGCACTTGCCTTGAAGTGAACCCAGGAGAGCAATAGTGAAACAGTCTGCAGTCTCTATTGTCACCATAGAAACGATACATCTGCTTCTCCAAGCAATTAAAACCACCCTGCCTCCTCAACATCGCTGAGTTTCGACTCAGAGATCTCATCGTGGTCGATTCCACCGTTTCAGTTCGCTTAGTTGCGGTTTCTGAAATAGCGATTGCCTCAGAAACTGACAAAGCGACAGGCCCCTCTGTCGCTTTACTCTCCAAATTCTGTTCCATGATTTTGGCAGACGAAGCAAGCGTGGTTTCTTCCTCTATGGTTGACCTAACAGTAGTCGAGGGTGATTCTTCAGGATGATCAGACTCAATGGACGTCAGACCGATCGGTAGAGTTGTCGTACTAACAATTTCTAGGTCCACTAAGGTGAAACTCTTAGGACTAGTTGATTTCTCAAACTCTGTGCTAGTAGATTCGGTTTCCTTCAAGGATTTCTCAACGGTAGAGGCAAGAGTCGACAGTCTAGAAACAGGATA
This sequence comes from Bombus pascuorum, assembly GCF_905332965.1. Classification (NCBI taxonomy): domain Eukaryota; kingdom Metazoa; phylum Arthropoda; class Insecta; order Hymenoptera; family Apidae; genus Bombus; species Bombus pascuorum. The sequence goes on along the minus strand of NC_083502.1, from coordinate 7,027,360 downwards.
AGGCGTGAAATTTTCTTCTTGATCTTGTTTCACGTTTGTTGGTGACTTCTGTTCGCTTGGACTGGAGTCCTGGTCGTTTTTGCTCTTCGTGGGAGCATGCATCTTCTCTTCTGATTCGTTTAGAGGCTTCAATTTGCTCTCTAATATATTCTCTTCGCTCCTGCTAGCTTCGGTAGTAGTCGTCGATACATCTGTTGTCATTGTTTCCACAGTTTCGGTCCAATTCTCGTCCATATTCGTCGTGATAGCCATAGTGGTAGTTGGCTTCCGAGCTAATAAAGTGAACTTCCTGATTACCGGTTTGGGTGCCAGCTCGTTATACGATTTAGGTGGCTTTGCTGGCTTGGGATTCAACAGACTCAGTCTAGGTTTAATAATCACAGGATTCGGAGTCGTCGTCGGAGGAATGTAATTGTAATTCTTTCTAGCAGTGATTGGCTTGAACAATTTTGGAGGCATGGGACGAGCAGTGGTAGTTGTAGTACTTGTACTTGTAGTAGTACTTGTTGTAGTACTTGTTGTAGTTGTAGCGGTTGTTGATGTCTGCGGATCTATCTTCTCCGTAATGGACTCCTTTGGACTCTCAGTCTCCACATCCTGATCTTTTCGAGGCTCTGTGGTAGTTTCTGGCTTGTCCTCCTCGTTCTCTTTCTCGGTGTCCTCCATTTTATAATCAGCCAACATTTCTTTACGAATCTTCTCTGCACTTAGACTGTTAGAGTCCGAAGATCCGTGTTCTTTATAGTTATCTGGTTCATAATTGTCATCAACATAATCGTGAGCTATATTCTCGACAGATTCTGACGGTCCTTTCGTTTCTAGTACGTCCTCTTTTTTATCTTTAGGCAACTCATCAGTGAATTTAAGAACTCCTTCCGTACTTTCTTCCTGGTCACTCAAAACAGATTCGTCGTCTTCGTGTTCTTCAAGAGTCTCCTCTTTAGAACTTGGAATTTCTTCAGAAGTCACGTGTTCCGAAGTCACATGTTCTGAGGAAACAGTGACGTTTTCGGAGCTACCAGGATCGTTGTACTCATCGTCTGTGCTCATTTCATAAGTATTTTCATAGAATGCTTCCGTAGAGTCGTAATGTTCCATGGAGGCTTCCTCAGAATTCATCTCTTCGTTTTTCATCGTCGAAAATTCACGGGATTCTTTTCCTTCCTCTTTCTCATTTTCATTTTTCCTGCTCTTAACCTGCCTATGAGAAGACACTTCCTTTGAAAAGTTCTCTAACTTTATAATCTTTCCTTTACGAGAATGTTTAGCCATTTCTTGCTGGTCATCCTGAGAATCTTCATTGCTAAAGACTGTGGTTGATTCATCTTCCATAGATTCGTGCTCTATTGAAGATTCTTCTGTATAATAGCTCATTTCTTCTACAGAAGGATCTTCCTTAGGAGCTTCAGGCTGCTCCACTTCTTCGTCAAACTCTTCCTCGACCTTTCTCTTCTCTTCAACTTCTTTTTCATCTAAGCTTGGAACAGTTGTTTTCTCCTCGCCTTCCAAAATCTCGACGCTTTCTTCATCCTTTTCCAAAGTTCCAGATTGTTTCTCTAGAGTCTCATACTCGTTAGCCTCACTCTTCCGATTGTCTTTTCCTGTAGTGTGGTCTTTACCAGTTTGAAGTTTCTTCGAGTTGCCTCTATGATTATTCACAGCTCTGATATCGACGTCTTTCGAGGTCTGTGACTCTGGTTCGTTGAATATGTGCTTGTCAATCTGCTCAGCCTCAGGATTCACTATTGTTGTCGTTGTCTCTACTTTTTGATCAGGAACTTTGTCGTCAAGTAATTCAACAGGCTCGTTATTTTCGATTTTGGTTTCCTTTCTCTTGGAAGAAATCTTTCCTCTAGCTCTGATCTTGGAACTTATCCTTCTCATGTTTGGTTTGGGTTCTGTACCAGGCTTCTCTTCCTTTTTTTCTTCTTCTAGAATCTTTCCACTGTCGCTTTCTTGCGATTTAGACTGTTTACTTTCTTCAACAGGGTCATCAAGGTCTTTTGAGCTCTTAGAATCCTCTTTATCTACTGAATCTCCTTCTGTCGTTGCTCCAGTGATTTCTTCGGTCGAAGACAAAATTGGAGTCTGTGTAGAAACTTGCTCCTTTTCAGTTGTATTTAAAAATTCTTCTTCATCCTTGGATTTCAGCTTCATATACTCGCCTGGATCGAGAATAACAACATCTAATGTATTTTCTGGCTTTCTTGGCTTAGAGTCTGATTTAGTTTCATCATTAGGCTTGTCTTTCATATCAGAAAAATCTACATATTCATCTTTCTCAGCCTCATGAGTTTCCACTTCGGTATCCTCCAAATCTGACTCAACATTCTTCAAATTTGACATAGCATCCTTTTCCTCGTCGGTGTCAATGTATTCTTCAGCATCAGACTCCCTAGTATCTATTTCCAAAGGAACTTCCAATCCGTCTGACTGCTTAGTTTTACTTTCTTCATCTTCCTTCTCTTCATCTTCCTTCTCTTCATCTTCCGTCTCTTCGTCTTCCGTCCCTTCATCTTCCGTCTCCTCATCTTCCGCCTCTTCATCTTCCGTCTCTTCGTCTTCCTTCTCTTTAACATCGTCTTCTTCATAATCCCTCGCTTTAAAATTTTTAGAAGCCTTTGTCTCTAAATCTTCCAACGAATCTCTCTTCGAATTGTTCTTCTCGTTATCAGAACCAAGTCCTTGAAGCCTACTTCCCTCAAAGACACTTCTTATAGCGTCCTCGGTGAAGTCTTCTCCAAAGAGAATATCCCTAAATCTCATTAGACTTTCCTTAATGGAAGCGAAATCCTGACTTTTATTTTCCGTATCTTTGTTATTCGCACCTGTCACCTGCCCATCACGTTTTCGTTTAGAGTCCCCAGCATAGACAAAAGAAACCATGGAATTCTTGGTCTGACTAACAGATCTTTTAGATCTCAAAATTCCCCTAGATTCTTCAGAGATTCTTCTGCTGTTTCTGATTTTAGGAACGTCTCTGTAGAACGGATCAAAGGACTCGTCTCCCTCCTTATAATCATCGTAACTGGCTGGGATCGTTGGCAAGGGAAGAGTGACTAATTGCGTTGTATTTAATGGTCTACCAGATTCGTCGCTGACACTTGCTTTGGCTGTTACAATTACTCTAGACTGAGAAGGTAGCAATGACGACGGATTCTGGACTATTCTTTGAAGATCTGGAGGTGGTAGGTTGATGGTGATTTGGTGAGGTTTTAGTTGAGGGATCTGCACAGGCGGCAACACGTGTATGTGCTGAGTGACTTGATCATTAGGGGATTGAGAGGTCTGCGAAGGTTTCGAAGATGTTCGTGGGGTTGGATAGAAGGATCTCACTGTAGTTTCGTCGGGAGATGGGGTGGGAAGGAAATTGCCTGAAATCCTTGGTTGTTGGGAGCTCTGGCTGCTCGTCTTCGTTTGCACTGAGCGTGAGGGCTCCGGCGTTGGCACTGGGGATATCGTTAACTTTGAGACCTGGAACAATACGTAGAATTTGTATCAGACAAATGATATGAGATTGTAAAATCAAGTGAATTAATTGCAATATTACTTTTCCTCAGAATGGGTCTCTATTCTATTCTATTTTAGGAAAGTGTTCAAACTCTGTTTCCCCGAAAACGAGCCCCTCCCCCTCCAAGTTTTATTATCCTTAATTTTCGTCTTATTTCGAGTCATAGAGTCTGCCTGACCCGACTTGTACCACGAACTACGGAACGCCTCGTATGATAAAAACAAAAAGCTAGGAAAGAGAAAGTGAATTCAGTGCAAAGTTACCTGTCCCTTATTGCTCGACTGAACAACCTCCAACGGCCTGATACTCTGCACCCCGCTCTCCCTGTAATCCGAAGTCTCTCTAGGATTATTGCTATGAATAAACTGCTCCGTGGTACTAGCAATCCCATGATTGTGAAAGATAGGATTTATCAACGCTGGACTATTTCCATTGCTATTCAATAATGTCTGAATGGTAGAAGATGTAGCGTGAAACAGTGGCGACGCCGTCGATGGTTCGTTGTGAATAATCTGTGGACTCGCAGTCGAGCTGAATCTGATCTGATGCACCTGAGGTGGCTGAACAGTGGTGGAACTGACTCCTTGATTGCTAAACAGTTGATACGAAGTCGCCTGTTGATTATTATTCCTCTCTCCATTGTGGAAAATATACTGGTGATGGTAGCCGCTATTTTTGTCATCGTACAGGGACTTTGATTGACTCGTGTGAACCTGAGGAAACGGTGGTTGCGGCTGGAAGTGTTGCGGATAGCCCGTGGGGTGGGAAAAGGAACCGGAGGATGGCGTAGTGGAAGGTTTACTTGGTTTCGAGGTTGTCGTGGACGTTGTGGTTGTCGTAGTTGGTCGCGCTGAAGTGCTGCGTTGGTGGTCGTCTATGGGGTCCGATGGATCGACGTCGTCCTCGCTAGTTTCGTGTAAACTGCGAATAAAAATAGCGTTCAGAAATTCGCTCGATCGGGTTAGACATCCTTTTTAGAGGGGGCGTCCGAAGTCGAGAATCGTGATTTGTCGCTTTGAAGATTGGAAATTGGAAATTTCAGCATGGAAAGGCTTTTCAGGTACTGAAAAGAGACGGTGTTTCTAAAGATAGCGCGCTACATAGGAAATGACCGCAACAGGCAGCCAGTAAGACGCGATCGATCAAAAAATCGTCGATACACGCAATCACCACACCTATCGATCCTGTATCGCGCGACTACATAAGCAAAACCGGCAGTTATGCGAACTAATGCACCTTTGGTCCTTTCGAAATCGCATCTAGCATAGGTGAACGTCTAGACAGGCATTTGGTACGCGACAGGTGAACCGAGTCGCTACGATAATTATTTTCAGCGAATCGATTTCTGTTCGCGAATGTGTCCTTTCGCGAAAGCAGATTAACAGAGGGGGATGTTGCATTCTTTTGATGGAAAAATAGATATGGCGAGTCGGATTACGAGAGACGAATATGTAATTGGTGGGTGATTTTGTACGGTTCATACGTGAATTTATTAACATACCTGAGAGTGACTGCGTTGTTTCCATAGAGTTCCAAGTTCAAGTTGTAGAATCGCTCGCTCTTGCTGCAATCGACCTCGTCCACTCTCTCGCAAACCCTGGTTTCCTGATCGAAGACGGTTCCATTCAGACAGAGGAACTTTATGTCCATAATCTCGTCTGAAACCAAGTCTCATGGTGAAGGACAGGATCATTATTCGGGGATGCTCTTCTGGGTCACGGTTCTCGAAACGTCCATACATCCCACATTATTCGAAAGTAATTTCAATCGCCGCAGTAATTTATGAAGCAAATTCAGTCTTAAATATATTAAACAAAGTAAATATAGTTTAACATACATTCTCCTGCCTGCTGGAATTTGCATTAGAAAATAGATTTATAATTAGACAGCTTGAAAATATTGTTTGCACGTGAATAGAAAGAATTACGTTCCACAAGGTAGAAAATTGTTATATAAGAAGATGTTATTACAGATTTATAAAAAGGACTATACCAAAAAAGCGCAGTTTCCGTAAAAAAATACAAATATTATAAAGACAATTACATAATGAAGTTTTTTATGAAAAAATGACGCATCAAGAAGGTACCAGTTTTATAAAAGAAACTGCATACCTCGAGAAGATACAAAATTTCTATAAATAAACTTATCCGAATAAAAACTGTGTAGCAAAACGTTCCTGCAAATTACGCGAAAGATTGCTAAATTTAAAATTGAAATCATCCATGGAAGATTAAAAAGTCGAGGTAATAGGAAAAAATAAAAAAGGAAAAAATATACGTCACGTCTAACGAAGATACTTAAAAGGTTAGACGATCTACTCGATTCCTCGTGACGAGTCGAAGCCAGACGTTCTCGACTTAGGTCAGTAAACGTTCCTCGACGACCGTGACATTCTCTTCCGAGTGATCTCTCGATCGATTACAAAACTTGGATCAGACGTTTGCCAGGCCCCCGAGGCGGGTCTCTCGCGATCCTTCGATCGTACGATCGATCGATCGATCTGTCCCGCGTTTACGAGTCTCGTTCTTTGCCTGACGTTAACTTAATTATCGGTTTCTAATTGTCACGACAACAAATTAACGATAAGAATTAAATTAAAGAACAAATTACTATCGATCCCCTGGGGAGTCTGTTTTGAATTATTGAAGCGCGTTCGAACGAATTCGACTTCGGTTGCAGTCCTTTTTGCGGGAAATTGACGAAATAGGAAAGCCATTTGAATGAATTAATTAGCTCTTTCGGTGTAATATAATTTAAGCTGAGAAGATAAGATAACTTTCGTAGGCTTAATTTAGAATAATGAAATATTTGTTAGGTCTATTTGAAACAGGTGTTAAAGTATTAAAATACGAGGGTTATGTCTTTAAATAAACGCATTTTGTCATCGTCTGTTTAGTATTTAAGATCTTTGTCGAATATTATATTTGGCGAGGGATTGTACCATTTTGTTATTTTGAGAAACTGGGAAATTGAAAGTTATAGAAGCTACTGCAGAAATATTGCTGAATTACCTTTTTGACCGATGGTGCAAACGTGAAACATCTGACATCCGGCTTCAACATCCGCGTAATATCCACCGATCACCTTCCCCTGACACGAGAAATTCGTCTCTGGCAGGTTGTCGAAGTCCAAATACTTGCGAGATAATAAAACATGATTACTATGAAACATGTGATCACGATTAATCTCAAAGATCGTATTGTACGATCAATTTACAAAATTCATTAGGGTTCGAAATGTTTGAAAATAATTTCCAACTGAAAACGAGATAAACGCATACTGTAACGTGTAATGTATTCTAACAAGATTAGTAAAAATATTTGAATACTCACGCCAGGTTCCCCCGCGCTGCATAACAAGGAGCCATGCTGGAGGTTGAGGATCGACAATAAAACTGCAACAAACCAGCCAATCACGAGCTATCGTTAATAATATTGCAGACCAATCCATACGTTCGCAATAGCGGAACGTACGAAAGAAGGAAAGAAAGAAAGAAAGAAAGAAAAAAGGGGAAAAATTCGAGAGTAAAAGTGTCACGCGAAAGGGAAAATAATTTTTCATTCGGCAAAGAAAAATGAAATAAAATAAAAGGCTACATGTTCGGCACGAGGTTAATAATTTACTGAACTAATTTATGCGTTTGCGTAACTCTTCTACTCGGAGACCCTGTTACACCAGTTACGGTTATAATTATAAGCAACTATCGACACGCACCTAGGTCGTTGCTCTCTAATACTTGTTTCTTTAAAAAATTCCATCTATATCTAACAAATACTAACGTCTATGTAAATCGCTCTGCGATAATCTCAAACTCATGTACAATATAGCCAATACGGAACAACAAGTTTCTAAATTGGAAATTACAATTTTCCACGCGTTTGCTGAAATTCTCCATATTTTGAGGTACAAGAGCCGCAATTTCCAGGGAATTATTGTTTACATTTATATTATACGAAACGCAGAGGAAAGAGTTGATTTCAGAACCACTTGTTACCGGATCCGATCGGGGCATTGATTTCAATCGGTGCTGCAGAGTGAGAAAAATGATTATTAAATAAAATAGAATGTCGCAGCGGAGAGAATCGATCGACGATCGAGTGGTCAGTTGTAGGCCGAGGTCATCCGGTGTGCACGCGGGCCATCCAATCGGATACGTGCCAGGATCCTGTCGATCTCTCGCGAATCTAATATTCGTGATCGAGGTCTTTTGCAAAGCTGCAGTCGGCTGCCGAAGATATCGCGAGTATACGTCGAATCCGATCAAGATCGGCCGAACACGCACGTTCTCGGAATTTAATTATGTACAATGTCGTCCAGGTTCAAGCTTCGAGACTTAAATTTCGAAAAAATTAACCTTGAATCGACTTACGCTCGATGATAAACGTTTTTAATCAGCGATTAATGATTTCATCACTCGACTAAATTAACCGTGAACTTTAATCGTAAGCGGTAGTTGATTAATTAAAATAAAGATCTTTATCCATCTTTACCTACAGCGTTCAATGTTTGATTGATTACCAAGAATACAATCTGCATGGCAAATTGACCAATTATATCGCTGTCCATTGCCTGCAAGTTTCACTTGCTGACGTTCAACATGAGAGTTATTAAAATAAATTTATTATAAAATCGTCAGAATGCAATGAAATATAATTTTATTTTATACTAAACACGTGTAGAGTTAACTTCAATTTACGATTATTTCTCGTTGTTCCGAGTGTACCGAGTGTCCAGAATCTTCAGAAAAAGGTACCAGCGTACATGCTTCCGATGCAAGAAGAAATTGAAGGAACTTGATTTGAAACGATTAAACAAAATTGCAGTAGAGTGGCGACCGAACGTTTCATTTGTGTTATATTAACGTTACTAAAATTGAGAAACATTGTATTTAAATAATTTTTAGAATTTTTCGAGAATTTATAGAAACGAATATTCAAAATTAAGGATTCAAAAATTTTAAGAACTTGGAAAATTAGGAAAATTCCTAAAATTCATCAATTTAATAATAATTAATATTTACGATATTTATATCTACATTTATATTTATAATAAAAGTTAACAATAAATTTTTTTCTACGGAAGAAAGAAAAAATACGCAACTTTAGACTTTCTATCGTAACGTTATTTATATTGCGGGAACGATTCATCGAATTTTGGTTTCTACGATGGAATTCCGCCATGCGGGGCCACGCGCTTTCCATTTCTTCAACCTTTCCCTTTCAAAACCTTCTACACAATGTATCCAATTATACTGTATATGATACATCCATTTCGACACAGATTTTCCAATTCACCGCGAAGTATGTCATTGATCCACTTGTTTAACGAAGCTTTTATTCCACACATTACAAACCTGTTCGTAACACAAAATATACTACTCTAATAACGCAACTAAAGAAATTTGTTTTTTGTTTGGTAATAAAATAAAACATGTTATTAATTTTCTAATTGTGTCGCTAAATATTCTACGCGCAGAATTTCAAAGTTTAACTAACAATGAATTAAACGAGATTAGAATTTTTATAATAGATAAGTGAAGATATATGGATGTTACAAGAGGAAGATATTGGTATTTATTAAGCTATCGGATAGTGACGAAACGTTAGCACGATGCGAAAACGAGCGCGAAGTAGATATTTTTCCCAGACTCTCGCCAGTAAACTCGATGATCGTTCTTTCATCTCTAGAAAGCTGCGCGAAGTTATTGATGACATTGCCTGCGGCGGAATTGACGGAAACTGTAGTCACGTGACATAATCAGAAATGCCTAGGTGAAAGGTCAATGCATTCCTCGAGAAGAAATTTTAGGGCGTCGAGCAACAACTTTAATAAATTTTCCATAATTCGCACAAACTTTCAATTTCCTTCTTCTAGTTGTACTCGTTCTTTATAGATATTATATATTCGAAAGGGCGTTCCTCGAGCTTCTCCAAACGCCCTGCAATCGTCGGTACCGTCAATCGCGAGTATCGTCGGAAATAAGCAAGATCACACGCTCCACTTGCCGAGCGCGCCACTCGTAGTTTCGTCGTCGAGGCAGCAAGACATTTCCAAACGTGATTTCACCGTCTAAACATAGTCCATTTGTCCATAAATAATTTGACGTAACGAGGACGAATCAGGAATCGGAGGATCGTTATCGCTCGCGTCATCGTCTTTCATAATTCCCGGTTCGCGTAACTTACCTGCCATGCAGATTCCCGTCGCTAATTTCGTTAATCGAAACATGTACGTGCACGATGCTACGGCTGCCTGTTTCTTTCGGCTTCTACTCTTTCCCCTTTACTCTTCTCCCTAGACAGCTTCTTATCTTTGAGAAAACTATAAAGGGACTGTTATCGACGTGCCTCGTTTTTCGTTCGAATTTTACGTTGGAGATTTTGGTGAGACGGCGAGATGAAATTTCGTGGATCGCACCAGGGTCAATCGAAACTTGTACACGTATGAACATTAATGAGCAGGTCTTCGACTCTCTGCTTCGATTCTTTTTGCTCCTAGTCTGTTTCTCGTCGCTGCTGATGAGCAATGTTTCTATCTTTGTTTATCCTTCGTTATGCGGTAGCATCGTTGGATGAGGCAGTGATATAATCCCTTCAGCATGTAACGCCTGTGTGAATCTCGTGACATTTAGATCTGCCAACTGGCCGACCCAATGCTCATCTTCGCGGGACAAGTTCTTGACAGTCCGATGCCTTCGTCCAGGATGTTAGACGGGCTCGGGATATTAAGGGGCACGTGTGCTGCCATATTTCATTAGTATAATATCTATAGCATATTACGTATGTACAAGTTGTACCTTGCATAATAATTCATTAATTTGCTTCGATTTGTTTATTTTATTTACTCAGCCGTTTATTCGTTTATTTTCAAGTATGAATTTATTTTCAGATAATTTTACTAGAATGTTACGTTCTGTTTCTATCTTCGTTTATTCCTTAAAGCTAAGCCCTACTTCCTAATTTCCTACCCGTGCGATAATTCCTTTCATCGATGCTTCGTTTCCTTTTCTTCTTTCTTTTTCTTTTTTCTTTTTTTTTTCTGTTTTGTACGTCTCGTATGTTGTACGTTGTAGTCTTGCAAAATGAAGTTTAAAGCAGCCAAGTATATTATTTTATTTTCTCTCAATTATCTCGTAGACTGCCTCAGAAATGCGAGAAAAGAAAATGCAATAACTTCCTCAGGACGAAGAGTAATAATCTTAAATCGGCGATTACGCAAACTCATGCAAATTATTCTGTTTAATTTTCCGAATGCTCCGTGCAGCTCGCGCTATGGGAAATTCGTTCGGCTAAAGTTTCCAGCGTGTGGGTGTACAAACGACTTCCGTTTGTTTAACGAGTCCCAATTTATAAAAACGAGCCACTCGATTCATACTATAATTAAAATAACGCCGGAGAAATATAGCGGCAAACGCATGATAATCATGGGAATTCTTTTCTCCTATGCAATTATAGTTCATTAGGATTCCTGATACGAATTTAATTATTTACTAATAATTATCATAAATTTCCATGAAATTGTCCCACTTTTATCGCTTATCTCATTCGTAAGAGAAATTACAAAAATGTCAATGAAAATTTTCATTTCTTCCATTATCTACCGCGAAAATAATTCGCAACAAGAATTATCAAAGAAAAATTGGCGATAATTTGCGGAACGAATTATCGAGTTTTATAATCGAATCGATCGATCCGAGAACGTGCGATTCGAGCAATTATTAGGAATCGTGCCCGCTGGAAACAATTGAATTTCCCACGAATTATCAAACGAACAAAAGTACAATTAGTACCTGTGGCGATTCGAAGATCTACGATGGGACAATTAAATCTTGAGAAACGAGAATTGGTAAAGTGGCAGAGAAAAGGCCTGTTTAGGGCTGACTACCGAATTAACAGGACGATTAGCACTTACTCGATACTTTTGTACAACTGATATTCGGAGTATTGCTTCTCTTTAGCTAAAGTCGGAAATTTTTAAGAAACTTTAAAGAAGGAAAACGACAGAGAATAAATCACAAAGGGGAAACACGGAAGATAAAAATACCAGGAAAGCAAAATTGTCGAAGAATAGAAAGATCAAGAGGAAAATATGAAAGAAGAAAAAGAGAAACAGAAGACAATCGTTCCAATAATTTTCGGAATATAAAAATAGACCGTTCGACTAAAGCAGAAAGATCAGGAAGTAAAAAGCGAAGAAGGGAGAAAAGAGCAGAAAAATTATTGTAAATAATTATTTGAAGTGGAAGATCACAACTTCGTTAAAACGAATCGCGAGCAGAGTCGAGAGCGTTCGAGAGATGAGCAACATTGAGCAACATTGTTGCTGGATGTAGTAACGTCTTAGAGACGCTACTGTAACGGTAATATCACGGTAATGGCTGTAACTGTTGCGATAATCGGGTCTCGGTTTCTTCTTTGGTCTCCTCTTCGTTCACCTTGTTCCGTTTCGCGAATACTTTTTCTTTCTTTCAAATTCGATTAGAAGAAAGACGCGCGACTTCTATTTCACGGAAAGTTCGATTCCGTATATTTCGAAATTTATTTCATTACTTTATATACACTCTCTTTTTTAGATTCTTCCTACTTTTAAATAATTCAGTTCTTTCGCCTTGGAATTCTTTTCAAGTCGTTTCTTCGGCTCGTTTATCTATTAAGTTTTTATGCTGTATTCATAGATTTCCATTTCTATAAATTAGCCTCGTGTTTGATTCTTTAGCTTGCGATTGAAATTGATTCGATTTATTTGACAACGTTGACTAACGAAGATCGAGAAATTATTCATAATGTTATTCATGGAGCTACCGTCTGTATTGTTGGTATAATTGGAACGCACGGTTCTCTAATTATACTCGAATTAGTGGCTCGTTGTAGTTGATCGAGTGGAGAAAAAACGATTCGATTTACCGATTCCTCTTAATCCCGATTTCATGCTATTTTATTCTTAATTCTTTCAAAATAAATGGCCGATTTAGCTTTTCCAAACGAAATTAAACAGAAAGATCCGCGATACGTAATTAATTCGCGATAATTATATTACACGAAAGAATAATTTTCGTGCGACGGTGCGACGCTGCAAACTCCAGATTAAAGCTGTCTCTACACGGGCAGATGTTAAAAGACTCGAAAAGTCCTTGTAACCTCGAAAGACGTTCTCTCGAGGACGCTCCGCAGGAGGAAGCGGCTCGATCGGCTGAAAGTCAGCTGAGTCTATTAGAGTCGAAAGGGCACGCTGGCACGCGGGTGTATTGTAAAATCACGTAAGAAGAGCACCTTTCACCTCGTCGATCGCGCGTACAGCCTGCTTTTATACCAAATATCCGCGATTACCGAACAAACATCGATAATGAACGACCAGTGTCGACGATCTATCGATCCAGGAAATACACTCCACGCTACGTATCATTGTACGAACACTTGTCAAACAAACAGGCTTTCTCGAACCATGCACCGTTACCTATCACTTTTATATTTAATAATTTTATTATTTTTGTATTTAACAAATTTCGTATGTTCTGGAAATTTATAGGCTTGCCAGAAATAATGGAAGAGGAAAAATAAAATTGATAATTATTATAAATTACTCGGAAACAATTCGTTCGACAAATGTAACGAGTATTTCGTCCGATTAAGCTTCGATCAAAAATTCATGATCTTGGACGAGTACAAAGAATGGCGTTAAATGGATCACCTGTTGAAGCCGCACGAAACGAGACAAGTAAAAATAGAGGTTTCCGACGAAAAAAGGACAAGACCGAGGAAGAAAAAGAACAAAATCCACGAGGATAAAAGTGAAGGTGAGCAGAGAATCGTTGCAAAATCGGGCCGCGACGGTAAAAGAACGAGAAGCTGGCAATTTGGTCGATACGTCAGCGCTTTCTACGATTATCGTATCGTGACGCGACGTTCGCGTAAATAGAGCAATGAAAAAAACAGGGTTCACGTGTAATTGTTACATAAAACACTCGTCTGATTGGCGCGGTTACGTTTCGCAAAGATTCGTCACGATATTTAAATACGGTTTCCGAAATTTGTAATCTGGATGCACAAGGAAAAGATTCCTTTACGCAACCTCGAAATTTACGAATCTCCATAGGTCGGTATAAATTTATACACACACACACACAAATGTGATCAGTTATATAACACCTCTTCCTTCGACCTTAAATGTTAGCATAATCATCCCATGCAGAGAACAAAGCATCTTTATTTCCTTCTCGTTCCCCTTTGTTCCTCATTTCTCCTCCTTTCAATAACTGTCGACGGCAAATTCACTCTGCAGCTACTGTCTAATTAAAAAATTTTAAACCTTCTATTCTTTTTGGCAAACGTTACATCCTCCTGACCACATACATTTTAGAAAGTGAAATTTAACTTTTTTTCTTTCCAAACACCGCGGAAGATGGCAATTACATTATCGAAAAAGAGGGCGATAATTGTCTTGAAATTATAGAACTAATTCGAATTTCGTCAGTCTCTTCCTTCTGTCAGTTATAATTTATCGTCATTAATCATACGATACGCGGAGAACTTTTTAGAAAGCAAAATTAAATTTCTCTTTCCAAAATCTCCGGAACTTGGCGATTGTTTCGTTTCAGAACGTACAATTACAGTTCCTCAATATCAATATCGGAAGATAACCCAAATTTAATGTAAATAATTTTGTGCTTTATACTCGCACAAGTTCTTGAAATATAATGTCTCAAATATATTTCAAACTATAGAAAATATCCAAAGTATAACATTTGCTATATTGGTGAAAATACGAATGTCTAGTGACATTCCTAACGATAACACGTCGCTTTTCCCTAGCAACGTCATCCATAACTAATTGTAAGATCCGATCCTCTCCTATCAGATCCATTGTTCGCACTTGCGTTTGCCGACAGTCAGCGAAGAATAAATATTTAACAGGTGGCCAAGATGACTTGTCGCCGATGTAGAAAGTCTCTCTGGTGCTGTGCCCGGCGACTCTCAGGTTTCTAATACATCAATATTTCTCGGTGTTCCAGCGACAAGGAAAAAAGCGAGAGCACAGCCGGGTGAAAGTTTACAAAGGATGAGAATTCGGATAATGCTCGAACGTCCTCATAAATATTTAACAGTCTGGATGATCCCGGATGGGTCCTCTCCTTCGCGCTTCTCGCAGGCATCTCTTTCCTTGGTGTCGAAACGTGTTTTGGTACCAGTTGGAGCGATTCGAATTTTTGGAATTTTGGAATACCCGCGATCTTTGAATATGTTTTGCTTTGTCTTGGAATTTTAACGATGTATCGATAAAATTTAGTTCGTAATCGTGTCCTTAAAAAATATTCTAAATTATTCAATATTTTCTACGAATACTTCAGAATTAATGTAAAAACGCAACTTCTGTAAATACGATTATTTAACAAAGGCTTCGCTATCGTTCGATAGAAGTTTGTGCATAAAAATATAATTTCTTTTATTTCGTCAATTACCGTAATCTTTCCTAGTTCCACTTTAATACGGAAGAGAGAACAATAGGAACTCAACCATTCTAAATTGTCTCACATGTTTTCGTTCATCTTGTCACTTAAGAAACAACTTTCCGCGGTATATCGCCTACTATAAATAGAACTTATTAGCATAATTATGTGTCCGGACAATCAGACCGGCGTTCTTGTTCGACGGAGTAGGCAGACAATGTCAATCCAGGTCAAATAGTAGGATTAAGTAGGAGCCATGTTTCAGAAACAATGGAATTTCCTCGTTAACATATGCGTTTTCTAAACTGCCCTGATATCCTACATCATTAGTATCTTGATTAATGGAAACAGTAAATATACTGGTCAAAAGAGAAAATCTACCACGAAAGAGCAAGTACATCTTCAAAGTATAGTTATTATTAAACCGGAATAAGACAAAGTAAAAACTATATTTAAAAAGAAATTCCAAATGATCATCCACAAATTTGTAACCTCAATTTTCTCGAAAACCCAGGCTTCCAGAGCAAAAGCTTATTTCACATTTTCGTCGCGTCTTTTTGCCCAATATCACTTATTAGTCCATGAAATCCTTTACTTGGAACGACATACGAGAAGTCAGGGAAAAACTGAGAAAAATGACAAGCCTGTGGACGTAGGACGAAGAATTTCGCTGGAACACGAATTCCGCTGTTTTCCGAGATCACAGAAGTACTATACGTATCAGAACAGAAGAAAAAGAACAAAATCGTTGCCATACCGGTTTCTAACGTCCAGGGGAACACCGCTCGAGGGAGTTCATAAACGAAAGCGGCGCGGTTATCGAGCGGATCGATTTATTTCAACGGTGGAACGTGCCGATCTCGATTTAACCGATCTACCTGCACTTCCAGCGGCGCAAACACGCGTATTCCGTCGGAGTAGGGCCGCGATCTATCGATCTCTGCACGCGTTCCGTCGCGGATACGTGAAAATCCGCCGAGCTGCCAGCTTACCGGGTTTCGTAACGCGTGTACCGTGCGATCGCCGCGAGTAAACCTGCTGCATACGTTTGCATACGTTGACGAGCGATACTTGTATCACAGATGCGTGTACTCGTATGATGTGTTTATGAAATTTTAGATTTTTCCCTAATTTTAGAAATTCAATTATTTTCAGAGTATTGTACGGAGTGTCTCGTTTAACTCTACCATCCTTGATTACTCGCCTATTCGTCACGACACTGAAAAATGTTCTCGACAAAAGGTGTTATTATTATTGTTGTTATTATTATTATTTAATATGTTACACTACTTACACCAATGCGTTTTCTAAAGTGATACTGATCACACGGCGTTAAAGAGCGATATTAACTTATGCGAGTGATCGTTCATTGTTCAAGCGACCACGCTCTTTTTGCGCAATGTCATTTCGATTGATTGAACACTGATCTCAGTGTGCTTACGTTTTTATGCGGATCGAAATAGGTTAAACATTTTCTGTAAAAGTATAAGGTGTGACACTTAGCGCGAGAATATAAATATTTCTTGATCATAGAAAGCGTATATTTGTGCATATAACGGCACAAGATTGATTTCTATTGTCGATGAAATACGTTATACGAAATAAGTCATTCTGCGACTTTTCTAGTGTCGAGTGTAAAAGAGAACAGAGGTAGTTGAACATTTTGTTTAAGTAATATATTTATTAACTATTATCTGTAAATTTAATGATTTTTTAATATAATAGTATAATAATAGCGAATATATTCTATTTTTAAATACTCACACGCGCACACATTTTCTAAGATAATATTATTATAAAATTACTTATGTGAAGCTCTGTTATTTTGCTCGTATACGTATAAGAAGTTTTAAACTTGAGGTTCAATTTAAAACAGTTATTAAGTATTAATTATTCAAACACTCATATATACAAAGTTATAAGTTAAACAAAAATTAAATTAAAATGAAATATGAGGCATATACTCGATATCTTATAAGTTTGATTCATAAAGGATTTATGAAATTCTAAAAGAAAATTTGTTAGTGCAGTGCACATGTTAACTCTTGCATATGTTTGTACTAATCAAAACATTGTTACTTCGAAAACATTCAATCTAAATTGATCTGAATCACTGAAAAATGTTCTCGACAAAAGGTGTACAGCATCGAGAGAGACGTATTGTGCCTTTGTCAATTTTTTCTTGTCGCACCTGAACATATGTTTTAAAACATATTTAGGAAGTATGTCCTCCTCGATATCGTACAACTTTTGGCCGAAACAATGGTTTTGTATCATCGCAAATAAGAACGTAATTACGGGTGGCGGAATTGGTGAGACATTCTGTATAAGGCATAGAATGATTTCAAGTAGTTTGATGAGCTTTTGGAAAAAATATACAATGTGTCGCTAAATTATAAAACTTAAAATTTTCAAACGTGACAACATATCATCACGTTCAAATATCAAAAGACAGCTCGTAAATAAAGTGTCTGTCCAACTTGGCTGACTTTACTTTCATTTAAAGCGCAATGCAAATCTGGATCGCTCTCTAGAAACTTACGACGCAGAACAGCAGCAAAACAGTGTGTTTACAGTGCAAGAGAAGAGAAGCGTGGAGCAGTAAAGCGGCGAACTAGTGTAACTAGTAACTGGTGTCTCGACTTCCGGTTTCGATGCGGACGCGGCGTTCCCGGGCCGCGTTTCCGTGGGTTTCTGGATTACGTGCTGGCGTGCGACGGTGCGTGCTGGTTCATTATGCGCAAGAAAGCAAGAAAGAGGCGAGAACCGAGTCATTGCTATTCGAGGGCCGGCGCAGGAAACGGAAGTTCCCGATTATCCACAAGACACGACAAGTATCCTCGGATCGCCGCGTATTCAGTCTTGCGGTTGTCAAACTGTCAACGTTGCGAGCTACGGATATTGTCAAAAAATGGAGATAATTATATTTTTGGGAAATTTCTGCTCCATTGATTGAGAATGTTTTATTTATTTTTCTCTTGGTCAAATATTTCTTTATTTGTTCATTTCGATATTTGAAAATTTATTAAGAAGTTATTATAATTATCAGATAAGTTAGAATTATGAGTATGTACATTCTTTTAGCGAGAATTTTTAAGAAATTAACAGATAAGATTAAATATTGTTGCAGTAGGTCTGGACGATGCTACGAGCAACGCTAAACGAAGAAGAATAGACGAGAGACAGGCGTCTTTGAGAAATTTCTGCGATATTAACGGAGAACATTTGTTTCGTTATTTTTTATTTGATACGGTCGACTTTACTTTTCATAATGTAGGTGTGATTCATGGCTCTGATTCCGACTTTTCTGACACATGTCGTCATCGCCGCGCGTACACAGGAACACGTGTCTACTCACGCAAGCGCGTACGAAGCACGAGGGAGTTTCATTGAGGAGCAGAGAGATGAATGAGTCAAGGAAGCGGACGTCATTCACAATAAATGTCACTCCCGTGGATACTGCCGATAGTCACGTGAATCCTCAAGAAATCTTCCTCCGTCACGCGTGCTTTGTTCTTCGTAACGGAACATTTTAATTGACAATAGCATTAGGTTGAAGAACGTTAAGCATGTCGTGGATGTCATCTTATGGGTATAATTATATAATACGTATATCTTAAATATTATATCGTATGTTTGAAATTAAAATTAAATTTTTCCAACAATTCAGACTGCATTCTTATCCTAAATTAAATCTTTCACAAGCATTACGTAACACTGTAACCACAGAGAGATCGCATAATTAATATTGCGAAGGATATTGTAAAATGAAAAATCCAAGATCGTTAGAAGAATAACAATGTAGGCGATATATTTCTATTGCGAGAGCACGAAAGGGTGAAACCTCCGCCTACCGAATCTATCATCGACTCTACATCTATATAGTTATCTAATAGAAAATTGGTCACAGGAAATCATGCGAAAACACCAGCCGGTGAACGACTTTTCCTCGAGAAGGGAAAAGGCTGTCGCCGGTAGCGCGATTCGGTTGGTTGCGCTTGTCGCGTAAAAATCCACGTGAAAGGATCTGCAGGATCGCCACGTGGGCGTTTTCGACGACTTCTATTTTCACTGAATGGCCACTGGGCCTCGACCAGTATACAGTATACATTATTACAGTACACATTAGTATACAACAATAAGAAACCGCGGTACAACGAGGCATTCGTACTAAAAAGCCAGAAAAAGGTCGATTACAAAATTTCTGCTTTCCGAGATGGTTGAACATACGGTAGCTCGCTTTATCTTTAATCGAAGAGAAAATATTCCAGCTGAAACGAGTCAGGTACAATTACTCTTTGAAAAATCTTTTAAGAATTCTTCGAAATTATTTAATTCTCGTCTGGAATTTTGTTCACACGGATTATCGAAGGAATCTCCGATATCTCTCTATTGCCTATCTGGTTTAATCACGCAGTAGTCTAAATGAAAACTAACTGGATTTTTCTTTGGTGGCAGACAATGCAGCAAGGCGAAACTCGAAAGGTCGTCAGACGAACTTCAATTGCTTCGGATGAAACGCGCCATTGTGTTCTCTCTCGGGTGACTATTAATTAGAACTAATTAGGAGATCGCGCGGAATTTCTCGTTTCGTATTACGGTATTTGCAACTTCGAGAAAAGTGATGTTCGTGAATCGAGAGAAATTATGTAACAGCTATTGAAAATCCGAGGGAGAAAAATTGAATTGTCGAGACATAGCTTGGATTAAAAACTGTGAACACATTGGAGTTTTAGTGTGATTTATCGCGATTTATGCCTAAGTGATTTATTCTAATTTATATTTGAATTTATATCGACGTAAACTTATATTTCCATGGTCATTTGATTCTTTAGTAAACGAATTGTTATTCGTAATTGTTGTTGTCAATTGTTAATCGCCAGTTGATTGCAGTTGACTACTCTACTTTGCTAGAAAGGTAATATAAAATAATTTTGTATTTTTTATGAAAACACTGCTATAACAATTTTTCAAGGATACCTTAGCACAATTTTTCCACGATTTCTAAACATAAAATTTTCTCCTTCGCTGATTTTACGCGTACGAATTCTCCTTGGTCCAGTGGAACTGAGATAAAAAAAAAAATTCCGCAAGATGACGATTCGCAAAATCCGACACAATCAAAACGAACTTACACAAACATAATCTCTATATACTAGTTGGATGTAAAAATCCAAAGGTAATCAAGGTCCAAAATGAAGATAGAGAATCTGTGGAAAATTTAAAACAAAATTTCGACGGGGTAATAAATTCATAGAAAGAGAATATTTCGAATAAAAATTTGTTCATAAAAAATAATGGACAAAGAAAAAATCGATTGGTCGGTCGAAAAATATATGCGAGCATTTTATAGCGTATTTACGGAGCAAAGTGAGTAAACTGGAGATTATTGTATAATATATCGCCGAAGATAAAAGATCGAGAGACGATCAAGGTAAAAGACAGAGCGACGATGCATTATTTATGCGGTATGTATTGCACGGTGAAGTGTGCGATACGTGCTTGATATTTTATAGTTTGCGTATTTCACCGGTGAATCTGTAATCCCATTTTATTGGCTCTTCAATGTCACGCAATTGTTGCTTTATTTATTCAGCGACGAGGGTATTTTTCTCGGCGTCGATTTTTATATAAATAGCTCTTTTATGTCTCAATATTTCGAACACAAAATGCATAATGTACGTATGCATTTGCAATTTGTTCTTATTTAAAATTTAACACGAGACACTTCTGATGTAAGTAATTGATTTGACAATTAAATTAACCGAATTAATTTTCCAGTTAAACTAAGTGTAATTAGACAATCTGCGATATATCAAACCTTTCCCCAAATAGTTTCATAATTAGTCTCACGATCGTCTAGGGAATTTCAACATTTCCACTTAACCTATATATTGCTCAATCGGAATTTTCTCCTCCACGAGAATATTTAAAACGGTTTTAATTCGTAGAAATTGTTCCGGTAAAACGCCGTCGAATTATTCCCCCTTCACGCTTCGCTTTCATTTTTTTCCAAACATTCCTCGCCACGGTCCGTACACTTTATTAGAGCGAGGCATTGATAACAACATGGTGACTTTCGTGTTTCCCCTAGAAACACGGCCATGTTTAACAGTCTATATAATTGCACACGATTACAAGCACGCAGCCCGGAAATCGTTTGCCTGGAAAAACAGTCGTCGCTTGATTTCTTCGAAGGAATTTCGATTTCATTAAGACGAGTTGGTTTTCATTGATTTACGACT
This sequence comes from Bombus pascuorum, assembly GCF_905332965.1. Classification (NCBI taxonomy): domain Eukaryota; kingdom Metazoa; phylum Arthropoda; class Insecta; order Hymenoptera; family Apidae; genus Bombus; species Bombus pascuorum. The sequence continues at coordinate 7,006,161 of NC_083502.1, read as the reverse complement.
TTATTTCGATCTGTTTATTGGTAGAAAGGAGAAGCTGTGTTGTATGATTCATTTTTAAGTATTTAGCAGTTCTTTTTGCGATCCTATTTTATGTCCTTATAAATTTGTTAACAGCCCTCATTAACACAGAGCACGGAATATTTCAGGAAATTTCTTTAATTTCATTATAAGTTTATGACAAAATATTGGCCGTCGTTGTTATAAAGGCTTCAATTACCTAAGTCACTAAAATGGTAACGTGCACACAGTGGGTCATGAAACAATACTGAAAGTATCATAAGAACGCATTAGCTAATCGTGTCTTGGAATGCTAAGAATAACATGCCTCGAATTATTTGAAACAAGAATTAAATGCATGCATTTGTGCGATGCAATGTTGTATTATTTGACACAGAAATTAGGTACATACATTCGTGTACCCAATTTTAATTTCTGTATCAAATAATTTGAAAGAAAACCTCAAGAATAGAAAGAAAATACAAAAATATGGAAGATTCGTTTCTCGACAAAATTTCCGAAATACAATCGCATCGATGCATAATGACGGGCATTATTCGACAACGTGAGAGAGTGAAATTAAGATCGTGACTGACTGACTCGCGTCTTACGTGACATCGGCCAGAGACACGCTTCGAAAGGTCTAACCGCATCCTTGCGCCGCAGTTACGCGGTTACGTAAGAAGAAAAGTCAGACAACCAGGTGGCGAGAACAGGATAGCCAACTGTGCTCGAGGTGGGGACGAGAAAAGTCGAGAAAAGTGTGCTCAGCCAAACGAGATTCCAGAAAATACGCGGCTGCTCATAAAAGACACTATATATACGTACTACTTACGCTGCCTTATCTTTAGAAAGATTGATCAAGTTAATTTAAAATATATAACTATTAAGACACGTGTTTAAGTTAGATTCGAGGTTTTCAAGGAAATAGAAAAGCAACGTGATTGGTCATTTTCAAATCTTCCATACTTTAAACGTTAGAATAAGATTAAGAGGATTTTACGAGATTTTAAAGATCTTTTTTAGAGTTTTATTAGTAAAGTAATTAATGGTTGAGGATTTATTAATAGATGTATAATTAAGGAATAATCTTATTAATAGAATAATTGATAGTCTGGGATTTGTTGGTAGAATAACTTCATTAACAGAATAATTAGTAGTTCGGGATTTGTTAATAGGATAATCACTAGTTTAGCATTTATGAGTAGAATAATTTTGTTAATAGGATAATCGTTTTAACTTACCGTTCAGATAGATTTGTACACGCGTAAGATCAAGAAATACCACCGATGTGAAAGATTATACGTATCAATATACAGAATTTTAAAGTCAGATCTCAGTATTAAGATAAGCGTGTCTAGATTGCAACGATTAACTTTTACAAGTGGATAGCATTTGCGAAATTCACAAGCGTTAAATCGTGTCGCGTCTAATTGGCAAGGAAGTGAATCTGTTAGGTTAACGAAGTACGCCGACGAAGATCGTTACAGGATCGTATTTCGAGGCCGATCTATCATTGAAAAAAGCTCCTGTACCGTTTTACTTAATTAAACGCCTATCCAGATAATTTGACTTATATCTATCGAATGATCGCGGAGAAAGTAACTCCGGAAACATCAAGCGGACAAACACAAAAAATACGAAAATTTTTCCATTTCACAAAATCAACGAAAACAAACTTACTATATTAATCCTGTGTAAGCTTCGCATATATGAATCGCCCTATAAAATCTAACCTAAAAACCGAAGTTGACAAGTTCAATGAGCTACGAACCAATAATTTCAACAGACACTATACTTTATGTATCAAAGCCTAATAAGTAATCAAACTTCACATCGATTCCCTAGTTAAACAAAAATAATGTACTCGTCATAGTTGTTCTGTATGTTCCTCGTACATGAATCGCCCTATAAAACTTAACCTAAAAGTCACGTTTAACAAGTTCAACGAGCTACGAAGCGATTTCAGCAGACATTGAAGTTGATATCTCAAAGCCTAACGATTGATTATTAAACTATACTTCGATCCTCTAATTAGACGGGCAATCGATACTCCATTGTAACGCGATTATACTTGACGGTATTATGATCGCGTGCAGGTAAAATCAGCATGGCTCCGCAAAAGCGAAAGTCAATTATTTCGTTCGCTCGAGTCGTTATGCAAAATTCTGCTAATATGCGGCGTGCTGGTTATTTATAGAGTGACTGGACAATTCTCTGGACTTTCTAGGCCTGTTACCCGCGACCGGGGTCGCAATTTTGACGACCTTTCGATTAATGGCCGCACATTATGCGCGATTATATAATCCTGAGTAGGAGATTCTACAGGAGAAGAAGTAGAGCTACGTTTATACTAACACATACAGCTACAGTGCATCAGTAAATGTGCTAATTTTTCATAGTATCAATTATTCTTTGTTTAAAATTGTAGGTTTTTGAGTGTGAGTAATCAGATTCGTAGGTAAGGCGGCGGATAGAAAGAAGTTTAATGAAATGTATACTCTGCGATAATGTCTGCTTACGCAACGAATGTTTAAGCATTTAAGGAATATTGTTTGATCACATTTCTTTAGTTGTATTCGGAGAATTATAAGTTGAATTTTATAAACTTTATTTATCAAATTAGATGTACAAAGCTATTTTATAAGATCGAGTCTATAAAATTAAATCTAGAAAAGTGAATTTGATACATTACATTTGTTGAATCAAATTTATAAAGTAGAACTCGTGGAATTGAATTTATAAAACTGAACTTGTGGAAATGAGCTTGTTACGTCGAATTTATATTGAATTCGCGATATACGCAGTCTGATTATGCGATTAAATTTCAATTACATGCATTTAAAAGTTAAAATATCCAAGAAATAGAAAATACGAATTCTCAAAATCTCTCACACCGCTATAATCTTCGCTGCACCATCCGATAAGTATGAAAATGGTGGGCAAAATGAAGCAGACAGGAGAATGATGGACAGCACGAATTTGCGAACAACGTCGCGAATGAATCATTCGCAAATGGTTGAATCATTTGTACGTTTACGATGCGAGGGCGTGCGCCGCGTTGACGCCACGCATGGAAACGAGCACCGTTGATCGCAGCGTATCGCGATCGAGAGAAGAAAGTCCCTGCCCGATGGTGAACGAACCGGGTTGCGTGGCACGCCGCTTCCAGGCAGAAGCGTGAACAATGCGGAAGAATATTTTGCGAACGATCGAAAAGATACCAGTCTGTTTCCGCGTTTTCCAAACCAAGGAAAATGGATCGTAACTCCGCTTTGAAATGCTAAACGAACGGTGTATCAACATTTTCTTTTCTATCGATCAATACTTCTTTTCTCCATGATAATAGAGTTGAACATTTGTTATTGCGATTTTAGTACTCTCATGCGGCGTTCAATTTGAAAAAAGCAAATTAAGACGAGGTAAAATAAATATATTGTTTACATTCGTTGACTATTGGTGTAAAATAATTCTTCGCTACTACCATATAAGCATGGCCGTGATATAATCTCAAATATCATCAGGCTTCCAAACTAATTTCGAAATCAGAGTCTGTTCCAAAACAAGAGTCGATCTATTTTACGATTAGAAACCCATTACTGAATTTCACTATCCACGGATCCATTAATCACATTTTACTCGCTGAACCTTACTGCATTGACAATTTGCAACTGTATTCTCAGAAATATACGTCAACCATGTTAGAAATCTCTTTGATGGCTTTCCAGTTGATTCCCTAGATCGAGTTACGATTTCGTTTCTAATCCAATCGATCTGATTGCTAATTTATTCGGTATTCTGTCGGTCACTGTGTGATTTCCTTTGAAATCTCCTTGACAGAACTGTGAACAGCCTGAAATGTCGTTGATCGAGTGGCTGGCTGCCACTTCATTTACAAACTTGCTCCGAATGTTGTCAATGTATTTGCAATTATATATATATATCTCAGGACACCTAAGAAGATATATCTAAGAAGATGATCAATCTACGCAGGACGAGAGCATCGTAACGAGAAAACGCACAAACGGCCTTAAAAGAGGTCGGACAGATCGCCAATAAAAGGCAAGCAGTCGTGAGTTTCGTAGACAACGAATGACTCATTGATTATTGCATTCGTGTAGCAACCGCGGGGGCGGTTTTCGCTCATCTTTCGGTAGAAATGCAACCGTGGGACGCTTCAAGAAAGTCTTACGACAGCGTAAATTGAATTTTTACGAAATTATTGATTTCAAACTGATCTATCTCCCATGAAACGATTAATTCGCTTTCTTTTAAATATTCTCCCTTAACGACGAAGCGAGTATTTGTCTAAACTGATTTCATATCATTCCCTACAATGTACGTGCGTTACAATGGAATATGCATTTTGATATTTTCCAAAGTAATTTTTCGACTAAAATATCTAAAAGCTAAAATATCTGAAACACCTAAAGTACCTAAATTCCAGTCTCCATAGACATTGCTAATCGAGAAACTCTACCGGCATTGCATAGATACAGGAGAAATACAGGGATACGTATAGTCAAAGCTTGGAACACTAAAACAAGCTATCCCCGAGGAACGATACATAAAATTCCTGGTCTGGACGCAAACGGCAGGCTTTGTATTCATTACACTCGCCATTTGCGTGTTGGAAGAGCCGCGTCTCTGGACCACCAGCCGCGAAACGTGCGAATCCACCTTTGTACAGGCGTATTTACATTCACGTAGGAGCTAAATGGAAGTTGCATCGGGCAAGGAATGCAGCCTCGTGGGACATCCGTCCGTGAAACGTATGCATCGCGGTCGAACCACGTGGGACGTTCGTATACACTACTGTTCATAAGTCCATCCGGAGTAACAGTATTCGAATATTGTCAAATTTGTACAAAAGTTAACGATAAATCAATAATTAGGAAATTAAAATATGTTCGATCGCCTGGTAATTTTATTACCTCGATAAAATTTGTTTGTCGAAAGAATTCTTCAACGTGTCTTTTACCAAAGAATTTTCCGAGATGGTGAAATTCGGAGACAGAACCCTAAGAACTCTCTCCCAAAATATCCTTCATCGAAGAATTTTCCGAGGTATTAAAGCTGTTAAGGTGTGATTCCTGGTTCTATAGAACGCGTAGAAATTCCAAACTTTTGAACGTTAGTGTACGTCCACTTGTTTGCGATTTTATTGCGGTTCGTACATCCTCCTGTCTTCCCAGAAAATCCTTTGCGTCCGTCTCCGGTGAATCGACTTATGTATCTTCCTTCTTGTAAGCCTTGTCGAGGAGTCTCGAATGTTTCTCGTGGAGAATAGTAAGCCTTTGATTTGGTTTTAAGGCGTGTATATTATACCACACTGGGATTTTTTTAGCAAACAGCGTGGGAGGGTGACTGACAAGTACGTATTTTCGTTTAGAAAGGAATTCGATTACGGAGTATTTTGTTTAAATTGTATTATCGAGGATTTTTGTAGAAGAAATGATTGACTTAATATACGAAACAGACGTATAGGTTTCATTTTACAAATGTAACGGTGAAAGAATAATACGACGTAGTAACGGGTATATTAAAAAACAATTTCATTGTTCCCGCAAGTATAATTCAATATTTAATGCAAAATAAAAAAAAGAACAAAGAATTTTACCAAAGTAATTAAATTACTCAAAATACGTGTCTAATTGGTGGTAGATATCACGAGGCACGTCTTCGCGTGTAGATGGTGTATCGCGGTACTAACTGGGTTTTCGTGTCGAGTCAAGGTGTTTCCTACGTGAACGTAAACACGAGACCGTACGTCGGCCACGATACGAGAATCGCGAATGAATCGTGCCGATGGGAGGAAAGGAGAGAATCTCGTACGGCGGAAGAATCGCGAATAGTTTCGGTGCACACATACGCCATTCTGTCCAGGCAACGCTAATTGCTCAAGAACCTGCCATTAGTTTCTTCATTTCTCTCCCTTGCGACTACCAACGAGGATCGATCGGTGCGATCATTAATTGAACATGTTGATTAAAATTACTTGAATTTCTGAGACACTGGCAAATATTTTACAATTTTACCTACCTTATTTCCGCCGATTAAATGTAAAGGTTAACGTAAATTTACGCTAATATACGAAATATGAAAAAGTCAGATGCGTCGATTTTCGCTGATAGTTATCAACACAGGTTAAAAGTATAAAATATAAGAAAAGTCTGTTACAAGATGTTCCTCTACCACCAATGGTGATAACGACGGTGATGGAACAAAATTTAATTTAATGGATGGCTCAGATTCAACTTTCGTACGCATGAACGTAGTGAAAAAGAGAAAAGAAAAAGAAAAAGAAAATGGAAGGTAGTAGAGCGATAAAGTACAGAAGGATGCAGTGCATGCACTCGTGCAGCCAGTTGCATGCCATTTGCACTTCCTTCACGCATTGTTCGGTTTCCCTCCGACTTTCGAGGACCTCGTATGCAACGAGGCAAGTTGAGTTAGGTCAACCCTCGATCCGAGGCTGCGTATTCCTTCTCGGATGCATTGTTCCCGCGATGCACCATATTGCATTCCATTATTTCGAGCACATGCGTGCAACCGAGGCAACGATTGATTCGCGAGGGGAGTTGAATTTTACTCGAAATTTCCACTAAACTTGTAGCCGGCAAATCGACGGTGACATCTTTCTTTCGAATATTTCGAAGCGGTAAATTAGATCGATAGGGGGGTGACAGGAGAGAATTAGGTTGACGGGACTCACCTTGCAACAAAAATCCATGCAGCGCGAGGTTCATGGCTACGATCAATTCCTTCAGCCTGAAACAGAAGGATTTTTCGTAGTTAGTGATTAAATTTCTGTCGATAATTTTATTTTATTTTACTTTCTCGCGGTATTATTATGAAAGTATAAATTAATGGATATTAATAAATGTTTTGTTCAGTATTACTAATATTTAAATCTAAGTTAATTTAAATCTAATCTGACACCATTGATCTGACATTGCAGAGTCACATTTTAAAATGCATTACTATTGATTTTACAAATTTATCGAATTTATTTTATAATAAATAACATAACGTCAATTGATATATATTATTTGTCATATAGTAAGTGTAACGTTATTTGAAAGATTTATTTAGAAATTATTCTTTCAAATAGAGAAGAGATCGAGATCTGCGATGGCATAGATGAAAATTCACGTTTCAAAGATTCACTGGTCAGGTTCAAGAGAGAATACGTAAAGTTTCCGAGCGGGTAGGAATGAATTTACTTTGTTCAGAGATTCTTGTACGCCTTCGTGCAATTTAGCCGCAATTAGCATCTCTTAGCGTTGCATTATTGCCATCTATCATTCGTCAGTCTTGAAAAGCGGGAATTTTCTGATCGATCCCTCGATTCTGCCCGACGATTGCGCCGTTCGATCAATTAAAAGCAATTAGTCTTATGAAAGACCACGTTTAAGCCGATCGTACGTGAAATGCGCGGATAATTGTGGCGATTGTGCTGTTCTTGGGCAACCTATCCGCGAAGCACATAATTTAGCGAAGTTCTCTTAACAGCGATCGAGTAGTCGTTTTGAAAGATTTTTCAATGCTACTAAATCCTCTTTATTCTCGAATAAATATGGTAAAAGAGGAAAAAAGAAGATATATCGAACGTTTACAGAAAAGTACCAACTTTATAATCCACCCATTCAGCACACCTAAATCAATTCTCAAACTTGTTCAAACTCCGAGATCTAACATGCCACTGCTTCAAACTGCTTCAAACTTTATCAAATAGGATTCAAACTTTGTCAAACAGGACCAAATGAAAAACTACACAAGAGTACCAAACTGCTAGAAAATTTAGAGTAGAACAGAAATTTGGTCAAACGGGTTAAACGAAGCCACTGGAAGTCAGAGCTTCGATCATCCGGATCGATAAAATTCGAACATGTGCAGTGGATCAACGGTGGCGCACTCGAAAGTCCTCGTCGGAGCACAATGGCCGCGTTGCAGCGGAATTAATTCAGGTCGAGCACGTAGGAACACGAGCGGGTAACGGTGCCTCTTTGCAAGCCACAAAACGGCCAACGGAATTGTTTCTGGCACAGCAGACTTCTTTTCCTCGTTTTCGCGATCCTTGCTTAAGTACTTAGCCAATTAATAATCTCTTCCTATCTTATGTCAAAATTGATTTTCGTCCTTTTCATAGTACAAAATTATCGTCAATCTTGCTTCTATCGTTAAAGCTTATAAAAAGATCCATTTCATTTTTTGAGGATCCAACGATGTCAAACATCGTCGAATGCATCGATAACTACACCTATTGATAACTCCTATTCGCCTTACAATTCACGTAGCGTTCGAACGAGTAATAAATAATTGAATAAATGTGGGAAAGGAACATTGGAAACGAAGAATGGAGGGATCCAGCGAGAGCAACAAAGTCAAGTAAAGTTTCGTCAGATTTTGTAATAGGAATGAACCACCCGATTGTGGTATTTTGTTTCGCGTAGCGCGTCACGAAAACGTCCACCGACGTCTTGGTCGATCACGGTCCTCGTTGTGAATACGAAATCGAGGAACACGGCCGCCATTAACGTGCGTACAATTCCTGATGAGCCGTGCTCTTTCGTCTCCTGTACCGTAACCATTCGTCGAGGACTCGTCGGGAATTTCATGGTACCGCGACCTCGTGGAACCAAAAATCTAAAAATTTGATAAACTCTGAGAAATGAGTTTTTTAATATCAAACTGTTTGGTAATTCGTCGTTTCGTAAGGACGAAGAAGAAAGAGTAACGTAAGAAGTTGATGGACTTACAGAATTTTGTTTTTCGATATTTATGAAAAAACTCTTGATAGATTTCATGTATACGATGGTTTTATATGGAAATTTTATGGGAACTTTTTCTTTGGAAAATGTAACACGATGTTCGTTAGTTTGTCGTCTCCTTGGGACGAAGAAGTAACGCGAATGTAGAAATTCGATAGATTTCGAGTAAATACGAGCTTAAAGAATTGTTCACGTTGTTCCAGGGTGAAATGGAAATGTGCAGTTATGTGAAAATTGTGATTCGTGCAAGATATGATCGTATGCATGGTTGCGCGGTTTCTTTCTCTCCTTTGCATCCGTGGCGATCCTCTTTCGCCTTAAAGACGATTTTCACCTTACGTAAAACCGGCACATCGGCCGTGACTCGTTTCCATGGCGAACGACTTTCCCCGATTCTGTATCGCGAACGTTGTACAGTTTAAAAACGATCGATGCCACGCCTTTGGATACTTGCCAGATAATCATATGGTTACTTTTCTCATTACAAACGATTTTACACTCTTTTTATTCGTCGTGTAAGCTTTCGTACAACGAATTTTTGGTATTGCTAATGTATAACGATCATTTTCTATCTTATATAAAAAAAAAAAATGGAATTTAATTTTTTGCCTCCGTAAACACGGGCGTAAATAAAGCAAATTATCTTACATAAAAGTTCATTACAATGAACAATGATTTACATCTGCCTGTTTTACGATATTCTTCCTTGAGTTACTTAACAGTTTTTGATCAAATCTTACTTCAAAGTTCCACACCGCAGTTTATATAATTCCTGTGCACTGTATATTTCACACCTGAGAACGGAACTTTACTTAAATAAACCAAAAAACTTTGCTTCTTTCACTTACTGTAATTTCACTAGACCTGGTAGCGGATCAAACACTTTCCAACGATATCAAACTCGTTTGCTAATACAGTTCGCTAGGAATATATATAAAGTATAGTACTTTCCAGTCATTTTTACTGTTACATAGCTACTTACTATTTCAGTAAGGATCAAAGAGAAGAAATATGTAAAAATGTCCGTACCGAGTAAATATTTCTTTCTGCTTTTCCCTTTCTATTTTTAAAAGTAGAAAATTCAAGGACGTCTGGAAAGGCTACTTGACGAGCGACGACTGTATCATGTGCAGGTGAATTCGTGTAAAGAACCTCTAAGCAGGTCGTTTCGTAATCGATGATGGGTCTCATTGATGATTGCAATTAAACTGTTACACGGATCCTTAACTTTTTGCCTATCTAAAAATCGTATTATCGTCATAACCTAACCTAAAAGTAACCTAACCTAAAAGTAACCTAACCTAATCCATCTAACTTGACTTAATTTAAGCTAATCTAATCTGACCTAAATCCATTTTGAATGAAATAGCATGCAGTCGTACAAAGTGGTTCGAAACTTGAAATTCGCATTAGAAAGTCGAAGACCGAAATCGAGCTGCACGAAGCTACGGGGACAATGTCTGAATGCACCGGAGGATCTAGATCACGGAGGACGAGGATCGACACGCGAGGCCGCGGGCAATATCCGGTCGATCGACCTACGAGCGGAAACGAGGACCGTTCTCCGTTCAGAAAAGGGATTGTTCCACTCGACTATAACGTAACGCGTTCAATCGTCTCGGGAAAATCGTTTTCTTCGAAACGTAGCGAGGGCGAGTTCGTGACGACTCTGTGTGCCGGCACAAAGTCGATCGATCGTTTTAGAAAGTCGAGGATGCGCTCGAGGAGGATCTTAAATCATTCGTTGGCAAATAAATCCTCCGTTGCCGTTACCTTGACACTTAACGACGCTGTTATGAATATTGTAATGTGGTCGAAATTGAAATAGCCATGAAATGGTGAAATGTTAATTTGTTCGAGAAAACGTTCGCGAATTTTTACGCTTTTTATGAAGAAAGATTTTTTTTAAGACAAAGACGGGTGTCGTTGACGCGTAATGCGAGTTATGACTTAACCTTTCAATTGAAAATTAGCAAATAGAAAACTTGATCTTTACTTGATCTTTGCATCGCTGTGTTCTACTACGGCCACTCTCATTTTTCCAATTTTATTTTTCTAACGAAAATATATCTCGATATATGCAAAGTTATTATACGTTGATCTTCTCATATATTTGCTGGCTATTTACTATATTTTACGTTGAAGCGAAGAAAACAGAAGTAGTCCACGATCCATTCATCCGCGGATCTAGAATCCTCGATTCGCAACTCTCGATCTCGAGGCTGATTTATGTATCCCCGAGTGGATTCCGTGTGCTCTAGAAAGATTTTCTCCATCGATAGCTCTTTCAATCGTTGCGCTTTTACATAAACCGAGGACACAGGTGTTCCTTCAGGGCTAGAAAGAAAGCTGCGCGCTCGACTTTTCATGTTTTTGACCGAGGATCGTCGCGATAGCGATCGATTAGGCAAGAAGAACACGACGAAGAGTCGATCGACCCAGCGATAATTAACTGGTTACGTAAAGTTGTAAGAAAGAAGGATGAATCGTCGCGTGGATGAAATTCTGCCCACTGTATTCCCGGATAGAAAATTAATCGACTAGAGTACTAAATATAAATATAATTTTGCATATTTAGACGTGTCTTTGTTGGGAAATTTTCTTTTAGAAATTTGCTTTCGAAAGCCTAAAATATTTGAATTCGCAGACCATTGAAATTCTAAATATGTGAAAACCTAAAATATATGTATTCCAATTCTATTTAAATTTCAAAGATTTGACAGCTTAAAATATTCTAATTTCCAAAATATCCAAATATTTGAGATTTAAAAATACCTAAATTCTCAAACTATCCGAATGTCAAAAATTTCGATCCCTAAGTTATTCGCGTCTTGCAAAATTCATCGACCATGGAATATTAAGAAACTATTTAGAATTATAACAGCATTTCTATGACGAAAGATATTTAAAATTGCAATGGGCTATTTAGATCGACATTCTTTCGATCTCGAAGTGGACTAGTTGCTCTGCCGCATCGTGGGAATCGTACGATTTAGACAAAGACTAATTGATCACTGGCAAACGATGCTGCGTTTGCTTTCACTTTCCATAAAATCGTCTCGAATTGAAACATAACGTCCGAGGAAGGTGGAATCGTGCTACGAAATCGGCAATCGTAGGCCAACGCGATGCGAGAAAGAGAATGGAGATTCGCTCTGCTCTCAACCAGCCATCCTTCGAGCTGATTCACTGCGATTGCACGTAGAACGAATACGTTGAAAGCGAGGAGATCTGGATCATCGATTGAATATGTATAAACGTTCTAGAAAATAAGAATAAAACCATGTTTTTGAACGAAAAAAGTTTCTTTATTCAGCTGTGATGTTTTTATACAATTTAACTTCTGAGAATCCAAGTAAATAGTAAAAGTAACAGTAAAAGGAGTAACAGTGTAAGTCCTTAAGTCGTTTCTCAATAATAAATCAAATTACAAAGAATTGAGTTTCCCATATTCAAATATCCAAGACATCCAAGTTCTAATTATTTAAGTCACTAACATATGGATGCCTCAAAATCTAAATTTCCAAAATAATTGAATTTCAAATAATCCTAATCCATTTAAATTCCCAAATATTATGGTATTTGAGTTACCAAGATATCGAAGTCCTTAAATCCCAATTCGCACTACCTGAATTCCAAATATTCCTGGTCCATCTAAATCTCCAAGTACCTGACTTATTTTTTTTTTAATTTTTTTTTAATATATATATTATAATATATATATAATATATATAATATATCAAATATAATATATATAATAAAATATATATATCAAATATAATATATATATTATAATATATATATATAAAATAAATATAGCATGTGGGTGGCTACCCCCAGCGGGGTGCCAGCTTCGTGTTTTCTAAGTTATATCTTTTATGCCTGACTCATTAAACTCTCAAAAACCTACGACAGAAATATTTATCAAATTAAATAATGCGAAAAAAATATTTTGTTCTCCGAACGGGACAATAATCTACAAGAAAACTCTGAAGCGATGTCAATCGTAAAGGAACAATGAGATATTATAAAGTACGTAGCGACAAGAGAAATTGCATTACGATAATGTAACTATTTCCATAAACAACTCTGCGCGTTATAGTTACACCATGTGCAAGAGTCAACGAAAAGAAAAATGAACGATTGTAACGAAACTTTCGGCTTTCCCCTTACATTTGATCGAAGCTAGACCCGCTAGACGCTAGCGATTGCAGACTCAGATTATGTAAATTGTTACACATACAAAACAAATCTCCGTTCTCCATTCGATCGCTCTTAAATGGCCGATTTGTTGATCGTAGCGCCGATACCTTCATACGGTTAACTCGCGTGTGCCTTATTACACTTTCAAAATGCTCGCTGTCGAGGAATTCGAGCGACAATATTTTCAGCAAATGAAATTCGGCAGAACTCTGCGGGTTTATTAACACACAAAGAACGGGATAACCGATCCTGTTTCGAATAATAATTCCGTCTGTTTATCCGCTGCTTCGGTGTATCGTGCGATTAGATTTTTGAACTCTCGGTTTTCTTGGTTCTTTGCAAGTTTCAAATCCGGGGAGTCGTTTGAAAATTTTTAATTTAGAATTCTTGATTCGCTTTGCAGAATTTTAACTTGCACGGTATCTAAATTCCGAGCTGAATTTCAAAATGCCTAAATTCCAAAGACGTTTGGTCCCAGGATATTTAAATTCCTAGCTTTCGGTTTATGTATCTGAATTCGAAAAATATCAGGTTTCCAAGATGTCTAAATTCTCAGGTATGTATCCGAATTTCTAGATATTCTACCTGGCTTCCAAAGAACATAAATCCATGTAGCTACCTGAATTTCAAAATATACCTGATCAAAAATACACCTGAATTTCTAAGCACTTTAATTCAGAAATTCTCGAATTCTTAAATCCATCGGTTCCCAATATTTTTCGCCATCTACACAACCAGATATACTTATCGTTACAGGTTTTCTGCAACGAATAATTTAATCTAAAGCACAGACCACCAAGCGTAACTCAGAATTCTAATCGCTACGATGTAAAACGTGGAAGAAATGAAATTACACTTCCAGCGTGAGTCACTAGGACCACATCAGCGAGCCACGTTAACCGATCATTTATATCTCGCCGCGTTTCCGTGTTACAATAAATTCGCTATCGGGCGATCGCACACAGCGTAACATTATCCATATTTAATGCGCGTCTTTAATAAAACAGAATAAATGATTACGAAACGGTTACGAAAGCTACCGCCCGACGTTAGACTCCGTGAAATGTCAATTTTCTGCTCGCACCGTGATAAATAAACTTATTTACACTTTCGATCTTGCAACATTTTTCCCAATCGAACCGAACGTCATTATAATTCACCATGATCGCATAACCATGTCACCATAGAATCGAATATTTTTATTATTACGAGACTTCGAACCTCGTTTATTTTACTATGCACGTGTGAAAATTGAACAGGCTATAAATCGATCGTCCGTCGTTTCGACAGACACTTTCGAGGAATTCATTAGAATTCGTTAGAAGTGTCGCGGCACGCTTCGATCTTATTTCGATGCATTCGACAACGAAATAGGGAAACAAATCCTGCTACAAATCTCTTCGACGTAAATCAGTGTCGACTGTTTTGGTGTGTTACAAATTTTACTAATTAGATTGGCCTATTAGTAAATGAAATATTCTCCTTTTTCACGTGTATGTTTCACTGTTAGAATTTAATCTTAAAGTTAAGATTAATAATCTGTGGAAGACACGATGTTTGTGTTGAAATAATAATGATATTTATTAAACAGAACTACAGAACCAGATGTATATAAGCGAGTGATATAATTAACAACGTATACGAGAATTGTTAATTGTTGGCCAGTTACTCTCAGACTAGACTTAGGTAGTGATCCATGATCCCTTAAATACTTTGAACCCCACTCTCCATAAAGTAATGAGTACGACCTGTGTAAGTGTCCTGTTCAAATACCTGTGTGGGTGTCTGTGTAAGAGTATTTGTGCCTATGCGTGAAATATCGTTGTATTCCAACATTCACCACACGTGTAAATTAGAATTCAAAGTAATACTACGTGTTTTAGTTGATCCTACATACTCCACGGTATCGTCGTAGTAATAGAAATGTATAGAAATAATGTCAATGGTACTGTAATACAAAGTACGTACGCGATGACGAGCTAATTTCAATTAAATCGCACGTCAACGGATTGATATGTAAATACCAGGATAAATACAATGGTGTGCCAATGTTTCTCGTAGCAGCTGTGTGTGAT
The DNA here is from genome assembly GCF_905332965.1 of Bombus pascuorum. Taxonomy (NCBI): domain Eukaryota; kingdom Metazoa; phylum Arthropoda; class Insecta; order Hymenoptera; family Apidae; genus Bombus; species Bombus pascuorum. Next base: position 6,991,112 of record NC_083502.1, on the reverse strand, counting down.
CTTTCGATATGGAGAAAATATTGGACCTTTAGTGTCCTAATTTGACTTTAGGGTTTGAGGGATTGGATTTTTACTGACATTGGGCGTTACCTCAACGTGAATTCTCAAAGCGATTACAGAGTCACTTTCTCCTTTTTGAAAAGGCCGGATCGATGATGTCAATCGTAAAGAATATCGAACTCTCGTACGATACTGTAAATTTCTCTTTACGACTGTAGCCGAAACACGTTCGATCGTTTCGGCGACGTTTACATGTTGTTACAAAGTACTGCACGCCCACGTAACGCCGGTGTAAACGAGGTCGTGTGTAATAGACAGAGCTGTTCTGAGTCCAGCTCGCTTTTTGCTTTCTTCTATTCCATACCTTACCGCATTCTGTTTCCAATTTCATTTCGCTGATCTTGGAATTGCTGCGCATCTCCTAGATACGAACATTTCACGATCCTCGAAACAATCGTCTATTTTTTACTCACTCGCTGGAAAGGTAGCTATTTTCGATTCATCGGAATCTTTGAGCCTATCTTAAGACCGATGAATAAGAACGTTTAACCAGATGAATCGGAAGTTGCAGGATAGTTACGAAGCATCCTGGGGTCAAGAGACTTTAAGCTTCATAATCGTGAAATCTTATGTTCCTCCTAAAGGAACCTCACGGCTATGTAATCTGGCCATGATCGTCACAGGGTCACAAAATGTATTGCAGACCGTACAGAAACTTTTTTTTTTTTATTTTATTTTGGTTATTTTACAATTTGTCCTTGTGGACATTTGGTAAAGTGTTATATCTTGTTGGTGAAGAAAAAAAAATATAAATAAAAAAAATGAATATAGCATGTGGGTGGCTACCCCCAGCGGGGTGCCAGCTTCGTTTTTTCTAAGTTATATCTTTTATGAGTACAGAAACTTTAGCAAGAAATGGTACTGCACTTGGACTATTTGAAAGTTCAACGAATTTCACGCTACTGTTGTGCTAACGCAACTAACAGCTACCTTTTTTAGCCGCGAGCTTTTTTAACTCAAGTTGAAGGGGTAAAGTCAACCCTCCAAATGTGGATACCTTAAGCCTTCGCCAAAGTTAGGATTAAGGTTTGGACGACGGTTGGATGATTCCATAGCCGGTTTGCACAATGCATAAAATTTTGTTTAATTATAGTACCCATGTACACCGTTGTTTTCGCAATAAAGAATTGTTACGGTACCGCAGGAGCTTGATGGTACCGTGCGTTTAATAGAAATACTTTCACGAATGATCGAATGAGAAGAAGCTTCTTCGATACCCATCGTATTTCTGTCAATGTCTATTTTGTCAGATTAAATCGACCAGCCAAAGGAATCCGTTCGAAATCGACAACGGAGGAAATGAAATCCTCGTAGCGGAGAATGGAGTTACTGTAGTGTACCGGTGTATACACAGGGTATCTCATTGAAATCGAACATCTAAATTATTTTCATTCTTATCGACGATAAAACAAGATAACGTAAAACCCTGTTAATAATTTTCAAAATTTTCTTACGAATTAGCATTTTTTATCATAAACTGTGAATTTCTTATAAAACGATAGAAAATATATTATTACTATGCAAAGGATATCAGTGGCCTTAGATCGCTCTTCAAGATAATCTTGTGCGAACAAACTTTTTTCAATATTTTCAATAGCAGTGAAAGTGGCGGAGATACTTAATCTCAGCAAGACACTGTATATAGTAAACGAGAAATGAATTCGCTCAGCTATCTTCGAATCGCGATAGATCTACCGAATCTATTAACATCGAATAGAACACAGATGTCTCCGTAAAAGAGATATCGCGTTAGAAACGAGATTGAACGATTAAACAGAAAATCTGATCGGGTCTCGATCGCTATTGGCGTCCCATTTGCATTACAAATCAGTCTTTCCCACTGTAATTTTCGTACCTCCTTATTCCTTATAAAGGTTAACAGCTCAATTTTGAGATTAACTGATTCGAGATTAGTACATGAAGCAGTTAAACGTGAGATAATTACAAGTTTGGGCCGCAAAAGATTGTTATATTTCCTATAAATAAGTCGCACGACGGAAAATATAGTACATATATATATATATATATATATATATATATATATATATATATATTATTGTAGAAAGTTATAATTTATAGTCAGTTCGTAATAACGATGCCACGGTCATTTTAGAAATCAATTTTCTTGAAAACGAAACCTGCTACAAGAAAACTTATTCCACATTTTCGACCCGACTTTTTCAGAAGAATTGCATTTCACGAATTAAAATATTGTTACATGTCCTCCCAAGAGAAAGCTGTTCGCTCTCAGAGACCATCTGTAGAGAACTAGAACTTTGTTAGAAAAACGTAATACTCGAGCCAGTAAGAAGAACGAAATCGTCAGTCTCCGTTAATCTTCGTTGAAACGCTCCTCGATTAACGTGTTCGGTTCGATTCAGTCTCGAGTAGATTCACCGAGGACTCTGACGTTTTCCATTTTCTTTGATGGCTTTATTGAATGGAGCAGGCGTAACGATGGTGAAACTGTGCCTCAGCTGTTGAAAGTCAATCTGAGAGTTGAAACTCGAAAAAAGAAGCTTACGAGTGAATCCAGATGAAAAGCAGAGGTACAAGGCCGGACATTGCATTTTGTAATGCCTGATTCACGCTGCACGCTTCGCTGTCCTGGAAGTAGCTCAAGCCACGTTCACGCTTGCGCGGATGATTGATTTGATCTTTGAATGTTTCGTGATTTTCTCACAGGTTTTATTATTATATAAATTAACAATGGTAAATTCGATGTTCACAACAAGTTAACCAAGTGAACGCATATCTGGCAAATTTTCAAACTCGATTTTTAAAAAACGAGACCTCCATCGAGAAAACATTATTCCACATTCTCGATTCATTTTTGTACATGGAATAATCTCCAGCTCAAGTATTTCGTCTTGCATCCATGAATCTTGCTTCGGTAAGAAACATAAATAAAATTTCACTAAAACTAGGTATGCGGCATTTCAAAATCGCGAACTATATTACTCATTTAGATCACGTGTATTTATATAATTATGTAATAATTTATACAATTATGTAACAGCAATTAGCCAACCGTACGATAAAATTATCGTTCAAAAGCCGTTGATTTCGAATATTTATATAAGTGGCGGTAATGAAGTGTAAAGGAAGAAGTTTTTTCTAATTGCGGTTTCGAACGAAGAAGAAAAGGGGCAAAATCATGGAATGCACAGTGAGAACCGTTCTTTCCGTAATACGATACATTCGGGAAAGTGCCACAATACATTTTGCCGAGTAAAAACCGACTTACGTAACGCGGTATCGATTATCGTTAGAGAGTTATCGATCGCGAGCGGATAGAACAAGAAAAGCGGGGAAAAAAGGAATGCAGCACTTTTTGTACACTTTCTAAGTGCATTGTGGAAAACTCTCACGATATTGGATAGCGCGAATTCATCGTTTGGTCGAAGAACGCGAATAGGTACGAGGAAGAAAAGATTCGCGAATATTACTGATTTTATGATGGAAGGAATTTTTTAAATATTTTACTATTTGCAGATTGATAATATTTTAGGAATTTGTTATTGAGAAGTGGGAGAATTCAAAGTGAGAACCAAAGAATTATTATATGATAGAAGGAATTTTTTAAATATTGTACTATTTGCAGATTGATAATATTTTAGGAATTTGTTATTGAGAAGTGGGAGAACTCAAAGTGAGAACCACAGAATTATAAATATTAATTCCAATGCAAAATTTCTACAAAAGATTCGTTTAAAACTGAAAGGCAATTAAGTAAGCCCTATTTTTATTAAGTGCAATTTTCTGTATTGATTATTTTGCAATAAAATTCTAAATTATCTTTCACACATCGATTTTTCCAGATTTCCTGTTCACGTTACACGTTTTTCCGAGGGAGAAGTAACGGTGTCTCGCGAGGAAATGTGAAATCGATACGCGTCGATCGTCATCGTCGGGTAATCGATAGTTGCTGGATGGCTTGCGATTCGCGGATAACTTGGCGAGTGACAAAACTTGATATTTTTCAGCGTATTATCTAAGACGCGAATTACGAGGAAAGCAGAGCAAAGAGTAAAACCGTCGTTCTCGAATCCGCGCATTTGCATATTACTTCGAGTACGCGCGCCTTATATTTTTTATTTCTTTCGATTACCCAAGAAATCCTGTTTCGAGTCGTGTTTTACGTAATATCCAGCCAGACGAGAAGCTTGAAATATTTGCTATATGCTATTATGTAGATCGCTCGAGATTTTATCAAATAGAATTTATAATTCAAAGACTTCAGAAAATTATAATCTTTATCAATGCGATAAAATAAAATAGTCCTTCGACGATCTTCGTATATGGAAAGCTCTAGTAATAACACTGCGCGAAATCCAGCAATTTTCTACCCTATAATCATTTTACCTCCGCAAGCAACAAATTATTTTACGTTCTGCGTGACCCCCATACGTTAACTAAACAAGTTGCTACGAGAGTTAACTGTGATACGTATCGGAACACGTAATCCCAAAAGGACGAAGGATAAATAGGATTTATCAAATAGTCTCGATTATTTTATACGTATCAAGCTCGCAGCGTGCAACTGCAAAAAGAAAGTAGAATATAAAGTAGATCAGGCTCGAGTAGATAATTATGACCGAAAATGTATAAAATAAATAGGGTTTATTGATTGATATCGACCATTTTTCTCGTTCACGGTTGGCGGTCTTACGCACGATTACCGACCTTTAGAAAGAATGCAGACATTTGAACAAGTGGTTATCGAAAACGAAAGCTAACTGGTTACCCGGTTGTCCAGCAACTATCGCTTCTGGCGGTTCTGGTCTTCTTGTTGCCGCGCCGCAATGGCAATATCCTACTCGATAGTCCAAGTTTCTCTGTTTCGATTCGGAAACACACAGCGAGCTTTATGTAACTGACTGGCACAGTGAAATGTCAGCCATTTGTTGTCCAATCTTTTCACGCGGTTTTCTAAAATTGTCGCGTGCCACTTTTTCATCGTTAGGATGAAATTAACGACGCTGTTTGTTTAGGGAGAAATTTCTGTCGCTATTATATTGCAGCGACTGTTACTAGTGTTACTAGCGTTGGTAGCGATTATTAAGCATGAATAATTTTTTTAAATTGACACAAGCAATTTTCTATCGAAGGCAGATTGACGTGACCGCGGTAACTTTTTTTTAATGGAATATCTTCGCAACTATCGTAATTTCCTTTCTATCGTCGGAATTCCTATTATTAGCCGTTTTTCGTAGTAATTAGAGTAGTTGGACTGCGGAGTTTTATGCAAATTCGCGTTGCCGAGAGCATAATTTAAAAAGTACAGGCTCGTGAGAAAAGTGTTTTTCCAAGTACCGTAGAAAGCACCGCACCTTGGACATTTTACCGATATATACTAATTCAGGAAGCATAAATAACCATAAAAATTCTCAAGACTATAATCAACACACGATAATTAAATGTAAATCATTAGCGTCTGGGATCGATAGGATTTTAACACGAGCAATATTCATCTTTACAACGAGACCAGTATAAATTCATGAGAAAGCTCGTTAATTGGGCTGTACGATATCCAGAAACGGTTTTCATTAATGAAAATCGTTTCTCCTATGGCGGATCGTTCGATAATTCAACAGACGATTCACGGTTCTAAACCGGTTCTACGAGTGTGGTCCAGCCGGAGAAAGGCGTTCATTCACGGCGCGAACAATAAATTATTGTGTCGAATTGAACCGCATAAATTGAAACGGCGAACAATGGAATTTACGCTATCCCTTAGATTACGTGGTTCATTGTGTTCCGCCAGTCACAAAAGAAACCAAATACACGCGCGTATATGGCGCGAGATATGAAATGGGTAATCACTGATAAATCGAAAGCTATCCCGTTGGGCTAACCGTTATCCGGAAGCATCTGGTGATTAGAAAGATGAATAATATTCAATTTTCCTCCCTTTTTAGTTTAATATTCACTTTGACAAATCTCTATAGGCCATAGATTGGACTAAAATTCTTCGATGACAGATATTTCGTATTATCGAGAAATTACTTTCCAGTTCAAAAAATTGTAGCTACTGAGCTTTATTAGAATTCATGAAAATTTGTTAACTCTCTTCTCGTGGCTCATTCTCATAGGTTTTCTCTTTTAAGCACCTTTTGCGATACGCAGAGATTACGTTGAGCTTAATTCTTGTTAATAATATTATGGCGTTATTATAGAATACTAGCGATATTATTACCAAAATTACCGATATCAGAGTACTATAATTTTCTACGCGTAGGAACCATTATAGTTCTGGTCTGAACCAGCGTGAGCGAGTCACAGCAATCACGGGTCATGCTAGTTGTATCACTGCAGAAATTTCACTATCGTCGTTGTATTTACTATATCTATTCCTTGTACGTTCTATATCACCGATAATAATATTCTTACAATACAAGATCATCAAATCAAAATACAATTATCGATCAATTTTCATATTATTCGCTTTTACTTTTCTCCTTGCATGTATGTATGTACATTTCCACTGATCGACCTTCTATCTAATTACATTTTTAAATGAAAGCCAATTACCTATTGAGAAAACGAAACGAAACACATAAAACCAGTTTGGATAAAACACTGCCATAATTCCTTATGACAACGAACCGATCCTTGGATCGTAGGCGAGGCAATAAACTTGCCTGCTGGAAAAATTGCAACAGGATTTTCCTCGTAAAGATCCAGTGATCCACTGGGATGTATGGCATTTAAATAGACGTTTCACGATGTAGGTTAAAAAAATCGAGAATTGTTCGCGGCGATCCGCTATCGCTGGTTTCTAATTGGTAGAAAGCACCAGCTGCCAGTGATTCCATTCTTTTTCTTGTTTCGCTCGAGCAGGCGGCGGAAAGAAGGCAAAAGAAAAGAAGAAGAGGACGATGATCGGCGAGAAGCCTCGCGAGATCCAGTCGCTGATTCGATCCTCCATGACAATGACCTCGACCCTTGAAATTTCGAAACTTTCTAGTATTTCAACGACTAATTTTTGAAGGCCGAAACGGTGAATCGATATGCTATAATTATCATTAAAGTAATTAATTATCTGATATAAAAAAATTGCAAAAATTCGTCAAGCGTGTTAATAAGTGTGTTTACAATGGCTTTGATATCGGACATTCCGACGAAACATCGATCAGCAGCGTTAGCTCTATTTGTTATTGATTCGCGAGATTTATTACGAGCGATTTGCAATCCAGATCGCGTTTCTCGCGGCGCAAGTAAGAAAGCATTCCTGCTTACGACGTTATCTAACAACGAGAAATCTAGTGGTTCCGTTTCACTTCATAGTAAGGTACCATAAATCAAAGCAGCTGGCGTATTATCTTCGCTATCGAAGGCAATGTGGATGCCCCGTTCTAAATACGCGAATAAATCTACGGGATGTAAACGACTAGCATGACGATTATACAAATCGACTGAGCGTTTTCCTTGATTATACATTGCCTAGGAATCGCACATTTCTGAAATAAATCGATTCTAATCGCTTATCCGTGGCTGTCGTTACTTTCGTTCAGGCTTTCCTCTATTTGTTTGCAAATTAGGTAAATGAAATTCCAAAAGTGGGATGAACTTTTGTTCATCGATTAGAGATTCGATTCAGTCAAGGAACGTCGATACGAGATAATTTAATTTAAGATAACAGGGTAATCAAGAGAATGTCATTAAAATATACTGCTAAACGTACCACTAAAATATACTACAAGCATACCTAGATAAAAGAATCCCCTAACGTTCATTCAAGTCAAACGAAACCCATCGTAGCTACCGAACTTTCATCCTATTCATTCAACTCTAAGAACCATAAGAATAAAAGAACACAAGTTTCTAATTGCTCTTTCCAAATAAATTCCCCTGAAAGAGCCTACGTCATCGACTTTGATTTGCGCGTGGCGTCTCTCATTTCACGGCTCCAGGAAGGGGAGATGCTCGTTGAATTGTCTTTGCGTGGTCATCAATCAGTGACACCGCGGAGGCACGCTTTCTTAATGCCACGCCGCCGTCGCAGCTCGCTAGACAAAAATAAAGATTCCACACCGCTGGCCGTAGAGGGGATTCCCTTGCGCAACAGGTGGCTAACCTGACAAGCGGACCCTACCCGCGAAAAAATCCCCGTCAGACGGCGCTATCCTGACGCACGCGTCGATAAATTAACGCTGGAAGTAGCGACGATTAAAGCGATCGTGTGTTTGCATCGAAGAGAGAAGATGGAAAATATGTGAGAAAGTAAGTAGCATAAACGAAGAAGTTCTTTATTAGAATTATTAGAAGTAGTATATGTAAATGACAAGATTAAGGAAAAGTTCTTTATTAGAATTATTAGAAGTAGTATTTAAAAATTTTTTTATTTGAATTTTAAATTCAATGCACTAAAATCTGCCATATGTAAATGACAAGATTAAGGAAAAGTTCTTTATTAGAATTATTAGAAGTAGTATTTAAAAATTTTTTTATTTGAATTTTAAATTCAATGCACTAAAATCTGCCATATGTAAATGACAAGATTAAGGAAAAGTTCTTTATTAGAATTATTAGAAGTAGTATTTAAAAATTTTTTTATTTGAATTTTAAATTCAATGCACTAAAATCTGCCATATGTAAATGACAAGATTAAGGAAAAGTTCTTTATTAGAATTATTAGAAGTAGTATATGTAAATGACAAGATTAAGGAAAATACATTTCCTCTGTTGGTATTAAAAATGTTTACTTTTGGCCATTGCATCACAGCGCTTCTATTGGCGTCATCGTTAAACTAATGCGATCTCGATTCTCGAGTAAGCAGAGGCAAAGTCCAAAGACGTTTCCGCGTTAACTTAACGTGTCCTTTTTGCCGATCGAAACAGGATTTATGCAAACACGATCTCGCTAGAGATCGTTTCTAGAGCAACGTGGTGTAACTGATTGCTTGGTACTTCCCTATGGAAAATCTGCACTAATGTCGGCTTCTGCTAGATTCAAACGTGGTAATTTAGAGATGTGGCGTTAAATTTATAGTGGGTACTACTGGTAATTGGTTTAAGTTCTGATACTTCAGGAAGCGTTCAGCTGTTCCAGTATATTGGCAATATGGTGTTCTAATGGACGTGTGTCGAGATTTGTGGACTGTTTTGTAACGAAGTCTGCGAGGAAGTGAATCAATGATAAGTAGAAATTCCTTATGGGATCCGCATAGTAATTTAGAGAATTTTTGTAAGCTACTGTGTGTCGAACATTATCGTAACAAGGAAACGAAGCAACGACAGATAGAAAGGTAATACTGACTTTTCGTAATCGATTCTGAGTCCCGTGTGGTAATTTCAAAATTTTTGTAGGCTATTGTGTGTTTTATGCGAGACTGATCGAAATTGATGAAACGTTTTATGGGGAAGCTTGCGAAAAAATGAGATAACAATAATTGAAATTCTTCGTACCACACATCTATAGCTTATTGTAGAACTCGTGTGGTGATTCAGAAATTTCTATAAATCATTAGGTATTGAATATTATCAGTACGTAGGTGGTGTTTAGATTACTCTTTGGTACTGAGAATTTATGAAGTATTTTATGGGAATGCTTGTGACGAAGCGAAGTAATGATGATTGGAAAGAACGACGTTGGGTGTCTGTGGATGTTAATGGAACCAATGTGTTAATTTGGGAAACTTAATGGCCCATTAAATACCTATCTCGAAATTCGATAGCATCGAGATTTATAGATAACTTCATTTAAGGTGATCGCGATGAAACACGTATGAATTATTATACATATCTAATTCGGTTATTAGCGACAATTAAAAATATTGTCCTGCCAAAAAACGTCGAACGAAGTATCCCAAGAATTTCAAGTATGTTGGCGTCAGCAACAAACAATAAATTACACTAACAACACAATTTAGAAATGCCTGGAAGCTATTGTGAGTATATTCCGGTCATTTAAAGGTGTAACAATGAAAATTGTACTGATCGATCTAAGTCCATTATTTAAACCAGGATTTTTCCATTATTCCTGCCAGTGTATGGATAACTAATGATTATACTAATTTTGAAGTCTAATGGAATTCTATGTACAAATTACCATAAGTAGGGACGCACATTAATAACTCGCTTGTCTATAAATACTGTTGTATTATAATGCTCAAGTGTTCGTAATGGTAGCAATCAAGATTAACATCACAGACGCTATTTTCGAAAGCCTTTTGCGTTGAGATCCAGGTGTTCTGGACGAAAGAAATGGAAGAAAATCGTTCGGAAAGTTACTCAAGCCTGACTAATGTACGAACGAATCCCAGTAATCGGTAACTCATCTGGTAATTAGTCGAGTCTAAGCTCCGTTTTGAGACAATAATAATTAAGTTATAAATTGTAGGTTACAGACTTTTCTTTTATAACTCAGAACACGGAAAATCTATCAAGGTAACGAATTTCTATTATTACGATCGCTAAATGCATATACTCCGTTATGTAAGAGTTTCCTATCACATAGATTCTTCGTTGTATGGTCCAAAAGCGATATTTTAACGGCTTTGAACCGTTTAATATTACGAGTATAAAAAATAGCAGAGCAAAAAGGATACTATCATATATTTATAAGGTATTAGTTAAGCTTCTTTGAAGTATCGCTACATGTAGCATATCCATTAAAAATTGGTTATTCTATTAATTAAGTTGTTAAAATCAAGGTGAAAATTCTGAATGAAAAGGAAAATCGACGAACCTGAGGTGTCCCGCGCGACTCTCAATCCTTCAGGATCCTCTAGGTTCTTTCAGCTGTTGTTCTCCCTGGGGATGTTCTCCTCGACAGAACGAGCTATCTGCCCCTGGAAGCACGCAGGATCTCGCGCATGTTACCGCACCGGACTCCCTCACAACGTGCACGAGTCATTCTGTGACACCCGCGAGTCCCTCATCACCGTAATCGATCCTCGAAACACCATCCAAACCTCTGTGATCCGTACCTGGATATTACCTTCTATCCACCTGAGTATCGTCACGAGTAAACACTTTCTCCCCTCCCCTTTCTCTCTTTCTAACTCTCTCTCTCTCTCTCTCTCTCTCTTCCTCTCTCTCCCTTGCGCGCTCTCTCTCTCTCTTTCTATCTCTCTTTCTCTCTCTCTCTCTCTCTTTCTCCGCAAACACGAAAATAACCGCGATTGCACAGAACACGTCGACGATTATTTCTTCGAGTCACGAATTCCTACTGCGGCACGTGCCACGATCGGTTTCCAAACACCTGGAGGCCGACTCTGGATCAAGACTCTAGCAGCTAGAGTGTCTTGCGAGCTACGGTCGATTCCATGTATTTTAGAAAAAAGACGATGATTTCGTTAAAGGACGAAGCTTGATGTCTTGGTACCATAGACCGTATTACATGGACCATTTATTACCTATCACTTTTCAAGAATCTTTTTCAGAATTAACGGAGAACGGTAAGAGCACTGGTGAATGGGGTTGGAGGTAGATGAGAATGGGGAAGGGAACGCGGGAAATTCAAGGTTTCGAGTGCACGAGGGAACACACACGGGTGAAGAACACACGTCGAAGATTTGTCAACCTCGCTCGGTGGAAGCGGTCGTCAGACTAAAGTCGTCGTTCCACTGGAAACCGAGTACGTGCATGGCTTTCTTATCCCTCCTGTCAGCTCGAAATCTCTTCCTTCTCTCTCCTGCTCGGCTGGTTTCGTCGAGTTTCTCTGTTGCGCTGAGGACAGGCCCGCTCGTTCTCTCCCTCTCTACGCGGCTCTGTCACTCGGTCCAGAGTGGAGGGGAAACCGAGTCCAAGGATACGGTGGACAGCCAGGAAAAATTATTCGGACGCTTTGGAAACGGGGCTTTCGACGTCCATCGAGCTCTCGTCTGTGGGTTAAGAAAATTGGCAAGTTTCTTTAGGGTATAGGCATTTTTCAGGTATTTTTTTTTTAGAGCTCAACTTCTTCAAATTTTACGGATCGAAAATGGTCACTTTTCGTGACCCACGCGAGGATCACACGAAGTGTCGAATTGCTGTCGACAGTTGATAAGCGATTCAAAGTTGATCTGATGCATAGCGGGTGCGATAAGTATTTGCACGAACATTGTGACTCAATTTCTAAGTACCTAAAATAAAAATTGATAAAATGACAGAAAAGATGGGATGACATTATTCGAGGATTGAAAAGGGTTGTATTAAATATTAAGTAGATTTTTAATAAAAATATCAAAGCACACCGTTGACTGTCACAAATAATCGTAAATCAGTCCTTTAACTCCTTACGAAATAAATTAGGTGTTATCTATAAATCAAAATAAAATAATTATTTTATCCAGCGCATGTACGTCATAAAATCGTATTTATTTAATGATATTTTTTACGATCCTGATTTCATTACGAAAGTACTTTTTCACAATTTTTAGGATCATCGTTTCCTTTGAACAGGAATAGTAGTACAATTTTTGATAGTTGATTATGAACGTAGTTTCTTCGTAGTTTCAAGAAGTGTTACCCAAATTCAACTGCAATAAAAATAATATTTTCTTTCGTGAATATGGAGAAACGTAAAAGGAACTCGTTATTCGATATAAATGTAGCAGAGTGCAATTCTAACACCTCGACTTGTTAGAACATTAACCTTGGAATAAAAAGAATACATTAACTTGAAAGGAACTGTATCTGCATCCACTGCGATGGAAAGTAATTATCGATCAAGATCGAATTCTCAAAAGGAAGAAAAATTGGCTACGTGTAAAAATAAATGAAAACTTGTAAAGTCAATAATAAATCACGAGAAGAGAATAAAATCGTTTTCCTCGTATTAAAATTGGAATTTTCACTGTAATAAATATTGCCAAAAATCGTTAACTAATTTGTCACGCGCTAACCACAGCTGCTCGATGCATAACGAGGTGAAAGAAGAGAAAGGCCGGATTAATGTATCGCCCTGTAACGCAGTGTAACATCCTGTAACTTGCATGTACAATGGCTCATAAAAGTATTCAAATACGTAACCGTAGAAAATTTTTCCGAAACTTTTTTCGTCGATACTTGCAGCCGCTTAGGGTTTAGCCGTCGTACGTTCAATTTCAGATCTAATTTAACACTGTATATAAAAATAATAATATTGTTATAAAATAACACGATACAGTGGTTTTTGTCTCAACACCTACTATATCATAGATAAAAAAATGTAGGATCTCGTTTAAAAAATTTTGTTTGGTCTTAAAATCCTCTCCACCACTTTACCCACGCAAAAATTATTTATACCACATAATGTCTCTTTTTGTTATCATATAACTTTCAAATGGTCCGCGAGGTATTCCAACTTTCTCGTCTAAATGTAACAGCCATATTCAACGTTAGGAAGATTCACGATAAAAGTATGAAATCTCATTATCGTGACGTTAACGTATAATCGGAATATTCGTGTGACTTTTTACGCGAAATAAATGTCGATCGTGGGATGAATATCGCATCGAGAGTCTCATAATTCGGAATAGGGGTAGTTTTAGGGCTAAATGCGAACTATAAGTGTTCAAGTACTTTGAGAAGCCTCTGTATATGAAAACAGGCTCCAAGTATTCGCGAAGCGTGATTTTGCGACTGTAATTTCGTACTCGAATCGGTATCTCCTCCTCTGCTTGGAAACTTTCTACACGGAGCTACCTTGAGGGATCGAGAGCAATTGAGATATAGATTAATCACCTCTAAAATGTATTAACGAAATCGTCAATTATAGTGGGTGGGCGTGGTCATAGCGATCTTTTTATTCCGTGCTTACGAGACAGATGTGGTAATTCGAATTGTTGGGCCCTGAAATTAAAAGTTCCATCGAGCTTTGTACCTTTATTGCCTAACAAAACTCATATGCTACGGTTTCGTATTTGAAATCACGTGTTTCTATGGTATAATAACGAAGCTATCGAATTAGCAATCTTCTGATCAATCTGCGCGAAAAGAAAACGACGTAACAAACGAATTAAAATTCTAAAAAATTGCGATTTTCCAATTAATCCACGTGGAGAGTACCAAATTCTAAAACAATCAAAGTTTGCAATTTTTCAACCATTCCACTTGAAAATTTCCAAATGATAAGAGAGCTTCGTTAACATTATTGGCTTGTACCGTTCTACAGTCGCGAACGCATACGCAATGCGTATGATTGATTGACCGAAGAACAAAGGTTCTCGGGCGACGAAGAAAAAAATTCGATCGCACGGCATTGAGATAGCGGGTTGGAATTCCTACTTTTCCCCGTGCTGTTGTACGAGAACGACACGAAAATAGAACAGACAGGAAGGCGGAGAGAAAGAGAGTGCCGCAACGAGAGCCCCCAGAATCAGCTGAGAAAAGTGCGAGGGAAAAGTGAGCTGGATGGCCTTCGCGACAATTCACTCGTTACCTCTTGTTTCAATTCGCGCCGTTCGAATTCACCTCCGCCGGCGAAGCCAGCCGGCTTTCCGTCAATTCTGACCGATCGATTCGAAAGCTACCGCCTCCTGACCATTTTTGGACAAAGCTACATTGCTTAATAAACACGCAATATCTCATAATTAAACCGTGAATATTCATGCAAATTTGTATTTTTGCGAACACACCTATGGAAATGGTACCTAAATAGAAATTTCTCATCGGCTAAATATTATAACGAATGCTCCGAGTGTCTTACACATTTCTCTATATTATATGTATCTCCTGCGTTTTGGCACGTTCAAAAAAATAAATGCACAAAGATCCTGTCTATTCGTAACTAGACTGCGGCGATATTTATGCAACGATTTATATTTTGATGAATGTAATAAATTTAATAAACGGAACTGGGGTAGGAAATTCGCCTACTAAAAGTTGTAACGCATAAAAATTCGCGGTATATACATAGGAAATTCGGTGCTAGTCTAATCTATGCCAATTAGGAGTCTCCGTCAATTTTTCTTTATCTAATTAATTAAACAAATAATCGATATTCTACGGTGGAATGTCACAGACACGAAATCCAACTTGCTGCAACGTATCTTTAAGGAATACGACCGATCGAAGGCCAATGGAAAGAGAAAAACTGGTCGGTTTTTGTTGTTAAATCCTAATCGATGTAAATCTTCGCACGATAATGAAATTTATGAATGCTCGATCAAGGAAGTGAAAGGTTTTATAGGAATGGAAACTGAATTCTTTCGTAATTGGTCAAAGATGCATCTGTGCATCGGATGGATCGGAAAGATCACAAGGGAATAAGAGCGTGGGTAAAGGCGGATCTCGAGCGTGTCTGTTATCGATCCTGCTAGACATCCATCGATCGACCAACGATCTTCACATTATTCAGGAAATTCTTAACTTCTTAACGATATAAGAGATAAGAGTTTTAATTCTAAGGTGCAAAATCCAATTACGATCGTTTCTGAAACTTTAATTTTTCTGAACCGATCTCTTCTGCATAACGCGATCGAATTAATCGAATCGAAGAAACTCCATTTCGCGATTGCATCCGCAGCTATAAAGAAGGAAACAATTCTCGGGATACGTAAACTAAAAAAAGAAAAAAGAAACATGTAACACCTTCGATCACTGCGAAGGAGAAGATAATAACTCATAATTATTCAGGATGTAAAATTGCCCGCCATTATTCTATCAGTTGTGTGATTTATTTCAGAAACGTGTTGATATTCTGATATTATTTCGTCGGTGTTATCAACTTTCCTGCAGATCTGTCGACACCGTGATCAAGCCCAATTAAGACGACTGTAACGTAATTAAAATATCGAGTGGCGTGACCGTTCTAATTATTACACAAAGCCGATCTTAACTCGGCTAATGTCTGCAGTGTGAAAAGAATCCGATCCTTGGTGGCTGCAGAAATCGGTGTTCTGGCATACGACGATCGTATTAAAGCTGGCAACTGGCAGAGAAAGGCGGCCACCCACTGCTTACACAACGCTTTGCTCCAGTTATTAGTATGTGACTCTTTCGCGGGTCGGCCTGACGAACCGTGGATCGACAGGATTGTCATCCATCTTAAAGAACGTACACAGTGACTCAGGAGCACCAAGTTTCTACTTGTAGACTGAGAATCATCCTAACTCTACGTTGATTTATAATCATTAATTAGGAATATAAATTAAATTCCAAACTAACAATCATAGTAATTAATTATAGGAATATGCAATGGCAAATTCATACTTTGTAAAAACTAATCTATCGTAACTAATTTTTGATCGCCCGATTAAACGAATTTCACACTAACAAATAACTCGATTAAGTTAAATCCCAGACTAATCTCCCACTCGCCAGACACCAATGATCGATTATTGTCGATTCATCGACTCTAACAAGAGAAAGGTACGAGTTAAGGCAAACCAAATTAAAACGTTTCTAGTTTCAATTAAATCATCAAAAACGTTGTACTATCCGCCCCGCGTGAAATTTCAATGTCATCCGGGCGATTGATTAATGAACGTCGTCGTGGCCGATGAAAGTGTTATCATTTCACAATGCCACGTAACAGAGGCTGCCATTGTCAGGCTGGTTATCTACGTGCTACCAGAACTGACTGCCACAACAATACCAGACAAGCTATGGTCTCTGCATAATATTAACTCTCTGTCTCTCTGTCGTAACTTTATTATCGGCTGGCCTGCCTACAAATATCGTTGACCCATAGAAAACCGTTCATAATTACCGCGGACACCCGCAATTTCCGCCTCAACCCTTCGTTCCGTTCGAATAAGAATTAATTCGCCGGGAATAAGCCGTTTTATGGGGGAGACCGGCGTTTTCCAATTTTCCAATTTGCATACAAAGTTAGGATTTCCGTCAGGATCTCTTCTCGAGAAATATAATTGTTTGTAATATTTTATAATTTGAATGCTTCTCGTTGTTTGCCTGTACTGTTTCGTTAAATTATTTCTTCGCCAATAACACGCATCAAAAATTTGATCGATAGAACGACGCGGTCGTTTGCTTACGCAAAAGCGTTTTGCAATTTAGTCGCAGAGGCTAACATCGAATACGTGCGACGAATTAAATCACGCATATTCGCGAATAAACAAAATATGGAAATAAAAATTTCTTCGATCACGGGGTTTGTTCGAACGAAAGTACGATCGATCGAACGACGAGTTTAAAATGCAATTTACAGACGGCGCACGCGAATCGCCGAGCAGTTAACCTTTGATAATTATCGAACTGAAACGCTTCCGTCGAGAAAAATCCTCTAAATGTCGCTGGCCACTCTCTCCCCCTTTTATCGCAACGTTGCATCAGTGATTACGTGTTGGTCGACCGATTTTTCTCCAATGTGAAGGCAAACTGATTTACAATTAGCCAGATATTCGCGCAGCATTTTCTTCTTTTATATTACCGAGACAGGTACGAATTAGGAAAATGTGAAAGTAAAGACCAAGTGTAATCACGCGTTTTTGTCGCTATGATTGATATTTTAGCACTCCAGTCGATAAGGCAATTTCGTAAATTATTCTAGAGAATAGAATATATAGAATTGCGAGAAAGTTTGAAATTTTTGCATCGAGAATTTCATGCGAAAGACACGTTGTGTTCATCGATCCATTGAATTAAATTTTCAACTCCAATTTTGATTTCCATTCTTTTTACGTTCCAGAAAAATATTCAGCTGTCTGGAAATTTTTCGCGGAAGCATTATCCACTTTCTATAAAAATTACATTGAATCTATATATATACCCTGCACGACAAATTTACAAATAATAGATAATTTCTTACTACGTCGACTCTCTCTCTCTCTCTCTCTCTCTCTCTCTCACCGTCTTTGTTAAACATTGAAATTTAAAGATACGTTCAAAACGAGAATGATTGCGTGCAAACGCATCGAGGGATTGATAATTTCAACAAATACGAAATAATCTGCGCTGAAAACGCGATGGCGCACGTGTGGCCTATAGTATCACAGTGTCGAGCAATTTACCGGTCGGCTCCGGAGGAAAAGGCCTTGCAAATGTCCCTTGCTCTTTTCTAATCATATTAGCATATCTAGGTGAACCGTGGCTCCCAAGAGTGATTGTACAGATAGGCGATACCAGAGGCCATTTCCTTTTATCGTTCTCGTAGACAGAGCGACAAATGCCGCCTAACTGCCACGCGGATATGTGACTGTCGTAAGGGGCTCTCCCACTCGTTTCGCGCCACGTATAACTAGCCTCGGTTTCTGCAGATACAGCGGATCTCGTTCCTGTTTTGCAAGCTGTTGTAGAGATCCGCGATCGATCTAACGATCGTCTGACAGATTAATTCCCCTGATTCACGGAAAGAGGATCCTTCAAACGACACAAACGGGTCTGACGACTACATTTGCCTATTTACATTCGTGAAATATGGTCAAGATAATTAATGACGATTTAAGTAACTTGGTATTAGTTCCTAGAATTCGTATTAATTCTTTTATGTTAATTTTCGTACAGGATTCATAAGATGAATTTATCTGGTAGATTCCTTCTTAGTTTTGAATCGAGTTTGGAAAATTGGTATCCAATAAACGAAAGATACTTTGCGCCATTGTTCGATGATAATCATTTTGATAGTGTTACATAGACAATATTATCCCCCTCCCCTTCCCTCTCATCCCCCCCCAAAATCCCACAACGCATAAAAGTAATACACCGAGGAGTCCTGTTTTGCGGCCAAGTTTCAGGACAAAATACAACACACACAAGAATACACAAAAATCACGCTCCAATGCGACTTAAACCCAAAAAACAAAAAAATAAACGCAAAAACCGAAAATCCACGACACATATTAGACCATGGCTACGTCGTACCGACGCGTATCGGTACTTTTGCCTAAACACACTATACTCAAATTCATTGTTTATTGTGAATCTCAAATATTGGCTAAATAAACTATTTAAAAAAAAAAAAAAACATAGACAATATTATACCTTCAGTTAAATTAAAATACAACCTTTGAACTTCATATGGGAAAGAAAGAAAATAACCGCGTTGGTATTTAAAATGTGATATTTATTGGACTTTTAGATATCCAGGGAAAATGAGTAAAAATAAACACACCATACTATTTCCAATGTGATATTCGTATAAGGAAAAGAGTTTGAAACTTAAACTCATCCGTCAATGATTTAGTAATGGAAATCGAGGAAGAAGATTCGTTCATTTGCCGATAATAATCATAAATCACCGACCAAATTTGACAATTACTGAAATAGATCCGCAGCGGGTTACCTAAGAGCCAGTTACCCAACGTAGCTCTCCTCTTCCTACACTTCGCTACTTCATACAGATCGCAGAAACGCGAACCCATTAATTTCCTCTCCGTAGTCGCGAACAGACCCGCGCGGAACGTAAGTTTCCAGGCCGAGCAAACGGCATTAAATTCGCGATTTATCATCCTGAAATCGTATCCTTTCACAAAAGACCTAACCTAAAATTAATCCTCCCATCGGGCCAATTAATCACATCTGGTACGTTTCAGTGTAACGCTTCATTGCACGAAAAATTGACGTATCGATGTCCATACAAACCGTACAATGCGTCTCATAACTACAAAACCACCCTAAAAAATTTCCACTTTTACGCGGTATGTATTATACAATCGACTTTCGTGAAAACAATGACTCGTATGGTCGAGAAAGTTTATCATCTTCTCTTGACCCTCCATTGACTCCATTATATTTTGTAAAATAATTGAAACAAAATAAGCATCATGGGCTCAAAATGATCAGTTGTCAGTTATCGTTTTGTAGTTAGAAAAGTGCAATTTTTCTATGAGATCGTAATTCGAGGACCAGGGCCTGTACTTGCAATTATCTGGAAGTATATAGTACATTAAGTTGGATTTAATAATGATTAAAATTGAATCGAATATTATGCAAAAATTGAAGGTTTCGAGCGATGTTGCAGTTGCGAGATACAGTGTATTGGACTAAATATACCAGTGAATGAAGAGAATTACGTCAGTAATCGGTAGAACGGCGCCATTTTGGGTGCTCGATTACGCCATTTTGTGATCATTTATAGGATAAGCGAGAATTTCGGAGGGCACGCGCGTGAGATAATAAAAGGCTCGTTGAGTAAAGCGTCGAGTCACTTTAGAAGGGAGAGAAAAAAACGAAAGAAAAGCGTGTTCCAGCGCGAAAGTACCGAGAAACCGTGACTTTTTGCGCTCGATGTGTTTTATTATGTAACTTGTTCTTTCGATTTACGCGAGAACCGTTTATTTCTCCTCTGCCTTCGACATCTGGCTAGCAGATCGACGGCGGATTCTCTTTCCAGAGGCTGGTTAATTGAAAGATCGCGTATCTGATAGCTCGGACACGCGGCGTAACACGAAAGATGGATTAAATTAAACGATTAACTTGCTAGTTTTCAGCCGTTTCAGAGATTTTCGTACAGACTGTAATTGAGTTTTATTGATTTTATCGAATTGAGGATTAAACAACAGCTGGACTCAGAGATCGAAGGCAAACAGCTATGACTCAGATATTCACGACAGTTTTTCACAAAACATCCAGAACCTGTCCTAATTAAAAAAGATTCCATTAGATACAAAAGTCTGTTCACTGTCACGGAAGCTATCACCGCAAAGCACGACTAATTAACAAAAAACTCGGAGCCATAAAACAACAGCTTGCAGTTCACGCAACGAAAAAGCGATTCCCTTCACTAAAAATCCGGCTTCGATCCGCTTAAATCTCAAACCAACCGGAGCAACGCTGTTATAATTATAACACACCAAAAAGACAACCAAAAAAAGTAAACTAATTGGGAGAAAAATCAGACGTAAGAAAAAAAGAAATCGCTGGCGAAATTTTCTTGGGAACGAGAAGAAAAATTGCGAATAAAAGATTTCGAAGAGGAATAATTTACGACTAACGATCGAATTTTGAAATCGCCACACCCATACCATTATCACGGCTACCTTGAACCTTGTTACAATTCTACGTGATTTATAATACCAGGGCGGTTTAATTGACCTTTATATTACGTTATTTCACAAGTAATGTCGCCTCTTATTTTACACCTTTAAGCGCTAAGTTAATGTCAAACGGTAAGTGTCAAAGCCAATAGTTACGTAGCAACTAGAAAGAGTACAAAAATATAAAATACAATTGAACGTGCAATTTGCAACAAAAAGTTTTCGAGAAAGTTTGTTGAGACCTTAGACTGTCCGGCTGGGTGAGACAATTTTGCAAGGACTTCGCCTGAGGGCTGACCATATTAGGTCATCCACTTCACGCATTCTAGAGCACCCACGCCACGTTTCACGACCCTAAATCATTGTTATCAATTAATCAACACGTTTGACAATCCTGTAGTCGTTCGACCCCCGTGGTGAACGAAATCTAAAACGAAAGGACAGTCCTTTCGAACAGCATACCTACATTTCAGATAGTGGACGTAGTTTCTGAACTATTCGTGATTTCTTAACAATATTTATATTTGTCCAAACTAAAAAAACAAGCTGAACTAAACAGGTGCAATTTATTTTCTAAATTAAAGATATGATTGCATTCTAAACATGCAAAGAGAAAGATAACATGAAATAAAGTACTCCTATAAAAGGATGACATATCCGAGGTAATGATACATTCGTTCGTGCTCCCCGAGATCCATTTTCTGCATATTCTACATTTTTGTATCCGCGTTAAATATCTCAGAACAAAAAGGTCGAAGAATTTCTACCAACCGTGGCTCATTATTCCCCGAGTACCGATAATAGTCTCATAATTTAAAATCGAAATACGTGTTTCACCCTTGCTACGCGTATTACAAAAGAACAGTCACCTTTCATCGCCTGTTCCAGGCGAACTAACAAAAAAAAAAAAAACCGAACAAAATTCTTCGCTACCATTAGAGGGAACATATTTAGAATCGACGATTTCACGAAGGACCGTTCTCAGGACTTTTACTCCGGGCTTCCTTTCGTCGGTAGCACGGCAACAAAACGCTCCAGTTTCGATAAAGGGGCGTTGAGCAACCGATAATGACCGCAACCGAGTTGCTAGCATGGCACGGCTACCTGAGAACAATCGTATGCGTGCAATTTTCTGTTGTCTCACAACCGAACGAATCTCAGTGAACAATCATCTGGTACGAAAATATTCTAAACATTTAAAAAAATATTTTATTTTTTAAAATGCTTCAAGTCAAAGGTTTTCTTACCTATTATTGATTTAGTTACATGTAATGTAAGAAGAACTTATAATTCTTGTATCACATATATATAATTTTTAATTTCAGCCCTAAACGTTTCTTTGTCACTGTGAGACGGAATAACATTGACACTATACATATAGTCCCATACAACAAGACAGGAGGAATGGTTATAAAAGAAGGGATGATCGTAGAACAAGAAAACTGTTATCATAAATTTATATGGAAGCGTGTTTTGGAAAACGAATAGAACAAGGGTACTACTCTCCTCATTTTCAACTATCGTAAAATAAAAAATATTTATTCAAAGATATTATACAGAAGATACAATCAATTTATATCAAATATAATTTTTATGCAGTAAATGAAAAGCTTAATGTACTTAATTAATCCTTAAATATAGCTTTAATTCAAATTTGCAGTGTTATTTATATTTGATAAAGTGTAAAATAGCTTTGCACATATTTTTAATAGATATTCATTACTTACAGCGACGCAAATTTTTTCATTAATTTATTTGTTTGAGCTAAACCTACCTATCTTTTATATTGATAATAACCTGTAAAATTAATAATTTTTTATGTTATATAGATTTATATTTATTCATAGATTATGAATTACAATAACTAGCTAAACTACTGGATGTTCCACACTCACTTTTCCTGCAGATTTACGATTAAGAATAAAGTCCAATGCATCATTTACTTTTGGTAATCCAACTGTTAATGAACAAGTTGGTTTAATTAGACCCTCTTCGATAAATTGTAAAATATTATCCCCTGCTTGTCTAGTTAAAAAAATATAAAATTAAAATAAACTACTTCGAAAAAATGTAAACCTAATCGCTAAATTGTCCTACAAATTTTGTTAATAATTTTATGAATTAAAAATAGTTCCTATTGTAGCTGATAATTCATAATAATTATCATTCTTATCATAATTCGATAACGGTTTTGAATGGTTCGTTAAAGAACAAAATTTATGGGACATTTTAGTTTAAAGTTATTATACCGATATGACTCAGGCTTCTTCTTCCTATATTGCCTCAAGTTGAATCCACTGACGGAAAAGCCATTCTTTTGCGTATCAGAGTCACTAGATTCTACAGTTACTGCTGAACCAGCGATTATTACTCTCCCTTTATAATAAAAACTAATATTTAATAAACTGGCCTACTTAATTTAAATAATTAGCGCTATTTCTAAAGTACTTATGTACCTTCACGGGACAGGTGGTGTAACACAACTGCAAAATTATCATCACGCAACATATCTTTTATAGTAGCTTCACCTTTGTAAATATTAGTAAAACTAGAAATACAACACAGTTTCTAACATTGCTTTTAACTTGACCTTGCACGAGAATCATTTCTCCTTAAACTTACCAATTTAACACTTTTTTAAAATATTCACCATCTGTGTCATCAAAGATTTCTTTGATATCATTATCTGCAGCTATCTCTTCGATTTGTTTCAATAATGTTTTATCTTTATATTTAAAAGATGCAAGCACACCTTTTTCTCTAGCAAGAGCTGCACCATCTTCAGTAGCAGAAACGCTAATTACCTGAATTAATAGTCATCGTAGACAACTACTGACTTAAAATGAGAATTGCCTATCCATGTTCGTGTTTGTAAAGTTTTATTACCAGAAATCTAACCTGAGCTTTGAATACATTTGTTGCAAGATCAACTGCAGCTAATCCAATGTCGCTTAAACCCACGTTAATTAATATCATATCTCCTTCTTGAATGCTAACGTTTCTTTCTAATGCCATTAAAGCTGTAATATAATCATCGAGTAAACCCACTGCATCAACAGATTTCACCTCTGATGGTACTTTCCAGATATCCTACAAGTCTCTGATATAGTGAAATACAAAAACAAGCGATTGAGTAAAAGAAACTCGCTTACATTAACATCCGCTATGCATTGTTCCGCTAAACCTCCATAACGGTCTTTGTTAAGAGCAATAATTTTATCCCCAACCTTATAACCTTGTCCTTTAGCTTCTTCCCCAACTTGAATTAATTTTCCAATAAACTCATAACCAAGAACCATGGGCAAAGTTGGTTCAAATGTATACATATTTTTTGTCAATAACGCATCTGATGCATTAAGAGCGCAATACTGAACATCTACAAGAACCTGCCAATGCAAAGATACTACAAGCTTTACCTTTCAATGAATATTCTATTAATTTATACCAATGAATTACATAAAAAAAGATATAAGGCACTATATATTTTATATAGAATATTTACATGAACATTTATAGAATAATTACAAAAAGAATTAAGATAAAATACTAAATTACTTTTGTTTATTAACTACCCAAACTTTACGATAAAAACTAATATATAATTTGCTAATAGTGCATAGAGATATGATACCATTATTTCTTTCTCAATTAGAAAGTATAAATGTAGCATAAATATAGTTGAATCATAATTTACAAATGTAACACAAAATTGTTTACTATGGAACTATCATGCTTAAACCATTTTTTCTGAAATAATATTAGCAACAAAAAAAGATTTTATACCTTTTCTTTCTCATTGTGTGTACAAAATTCCTACTCCTTAATTATACAAATAATGTTAACATTATGTACATCGTATTGTGAAATATACAAAACATTTTACAATTCAGAATATCACAATCAAATAATCAATTGAATTATTAAAACAGAAAATTGAAAGTACATGGAAATATGACACAGAAATATTCTCATATCTTTGAAAATGTTAATCTTTACATGACAAACTTACTTCATTAGCTTGTAATATTTTAGGAGGATCAACGTTTTCTAAAACGAAGCGCTCGGAAAATTTCTTCAAAACAGCGGCAGAAATTCTACCATGTTCAGAAGCCGGGATGCCACTTTTCGCATTCTCTTCTAGGTTAACGGACTTGTCATTCGCGATAGAACCAAACCTAACAATTTTCGAACGCGTCGACAATTTCTTCAAATGATTGCCACAAAAATCCGCGAAGATTTTTCTCCCTATCACCACCGACATTTTCTATTTTTCTAAGAAAATTCAAATTGTTATTCGAAATGCAAAAACAGCACCCACGCAGAACTTTATGAAGTACGAATGCGCATGCGCGACTCTAATTTAATATCGAATTCTAAAGTTTAAATATCGATGAGGCGGTAAAATCGAACTGAAACGCCTCTGTATCGATATTTTGAATTTTTTATGAAGAAAATTCAAATCTTCCGCAGTTAAATGTCGGCCGTCGCGATTTCAACCACCGTTTCGTTCAAAGTGTTGTTTGATAATCGAAAAATTAATGTGATAAAACTATTTAGTGCTAATGTGTCGTGATTGAATCCTGTAGTGATGATCCTGGACCACATAATTTTCTCGATTTGCAGCTTTCAACTATTTCTAGACCACAATATTTGAAACAGGTCAGTGATAGAAAATTTCTTCCATTGAATCGCCATTATTCAAATATGAAATATTATGCGCGTATCTACGCTATCGAATTATTGGACTTTCTTTATTAATTATATTAATTGTTCAATATGCTTCGTATCGTGTGAGTTATTGATAACAACCTCCTTGTTTAGACTGTTTGATATATATTTATTTTATGTATAATATTTTTAGTCGTAGGGTAAAGTCAAATTATGAAATGCTTGCTGATATAATCTATCAATATAATATACGTGCATCGAAATATTTCGTATGTTAGGCCTTTTTTTCTAAAAATGATAACTTTTGTAAACACTGTGGAGCACAGCTTATTTATTATTGTAATGATTATTCTGGATGGTTCACCTGTGACTCACACGGTCTGGATTATAGATAACGAAATTCGTATGGTACGAAACGTTAATTCAATATGTCCTCCTTTGAATTCTATGTATTTATTATTAGACTGCGAATCTTTGCATACATTTATAATTACATCAAATATCTAAAGCAAAGTACTTATTATGATATAAAATAGATAAAACAAATTTTTATCTATGTTCGATTTTTTTAGTTATATTTTTTTATTAGTTACTTGTATTTATATAAATTATAGTTAGTTATATGTATATATGTATATAAAAATATGAATTTGCAGAAACATTCGCAGCCTATTTATTACAATATATATATTTTTTTTTTCTTAAATAATATGAGGATTTTATATTATGTAATTTTTATACAAAATAATTGAGAGATATAGAATATATGTATAAGAATATATATAGAATAGAAGTATATGTAATATAATTAATAACTCACCTATCGCCAAATGTATGAAAGATGCAAATTTTGACGAAATTTCCGAGGCTGTTAAAGGAGACTGTTTCAGTGAAAACGTCGTAGAATCCATAGTTAAAAATCTACTATGAAATAGAAGAGAACGCAAATGAATTAAAAGAAAGTAGAAATAGGATAATTCTAACTTAACATACTACTAATTAAAA
This sequence comes from Bombus pascuorum, assembly GCF_905332965.1. NCBI lineage: Eukaryota > Metazoa > Arthropoda > Insecta > Hymenoptera > Apidae > Bombus > Bombus pascuorum. The sequence goes on along the minus strand of NC_083502.1, from coordinate 6,964,533 downwards.
AATTCTCACTTTTCACGCTCTTGTATTATAGTACAAAAAAATTATGAATTTATAACAACATAAGAAACGATTAAAATATTCATAAAATAAATCTTTTCCATTATGCGAATTTTCGTAAATCTTGAAATTTCTAGACTGACAAAAAATTCAATACAATTAGCGAATTCCACGTAAAATGACTAAAAGAGAAAATGAAAAGTTTCGCAATATGACGCAACCTCGACGCGTTCCGTTAGTATAAAACTGACAAAATCACAGCGAATAAACAAAAATAATGTTTACAAACGCAATTGCCTTTCGAAAAATAGCTGAATTATGATACTTGTTCACCATACCTAATAAACAAAATAACACTTCACACGACGCACTTATTTCGTTCGATTTAGTCACTGGATTTAGAAATAGTTTTTAATTGGAAATAAATGAAAAATTTGGAAATAACGCCAAACTTCAACAGGAAGTATGTAGAAGTGTGTGGTAGAGAGTAGTCACAGGACTGTTGCTCCACTGATGTTCAAAAGGGTAGTGATTTGGTCGATTTTTGTTTCTTCTGACAAAGTCAAGCCTCCCCACCAGCTTTCTAGCACAATTTTTTTATTTTTACTTTTTCGAGCATCCCCACTGGCCTGGTCATTTGTTATTGCTTTCTCGCTGGAAAATCATTCTGCTGGCTAAGTTTTTGAAATATAATTGTACCGGAAATTACCATGTCTTTACTATATCAGATGATAATTACTTTATTAAATTAAAAATGTAGAAAAATCTAATTAAAATTTTTTTCATATTTTAAAGCAGCAAAGAAACATATTTTTTCCATTCGCATTCCATTCTAAAATTATTTTCCGAGTAACATATTAATTAACGTAGCTCCTTGGAGTTTAAAGATATTTAAACATTTTATAAAAAAGATTTATTACTTGTCTCCAAGTATTCTTTTTAACTAATTATAGTATAGCTTTATTGGTCATGTAAAAAGGGTAGAATGATAGAGTACAAAGCATTTAACTTTATTTATTGAGCTAATAAGTCGTTGCAACTGATTCTTCTTTTTCAATGAATATTTTAAATGATTGTTCCATGATGATACCTTATAACAGAGTTCATAGTAATTCAATATCTACAAAGAACTATGAGAATTAAGTGCAACATTTATACAATGAACAGAAATATATGTAAAAGTTTCACTTTACATTTTGAATATTAGTTAATGAATGCTTAAAATAAAAATAACATAAAAAGCATATAATGTATCTGTATGTTAATCAAGTGGGATTTAGAGGAAAGAAAATGGAGTGACAGATAGAAAGATAGAAACGATGACATTGTAAGTTTGATTAGATTTATTCATTGACAAATATTAAGTCATGCATTAAACAGTATGGCCAGCCGTACTCATATCTATCACAAAAATGTTAGTTCCACTTAAAAACAAATATAGTCATAGATTTAATGATCGGATTAAAAATAATAAGGCGATGACGAGTATGACTAGTACATGATTATAAAAATAGCGAACTCATTTAAACACATCAGGTTAGTTCGAATAAGGACTAAATTAAAGTTAGAGTATGCTTAAGCAGTACGGGTCTCACTTACTGTCATCTAGTTAAGTGGATTGAAATAAAAGCAACGAAAAGAAGCAAATACATTTAACATAATATAAGTCACAGCGGATATCCTGCTTAATATCTTGGTAGAAAAATTCCTTAAAAAAGATATTCAGAATGCTTATCCATAAACGCAATTATAATATTATCGAATCTACAACAACGATTTATATATTGAATTTAACATACCTAATGACTCTTCATCTTGTAGAAACTAGTTTCAGTATAAAAAATCTCTTAATTTAAAGGCATACGCAATACAAGCGGTATAAAGCATCATTTAAATACAATAACTTATAAAATTACTTGATAATAGTTAATATACTTTCAAAACAAAAACATTAGACATTCTGTGCATCGAATGAACAAAATGGTAAATACATAAATTAATTGTCGCCAAATAAGTATAATGAGCAATAAATATCACATTGAAAACATTCAGACAAAAGATAAAAAGTGATGCTTCTAGGATTGCGTTTGCCGTTTATACAATCACTATTCTTCACAATCTAATAATATCACTTGATCAGAACCTTGGTACCAATCATTGTTGAGAATTAAAAAATCTACCTACATATTACATACAATAAACAATATACGAACACTTTTGTTCCCCTTCCCAATAAACGTTGTTCAAGTGAAAATGCTGGGTCTTTCTCGTTGGTAGCATAGTTGATAGTATACGAACACATACGTCGACATAATTCGTCTACAAATGTTTTTCTTTTTGTTTTTTTTTTCTTCGTTTTTTCCATTTTTACTCTAAACATATCAAATAGTATACTGTGCATTCACATTCATAATACTGTGAATGAATTTCATCTTACATCCTACGCAGAATATTAGGATATTACTGCATTCTTACTTTATGCGCACTCATTGTTGTTGTTAGGTGTACAAGTTCGTTTTTTAGTACAAAAATTCTATTACAAACGTTAGAAAAAGCTATTGTTACTCTTTCATTTTCCCACTTCCTTGCTTGCTTAGAAACTGAAAACTTAATCTATGCTTCTGGAATGCTGTATGAATAATACTTCTAATTTGACATCGATGTATATCAAAAGGTGTCACACGTCTAGATTATTACTCGTACGATCGGCGAAAACTCCTTCGTTTGTTCTTGTGCAAAAATCAGTTCAATGGTTTGGTAGAAATCAGAGGAAGATGTAGCGTGATTTTCTTTCTTTTTAAATAACGACGATGAATGAATTTGCTTAAAGATCATTTCGCAACTTATCTCTTTGTATTGTGCCAATTTTACAAAGTTGTTATATATCAATAAACCCTCGATAAATTAGAATTCATTCCCTATGAAACTCTCGCTCAGTTAACAATGACTACGTTTACATCCCTATGTATGTCTTTCGTATAAGTCATCAAAAAATTGTCTTTACCTGATACTTTCATCGTTATTGTATATAAAAACTACTCAAGTTATAACAAAAGGAATAATAATATATTTATGAGTAAAAATGTTATGACAATATATCTATTGAAACAACGTATCTTTTTTTTTCCTTTTCAAATATTGTGGAAACAAGAGTTAGTTCGAATTTCATAAAAATCCTTCAAATCAATTCTAGAAATATTTGAACTATTATTTAGTGTCTTCTAATGATTTTGCAAGTCTTACGTATATAAATCTGCACCATTTTCTTTTTTCTTTTCCTTACTATAAAGTTTGCAAAAAATTGATCAAATACAAAGAAATCACAAAAATTCCAACTCCGCTCGATTCGATTAATTTTAAACGCGAAATTAAATTAAAGACTAATTAAACTTAAATTCTGTCTAATGATTCGATTGCTTCACCATTTGCGGCTATTTTACACTTTTTTTGTGGGTGATTATAAATGGTTTGCAGAGGTATATGAAGCAATTCCACGATTTCTATAAAATTAGGCTCTGCAACAGAAGAAGTGAATATTTGAATTACTCGACACTGTAATTGTTTATTGCCATATAAAGTATACTCACCGTTTTCCGCTGTGATATATCCGTGTCTAATTAAAAAGTCAAGCGCGACTGGCACCGACGTGGTTTTAAAATGCGAAGACAGTATCCTTTCTAAACATTCGTTAACTGGAAGCAATTCAAAAGTCTCTACCTCTCCATCATTGTTACTTGGTACAAAATCTGGTGGTAGTTCAAGGTCGTATACAAACTCAGTGTTGGGAAACAGACCCCTTTCACTTTCAAAAAACAGAGATACACAGCCGGCACTCTTTAGTTTTGCAATAAGATTATTAGGAATGCTGGCTTCTTCCCCAGCCTCTTTTATAGCTGTTTCATTAATTCCATAGCCAACGCTCAATCCACCACTCACCATGTTATCCCAGTAGCCGGGCCAAGTCTGCTTGTTCGGGCTACGCTTTTGCAACCATATTGATAAACCTTTTACAGGATCCATAACGTATCCATTAATATCAACTCCATATTTGCGAATTCCAAACAAGCCTATAGAGCAATAATTTTTAAGTAAAGAATTATGTTAAACAAATCCAGCTAGATAGATAAAGATGTTAGTAAGATTGTAATTAGTGTACATACATGTAGCAGACCGGTCCATTTTGAACAGTGGTGGAGTATTGAATTCTGCACGTACTTCATAGCATTCTTCTCTCCATCCTCTTAATGCTATAAACTTTCCACCTGCACGCCATTCTTTCAGAACTTCCTCGACTCTAGCACTTCTCTCTGCATATTCTCTGAACGCTGGATTCAGTTGCACATACTCGGGATGTACTTGAAATACCTAAGAAAAATATTTAAGATAGATATGATAAGATTATAGAAACATATTAACAGACATATTATCTATTGTAATTCAATATGCAGAGTTACCTGTGGATAATTCAACAATTCCTTCATTACATCTGGACGCACAAGGCCAATTTGTTGCCCATCAACAACAAAGGCTCTGCATTCACCTGCGTGAAAACCTAAAAAGTATCGTGAATTATTTCATTAATCCAATTATTGACATTTTAGAATAAAATTAGAATTTAGATATAAAATATAAGCAATATGCGAAAGAAATAGGAAATTAAAAAAAATAAAACTGAAAATTACAAAACAATACAAAATTAAAAACATAATATAGTAACATTGTAATCCTATTATAACTTGAAAAAGAGCTGTAACTGGAAAAAAAAAAGAATACCAATAGAATCTCACAAATATTCATCAATATACATTCTATTTATAGATCTGTGTTTAAATTGTACAAGAAACAGATTATAATATAAATCACCTCATAAAGATATATGATACACATCCTTGGTATCTACTTTGATAAGTATACATATAGCAACAATACTCAAAACATTTATTCTGAGGAAAGTAGGGAGAATAAAGATATATATAATGGTAGGAAAAATTATTGTAGCAGGTTTCATGAAAATCATTTATGCTATCCGGGGAAGATAGATACAATGCCTATTAGTTCGCTGAAAATACGTGAAAGAATACACAAGAGACTCGAAATCAATATCTTAGTAGACAGGACGGAAAGCTACGAATTTCTATGCGCTAATCATTACAAAATCGTACAGGAGGCATACAGAGAGGCGAGGCGCCTTTATATGAAACAATTTCGCTTACCTGACAGGTAGAAGCAGTTGAATTTGTTGGCGAGCTTCAATAAACGTGACATCGGTTTCTTATCACTATCCGTCATTATGTTTCGCTGTCGTTAGCCAGCTGTGACAAAAAATCCTAGCATAGAGTATAGTATATATCAGACGCGAGTCTCACGGGATTTCTCCACATCGAGGGGTACAGTCAAGACTGAAATTGTCAATGCGATTCATCCCAACTACTTTTATTTTTCTTCTGTATCTTTTCATAGAATCAGAGATAAGATATCAGATTCTACTTCTTATGTAACTTATAACATACAATATACTTCTTCTATCGCGATAGCAAACAGTAGTTAATAGAGTATATGATCTGTAATTGGTTGAATTGATTTAGAAATTGTACGCAATTTCTTTTTATTGGATATTGAACTTTGTACACTTTTTAAGGATACAATTTTATACAGGCAATTTGTATTTTAAATTTAAATGGAATTATTTATAGTAAAACTGAAGTAATATCATGATATCAAAATTTTTAATGACACAAAAAAGAAACGAAGAGGTTTACAATTTTTAATATGCACATAAGAGTAATTATTGGGAGGAGTAAAGAGGACAATTTTTAATATTTCATTTTAATTATATTTGAGAACAGTTTAAGAAGCTTGCTTATCATTTAAGTATCATACCTGAAACATAACCCTGTATTTCCAATAGATTGCGCTAAAGGCGTGTGGATGCACACTGTGTATTGTGTCAAAATTGTAAATTTGTGTATTTATCAAATTTAACATAAAAAATGAAAGTGAAAAAGGTTGTATTGCACAGCGAAAAAGCGGAAACATCTTCTGAATCGGATTCGGAACACAATTCATCAGACGAAGAAGTAAATACCACTTACATATCAAAATATCTATCATAATCTTTTTCTAACCTTTTTCTTTTCACGTGTATAGTTACAAGAAGCTTATGCGAAGGGTTTATTGAAACCAGGTTTAAATGTCGTAATTGAAAAACAAAAAAAAGAACACAAAAACTGTGTTGTAAGTATAAAGATAATTAATTCTTAAATGTAACTTACTGGATTAATTTTTTAAAGAAAATGACAAAAAGATCATCCTTATAATTGACATTATTTGTAGAACCTTATGAAAAACAAGCTAGAGAAATTTAAACTGGATTTGCCATGGATCGAAAGGTTAGACTTGGTTAATCACCCAGCACCTTTAGCACCAGAATTGGCATTACAAATGCAGGAACAAGAAGTAAGGCGTTCTAAACAGTTACAAGGGAATAAGAAGTTACCACAGTACGAACCAACCGAAGATCCTGTTCTGAATGACTTTCGCAGGGAAACAATGTTTCACAGACAAGCACAGGGTGCTGTTATGGATGCGATCCCACGATTGAAAAAGCTTGGTATTCCAACAACCAGACCCGACGATTATTTTGCTGAAATGGCAAAATCGGATACTCATATGCAAAAGGTTAGACAAAACTTAATGAGACAGCAAATAATAACACAAAGGTCAGAGAAAATCAGACAGCTGAGACAACAGAGGAAAGTAGGAAAGCAAATGCAAATAGAAGCAACTCTGAAAAAGCATGCAGAGAAGAAAAAATTATTAGAGGAGGTTAAAAAATATCGCAAGGGTGTGAGAAAGGACTTAGATTTCTTAGATGACAAAAAGAAACCTCAAGGTAAAACAGTGAATCAGAAGGTAGCGGCAAAGCGGAAAATGAGGGACGCTAAATATGGTTTTGGTGGGAAGAAACGTGGCAGTAAGAAGAACACAAGGGCAAGCTCTGCGGATGTTTCAGAATATAGAAGGCCTTCGAAGCCAGGGAAAGATTTGAAGAGTAAAGGGGGAAAAGTTGGGAAACCTAAACAGAGATTAGGAAAAAGTCGTAGAATACAGATGAAAGCAAAGAAGAGGAGACAATAGGAACAAACTCGATGTAATATGTTTTATACGACTAATTGGCCTAAGCCACGTATTTGTAAAATAATAAACTTTAGCGTAATAAACGACTCGAGATACTTTCTATTATTATTTCTTACCTTTTTATCGAAATATTTCTGGGATCTCGTTCAACAGACAGCAATGAACAATTGCAAACTGGCCTCGACAAAAGAATTTTTGTCGCATACGTAACTACGTTCAAACGTATCGAGCGTGAAAGCACTGAAACGTATGCAAAGAAGGGATTACGTAAAGACGTGTAAAGCGAGAAAATCTTTTTCCCTTTTCAGAGATCTTTTTCAAGTTAGGTAGCACACTGTTTCGTGCTCAATCAAACGCGAACAGCCCCGAAGCATCATCGATACCGACGTTCTCGAGCTTGCTATTGCGTTTTATACGTATCCGTAGAATATTTCTATGCGCGCTGGAAAAATATACACCGGCCAAACAGAAACGCCCCGTCGACTATTGTGGTTCTTATCACTCGTACCTTTCACGAACTCCTACATAAAAAGAAATTCTTCCTCATTGTCGCTGATAATAGTAGCCGTGAGTGTGTACACGCAACGCAAAGATGTTCCTTCAATTATAGCGATTTCCTTGCTTCATCTCCAAATCCTCGTACTTCTTGTGATTTATTTTTTATTTATATCATATTTTTAGTTTGTCATTCTAAAGATAGATATTATGAAATATTTGAACGAATGAAATCCAATAGGATATTCCGATATAAATAGTATTTTGCTTGGAATATTCTTAAAAATTGTATAACAGTTGAATTAGAAAAGGTAATCGTTACTTGGAACATATATATTATTATTTGAGAAATCTTTACTCAAAAGTTATCTAAGATTAGATTAATTTGATGACGTAAAGCAAACATAACGTACATCGAAGAGTGAGTGTAAAAGTTTCGATTAAGTTTTATCACACGCAAGTACAGAAGAAAAATAACTAAACAAAATGAACGAATGGTACATAAAACAACAGCAGGAGTGGTCGCATGATGGATCGCTTAATCTACAAAGTGACTCTCCAATATTTGGTGCTCGACCCGTTCAATACGTTAATGCCCCATTATGTTATGAAAAATCGCGAAGGATGCGGTCGAATGATAGCGACACGAAACACGTGGATCAGAGTAATCTCCCTATGGTATCGATACCGGCGGAATATTTAACATGTGTCGTCCATTAGACAATCCACTGTATCTACAGGGTTTGTTACATGCATAGGAATGCGATTACACCGCATATTACATGCGCGGCCACGTTTGCACTCGTGTAGAGATACGTATGTACACACGCTCCCCTTTCCTTTAGCGATCGTTGGCTTGATTCGCCACCATACGTAGCTAATGATGATTTAACCTCATCTTCTATTCATATGTGTACATTTAAAATTCACAAGCTTATAACAAAAAACAGCTACCCTTATCAAACTTGTAGATAATATCGCATAACGAATGAATTCCCCCCTCCATTCATACAAAGTTCAAAAGTATATAGTAAAAAAGAAAAATGGTAAATTATATTAACTGCGAGTTACTAATCTCACTCAGTAAAATAAGTTCACGATACAATTAAATATCTTCTTCTTTAACACGTGATTCTCCAAAACGTAGAAAGAATTTTGAGAAAATACCTTCAAAAATTTGAACGAAAATTCAATCTAGTTAAATAACCAAGAGGCCTGAGGGTTATTCGCAAAATATGTATTTCTGCGAGTATCCTGGCTTGGTGTCGCTTCTCAAGGAAAAATCTTTGTGAAAAGATACCAATTGCCAAAATCCGTCACGAGAAAATGACATAGCCAAGATTATGATATATTATGTAAATTTACAAAATTTGGTAAATTTTCATAAATAACAAACTCTTGATAGATGTATAATTAACATTGTTACTATAGGAATGAATTATCTATTGAATTTTAGTTCGGTTCTATAATAAATATATTCTAAGTTATTAAATGTGTATGTCTATGTCTGGAAACTTTATAGAGATGGAGAAATAATTCAGTTACTCTGGCAAAGACAGAAAATTATTGGAAAAATCGATCGATTAACTTGTGAAAATGCATGATGACGCGCACATGTGGGATCATCGATGCGATGGATCCTCGAGGATCGATGGGATGGTCAGTGGAATATGGGATAACACGCTTGATTGGGTTCCGAGTGTATACTTGTTATTTGGCGAGTGGAAATACCAGCGATCGAGCCGCATGCATAAGGCTGGGCCATTGGTGTGCAGCCACGTGCACGTGGCCGTGTATATTTTTTACAATAGCCCCGGGTTATTGTATTTAAATCCAGGAGCACTCTCGCGCTGTGTCCTCCGCTTCTGTGTCCGGCGCAGACACGAGAGCCCTGGGAATCCGCTCTCCAGGTAACAGCTGTTTCAGAGGGAGATCCCCATTTTTATTCCCTCCCACGCATTCCTAACAATTACTCAAGTGGTACGCACTGTTCCATAGGTTCTTTCTTCCATGATTTTCATTCTTAATCCTAGAATAGTATACCATAGGTTCTTTCATGACTCGAACATAGCGATTTCGGTTACCGTGTTGCAAAATAATTCGGCCAATGTATAGCAACATATTTATTCTTCAACGCAGTTCTAAAGCAGCAACAAGACAGCTTTGACTCATCTTGCTATTTAACTCATCAAAGCTGAAAAAACGCTTTATCGAAACTATCTTTTTATCGAAATAAGAGACAGGCCCGCGAGTTATTATCTTTCATAAGGCAGAATCGGAATGTTAGAGAGGTTAGGAAACATCGCCGCAAATGAACAGCTTCCCCTATCGGGATCGGTGAATCGTCCAGTTTTTAGACGTACTCGGTTAACGCGATCATGTTCGCGGTATTCATAACTGGAATACAGTTAGCATGTACGAATTTCATCGAACAAATTCGTGAGGTTTTTCCATGTATGGAACCGTACACACGATTCCACGGCTGGACCACGAGAATATGGACAGGTATCTCGCGCAGATATTTGTATTGATGACAACCGCGGCGTGACATGTATCCTCCGTCGCGTCGGCTGCTAATGGGTGAAATTTGTTTCGCCGTTGCCTTCGGGCGATTTTGTTCGATTTCAAATTTCACCGAATCCGTATACTCTCTCTATCTGCCGTTCTGTTTCGCTACGTCGACCTACCACGGCGTTCCCGTGCTCATGGAAACCTGACAGGACAACGATAAAATATCCATCTCAATTATTTAGACCTTCGTCTAGTGCGCAGTATGGAAACACGGATGGTTTTAATCGATGCAGCGGTTGATAAATTGGTGCATGTGTTTTTTTCTTTTTTGACAATGTAGCTAAGTAATTGGAACAAGGTATTTTTGATCGTTAATGGACGTTTGGGAATTTGACTGGATGTTCCCAACGTAAGAATTGTCGAATCTTTTGGAGAGTTTCGTGCGATCTGTAGAAATTTAGAATTGGAAACCCGCCGGATCTTGGGATTTTTAAGGTAGAATAGTCATATTAAGTTCTTGGAATTAGTAAATTTGAAGTTTTCCGATCATCTACGCTGTGAATTTTCAGAATTTCCAATTTCTACAGCTTTGAATTTCTCAATCTTACTTTTGAATTTAAAGGCGTTGGATCTTCAAAGTTTGGCGTTTTTAATCTTACTTCTGAATTTTCTAAATTCCAAATTTGTTCCGTCTCCGCTAAATTATACATGCATGATAAGGTTTCTTAAAATCTTAATATTATAAAACCAAAGTACGTGAACCGCGTTTGCGACGAGCGAAACAGAAGACGAATGTCGATAAGTCGGAAACGATATAACGAAATCGAAACGTGGATTTTAGCATGAAAATAGTAGGGCGTTCGATGTATTCGGTGCGTTGAAGGATATAAAACATTTTTCAGATATCTCTGCTCGACATGATAGACTTTATCCGACGAAAATGGATTCGACGAACCCTTTTATGGTTGAGACGAATAAAAAAAAAAAAAAAGAAGATGGATTAAACAGAGATTTTTATTAACGCTTTAAAGTCAATTCTTTCTGCTCTTTTCTTTTCCAATTCGTGTTTTATCTCTTTCTATCTCATATACAATTATGAAATGTACAACTGTGCGCTTAAAATGTTCAAAATGGAAGTTGTTTACCGGGTTACTTTGTAATCCAACGAAACTTGTCAGTGTGCTGAACTGTAACGTTGATTAAAAGTTTAGATTGCACGAAGTTATTTCGTTTCTTGAATTTTCAACTTCGTTTCGGATGTCGTTAACGATTGCTTAAAACGCTTTTGATTCTAAGAGATGACTAAACGAAGTTTCGAGTTTGTATCGTGTTTACGTAATCAATGAAGATTTTCGCGAAATAATGTAAATTTATAACGACTGCCTTTAGGAACGCGTTATTATTGTTAATATCAATATCAAAACTTTGTCTTTTCTTTTTCTTTAATTTTTATTCTATGAAAAAGTTACACCGTCTAAATATTGAATCGAGAAAACAAAGAAGAATTAAATCCGCATAGAAAACATTGCACGCGGTAAGAACGAATCTTCCGAAGGATCATTGGGAGGCTAATCCGGTTTAGACGCAACCGAAAGCTTAGTTGGAGTAGTTTAGTCAACTGGTTTGCACACATGGATCAAATAACTCGGTCGAGTAGTGATTTAGTTAAGTTTGAGCTACCATCCATACGAGTTCAGTGGAATATTTCACTTCTACTGCGAATCTACGTATCTGTGTACGGTTCTGTTTAGCAAACACGCGGTGATACCAATAGAGAATGAAAAAGATTCGTTCTTTGCCTACGACTTAATCTTATTCTTCCGCTTAAACGACTCATTGTCGGAATGTTAAATTATCCAATACATCCGATTTAAAGTACGATCAAAGTTATTTTGAGAATCATCCTGCACATGACTCAACAACTCTTAAATATTTCCAAGCCCACGCTTTCAAATTTCCTCTAAAGCAAAGACGAGGCAGTCGCAGTACGTATTTCCCATCTTTTCCACCAGCCTACGTCCCTCATACAAGGACAAACACACGCAAACACAAATACAGCCATTCACACGGAACGACTTTTCCCGGAAGCATAAAACGGTGCTCACGTCGGCACGTGGCTATGTTAGGGGCCGCATCGAATAATACAGTCGTCCATAGACGAGATAGTTAGCCGTTGGTTACTTCTGCCCCCGGTGTGTTCCATAAAGCTCACGGTAAATCGACTGTGAGCGGGTGTGGAGCAGCAACCGAGTTCTACTGTGTTGCACGTACGCGGCCACGGGCGTTGGGTGCCCACGGGGGTGCAGAGGGAGAGGAACGCGAGGAGGAGGGATGGGAAACCATTATTGAAATGCAGTAAATGGCCGTGAGTTTCAATTGCCCCTGGGTGCTTCGAGCGTGCCGTAGGAAAGAGAGGCGCCTACCACCCTGGTCGTGTCCCCGTACACCCCCACACACCCGCGAAACCACCCTTTCACGGACGGGAGGGAATTACGAGAATTCGCAATGATTCCGCTCGCTGTCGGCGCACGAAAACACACGGGGGTTGATCGGCCTACGGGCTGTCGATGGTAAGGGCTATTACCTAGTCTGATGCTTCCTCTGCCAAGATGCTACCCCAGGTTTTTAGGAGCAGGGGCAGACTTGCAGATTTGCAGCGGGGTTTGCATAATGTGTTGCGATTAATATATAGGTTTTGTCCAATTCTTTGGTCCTCGATGTTCTTCTTTTTTCGTTCTGGCACGATTCGGTACGTGGAGGTTCATTCGTACGCGATTAGAAGAATTTGCCATTGTACGAGAGACTTCAGGGATTTTTCTAACTTTGAAAAGCTTACGAAGTTTTCACTATGCATTCCTTGGAGATTAGAATTTCGTTACATCTTTTTCATAACGCTGTCGTTTCTTTATTTTATTTTATTTTTTTTTTTTTTTTTTTCGTAGGAGGGGAGAGGCGTGTGATAGAGAAATTTTAAGTCCAGCCTGGTGATCAGGAAGATTTGTAATTTCTTAAAGAAGGATCCTTTTTATTCAACGTAGAGCTTGGTTTGGCATTACGTTGTATCGTATAACAAATGTTTCGTTCCGTTGAATTTTGTGGATGCATTCAACTTAAAATATACGAAATGACAGAAATTTGTCCAACTATCGATGATCGTATCTGAACATGTATCTCAATAACACATCGAATCGGTTAGAATTAGATTGCTTCCCGTGAAAACGTGAACTATTGGTGGAAGATTCTATCCAATCATTCACACGAGAAACATGTGACCAATTCCCCAGAATAATTGCTGTTTGCAGTTATTATGCATCCTGTGGCGTGTTACACGACACGTGTTATTTGAACAACGTGAATGTTATAATAGATACAAACAAAGCGCAACGCATAATCGCTTCGATGTTCTTCGGATAATATAAAGGTTAGCCGTGTCCCTAATTGGGGATAATGACAATCGAACCTCCATAATGTGCGTGCATATTAAATTGTACAATTTCTGGCCCTAAAAATTAATTTATCGTTTCTGAGGATTTAAGACTATTAATTTATAATCTAAAAATCTTTATTTATAAAGATACGAATAATTTAAAACTTGGGTTGGATATTTTTAAATATAAGGTTTTCAAGCAACAATTAAAAAATTACATTAAATATTTCGTTCTTCAAGAAACATTAAAGTTGTTACAGTAAAGAAACGATAATCTTTATGTAAATTTTCGAAAGTTTTTCATACTGAAATTTCTGCAATTCTTCATAGCAATAATTACAGTCGCAGGCTACGAAGCACGAATCTAATTGGTTTAATCTATGTCGGCTAATTGGTTGACAGATTAAAATCGTGGATGTACAGAATCTCTGGAAGTAATTCTTCATCCTGAATTCTTGCAATCTTAATTCAAAATCAACAAATTCCTACGTTTCTTAAATACAAATTTCTCAAATACAAATAATTGGCAGATTAAAGATAGGGTAAATAATAACCGAACAATTTATTGTAAAAATTCTGTCTATTTTCGAGATAATTAAAATCCTCCATTTACCTGAATTTCCTTTTCAAATTATCTTTTACGTCCACTATTTGTAGCGAGATAATACTTTGCCACCATTTATAAAACTAACTTTAAAAGGTTTGTCATTTTTTATAAAAATATGTGTAATTTAAAATCTTCTGTACTCCCTCGCAAAAAGCTCTGTGACCGAAAAATCTTCATAAAAGAATTTCTCTAACCCAAAAATTTACTAATCCTTTAGAAAATCCTCATTACCTTTTGCAAGCACTTGTGCAACCCGAAAATCCTACTATTCGTATCTAAACTTCCTCTTAGGAAAGTAAATAATACATAATTTGGATCAGTTTTTGTCCCTTGCGATATCTTGCCAGTGGTCCAGATTCGTTCTTCTTCAATTTGCCAAATGACAATTGAATTCACTATTATCAGCTTCGTTCCTGCAAGTAAGTAGGTCCATGTAACTACATGTAACTGAACCAACGGGATCGTATAACGAGATGCAACCAGACCAACCGGAGCGTGTAACTAAATACAACCAAGATCAACTAGAGTACGTAACAATGTATACAATAACCCATAAATAACTAGATGCTTGGTTATTTTCCTTACAACGTTGCAAATTTAACAGAGCATTATTTGACAAAGCAAAATTCATAGTGAAAGCAAGGGTACGAAGAGAAGAGCGGCGCAGACGTAAAAGTACGAAATTATTTGCGTTATTTTGTTCGAAAGATCATTTGCTCGTTCGGTTTAAACGCGCTGTAGCGATATCCATATACGAAACTGAATTAATAATTCGAAGGTTTGCCTAAATCTTCGCGATGATCGAAAGAGATCGATTATCGGTTTGGTGAATGGATTTCTAGATAGAAAAACAGTGGGTGCACGTGATCGATACTCGCTCACGTTCGCGTTGGTAGGCGGGATAAGGGCCGCTGGTGCAAAACGCGATCGTTTAGGTAACGCAGTCAGGGAGACAAATGCGATATCGCGTCTCACGGCTATAGCGGAATTTCAATGGAGCAGATGATATTCAGCGATTCGCAGACGTCGGTAACGAAATTGGACTGGCGTGTCAGTGGCATACCAATAAGCGATATACGCGAACGGAGAGTCCCGGCCACGCTTTATTTTCCCTGAATATGACGCGACCTATTCGCGAGCACGTATTTGTCAGCGAGACCCGCGGAATAGAGCTACTCGACTGTTTTCCCTGAGAAGCGGCATGACATTTTTATGCGGGTCATTTGTATGTATGCACAATGCCTACAGTTTCGCCCCGACTTGTCTAGGGATCCCTAGGATCCTTGCAAAGTATCGAGAGACGTTTCAGAGATCATGTCTGTGTGATTTCTAAGTGGTTGCTGTTCTTAGTCTCTTGCTTTCCACTTGTTTAGGTTGGAACAAGTTCTTTTTCTTCTTTACAACAACAGTAGCTTGCTTGAGTACAGGTTTTTCCGCGATATTTTGTTCGATCAAGGTGATCGATATTATCGTCATGTGATACTTGGTTACTTGCAAATCTTAGGATTCGCTGATAAATGTGTTTAAATTTTTCTTTGCCGAGGAAAGAACAATTTTCTTCGATCATTAATTTTCTCATTTATTGGAAAAGGAAAACATAAAATATTTATTTAATTGGAAATTAATTCTTTAGCGAAACTAATGGCAATTAACTTTTTGATATTCGATCGAAATTAACGAAACAATCCTCGCGTCGGCTAACAGAAATCCCCAGGTTTCGATTCAAACACGTATTCGTTCGACGTAACCTCAAAACTTGACGAAGCTGCCATGTGTTGTATCGAACGTTTCTGGTCAGAAGTTGACATATAACCGCTTTCGTTCACGCTTTTCGCTTTTCCACCCGCGTCAGTCAGAGAAATACAAACGTTTCGGTGAATGCGATCGGTATCGTTCGCGCTGCCCTCTTCATTAGCGTTGACCACGTTTGGGAGATCCGACGATGTTGACCTCTCTCCGCAATAGATAATGGAAGACTGTGTATCGAGTCGAATTGTACCATTCGATACGAAGGACAGAAACTTTCAAACAAGTTTCAACATCAGGAACGTTTCGAAATTATATAATTAATATCATTCCTTGGTCCTAAGATAGATCTCGAGGAACGCGAGTCTCCGGGCTCTGACGTGGTCGTTATTAATCGAAAGTTTCGACAGAAAATTACATCACTTTTACTAATTATATTTTGAGCTTGTATATTTCTGATGGGAAGATATCTACCAACGAGAATTTTTCTCTGTGTGAAATTTTGTATATGTCTGTTAAGTTTGTTGCAACAAAAATAATTCTCATCGATTGCCGTTAATCGATTTTTTAAGCGGGGAAAGTATTTTAGAAAATTCTCGACAGTCTTATTTTATAGTGTTCTTAAGGGGAGCGTGTGTACACGTTGAAATTAAATTATTCAAAAAGCATATTACGTTATTAGTTAATCAAGTTTGTAGCCAAGTTTGTGTCAGTTTGAATTGGAATATACACGTTGAAGGATGTACAGACGTCGATAAAAGATGTCTCTACAATGACCTTTATGTTCTTAATGAATTATTTTCATATTGATAGACATAGGTTCATTCTCTGGTGGTCGGGATCGATGGGATTCGATTTTCACTCTGTCGAACGATATGTGTCGTATCGCAGGTTTTAAATATTTAAACGAAGAATCCTTCTCGCTCACGGAATATAGATGAAAGAGTATTTTTACTTACACATGCAGTTTTAACTTATCCTTGCAAGCTGGAATTTAAATATCTCCAATTAAAATCCGGTGAGCTGCCTTTAAAAGCTGGAAATTTAAATTCTGCCGATAAAGCTTGAATACCGGCACGCCCGCTTGAAATTTTCACCTCGCCATAGAAAGACTATTAGTTGTTATTTATTGCCGATCGCGCGGGAAATCTGTACCCTTTTCCACGTGGATTCCATCCATTTTCAAATATTCGCGCGACGTCGTTTCAAAATTAACGAGTATTTAAATTGGCATTATTTTAAACAAACAGAAGCTATTTTCTACCTTCCATATTATTTTAAATATTTATTTCAAAAATCTCCAGGGCATTAAGCTCTTTGTAAAACTCTCCGATTCAAAAATTGGAACCTATGTTGCTTCAAATATTTAAGCTCTTGATAAACAAAATATGCAAAGTGTTTATCAATACACCAAAAACTCGCCAAAATATTGTGTGTTTTTTTGTTTTTAGCGAAGTACGCTTTTATATATATATATATTATAATAGTATTATATTACGAATAGTATTACAATTATGTAGGATCAGTTGTAGTATAATAAACGACGAATAACGTCCGTAGAAATCGAATTTCCGAATAAATATGAAGGATTTATTTGAATAAAAAATATCTCACGGTAGATCGAATTTGCTTTGAAGAAATTTTTCAATAGGAGAGAAAAGATATCGATAGACCCTCCACGTTCTCGTCCGTAGAGACGCGAATTGCGAGGCATTTCTCACATACGGAGGAGCGTGCAGCGGAAAATCCTTTTTCTAGGGACTTTCACACGCTTACGTGTTTTGTGTTCTTCCCTATTATGACTGTTGCGTGCCGTGGCGGCGTATCGAGGGCTTCCCCGACGTGCTCCACGCGATACGATGATCTCTGAATCGACCAAGTCCTCTTCACCAGGGAAATCGATTTCACAGGCATCCTATACCCGTTTTATATTTAATGGGACATAACCTTTTGCACGGAAAAAATTCCTATGACGATCAAATCCTGTCGTACGTCGCGTTCCTACAGTGTGACGAATGTTTATGAAGATTTAATATTCCGATTACACGATTAGACGATGTATTACACACTCGAAGGTTTCAGATCGAGAGTGGTCGGTAGGAATGGAAGTTGGATTTTTTTTTCATGGAACGACACGAATAAACATACTTGAGATATTTCACAGAGATATTAAAGGCATTGTATCGGACTCTCTTTGTATCGAATTTTTCGATATCAATTCCTTTTTTCAAGGAATAAACCAGTAGTTTTTTTTTTCTTTTTTGTTGTACTTGACATTAAATTTCTCGTCAAATGCGTACTTATTTTTGGGGATATTTTAGATCATCTCGGTTCAAAGTTGGATCCACTCGAAATGCAATACTACGTATCCGAACGAAAGAAGAGAAAAAAGAACGAGTATCATCGATGATATCGACGTATTTTTAGATATTTCGAACAATATTCGGGCACGCGTTCAAACGAAGTGAAAAGTGTTGAAGTGGGTATCGAGATGGACGAGGATGCAATATTTTACGAATATTGAAAAGTTTTGACGGAAAACACCACTCGATTTTTAATGTTTCACGAATTCATCGAAAGCTCGACAATGTCCTTCGCAATTTGTTTGTGCGCGGATCTCATCGATCCGTTTTATCGCTTACAGCGACCCAACTTTTATTTTCGTCTCTCAAAGAATTCATAAATTCATAATTTAGAATTTTCAAATACACAATTTTCTTATTTAACATTAACGAGTTACTCTACCTACGCTCGATCGTTCGCCACTGCCGCCACGCAGTTATGAAAAGATGTTTTAAATTCTAGCTTTGAAATAATAAATTTACCATATCAGAAGTAATATAGAGCGTAACATTAAAATTCAAGACTTCGATTTTAACCTGCAACGAGATCAGGGAATAATTCGGAAAAAAATATCCGCGAAGAAATAACCACCCCGATTGAAAAAATTGAAAAAACAAAAAGACATTGAAAAAACAATTGAATTCTCAAACATCTCTTTTCGATTAACTCGAATTACAAAAATCAGGTTAAAATCGAGCTTCTACAAGCTATTCGTTTAAAGTTTTCTAAAACACTCGATCCACTTTTCCATGAATTTAATTTACACGAATCATCTCTCGACCACCCACGCCTATAAAACTACTCAAAAATCCATGGAGAAATCGTGTATCCCGGGAATGGTATAATGAGAGTTCGCAGCAAACACGTCCGGTCTAGCCAACGTCCGCTTAATAACCAGGAAAAGGAGCCGGATACGTTTCAAGTATTTGCCCAGCGTGCTAATAAGGAGGGGAAAAGAGGCGGAAAAGAGCGAGCAGCTACAAAAAAGAAAAGAAAAGAGAAGAGAAGAACAACGAAAAAGAAGAAGAAAGGGCAACGATTAATATCGAGTTTATTAAGAGCAGGAAGCCGTTAACAAAGAGCACATTTCAGGGACGTGACTGCAGTGGCTACTGTACAATTTCCGGGTCTGTTACCGCCGCGTCTCCAGCTTTCTCACTGTTCATTTCTTTCGAGACACGCCGTATTGATATTTGATTTCTTTTATTGCGCGTCCTTTGAGCGACGCTCGCGACTTGATTACGCCGCAAAGAATAAAACGGCACCGGCGATATTACGTTTGGTAATTCCACGCGAAACGAGCGGACGTGAAAGTTGATCAGCAAAGCTTTGGGTCCCGCGAGACCGAATCGATGCGTTCAACGAGTATGCAAGAGAATATTATCCAGTTTTTGCTCACTTTCCGCCTCTTCTACACTGCTTTTAAGCGTTATCTTTTTGTAAAGGTAAAGGGGAATCCCTTTTAATTCGCTTCTCGTAAACGATGAAATATATTAGAGTCGAGCATCCGAGATGGCGCTCTGATCATCGATATAGTTGGTAATCGTTGGTTAAGGGAACCTTGAGTTTTCGTTTCAGTTTTGTAAACTTTTGCGCGAGTAATAATTTTCATGTCGTTTCCCTTAGGTTTGTTCAGCGTTTAAATTAATAAATTACAATTTCCACCGAACAAAATAAAATATATTATTGATTCATGATTGAGAATAGATTTAGGGTGATTGGCATAATTCAGTTATAGAAACGTGAATTAGTTGCAAATTTTGCACATACCTTGGATGACATAGATAATTGCATCGACTGTACTATTCCTGACAACATATTTTTTTCAGTTTCGGTTATTTGAGGTGATTGGCGGAATTATTCTGGATAATTAATTTCTGCAATTGGACGCGGTTAACTAGACATTAGAATATAGTTAGACTGCGAAAGCGCGATCTCTTTTCGAGTTTCTCATATTTTTATCGCTGATTAGTTACGAGGTGATTGACATTATCCGTCCTACGATGCATACGTCAGAGTCTATTTTTATTTTTAAACTGAATTGTCTGTATAAAATTTCACGTAAAATCCCGTTTCCATCGACTTCTTAGTCTATAATTCTCCAATCCGTGTAGTTATTCAAAAAGGATATTCTAAACAGGGACGACACTCGATAGCTGATTGTCTGGCAGAAACGCGACGTTGCCAGTAATCAACGCATTTTCTGTCCCAGGAACGTTAACGTCGACGTTTATGCGTCATTCACGAACGAGGACTTCGTTTCGAGAATATCATTCCTTAATTAAGATCCTGCGGCTTAATTCATCAACTTGCCCATTGCAGCGTCCCATCATATACATGTGTACGTGCAACGACCTTTCGCGATAACCCACTTGTGAAAATAGCGGGACAACAAATGACGGCAGGTCGATTAAAACGAGACTGTCTGACTCTTTTTGCTTTGGGTCATATTTTAATTAGACCGGGAATGCACTGTTGACATATTTGCGAGCCTTAAGATCGAAGTTCATGTCTGGCATTCTTTAACTGTAAAATTGGAATCGCGCGTTCCCTGTAAAATTAGATTCTCGCGAACGATTGAATTCACAATCACGCGAGTCTTGGAAATATTCCATTCTGAAAATTCCATTCGTGGAAACGACTTTTGGAAACATTTAACACGTTCAATATTTTGATATATCTATTGCTGTATACAATTTTTGTCAAATTTCTTAATTTTAAGCGTATGAGAGTATACGGGATAGTTAATGTAATTTTTCTGTAGTTTTCCGGGTGGGGGGGGGGGGGGGGAGAAGTAGTAGTTATACTATATGACAAATCTAGCGTTTGTTAGAATTATCTTTGAGTTTGAAATATGGTATCGTATTTTAAGTCACGCTGTGTGTTTCTAAAGTTCAGCCTGGAAACTTGTCGCGTTAATTTACCCTCGAACTTCTGAAAATTACTTCAAAAATGGAAACATATTTCATTCTCGTTAAACCACTGTGAAACTCGGTCTTCGCGTTTATATAGCTTCCAAATCCAGCACAGTATTTTTCCATCATCGCGTCGTTACTCTATGGGTCATCCTTTTGTCGGGATCGTTCAGATACTGTAGCATTTTCGCTGAGAAATTTTCCAAAATGGAGCGATATATGGACGACAAAATTCCATTAACTTCTCGTTTCAATAATTACAAACGAAACTTCCTTAGTCCTTTGTTTCGCATAACAATTTCTCGAGTTTCTGACAAAACTGCGATTATAAAAAAACTTCCCAGTCGTGAGATTCTATCAAAAGGATTGGTCGAAAACGCAAACTAGCATGGACATCTTCGAGCATCGATAAGCTGTAATCGAGACGGTGCCAGGTTTGTCGCGCCTGGTCGACGATTTCCAAGCTTCGAAGGCGCCTCGACGTTTCATTTTTCGTCGCACGTAGCGACGGGAAAAAATTCACCCTCGCATGTTCGAGCCGTATGGTCGTTCAGAGACCGTGGATAAGACGGTTAAGGGGTTCCACGGGGTCGAAAGTGGACCACAAGTCGAATAGATAAGGGTGCGAATTTCTCACGAGTCGGTTGATTTACGAAATTGTTCCTTTAAAGCGACATGCCGACAACTTTCCGAATTCCCGTATGTTGCACGCCTAAACCTTCTCGACCCCTTTTCAAACATGAATTCCGTCGAAAGTACACTTTTATCTCGCAAGGTTACCGCTTCATGCAGAATTAACCTTTCTTCGCGTGTTTCCCCGCATATTTCTATTTCGGCCGCGAACGCGGCCTTAAAAAGTTCCTGAAAATTCGATTAGGATCGTCTTTACGTTTTATACGAATGTTTGAGACGTCGTTGCCAGAATTTTAGGCAGTTTCCTAAAATGTTGGCACGCCTGATAGTGTTCATGGACACGGACTTTTCGGCGAATTTAATAATTTAAGCGCGTAGATGGCGTGATGGCGGTGCTCGTCGGTTAGAGGTATATGGTATCAAGGTTTCAGGGGATTTTAATTTGATACTTTGCCTTTTTGCTGGAATTGTAGACAGTTATGGAAATTGGAGAGCCTCGAGAGCTCCTAAAATTTGGTGAAAAATAACGTTTTATCTTAACGCTAGAACCACCGACGAATAGAATATACAACTCGTATCAGAGAAGTAGAAGGGATAGGACAAAGTTCGTAATGCAATAGGAAACACGTATAAATTTTTATTAAACTATCTAAATTTGAAATTCGTTGAACTTTGACAAAATCTCACGGAGTTCGATATGTTGCTAGAAGTAACATCTTGGTAAAGGAAAAATGGAAGAATAAAATTTTAACGAAGAAGGTCCAGTTTCCATGTTTCATATTTTTACGTGCTCGGAAAATTACGAAAAGGTCGCTTCACCTTTTACTCGAAATTAAAGATCCCCGAACGCTTTCAGAATCTCCGTAGACACTCATAATTTAACTGCTCTCGTAAAACTTTAATATACCTCAAGAGTTTCTGATTTTCTTTTTTGTCGAAACGACCAGGGCACTGGCCGATTTATTCGTCCTTTAATGTTTTATGCAATCATGATAATAAATATTAGACCATTTTTGCGTGAGCTGCTTCTTTCGAAAGACGATACGATAGTGACACGCTAGACAGGATTCAGATTCATCCAACTAGGAACTGTACTAGACCGAACTATTACTCGGTGAAAGATTATTCCAGCTATAGCTGCTTCACGATGTGTCGTATGTATCTCGAATATTATTTCGTTTAGTTTCTAACCTTACCAATACAGTGCGTATGATTATACGAAGATAAATAAAATACAAATTTTGAAAAAGCAACGAAATTTCGTCTAACTCTGAAATTTCTGCAAACATGATCGTACGATGATCGTACGTTTCGACGGTATCACGGCAGAACGAATACCGTGTTATCAAGTTATCGACGAAATTTTTTCCGCGTAAAAACCGACAAATGTCCGTTCCGTTTGCCAAAGGGTATATTTTCACTGGTAGACACGCCCCGTAATGATAGAAAATTTCAGCATACACGTCTCGGCCGATAAGCAGTCGCAATCACAAATGCGTTCGTACGATTCGACACGATGTTACGTACCGGAGAAAGAAGTCCAAGTCCATCGTGTTATCGAGCAATCACGAAAGCTTATGCACACTATCAGCGCGGGCCTAATGATAATATCGTCTTCTGATTTACATATTCTCGACGATGTACACACAGCTGACAGTTAAGATGAAATAAAATAATATTTGAGACGTGTATCGCGAAGCAGCCATAAGTGGAATAACTTTTCATCGGGCGATACTTTTTGCTTTAGTACGATTACCACCCGAGTGAATCCGAACTCTGTCTAGTCATTCAGTTTCATGATTTAACAACGGTGCACGATCGAATTTAATATTTGATTAAACTAGCCGACAGAACAGACCGCCATTCCAGTATATGATATGTAAATAATCAAGCGTACCAAGCTCTTAGTATTTCATGAACAGCTGCTCGGTGACAGATCTGGGTCACGTTGAATTCCAGCCCCCTGTGTTAAATGCCATAAACGGGGTCTACCACCGTTCCCGTGAAACAAAACGCTATTGGCCGGAGCAAGAAGTTCCCGGTAGTATCTTACTCTCGAAAGAACGAATCGTTGGTTGGAGAACGCGATCGTGATTTTGTCTCGTAATTGTCACGTTCAAATTCAATTTCTGTTTTGAGCAGACAGTGGATCGTTACATTGATATAAGAAATCATGATTAGTTTAATTCTAAAGTAGACATTTCCTACACTCGTTGATCTTTATTCAATTACGTGTTCGCGTAGAAGTGTATCAATTGCAAGAAGAATAAAAAGATGATAATCGATTACTATTTTCCAAATTTTTAAGTACTAAATTAAATTCTCTCCCATCTCGCGTGACAAAAGATTCCCTGGAAAACATGAAAAACCTGGCTTACTGTATTCGTCTTCAGTAATCCTACACTCGTTGATCTTTATTCAATTACGTGTTCGCGTGGAACTGTATCAATTGCAAGAGGAATAAAAAGAATGATAATCGATTACTATTTTCCAAATTTTTAAGTACTAAATTAAATTCTCTTCCATCTCACGTAACAAAAATTTCTCTGCAAAACATGAAAAACCTGGCTTACTGTATTCGTCTTCAGTAATCCTACACTCGTTGATCTTTATTCAATTACGTGTACGCGTGGAAGTGTATCAATTGCAAGAGGAATAAAAGGAATGATAATCGATTACTATTTTCCAAATTTTTAAGTACTAAATTAAATTCTCTCCCATCTCGCGTAACAAAAGTTTCTCTGGAAAACATGAATAACTTGGCTTACTGTATTCGTCTTCAGTAATCCTACACTCGTTCATCTTTATTCAATTACGTGTTCGCGTGGAACTGTATCAATTGCAAGAGGAATAAAAAGAATGATAATCGATTACTATTTTCCAAATTTTTAAGTACTAAATTAAATTCTCTCCCATCTCGCGTGACAAAAGATTGCCTGGAAAACGTGAAAAACCTGGCTTGATATATTGGTCTTCTGTAATCCTAGACTGCGAATAATTATCCGTTTTGCAGCCTTAGAAGAAGAGGACACGCGGAACTCCGCTAGATAGGACATTTTGACTAAAGAGGGCAGCGTTAGTGACAACAAGCACCGGCCCTTTAGGGTAGCAATCGAGTCTCGGATTCATGCATGAATAATAAACTCGTGTCCTTCGATCGAACTGTGTACATGCGGGTTGGTAAACGATCGTGTACTCGGTTTTTCCTCTTCGTTGGCATAGGTGTGATTAAAACTCGAGCACTTTGTTCGACGAAAGCCCCGCGGAGTCCGACAGGAAAGGCTAATGAAAGCAACTTTGCTGATTTTCAATCTCCAACTCGCAACTCTGTCTCTTTTCGTTTTCATGGAAACGTTTCGTTTTCGTTGCAAATTAAGCTGGATTGCGCTTCTTCGACCCGTTTCCACTGATTGTCAGGCATACTAGCTAGAAACTTGTGTTGTTTCTGTTGTTCGGTCCTCGAGTTTCATGCCATTGATGAATTTGCCGCCATTAAGGAAAACTCTCCGAAAGGAGAGTTCCGATGGCGACACCGTTCTACCAGTCTTTTCGGCTAAATGAGATTTGAACGAGGATAGGGCGTGTTTTTCTTTGTTTTTCGAGGAGGAGTTCGCAACACCGGGCTTTTAATATCTTAGGACAGGTGTAATGAGCTTTTTCTGGCTGTTGTTTTTTAGGACAGACGAAATTGGGCTAAGTTGAGATTGTTTTGCTTGCAAGGATGGGATCCTGCAGCGTGAGCTTTTGTCTTTGCCGTGCAATAATCGTGAAAGTAACCGTAAGCATCGTGTTTAATCTTGAAGTCGATTTAAACAGCTATAATTATTTTTTGGAATTTTAGTAGATTAAGCAGGGAAGAAAGGATTAAAAATAAATTGAAGCTCGTTATAGTTTTATGTTAATACGCGTTAGACCGCGGTATTATCGAGTAAAGTATTTCTGAAATGGTCTTTAAGACACATACTTATTGCCGAACAACGACTTTTCCAAAAGAATTATCGTTGATTACACGAAGCAGGTTTGCCGAAGAATTAAAAACGCGATGCAATGGCGCGTGTTCGCCGGGAAATCTCCGCGCGATTCCTCTTTTTTAAATATTTTACAAGCTGAAAACGGCCAACAGGTTAACCATATTTGCTTGGAAGTAACAGATGATATTCGTCCGTGGGAAAACTTGCTTCGAGCGGAAAATCGAAATTTTTAATCGCGTTCTATGCAGCGATCGAAAATTCCCGTACAAAAATCTACAGAGCTGTAAATACACGATCGAAAATATACGAACCGCCGTGGAAAAGCTCGATTGCCAAGAACGTTGTAAATCCCAGTCGAATCGAAATATCATACAATGTACAATGTATAAAATATTCTATACAGAACCATCGTCAAAACGTTGAGTTAGAGTGTCGATCGAAAGAAACTTTGAGGAGTAAAACGGATAAGATGCTGTAATTTAACGAAACTGGATTACAACGAACGAAAGAAACGAGTGTCTAACGTGATTCGATATAACGACGATATATGGACGAGCGTTTGGAAAAAATGTTGGACGGAAATTTTACTTACGCTCGTATATACACGAGTCTCAATTTTAAACTTGCTTCTGCTTGCCACTGTTTCATACGGTATATAAAATATTCCAGTATATAGAATCCATCGTGGAAACACTTAACTTAAGCAAAAACCTTTTAAACGAAACCTAACCCAAAAGCCAAAGGCCCGTATCTTTTAGGATATTTGTACGAAACGGATCGAGCAACGGTTCACATCCATTCAGAGTCGTAGTATCAGACGGTCGGTCGATGTGTAAGCAACACTCAGTTTGCAGCTAGGCGCGAGGATAATGACAGTGCTACGGAGGCGTGCAGGGAAATCCAGAGAGTTAATTAGGAAGTACCACGGTATCAACCGGCGGTGGTCGACCTTCCCTCTTCAAGAGGAGAACTGATGCAAGATGCACGAGAAGAGCTAAGATCGTGACGAGGAGAGGAGAGGACGGCAGAGGCAAAGAGGAGAGAGCCACGAGTCTTACGTACAAAGACCTTAATGTACACACTCGCAGACTTTAAAGACGAAAGTTAGTTACACGGACACCGGGGGTGAGTTCTAAGGCGAGGCAGAAAGAGAGGGTGAAGAAAGGAGAGGGGGTGGGAGTCTGGAAATTTAGATACTCCTCCGTTGCGTGATCCAAGAAATTTGCCCGATAGCCTCCCCCGTTCTAAGAGGATTCCCAACCCTTTCCGGCTGCTGTCTTTAGCCTAATGAATCGGGTTTAATTGATGAGGTGACGTACGTAATTATTGATACTCCGTGAATTTACGTTTGAGGATAGAGGACAGGAAGCTGACTGGGGATTTTTGTGCGTTCGTAGGAAATTTCTAAAGGTAAAGTCCAAAGATATACGTTCACGCGCATAAATGCCTGTAAGGTCGATGCTATCGAATTTTAGGGAATTTTAGAATCAGAGAGAACGTAGTGGTTCGTTGGATTCGTGGTTACGATAGAATTGAGAATCACTGGTAAGGATGTAAACGTGATAAATAATGAAGCTGGATGGGTACAGACTGGAGAATGCTCCTTCGAAATTATGACAAAAATAAAAAAAGAAAAAACGCGACTGTAACGTTAGGGAGATTTATAGCGGGGAACAGTCGAGTAGTAAAATATGTTTTCGCGGCAATAGTAAAGCAAATTTTTATGGCAAATAAATTTTCCCCGCGATATACCATAGAACCGAACGTTCTCTCTCTTTTAAAAAATTGCTCACTCTGATAAGTACATTCTGTTACGCAGATCGAACAAATTTAATTAACTCTATTAATCCACATTAACGAAGGTTCCATTTCAATTTATCTCCTCGTGTTATTATTTTATAATAATAAATCGCAGAGAAACTTTTCCCGTTATCGAAGAATAAAAAATCAGCGAATAATTATATATCCGAAAACGATAATTTTTGCCGAGCTGTTTAACGGATCAAAGCTACGCGTCCATTAAAATATAAAAATCCATATTCGAACAAATTCCTTGAAACTGTCCTTTGAAAATCAGAAAACCTTTCCTTACCTCTGTGAGAACCTTTTTCTCGTTCAAAACTTGAAACTTACAATCAGGTCGAATCATCCGACTCACCTTGCACTTTTAAACCTAACCTAACCTCACCAACGTGTCCGTCCAAGATCCTCGTGGCCCGAGAACACATTTCCTCTCAGTGTGAAATTATCGAGAGGAGCCCTTGGGCGGTCGATTCGCGAGATCTTGATTTTCTACACGATCAAAAACGCCCGTGGCGATATCCAACATTTTCCAGCGCGGCTTCTCGTATCCGAACGGAAAAGCATAGAGTCACGTGGGACGAAGTGTGGTGGCTCGAGGATCCACGGTGTCCCATGGGCGTTTCACCTATCCAGGTGGTTTCGTATCAACTGATTTTAAAGTCGCCGTCAGACGAGCTAGTTTATGCCATGACCTTCGCGACTTGTTCCATTTTGTCCTTGCACGCCTCCTGTAACGAGCTTTCGTCTTACTCTTATTACTTCGTCCTACTATGTCGGTTCCAAGTATCGCGTTCGTCGGGATATTCTTCCAGGGTCTTTCGAAAGGCATAGGAAATGGAATAATTATTGGAGGAATATTTCTGATTTAGTCTTTAAGTTATTATTAATTCTATATTTTAATTTCTTCGGTATAAATCGCGTGCTCCTTAGTCTCTGAAAATTCTGTTAAATGTAAACCTGTAGTTTCTACGATTTTACTTATTTTCTCTTAACAAACACGAGGCTGAATAAACGGTGGTACGTTTTAAGAATATTTTATATGTAAGAATTATGCGTTAACTCGTGGCTGACTATATTTCTATCTAAATGCTTCGTAAAATTATATAGAATATACTATAGGACTAGTACGCGTACAATTTACGCGTATGGAATTTTTCCATGAAAAATTTATATAATACGTATTATCCAACAAACGTAAGGTTAAAAGAAATATTTAACTATTACTGAATATTCTCTTGAAATATTTTAAATAGATGTGAAAAATGGTTATTATTTTCGCGTGTGTGCCGAATACCTTTTTCGTTTCTCGCATTTGTTTTCCCGTTAACCTCGGTTACATATTCCCGAGCACAAAGAATATTTCACGGTGCACGCTTGGGGATATTTTAAAGCAGCCCGGGGGATAAAAAGTTTTAATAAGGTGGAACGGTATACGATCGTTAGAGGACGATGCCAAATGTAAAATTTCAATTTCAATTTTTTACTCTACAAAATTATATGATTTGGACGTATTGTGTGAAACTTCGTTTCCGAAGAAGATACCTCGCGTCGGTGAAAGCCCCATTAAAAATACTCGAACGCGTTCAAACGTTATGAAATCCCGATGACAAACGACTAAAAATATCATTACGTAATTAAAGTTTCTCAATTAACGTGAAACGAACTACGGAACTCTGTTTATTACTTGCTACCTTGTCAGAATTTTTTAAAAAGCCAATTTTCTAATATTATTTCTTCTTTAGAACGCAATAAAAATCATTTCGTTACGAGCCGTTTTATTTTTAACATTTTCCTTTTTACAATGGTCTCGTGTGATAAAAAGTACTCTGAATATTGTGATTTGATTAAATGGAATATTGATTGAATTTTACAAAAACGTAGATGGAAAATTGGAAATTGATTAATTATTTTTGATTAATAATTTTTGCGTTACACTCACCTTTCGTGACACACGAAATCAGCGATGAATTTTTATTTGTTTCGAATCGTAAGAATATAAGAAGAAAGACGAAACGCGTCTATTGCTTAAAATCTTTAAATATCCTCGTCATTTGGTTTCCAATTAACGCGATTAACTAAAAATATCATTCTGTATAAAAATATATAGACAGAGACTCGGTAATCTTCTTGAACGAATACCTGGTAGCTTTCATTATTAATTGGTTTGTTGAAACGTTAATTAATTCTAATCTCCGAAGCGATATCTCATTTTTAGTAGCAGAATACAAAATTGGTGTCTAAGAGACTAGAATAAATAACAAATATTTAACCTTAACTTTTCGGGACTGACTAGTTTAACTTGTACATGACAAAGTTAGATGCCGTTTTGTCAATATAAGCCTATGAATGAATTATCAGCGAATTAAATATGAAATTAGACGAGGTAGCTTTAAAACTACAATGCAATCAGAAGTTTAGACGCTTCGTCTACAGTAGAATACGCTATAAATAGTCGGACACTTATTTAAAAGTCAGCCGTTGTAGAGTATATTTTAAATTTCTTATTGTTTTAAGCGATAATGTTTTTCAAATGACTGATAACTAGGATTTGGTACTATATTTATTCTAATGTTAACAAGGATCCTTTTTTGCACTCGTATATACGATAACTAGTCAGACACGTATTCAAGGCGTACTCGGATCCTGTGGAATATATTTTAGATGACTAGTTTCGAGAATTTATTCCAGTAACAAGTATAAATAGAATACTCCATAACTGATTAGACGCCTGTTTTTAAGGTATACTTGAAAGCTGTGTAGAATATAATATCTTCTATCGATTGTTTCGCAACATTGAAAAATTATTTGCAATTACCTATGCAAACTCCTCTACTAATAACTATCTTTCTTCGCGGTAATAAAAAATAATTTGTACAAAATCTGTTAACGTTGTTTCGCGTGCACTCTTCGCTATGCATATACAAGGAATCATACAACAACTACTAAACGGTTTGTTCGCATAAAATCGTATTTTGTACAAATCTTTCTCGTGTCCAATGCCCGCGAACATGTCGTATGAATATTTAGTCGACGTCGGCGCGCGCGAGAAAATCGGCTATTTAACATTCGTTAAAATTATAACGTCCGAACGGGTACGAGTGGCCGTGTAATCGAATACCGCGCGTATAAATATATAATCGAACGATGGACAGGGGGCGCGTGCACGCAATTCATGCGTCAATCCGATATTTCCGTATCGGCGGCAATTTGGCCGAGCAGCGAGCGCGTCTGAAATTCACCGATTGCACGTCCAACTGAATTTCCATCCCCCGCGGAAGGATCGACACAGAGCAATCCCCCTTTCTCGTTCCATCGCCCTCCTCCTTTTCGATATTACATGCTCGATGTTACAGGCGAATGCGAGGATAGGAAAATTAATACGTTGTTATTTCACGTAGGATTATTTGTAACGAATAATGAGTCTTTCTTATATTTTATTTTCTCTGTAATATCGATAGCTATACTTTCGCCGATTTCCAGAGTATAGTTTGCTGTATCCACGATTTTCCATCACTTTTATCGCGGGGGTTAATAATTTTATTTTCTACGGTATTATGTAGCTAATGATATCGAGAATACTCGGTGTAATAAATTCGGAAAGCTATTATATGAAATATTTGCTAAATCATTCTTGTATTTTGTAGCTGTTTAATACCGATATATTTTTCAGATTCGAAGAGAATGTTTTTGAATGTCTGGCGTATTGAAATGGTTGTTTTATCAAAAATGTTGCGTATCAGGTGTCACAGGATAAACAACGCTATATGAAAATGGAACAAAAATAGAATGTTAAATGTTTATTATATTTAGTACGTAACGGGTTTAGGGGATTTCCACGATTGTCATCACCAGATTGCTATTATTGGCAGATACATGGAGTTAATTAAATGTTACTAATGTCATCTGGTGGTAATTATTGATGTGCGGTGGTAATTACCGATTAATAACATCTAATGCAAAATAATACAAAATAATATGCTATTTGCTATACTAAACGTACAATAGTAGCCTACGTTTACACAATATATCTGTAAACAGCGAAGAATTATACTTCTCTTAACGAAAATAATAATTTTTACTTACCGAGATCTCGCGAAAGTCGATTTGGTATATTCTCCCTTCGAATTGGACGTCATAATTATCTAAAGCAAAAAAAGAGGAAAAAAGTTAAATACCACGAGTGTAACTCGTAATCGATATCACGAGCCGAGTCTCCATTTTTGTTTTTCGCCCTACAGTCCAATTTACGCTTTCTAGCAAAGCGTTCAAGCTCAACAGAGCGGAGGTCGAGTGAAATACGCGAGTAATCGTCAGAGCTACCACCTACGGTACGTCGAACGACAAACAGAACGTAAGGGGGTTGACGATTCCTCCGCCACCCTCGCCCCTTACCAGCTGGTCGTTTGCGAGCCCTGCATACGCTTAATGTCAGCGCATTTGAAAATCGGGACAAGGGCGTAATTACGCGTTAAGAACTTGCCGAAGAGCTTTCAAATTAAGCGAGCGGCTGCAATTTTCGGCGACCTTTCCGAAACCCGGCGTATGTGCACACTGTTCTCCATCAGCGAACCATCTCCCTCCCAGTACGTGCGTTTTACTCTCCGTTCGCATGGTAGTGAAATGGAGTAGCGTGTGGGTGATCGATACATTGCGAGCTTCGTTCGTTTGTCTGTTCTGATTTTATGGACGATTTCGGGGAAGGGGTGAAGTCCAATCGTGGCTCGAGTGGTGTCGGATAGGGTGTAAAGGGTTGATGTTCTTTTCCATGCTAGACGAAGAATAAATTGTTACGCTGTTAAGGTGCTACGACAAGGCGCACAGACACTGGAATACTAGAACAGAGCAGGCAAATATTAAAAACACGACAAAATAAAAATTCCACCTTAAATCTTTGCGAACGTTTGGGAAATTACTGTTCCGTACACGTTCTCCATCTGCTTACCATTCGCTCTGAACTCAATCACTCCGGTTGCCTTCAAACAAAAGCAAACCGCCATAGCTTGGAAGCAAAGCGGTCTGACCAGGCTGACGATAAAGGGGGTCAGGAAAATCAAAAGGTCGCATCGAGTGGCTGGGCTTGGAGGTTAGAGCTTGGTCAGCGGCGCGCGGAAAAGTGGATAAAGTTGTTTCTGTAAACGCAGGGGTTACACACGTGATGCAGATGGATAAACGCGTGCACGTACACGAGAATCGTCTATATACAGAGGCTGTGGCGAGGCAGCGAACGCGCGAATCCGGGCGACGCGGTAACCCGTATTAGGGTCACGTGCAGATTTGCCACAGCTAGAGCCTATCTTATGCGTCCCACGTACACTCATCTCGGAATCAGAAAGCCGTCATAAACGATGCAAGGGATATATCTTCCTTCAGCCTGGTCAAAATTCAGAACCGTGAAATCTCGCGTCATACACCCGTGAAAATAGTTCGTCAGCCATGGTTCTGAAGCGCGTCTACGAATCGAGAGGCGACATTTTTTGGCTTCAAACGTTCCTCCAGTGACGTACCCAGTGCGTCCTATACCGTGTCCGTAGTAAGAGCCGAGGTTCGGTTATAACTGCAATACCGAAGTTAAAGCAACAGTGAGAAAAATGTCTAAATGGATTTTGTTATGCTTACGCTAGATGGTAATACGTAAATTCGTATTAAAAATTAATACGTAAATGTTTATATAAATATAAGTATGACAATATACTTGTTGAGGTTGTTAGATGTATGCGAATACAAAGGAACGCGTGGATAAACAGTAAGGTAGAAAATATACAGGGTGCGCCGTTAGAATTCGGACAGAATTCAATTTGTAGTTCCCACCATATTAGAATTCAGATGTTTGTGCTGATTGACTCTGAAGTTAGTTAAATATGTCAATAAGTCTTCTATAACCTCAAAATGACAGAACTCGTTAAGCAAAACCCGGAATACGATAGAAGAGCGGCGATTATAGAAAGTCTTCGCGCCGGGTGGATGCCAAAGTGAATCGGAGGAACGACCGTTGGCTGGCCCACAATCTCGAAGATGTTCCTGTTGTGGGCAAAACCAAATTTCCAGCAAGTGTTCACGTTTTGAGCGTTGTCTCAAGTGAGGGCGACGTCATGCCTCCGCACTTCTTCCAAAAAGGCGAAAGAATCACAAAGGAGGTTTATTTGGAGGTCCTGAAGACAGTAATAAAGCCGTGGATGGAAATTACGGCTTCTGGAAGGCCGTATTTATTTCAACAAGATGGCGCACCTGCTCACACAAGTCATCTTGTTCAAAATTGGCTCTCTGACAATGTGGACATGTTTTGGTCGAAAGATTTCTGGCCTCCTAACAGTCCCGACCTAAACCCATTGGACTATTACGTGTGGGGCGTTATCGAGAGACAAACTAATAAATGCAGGCACCCCAACGTCAACTCCCTACGAGCTGCTATCGAGTCAGAATTCGCGACAATTAAACGCGACCA
This sequence comes from Bombus pascuorum, assembly GCF_905332965.1. Lineage (NCBI taxonomy): Eukaryota > Metazoa > Arthropoda > Insecta > Hymenoptera > Apidae > Bombus > Bombus pascuorum. Next base: position 6,930,506 of record NC_083502.1, on the reverse strand, counting down.
GTTGAAGTCAGCGTGCTCGCGCTTTAGAGCAAGAATAGAGCAGGTCATAGAGGCAGAGGGTGGTTACATAGAATAAAAGTTCTCAGCAAGGACCCTTTAAATGAGATATAACAACATTTTCATGTGTTTTTGTGTATTGACTTAAATAAACAACTTTCTGCACAAAACTTCTTTTGTCCGGATTCTAACGGCGCACCCTGTATATTTTAAAAACTAAAGTGTAAATACAAATGGGAATATAATATGAGCTGATCCAGATCCGCACGCTAGCAGTGTTACCCTACGACTGAGAACCCCGAAGCCAACGTCGCCTATCTACTGTTTATGGTTTGCCTTCGACCCAGTCTTTTGTCAATGACACTTCGGTGCTTGAGAAAAGTAGAGTTTTCTTAGAAGCGATGACCACTTCAACATACTCAAATTATGAAAAATCCACAATGAGGAATTCGAAGAACAAGCAATTTTTTATTATCCGTGCGTTTCTCCACAATTTTTACGAAGAATCCCACAGTATAACAAAGATTTCTAGGAATCTAAATAATCTGCACTCGCATAGATCGGAACCTAATGTAAAAAGAAAAGTAAAAGACCAGGTGTAGAGTTTTCTTAGAAGCGATGGCCACTTCAGCATACTCAAATTATGAAAAATCCACAATGAGGAATTCGAAGAACGAGCAATTTTTTAATTATCCGTGCGTTTCTCCAAAGCATACACAAAATTTTTACGAAGAATCCCACAGTATAACAAAGATTTCTAGGAATCTAAATAATCTGCAATCTGTAAAAAGAAAAGTAAAAGACCAGATGTAGAGTTTTCTTAGAAGCGCTGACCTTTTCAATAATACTCGTAAGAAAACTTCTGTAAATTCTACGTAGACTTGAATCTTGAATAATTACAAAGCGTAATAAACACGGTGATACGAACTTAACAATGATAACCAGGACAGTGAACGCAGAATTACCTTCTCTAACCAGCTACTCGATACCTAAACTCAAAACACACATCACGCGAACATCACACGGACCTCCTAACCTCCTCGGTCATACCTCACGCTTAACCTTCCCTCGGCTCCCAATTCCACCTGGCAAATTGGAAGCAGGTGCTCATTTGGCAGTGCTGGAAACGAGACCACCTATTCTGTTCCCGGAATCGATCGCCTCGGCATTAAACCTTATCAAGACACGGGTCATCCAGTCGTCCATTAATATCTCGTCAAATAACGTGTACACACACGTCGCGGGAGTATCAACCGGTTCGTGGGGGATCAATATTGAAAGGAATTTCCAGGAGGGCAAACTAATGTGTCGTTCGTGGAACGGCGCGAACGCAAACAGCGTCGAACGAACGAGGCGCGTTGCAGACGCGCGTAATTTCCAACGATAGCGTCGCCACGCGGCCATTAGACGCCAGCTGAGTGACGCCGTGGTAATCGCGAACGATAGACGCCCGATCAATTAGACACTCGAGTAATTTGCTACTCTATCTATTGCTGTCGCACTCGCCCGCCTATCTCGCTCTATCCATCTAGGCTTGTTTGCCACGACGAAACGCGAATCGGATGTGCCCATCCGTCCAGACGTTTCCGGGCACGTTCGTTGAGCCCGCGCGCGGATATCGACGCATCCTCCCTGAAAGCGGACCAACCCGATATTGACTTTCGTTTCAATATTCAGTTTCTTGAATAAAACAACAGCCGACCGCTGGTCTGCTCCATATACCGACGACATCCTCCGTCAGTTCGCTTTAATCATCTTCGTATGATTGTCTTTCCGTTTTGTGCAGCTTTATGGCTTTGACGTGTTCACGTGTCGTCGCATTTGATGAAGCTTGAACGGCACATACAGCTCAGGCAATTGCTTCGGATATCCTATATCGAGCGACGAGGGATAAGACGAAAAGAGACGACCGTGTTTAGAAAAATTTCTGCCGAGTTCAATAAATCGGAGACACTAACTTTCCGTATGATTAACGGAAGATAGAAGAAGTTGGTGTTATTTAGAGATATCAGTACGGGAAACTTGAATATAACGGGCTGACGATAATGGCTTGAAATTAATTTTCTTCTGTCAACTATCGACCGCGTCGAGATAGAATTATACGGACCGAGTACTTCCTACAATTATCTCGCATCTTCCAATCATACGATCTTAATTCTACTGGAATGAAACGTTTTCGAACCAACGAGTTTCGCAATCGTACAAATTCCTTCCGTCGTACAACGGACGTTGTTATAAAATTAGCAAACCGGACCGCAAAAAGCCAAGACGTATCTAGCGTTTACAGGTGCAAAATGTCTCAGGAACGGAAAATAAATTCGCAGAAGGATATTAATGATCCTTAATGGCCCCCTCCGATACGTCCTCTCGCATACGGAAAAAGTTTAATCGTACAGCTTGCAAGTTCGAGCGGATATCGCGCGCCGTACAACTATTTTGCAAAGTGCAGCTGCTTCGTTTCGCGAATCGTAAGTTCCCGGGACTCTTGTTAATTTGATGAAGTGGAGGACGATGGTAGGAGGTATCGCTGTTACCCTCGATCTGCATCGATCCCTTGTGTCGGTTGGGAAGAAAGGCACCAGGATAACGATGGGGGAAGCGTTAAGGGAGTTGAAAAGTTGTCTGAAAATCGCTCGTGCCTCGATGACGCGGAAAAAACGGCTTGAAAACTTCTTCGAGAATCGTTACCCTTATTTCTTCTGTCCTTTCGTCGAACCGATAGCTTGTGCAAAGCGTTTCGATGTTTTTAATATACAGCCGTGTTTATATATATCTCCCAACTAAATATACCTTCTTCAATGGTCACAAATAATTCACAAGTTTAAGTCAATTAAAGTCAACGAATATCGATGAATTTAAAATGTCACGGAGGCTCGTTAGACATTCGTAAGGCCTCTAATATTTCGAAATTAATATTTTATGTGGGAACCATAAGTGGGTACAGGAGATCGAGAAATAGAGCAAACAGGTTGAACGATGATTTGGAGAAATACGGAATCTATTTTATGAACCTACGTGAAAGATTTAATTTACTCTCCTAAACCTGAATCTTCGAAATTTCGTTAATTGAAATACTAATATGCGAGATAGTCATTTTTCTTCATTTGGGGAGCAATATAGCGGAGATTTAAGAATATTTTGTCCCACGGAATTGCTCTCAACTCTTTTAAAACGTTGTAATTTGAATAAATGTCAACAGCGAAATTTCGTTCTAGGAGTTTTAAAGCTTTTATTAAAAATGATACGTATGTAAAAAAAAAGTGATTTTTTTACGAATATTGACTATACCAAAAGTCAGAATGGGATATAGTATCAAGGTATGACTGATATGTATGATTGGAGCCAGAGACAAGTAATCATAGGTGCACTCGATCATGTTTGAACCAGGACGTTGTCATGGCCGCGTCAATATACGTCAGAGAAAATTGCTTTTATTTTAATTGAATTTTCAAAAAAATAGGTATCACGCGCCGTGTAATCAGGTTACACTATAAAGGACTCTTCTATCAAATGCATCTGCAACATTTTATAGAAACATCGGGAACGTTTAATTTTCAGCTTATACATATGGAAGATCAATGAAAATATAAAAGAAGTGTTTTATATCGTTTCGAAAGATAAAATACTACGTAATACAAACATAATTCTTATACATAAATTTTCGTGTTAGTTTTAGGAATCAGTCGGAAAAATATCCGGCCGTTTGAAAATTTTATCTACCAAATATATACATATAAATAAAAATATAAAAGCAAATGAATAATAAGATACAATGAGAACGATGAAAAGATCTCGGAATAATAACAATCTGTTATAAACTTTTAAAACAAAATTAAAGCGTTACAACTGCAGTGAACCATTAGACAGATTACACGCAGCCTCGTTAGATAAACGACCTGCATTAGCAAACCACGAAGGAATTCCTCTTTAGCAAAATAACACACGGAGAAAACAGATAAATCAGCAATAGGTGATCGTTTCTCTTTAAAATGAATCAAACGAAGTAATAATTTTATCACGAAATAAATTCAAATTACACCTTGGAAATTTCTTTTCCGGTACATCGAATCCGAAACTTACGATCGTAGATATCCATACAAATTTATTCTAATTTTCAATTATACACGCTTATGTTTCTGGTCGTATCTATAAGGATCTAAATTCTCACACACAGTCTAATCGGAATAAATTAAACCGAGTCTTACTGGAATCACGGAAAACGATAGGTTTAAGTAACTCGTATTGCCCCTGATAGTAATTCACCAAAGTCCCCAGAAACTCCCTAGCATGCCGGGTAATCCCGAAACAAAGCAGCGACACCACGTGTCGCCTTCAGAAACGTTCGGTGCCAAGACGGTATCCAAAAGTTTTGCAGGTTACTGTACGAGGCAGGCTGTGCACAGACGGCGTGTCACGTATCAGTGTGTTAGGTAGAAGTGCGCTGTTGCGAAACGTTCCGCGCTTGAGCACGGTAATGCAAGTTTGAGCGCGGGCCTATACAGGACACGTCGCCTGGAATACCGGTATACTGGCGTGGCAACGTTCCGTGGATCTGTTTTGCGCGGCAATAAGAACAATTATGATAATAATTGAATGGTTAACGGTGGCACGGCAAGAAATTCCTACTCGAACTTCGCCGACTGTCGTCTCGCTAATACTTTACTTATTAGATTGCTAGACGTCGCGGCCGCTAATGGAAAACGTGCAATTGAGTTGGCTCGATGCTGATGGAATCTAGCTGGGCGTGTTGTTACGTCTCTGCAACTTAGTTGCGAAGCAGCACGTTTCTTTGTTACGTTCTTTCGTTGGAAAATCGAAATAGCGCGTGGAATTCTTTTATTTGATGGAAATGGAAATTTAAATGGTTACTTCACTTTAGGTTACGTTGCCGGCTATAACGAAGGATCTTTCGTTCCTCTGCGCAGTGGATAACGTATGGAACCACTTTATTCGCTTCTTTATAGGAAAATAAGAACGGTACGAAGAATTCTTTTATTTGACAGAAATAGAAGTTTAAGCGAAAATTTCAATGTTAGGCAAAGTCCTCGGGTACGATTTATGGTTTCTCTTCGATCCCGGGGGTTTTTTTCCTTTACTACAAATATTTCGTTTGGTTTAATTATTCGAGAAATTCCCGCAAGTTCCACTGCTCGAGAATAATTTTTAGAAAGCAAAGAGCGTAGAATGGATGAAACGTTTCTTCAAAACAGTGGACTTCAAAGGTACAGAATTCCTGGATTATGTGGGATGAAAATCGAGACCCTTGAAGATCATCCGTATAGATCGTGTATACTGTATACACTGATTGCAGGCACGTCTATCAATTATGCACGTACGTATCCACAACGACGCGGCAGAGATCACATATCGAATGGTGCACAGTGGCAGCGTTCAATCGCATGCCACAGTCGTGTCGATATGCCTGTGTAATCCATGCATTCTGCCAAAGGCACAAAGGTGCCGGGTCTTTTCATCCTCAGAGAACGATATTTCCAGCTGACTCGTAGACGCGGTTAAGACTCTCGCACAGCTCACCATACCGCGGTAATTTCGTCCAAGAGAAACTAACGGCAGCGAATTTGAAACTTTCGTTGATCGTTCACCTTTGAAATTTTCGACAAAAATGTGACTTTTAATTTCATATTACAAAACGTTTAAAAAATCGCTGACTTCCTGGCAGTTTTCTAAATAGAAACATCCGAACTTGAATACACAGATCAAAAGGGTTAGCTGATTCGGCACACGTAGATCGGAGGGAATATAAAATATATAAGTAGGGCAACGTAGATTCGCTAGTTGTATGCGAGGAATCAAAATTTTCTAGCCGCTAACTTTTAACGAATCGAGTTTCCCGCCAATCGTCTAAGGTTGCAGGACTTCCGTACTCTGTCTCCCTTTCACCCTCGATATCTGCAATCTTCGCCTTTGACAGACTGAGTAACTCGGCACGACTAAGAGCGTTGCCAATTTACATACACGGTTATCGCAAAACAACTTTCCTCCGCAACGTTCAACGTAACAACTTGGAAACTCGTCGTCGCCAACTTTATGGCGGTTTTCCTCAAAAACACGTGCCCAGAAACATGTAGTAGATGAGAGTAGCGAAAAAAAAGAAAAAAGAAAGAAAGAGAAAAGAAAAGAATTAATGAAAAAGCGCGGAGAGTGGAATAAAAATGTCTAACATCTGAGGAATAAGTGGAATTTTCTGGAGAATGTGTTAGAAAAATGAGAGTGGATCATTAAAACGGAGTAACGAGTTGCTCCTTTGTCCTCGTGCAAGTTTACGATTCGTTTTAGCGAAATAACTGCTTTACGCGCGGCGTTCTGTGGCTCGGAGTGCGGTCAAGTTATTGAAACACACAAGGGAAGCGTGATTTTTGAGATTTCTGTTGCAAGATTGTCGGTGACATAGATTTTAGCGGAGCTGCGCTTTGTTTGAAAGGATCGCGTTATTCGAGGTTAAGATAGGTCGAAGGCCGTGCAACGCGTTTCATTCTTCGTTATGATTCGACAAGAAGGACTTTCGTTCGCAATTTTTAATTACGTTATTTTAACGAGATTCTCAACGGAGTCATATGTGCGTTGTAAAAGTTGTTAGGGCTCGTATATTATACGTATTATTATTCCGGAAATATATAAAAGGAATTTAATTTTCCTTAAGCTTTAAAAGAAATCTAAAACAGCGAATTTAATTTAAGTTCACTGGAGAAACGAGAGAAAGACTGAAAGAGAATATCGAGTAAACATTTTCCAAGGGGTCTACAAAGAAATCCAACGCCACGTTCGTTCTATGTATGTACGTAGGAATCGAACGACTATCTTCTTCGCCAATTTCAATAAATATAGGAATAATCGCGCGCGCATGTTTGCACCATTCTCGAGAGCGTTAACGCTTCAGATTTACAGCGAAAAGCATTTCTTGACTGTTTCCATGCCGTTGCAAACGACGAAACTCTTTCGCGTCTTACCAGTTGCCAACAATGGAAATCGTTCCATGACCTGCATTATACCCATAACACAGATTTACGATGCATGCCGCGTCCCCTGCAATATTTGCGGCGAATTTGTCATTTCGCCCGCTGCGGTTATTACTTTCTCGTTGTTGCTGGCCACGGTGATATCCACCGCTGTCCACCGTACTAAACAGAGGAAAACGAATCTGTGCGAACGATCGCAACGTGTCGCCTGTCGTTAGTGTCCTTAAAAAAGCTCTAATACGATTTGATCGATTTGCTTCGTTCTTGAGAGTCGCTGAAATGATCTGAATTATCTGACAAAATTGTCCTATAAGTAGTTGCGTGAATGTTGCAAAGCAACAAAATGCACGTGGTACGCAAAAATGTCCAGAGTGAAATATTCATCGTAGCATTCCGCTAGCTTCGACGAATCTTTATTCAACTTCTATCTCTTCTCTTTTCTTCGCGAAAATATAAATTTACACAAACGTCCCTGGTCCAACTATAATTATTATTTTTCTTTCTCATTTCCCAATACAACTTTGCGATGCGTATTATGTGTCTATATAATATCGCATCGCCTGGGCTTAATTCCGCACGAATTTTCGTCCAGCCTGGTAATTAAGCTCGCATTCTCATTCCACGAAACCGTATACCATGATCATTCGTTTATCATCGACGCTTACGAACGCGATACCGCGTCTCGCCTCGCTAGGGAAAATGGTGTTGTTTCCGCCGCTCAAAAACTCAATTACGCGCGTTGTTCTCCGATTACTATCGCGTGTTAAGTGTTAAATAATTTTTTTCCCTCTTTTGCCACGCGTGCTCCACGCAGTCGGCCAGCGTGTTTAATTGGGACAATCATCATCGGACGATTTTTTTTCACCGAGAACGATTCGCTTGTTCCGGTCAAACACACGCGAGCGAGCTCAAACGAGCACAAACGACCGATCTACACGTTTTTTCCGCCGCTACAACCAGATGAAACGAAATATCGAAGTTCCTCGTTTAATTTAACTAACTTGTTGGGATGTGCGAAACACCCCCTCCCCTCTATCTACCTCGTTCATTCCTTTTTCTATCTACAGGGTGTTAAGGAAAGGGGAAACGATATTTGTATGTTAGGATTCTTGACATCGAAACGTCGTTCGAGGCTTATTTTCCAAGTCGCAGACGGTTTAATTTTTTGGTTAACCAAGAGCAATTTGCTATTCGCGATACCGTGTTGCAACTGGAAAAGTGGCTGAGAAGAAAAGTAGCGCAGAGACTGCAGACATCCAGACATCGACGAAAGTTTAGGTAGAGAAGCGTTGTTTCAGGCTCGTTTCCCAAGCTACATACAGTTTAACACCCTGTATACGTTTCTTTCAATTTTCCATATTTTTCTGTTTTCTTTTTTTCGATAGGCAGAGGGATATTTCTGTTTTATTTCGCTCGTATTATGCGTTCGACGTTTCCGAACAAGGGTACTCTCTCGCTTTATCGATCGACACGCGGTATTTTCCATCCCTGCCTTTACCCCTCTACGGAGGCTCGTCGGATCGACGGTTCTTTATTTGTAAAAATGAATTTATTAAACTTCGAAAAAAGTGCCGATACCACTCGTCGTTATCTAACCCGCCCGCGGCGGCTTCTTCCTGCGATTTCAAACTCGCAAAAACACCATGATACTCGTAGAATGTGTGCGAGGGCAGAGGATTACTTGCTTGGTATTCTCCCTTTTTTTTCGTTTTTTCCGGAAGTGGTATCTTGGTAATGTTCATTGTACCTGATAGAATTTGGTTATAATAGAAACTGGTTCGGTGTAATTGAGCATTTGTGCCTGTCACGGCACAAGTGTACGGGGAAATTGTGGTGGCAGAGGTTGATAATCGTGACAAATTGATCCTGATGTAGCTTATGCAAAATGTAGGTAGGTTACATTCGTAAGAAGGATTTTTATTCGATACGAAATGATAACGAAAATTACAAAATTCTTCCTCAAATTGTTTCAAAATGTACGCTTCACGATTTTACGTGTCATCATTCTTTTCGCAAGTTTCTCGCTTCGTTTGGTTAACCGTATCTGATTTTGTATGGCGTAAAGTTTATGTAGGGCGTGCATTCTTCTTGCTCTTTGTTTTACATAGAGTTGTGTTTTAAAGCGTGGTTAAGATGTAAAGGGGAAGTCTTGTAAGCCCACAAGGGAGGCGATAAACCACTACTGCCACTAAATTACCGTATAAATTACTGCATAAATATTAAAAAGTTCTTGAAATGATAAATACGTAGAAAATTGACTTAATCCTTGTTCAAGCTGAATTGAAAATTTGCAAAATTCGTTCGTCATTCACATTCTACGATACTAAAATAAATACAGAAGCGAGAGATCTGTGCTCGTCTGGTTCTTCGTGGACGATGAAGGATACAGGACGGTATATTCGTCGTCGGTGGCCGTCGTCCATTATACACGTTACACTGACAGTCTAATATCGTCCCGGGAGGCTGCAGGATTAACTTGAAATTTAATGGGTTTTCGAATTGCCATGGGAAGAGAGTCATTTGCGAGGGAGGTGTTGGGGGCGCAGGGATTTATGGGGGTTGCAGCCCTCTTGAAAAAATAGAAATAAATATATCGCTATCGGAGGCTTAATGGGTTATTAATTAAAAGCGTAGCTTCTGAAGCTTTTCACGGCGCTACGTGTTTGTTATATAATAAATCGGCCTTTACCACCTTGATTTATGGCTATTTAAGCTACACTCGTTCGAAAGGACACGCTTTCCAAGTTATTTATATCGTATTTTATATTGCGATTAATTCGTGTCGATATCCGTTCTCTTTTACCGGGTTCTGCAAATAAATTATTTATTAATAATGTTCCATAGAAAAGTTTATTACTCGATCGGCAAAACTCCATCTCTCAGCTCATCGGTACGAAAAAACGGATTTAAAGTTGAAATTTGTAAGTTTACCCAGATTCTTTGTTGAACTGGGGCTGCTTCTTACGTTTCAAGTTTATCTTTTCATAATTTAAATATCCATCTCTGTTAAATCGGTATACACGAGACTGGAAAAGTTCTGCGGTATTTTAAAGTTCTTTCGAAGTGAAACGGATTTTCCCTGCAGCGGCCCACGATTTTTCATCTTCAATTTCATCTTCGAATGCACGCGTGCATTTATTTTCTTTGATAATGACCACAGGGAAAATGGGAACGTAGTTAAACGAAGATATAGGATAAAAAAGGGAGAATATGAAAATTCTATTACGAACATCTGCAATTTCCGCAATAGATTCGTACCTACTGAATCAATTATCAATGCCTAAGCGATCGCTTAAAATACCGGCATTAAAATACATGTCAGTTCTATACCTAAATGATTGAATATCTCAATACCGTAATGGATATTTGGATATCAAGGTCTCCAAATATCAGAATTTTCCGATATTCAATAAGTAAATATATGTCGATGTTAAAATATCCATAAAGGTATACGTACAAAATACTAACAAAATATTATTAATGGCTCGTTAATGGTAAATTATTACTTCGTTTGAATTATTTAAAAGAAGAGAAAAAAGAATACCAAGGCAATAGAACAATGACTATTTCCGCGAACAGTCTGTGCAGGTTTCAGTTTACTTAAGGTCCATTACATTTTCCACGGGCCGTCGATATTTCATAGGGTCGACTATACACGAGCGCGCAACACCGAAATAGAATGTACTAATGTTCTTCCACGAGGTTGAAACCTTTGTAAATGCGCGGAAGCAAGAAATCAGGAAACACTAGGCGGAGCTTGTTAACAGGAACTTCTTTGAAACTTTCTGTTCGACGTTTGAACGTCTCTCTAAATTAGCGAGCTTCGGAAACGTGACTAATAAAAAGCGGTAATAATATAGCAGTTTACTTCGCGTTTCTACATCTTCAACCTTGTATGCGATTCGTTTCTAGAACCAGTCAGATATCCTGTTTCGCTCTTTTAAGCTCCACCAACTTGATACAAAATCGAAGAAGGAATTACGAATCTATCAGCTTGCAATTAACGTCTGGTATCTCGTATTTGATCGCGTAATTTATATTTTCTCGCTGGTATAATATTTATTTATTCTTTCGCCTCGTATCATATCCTATAATATCTTTATATCCCGTCGATGTAAATTTCTCTAACCACACGAAGAAGTTTCTCGACGTAGAAAATTAAAATATGTACGAAATTTAACGCGTTTAAATACGTTTCGTCGCTGTTACTACGATGCTACTGTATCGATACCATGCTAGTAGTATTACTAGCGCGATATCCAATATCGTACAATGTATCCGTACGTAATAATTTTTACTTTACGCTAACAAATCTTTACGTCACACCCTTCATCGTGCAACTACCCTAAATTTCGAATAAACTCTCGCCAAAATGCAAAAGAGTAATATCGATTTCTCGAAAATTCTCGTGCAAAATGCTTTGAAATGTTGGCGAGCCGTGGCGCATGGCCTTCGGAGGCGCCTGGAGGAGCGCACGGCCCTGCTCGAACAAAGTGTAAGTACGCAGGTAGGAACAAATTGCTTTTTGCGAGTGGCGCTACACGCGTGTATGCCCGTTCATAAAGCATGTATAATAAACACGGTTCTGACGTCGCTGCGCTTGCGTGTGTTCCGACGGAGTCCAACGGGTAGTGGGGATGGGGTGGTTTCGCATCGATCCTTCAGCTTTATCCGTGCTACCGGCCCGTACAGTGGAAGGTCCTTCATTTGTACAACCTTGGTCATCCTTCGTCGCTGAATGTCAGCCCTCCTCGCAGACGGATGGCTTTTCCTACGTCTCCACCTTTGTCCGCCACCCCTATCTGATCTTCCCTGATCGCACCACCTACCCGTGGTTTCACCTTTCAATAAGTTTCTTCCACTGTGTCATTTTGCTTCGCACCGACATTCTTTTGTTGGAGTTTGCGTTAGCCGACTATTTTATGATTCGATACTTGCATTTTTAATTCCGACTTGGACTAATTCTCAGGAGGAAAATATTTTAATATTTTGCTGTAATTTTCCTTCCAATTTAACTTCCACTTTATCAGTCTTCTTTATCCGAACATCGAGGCAAGGAATAAATTCATTCGTACTTTACTCTTAATTACCAAGTGCAAGACTTCACTTCCAAATTGTTACCTTTATCAGGTTCAACCGTAGTTTTCCTAAGATTAGTTAAGGATTCTCACTAGCTCAAACGCTCCTGTCGAACGAAAAGTTCGCTTATGTTGTAATTGATAAAACACCCAATAGACCTCACAAAAGATATAACTTAGAAAAAAAAAAAAAAAAACGAAGCTGGTACCCCGCTGGGGGTAACCGCCCACATGCTATATTATTTTTTATTTATATTTTTTTCTTCACCAACAAGATATAACACTTTACCAAATGTCCGCAAGGACAAATTGTAAAATAACCAAAATAAAATAAAAAAAAAAAAAATGTTGTAATTGAAAAATATCCGAGAATAGATTTGGTCGTGAAATACCACAGTGGTTTCTTCCGCGTAACCCAAACCTGACCGATCCCGTTAGAGTCATCTATGACCCGGTCGAGGGTTAAAGACCCGCGTTTCTGCCGTTGCGCTCGGTATCGGATAACTGTTCTTTCGAGATCAATTGATATCGATCGCGTCTCCCGTTGCAGATACATGTAAAAATGCACGGTATCCAATTCGCATCGCGCATCCTATTGTTGCATCGTATTCGTCTACGTCCGGATGTTAACAAGATTCAACCATAAGGTATTCCGTGGACGAAGGCGTGGATTTTCCTCGCGAATTTCTCCATTTCACGGGCGATTTGTCCACGAGCGTGCGAGGTCACTACGCGACGACTTTTTAAATCTCGTCTGACGTCTCGCCAGCCCCTTCCTCCGGCATCCTCGCCGATTTTACTGTCGCAAACTGATCCTAGATGCCGTAAATCGCTCGTTGTTAGTTCCGCCACATACAGAATCGTTCGTCCACCGAGTTGTCTTCGCGTTGAGAAGCCATGGTAGTTGGGAAGTTATATTGAATGGGACCTGTGACCGAATTCTTTCCAGTATATTCGCAGTGGTAGCGAGTTATTTCGTTGGGAGAAAATGATCGTGAAATGGATGTCGTTGGTTAAAAGTACCCCGACATTTGTCTGTTTTTCGTAGGATCCCATTTTGCCACCGTGGACTTCTTCTTTAATGATACTGATTATCGTTTCAAGATATTGCAGAATATTATTGCGATGTTGATGTAGATTAATTTATGCGCTTGTATAACGCATAATAGAGATTAGGTTTAGATTAGGCGAAGATTCGCTTCCTTCGTTAAATATTGTAACGTTGCTTTTAGAAAATTTTAATTAAAATTTTAAGAAATTTTTATATGCAGCTGTACGCATTGTTTATATTTGTATTATGTACGTATTATATTTTTATTTGCTATATTTTTATTTTTATATGTTTGGTTTGTACCCACCCTGTCAATAATAATAACGATAACGATAATATATGACACACTTATTACTTATCGTGTATCTTGTGGATCGTCGCACTTTTAAATTTTCCATAATCCAATTTCTCCTTTTATTGCTAAACCGAAAGTTTCAAAAGTGGAAAATTTTTGTACCAAACACCGTGAAGTACGTTCGTGTAGGAATTTTCGTTCCTGATAATAATAGCCGTCTATAAATGTGAAAAATAAGTCGAGAAATTCGATGATCGGCGACACGCTGATAAAACACGTAGAACTATGTTTTTTTCGTTTTATTAGCAAAGTGGCGACCATGCATAGCAGCCGAGCAAGTTTGGGAAAAGTCGCTAGCCATTCGTCTGCCGGTGTCGGTGCTTTCGGTCAGCTTTAAAACTTCTTCGGTGATAGTTTGTCGAACACCGTGAGAACAAGCGAAGGATGCTCGAGTTTCCAACCCCTCTGGTCTCGCCTCCTGGAAAAACGGATAAATTAATTGCTTCCGTGTTCGAACGTGCCGGTGTCACTTCGTGTCGTGCGATAATACCCAGTCGGTTATTGTTGATATTTGAAAAATCGACGTTCTTTGAATATGGAAGCTTCGAGAGATATTTCCACCGATGAAGTTATACGTCAGGGCTGATATTCAAATAAAAAGATTGTTATTTTTTGAATAGCGAAAAATAAGTAGAAATAAGATACTCGAAGAACGAGTGTCCTTTGAACATCAAAGTTAAGTGGAATATCAAAGTTAATGCTTATACGAAGGAATCCTTACATTTAGCTCGTATTAAACATCGATAATTAAGAAATACGACAAACCCATCTGCGTGAGTTCTACTCGGCTACGTAACATCTTTTCCGGACAATAATATTTAACACTTCAGGTCTATACGTATGCAGCGTTGAAAGAAAGATGTACGTACTGTTGCTTGGCGTAATTCCAGTTATCCCAGTAGCTCGAATAGACGTATGAGTAGTTGATAAGGTGGTGACTAAGATTCCGACCGAAGTAAACGAAAGTCGACCAATTTCTACGAAATCTTCCATAATTCCGAATACAGATAAAATGCTCGAACGATCCTTCTTCCGTTTCACTTTGTTCCTGAAAATGCATCCGTAGCCAGGCAATTACAGAGCTTCAGAAATTTTGAACGCGACGCACAATCAGCTGCATCGTCTGAACCGAGAGTGGGAAGTGGGCAACGGGTCCATTATCATGGCGAAAAGTTAAATGAATTATCTTTTCAGACGGTGGTTGCCTTTATAGGCTGTTCGAGGGTCATTATAACGGGAGCTTGGCGAGATATAATCCGAAGATGCAAAACGCGGAAAAGTTGGTAAAACTGACGTTCCGGTAATTAGATTCAACGGCGCAAAAGGGCAACCGCGCTGCTTGACAGCGGAAAACTTGCTCCGATCCATTTCAATGAGCGATTATAAAATCCGTCTGCGGCTCTATATACAGAGAAACTTCCGGCCCCTGGCACCGTCCCGTATTTTGCAATTATTATTTTCATTTACATAGTAACCGGCCTGTCCTTCGCCCTTTTCCTCCGACAGAGTAACATTACTCCTCTTTTTTCTCCTCTTTTCTCTCTCGTCGATCGTTCGATTACAAATAGATCTGGCGAAGGAGACCGACGTTTAACCGTCCCTTTCGCCACGCGACGGGGTAGACAAACGACACAGATTAATTGCAATTTGCGTGTATGAAAATGAAAGAACATATCCATCGATGCTTTGCTGCAGGAATATCTACGTTTCTTAATTTCATTATACAAATACACGCGACTGATACTCCATTCTCAAACGACGTATTCCCGCGAGTTCGTTTATCGTACACATCTAAGATAGATGTGAAGCAGAGTATTTCCATCGAAGGTGACGAGATTCACGAAAAATCACTCGATCGATGTAACCGGAATTTTGTAAACGGAGAAAATATCTATCCACGATTCTCTTCATTTTTACTAAACGAATCCCTCGGAGGACTTTCATCAGTGGCGATATCACCACGTCTCGTTCCATCTTAAAACCATATCGTCTCACGACATAAGCTTGCGTCGAAAAATCGTTATACACCAAGTTCCTCATGAATCGTTTGATCACGGCTGTTGGATAGCTTGGTAAAACGAAGGAAGCACCTTTGACTCCAAAACCTTGCCTCCTCTAACCCAGCCTGTCTTAAAAGGGTTTTGATATCATAGACCTCTGGCAAACCCATAAACCATTAGACGCGATACATAATTATTCACGCTTCATTCCGTTTTCCCATTTCCTAGCCACGTCATAGAAAGGAAATCGAGGTCTAGCTTTAACGACAGCATCAGTTCGGTGTGTACATCTTTCATAAGTATCACGACACTCGTGAATCGAGAATTAGCGAACGAAGGATCGCTGGAATGAGAAATTAATAGGATATTTTCCAAACATTCGACGATTATTGGGTCTTGTCTTTGATCTAGAAAAGTGAAATTTTCGATGGTCCTCGTTGAATAGTCGAGCACCGCACTCGTACCAAGTTCGAAGCTGTTTCCACAAGAGAGTGGCTATCAGAAAGTATTTCCACGTAGTCGTCTTTTCCAATGAAACGCTCCAAAGACGAATAATACAAATTTCTTCCAAATACTCATCGGTGTACCGATTACGGTATTAAATTTTTGTAGTTGCATTATACGTAAGCGAGACGAAGGACATAGTTGGATCTAATCGAATAGCTAAATGGTGCGCTCTGGTGCTTGCTTTTTGTAGCCACTATAGATTCGACTCTAGTTAAAGCTACATCATTGCTTCTTCTTTCGAGTACTCGGCAGATGCAAGTATAGTTAGCTTCGAAGCTACTTGGAATATGCTTGATCCCATCGCTACCGGAGTTGTCCTACGTTAGCAGGAGGAGAAGGGTGGCGAACGAGAGAGAACAGAGAAAAAGAGGATGATCGCGTTGCAGGGGTGGGTGGAAGGCTGGCTGCGCTTGTCCGCAGGCTTGTTTCTGCGCTTTGAGCATGCATTCTGTCGTGCCGCGAACATGGGCGAGTTAACCAGCTCGCGACTATCGCGAAAATAACGCCGTGGAAATCCGCTTGAGCGGAAACGGGTCGTCATTCCATCGATCCAATCTGCCTACCCCTCCTCCGCTTCATCCCTCCTCCTCATCCCTGTATTTCTTCTTCTTCTTCCTTTTTTTATTATTTCTATCCATCCCTTTTGATCTTTTTTCGTTCTCCTTTCCTCGATCTCTGCTAGCTGGAGAGCTCGGCCTTCGCGTTTTCGGCCCGAGGAAAATCCGACTACCAAGCGAAGCTACTTGATTTATATCGCGATAGCTTGTTTGCGTACAAATATATTCCTGATGGAAATCGGCCGCTTTGACTCGCGCCTGGTGCTCTTCGCGATTTCAGGCTAATTTTATTAGCTTCCATGTTGCGCAAATTTTCGTCCGTTTGTTTCTTCCACTGCTTTTTTCTTTTTCATTTTGAATTGCAATAGGATTTTCCTTCGGGAGATCTCCATCGACAACGCGAGGAGAATTCTTCCGCTAGGGAACTTTTGTTTTCTCGGTTACCGATCCAATGTACCATTCGTGTAACTCTTTTCTGCTTGCATTAAGGAACGTCGTCTTCTTTATGTGGAATGGGTTTTATGCCGTATTTTCGCATACGCATATTTATTTTTAATGTATATTTACATATCTTTTTTAGGAAAGTAGAAAAATTTATTTCACGTACAAGTACTTGGAGATAACCGCTGGCAATAAAAGTTTCGATAAAATATATTATTCTTTGATGGGTTTGAAATGTCTACAGCCCTTCGATTTTTTGCGCAGCGTGTGCGGTTTTACGTGAAAAACCATGTTCAAATAAAAATTCAACAGGAATATCAACATGTTCCTAGCTCGAGGAACTTAAGAGAGCAGAAAAGTATATTTTTAAAAATTTACAATTTTCATCCAATTTTATCGGAATTTTAAAACAATGTTCCATATGTATTACTCTTTGCTAATGTCATTGATATCATTCTTCCTGTACAACGCAATGATCGCTACAGTGTTCATTGAAAATGTTCAATTTGTAAATTTTTAATGGAATAATGCAAGTTTCATCGTATTATTCTCAAAATCTGATCTATCTAGTTTTAGTTTCTAAAAAATATCTATCTAATATATTTAATTAGAAAAAATAGCTCAGGAAGCGCTATTTAAAAATTCCAAGTTATTTTGTAGCCGTTGTATGTTAAGGCTCCGCGAGACACATTTCGTTATTTGTCTAGATGTCTGGAAAACGTGCTTTCTGTCTTTACAGCGGTTCTCATCCGTGTCCCATCGACGTGTCGATGACCCAAATCGGAATTTATTAGAGCACGGGGTATGGAGGTTATCGGAGAAAAATGGAGAAGCGTCGCGAGATCGTGTCTAGCCATAAGTAGCGATCGCAGATAGGGGGTGGGCCATACGAGCCGGCTTGCATAAGATATCTCCAACCTCTATGCATCCTTGTACATGTACACACGCCTTCATAAGTATTAGCACGTTTACTCGTATCGTACGAAACGCGATATTCCATCTACATTATCAAGTAAACGATTGATCGATCAGGATTTTTCACTCGTGTTAAATAACGATTCGATGTGTACGATGCAAGCTGGTAGAAACTTTGTTTTGCTAGAGTTTCAGCAAATTATTAATGGATTACTGATATTTATGATAACAATACGTTTCTACGATACTTGGTAACGTAGAACGATTTTCCACCAAAGTTCTACTTTTCTTAGTACGTTTCGGAAAATATAAATTTTCAGAAAAATTCACAATTCCAACGATAAACTAGGATATAAAATGGTGTTTTACAATGTCAAAGCGACCATGTTACGTGCGACTGTCAAAACGCGTTACCATCTAAAAAAGTGGGAAAATTTGACCAGGATCGTTTTTATCACGAAGCTTTAAATTTTTTACGAGCTTAATCGTTTTTTATCGATCGCTCGAACTCGCTCAATTTTTCCTAAATGTCCAAATACTTATGAACGGGGGTGTACACGGGGGGTCGTGTGTATCCACGAGCATTTCCATTCTGTTCGTGTACACGTGGCGGCATAGTGTGCACAACGGAGATAGGGGAATGTAGTGCACCGATGTGCCGCGGCCCCGGCATGGAATTATTCGTGTACAGATAACTCGACTTAACGACATCTAGAAGCGATACTTCAACGCACCGAGCATGGAAAATTGCGCTGATAATGCCTGCATACGTTCTTGTTATTTCGCAACCCGCCGCCGTACCTACGCGTCCATTTATCAGTATACGTGTAATTTGAATTTCGCCCAAGACACGATCTTCTCCAAGAGCAAAGAAAGATCAAGAACTGTCCGACTTATCCGCAAATCTATATTTTTATAAATCTATGGGATATCATAGAAACTACCACGCTTTCTGTATTCTTTCTACGTTTTTCTCTTTACATTATGTGCGTCTCGTGTATTTTTCTATCTTAAAAGTTCCCGTGGATGCATAAAATTCGCAGTCCAGTTATAATTCCTCCGTGTTGCGACGTGTTTCCGTATCTTCGGAAAACGCATTACGTTCTTACGATAATAGACGAAAAACCGTTTTATGGTTAAAATCGCGATGCGGTGAGTGGGTGCATCGTGAGATACAAAATATAATTAAAAATGATAGAGATGTTAGTTTTATGGGACAATTGGAAATTACATCAAAGTTGCTGTATGAAGTTGTTGCTGATTGCACACGTAGGATCTTGTAAAGACAATTACGACGATTTTCATGGTGCCAGGGGGAAAGCAGATTGCGACACTTTGCACAGAACGGGCGATATTAATATACACGGGCTGTATTAGCGGCTTGCATGAAATTTGAGTCAGGTATTAATCATATCCCAGAGCTTCCATACTAATTTGCTGATACCGATGAATCGCATTAAACATCCCTAGTACAATAAATTTCTAATACAATCGACGGTGTGTTACATGAACCACTGAACCGATTAAAGTTCCCTGTACATGTGCAATATTCGCGAATTAGAACGGTTAAATGAGTGCCTCGTCAGCCTTTGCCCGATTATTAACTGGCCCAGAACAAACCGTTAGTGTAAACGCGTGCGCCACCGTATTTATAACTTTGAAAGAAAAACTACGAAAATAGGGAAAAATATGGAAGAAAGGCTCTGACTTTGCAATTGGTAATTTCACTCGCATATTTAGCAGGCGATCAGAGGACCCGAGAATCCGGAAAACTGTGAAAACGTCTAAGTGGAGCGATCGTACGAATTTACGTTTCTTTGTTTCTCAGAAGTTTAACTTTGTAAGGACATAACAAATCACGGTGCAGCGAATCTGTGCGAAGAACGAGAGTAACACGAACGCGTTTAGGATAAACGTTGGGATATTAAAATTCGTACGACACTTTGGGATGCTCGCGAGTAAAGTTTGGTTGGCGTGGTTGGTAATAGCAGCCGGCCACGGTGGCTCGTAAAAGATGTTATAAAATTCTAGTAAGGAGTTATGCGTGTGTCTAAAAAGCGTTATTAGGTCGACTTTATAGCGGCAGAGCTAGACTATCGAAGGAAGTTCTCGCCGGTAGCGTTTCTTTAAACTTACTTTCGGCGTGCTCGCCTGTGCAAACGTGTTCGCAAACTCAATCGGGAATTCTCAATGCACAGTAGACACCTTTAAGGAGAAATTGGCGTGCTGTTGAAGCCTCTTAGCGCGTCTACGTGCCCCGATGAATCGGGCCTTTCTTAAATATCGTCGGACGCCTGCCGTCTACTAAATCTACCGAACACGATCGATTTTCCAACCTTGGAAAATCTGTCCGAGCCTACGAACAATGACGATAATAGTAATAACAACGACGATGTACGATTTCATTTACGGTTACAAAATTGTAGTTATTACGCCATCGATAAACTTAGATTTAATTCGTTGTAAAGATATTCGAGTTGCGATACAAGTCGGAATTATAGCGCTTGGAAATTAAATTTCCAGACTCGAGTATTTTATGCTTAAAAATGGTATCGGCAATGAGATACGTCATTGACACGCGTCAGTCGAGTTTTAAGTGGCCTCTAAGCTCCCAGATAGTCAGCCATCAGGAAATGTTTAAACCTGTCCGGCAACCTCGCAAACCGACCAGCGAAATTGCGGCGTCTTCTGTTGTCGCCTTGTGAACTTCGCCATTGCGCGAAAGTTAAAAAGACAATTACCGTGGAACAATATAAATGTTAGAACAAGAGCGTCTCGGGATCGTAACTCTTCAATGCCAGTTCTCGTTCGCCATGATAAAAGGCTCGTATAAAATATCGCTATGTCATTAAAGTTACGCCACTATTACACCCAGTTACCTTTTCTATCCGTTGCTTTTCCGCAAATGTGTCGAAACGCGACACTTTCCATATGGAGATTAAGGAATCGAATCTTTCGAATATTCGAAAAGTTGGCGCAGTATGCGTATCTGCTAGCGAAGACAAGGATCGCTTGATTCGTGAAATATATTTTTTAAATTGAATTTTTAAAACTGCTTCGCGATCTTCCGATGGAGAAGCGACCAATATCGTTATTAATAGCTCGTTACGTTATACGTGTACTGAAAGAACACGTTGCGCGAGTTCCATTACAGAGTTGAACAAAAGGAATTCTACAAAACAATGCATCGTTTATGGCGCAAAACGTGGATGGAAAAAAAAAAGCGTGACAAGGAAACAAGATATCATTGTTCAAGCTGTGATATTGGTTTACGCTTTTCTTGTTCCAATCCCCACATTGTATCCTGCTTTATACATAACCGATCGTGTCTTTAGAGACGAGCGTTGAATTTTCGTAGGGATTAAATGTTGCTATCCTATGTTTTTAAATGTTTCATACGTATATTACAACAACTAATTTCTCTGTGCTTTCGAAGAACAAAAACGATAAATTTCCTACTTAAAACCTAGCAACAATGGTGCGTCGCTTTTTGAGAAATTGTGCCGGGCAAGGGGAATTTCCTGCGCGTCCACTTTGTCACTTCGGCGTCAGGAATCGCGTCGTAAGGCGAGTGGTTAATATTATCTGCGATCAGACGATATTAATTAACTTGCGATGGCGCTTTTCGAAAAACTGCGCCGGAAAAGGCACTCTGCGCGTCCTTTGTCGCGAACCTTGCCTCTCCCGAAGCATTGTGGCATCGAGGGGTGGGGATATGGCGCGTCAGGGGTAACACGCATGCGCGGCGCACAGGGTTGGTCGCGTTGCCTGCCGACTCTCCGACCCGGCGTCGTCGCCAGTTATCGGCGAACCGCGATTCGATCCTCGTCGTTTCGAGCCGCGCTAGCGACGAGATGTAAACGCGACTCGACAAAGTTTCCTCGTACACGACGTTGCTCTGGTAAACGTGGCGTGTCGGCTATACACGCGTGTTCACTCGTCACGCAGGACCATATTTTCTCGTGGTGCGAACGAAAACCCTTGGATTTCGAGGCGTCTCGATATTATTATAAAATATACTCATCGCGAAAGGTGTTGTGTGTGCTACGATCATTTCTATTCATTTTCCTTTTTCTTTTTCTTTTGGAGCAAACTTGTTGTCTTTGGTTTTATTCGCTGGTGACATTTAGGACATCGAGGTGTACGATTCGAAAGGAGCGTGCGGTGGACCACGGTGGAAAGCACGAACTGCAGTTAGGTAAGTTTATTCGTGATTTTCAACGATTCTGATGAATGCAACGCACACGGTACCTATAGCGCTTTCGTATGCAAGCATTTTACGCGTCGACGCGTTTTAAGGGAAAACGCGAATCCAGATACTCGATTTAGATATTTTAAATTACTCGATTAAATGAGAATCGGCGATTGTTATCCCGACAAGCGACCGTTCACAGACCTCGATGATCGTCAAACGTGTTGTCGGGGTCACGATCTTAAACAACTTGCTTCTGTAAACATAAACGTCGCACGGTTTTACTTTGTACTCGTAAACATACTGTTGATGTTTTCTTTATCCCCATGTAGATTACCTTTGAATTTGCTTTATGTACGGATATGACGATAGATATATACGTTGTTTTCGCATAACTAATTGTAAGCCGAGTTTCTTTCTTACCTCTCTGTTTACAAATTGAAACGCGAGGCGTATGAGCGCGTCGCGGTACGAACACAACTACAACGTCGTCGTACTCGTACATAAAGCTACCTGGAATCTGAAAAATAGCTCAAGACTGTTTACTGAACGGCGGCGGCTACAGTGTAGGAAAAAGTTATGCAGCGCGATTATCTTAACGTAATTAAATATTTTTAGAAATAGGCACACTCTCGCTCGGATAATTAATTAAATAAAAATTAGGAATTTATGTACGTGTATTGTAGTAGTTGTAACGTCGATGAACGACTTATTTCTCGAGAGAGACGATCGGGGAAATGTGCAACTCGAAGCGTCGAGTAATTGAAATTGCCACATTTTTCGCAATATTAATTAGCGTGTGAAATGATCGATAGAGGAATTTACAGAATAATTTCTACAGGATAATTTCTCGATAGTTCGGATAGTTAACAATTTAAAACATGAAGTTTTTAAATGAGTATCAGGGACGTAGGAGTTTAGGAAGCGATTTATTAGGGAACAGTCGTAGTGCGCAATTACTACGTTCGTTTCATCGACAGAGGCGATTGTTGTCGTCAGCCTTCTTAATCAGAACGCTTAATTCCAGCGGTGCAATAGCTTTAACCTTCGCGACGGCCCTTGAACTCGATCCGATCCGAGCATTGTCGTTTACCATTCAAATCCGCATAGAATGTACGCGAATCGAGTTACAACTTTTCGGCAAAATTTCATTGATAGCCACAGACTTCTATTCTCCTTCGCTCCTTTCTATCCTCTTTTGTCTTAAAATATCGGCTCAGGCTCGCGATAGATCATTCTCCAACCAGTATGTATACGAAATTTATTTCGCTCGAATTTTCAATTTGAAATTTTCGCCTCGACTTATAAAATCGAAATACGTATTATAATATTTGGTATCGAGTTTTTAAAATGAAACGTAAAATAACGACGTTAGTTGCTATAGGAATACACTTTTGTTTAAATAATTATTTGTATTTTATAATTATTACGCACACTACTTATTTAAACGATTGTAATATAAATTGTATTTGCCACTATATTTCTTACATTATCTTAAATGAAATAAATTTGGAAAATGGATTATTTTAATGCTTGTTATGTAATTTTATTTAGTGACCATAAAGGAGCTTATAGGGCAAGGGGTTGATATTAATGTATTTCGTTTATTATCGTGAAACAACTTTTTACGCGAAAAAGATCGTAAAAGATTCTTGCTACCCTTGCTCGAACCAAGGGTTGCTTTACACCGTTCACTGCACTGTACTTGAAGCATCATCAAGCCTACGCAGCTACGTTTGAAACCGTAAACGCTAACCAGCCTACATTTTGTTGGAATACATAGAACGTGGAGAAGACTAGGCGCGTATGTTATCGTAGAATAACTTTGAATCTTAAAATACGTTCGCTGCCTTCGTGTAAATCGAAGATCGTTCTATAGTTATTCTTGTATACAGTACGTTGCATTCTACTTCGAGCTGCAGGACAAACTTCGTGAATTGTAAACACTATTTTCCTTGAAATACATAAAATCTACGCAACGATCAAGCGTACTAGGTGTTTTTTCGTTCTATCGTCGTACCTTCAAGTTGCGAGGCCACATTTAGGAACGTAAACAGTAACCAGTCTATTTTTCTTTGAAAACACAAGAAAGAAGTTAACGATATTGTATAAATGTTCTTCACACAAGCGATGTACTTGCTTTAATTTTAATATTGCGACATATTTAACAATTAATATCGCAAAATAGCTTTTTCGCGAAATCAAATCGTGAAATATCTCCGTTACCTTTGTTCCAATTAATCTAATAATCTTTTTTTTTTTTTTTTTTATTTTGGTTATTTTACAATTTGTCCTGAAGGACATTTGGTAAAGTGTTATATGTCATTGGTAAATAAAAAAAAAATATATAAATAAAAAATAATATAGCATGTGGGCGGCTACCCCCAGCGGGGTGCCAGCTTCGTTTTTTTCCAAGTTATATCTTTTATGAGGTCTATTGGGTGTTTCTATCTAATAATCTGGTGCAATTCTTAGAGTTGGTTGTATTCTATCATCGAGCTTATTTTTCCCTCGATGTATAAGATCGATAACGTCAAACATCTATTAAAATGCTTACCGACAATTTGTCTTTGAAAGTCGGAAAATAGGGACGGCAACTTGACGATTTAACGTAATCAGTATTCAGTATTATGGAAAAACACCCTTGCACAGAAACTTGGGCTCTGAAATACACCTGTTACACTTACTCGAGCCAATAATAATCGTTGTATCATGATCCTTGGGGTCCGTCGCACCCTACTTTAAGTTTCAAGAACCGCCCTAGCTCTGACATTGCAAATACTAATTTTTATATATTTTTTTCTTTTTTTTTTATCCTCCGCGGAATTCGAAATTTCTCGAATTATAAAAGCATTCGCAGAAAGCGGGTTGACTTTGGAGCACGTGATACGCAGATAGATTTGCTCGGTCGTGAGCCGCCACGTCGATTCCGAGCTCGTTAACCAGCAACGTTATTGTTCTAAGGGGAGCACTAATTATGAAACGGGGTGATACTTACGCCGGGTTTGGTAGTGGTTCTATCGCGGAGAGTCGATGAACGCTAATGTTTGGAGCGTGTTCCTGGGCGCCGCGTGTGCAGTCGAACCTCGGCGAAGCATAGTTCGCCGAGATATAGGCGAGTTGTGGCATCGGTATGGCTGATATTACCAGGCCGGTAATGTACTGGCCGTCCCGTGCGCGCTGCGGCATTTCTCAAAACTTTGAAGCGGTCTGTGGTTACAGTTTGAATTGCTTCATTAGATCTTACTTGTACGGAACTAAAGCCATCCGGTTCAATCCAAACGATGCAACGTTTCCTACCCTCTATTCCTCTTCCTATCTTTCTCTCATCTGTCTGTCTGGCTGTCTGGGTTACTAACTACCTTTGTGAGATTTCCTACTCGCATCGGTTTCGGTTTTCGCCAGAGTAAAGGCCTCTTCGTTTGTGATTGCCACAGGATCCACTGGTTGTCCGTTGAATAGCTAGTTCCCGTGTTAGCGTGTGTAGCCTATTCGCAAATGGATTACAGTGCGATTGTATTTGAGGATTTTTTCTGTGGGAGGAAAGTAGGACTTCTTAATTGGAAATTTGCAACAAGATGAACGACTCGGTCTTGATTTTAAGGGACGAATTCGGGGGTAAATTTTAGTTAAAAATAGAGAGAAATAGCGATGTCAAGGGAAGTATGTAATCATGGAACTAATTACGGGTTAGTAGAGTTTCCGTAAAAGTGTGTTGGAAGGGATTTAATTTCTTAATTTCCCACAAGCAATCGCCATTTTTCACTCGTGCTGCAAGTATCAAACCATTTTGTGATATACGACGGAGGATCGAAATTTGTGAAAGATTTCCAACGTCTTTCGGTGGACTTGGAGATGGTGCGTGAGAATCGAGACGACGTTTATTACAGAAACGAGTCGAAAAGGAAATATGGAAAAGGAGCTGCGAGGAAAGCTGGCTAACGTTTCCGGTCGCCGGAATGAACTTTCGTTACGAATTCAGCTTTTCCAGCAATTTTCATGGGAACACCGAACGACAGGACCTCTTTCACCCCTTTCACCCCTTCCACCTTCTAGAAACGCTCGATGTAGCGTGAATGCTGATCGTTGTGAGAGGGAAGCTTCGTGTGGCGAAATTAGCTGTCGAGAAACATTAGCATTTATTAATATTCATCGTGAATTGTTCGTTGAACGCAATTCTTAAAACATCGATATACATATGTAGAAAGAGGTATTTGTAGGACGGTGCGTTGTCGATGTTTTCTGGATTGTATTCGTTTAATCCTGTGCCATGTTTCAGAACGATATCTCGATCTTTCTTCGTTCCAGTTGGCGTGTCTCGAATGTTTCGAAAGATTGCCTCGATGCGTTGGTCGTAATTGAATTTTTTTTTTTTTTTTTTTAACATTGCAGATCTGATAAATGGGAAGTCATATTTTTATATCCGAGTTCTCTTGCATGATTGACCTCATATCGTTAGTCAAAATTTTACAAGTCACGAATTAAAAGTTATCGGTATTCGTAAATCTTGTTGCGAGAATAAAGCGGAGATTTAGAAAGAAATTTCGCAGATTGAGATATTTTACAAATTAGTTGATCGTTCTACTCGACGTAAGATTATTTCAAAATAATTCTCGGTAAATAAAGACGCTTGTGATCGAAGTATGTACGAATGAATTTTAGCAAACTTTTCGAATGTAGACTTTCAATTTCTTTAAATCTGTTTCTGTATTCGTTCGCAGTATGTTTGTAGTATTATTTCGGTCCGAGTATTTCTCCATGTTTTTCGGAATATTTGGTCAAATATTTCGTGGAAAAGTTCGTTTAAGAATTGCTTAGTTGTCAATTGAGAGAATAAAATAAAAGTAAATCGTTTCCTTTTGTAAAATTCCATAGAAAATTTTTCATATCTCGGGTCTTTTAAATCTTCGCGATAGATAAATTATTCCAAAAGGTATTTTTAAACATGGTACAAAAGATTTCGTAAAATTTTTTGCTCCATCGAGGCAAAGGAAACTCAATTTTCTCTCATTCGCTACACGAAATTTTCAATCTTCTAGATCTGTAAAAATAAACTAAAATTACAACCCATTGATATTTCGAACCACGCGTTTATTCTATCGAAATTCTTTTGCGAATTATTTCGTTGCTCTGGTCAAAACTGTCAAAAAATCTTCGTTCGCTCTGTTAAAAATGTTTTGAATATTTTCGATTTTTACGTCTCAAAGGTTAACAGAATAGACGTATTGAAAAATATTTCAAAATTTTCGAACGAAATAACGTTTTCTGACTTACATATAGCTGTGAAAGGAAGGAAAATATAGAGGAGGATAATATTGGGTTCATTCTTGTTATTGGATGAAATTTATATACGTCGTTAATAGGAGACAGCAGGGGCCAATACACGTATTAATTAAAAAATAATTTGTTTTTCATTTCTGTATCGCGATTCGCGGAGCGGCGGTGTTTTAATTGGAACTGAAAAGTTGCCTGTGTTTCCGTGCCATTAATTACTCGGCTTCCTTTGATTTTCCGTTCCCCTATCTTCGATATTAATTTTCAATAAAAATGTTTGCACCAGAATACAAATGGATTCTCCGTTATGAAGCATTTTATCTCGTAATAAATTAATTACTTCTTTAACAAATGTACGATGTTGCACTAAACGCGAATGATTATCGATCAATTACGTATTAGGCTAAGTATATAAAAAATTTCGGATCTGAAATTTACCCCAAACTAGACCGTTCCGTATCCAATCTAAATGACAAAGCAAATTACTTTACTTGGCTGAAATAACCCTAGTTTTCGTCTATTACGTGCACTTGTACGCTTGATACAAGCCTAGCGCAAAGTTTAAAAGACAAATTCCATTATTCAACGACCTGTATCCGCGACACGGCAGCCTCGAAAGAAACCTCGAACCCGTAAAAACATAAAAGACCAAGAAAGGAGTCGAAGTTTCCCCAGTTCCATCTTGGTTAATTCCCGCCTAAAATTCTTCATCCCCTAGGAAACTTGAGTGGCACCCTCTGTCGAGGGTGATCGCTTCGCGTGATGTAGAACGCATAAAAATTACGATTCCTTGCACGGAAGGAACCACCCTTGTCAAAAAAGAATGGAAGAAAATGATCAGATTCTGAGGTGGCAGAAAACAGAGCGGGGAATGGAGGGGAGGGGAAAGGGAAACGACGAGAGGAGTATTTCGTCGGTTGATTTACCCAGAGCGAGCTACGTGGCGTTCAATCTCCATTTGCCGGCACTTTTGAATAATAAATCCGCTAATAACAACGGGGCTGGTATTAAATTCCGCGTAAACGAAGCAGCCGTACCCACGAGTCGATACAACCCGCACGCCTCTCATTTCCTTGCACCTCTCTCATTCTCTTGCACTCTGACACGCACGCACACGCTCAAACACACGCACAGATAATACACACATATCGGTTGCTAATTGAATACACGTCCGGCCCGAACTTTAATAATATCAACAGTGATGCATACATTAAGCGACGGCTAAATTAACCAGCCGTATGGTCTCTACCTGTACGATGACTCGCGACCATCATTAACGTCCTTAATGAAACAGGATGAATCGCTAAATACGGATATTTTATTGGGCGAGGTTGTAGGTTACTCTTAAAAGTACTTAAGGATTGAATTCGAATTAATAATCAAATTTTAGATTTTTAACTTTCACCAACGATATCTTACTGGGAATAGGGGTGCAGACTCTTGAAAGGGTAAAATTCTCATAAGACGCGAAAAGATTTCAAATCGAAGTAATTTTTTATCAGCAGCTGATAAACAAATGTCATTAGACACGGGGAAAAAGTTGGAAAATCTCCAGTAATCCTGCAATAATAACATTGTTAGACACGATAGCCGAGACCGTCGCACACGAGACTTAACCTCGAAACCTACGTTGAGTTAGGTCTCAACGTGTGTAGGGTGCTTGACAGAGAAAACGCGCGTTGAGATGAAGGCAATAGAGAAAAAAGCTGGATGAACGGAAAGAGAAAGATTCGTAGAGAAGAGCCGGGTTGGAGTGGTCTAGCGGCGGAAGAGAGGCTCGCAAGGGCAAAGAAAAGCGGAGGCAGAGGGAAATTTTGCTGGCCGAAGAGAAAGGCTTGGATTCCACTCCCTCCAGCTTTAGCCACCCTTTCCCCTTCTGCTCGACCTTCCCCAAAACATCAGCCTCCCTCCGGTCTCCGGGGGTCAATGTCTGCAACCTTGCTTCTCGCGACGGTGGCGCCGCACAATTGCAAATCCTGCGCGTGCTACGACGCGAGGCTGGTCCGACGGATGACTTTATCTCTCGAATGGATGCCGCAGAAACAACACGGTCCACTGCCGGGCTATGATCACCAGCCGTCAAAGTTCCGATAATTATTTTTTACTAGAAGCGAAATTTCTGGCAAACGACAGCAACGACGAACGAATTTTACTAATTTTATTATTTCACTCGTACAGTACGAAATAGCCGCTCGTTACTATGTTCCTAAAAACATAGGAAATTTTCCTAAAGAAAATTTTCCTATTCCTAAAAATCCTAAAGAAAATAAAGGAAAATTTTCCTAAAACGAGTCAAAGTCGTAATAACCTTAACGGAACCGCGAATAAGGCTGAACAATAATTAACAAGGCCCAGGGAGACGACCAAAAATGTATTCAAGTTAGGCCACTTTATCCGTGCTTTTATATTGCATCGTAGTTGCGTGCGCAGTCCACGTACATATATGGTGGACAGGATTTGACTACATTATTTTTGTATCCGGATTTCGACCTCTCTTCAATCCCTGTCCTCGTCTTTCGCGGATTTCTTTCGTCGGCAATTTTCTGCATAATATATCCGAGGCTGCGGTTCGCGGGGTCAATGTCTGCCAGCTCGGTTTCCGTTTTACTCGGGACACGAGATATCTACCTGCGTGTGTGCACACACGGGTGGATAGGTTACGCGAGTCGTGAGATCCACAGGGTGTCTGGTTTCTTGCTACGCTTTGTGCCAGACAACGATATATCCAACTGCGTGCGAGCAGTTTCGCAAAAAGCAGGAGAAACGACAGCTGTAACGCGGATCTGCTTCGAATTAGGCCCTGTGCAGCTTCTGTTGCCAAGGTAGAAACCTCGCTGAAAGATTTTTTGCGTAATTTGCACGTTAGAATGCGAGATGTTAATTTAATTTGAGGATTTCGCGAAGAAGAATTTTGACAAAATCGTTTGTATTTGGAAAATGGATTGTTCGGTCGATTGGAACTTTCTATTTGTTACCAGCTTCGATTAATACCAAACCTGTCGCTGGATTTATTTTTTACTGTCGCTAGCTTTATTTATTACTCGGTTTATTGCTGATTTGTTAGAAACCTGCCACTAGATTACGCAACTTTGCACAAAAGGAGAACCGAGAAAATTGCGCTATTTTCGATTTTACGAATTGTACGAATGCCGAGACATCCTGAGACATCCTGAGACATCCTGAGACACCCTGAGACATCCTGAGACACCCTGAGACATCCTGAGACACCCTGAGACATCCTGAGACATCCTGAGACATCCTGAGACATCCTGAGACACCCTGAGACATCCTGAGACATCCTGAGACATCCTGAGACACCCTGAGACATCCTGAGACATCCTGAGACACCCTGAGACATCCTGAGACATCCTGAGACATCCTGAGACACACTGTATGCACGGTGACGATACACATGGTGTGGTATCAGATCGCAATACCGATCGACGCCGGATAAATCGCGATTATGGGCTGTTTGGACGAGTGCAAAGGGCGAAATGGCGCGTATGGTGGCGTATGAATGACGACACAGGTGTACTTAGCATTTTCGTTTTATCCGAGCTGCGAAGTGTAACATTATCGTGATGCGGAAAAGGCGGTCGACGGAAAGTGCAAATTGGCTTCGATCGTAATCTCTTTGACGTTAGGATCGATCACCGTCTACGTATCCAACGTTTTGATGTTTTGGCGTTTCGGTATTTCGAGACGGAAATGCTGAATTCCAACAATTTCCTTTCGAGATAATTTGGCCCTGCCGATACGAGTCGTCGCTACTCTTTCGACCCTGTTTTTCCGACTCGATTATTTTAGCTCTTCCACCGCCTGGTTTTTTCGTACAGAGATATTGTTCATTTTGTCACTCGTCGAAATGAAAAATTTTTTAATTAAGACGATCTCGCCAATCAACTTGGCGTCCTGTCTTCTGTCACCATTGTTGCTATTTTCCAGCTTCGCGGCAACGATTTTCCACTAATCCGATTATATATCGAGTAAAGAAAAATGTAGATTCTCATGAAAGATGGGCGACGTGTATATTTACCGAAGTAGGTTAAGCTTGGATCATAGGTACCAGCTTTTTCATTAGGTCTACATTTGGCCAAAGTTTCCATTAAATTTTAGCCATCGAAACCTTCTTCGATCCATTTTATTTAACGCAGACCGCATCTCTGTAACTTGTAATTGTATCGATAATTAGAGAACACCCTGTACATTCTCACACTTATCATTTCAGTCACCGACTAAACACAAACGGAAAGTGTAGTCATTGAATTATTAATCGAAGAAACAGTTTTCCTCGCGCATACGTAACGAAAAGGTGTTGCGTAAATCCTTCACAGCCTTCCTTCCGGAAGGAACAAAATTGATTTAGAATATATTCACTGGATTATCCACGACTGCAGAAACGAAAGCCGAGTATCGACGTTCATCCGGTGCAATTCGAAACGCGAGCTTCGCGGGGATTATAAACTATTGTTAACGCGGCGATGTTTGACGAGTCGCGAGGGGAAAATTCTCGACGAGCTCCTTTGGGTACAAGGTACAATGCAATCTGGCTGGAATGTAAGTGGAGCCGAAGGTAGCCGACGATGAGAGGGCTGGAACTCTCGCGAGATTCCCGTGTCAATCAGTCAGTCGGAATTCGAGAACGCAAGATTTTTTCTGTCTCCCTTTACAGCAGCACGGCATCTCCGTCTTTCTTTCGCTATAGGCGTCTTTCTCGCAGGCTGAAAATCTCAACTGTTGCGTCCGTTCGATGGAAAATGCGAACCCGCTGCGAAAACCCAATTACCAGAGTCTGGCGTATGGTCGAACCGCGCGCCTCTTTGAACTCGTACACGGCCAGTCCGTCGATTAATTCCGCGTTTTTCGCCCCGCGCACCCGGTCCATGGGTAATCGATCGCCAAGGAGAGACCGTTCAAAGTGAATTTTCCTTTCTTTTTTTTTTGTTTGTGGTACGATGCAAATGATTTTTGAATACGCGTCTCTTGGATGAGAATTTAGGGTACTCGGATTGGTCGTGCCGCATCTGTGGAAAATTTGAAGGGGCGAGGAATACACAGAGTATCTAAGGATATATAAAATATCCAAAGCATAGTAATTGTAGTACAAAGCGGAGGAAATAGATTTATCGAAAATTATTTTTGGAAATGCTACTCGAGGCTGTAAATCTATCCTGCAATTATCGAGCAGTCAGTTCTTCTTTAACCTTTTCGTGAAAGAAACGAGACTACCTGTAAAGTTATTTACGCCTTGAAGTTAGAAGGCAAAATTCGTTGAAAGTGGCAAAAGGAGAGGAATTTTACAAGACGAGTGTAAGTTTCGTCTTTTATCCTGTCTAAATCTTTGTAAAAGAAATAACGCGAGCATATAAATTAATTACTTGGATGACTACGAAAAGGATGACTCAGGGTCAAGAGATCCGTGAAAGCCTCTAATTGGACGAAAGTGAAAAGTTGAGCGGCGAAATTAAGCGCGGAGTTTAAACGCACGAGCATTTTTTTTCATTCGGTGGAAGTTTGAAAGCGTATTGCGGAGCGCAAATTTATTTTGACTGTTGGAGCTATCGATGAATCTATTTTGACCATCGATACTGCACCGCTCTCGTAAATTGTACTTTGGCTTTGGTTCCATGCGTACAGTGAAAAAACAAGCCAAAGCTATTAAATTTTACAGTCCAACTGTTTGAAGCAGCCCGCAATATTTCATATTGAAAGAAGCTCGTTTCCCCGATCCTTTCCTATTTGCACCCCTACAGCGTGATTATTAAATAACTCTAACAAAAAAATTACGAAATATTTTTACGACCTTTTATTTCAGCTTTTCTCACCGTAAGATATTTGTAGCGTTACGATATTTCCAGAAGCGAAACACGTTGACACCCGAAAACCATATTCTTCGCGTATGTTTGAGATTCTCTCTAGGAATTTCTTAGCTGTCTGTGCCGTGTACGCGCGCGGACTAACAAACAATTCGCAAATAGACAGAAATTTCGCATTGTAATATGCGGCATTTTGGACGTCGAAATTACCGACACTAGAGATATTTCACGTTATATTTATTCGAAGACGGTTTGGATTCTTCCTTTGGAACGGTCCCTCTAGCCATTTTACACGTATTAGTTTTTTCACAACTTTGTAAGAACGGGTTTTAATTAATGAAAAAGTCATTTTCCCTCCGACTTTCTATAGGGATTACGTGTTAAAAGTTTCAGCTTAGAAGATGAATATCTCCGTTTCGGTAAGGCTGCACTCCGTTTGAAATTGAACAACGTATAGATAATGTATAAAGTAAGCGATCGTGAAAATTTCAAAGGAATCGCAGGAAAGTCAATCCGCGCTGCAAATAACTTAATAAATTACAGCCACTTGAACGTTTCTTTTATGTTGCTGCAAGTTTTTCCAATTCTCAATTGTTTTAAGGATTCAGCAAAGAATCGAGGAAATATCGTCAAATTTTCGTGGCAAGTAATTGCGATTAAAATTTACTTTCTTGCATATACAAGCATATTATTTAACGAAACTTCCTCTACCTGTCCACTTAATTCTGCCCCCGATATCGTACATAAAAGCTTTTTTATCATGAGCGTTCAAAAAATACACTCGTGAGCCATTGGACGTAAAAAATCCACGGAATATTCAATTAGAAATTCGCGCATGATCCCGTTTACGTATTCCTTTTGTTTCCGGTTCTGCGACGGACTTGGAGGAGCAAAAAGGACGGCCATTCGCGTAATGCACCGTGCAAGTATAGTAATGGTGGATAAATGATTTAGTATCGATAACGTACGGTTCGCTGGATATTAAAGGAACAGGGTTTCCTAAATAGTAAAATTTCTTTTTCTTTTTCTCTCGCTTTCTCTTCGAAGCAATCAGCACGATAAGACGCTCGAGGCTGAATGGAACCGTACGCGACGACATATTAGTGACAGATAGGGTATTAGCTGGAATTCTCGCTAAAGTCAATTTTACACGCGAGCAGTTCGATTCCATTCGTTGGAAATAATATTTTTCTCTTCTACCTCTTATTTATCTTCCTTTGGTACTAATATACTGGAGAATATAATAGCTCGATAATGGGGCAGATTCGGTTTTAAAATTATTGCTTGCTGTTGCAAGAAGCATTAGAGCGTGAGACTCGAGCAAATATTCTTTCCACGGTACTCTTTGAATTGAGAAATTGGATTGCGTTGTTGGTTTTGAGAGATAAAAGGATTTTAATATCTACAGCGTGTAATTAACAATTTGACGATTGCTCCTGATTGATATTACCTTTTGTTTATACGGTTTAGATATATTTTTGTTTAAAACACTATGCGTTCCTCGAATGTCTGTCACAGCCTGCGAATATTACATTTCACGGCATAATAATATTAATTTACGAATAAATGGTTAGACATAAATATGAAATATCACGTCGCCACATATAAAGTATTCGATTTCGCTGTGTGTATCAATTTCGTAAACCTTTTGTAAAATAAATGCTTTCATCTTTCTGTGGATCATTTTACGTATAGCGTATCGTATCAAAATTGAAAATTTTGACTTTCGTAAACGATTTCAATTTTTCAGGACTCGCATCCAACCAAGTACTTCTCGTTGGAAATCGAAATAATTTCGTACATTGCAGCGTACAAATATAAATAAAAGTGCCAAGCACAGACACGATACGAATATTAAAATCGGCTGTAAAAATCGAGAATTCCATGTCTGCTTTCCTCCGTCATCAAAAATACTGGTATTCTTCGGGATGATCATCTCCTAAATCGTTCATTCCAAAGTCCCAAAACGATCAACACGTATGCACGGTTTTTTACTCCTGACGTCGGAAATATAAATATTTTTCATGACAAAAGAAATACTAAATTATTTTTTAAACGACAAATTCGCCCACAATGATTAAAAACACGTGTACTATTTTTCGAAAAAAAAAAATAATAATAATAAAAAAGGTAACTGGTCAATTTCAACTGCAATTTCGAAGCTATCCAACAAATCTCTTCGTACGAACGAAACTAAAAGAGGCGATCAATCTGGATGCTGAAATATGGCGGCATTGGGAACCACGAGATGGAATAATCGAGCGAGAACGAATTGTTCGATGGAGTAGTCGTCGCCGTCCAATTAGGCGAACCGGTAACGATCGTTTTTTCCCCCGACGAAATCTCGACAGCGCTTTATAAGCTAGGTCTGATCCTAGATTAGCGTTAATTTTGAAACGCCGGACCGATCGACCACTCGTAAGTGGATTCTTCCGACGAGTGGCGTCGTACTCGATGAGTAGGATTACGTATCAGCTCGGTGCACGACGTATAATCGAGTAACCACCAGTCTATTAGTTTGATCGAAAAGTTCTGTCCCCAAATTTCTCTCGTACTTGTTACTTTATTTCCAAATTTTCGTAAATCGCCGGTGTTTTTCTTTTTTTTTTTTTTTTAAGTATTACGCGATTCAGTCACACGTGGGACGCACTTTGGGAGTCGTAGAAAAGAAAGGAAAATGTTCATACAAACGTATGGTCTGTCTGCCTTTGCTTATGAGATGCAACGAATTTTGTAAGCAGAGCAAATTTATCGAAAATGGTGAAACACTGAGCAGCAGGATCCATTACAGGACGTTCACAGGTTTGTCTTGAAACGCAACGTGGTCATTTTCAGCATCCTTCGTAGAGGCGACTAGATAACACGAAATCGATACAGAAAATTGCTTTTCATCGTTTTCAGATGTACAATCGGCTGCAGAAGTAGGTTGCACGCGTTCACAAACGTATCTCGCTTTACGTAATTTGATTTTTGAAGCAACTTCTTGCGTCTGTACATTTCGTTAACGATCGTTCAAAAAATCAAGCGATAAAAATTTGTATCCATGCGATACCTTTTCTTCTTTCGCGAGAACTATCTAATACTTCAGAATGGAATTCACGACAGAAGATGGTATTTCTTGATGATAACGAGATATTCGAATACAGTCACGTTCTTCTTAAATCATTTTAGAGTAAATGCTAGACGGTTGAATGGTCCGAGAGGTGTAGAACAATGGTAGAATTTAGTAAGAAGGAAAAGTTCTAAATAAATATCAGACAGAAAGGAAGTAAAACTCGAGAGATACAGGAATATTCTGTGAAAGGAGAGAATGTATGAAATTGAAACTTCAGAAACAGTCTTGTGAAAAATATCGCGTGCCAGCCTCTCTTATCAGACATTCTTTGCCGAGTAAACTTTGAAGATGTGCCTGGAAAACATTTTTTAGATTTTGCGAGCGAGCAGATTATAACATAGAGGATTTAACCGAGGAAATTTACAAATTAATCCGCTGATTAAATAATTTCAATGCACTGACTCGCTTGATTAATTATACATGTGTACAGTTATATTATTTCATATTCCTGCAAGATATACAACGCGTTATAGAATAGTATTTTTTAATAAAACCTTGAGTGATTTGAATTCTACTTTAAAGATAAATGGTTTATCCTAAAAGTGATTTATGGCGATGAAATATAACGAATTTTTACCTTTCTCTTGTCACTGATCGCTATAGCGTTCCTCTTAGTCGATTTTTATTTATTTTCGCGTAAGATTTATTTCTCTTAATTATTATCGCGAAGACACGATAGGAAAACAATTATTTTCTTTCCCATAAATCACGAATTCATTAGGGAACAAACCACTTACACCGCAATTAAAATTAACAATTGAAATTTGCTTAATGGAATAACTGAAAATTTCGTCGAATGGTTCGGTATTCTCATAACAGGACAATATAAGTTCTATCTTTTTTGACTTTTGATTTCGTTCCATCAAAAAGTTCACCGGCTAATTAATTTGACAACGAATTTCCTTGAATCCAATAAAAAAAAAATCGAGTTACCTTTCTACGTAATATCCGCGATAATCTTCCTTTATTATTATCGCAAAACCAAACACGTTGATCGTTTTATACGCATTCGTATCTCTCGTCGAATAACAAGAGAAATTTCGTCGTTATATTTCATACGTCGTATAATACGACTGGAATCATCCTGATTAGTCGCATCTCTGGTTCGAATAGGCGGCCGTCAAACGCCATAAATCCGGCTCGATTCATCGCCTAATCTGTAAATTCAAAATGAGTTATTCTCTGCTAGGTAGTTGTGTATGCCTTTCTGGAACGTTGGTTGCCTGATATCCTCCCTCTACACGGACGCTCACGCACACACATAGGCACACAAGTTGGACGAAGCGTACGAATGTCGAGTGTTAGCTGGTTGACCTTTTGACCCACAATTGGTCATCGAAATGCCAGCGTAATCGGTCATTGTTGGCAAACAGTGGAGAAGTGGCCGTAAATGGAGGAGCTGCTGAAAATTGAATTCAAAGTCGCGATTATCGATCCGCCTCTGTTGCACGCGTCTTCTCGACGATCCTTTCAAATGGGATTGATTAACCCCGCTTGTTTCCAGAAACGATCCAGTAATTAATTCTTGTTCGTTTTACAGTCTTGTGGAGTTTGACTTTGATGTTCAAAGTATCGATCTGCCACGTATATCCGCGTATGTGCCTGTTGTACGCGGATCACTGCGATTAATTTCACATTGATCAACGATGTTAACAAGGTACTTTCAAGTTCGCCCGTAGCGTACATTTCTAGCTGTGTATCAAGTTTGCAAGCTCGAAAACTCGAGTCTTTGTAAATTTCAAAGCAGAGAAGCAACCCTTGCGCCACAGTCTTTCTGATGGAACGAAATCAAAAGTCAAAAAAGATAGAACTTATCGCTTATTCTGCGTTATATTGTCCTGTTATGAGAATACCGAACCATTCGACGAAATTTTCAGTTATTCCATTAAACAAATTTCAATTGTTAATTTTGATTGCGGTGTAAGTGGTTTGTTCCCTAATGAATTCGTGATTTATGTGAAAGAAAATAATTGTTTTCCTATCGTGTCTTCGCGATAATAATTAAGAGAAATAAATCTTACAGTCCTCGCCATATTTCCATTCCACCGTGTTAATTTGTGGAAATTGGAAATTCCATCGCCGATTCGACAAACTTTCCAAACGAAGAAAACAAATTCAATAAAAGTGTGGAACGAAAACTTGCCACCAACATAAACGCGAAATCCAAAACATCCTCCAACGCCAGCCTCAAAAATTCCCACCATACTCTAATTTCCCCCAAGGATTCCAACAAATTCCCCACGCATTCAATTTCGTAAAAATGCCCGATCGATCCAATTTCACCATCCATTCTACGAAAGCGAAATAAAATTCCCAAAGCGACAACAACGGTGGAGAGAGCCGTTTGACAAACAGCGTTGGTAATTAAATCGAACATCGGTACACGGGAGGAGTCAAGCGGTTGGAACAGTTGGTAACTAATGTAAGCAATAACGTCGCTTTAAGCTGGACCTAATGACTGTAACTATGGCCAGGATTAGCCGTTAACTTGGCCGTAAACGTTTCCTTCGGGACCTTTCGACCAACACACGGCAGCGAAGCCGCGGAACATAGCTGACCGAAAATGTGGCCGCACTCGTTGCCCCAAAGTGTGAAATACGATCGCGACGGAGCACCTCTTCGAATCCTGCAGCCCCTCGTTTCCGAAGAAATACGCGACTTATACACGGTGGCATCGTACGAATTCGATGTAACCAAATCGCTGTTTACGAGGAATTTCACTTTCTCGCGAGAACCGAGCTGTCGACCTTCCCCTCGATGGCGTAGAATTTTCTGTAAGCTGCGAAATGTGGGTGTTACAGGGGATTCGAGACGCGAGCAATTTCTATTTCCTACATTTTTGGCTAGCAGCTTGGATACTTTGTAATCGAGGTGCTGAAGCGACGAACGAGGGCGTGTAAGTGGCAGTGGACGAAAGAGTGATTTTTAATAAATATTTCAGTTTTTTTTTTTTTTTTTAATGATGAGGAGGAGGATTTTTTTTTTATTTTATTTTGGTTATTTTACAATTTGTCCTTGCGGACATTTGGTAAAGTGTTATATCTTGTTGGTGAAGAAAAAAAAAATATAAATAAAAAATAATATAGCATGTGGGCGGCTACCCCCAGCGGGGTTAAATATTTCAGTTTTTTTTTTTTTTTTATTTTATTTTGGTTATTTTACAATTTGTCCTTGCGGACATTTGGTAAAGTGTTATATCTTGTTGGTGAAGAAAAAAATATAAATAAAAAATAATATAGCATGTGGGCGGCTACCCCCAGCGGGGTGCCAGCTTCGTTTTTTTTCTAAGTTATATCTTTTATGAGGTCTATTGGGTTAAATATTTCAGTGTCGTAGATTTTCGACGTTTAACGTTCTTGCGGATTTAGAGGCTGAACGAATGGAAGAGGAGTTTGGTGGGTTTGTTAAATTTATATTACCATCGAGTGTATTTATTGCATTTGCGCAACTATTTGATACAAATGCGAGCGTTTGATACAATAAAATTGTATTTAGGGTACCTGATATTAAGATAAGCGTGTTAAATCCAAGTCATGTAGAAAAATCCACATAAAGGCACGCGTTGAATGTATTTGTTGTACATGAACTTGCAAGGAAGCGAGCGAACGTATCCATTAATCACACGGGGCGAGGAAAATCGCGTTAACAAGCGGAAGCTCGCGGTGACAGGCGAAAGACACCTGGTAGACGGATGTAGGAATTTTTCCAGCGAGCCAGGAAATTTCGTATCGATCGTGCAGCCAGATTAGCTACGCGTACACCGGTTAATTGTCGGTGTATGAAAAAGAGCAGGTGCCTGGTCGTGTCGACCGAGCTTCAAATTGCGAACGTTTCCGCGTTCCTAAAGAGTCACGGAAATGCGAAAACAAGCGAATCCGCGGAAACTCCACGGTCGAGTATAATATCGTCGGTTAACGTTATTATTCTGGGCCAAGAGAGTCGAGAGGGAGGAAGCGGAGCGAGTTAGCCCGGTATTGTGCAACTCGTGTCGCTTGTCGTCGGCTGGTTCGTTAAATTTTTTAATCCCATCGACGGCGCGCCCGTCCCGACGCCATTAATCTTTCACGCGTCCGGCATGCCCGATGATCGTATCTCGCGGTTCCTCGCGAATGTTTGCCGAAAGGATGTTTGGCCGGTGATACTGGAACTTTGAAACGCGCGCAGACACTTGGAAAAGAGAGAATAAGTACGGTAGTGTCGTCGCAAAGACAGACTTTTTCTTTCTTAGATGGCTGGATTGGAATTTCGTATGGCGAATCCTTGTACGATAACGGCCATACGCGTGTTGATTCGTCACCGATACTCGCTGATACTTGCGTAAAAAGAGAAAGTAAAATGAGTTATCGTAGTAAAAGCCGTGGATTTTTATTTGACGCGTTGAATCTTTATACGATAGTGTCACGGCTCAAATTCGAGATTGCTATATTGCTACGTCGCGTGAGATGGTCCGCGGGACATCCCTCATGGTCAGGCCACCTAAGCCTGCCCATCGTCACGATGCCCCGTATTAGGCCCAAGGAACCCCCATAAACCGCATCTGTTAAACATTAAGATACAGTCATATAGACATCGCCGGTTTATGAAGGTTCCCAAAAATCCGCTGGTCTGTTGCACATCCTCGCTAATTGCGA
This sequence comes from Bombus pascuorum, assembly GCF_905332965.1. Classification (NCBI taxonomy): domain Eukaryota; kingdom Metazoa; phylum Arthropoda; class Insecta; order Hymenoptera; family Apidae; genus Bombus; species Bombus pascuorum. The sequence continues at coordinate 6,889,600 of NC_083502.1, read as the reverse complement.
AGAAAGCAGATGTGCCCTGCGAAACTGCTGGGTTTTCCCCAAGAACAAGGACACCCATGAGCCAAATTTGCAGGAGACTTTCTCCTGCATTGTATTTATTAACATTGGCCATAAGCAATGGGCATCGCGGATCGTTACCCTCACTATTCTACCCAAAAGTGAACAGCGAATCCGCGTCCTTAGTTCAGAAGGAAACACCCTCACCGAGTTTTCCTCAGTAAGAGCAGTAGAGCAGTCGGAGAGTCTTGAACAGTGACGCCTAGAGCTCGGAAGTACATTGTAAATACAAGAATAAAATAAAAGTTTCTTCTCTCATTAAATTCATTATTATTTTACGTGACAATAGCATCGACGCTAAAAAGAGAGAATAAGTACGGTAGTGTCGTCGGAAAGACAGACTCTTTCTTTCTTAGATGGCTAGATTGGAATTTCGTATGGCGAATCCTTGTACGATAACGGCCATACGCGTGTTGATTCGTCACCGATACTCGCTGATACTTGCGTAAAAATAGAAAGTAAAATGAGTTATCGTAGTAGAAGCCGTGGATTTTAATTTGACGCGTTAAATCTTTATACGATAGTGTCACGGCTCAAATTCGTTACGCGTTTTATCAACGATCGAGGTGCTTCAAAACGAATTAAGTTTCCTTAAGATGAATTTTAGTAGATTCTTTAATTATTTTTATTCTTTTATTATTATTCGAGTTTCTTTTCTGGATGGATTCGAAGTTGGCGGGTCATTCGTACGATAGCCAGATAGTTGAAGCTACTAACGAGTTATTAAATTACTGCAGAAAAGAGAGTTCTTAGTGGCCAATTTCGCAAAGGGAAGCGAGACATCTGTGTTAGCCGGAAGAATAATCATGCTACTGCGCAAAGCTCCAAGATATATCGTTTCATTCCACTCGATAAAACTGGGAAAAAAAACTGTACTATACGTTTCTCGAAGCGATATATACATATATTCGAAATATCGAGCTTACAAAGCCATCTTGCAAAATAAATCGCTTCGAACGAGTATTTTCTTTTGTTACGGCGGAAATTCGATCGATAGACGAACGAGGCTCGATCGTTGAATTTACCGCAAGCCTATAGACTATTTTTTCTGTTTCATAGAAGTTTATCAAGTTGGAAGTGTATCAAATAACGGTTACAGATCCGCTAAATTTACGAGATCGCGTGTTACTGGCAGATACAGGCATAACTCGTAGGAATACTATGGAATGTGTTTCGCAATACTGCTGACACTTGTGAGCCGCGAAGAAATATTGGCAAAACTCGCGTAGAATCGTGTAGCTTCGGGCTTTACAGAAAACATTCTTCCCCGTAGGATATTCAAATTCTCTTGCTCCGCGAATTCGTTAAATTTTACGGGTTAAATGAAATAGATTATTATTATTATTCGATCTATTCTTTAGAACGCGTTTCCATGAAAATGAGGTCCGACTAATGGAACGTGACCAGATGGGAAGCGATCATGATAATGTGGCGAGGTAACAGAGATTTTTAGACGAAGGTCCCGGGATTGGGTTTGCACAGTATTCCTGTTCCAATTGAATTTTTATCTTCCTCTTTTTAGAATAATTTTCGTAACTAAAAATGTAAAATAATTTTCATCTAATTTCCTTTTTCAATTTTTTCATTCCATAAAGCACATAGCTTTCGATCAATTACGTCGAATCACTCGAGTTATTTCTTCTTTCGACTATCCCAAATGTCCGGTTATGCGAAACACCCTATAAATCAAATTCCAATCAGAAACGAATGAGATCCGAATAACGTCTCGCTTATGCGGATCGAGTTTGTACGTTAAATAGAGGTTAAGTATATTTTGTAGGAATTGCACGTATTAAATATCTGATATATCAATAGAATTGGATTAGGCCTGGTTATCGTAGAATAAAGTAGATTAAACTCGATCAGTAGTGAATTAAATCGGATTAATCTGGATTAATCTGGAAACTGGTTAGATTAGCTAGGATCTATTCTGTTTCAGGTTAGGTTAGGTCGAATCGTTTCAACATTATGTTGAGCTAGATTGAAATAGTCATACATTGTGCCGGATCCTGCTGGATTAGGTAGCTTTAGAGTGGGTTAAACTTAAATTAAGCCAGGTTCGGTTCAGAGCTGCCTAATTTTTCACCATAATATCTAACATCCTTGCTTCGCTTGCTTCAATGATCTTGGAATAAACGTATCGTGCTATAGATTTCTCCTCAGCTTTTCTAGGAACGAATCCTCAGCGCATTCGTACGATCGAATTTGCATTTATAATATCGTTAACCACATTTGAAAGATGAGGAATTTTCAATTGAACTCGAATTAAAATGGTACATAATATGGAGCTCGTATGGCTATACGTGTATGTGTGCAGTAACTCTGACGTGGTTCTTCGCCGCATGGATAGAAAAGTATCAAACGGATAACCAAGCCTATAGATGACACACATCATCGGTGTAACTCGATCGGATCGCGAGAACCTAACATTTGTTTTCGTTATCCATAGACTACACGTAGCTAGCCTGACGCATTCGCCTAAATCCGACCTAACCTACAAATCCATCTTAATATAGAGAATTTCTTAGAATAGTTTTGTCATTCGCGTTTACACGGCACCATCGTAAAATTATATCCGCGGCTTGGAAACAATTTCTCCAGCCCACGAAACTCCTCTTTATCCGTGTCTACGTTACAGCGTATATCGATTTCCACTCGAGGCGAACGGGATCGGTTCGCCTTAAGAAGGGAATACAAAAATATGTGCTTAAGCCCTCAATCGGCCCGTCTACGTAGCGATTTACATGAGAAGACAAAAACTTGCTTTCGAGGCATCCTCTCCTTCCTTTCTACTCTCTTCTTCTCCTCTGTCTCCATGCTTCTTCTCATCCTCGTCGCCCGAACACACTCTGCACTCTGCACGCCGAGTGCGAACGCGGCGAAAGGAAAAGCTGGCTCAGCGAGACTCGTGCGGTACTTTGCATTTTACAATGGCAAAGATATTATGTAAAGCGACTGCGCGCGCGCGGGCCACCACACACACACACACTCTCTCTCTTTCTCCATAAAACGTCCCTCGAAATTTCTTGATTTTACGGTGCACGCGTTTGTCAATTGTTTCGGAGAATGGTTCAGTTACATTCTTCTAATAGTCGTGCTAAGATTATTCCTTTTGTAGAGAGGAATGTTTGAGGATGTTCGCGGCGGGAGTTTGATTTTTACTATCTTGTCTCGTGCATAACAATTATAAAATTAAATTGTACGAACAGACGCGTTCGCTTTAAAATAAATCCTAAGGGAATCGAATTCTCTCAAGGAAGATTTATAAGCTTCGAAGTTCTTAGATCCATTTTTATCACTCTGTATGCAATCCCAATTAGTCACTCTTCGTCATTGTTAATCATTAGAAAAAATTCCGCTGTTGATAAATTTATCTAACGTTTCCTCGGCTGACGTGAAATTCGACGTGGTTCTTTTCTGCTTGTTATTATCGATTGCTTTTATAATCACGCTCACACTATCCTCGTCTCTTTTTTCGTTTTAACCCGTGCTGCCCTCTATCTAGGGCATCACCGCTGTCCCCGGCAGCCGTCTTTACACACACACTTCACCCGATCTAAAGATCCATAGATCGTTGTTTAAGTTTTATCCTCTATCCACTACAAAAGCTTTCGAACCGTACACCAGGTGACGTGTATAGTAAATATAAAAAGAAGAAAGAAACGCGCTGGAAAGTTGTCGTAATTTTATAGAAAATACGCTCGTCAGCGTAACAACGAATAATTAAAAGCAGAAACGAAAGTAATTCTACACGACTGTGTGCAGTCGAAATCTAATATTTTTAATCAGTATTCACAGTGCCGAATCAAAGAACTTTTGTTTGCGATTTTTTCAAGAAACCTCCTACTGTTTTATAGATCTGTTGAAACGCGCTCCAATTCCTATTAAAGTAATTGGAATGGATTCGTTCCAACTAACAAAATCGCATTTTTCTTTCAATAAATTTATACGCGAACATTTGTTCCCGACTTCTAATGCATTGTTCTATCCATTGGTTGCTTTTCACGTAGCGGTCCGCAAAAAAAAAAAAATTGTTTCTCTCCTTCTAGCTTCTAGTACGGTTGAAAATACTACGCAAAATATACGATAAAGTACGATACACGATAAAAATTCAATGGACTTCACACACGCTGTAAAGTAATATATACCGCGTGACGTTTTGAAGGCAACTTGTATATCGTCAAAAATATCGATCGCGCGGCACCTCACCAAGATCGAAACGGATCGACGATATTGTTGCGAATATCGTCTGTCGCGTGTGGCTCCCTTTAGAATCGTTCAAAAATAACAGATTCTAACCGATGCCAATTACACGAGCGTGCGGGCGATTTCGGCGCAGTTGTCGGAAACAATTTGCCGCAAACGTATCGTAGAAGGTTGGTGTGGAACCGATGCAGGTCCGTATCCGCGCACTTGAGCGCTTAAAACGCTCCCTTTCGCCCTTTTTTTCCCCGGTGTCACTTATCCGCCGTAACGCTTTTAGTCCTTTCCGTGTCTGTGCCTGTGTACAAAGTGTCTACACGCTGCTATTCTCTAAACTGCACACCGTTGCATATGGAAATGCACGCAACGTCGCTTCTTACATTGCACGGACACGTTGGGGCATTTAAATTTATTTTTCCGCTGTTTCCTTTTGTCCCGTGTCTCGAGCAACGTTTACCCAAGTTTGGAACTTGCACCGCCCGTTCTTCAGCAAGGGGACGATTGTTCTTTTGTCCTCTCTTCGTATTTTTCACCCTGTCCGCCATCGGATTACCAGGAATTAGGAGACTCTTTCGTTTTACTGGTTTTGTAGGTTACGCGATTGTTTGCCTCTCGTTCTGTTAACGAAGCTAATCGGGTGATTATTTCCATTACAATATCGCGCTACAAGCAACGGATATTGTCACGATAAAAATGTCAATGATCTTAGAATAGTGCTGGAAAAATAGCCTTCGATGTTCGATCTGAACGAAATGCCTGATACACGGTGATTTGTGTTTGCAATATCAAAGGTAGAGTAAAAAGAATTTGAAGACAAATACGTAAGAATAATATATTAAGAAATGGTTGAAAAAGAAAAGACTTCTTCCTCTTGAGCGATTAATTACGATCGATCGAGCAAAGTTCGAAACAATTAAACCTCCAATTAACTGGACTACGCAAATTTATCCGTTTCTTAAATTTTAATTAAGCGATCCGCTAACGAAGGCTAGACTATCAGGATATATTTAGAAATTGTGTCGTGGAAAGATAAGTTGGGAACGACCAGAACTTGTTTTTGTTCCAGTGAACCGGAAGACCGGAGAAGGTACATACTTGACTTCGTTAGGGAAGTTAGGTTGCTCCCTGCTGTAGCTAAACTTTCCTCGAACTTCGATTATCCAAACTCATTGGAGAATACATTATTTGAAGAATTGATTTGTTTGAACGATCGAACGATCGGGTTACGAGTATATCGTTCGCTAACGTAATAATCTACAGTCTAGTAAGAGAACCTTGTAAAACGAAGAGTATTTCGTTACACGTACTTGCCTATCTCCCCTAACATATTTTTCAAAATCTACGCATAAAGGAATCTTCTTAAAAGTTATCCGACGACGTACGAATGTTACGTCTTAGCAGACTAAAACGCTAAAAATCGCCAAACTCCAACTACCCGAAAATCTGACCCAAAGTCCTCAGTCTCGCGAACAACCCCAATCTTTCGAGTTTGCGAAAACAGGAGCCAGGCTAGGCTCCAAATAGACTCGAAACCGAGAGCAGCTCCAAGCTGTAGCAGAGTTAATGACAGGGCACGGTTGGGCCAATTATTTAACCAATTATTTACTCGGCGCAGGCCGGTAAACCGGTTTTATCAGCAGGTCCCCTGACCACGGCTCGCAATGGCAAACAAGCCGTGGCGTTGCAGGTATCTCGTGTGTCTCGGGCCATGCACTCTTCTCGCCGCGTATCGATTTCTCGCGTCGTTACGTGGTACGCGTGTACACGTTACGTTCAACCAGGCCACCAGGTTATCTATACGGGCCGTTTTAACGCGGACCATTGTCCTTACTGAATCGCATTCCACAGATACTGTCAGTTTCCCGCTGTCGTTGCTCCTCTGACAACGCTATCGTTGCTTACATCGAATTCATTATGCGGTGTGTAGATCGTTTTCATGTTGGTACCGTTATGGATCTCGAAAATTTCGAGCATCTCACCAATGGTATCTATAGGTGAAAAAAAATTGAAATTTATTTGATGACTCGGCTTGTATTTGGGATCGACTGTCATTTCCTTTGACGTATGACGTTAGGACGATGTTAGGGGAATGACACAGAATGGCCAAGTTTACTAGGAGCAAGAAACTGTAAAACTTTGTTATTTTTTAAATTTTGTTACGTCAAAGGGTGGATTCAAGAGACAAGGGACTCGTTGAATCAAGGAATTTGGCTATCGTTGGATTTGTATATTGGAAAATTAAACGACTTGTGGACCGGTTGAGTCGCTTCCAAAGCTACAGGTTACACATTGTATCGTTCAAACGATCTCCAAGATTCATTATTTAAATCGATAATTCTTCGCTCTCCTATTTATCGGATTAAACGGTACAACCTCGGAGCAGTTCAAACATCTTGCCATCTCGAACATGCGTCGCAATTTACAACACCAAACACTCTGTCACTATGAAAACAGAAAAGGGAGGAAGAAAGGCCATACAGAAAAAATTCTCTCTCTCTCTCGTGCATCAGCTAGGGAAGGACTGGTGAACCTCCTCGCTCAAAGATGCATAGAATTTTCCCCGGCTGACGCCGGATGATTCAATGGGTCCATGAACAACCTTCTCCGGACGGAGGAGGTTATGTGTGTCAGCCGGTTCTTCCATTGTACCAGTGCACACGTACACGCAAAAACGAAGGTCCTAGAAACACTCGTCGCGGATTTGTCATCGTAAATCGTCGGTTGGGATAATCCTAAAAGGAAGAGGGAGAGGAATGAGAGAGAGAGAGAGAGAGTGTGGACGGCGAGGGAGTTTTTCCGGTGCTGTCTTCAGCCGGGACACATTTCACAATTAGCTCGGTATTACGTCGACAGGATTAAAGGCGCACGACGGAAGGTTGCCGTGTGTCTGGTATTCTTGACGCCTGGCGCGTTATTTATGTGCCAGTCCCTAATTAAGTTCAGCCTGTAATCGCCCTAATCCACTTTGCCTAGGAGAACGCTTCCGATTCTTAAGTGCGATCTCTTAGTCGACCCCTGTTCTATTTGTACATGAGTCTTCGATATTGTTCGTCGAAAAGCTACGATCGTGTTCTTGGTCCGACTTTGATTCCAATTGCATCGACTATAGCGTTTTACGACGATCGTTTATTATATTTGTACAATTGCTGCATAAAGCCTGTTCTATGGCTACAAGATCAAACGTGACTCGCAAGCGTGCGTGGGACGTAAATATCGACTGGGAGCTTTGTATTCATTGCAATATTCAGAAGTTTGGTAATGATATTAGGAAGTTTGGTAATCTGTTAGTTCGTTATCACCCTTCTCTCTATTCGCGTTAGGTCTGGCCCCCTGGATTTTGTACTTCGTTCGACGCTGCGTCTACCCATGGTTTCGCGTCTAGGTGACGTTTTATTTGCTCCCAGTGCGAAGTTGTAACGTACGTGACTCTTGGATTGTAAGGGGCTTGTTCTTATTGCATCTGGGACCTTGTTCCAACCCCGTTTTACACTTTGCACTTCCGCCACGCTTCAGAATCGTAATTTCCGATGCCGCTTTACCTTTGCTTATACGTTCCGCTAAAATTCCTCCAGTCACTTTATTATTTTCCGCTTTGACGTGTTATTACCTTGATCCTCTTCTTCGGTGTGTCGGTGATGGACGATCACGAGCTTCGAAATTTAATTACAGAGAATAGATTGGTTTATCGCTTATCAATTATCAGTTGCTTCGACCACGTCCAGATGAATTTTTTCTTTCAACGATGGAAACTATAATAGGATTTTATAGACTACGATACCTACACGAGAGGAATTCTCCCAATCGCATCTTTTGTTTCAAACGGTTAATAATCAAGGTAAAGGGAAAGGTCCTCGCGAATACTTTATCAGAGTTTCTTCGATTCGTGGTTTCGGCCAGATTTTTATATCGATTCCTGCGGTCGTTTCCTCGAGAATCCAGATTTCTGGGAAATCTGACGCGAGGTAGGATTCTTTCATTTCGCATCCGCGCGTCCGAAAGTTCGTTTCAGCCGCAACTCCGGGCTTTTGCATAAACGCGAACTCGCGACCGGAAACGTTTCAATATCGCGGCAAGTTGTAGAACTAATATTCCCCGCTGTGTGTACGTAGAGAGCATGGAGCTCACATATTTACCGTGACACAATTTTGGTAAATAGAAACGATGGAACGTGTAATGGAAGGATCGCGAGTTCCCTTCGAGAATCGATTCGGACTCTTGTTTAAACTGTTCGGAAACGTTCTTCGCTAAAGTTTCCTGTCTTTCTATCTGTTACTTCCTGCAGCGGATGCCCGCTGGGCGTAAAGTTGTTTTATGTAACGAATAAATCGAATTTGTCAGCTTCGAGTGTCCCCCGTACTCTTGGATATATGAAATTTTTTGACCAAAGGAGAAGGAAGAAGCGAAGAGCGAAAGAAGAAAATTAGAAAACGGAAAATTGAACAGCGTGTACTTAATTCTAGAGACACGAGGATTATTACAAACGTAACGTATATGGTTGGAGACGTATTACTCGTAGCGGACGGATAAATATTTCAGTGAATTATCGTTCGATATAAGCGAAACGATATTAATCGATGGAAGAGTCGTTTCGCCATGAATACCCGAGGGATTGACGTTCAATTTTTAGAGGTGTACGAGAACAGACTCGATAATTAATTCGATCAGATCAGTCCATAAATCGGCCCGTAATTTCCTGTCGTAAATGTTCGATGTCCGCGGAAGTTTGCCGAGGATGATTAAGTGTACACAGTCATTTAATATAGGCGCCTGCTTTGCTTTATTAATCTTTCATCATTCCCTGTTCCGTTCGCTTCGTTTTTCCTTTGTTCTTAGACCCTGCGAGCCGAACTATTATAAATTTAAGCTTACACGAAGCCTTATGATTCTATGCTCGACTTTCCTCCGATAAAAAGCATCGAAAATCAAGAGTAAAGGTTCGATAATCGTTTTCTTTAATATCGGATCGATATTCGCCTGGCCTTTGAACCGAAAGACGGCCAATATCTATCGCGAAACACGCATGGAGGATAAATCTGAAAGGCTGTTAATAGGATTTACGGGCGTATTGTGTGCCATAAAGCTAATAGAAACTTGTCATACGGATCAAAGAGGAGACTGGGAAAGATGAAAGAAACCTTGGCAAAGATGAAAGATAAATTGGCTTCGTGTTAAAACAAACCCATCGCCGGTGCCCTTCGAAACCGTGGAATTAATAGAAACGACCTGGCATTTTTCTACCTTGACAAACTCGAATTTACAAGGCAGCTTTGTCTGTCGTGGTATTGGATTTGAACGAGAGGTTTTGTGCATTCTTTAACATACCACTATCGCGTCGTGTTTTTAATTGCCATCACCGCCACCACCAAAAAAAAAAAAAGAAACAAATTTCAATAGATTTTTAAGTATACTTTGTAGAATTAAGAATTCGGATAAAGATGTCGATGATGATGTGTTACCATAAATATAGCATGTGGGTGGCTACCCCCAGCGGGGTGCCAGCTTCGTTTTTTCCAAGTTATATCTTTTATTTTTTTTTTTTTATTTTATTTTGGTTATTTTACAATTTGTCCTTATGGACATTTGACAAAGTGTTATATCTTATTGGTGAAGAAAAAAGAAATAAAATAAAAATAAATATAGCATGTGGGTGGCTACCCCCAGCGGGGTGCCAGCTTCGTTTTTTCCAAGTTATATCTTTTATGAGGTCTATTGGGTGTTTCCTTTTTAATCTTCTTGCGATGTTTGTTGTGTTGCACGTTTCAGCTGCCAGCTGGTTCGGGTGTGTTTCTATCCTTACTCTGTATCTTGTTGCGAATCTGGTAATCTCTTCCTTGACCGTTGGTATTCCCAGGTCTTTCCGTATGTCCTCGTTTCTGACGTACCACGGGGCGTTTACCATTGTTCTAAGGATTTTGGCTTGAATTGTTTCTATTTTGTTTATATGGCTCATTGCTGCTGTTCCCCATAGTGGAATTCCGTATGTCCAGATTGGTGTTATGATTATTTTGTATATTTTCAGTTTGTTTTCTGTGCTTAGTTTGGATCTTCGGCTTGTTAACCAATGCATTTGTCTCCTTGTTGTCTGTATTTTTTCTGTTATTGATTTGATGTGCCGTTTCCATGTGAAGTGTGTATCTATGTGAAGTCCAAGGTATTTGACTTGCCTTGTTTGTGTATGTTACCATAAGTTCATAAATAATGGCGATGCGCATACGTGGATCGATTTACCCAAATCTAATTTCAAATCAAACGTACGTGTCGATAAAAGAAATTAAAAACCCGAATTTTTTTTTTTTATTTTATTTTGGTTATTTTACAATTTGTCCTTATGGACATTTGGCAAAGTGTTATATCTTATTGGTGAAGAAAAAAAAATAAAATAAAAATAAATATAGCATGTGGGTGGCTATCCCCAGCGGGGTGCCAGCTTCGTTTTTATATCTTTCATGTAAAAACCCGAATGAAGGTAACTCTAACAACTCTGAACTCAAAGATGACGAACACGTACATAGTTGTATTTATTCGAACATACGTTCGACAAGCACGAACGTGCCTGTTAATGAAATTTCATTGAATATTACGAGGACAAGCGAAAGATTGGCGAATCGATATGCCGAGAGACGTTGGCGTAAATTCAGAGACTGATACAACCGCTTCGAATCCATTTTACAGTAGTCACTTGCCCATTTAAAATCCCTGAAAGCAACAATTATCCCATAGCTGGCTGACAGCATGAAAAGGCTACTATCCCCGGTCCACGAAACTTCACCCGGTCTTTCTATTCTCCTGCTCTTTTTCTCGAACCTGCCATACGCATTCCTAACCTGCCTTTTATGCCAGAGTTTTACTGGGAAAGGAATGACCTCGCTATCCTTAACAAAGAATGTGTGTGGCTTACAACCGAAGGCTGTGGCAGAGCCGGGATTGAAGGCGCGTCTGCATGAAAGCTGCTGCCATTTACTCGGCGAACATCTCAGAAACTGCGCGTCGAACGGACGCAAAACGTCCCTCTGAAACTGTCTACCTATGCGCGTGTTAATGTTTGCTCGTGTATGTTCGAGCATGCGTGTAAAGAAACTTCCTACTACGTGTTCATTTTACGTTTCCATTTGCAGTTGCGGTATTATGCTTCCTCTCATTTTTTGTTTCAGGTGAGTCATTGGATGTAGCCGTAACGAAGCTACCATTGTATCGGGCTGTGAGGTATGAAATGTTCGTTTCCTCGAATTAATCTTTTAACGTTAGTAGTACTATTAGCGAAATTCTAAGAGTCGCAAGTTACGAATTGGTACCGTTGCAAGTTGTCACACGCAAGTGTATATCAGAGGTACGATATTAAAAAGAAAAAGGATGAAATTTTACGAACTACGGAGTATCCGATTGTTCGATTATATTTGATAAACGGATTATAAAATAGTATAGTAAAGAGTACGGGGAAACGACGTAACGTAATAAAGAATTTGAAGCGTTCAAACGAGCATTACACGTGTTACGACCTAATATATTTGGTCCAGATGACGTTGCACGGATCATCGAAGGTTACCTCGATGAGTCACTTGCAATTATGAAGCAGCCAGAGGTTAGAATTTGAATATCAATGAGAAAAAGTGAAAGATTGAACGTTGCAGTGGATTATACGGCGTGTGAGGTTTCCAGATGGCCATTGACCGAGGTAAATAGGCGGCCATTGGGATTAAGTTTCTATGGGGGATAACTCTGACATGGGGACCCTGAAAGAGTCTTTAAAACTGGTTTTCACTGATCTTTGACTACCTGGTTCGGCCCGATTCAGCGATCCAATCGTCCCATTTTTCGTAGAGCGCTAGTGAAAATAAATAACAAGTATCGCTGCTTGAAACGATATTTTATTTACCGTTTTATTTATTGATTAGAAAACCTCTGAAAGCAAACACGATGTATAGCGTTTAAGGGTTTTTATTCTTCCGTTTTGCAGTTTTCCTGATGTTAAAATAATTCTCAATTCCTTTTCGTTGCGTTTATGCGCGTTGACGTATTTTTATACAAAGTCACCTTTCAAAAAAAAAAAAAAAAAAAATATCCGTTCTGCCAATTGCGAGAAAAAATTACGGAAGGACAAGTAGAAACGCGACCACTGCTGCGAAGGTGGGATGCTTTTTTCCCGTCGTTTAATCAAATTTCCGGGCTGAAATTCGAGTATTGATTCGCGTTGCCGTTTAATCGACGTGTTCTAACGTCGAACGAGGCGGTTTCCGGCCGCGTAACGAGATTCGAATCGTTTGTATATCGGTGCAACAACGAACAGGTAGGGGCTACAGTACGGGCAATATTCCAGCCAGCGTGCTAATGTATTTTTAATACGTTTCCCCGGCGATTAATCAGACGGCGTGTGGCCGGCCGTGTGTTTTTAATGTTCGACGCAAACACCGGCCACCCTTTCATGCCCGGTGAAAATTTAAATAAGCCGCACCAGCGAACGCCACCGGAGATAAAGAAAATTGGCAGGAAAAGGGAGAATCGTAAAAGCGTTACAAATCGTGTTCCCTATGCATTCTCTTCCTTCCCTTCTTTTGCCAGCTGAACGTTCAATATTTTTGCCCGAGTATAATTCACAAACTGTCGGGTTTTCATATTCTGAAATTATTCGGTTCTTTTTTTTTTTTTTTTTGGAAATTCATTAAATCGAACTATTTGGAATTACGTAAGGTAGCTTCTCTTGAAGAAATAATTGAGAGTTAGGTTCAGTGATGCACAGAAAATGAAATATTTTATTAATATCGTTACGAAGAGACTCGGTTTCCAATAACGTAAAATTGAAATTAACGATGGCTATTGACATTCCTCATAAAATCTCCGTCGTTATTGACCTAGATGAGTATTGACAAAATTAAGTTTAATGTACTGAAATCGTTCAACGATCCATAGAGATTTGAAATTATCTAGGTGTTTACCTTAAGCGTTTAATTTCTGTACACATTTTCACACAATTTAGTTTCAACTATGTCGGTTATATAATCATGGCCGGGAAATATTGCGAATATATCGATATTCAAAAGGTGTGTCTACAAGCGTTGCAATACTTTCGTAAGCCGCTATAGCCGCGTTACTTGTTTCTATCTCACACTCTTCGTTCGCCATATCCACAGACCGCTCTGTTGGCAGAAAAAAGGGGACAAAAAAAGGAAAGAAGACAGTCCAGTCGGCGTGAAACAATAATTCCCCGAACGGGGGTGGTTTTTTCCGCGGCTGGAACGCCAGAGGAGGCCATTTAACCGCGTTGTAACCGGTGGCTTTAATCTGCGCTGACGGGGTGCGGCTCATTAGATGCGATTAGTCTGCAAGCAGACACGCTCCTTTATGTCCACACGTACATGCTTACGCAGGTACACGTAGACGCGCGAATAACCAGCGCAAACTGCTCGGCTGTCCCCATCAGGATTCAAGCGGCGTGTGTCCTCTGTTGCACACGAGAGTCTGTGTATTTGCCCGCCTGTAAATCTATAGACGTACACTAGTCGAGTGTGCATTTCTCTATACGCGTGTATGTACATTAATGTTGGTAAGTATTTGGCCGTTCTGCTCGATCCGTGGAAATGGCATTTTCAAATCGAAGCAAAGTGCAGTTACATGCAAATTAACGACGAATAAATTAGTCGTTGCGTATCGCTTTTGAAAAATCAATTTCGACGATAATGCAATTAAACTATAGTACTTTGTGACTTGATCTTGATACATTCGTGGGAATCTAAAAGGTGGAAAAATGTATAGAACGTGCCGAGTAAGAATATCGAATATACAGGGTAAAAGTAATTGTAATATTTAGCGGGCGAAGAAGAAGAAAATTGGAGAATCCGAAAACAAAGACTTTCGCATCATTCAGCATCGTCGAAAATAATGGAGCGTTCAGATACCTTTGAACGATAATACAGCCAGTTGGCGAACGTGTATTCGTCATTATATGTACATGTGAGAATAGATAATAACGCGCATGAGAGTACGAGGCAGTCGTCTTGCATGGGCACTGTCAGCAGATTCGGTGACAATGAGGATGCGCTTTTAATAAATTGCCAGCTTCCAGCATGCACGATTTCCGGCCTCCTGCTCCTACCTCCATGAACATTCTGCGTGTAGAAGTGACGTTTAATGGCTGGGGATTAATGGGGTGCAGGTGCGCCACGGGGATGCCGCGAGCTGCGAATTGCTGGGGGACTTTTAGGTGACGAGGCTCTTATTTGGCAAAGCGATTAATGGTTGCGCTGGTGGCTGGTTTCCGAGGTCGAGCATTCGATTTTGAAGAAGTTTGTTATGGCAAGGAAGAAAGTTACGAAGACAGAAAAATGGGAATAGGAACTTTGCGCTTAACTTGCGAGGGATAGGATAATTAAAGGATTATTTAAGAGATAAATTTCCTTCTCATCCGTTATTTAGTTGACGTACGAGCAGTCGGTGAGTTAAGAAAAGATACTTGATCCAACTGGATTACGTTCCAATGTCATGGTACGTTTTCATGACCTAAAAAAATATGACGAAGCTCTTGGAACGATGATACGAAAAATATCAGCGGATGTTTAACCTTCCAATTAATCCATGGCCCTAAATTAATCCTTCTCGTGTAACACCGTGTTTCCGTTTTCGTAAACGGTTCAACAGCATCAACGCCATTCGTCCTATCCAGAATTCTTCGAAAGCTGGCGTTCACGGCAATTTGCATTTCGTTAATGTCGCGCCTTGTCCCGTTTAACGACGCAGCCGACTCCGGAGAACAGCACCCGCACAATTAAAAGTTGAGGCCGACTAGCATATTTGCATATGGTGTAAAAACTCGTTGTTACATGGCTCGCGTGACGCACGAAGGATCAAGAAAAGTCCCTTGTATTTCCGAGTTTTAATACCATTGGTCCACGGAAATACTACTTTAACTAGTTTATGCCGTGGATACGTGCGTCGGTGAGCTACGCGATTTCGTAACCATAAATAACAGGCGTTGGATGATTTGTCACAGTGAAATAGTGGCAATGAAAATTCACAATAATACAGAAAGTATTCGGAGAAATTATTTTTAAAACTATCCGTTATTGGCAAATATTACGTTAAAGTACTAACGCCCGTTAAACGCACTTAACAAACACGAACCAATGGCGTGAAACTCAAGTACCATAAAACGCTTTGCAACGTTAATCCCCGATTTAAATAATATAGGAAATGAATATGAAAAGCAGGAAAAATAATCCACGAAACGTTGCTAACTCATCCTACGCGACACGTAATTGCAAACTAACGACTCGAAGCTCCGGTACTTACTTCGCGTTAAACATTTTACTTATTTGATTATTCGACTCTGCTCTGTTTCAACTTTCTCACCTTCGTCTTCTTTCAAACTTTCTCTCAACTCTAAACAACTACATGGTTGCTTAATTCTTCGAATTATGGCTTGGAAACTCTTTAAAACACCATACATGCCAGTCGTAAAGAGCAATTGGACGATGGTAACCCGAGACCATAAAAGTCACGAATCAACTCTAACTTGGCATCATTTAACTAGGATCGTGAAGTTCGTGGTTGAAAGTGATTAATCTCGTCGAACGACCGCGTTCCTGACGTGTATGCTAGTTACGAGGTTGGCGGGGGCGCCCGAATCGCCGTGAAAAACCGTGTGCACAGAGGAAAAAAAGAAAGAACGGAAACGGGAGGGCGCGTCGAGGCGAGCACAGCTTCGAATTCGTGTTTTTCACGCTTCTACAAGAACGCGACAGTCATAAAGCAAGCGGAATGGTGCGAGAACACGTGTATCGTGACGTGATTTTCAGCTGGCTGTTGTGAATGACTGAGACGTTCCTCCGCTGCGTGGCTTGGCTTACTCCTTTTATCGTAAACTCGGAATACGAGCTCTCCTCTTGCTCGTCCAATCCGATTCCTGCCTTTTAACAAATTTATTCCTAGGCGATTTGTTGCCCTTATTTGCCTTCGTTTCTCCGGATGATCTGGAGTATTGTTGTTCGATACATCTGTGCGATCGTATCTTTGATATTTAGAATCGTATCTTTCGATTTTGGCGCTTTTCTTTCGGCTATTAATTATCAGTGACGTTAATCAAAATTGACGATAACGGGAAATAACCAAAAAAAAAAAAAATTGCGTCTCCCACAATGGTTCTCAGCAACAAAAAGGAATTCCATTCTCGACGATAGTCGCCAGGAACCAAGAAAATTTTCTCGTTAGACCGCGATCTTCTGAAATTTGAGTTATTACTGTTACGATGCCTGAATGTGAGGCATTGTATTCTAGAAAACATCATAATAAAAGCAATATTCCAATGTATCTTGGTTAACGCAATAAAGATGACAAACAACCAGTGTTGATGATTACCGGCGAATAATCCACGAGGACAGACTGTTCTTAAATCACGCCGCTAGCTAAACGAAATTTCCAGAGCTGCGCTGGAATTCTGCGGTTTCCGCGCGGCCTGCAACACCGCCGGTAAATTCTCTCATTTCGTCGAGCTTCTTGTTATCCTTCCGCTCTCTTTCGGCGTTCTCTCTTTCTCTCCCTCCCTCTCTGTCTGTCTCTGTGGCCCTGTTTCTCTGCCTCTTGCTCGCCGGTTTGTCACCAGAAAGCTTCATTATCCCGGGACAGATGACGAGTAAACGTTCGCTTAATGAAATCTTCGCAGTGATTTTACAAGGGAAGTTTCGCGAACCGGAAGAAGCTGGCGTGCAGAGAAGGACGCTCGAATACCAGTTCCAAGCTCTCCATCTTGAGGTACGTTTGCAAGGACGACATTTCGGGCCAACGGTTTTCCAGGTTCCGGAAACTGGCGATCGCTTGGAAATCGAACGGAAATACGCTTGGGACACTCGTTGATTACCACGTGCACCATGTTTTCGATGTTATTCTTACTAGCCTTAGCAACCGTTGACGTTAGATGAGCTGGTTATCGACGACAAAGGATTCAGAGATTAATAGCACGATAAAGTTTATTCGTCGGATATTGGGTTTTGGAGTTTCGGCGCGTGTACATTTACAGTTTGAAACGTAACACGGACATGTTTGGGATTTTTCTTTATTTTTCGTAAGACGGTATGCGATAGTCGTTCCTCGTGGTCCGGACAAAGTAGCACTTTGCAACTGGTAGCGTTGGCAAATTTTCCACAAAATATGCGCACAAAGGATAATAATCTTTTACGAACAGTATTCGAATAGCTTTGCGCCTCGCTCCTTCTGTCTTATATTTTAATAGAAAAATACGACACAGATTACACGAAGTGGAAATCGTAAAGAAGCGTCTCTTGTTTCGAGTAGCCATCCTTCTCGCGAGACACGTGTTTCCGACACGGTTCTTATTTTAACACGTTCGGAATCTCAAACTTCGTAAATCAACTGGCAGTAAATTTGTCAGTCTTTGGACAGGCGAGCTCCTTCCCCGTTGGTCTACGGTGTACGCGAACGGCCAACGCGGCGCTGGACGTTCGGAACGCTTAAAATTGTAAAGGTTATTCCGGAAGGAAGGTAGCCGCTAGGTCCGCGACACCGTAGGCCGCAAGATATTGAAATAATTTATGTCGGTCAATTTCTACCGCCGCGACCCTGGCCTGAATCTTTCATAAGGTCGTTCCGCGCTAGAATGCAATCGCTGCACCACGTTGAATTTTAAATAATGAAGTTCAGATTACATCCGCAAAGGGAGTTAAACCCTGTAATAAACCGGAAGGCAAGTTCTCTGCGTAATTCATCCGAGCTTCGTCTCGATCTGGAACTTCGTATCGCGCTTTCCACGATCCTCTCCTTCGCATACACGTTCCAGCTGATATCAAAGAGGAATGAAAAATCAGAAGGAATCGCTACTGCTGCTATCTGTTCGCTTCTTCCTTATCAGCGTAATTACTTGCGGCGACGAACGTCTGCGAAGATAGAAATCATCACAGATTGCGACGGATTAGAAAATATAATTTGCATCTGTTGAACTGTTTCTTAGATTCTTGCCGATCGTCCATCAATTTATAACGTTATAACGCTTTATGTTCGAGACAGCTGCTCGCGCTGTTGTGCGTATATAATAATTTTTTATCGGATATACGTCTACGTTTGCAATACGCGGTCGCTTGCAATTTTTATCTACATTTTCGGATGAATTTTCAATTTTAGTATTGTAACCGCGCTGGCCGTGACTCGTTATAAATATGGTTCATAATATCGCAGAAAGTTTCACACGCCTTTGCTGTATATTTTTAACGCACGCGATAAATAAGCGTTCGAACAGTATCGTGAGCGACTGTACGTAATATCCGAGCTGGTTTCCGCGTTTGAGATACACGTTGGATGCCGTGCAGCGTCTTGTGTATCGGCGAATCCACTAGCAAGTTGCGGGTAGAACGCACTGCCCTTTCCTCTTCTATGCTAACGTCTCTGTTTCTTCCGTTTAATTAGAAGACTAGAGGAAGAGCGGAGACGAAGCAAGCTGCTTTTAACAATAATCCGACGTTAAGCTCGGCACTGGAAAGCAACAGATAGTTAGAAAAAAGGATAGTACATAAGGATTGTGAGCGAGAAGTAGCGCAAGACGAACGAAATCACGCCGGAGGCGAGGGATTACGTCGCTGCGTAAACACCAAGTTACTTCAATTAAAGCTCCGCTGGCACAACGAGTCCCAAGCTATTTAACACCCTGTTCAGGCGGATGGAAAATTAAGATCGACTGGCTGCACTGTCCTGGGGAGGGAAACTTCGTCTGGGGATCGTCGGCTATTCAAACAACTTCCGAATTATTCGACGATTTATCCGACCTCTCGCTTCCAGACGTGTTTTAAACGAATCTAACCTAAACTGTGTCATTTAAAATCGCGATCGAATCAGCAATCTGTCCAATCAGTGGACCAAGAGGTGAAACGCGAGGAAATTATCACGGACGACCGTCGTTAGCCTTGATTCGAACAGTTTTTGAATTGTTCGACGATTCGTTAGGTCTCGCAGGGTTCTGTCATACTTCGAACGATCCCAAGTCGCGACCTAATCTAAATCGCGTCATTTGGTGTTGCGATTTAATCAAAAATCGTTTCGATCACTCGGTGGACCATTTTTACCTGTAAAATTTTATCCTATGTTATTTTGCACCTTATACGAGGTACAGAGCCTGTAGCAGATTTTACATAAACTAGTTTTACGAACGTAAAGTTGGATAATTTTTCTTTTTTTTTTTTTTATTAATTTGGATATCGGAGTTGAGCGAAACATTCTGCGTATTATTTAGACGTTCGGTTAGAGCGAAACAACTTCGTACAACACGAGGGTTAATCAGAGTTAACCTGCATACCTCCTCCGACAATTCCTCGTTCTAACCACAGACTTTGCCACTCCAGTTCCGAAATAAACGTGTACGTCCCCGAAACATTTCCGTGGCTTCGAGGATAACGAGGGTAAACGCGATTTCCCAGAGCTACAGGGTGGAAAGATCCATCGAAAAACAGGCTCACTATAGTATATCGTCTCTAAACCTTGCTCTTATCGCGGGACTAAGCCCAGGCTAGCCGAGAGGACATAACCTTCGTTGACCCAGAGGGCAATCTTTTATTAAATCTCACCCCTGGACACTCCTTTCTGTTGGCTCGATCCCTTTTCACTAGCTTGCAGTAATCAGAACCTGATTTTCAGATGATTAACGACACGCGTCTCTCCTAGCTCTTTAATAAATTTTAAGATTGTCTTATAAAAGCATCATCGATAATAAGTGGTTTGCGGATATTTCTGCATCCGTTGTTCCTCTTTAATTGTCAAAATAATCCTACGATTTGATTACGATAGCTCTGTTGGAATAATGTTAAACATGGAGCGTGCTTAAGCCACGCGTCCCATTAAATACGTAAACTCGTGAATGAACAATCGACTAGAAATTACGAGATTGAATCTCGTAAGACGAGATAAACAAGGAGAATAGACACGTGTAATTGATGAGGTTAGATTTATCACCTACATATTTAACGCGACGATAGGTAGGACGCGTGGTCGAATCGTAAAAGTGGCGACCGTTCCTGGCATGATTCATCAGGCCGGTAGTTTCAGCGGTAGTTTCTGCTACTGAAATCTTGTGTCCCCTCGATTGGTCTCCAGCGTCTCATCTAATCCAACTTAATCAAGCGACACACTCCCAATGCGTGTTCTCTTGTAATTTATTGGGAACGTGACGCTATTAGTGGCTTGACATTCAACTTGTATATTCTTGGACAGTTTCGCTCCTATTCGATCGCTTTAGGCGTTAACCTCGATAACTCGGAGAGTTATCTCTTCTTCGTACCGAGTCATTTTACGAGAAATTAACACTCTTGTAAATTGGTACTCGGCGGATCGTCTACATCGTGGTGTTTAAGAATCTAGGGAAAAGAATTCTAATCCAGCCAAACATAAGCCACTGCCCTGGCTCAAAAGAAACAGTGTGACGAACGACTAATCACGGTTCATAGATCCTTGAGCGGTGCGTGACTCTGTGAAACGTTGCCGAAAGAAAGACTTAATCGACGGTTAATTGATTCGCGTAAACACGCCCCGGGGAGCAAGTAGCACTCCTCTCTCCCTCTCTTTCTCTCTCCCTTATACATTCGCGTCAAGGGCACTCGTGGAGGCAATTACTCGCTACTAATGAGCAACGTTGCCGGGGCGCAATCGATAGCGCGTCAAACAAGTCAAACTCCGCCGGTATAAGCGGAAGTTAAGTCGAACGAATAGGAGGTTGGGGCTCGAGAGAACGATGGGTTAGGGAATCGAACCGAGAGAGAGTACGAAGAGAGAGAGAGAGAGAGCAGGTAGCTTCGGAAGCAAATGAACCGAGTCTTCCCCAAATGCCGTTGTCCTTTCATCCGCCCTGATTCCAGCTGGCATTGAACTGCACACGGGGAAATCTGATCCCCCGAAGGGGCGAGATTTAGATTGTCGCGTTGCAGGGTGAGGGCTACCAGCCAGGACAACGGTATTAGACAAGTTGTTTGATGATCCGGCAAATTCGAACAGCGATATCCCTCTTGTAATTTCACCTGCTGCCACCTCCACTGGCTGCTCTATCCGATTATGTCGCTTTCCTTACCGGCTTTACTGCTTTTTGGGAAAGGGTTAGGATCGTTCGCTCTCTCGCGACACAAATCGATTTTCTTTTTTCACGATTAGGTAGGAAACGGTTGTTGATCTTTTCAACCGATTGGCGGACGTCGAGGAGAACATTTCGGGTGTTTGGCTTGGTGTGCACATTTTTCACGACTGATTCTTCAAGCGATACGATTGTTCGTGTTTTTAATAGACGGGCGAACGTTGGGGCAAATGTTTTGGGTATTTGATTTAGTATGACGGTTGTTTGAGGTTTTTGGTGGATAGTTCTCGAGGCGATGTTGAAGAATTTTATTAATGGTTCACTCTATCGAGAATATCGATGAGATATTGACAGGTAGCGTTTAATTAAGGCGCAAAATAAGACGGAATGTGGTTGGGACGAGGTTGTTAACAAGTGACGGTAAAATCGGGATGAATAGAGATTGGAAAGATGCGGTTGCTAACCAGATGCGGTAGAAAATTATCCTCTTCTTTGGGAAAGATCGGGACGAAGGATCGAGGGTTCTTATATCGCTTTCACGATAGAAATCCTCTTTTGAAAATTTCTTTTTTAACGCGCCGTAGATTATATCTACACCTGCTTTGACTTCCTCGTGGTAATTCGATGGCCATCAAAGGAAATGTGTCAAGCGGCAAATAATTTCATTTCCCCTGTCTGTTCCTCGATTATACGCTATGTCAATTATAATACCCACTCTTTGTCATTTCTCTGACTTGGGAAAAGTGCTCCTTGAAAATCGTCGAATTGATATTTGAGAATTGAACAGATTCGAATCAGAACCTTGCGATTACAATCGATTATTAATTCAACTTTTTTTAATTGGTTTTATCATTTTAAACCAAACTCTATCTCATTAATATTATTTATATCGTATTATTTGGTTTTTATACATATGGATCTACCAATAATTAAACCCACGGACAAAATTTGCTTTTCAATTTCAAAGTAGCTTTGCGATTAATCACAAATTCCATGAAAATTCTTTGACGATAAAAACGACAGCTTTCATTAAGAATTTTCTCCATTTGAACGTCTAGTGGTAATTAATTCTTAGTGACATGTACGCGACAACGAGCTGCAACTAAATTTATGCGATATGAGAGATATAGGAATGTTGGGTGATTCGTTATCGAGATTTTAATTCCGACTCTTAACTCCAACCGTGATGTATCGCGTTTTAAATCCGAGTTTAGACATGATACGCGGACCATATATAAAGGCGAGCACACATATGACCCTTTCCTCCAAGGCGGAAGCAATTTTTTCAGATTTAGCGAAATAGTCACCTGGCTCGCCGTGTTTCACGTAGGATTTTCTGACTTGGAGATAATCAGTTCTCGGAAAGGACATATTGACGATTGAGATTGGGGACGTTGAAGAGTGATAGTCCGTTTCGATGTTTGCATTTTTTTACGGATTTCCCGACACAATCGAGAGGATTGTCATCGCGAGTTATCGCGCGACGAAAATGTTGGAACTCGTTAAATCGAGGGGGAAGTAGGTTACATTCATCAAGGTGTCCGAGGTCTCAAGAAGTCGCAAATTCGAAATTGCCTCAGCTTGCAAAGTAAATTTTCAAGAAGAGCTGTACGATAGGAGAAAGGGAAGATTGAAATTTAGAAGTGTTGAAGTGATCGTCACTTCTGAGAAAACTCTACATCTTGTCTTCGATTTCTCAAGCGCCTAAGGTCTTCGAAAGCGCATAGACAAAAGAATGCGTCGAGGAAAGACCATAAGCGGTACACGTCCGACGTTGGTTTCGGCAGTTGTCTTTAGTCTCAGGGTAACGTTGCTAGCGAGAGGATCTGCATCGGCTTACATAGTACCACATATTTTGTATTTTACTATTCACAATATATATACTTTCAATACCTTGCAGTTTGCCCACGCATTTCTTTAATTCCATCCACTGAATAACCTTAACAAGAAGGAAAATTTTGAAAGAAAGGTTCAAAATAGCAAGGAGATTAATTCATAGACAGTTAATTTGTTCAAAAGACTCATCGTGTCTCGATGTTTAGTCAGTTCTCTATCTTTTCATTCTTCCCTCTACCACATCTTTTTCGGAAATGCTCCGTCTATCCAATTTTTCCCAGTCAAGCATAATGTTCGCTTAAATGAACATTTCCACGTGTTAAAGATTATCTGTGGTTCATAATTCCCGCCACAAAGGCTACCACAGCGCCTTCTGCCCGTCTCAAGGACCAGACGCAACTTCTCCAGCGCTAAAAAATTAAGAAGGATCGATCTGCTTAGAATTCACTTCCCGAATTCCCGTGTAATATTGCCAAAAAGAAGACCACGAAGAGAGAGAGAGAGAGAGTTATTTTATATTCGCGACGGCTTTCCACTTTGTGGATCGGGGTTCTTAGCGCGTACAAAGTTGGGCAAAGTGCGACTGCGTGGCATAAAGGGAGCAGGAATCCCGCTACAGGGCTCTCTCGGTTTGTTCGTGACGCGAGGGAGGACGCGGCTATATTAGATAAGTTCTGTCGCGCGAAATAGCGCACAGGAAACTGGCTGCTCGCGTCAGGCCAGACCTCAGAATCTCGAGGGGATCCCCGGCTGGTTACCCTCGTTTTCTTCGCGTCACCCTTCCACGCAGACTGGTCCTTCATTATGGCCTAAATGGAGAAAATTGAAAGCATCCCCCGCCGACGTTCCTCCGTCAGTTTCATGCTCTCTTGTTATTTTATTAATACTGCTAGATCGATGTCTGGTCGGTAATCTATCTTTTGCTCATTGTCGGAGGAAATCGACGAGGGTCCTAACGAGTGGTAATCGCTAGGGATGATTTTATGAGCTTGGATGCGCGGATCTTCGCGTGGCTAGTGTCGAGAAAGACTAGCAGGTGGATAGGTTCTTTGGCTGGACGAGGATTGATTGGAATTTATTGGGTGCGATGGAGCTTGAGATAGCAACCAGTGTGTGTGATAAGATAGGGCAATTACGAGACAAGGGATGCATTTGAAAATAGCGTATATACATTTAGCTCGATAAAAATAGAATAAATCTTTGGAAGAAGCCTTAAAATTAGTCTTAGAAGCGTTAGAATTTCAAAGCTAAACTAAATTGTCTGAAAGATATTTCATTCGTTACAACAAATACTTGTACGAATTCGTGCTTTTACGAACACGATTAAGAAAGAATAGAATTCATATAGGATATTAACACTAAACCTACCAGCGCTGGGCAAATTGACCGCTTTCAAACTTCTACGCAAATTGAGCCATGTTTAAACGTTATCATATCGCTTCATAATTGTTAAGAATTGTGGATCTTTGGTGCCGAAATAATGTTGAAGGAACATTGAATATACACTGAGGTCTAATATTAACATAATGATACATTTATTACAAGAAGGATTTCTCACATATTCTTCGATTCACACTTGCACGCGTCTCCGCACTTTCTCTACACTCGACTGCTAACCGACTCTTCCAAATGCTTCTAAACCACTGTCGATCGTCTTTTGTCCTAACTAAGGCCTGGACACACTAATACTCACATACTAGTAACTCTAATACGCATTTAACCCAGTCCAGCACGAAAAATTATACATATCTCAACACGAATAATTTACATTCACGATGTACCAACTCTCTAGGAAAGTAACGCGTTGCTGCTAATTCGTATTATAAGAAAACTATCAACAAGTTCAGAATCATTACTACAAAATACTTGTCAAGTAAAAAGATATATCTCTATATGAATAAAAGTGTAATTTTATTTAAGTCTATAATTGAAATTAAACAAAAGTAAATTTGGACGGAATTTTATGAAAGTTTATCGCTTTATATACATTTAATTATAAATTAACCATCATTTAAGTTAAATCATAAAAACTATTACTTCTTTAATTACCTTTCATCACCTTTATTCACCTTTAATCGTCTTTAATGGCAAAGTATCGGTAGGTTTAGCGTTAATGCAACAACACCTAATCACGATTTAGAACCTGTCGTTTCGGCGAATATAATAATTCCGTTGCCAAATTACCGAATCGATGAAGGGAAAAATTTGATGAAAACATCGATCGCCGACCGTTTGATAAATTGGCGCTGAAAGTGGAAGTGGCGAGGAAAGGCACGTCTGTGTCAAGGACTTCCTCTATGTCGCCCTCTGGCGTGGGTCATCTCTTCGTTAGAAGCTAAATGGAGAAAATTGAAAGCGCCATATTGAAGATGCTGCGCTCTGGGCGTCGTTGCTCGCCCGGTTGCCGGGTCCTTAGGCGTTGTATCTGCCGAACAACGGAACTCAAATCGAGTCGAAATCGAGGAGACGATGGCATCGTTCGTGAACGCACGACGTTCATTTAGACGCCTCTGTTTATCAATCGCTTTAATCGCTGCCGCCAGGTTTCCATTGGCGCTTCCCAGAGGCTTTGTGTCAGGAATGGTTCACGAGTGTTTCACGAGGGGACGACGAGGAAGAAGGGTAACGAGACAATGCGAAGAGCGAAAGAGGAGATCGTCGAATGAACAATACGCGCAAAGATTAAACAAGGAATATTAATTAACTGCAGATTTTTATGCAAATTCATATCTCGCTTAGTCAATTTTCTTAAAATTAAAAATTTTATTCCCTGTATTCGATTTATCTTTCCGCACGAAATTAACACTTTTTTTCGATTAACCGAAGCGGTCTGTACATTCGGTAGCAACATCGAAAAATTGATACATTAAACGAAAAACACGTATCGTCGCAATCTGCCCGAAAAAGGACGAACAAATGAGAAAAGCAAGATAATGCCGGGATCTAGGCTTTATTACGCTATACGGTAACACATGCGAGAATTTTGAAATTTACGAGCGAGAAACAGCACGGTTTCACAGAGAGGGAGAATTAGTAGCGAAATGGGACACTTAAAAACCGTGCCATTTTTAATTGTAACCAGGAAGAAAAACGCCGCGGGTACAAAGGATAACAACGAGATTTTGGCAGGGTTAAAACGCGACGTTCTCATAAATCCTGATAATCGCGGTCCACTTTACGAGCCATTACCGTTCGTTTCCCAACATTTCCGCAATTTTCGCGGCGCACGACAGCCAGAGCCAGGCCAGCAGACGGAAAAGGGAAAATTCTGTAAGCAATGGGCTATCATAGCGGCGACCCGATTAAATGATTATCGGTTTCGGTCACCGCTGAAATCCCGAAAACGCGTACCATGCGAAAAACGACTTCTAGGTTAGTTTTTGCTCCATCTCCTTTGTGTATGGCCAGTTTGGCCGATTTCGGGACTCGTATCTTAAGCCTGTACCGTAAACTGTAACGAGGGATTCAAGAAAATTACTAAACTAGTCCAAGAGTATTCGTCGTGGTTGTACGGATTTAATTTCGAGGTTATGTACGAGTGGAATGCATACGGCAGCTATGAAAAATATTTGTACACCACCGTATTTATATTGATTGACTAGGTTCAAAAAACATTAAATTTCGTGTCATTTAGTAGTACGTGTATGGTTACAAAAAGCTGATATCGTGGAAATAACATGCAGGTCCTGTTGAAAGCACGCTTCGTTTCGGGAACATTTCGGTTTAAAAGGTCGTCGGGAAAAAGTAGAAATTTCGTTTACCGTTTCATTTCTCGACGTTATCAAAAATTTCAACGATCCACAGCAACAGCTTGAATTACCGCGCAACCTGCCCTATAAATCGCCAACTCGCAAAAGTATATCTAAAAACGCACTACCCCCAAGTTTCATTTTGACAGCTGGCAGAGGCAGAAGGAGAGATAGTAGTCTGTCAGAAGACAGCTGGAAAAAGCAAGTACTCGCACGCCTCGTCGCTGTCCGGCGCCGTGTAATTAGTTAATTAACGCGAGGAAGCGCTCGCGTCGAGGGCCATCTAAAAATCGTCACCGTTCGACTGTGCTGCTCTGGTAAAAGCCTAGCTTGTGAAAAGGCGGCCTACGAAGGCGCGAAGTGCAACCACTCGCGCACTCGGGCGCACCTTGTTAATTCTCCATAGCCTGTGCCATTTTATGGCACGGGTCTGCTCGAGGACAACCGCTTAACACGCTTCTTGCGAGCTGTCTGGCTTCTGCTTTTTATTGTCCAACTGGCTGCTGTTTGTTTTTAGCCTGACCAAGCAAGTTCCACGAATGCTCTTTCATCGCGTTATGATCGTTGCTAGAGGCCCCCTGGCACCCTTTGTTCCAAGAATAATTGTTCCTCTTTGGGAGACCGTTACGGGGTTTTTGTTAAACGTCCAGCCATGCGTTAAGTCGGTGCACAAATTTTCAAAAGTGAGATCGGTTGAGAAAAGTGTCGCAGTAGTTGCACCTGTGTTTCCCTTTCTTCGACGAACGCATCGGAGATTGGAGAAATTCTCGATTTTACGATCGATTCGACAGTTGCCTCTGACAGCAGAATCTTCGATAGATCAGCTACTTGGGAGATGCACTGTGAATGGAAAAATTCTTCAAGTTCTTAAAGACTTTTACGATGTTCTGGATATTTTCATACGTTACGATCCGCCACGCATTAATCTTTTCCCACATTTGCGCGCATTTAAATATTCTCGTATAATATTCACTGTATTGTAACTTTTGATAAACGTAACAGTGCATTTCTAGGAAGGTTTGTTAATCGATGTTGAAGACGAGGTCAGATAAAACGCGCTGAACGCTATGTCGAGATTCTTCAAAGGGGGCTTCTAGATGAATGCATAAATTTGCTAGCAGGAAGAACCACTAATCCATGACCGGGGCAAGTGCTTTAACGTGAAACGCCAAAACCGCTGCATAAATTGTACAAAGACAGCCAACTAACGAAGAGCGATTTAACTTTGAGACGATTATGAAACGATGAATAAAGCAATCCTATAGTAATCCAAGAAAATCCAAGGGACGATTCCGCGAGAAGATAGCAAATATCGCTTCTGATCTTTAGTTTGCCATTAACTCTGCTAATCTTCTGTCTAATATTGAATCGAACAAAGTTTTTCCATATTTACGAGCCGCAGTGTACGCGTTTATCCGTGCAACAAGATCGTCGAGGAAATTCTTACCTCGTTCTGTGGCGGCCGTGCAGTCGGTTAAAAATATTCGCGACCCCCCTGGCAGAATTACGCTCGCTGCATGGGTAACCGGTGAGAGCGTTAATTGCTCTCGCTCTTAAAATAACACTCGATTACTCGAGCAGCCGAGCTAGCAATTTCCTAAATACGAGAGTCGGCTAGAAAAGGCCGGGGAGAAAGAAAGAAAGTCAGGCTGCGCGGAAAGGGACAACGCGAGTGCAAAGGGGTTGGAGGGATGAAAAACGAGGGCGGTCGCGAAACGCTCGCCGCATTTAATTCCTGGCTTCTCGTGGCACACGATGAAAAAGAAAGAGACATGTCCTGCCCCTTTCACGAAGCTTGAAATATTCTAAGCAGCGAAACAAACTTCTGCGATTCTTTGTGCGGCAGCTTTGCGCGCGCGCAAATTTCCTGAAATCTCGCCTTTGTTGGCGTGCGCGGGCGCGCGAGCGCCAGAGTCAACGCGCGCTCGTCCCGACCATGGAAAACGTTTAGCCCCGTAAAATGCTATTTTCCTTTCGTCTTCTTCCCTCTCGTTATCTGCTTTCTTTTTTCTGTTTTACAGCGCGAGAGAGATTTCACGATTGTTCTTCGTTTTTCTCGCGAGACCCGATGAAAGAGGTAATTTCACTGGCTATGGCTTGTTGTTACAGTGGAATTGGTTTCCAAGCGAGTAACGAGTTGCGTTTTTATTCAATGCAAATGTTCTCGGGCGAGTTTCTGATTTTGTGTGTAATTATCGTGTAACATCCATCACAGAACATTTTATATCTATGTTGTATGAGCTTTGTAGGAAACATTTCGAATTTCATTAACATAACGATGAAACACAATTCGGATAATTATATTGCTAAAGTTTGAATTCCATCTCAAAACGTATATAGAAATTGCGAGATATTTATCGCGAACATACGAGCAATCGGTAGCGAATAATTACACGTTCCATGGCTACGTTTTATATTTGCGTTGACAGGCCGTTATAATGGGAGAATTGTAGAGGTTTTATTATCGTAGATTTTAGTGCATAACGAAACTTTACATTGAATCTAACAATAAGTATAATTAGTTAAATTGGCTACGTAGGTGCAATATCCACTGATACAACCTTTGTTCCTCGTAAATTCAAACTGTGGTGTTAACCTAATATTAACTTAGTAGAACTTATCACAGACTTAATATTAATTCCGACTTAGTTCACTGTGTCGGTCTATCCTAACTTTCTTATTAGCTTAATATACACTTAGACGTTAGTTCTAACCTCATCTAGTTTAACATTAATCCACACAGGCCTATCAAAAATTACTATCGTTTCACCCACCGAAATTCTGAAACATTCACCTAATTCATACCTAACTCGATCGTAGAAACGCCAACTTTGTCCCAATTCGCACTGAACTTGGTCTAATGTGAGCTTCGTTTCGTGTAGTCTAATGCAGGGGGCCAATTTCTAGCCATTTTGGTTTAATCTAAACATAACTGGGTTTAACCAAATTCGACATTTACTAGCGTTGTCTTACTGCACAGATTCCGATAGTGACCTAATCTCAACCTAGTTTCCGTTGAACCTAATTCTTGATTATGTGTGGCTAATTACCGTAATTTCTTCACTATTCTATTTTACGGGGTCAGAATTGGTCATATTTAAAAGTACCGCGATTTTTTACTTTTTTTAAATGACTTTTCAATTTTAACTACATTGCACATTAACCAAAGTTATACAATCATCCGGACGTTAGAATTTTTCAAAGCACCAACGTTTCTGACTCCCGTACGAAGAAGGATAAATTTCTGCCACGAAATTTTCTTTTCTTTTTGTCATCGCTCGAAACGATTTCAATGTCAGTGCCATCTTGATTTCCCCTCGTTCCGTTCTAAATAAAACTAAGTAGCGCAGACATGCGAAATTTGCAACGGGGGCTGGCATTAACATTGAATTTTCCCTGGCGTGGAATTCGCTCAAGCTAATTGGCCCGCGAAACAGCGGGTGCTGCGTCAGAAATAGCATTCGGCTAATCTAAATTCTAATTTCCGTGTAATTAGCATGTAGTTTCCAGAAGCTTTCATACCGATGCTCTCCCCTCCAGCGCGCATTATTGCATTAGTCACGTGTCTCGTGAATGTCATATTACCTAGTCCCGTGCTCGTAAGATTACTCGATATCAGATCGCATAACGCGAAAGGGAACGTGAACCAGCAGGAATTGCGATATCGGTATCATCCAGGGATCCTTACATTATCAGAAGACGCTGCGTGCTTGATGTTGCCGCTATATTTGCTGATTAATTTTTCCCCGTACACGGTGTAAGGAAATTGCGCATACACCGGTTCATAAAAGTATCTCAACGGACACAGTGAAAGTTCATTAGCACCGCAACGAGACTCGTTTTAGAATCAATTTCAATTTACATTATAACGTGTTGAGCTTGTTAGATGTATGTGAACACAAAGGAACGCGTGGATAAATTGTAAGGTAGAAAATATCATTTTTAAATACCGAAGTGTAAATACAAATCGGAATATAATTAAGCTGATTCAGATTCGCACGTTACCCTAAGCCTGAAAACCCCGAAGCCATCGTCGCCTGTCTACAGTTCATGGTTTGCCTTCGACCCAGTCTTTTGTCTGTACGCTGTCGATGGCTTCGGTGCTTGAGAAAACTAAAAGACCGGATGTACAGTTTTCTTAGAAGCGGTGACCGCTTCAACATAACTGAATTAGAATTTTTGAAATCGTTCGTTTGTGTGGATATTTTTATCAAAATTTGTCGTATGGTATAGCGCAATTTCACTAACGACTTGGTCGATTTCCGCGAATAGCGAACAGCAGCTGCATATATATCTGGTGATAGCTTCTATCTAGCATTTCCGCTCGACAGGGCAAGCTTCCGCTACCTTTGCGTAAACAAACGGTCTCTGAACCTGAAACACACGCATTCCTACTCTAATGTCGTGTCCTGCCATCATCCTACAGCCATCACCTCGGACATTCCACCAAATGTAACCTATCCGCAGCAAATTGTCACACTTTTACTAGATGGCCCACACGTATTACCAACTGGATGTCAGCGAGCGATAAAACCAGCGGGAGCAGCAATGACATTATTTCGTGTGGCCGCAGGTTGAAATTGAAACTCAGCCAAAACTGCCCATACCGGCGTAATTTGGTAAATTCGAAATCTCGAGGCTCGACGAAACGGCATTTTTATTTGGCCGTGGCGCTTCCAGACTCGGTCGTTTCTACTTTCATTATTCAAATTGTTCGCAACTGTTCGAATCACTCTCTCTTTTTCTCTCTCTATTGCGTGTTTATGTGTGTATGCGTGCGTGTGGAACGGAATGGTTATCATTATACGCAGTGAGGGAATGTTCGGAAACGCGCGGCGTTATTAACATCAGCCGAGGAACGCGCGTGCAACAACGAGGAATTCATCGAAAATTAGTTGGACGTCAGTCAATTGAAACGCTCGTGCAACCTACCGGCTTTAATTAATTTAGCCCGCGAGCTCGGTCTATCTGTTTGCTTCTTTCTCATGCGTGAAAGTGTTGTTTCTCTCGATCCGAACTCCAGATGTACGTAGATACGTTCGTAGTTTAAGAATAGTCTTTGGAACGACAGAAGCAGAACGACATTTTAATTGATTTTATTTTATCATGCACGGTGACTCGCACAAATTGTACATTTATCATAGAAAACTTTGATGATGAGCATCGCGATTAAAGAAAGACGTACGCGTTGTTCATTTTTGGACTTGCAATAGCTGAAGCGTGCATAGGTCAACTGAACAACGAAATTTATCTATCTAGCAAGTTTTTGAGGCCAAGATGTTCCGTATGTGAAGTGAAACGCAATTGCGCGCAAGCTAGAAACGGATAGACGTGGTTATGCGACAGTAAATTTTAATTGTGCGCCTGCCTTCATCCACGCCGCGATATGGCGTGTTCAGTTGCCGGGCCATGATCCCTTGTCCCGATTCTGTAGTTGGCACTGCCGTCGTTGCTACAGCATGGTGTGTTGGCTTGTCTGCACATGTGTGCACGTATGCGTGCCGTTTAACTCGCCACCGGGACAGATTAGTTTGCAAACAATTATATTTCTGTCTCTGTCGTCGTCCATTCGCCACTGTGAATCGACCCAGGAGAAGCTAAAGGATTCGGCAATCCCAGCAAAAGGAAAACAACTCGTCCAGGCTTTTCGCAATTAAAAATCGCATTTATCGGGTTTATTAATCGGTGTACGTAGGTTCGACGATCGAAAGAAATTAGTATGTTTACCCATTTCTCTTTTTTATGTGTAAGGCTCGATGATTTTGTTTTTTATAAGCATCGTTTCCCGAAGAACACGTAGTTTGTAATTATTCCTATCACAAGCCGGCTCTCAGGGAAGTTGTAACAAAGCATTCAGAGTGAATTCAATCCGCGGAACATCCCAAATGAACACGCAGAACATCTCTTGCGAGTCAAACTTTTTCAACGAGCGAAACTTTTTTATTAGCGTCCTCCTAGAAACCGACAGCACGGTACGAGGAAAATAGACGTCATAACGGGGCAATAATCGACGAACTGCCTGACCAATGCTACCACCTGTCCAATGGAAAGCGTAAAAATCTCCATGAAGCGGATTGATTTATAACCACGCTTGTAAAATCGTTGAATATCGTTAACGGGAAACGACATTTTTGTCATTCGCTGAAATATTTCGTCATTCTCTGCCAAATGCTAAATAAGAATATTTTATATATATATATGTAAAAAGAAACGAAGCTTGTAATCATTTATCGATGTAGGTGAAAATTTACAAAATTCTTCATATTCGGACGATATTCGTTGCTTCGGGAGAACAAAAGAAACGCATTTATCGATCAAAAGAACGACGATTCAGCGCAGAGATGCGATTATTCGCGTTTTTTGAGGTTATGTTTCATTCTAGGGCGATGGTGGGAGTAAAAAAGCTGCGGCCAGCCCTCTGGCGGTATGTTTATGTACTTTATCAAAGTAATAACGGATCGTTAGGGGCGGTGGAATCGCGGCTGCACGCTGGCCTGGATCTGCACGCGATTTTTAAATGTGAAGATCTGCGATACGGGGCGGGAAAACAGATTTTAATGCCAGCTTACGACGAACCGCCTTTCCAAGTTTGTTATTGAAAGTAGTTTCGATTATATTTCTGCCGGTAATGGAAGGTTGTTTGAGTCTCTTATCGAGAGGAGGGAAATTCGAGCCATAATTTGCCTTGCGTGTAATTAAACTATCTTTTGGTCTTTTTAATATATACGTTGATGGGCTTTGAAATATTTAAAGGGATTTAAAGATGATAGAGATCGCAGCTCGTTTATAATTACTACTCGGATTACGTCATTCTTTTAATGAAATAGGTTTCTCGTCGAGTATCTGATACTTGTTGGTATTTATGTTATAGCTGAGAAATATTTTAATAATTACCGCGTCCAGTCAACTATCTCTAACAAAATATGAATTTGCATAAACATCGTTTAAAGTACGATACGCATCTCAAGCTTTGTCAATAGTATATGAATTCTAATTATATCACATTTTCATTAAACGCGTCCCTACCAAAGCAAAGCATCGTTTGAACCCAAAAATCCAATTCCATACCTAATTAGACGTGCATTTGCAGCCCCCCAAACATTCAGACCCGCCCCTTAGCGAGCGGCAACCAGGCTGGTAACGTCAGAGACGTCCGGCCATTCTTCAAAGAAGGAACACCATAAACGGCTGTCCCTCAGGAATTCATATATTCCTGTCCAGCTATAACTGTAACAGCCATTTGCTCAGCTGTCAGCTCGCCTGTACGTCGCGAAATCGTTTCGTTCAAACGTTCTTCCCTGGATTCAAATTGCACCGAGAGGCCATAAAGCGAATCTTCGGTCCCCGGGTGTAGCGTAGCTTTTCACTGTTTCCCTTCAGTGAAACTTAACGGTTCCCCGTCGATATCGATGTTCCGCTGTCCGTAAGTTTCTTCCGAATGTTGCGTGGAAACTCGGGCGTAGAGTCTGAAACCACGTTCGACCGATCGCGAAAACGCCGTCGACGTTTGCCCGGCTAACTCTCGCGAGACTGAACCTCGTATGTGGCTGTCACCACCGCGGAGGTGGCATCGATATATTATTTTTCGAGTCACCGATGAAACCGTTTTCTCAAGTTCTGGCCCACTGGGAGCCCGTTCTTCCTTCGATTGTTTCCTCTTTCATGCGCTCGATCGATGGAAGTAGTATTTTAACGCTTGCAGAATTATTGGACATCGGATATTTATGCAGAAATTTATACGCTTACTACAACTTTTGCTTTTGCAGAATTCTTTTATACGTTAAAAATATCATAAAATGTGGTCCAAATATCGTAATCGTAAAAGTTTCTGTGTGGATGAGAGACGGTTACAGGTTGATGCAACTTCTTAAAACGCCCCTTTATTTCCATGTCGATGAAAGTCGGAAGCAAAACAGGAAGCGAAGCGACAACCCTTGCGCTTAAACGCCTGCAGGAGCCTAATCCCACGATCAGCAAACACGTTAGCCGCAGACGTATTCCCTTTAACCTCAATTCTGACCGAAACACTCGTCCAACCCCCCGCAACGTGCCCCCCAAAATCACCCTATTCTAGTCAAACGGAAGAACAACAGCCGAACATTCTGATCGCATTATTTATTACTCGGTGGCGATCGTTGAACGCACGCTTTATCGGAAGTATGGGGAGTTTGGTTGCACGTGCACGCGAGCAGAGCTTGTGCAGCGCGCAGCCAGGCCTCTTTCTCACCCCCGTGGCTTTTAAAAGGCCTCTATCGAGCCAGGGGGATGGAGAAAGAGCGGAAGAGGCCATTTAAGCTGAACGTGGCTCGGTACCCGACTGAATAACACAAAGCCACCGTTCCCGGTCCCCCTTCGCTGTGGTTAGACGGCTAATGGCGTAAATAGTCACTCTAACTAGAGACCACCCCCGCTTCTCCCAGTCTTGTCCTTTTCTTCGTCGGGCAAACTCGATCGCCGCATGACCCCTGTTTTAAGATGTTTGCGGACGTGTTTTCGGCCTTTTTCTTTCCATATTGTCGATTCGATCTTCGTTAGATTCGCTTCGTACATTTTCTTTCGATTCGGTCTACCCTTTCATCCCTTTGCCACCTCCAAATTTCCCACTCGCACAGTCACCACGCTTTCCACTAACGAACCAAACATTTAATGGAATTCTCTTGGAACATTGGAACAAGTTTACGGTGGAACTTTTCAGGGCAGAGAAAATTATCAATTTCTTTGAAATTTACAGTTCGTAGAAATTTATAGAATGCTTACGACATGGTTGAATATTTCGATGAAACCTTGAGCAGCGATCGTAGCAGGTCCAAGGCAGAACACTGTTCTCAATCAGAATCTTCTACGTCATTTCCTGGGATCTCAGGTCTGCCAATTAATGCGCTCTGACCTTACTAACGAGTGCTGGGGTTATTGCGCGGCGCGTTTCGGATGATAATGAGCGCAGACGAAACACGTGCTGCGCGTCCATTAGCAGAAACGAGACCGTTAACGTATCTGCGCGGTGTTTGTGTCGAAATCGATAACAGACGATGGCGTGGGTAGCGCGAATCAGCCGATTGAAACCCGACGTTGGCCCCAATAACAAGCAACTGCCACAATATTATCGATGTGCCATGATGGATACACTTGCCGGTTCTCCATTCGGTCTTGTTCAACGAGCAGCTCGTTTCTTCGCTTTTTTCACATTGTTCTTTCCTCGTTCAGATGATTTTTCTTTCAAATCTTGGATCTGTAAGGTTCTTTCGTTTGAAAAATTTCTTTGCAACGAGATATCTTGAATTTATCTTGGAAAGCTTTGGTGGAATAGCTCGCCATGCTTGGTTCGAATATTTATAAGGATTTTTAGATTTTTCGGTTTCCACGATTGTACGATTTCTCTTTGAAATCTTCGGTTTCTGACGCGCGAAGAATTTCTTTGGAACGAGCTATTCGGATTCCATCTTGAAATAATTCTCGGGTATTGCTTGAAATATTCGTAAGAATTGTTAGATTTCTCGATATCTGAAATCTTATCGCTCCTTTTCTATATCTTCGATCGGTGGAAGGTTCCCTAATTAGAAAAATTTCTTTTGATCCGGACATTTTGATCTTATCTCGGATATTTTTAACAGAACGATTCCTGAAAATTTATACGAAGAGAAATTTCGACGGAGTAATACTACTAATGCAATATGAAAATAAAAAAGAGCAACAAAAATTCACCTCTATCCTGATGAGAAGTTTTAGGAAAAATCAAATTTACTCGGAACGAAACAGGAATCTTCAAGTTCCGTGTTTCTCTCGGTCAGAGAAATTCCTAGAAATTGTTGAGCCGGTTGTTGCAGCATTGTCCGATAATTCACAGAGGCTGCTCCGATCGTAACGAAGATAGGAGAGAGGCACGCGTGCCAAATCAGCTGATTGAAACGCCACTGCCATCATTATTCGTTATTACACCACGTGATGGTGATAGGGACGCCATTGTGATGTGCTTTATGGTGTTCGTACATCCTCTGGCTGGGATCGGCTTATATAAGAAGAAAGGGAGAGTTACGGGCGTAGAAAGGAGGGAAATGAGAAACAGAAGACAAAACGAGGAATTCTTCTTGGGAGCGAGTCGCTTTCAGTTCCGCGAGCAAGCGTGTGCGTGAGCTCTTTTGTGAAGATGACAAGCGAACGACCAACGGGGATTTATCTCTGTTTAAATAATTCAAAACCGTGCTGCTGCCTCGTTTCCGAGCGGTTGATCGCGAAATACGTTCCTTTTAAAGAAACCCGAGGATGAGAATTTAATTAAATAACTTTATCGTACAAATCGCAGCTAATTGAGCAGTTCAGAAGCCGCATCGACCGTTTTCATAGATCGCAAAGCGGAAAGAGATATTCTCGCAAACACCATTTTCTACGTATATCTTGCAATTTGTCAAACACTTTGACCAAAAGTCAAACCACGTGAAACGAAGTCAGCAAATCCTACCGGCCGAATGATTTCGATAAATTAAAAGCTTTGTGCTTCTCCCAACGGATAAAATATCACTGAACAGTGCACGAAGCAGGAATTTGAAAAAGGAACGCGTAGAACGTTCGTAAAAACAGACGGAACACGGGGGCGAACATGGGAGACTAAACATCGGTGGTAAAAACGCGGGGCAACAAAAATAGCACGGCGAAGAATAACGAAACTGAACAAAGAGGAAGGGAGAGGAAGAGAGAAATAACAGGTGGCGAGGAATAAAAAATTGGCGAGTATGAAATGTGGCCTGGATAAAAACGAGGCTTCGAGGGAGAGAAGAAGAAAAACAGACGGAGGAAGAAAATGACGATGGCATGAAGACGAAAAAGCGGGAAGAGATGGAAACGGGGTTGGAAAGGCAAGCACGAGCGAGGCAGACTAGTTCAAAAAAAAAAGGAGAAGAGCAACGCTGATAGAAGAGCTGGAAATTCGACAGAGAAGTCCAGGGCTTGTACGACCATTAGGCGTCATTCTCTTCCTCCTTGCCTGAGCTTGCTAATAGTAAAGCACTCTGAGCGTCGACGACCGCCGTTGCGAAGCTCAGGGCCAACGGATTTAATACAGCTGCTACGTTGACCCAGGTTAATTCTGCTTGACTGAAGGTTGAAAGGCATCGATGGAAAAACGACTGGAAGCGTGGAAAATTCGTTTCCACGTCAAGGATGACCACGTTGCGATTGGGTACTTTGGAATCGGTCCTGGTCAAGTCTGCTGTGGGATGATAAGGCTTGTTAAAGTTGTAAACGAATTGGCAATTTGGTGTTTGTGGAGTTTCGAATTAGACGTTTAGAGCGAAAGCATTGACGCTATCGAGGATTAAGATATTTTACTGATTAAACGAAAGAGAGAAAACAAATATTTTAACAAAGATGAAGCTACTCATATTCGAAGCCAGGGTAATCAGAACTCTTGAATATCCTAATAAACCATAAAACGTCTGATTTACCTAAACAGTCAGTGCTCCTGGCCCGTGTGATGCATCCCCCGAAGGCTGTAAAACGCAAAGTTTCGGAATTACGTGTACAACGTTATAGACACATGGCTTTTTTTTTTTTAAATAGTTTATTTAGCCAATATTTGATTTTTTGTACATTTTTGAGATTCACAATAAACAATGAATTTGAGTATAGTGTGTTTAGGCAAAAGTACCGATTCGCGTCGGTACGACGTAGCCATGGTCTAATATGTGTCGTGGATTTTCGGTTTTTGCGTTTATTTTTTTGTTTTTTTGGGTTTAAGTCGCATTGGTGCGTGATTTTTGTGTATTCTTGTGTGTGTTGTATTTTGTCCTGAAACTTGGCCGCAAAACAGGACTCCTCGGTGTATTACTTTTATGCGTTGTGGGATTTTGGGGGGGGGGGGGGGAGGAAAGGGGAGGGTATAGACACATGGCTCTTACGTTTGTTATGACCATACTCGTGGAACCCCAACGACGGATTCATCCGCAGAAATCAATCTTTAACCCTCCAGTGCTTACATCCGTTCGAACAATCCTATTTTCGCCATAGCGTTCACGGTCTTCCTTATCTTTCCAGTCTTTCAACGATCCCATACCACTCTCTGGTCCCTCACATGCCTCTTTTTCATCCCGCCTGGCCATCTTTTACTCGCGGCCAGGATGGGTCGGGCTTGCAGCTGGCCTGGCGCCTTGGAACGTCACAGAGAAAATTTTATAGAAGCGGCCGCACCCACTGCTCGTTAAAGCAATTAGTACCTGTAGCTGGTAGCTCGGCTCATCTCGCTCGTCCATTTCTGCCGTCGCGGCATTCCTTTCGCCTTTTCCACCCTTGTACGCTTTTTTCCGCCGCCAAGTAGGAAATTAAGCGAAATTTTTTCGCCAACACGGACAGGTAGAACGCGTGTGGTATTAATCCATCGAGGATAACCCTGTCACCCTGCTTTCTTGAGATTATGCCCGTGAATCGTCGAGATTTCTGCGCGTTAGCTAAATCACGTGTTTTTATATGATAAGCGCTTTGTTTCTCGCCTGGAATCAGTTGTTGTATTTTTTCACGTGCTTAAATCAGGCGACGTTTTGTCAAGCTGTTCGTTCAGGATTATAGTATGATATTTGTTCGTTTTTTAAACGGAGATTGCAGTATTCGAAGAAGGGAAAAAGAGAGTACGAAGAATCGGCGTGGAAACAAAGAAACAACAGCAAGCGCGTTCCATCGGACTTTCGATGGGCATTTCTGACTGTCGATTTCGAGTTGCTCGCTTCGCGAGAACAGTCCGCGTTCTGCCTGGAGATCGATAGCGATATCTTAAAAAAGTGGCTGTGTTTTTAATTTCGATGCACCGGGAAAGCTTCGAACCTTTTACCAAAGTACCTGGTTATCTGGAATTTCATTGTTATTGAAAAGAATGGCAATAAATGGATGATACGTCAAGAAAGTGTAGACAAATGCTTTTCCGAGAAAGCGATTCCGGGTAGATGCGATGTTCTACCAGTTCCCGCTCACCCATTTTTCAAATCCAATCGCGGCCAAACAGGCGAGCGAGCGAAAAAAAGGCGCGGAACTAAAGGCAGAGTAATCAATAGTCGCAATGGGGGATGAAAAATCACGCGAACTTGGGAACATGCATTCGAGGCGCATTCCGCGGACAACAACAGAGGGGAAAACGAGAAAGATAAGCGCGGAAGGAGAAAAGCTGGACGGAACAGAACGAAACGAAAGCGGGTCAGCTAGTCCGCGCTGAAAAATATGTAACTTCCGTCAAATGGATAACCGCGAATCCTAGTAATTTCTCCGCTTACGTGCCTCTGTTTAATGCCACAAATGCTTCGTAAACATACGCTCTATGTACGTTGAAAGTATCGCGCCATTACTCGAAATTAAACACGAAAATACACAGTGCACTTTTCTGGTTCGTCAATGGCTCAAGATCTGCACTTATTTATGTTAAGATTATTCAGTGGATGGAATTAAATAAATGCGTGAGCAAACTGCAAGGTATTGAAAGTGTATATTTTGTGACTAGTAAATTACAAAATATGTGGTACTATGTAAGCCGATCCAGATCCTCTCTCTAGCAACGTTACCCTGAGACTAAAGACAACTGCCTCAACCAACATCGGACGTGTACCGCTTATGGCCTTTCCTAAACGCATTCTTTTGTCTATGCGCCTTCGAAGACCTTAGGCGGTTGAGAAACCGAAGACCAGATGTTGAGTTTTCTCAGAAGTGACGATCACTTCAACAATTTATTTTCATCGTGTTATTTCGTAGGTTGGCAAAGAACGACAAAGAACGAGTTCACTTTATCGTTATCGCGTGGTCTCGAAGCCGTAAAACCGCAAAGCGGATCAGCTGACCCGCCAAAGTGGCGGGGTTCGTTCAACTGCGACACCGTGATCGGACCGTGGCCCGCTTAACCCCTTTAAAAACTAGGCGGAGCTTTGTGTCCCATCCTGTTCCCTCTTAACGCCTTTTGTTTCTACCATCCGCGAGCCGTTTCGAACCGACGTGTCTCCTTTGATGTTGACTCGCTGTCTTCGTCTTTTCGAGATGTTTCAACGTTCCATGGAATTCTAGTTGCTCTCTAAGCCAGGACCGTGACACCGTTGGCATCCGAAGGTCCTTGAAGCTTCGTGTAAGAAGAATACACTGAAAAATTGTAGAAATCTTATTATTCCGAAATGGCAGTCCTATTATCATTTACCGCCATCGTCTCACCTGGTCCGTCCAAGTGGAAAACGAACTCCTCCTTGATTTTCATTTAGGTCTGTCAGCTGTTTGGAGAAAAACGGGCGATTTGGTAATATTTAGGTTAGACTTTTGGTGTCGTTGGAGGAGAGAATAGCCTATCGTGGTAATTGATAGGTCAATCCGATAGTAGACGTTCGAAGATTCTGAGTGTAAGATAGTAGATGTTCCGTGCGAGAGATGCGAGTTAGAAATAGGTTGAGTGGGTTCTTCGTTTATTAAAGGAAGATAGGAAGTTTTGTAGCAGAGGCTTGTAACACTGGATTCAATTGTAACGGAGTCTTCGATTTCTTTTGTTTCAGAAATAAAGGATAGCATGGTGTGTTATGGCTCCTTGCGTATTGCAGCTGTCTGTCATAATTGCTGAAGTTGCACCGAGAGCAACGTTTCGAAACAGGTAAGTGAATTTTCTCTTTACACCTAGCTTCGAGGAAGATTCCAACACCGGTATAAATAAAGGTTCTTATATTTCATGAAAACTTATATATAAGCTCAAGCTACGTTTTATCCAAACTATAGTTGCTTCGCCATCACCAAACGTATCAAGTCTCCCTGAATTTGAATTCCAAAATTCCAAGAAGCTAATCGAACTCTATCCAAATAGCCTGGAAACTCGTGCAACATACTGACCCCCGCGGAGATGTTATAAAAACATGGGAAAGCAGGTCATGTGACACACAGCAGGGGTTGCTTCGTGGAAATTTGCGAGCGCGCGGTTATTACCAGCGCGAAAGAAGACGCTTTGTGTCGGCTGTCTCCCCTTGTCAGATTCGTCGCCCATGTCTGCGCTAGGCGCACAAAGGATCCTCCTTTGTGTCTGGTCATTTTTGCCGCGGACCTCGAGAGCGTGTCGGGTCGTTTTATCGGACGCCATCCGATCGCTGCGCGTTTCGACGAGTCGCAAAAAGACCGATTGATCGACTCGGCTACACTCTCGCGCCATTGTTACCCAATTGGAGGAGAATCGTTCGCTCTACCGAGCCAGGATCCACTTTCTTTTGCATTCGTTCAATAGACGACACCAGTTTTCTCCAATCTCCTTTTTCCCCCCAAGTCTTTCCAAGACGTCTATCTTGGTTCCGACTGTTCCTTTCTGGTCAAGCTGCTTCTTCATCCGTGCTGTCTCGCAGTTTTGTCCCGGTTCCGTTGTTTGGATCCTATCCCCTTCCGTCTTCCTCTTCAACTTTCTGCTCCTTTTTCTCGAGTGCTTTGTTTCTTGGACACCGGGGCCGAATACTCGCGACCGTCAAAATTAAATTTCGTTAAAATATCCAACAAAGCTTCCACGCTTTATCGACGTTATCGTCAGAGAAGTTGGATTTCAGTCATACCCAAAGGTTGGATAGCGTTCTGGTATCTTTACGCGAATTATCGCGTACTTGTATCGACGTTTCGTTCGAACTGCGTATCGCAAAGAGAACAGGTGTCCTAAGACGTTCGAGCGAAAGCGTAGCTGTATGTGTACCGTCTCGCCAAGCGAATTTTGGCTCGGCCATTACGTTGTACGAAATGTACACCTTAAAGCACGTCCATCATCCTGGAACGTTATATATTAGAACACTAACTTTGGCGCAATAACGCTTCGCGGGTTATCAGTTGCAGGCTGGTCGTTCGTTACCAAGACAGCCGCTTCTTCCACTGTCGGAAGGCTGGAAAATGAAGCGAGGTGGGCAGTATCGAATAGTGGAGCCGCGACTATAACCAGCCAGCCACTAACCCCTGTTCTAATTAAGCCAGGCTAACCCGCGAGTTAGGATTATTACTTGCCCTTGCTGTTGGATGGAGAGAAACCGTCCACTGTTAGTATCAAGTTGGTGCGCGTGTACGTGTGTGTAGAGTACAAGCGAAAGAAAGAAGTTGGAGGTGTCGTCTGGCGTTCTGCCAACCATCGGCTTCCTTTCTCGTTCCTGCGGGAGCTGCCGACAGGAATTCAACGCGTTTAGACGTTACCGAGAGGAAACTCTTTGAAAATTCTTGCAACTACCGATGTAAGCCTGCCACCTCTCGCTGCTATTCGTCTTGGTTTAATGTAACGTGGCTAATATGTACTGGGTGGTTAGGAAAAGCTTATGAAGTTTGTGGGTCGGTGGTAGTGGTTAGGTTCGGAAGTTTATCGCGAGGTTAGGTTTGGAAATTTATTGGGGGATAGTAGTTGGTAAGTAGCGCATAAAGGAGGTTTTAATAACGAATGTTAGTCGACAAATTGATATTTTTAGCGTTACGAAGAATTTTCGCTTCTTTCTTTCCTCTACAGAATCAGCTAAGAATTAAAGGCATCTCGTTTGCAACTCCTTTCACGTAATTCTGACTGTCTTAGTCTCTTTTAATCCTGCTTTACGAAAACATATATTTCAAGGATTCGGGGTTTGAAAATGGAAGCACCGAGTGGGACAGGTTTTCCAAATTGTAGCAGTTCATCTGGCAACAAGCGTAGTACGCAAAGGGAGCGTTTGCGTGCACCAACGTTTCAAACAAAGTTTTCGACAACTACCTACACTTGCTCGAAGGGTCCCTCGGTTGTGTATAAATGATACCTCTCGCGTATACAGTGGGTGGTACAACTTTTTCAGACTCCTCGCTATTACGCCACCCCCCGCGAGTAACGTTGTTTTATTTTCTGCTATCGCCTTTCCGTCGAATTTTCAATTCCTCTCGTTCAATATCTCCATCCGAACGAATTACTTCATTATTTTACAGACACGATCATTTTCTGCGTCAATAAAACGTTAAACTATCGTACTTGAAATACGCCGATCAAATTTCCCCAGTTTTATTCTCGATATAACGCGATCCAACGCCTGTTCCATCGGCGAAAGTGACCGTTGTTGAGGGAATAACGAAGTAGCGCGGCTAATTCGCATTCGTTTTAAGGCAAAGGGACGATAAGCTCGCGAGAAGGATCGGGAAAGCAGAACGAGCCACGATAATACGTCTTTCCTGTCACGTAGCGGCCGATGGCATTATGATAATGCCGCGAATAAGAAGGATTCAGGGGAGGAAATGTGAACGATGAGTGAAGTGGCGCGGTAGAGGCGATGCAGCCTGCCAGCAGGATCCGTCTAATCGAGATTCGATTTTTCATTTTGTTTTACGTGCCAGCCAGACAGAGTATGAT
Organism: Bombus pascuorum; assembly: GCF_905332965.1. Lineage (NCBI taxonomy): Eukaryota > Metazoa > Arthropoda > Insecta > Hymenoptera > Apidae > Bombus > Bombus pascuorum. The sequence goes on along the minus strand of NC_083502.1, from coordinate 6,845,394 downwards.
AGCCTACCCTCTTTTCACCCATCAGCTAGAACACGTAGTCTAGCGATCGTGTGTGCATCGTGCTTGAACAATGGTAACATGTTCCCCAGCTTGTCCGAATTTTGAGGTTATTTTTCTACTTTTATTGACAATGTGCGGTTCACCGGTGTTTATTTGGTCAGGTCTCGAGCTGTTCAGGGAACAACGGTGATCCTTTTTGGGGGAATTAATGGTCAGACCAGGTTTGTTTCGACTTTCAGTTGGTCGCGAGAGTGCAGCGATGGAAATATCGGCGGATCGAATTATCCTTAATCGTAGCTGAGGGAAACTGTTGTTATACAAGCTGACTTGGTGATCGTAGCGCGAAAGGGAAGGATGTGATTCTGCGTGGAAAAATAAAGATAAAGACAAGGCATGAATAGCGCTTTTTGGTAGTATAGGAACATTTGGGGTTGCTGAAGGGTTCAATTGGGTTAAGATAGCCTGGTACGCGAAGTTTTGCATGCAAGTTAGGTAGTCTGAATCAAGATTTCTCACTATTTTGAACCTAGATTTTACTTGCCGAGGAAGCGAAGGTTATCTTCAGGTTCAGTAGATGATCAAAGGATGAATACTGATGTAGAAGATAAGCCGCTTTGAAAAGATGACTGCAAAGTAACGCGAAGATTCAGCGAAAGGATAAGCAGAGTGAAATGATTAAATATTTTGATAATTATAACGATAGCGGGAATTTCATAGTAGGAAGTCGGGAAAGGATTAGAGCGTAGATTTTGAGAAATAGTGTGGCAGTGGTTTCTCGCAAGACACTTTTATTCTCTATAGAAATAGGCATGATAAATTGATTCTGACGATCGGCTCTGCATATACGTAAGAAAATCGCGAAATTATTCACGATGTATGATATTCTGAAACGGTTCATATTTTATTCAGCGGCGATAAATCCGACCTATTCCTTTAAGTCTGTCCGCGAATTAAATTTTAAACCTGAATTTTCAAAGTTTTATCCATTAAAGCGAGCTCGTGCTATATTTGAATCGAAAGAAATAAAAGAAGAATCGGATTTACAGCTCCGATCGAATGATTAGATTAACGTCTGCAGATTTTACTGCCGAATAATAGATCAAAGATGTGGGGTAGCTGTTTCTCGTACAACAATCGCCTTCCGAGAAGATCGAAATTGAGAAAGATGCGGCAAAGTCGAGGAAGGAAACGCTACGCGTTCGACAGATCCTAAGGTCAAACTTTCAAGTAACGAAATCTTTGCAGAGATATGGTATTTTTGTCAATCGATGGTTGCAAACGAAGAAACGCTATTACACGATGTGCCAAGGTGTCAGCCTGATTTCCTTGCCTTGCCAGGATCGTTTAGGGTGGCCTTAATTGGACAGAAAGCTAATTAGACGACGGTGGTTCCGCGTCCGGCGAGGCAATCCAGACTGAAAGCGAACCGTGAGATTTACGGCGAAGAAAAGGCCACGTAAGAGGGCGAATCTCTCGGGGGAGGCCGTGAAGATGTATGACTCCTTCCGACGGTGCACGATACAAACACGGATAACCTGGATACTGTGCGCAGAGATAAGAAGCTGGCTACCGGAAGGAATGCGAGTTTGATTGGTTATAGCGTCATAGGATCAGCTACTCTTATAGAATTGCGAAGATAAGATAAAATGGAACTTTTATTATTGATTGAAATTGCATTTGAACGTTTATCGTAGGAAAGTTTTACGTGGCTTCTGAACAAGCCGAGCTACACATTTTCATCGGTAGATCGTTATGCATTTATGAAGGAATTTGAAGATGAAGATATTTTTGTATCCGCTGAGTGCACATTTATAATGCAATTTATAAACTATATATTCGTAAAAACATGGATTTGCATAAATATCCGCAGTCTCGTCGCTTTGTTTCGTTTGGTATGATGATTCGTCCAGACACCGCAGACTGTCTATCGTTGCACCAGGCCATCCTCGTACGTCTTACGTCTTCCAATATATGACTATAACGACTATAACGATACACCCGTTAGACTACGCGCGACACGGCAGAGATTGATCGTGGAAAAGCTTGGGTGTAGCGGTTTATGACAAATGTTCGATGGATTTTCAGCAACGACTGTGTGGATTATATAAAACACGGAGTTCGCGAGACCCGAATCGATAGCAGGGAATCGTAGGAACGTTAATTCGAATTGTCAAATATTGAAGCTGCCGGCCAGTTGAATATCTAGTGGAAATCTGTCGCTGGACATGGTGTAATCCTATTAACGGGGCTTACTCTTTTTCACGGTGTGCACCGGCTGGCGTTGGGTTCTCGCGCCCATTTGACCGCCACTGGGCGCCGTCCAACGATCCAGTAATTTTCTACAGTCATTAAAAGTTGCAGCGAGAGATTTGAATAATAGCTAGGAAGCGATACCGACCGCGGTAGTATCAGATTTTCGACTTTGAATTGCTTCGATAGCACCAGGCTTGTGTTTCAACGATGGCCTTAAGTAACGACCAAACCGACATTTTTAGCTGTTCCGTTTATTCTTTGAGTAGACCGTAGTAAGCGCAGAGACGATAGGAATTTTAGATATTCTCGATATTTGATTCGGTACGCGATATAATAAAGATCGTGGAAAACTGTCGAAGAGCCCGAGAGGTACCGAAAGGTCAGTTATCTCCCGGAGACTTCGACTTATCAGTGAAATCGAACAAGGGAAGACACGGTAAGACGAATCTTATTTCTTACGACTCAAATTTGCATTTTCTCGGAAACACTCGGTGCAACCACATCGAACGACGATACTATTTTTCTCGAACGGCCCTCGATTTTTCTCTGTCCGCGGAACTAAAACGTACAGTGAGCTCGAGTTCTCTGTGAAATGCAGGAATTCGTCGTATATGGCGTGTCGTTAATCACGACTTTTCCTCCTACTAAAACGAGGATTATTTTTAAGCCCATTGTCCAACCTTTCGATCACACTGAAAGAATCTTGGAACAATTTCAAATGTAATTTCTTTTTTTTCTTCTTCTTTTTTATTACACTTTTATTACGATTTAGTATCAAACGTCTTGGGAAAATTATATCGGCTAAAATGTGTTTTACAAATTTACGGTATTACGGCATTTTCTGGCCTCTCGATTCTCGATAATTTGTCTAGCGGAATGAAGCAACTCGCTATCGTAACACAGTTTTCTAGCTATTCAACGAACAACTTCGGTTATAGCCAGCTAGTACTTGGAAACGCTATAAATTAGCCAATATAGCAAGCGGGAGTAGCAACTTAAAACGTCTTACAAACTTCTGAAGCGTTCCACGCGTTCACCTTCTTCCTCGGCTTGAGCTTGTTTCGGTTTTCTACTCCTTAGGAACATTAAATATTTTCTTCTTTATTTCTTTTCTTTTTTTTTTCTTCTCTCCCCTTAGCCACGATGGTTTTCGAGGTGGTTCCATGGTTGTGAAGCCGCGCGTACAAGGACTCGTCTTTATCGAATAAAAAGAAGCGAGTCAGGTGGAATTTCCAAGCGGGCACGTCGTCATTTTTGCCAAGTGTTTTTCTCGCGAGGTGGCCTCCTGCTTCCGTGAAATATTAATCTTCGGAGCGGAAGACTGGCGGAGCAGCACTAACAGGAACTCATGCAATATTTAATTATGTCAGAGGGATCCGGCGACGAGGGAAAACTAAAGTCGACAGCTGAGATTTCGCGAAAATATCCCAGCTCCTGCAGACCTTCTGAAAACCTTAAAGATTCCGAATTCTTTGTCCCTCGCCACTATGGAACTGTCGAACGTTCGACGTTTTCAAAGTTCGCGTGAAATTAAAGTAGAGCGCACCTTTGTTCCGTTTGAAACAGCATCTTCCGACCTTCTAACGCCCAGTCAAATTTGCTTCGATTCCCAGTTCTTTGTCCTTCGACGCTGTCAAAGCGTTAAACATGGAGTATTCTCAACGTTGTTGTAAAATATACGTTTTGGTAAAAATTCTTGCTGGGTCAGAACGAAGTGTACTCTCTCTGTGAAACACGTGCAAATTCGTCGACACAATGAACTATCACGAAGAAATTAGCCATGGAGCGAACGTTTGACTGTTGCCGGTTGCGTGTTCATCCCGAATGGATGCTCGTTCGTACCTTCTCTCATGGTAATCGCAGATAGGTACAGGTTAAGTAGCACGCCCATAGAGCAGCGTACTCGAAACCGGGGACCTCCATTAGCCACGATAGAGAGGCTGTGTTAAGAGTGTTAATGCGACTCTCGGGGTTCGTCGCTTCGCTGCCTCCAGTTAGGGTCGATTTCGGACGCAAACTGTTCCTTCGATTAACCGGCGCGAATTTTCCACCTCCTTAATGCACCTGTCTCTTCTTCCACGGTTTTCTCGTCACGCGTTGCACCAGTTTCTTCGTTTATACAAAATTGAATCTTCCGAATTTAACGCCAGTAGCGAGTTGCACGTTTCCACCGCGCATTTTTCCAGGTTCACTGCTTAAAAAACAGAGAAGTGTAAAAATTATTTAAGCGGTTAATCATACTTTACGGTAATGATTTTGCATAACTGAAAGTATAAAGAAATATAGGTGAAATTAGAAACATTAGAGATGACTGGAAATAAGTAACACGCGAAATGAAAAATTCATGATGCATTTTAATATTTGTTTACGATATGGTATCGTTACGGTAGTGTAACTTTTTAAATAATTTCAACACCACTAGATCGCTGTATTTTATTATACACTGTACTCTATAAAAGCAGAAAAAGTGGCGCGACTAATTGGCAACGATTCCAGTTAAACGATAACTGATAATAACAAAAAGAAAGAAAAAAAAAAAAAGAAAACGAGTTGGTAAAATCAAAAAGGGAGATCTCCCCGTTCGGTCACGCAGCGATGTTCTTCGCAGAGGGGAGACCTCCCTATTTGGTTGACTAAGTGTTAAGAGTAATATCGTTTCTATCGTGGCTCGTCGAGAAGAGAACAAAAGAGTAAATTATTTCGTCATAGACGAATAGATTTGAATTTATCACCGGTTAGAGAGCAATTGAATTTAGCGTACCTGTGAAAGATCGAACAAAGCTACAAATGGTTGCGGGAGACGAAGAAAAATCCCACTAGAACGGATCAAATCGAATCGCCTTGAAAGTCGACGTTAAGAGAAAGCACGCTGCGACGACATTAAACTCGCCGGTTGGAAAGATTAAACACTCCATGTCAAACACACAATTCCATCGATCGAGTCGGATGGAAATTCCAGCGATGTCCGCGGTTTAAGGAGAAATGGATCTCTTTCGTCATAGATCGATCGTCGACTCGACTGCTCCTGCGACTCGTGATAGCTTGAATAAATGGCTCTTCCTTTATCCTTAATTCCACGTTACTTCTTCCGAATAGATCGTAGTTAGAAATATAGAGAAGTTGCAGTAATTCAAACAGATATTTCCATCGGAGTTCTTTCAATTCGAGGCAGTTTTCCATTTAATTAAACGGCAAACATAAATACAACGCACACGAGATATTTTAATCGAACATTGCAATTAGTAGGAAGCTTTAATGGAATATCACACTTTACGTAGAATATATCAAAATATACGTAGAGAAATATTTTGTTTCAACGAACCGTACGCGTAAATGATTCTTTTTTTAAATATATGAAAACTAGTAAGATACGCGAAAGAACGTACAATTCCAAGGGAAAATCCTCATCCACGTATTTGACAAAAAGTCATTTAAATGGACAAACACACACCGTCGTGTAATATTTCACAAAATTTCCATGAAAAAGGACGCATTGCTTGGACCGTTCTAGTAATTCTAACGGTGCATAAAAGCTTGTCGCAATAGCAGACCACAGAAATTCGCAAATCATCCGAAAAAGGTTAAGTAAAGTTTGAACAAGCCGTGATTATGCAACAGGAAGCGGTAGAATCTGGAACACGTCGCAGGAAACAAACCTGTCCTGTGTCCGCAAACGTAGTCGTTTGGGCGATCAAAAGAACCGAGCCGACTGGGTGTCGGTGGTTAATCGATATTCCACGAACGAGCGTGCCGCATGCACGGCCGATTATTTGGATTAGCCGAGCGTGTTCTACGAGTGGTTTCATCTTGAACTTCGTTTCGGCCAGGTTGAAAAAGTTGGCGAGCCGCGAACGTTCAGCGGCCGCGAGCATAGTCCGACGGTATCAAAGGAGAAAGTTACTCTATACTTAGGAAATATCGCTTTTAACGATGCGCCAACCCCCGCAAAATGTCGGGGCGGAGTTGGCAACTTGTACCACGGAATTCAGTTCACACCGGTAAATTATTCAGCCTTTTCACAGGACCAGACGTCGTCCCGTGCCTCCTTGGTCTGTTGGCCAACATTGTCTCGGCTTTTTCCTAGAATCTTGGAAAATAGGCTTTCACAGAAGGTTACGTACGAGTGTCTTTGCGTCGGTTTCGACGACTCGCTTTGAAGTTTCTTCGTTCGATGGAAATAAAGGTTTTCCACGAGAGGTCGATTCGTTCGGTTTTTACTAGCACGTGTTACGCTATAAGACGTCGATCGGCTATTATGAAACACCGACAAGTACGAACGATCGATCCTAGTTCGCTCTTTTGCTCTTAAATAGACACACGACGATTACTTTAATAATAATTTCAGACCAGTGTCTCCGAAGACTACGAGAAAGTCAATTTAGAAGAAGTAGAAGCTGAATTCAGATGGAGAATTTAGTTTCTCTGTTAAAATGAAACCCTTTCTTGCGGTAGAAATTAGATTATTGTAATGTAATTAGAATGCCAGGACACCCCTGAGGATTGTATGGGCAAATTAGAATTCTAGGATACCCTTGGGCGTTGTGTGCCGATCTTGAACATTTGGCGGAAGGATACCAAGCGAAAGCTAAGCTTAGCCCTTTAAATCTTTGTATTTGTAATTCACCTGCAAGACCTCCGGTGACCTAGATTTACACATGCGCAGCTTCGTTTATTCAAGCAAGTGGAGTGCTTCCGTTTCCGATAATATCAAGTTATTGTTTCATGAACTTTCACTTGCAACCGCCTGGGTACGCGTTGCTTCAGGAATTCTTCTGTTCTCTTATAAACTTGTAGATGCTAGACGGTAATCTTCAATCCGTTAACTTTTGCGAATTATATTAATCAACGACTTGTGATTTGTCCCCGTTGTCGTACGTTATATCCAATACGTAATTTTCACTGGAAATTTATTTCCACATCGCGAAAGCTTTATCGAGAAATAGAATAGAAAGGTGTCTGTAAATATTTCTCGCAACCATTGTATATCCATAAATTCTGTCCATAAGCGTTCGAATATTTTGACGAGCCTGTGCATATCAGCATATAACTATCGTAGAAAAATTTCTAGTCAAATAGGAAGCCTTTTCTTTTGGATTGGAAAGTGCCTTAGGCCACGTTTCTATCAGGTTGTACGTTACGCTAGGATTTAATCCGGTAAATTAAGAAGGACAGCAGAGATTGGAATACGTTTTCCACGGGAACAACGTAACGGTGCTATTCTCCGTTACTTTATAACGTCGCTTTAGCCTTCTTCCCTCCTTTTTTCTGTCTTTTCTCCTCTCTTCTATTTCTGGCTTTCGGTCAGCGTCAGATCCCGCGGGATCCTCGGCTACTCGTAGTCCCTCGTCGCTTTTGCCCGTCTTCTTTGCCCGCCACTATCTTCATTTCCATCACGGTATTTCCCCGCTGCTATCTGCCGGCTCTATCGGGGTGTCTACTGGCCGCGGCTTTCATCCTCCGTTTTCTTTCCAGTCGCGGCTGGCCCTTGCTTCGATCAAACGACATGCCCTGGATTCCTTTTCCCCCGGACGAGATTTGCATTCGACGCTAACGATGTTGCCTTTCTTGTCAACCTGCCTCGGGTAACTTTCCCTCTGGAATCGGTTTTCAGTACTGCTTTCTCGGACTCTCTCCATTTATTCGTAGTCCTTCTTTCCGTCCAATATAATCTTCCAATTGTTTCGTTTCATCTACCGACTTTCGACTCGTTCGCTCCTGAGATTCGACCACCAAAACTATCGCTTGTCACGTTTAAATTATAGTCCTCTTCTCCATTGGCCTAGTCCTAGAAGTGGTTTCTTCGTATTGTCACTGATCTTGGATTAATCAGCTTCCGGTAATAGATGCAGCTACCAAAATCAAAAATTTATTCAGCACATCTGCGATCCTCCGTTCCACCAAGATCAAAGTGCCAGTCTCCTGTGCTATATCGCGTAACGCTTTTCCCTCAACCCTCCACTCTTCAACAGCTTCCAACAGAAGCAAGAATCAAGAATCAAGCTGCTACGGTTGTTTCCAATCTTCCTGCTTTCTCGCTATCCTTCTATTTTTAACATCTCCTCGATACAACCCAACTCCCAACTCTATCCGTAGCTTCACCTTGGCTCACGTTGAACTGTTTTCAACGGCGAGCGCATCACGAAATTCCCCAGAACGCCGGAGCATCCACGGAGTGACGGTTCGTCGAAGAAATCCGACTCATTCCCATTCCGCTTCTGCCCGGCAACTCCCGTGTCGCTTTAGCCGGTGGCTCGTCTTTTCTCTTCCATTTCTGGCTCTCGGTCAGCGTCAGATCCCGCGGGAGACCAGGTACTCGTGGTCCGTCGAAGGATGCTTTTCCACCCGGACCAAGGGAGAGAACCACTCCTGCTTCTTTTTCCTCGATGTCTCCGTCCCATCCCCGCCTACCCGCCATACTTCACGGGATAACGTGGCACGACGATGGTATTCCCGGCTCTCCTGGACCCCTTCGTCGAAATCCTTAAGGACGTCGTTGACCTCCTTTCCCCGACGCTTCTGCAACTCTCCCGTTTTCAGGCTACAACCCTCTACAACCTGTCTCCTTCTCTCTTCGTCTAGTGGTTTCTTTTCCTCTTCAATTTCTTCGTTCACCCGTCTCTTTCCCTTCTCAATTTCTTCATCCGGTTGTCTCCTTCTTTCTCTGCTCGCTGATTTTGGTAAAATATTCGTTGGCCCGATGGGATAACGACACGATTGGAAATTCGCGAACGTCCACGACGCCAGCGATAATGCTACGTTCGTAGATGTGCACGCCGTGTGCCTAATTTTAGAAAATTCCAATTGCGAAATTGTGCCAACTTTTCCGCTTAAAATCGTCTTTCACGGAGCTACGACGTTTTAGCCCGAAGGCTGGGGCTCTCCTTTTAACCGGACTCTGCAGATTCAATCTTGCTTCGAGCGGATCCTGTCGTTCCTGGCTGGCAGATGAGAGAGCAAGAGGGTAAGAGAGATATAGGGTAGACTCGATCTCGAGACTTGGTTTTCGAGCGGGACGGGTCGACTCGTGTCCTGCCCCATCAACATAGCAGCGAGATGTTATCTCGTGACTCTTGGAGGTAGGTTCTTGGAGCAAAAAGGAATCGAAGCCGGGGCTGTCGACTCCCTTAACTCTTTCCTCGGCTTTGTTCACCCTCCAGCTTTTAGGGGATGATCGTTATGGCGTCTGGCGTTCCGGTGACTCGCTTTCCCAAGGTTTTCTAGCACCTTTCGCTTTAGGCGATGCCGTGATTGCTGAAAAACGAAGCAACGGGATTTTGCAACGTTTTAATACTTTTGCCGCTGATTAAGTAACTTTGTAGTCTTTGTCCCTTTTATTTAAAAATCCCGATTCCTGCACCCTTGTGTTATCTAACGATTTCTCGTTGAAAAATTGTCTCGTTAGTTGAACGTTGCGTACCTTCGAAAGTTGATCTCACTTTCACGAACACCCTATAAGCATTCCACGTTGTACGTATCCACCATTATACCACGAAATACAATGGATTTACTGCGTCAGTTAATTAGTTGTCCGTCATCGGTTAATTAATCGTCGGCCCATTGGCTTCAATTAGTAATTAATCAGACGTCTGCAGAAAAATTACTTCAGATATCTAGAAAGCTCCGAAGATGTTTCTTATTTAGTTACAAAGTCTCAAACGCTATTAGCTTGAAATATACCGTTGTTTATAGGCGAAAGATTCAAACGACATTTTTTCACGCGCCAACTTTCTCCATCATTTTCATACGTAAAATCGACTCTGTAAATATGTCTCGCGTATTTCGCGATCGTTTCATATTTAATTTTACGACTACGCCATATGTTTTCCCAGGAATAAGCTTGTTAACGCGAAAACATTAGCCGTGTGATATTTTACAATTTGAACGAGACGTTGGAATAATAGGTTGATATTGATCACAGGTTGCATTACAATATCAATCGGAGTTCTGAGCAGGTACTCTCAGGTTGATTGTACGTAGTATTGCGATATCAATCAAAGATCTACATGCTGTTGCTATATTGATTGCACATTGTATCGCGGTATCCAACCGAGTTTCAAACAATATATTCATATTGATTATATACGTGTGTATTATTGTACAATAGCAATCTCACGGTCCTAAATAGCATTTTCGCGTTTATTGTATAAACTATATTGTCGAACAATTCGTCAAAATCGAGTGCAAATCATATAGTATAATTAGGTATCAATTAATATTCCAAACAATGTTGATGCAATATTGGTTCTGCTTCGCATTGCAATAGCCAAGACGACTGTTAATGTTTAGTTAATATTTGCGACGAATCGATTTGTACGACACAAATATTAAATTGTGCGGAAAATCCGTGGTATTTCTTACAGATAATACAGAAGTTTTGCTCTGAACTATCGAGAAATTGTCGATGTAAGAGGTATAGTATTTTAACGAGACAGTTTCAGGCTGAAGATATTTTAAGATAAGAAAGTTTAAGATATTTCATTCTCGTTTATTTTGATTTTTGGATCCCACCGTATACGGTTTTCTTTCTAATAGATCGTTATACTATTTGAGCGTGTATCGTAACTATTTACAATTGAACTGAACGTAACTTGCTGCGGATGCTAAAGGAAACTCAAACAGAACTTCAGAGGCTGCAACTTTTGACAAACATTACTGTGTATTTGCCTCAAAATTGATTGGTATAGATAAACACCGAAGACGTATAAAGACACGAGTATCGAACGTTGTATCTCTTTTGAAGTTGCAGCAACACGCGTTAACTAATTGGCAACTCGATAATTAAAACGTTATTCCATATTTCCATTTCGAAGAACAAGAGATTCGTCAGAAAGAATCGTCAGATTGCAAAAGTCTTGGCAGGCAAATTTCGTTATTGCGCGGAACAGCCACCCCATAGAGAATTCCTTTGCCGTTGGTAATTTATTAATTTAAATTGTTATTGAATTTCAAACAGAATTTAGCAGTTTGGTGGGAAAGAGTGTCTATTGGCGCCAAGAGACACAGCGCACAGTTATCTTATCGAATCGTAGGATCGTAGTGTTCATTTATCTCGCACAGCCACTCCGTCATCGAGGACGTTATCGTGGAATGGGTAATTTAACTAAACAAGCCGATTCCGCCGTAAACACGGTAAACAGGATTCCGATTGGATTGCAATAAATTCGCCTAATGAATAAGTTCCATAAGTCATCGAGGAGCGCGCGCTGAAATCGTTCGTTACATGGTTTCCGTTTGGACACGTCGGTTTAGTCCGGTTGAGTCGGATAAACACCGATGATCCTACCCGCAGGGTGGAAATAGCTCGACGACGATTTTGTCATTGGAATATATTTATGCGAAACGCTGTTTGCCGCGGTCGTTCGCTCCTCGTTAGTATCCAGAACAACAGTATAAATTACATGCTGTCGTTGTTAACACTAAGCCTCCATGCTATTACGATCCAAAATTATATTCGTTCTTGGAATATCGGCTGAATCGGTAAACAGTTCCGGTTCGTGCGTGTCGAAATTAAAGTATAGACAAATTTCTACCAAATAGTTTATCCATACATTGCATTATACACGTACGTGAATGGACCTTAATTACAAGGTAAATTTAAGGCATAGTTAATACTGGCTTTAACCCGAAGTCGAATTTCGTGAATCTTAAAATCCCAAAATACTTTGTCAGATTCTTTAGATCCTTTACAATTCGACTTTGACCGTGTCGCGTAATTTCTGAATAATTACACAACTGTTGATTTTTTACTATAGTCTTTATTCTTTAGACTTAGAGTTTTATTACAAAGGTCAATATTGTAACTGAATTGGAATTGAGAATGGAACTGTTTGAACGGTCTCGTACCATCAAAGAAGAAAGCTCGGTGTGGGTGTTCCCTTTGGAACTCAGAACGCGGATTCGTTGTCCACACTTTTTGGTGGAAAAGTGAGGGTAACGATCCGCGATGCCCATTGGTAAATGAATTAGGTAGTAAAGACAAGGAGAGCTAGATATGGCTCGTGGGCATCCTTGTTTATGGGAAAAGTCTTATCTTGCCAGACACCCGCTTTCTTCGTATTAGGTAAGAGTCGAGTGCAACAAACATAAACCGAAAATGTTTAAGTGAAGAAAACTGAAACTGAACAGATTCGGTTTATGTCGTCTTCTTAGGCCTGCTGCGAGTTATTAGAACAATAGATAGGTCTTGGCGTCCGGACTACGGGGAATCTCGCAAGGGCCGTCACATCTGGCGTACCACATGGCAAAAAGAAAAGTTGATTCGTGACAACCGATACGTGCTATCAGGTGCAATCTCGATGTTTCCACGATTCGAGGTCATTTGCATCGTACAGGGGATTAGCGAAATAATTATTGGCACAAGGACGCGAAGTTGGTCGGACGTGTATTATGTTCGCTTTGACTTGGCGGCGTGTGTCAATTAGAATTCTCCAGACGAGATCCGCGAAAACGCCCTAAAAAGTGGATCTACTTTTCATATCCTTAGTTGGAGCGGTCGGCGCTAATTAAAATTCGCGCTACGGATTCCCCTTGGTGAATTCTTCCGCGAAGGGGGGCGCTCGTTACGGAGCCGGGCGTAAGCCAAGCCAAAAAAGGCGAGCCCCGCACGAAATTCTCCTGGACGGATTCAAAACACGCTCGTGCTTCGTTTCTCCGGCGAAACTTTATTAACGCCGACTGCGGGGGTGAGCACGGTTCCATAAATCCCTACCATCGAACCCCTCGGGCCTGCTTCTGTATATTTTAAAGCCAAAACCGTTCGTTCGCTATTGATTAGCATTCTTTGCTCCGGTCTTTTGTTTAGCGCTGTTTGTTCATGCAAATCGACCCTAGTGTACCGGAGACTCTTCCATAGATTCGGACGCTATGCAAATGGAAAATATCAGGACATGTTCCACTTTTAGTGATAAATTGTCAACGTGTAATGTGGGTCATGATGTGGCGAGGCCGTGAATTAATCTGTGAAGTATTGTCACTGACTGATGTATTAGGGTCGTACACCGCGCTTTGTTCAGGCTTCCAACAGTAAGAAAAAACTGGTAACTGATTTCCATTTACAGATAGAGACACCGTAAGCATTAATTACCGTTTGAGCGAATCGAAAAGGCAGCAAAAATTAGATTCCCAGTTCCAAACACGTGCTTTGAACTCTGATCTTTAATTTAGCGTTATTGGACCTCTGATGATGGACCTATAGCAATGGATCATAGATTTTTGCTCTGTATTCTATGGATCCTGTGTTTATAGACATTTTTTATAGACATTGAAAAGGAGATAATGGAGCTGAGTAGTCATTCGCTTTGCGTTTGTTAGAATTATATCTATGCCGGAAAATAGCAGATTTCCAGTGGCAATTACACCGATTCTACCAAATGCCAGAGTCGGTAGAAAAATTGGTGCGGTACAACGCAAGAAAGAGTCCCACAATGCAACCAGTAACAATCCCTAGAGTCCTCCGTAATCACGCATGAAGCATCGTTTAGATCTTTTAAAGCCGGCGCCTAGTTTTTCAAAAGGAATCCCACATGGTACCCTGCTCGTGTTGAGGAATCCAAATAAATTTTTGCAGCGGGTAGCACCGTCCGCATCGCCGCTTTAGTAAAACCAGTACGAATAATCGTAGCGTCGCATCCAAGCGACCCCAGGGTCTACGAAGGACAAGAATACGATTTTATCTGTTTCAGGGGAGATTAAGTTCAGTGATGGGATCAAGTTCAATGTGTCTCTTTACCAATCTGGCAGAATCTTTTCTATCGTACTTATACAGAGTTTGACACTCAAACGAGCTGAAAATAACAATCTCCTTAAATAATAAAACTGCTGCATAGTATTTCACACTTACGGATGTCGATATTCTTATTGCACGTTAACTTTTCAAAGTAAATTACGTCGTATGGCAAGAATGGAAGGTCCTTAGTCCTCCCATTTGTAACGTTGGAATAATAACGTTTCTGTTAAACGTGTCCACGTACTTGCGAGCGGTAGTGTACACGCTTAAGCCCATCGCTAGTCACGTTAGCAAGCAGCAACGCTCGTCAAGTCGATGTCGCTCCAATTTGTCAGCGTCTCTCCGACCAACGAACGATTCTCCAACGAGCGAACTCCTTCCCTTGACGAAACTGTGACAGCAGTTCTCCCCCAGTTTTTCCAGGGGAACGTAATGAACCGCATTTTCGCGGCGACGCGGTGTCACGGCGTCAAAGAGTGGGTTGGGGGAGCGGAAAGAAGCAGGAAGAAATGGTCAGGGCTTTGTCAAGCGAGCCGATGGCAAGAATTCTCGCGCCATCCCACTTTTCACAGCAGCCAGGAATTTCGTGAACGTCTAATGGCGGCTCGTGGCGACGTTCCAGACTGATAATTCGTTTAATTACTGCCGAAGAAATTCCGGTCGTTAAGGGGGACGATTGTACTCTCGGACTCGCTGTAACGACAGCGGAATACTATGCTGGTTCGAAGGATTTATGATACATCCTGAAGGCCTGGTGAAATAAGCTCAACTGTAAATTTGCAAATGGCTTGCGATGAAAATATTTTCGCGCATCTTTGCATCCACGCTCCAATCGTAATTAGTAGTCCGAGTATTTAATTTTTCTCCTGGTTCGCGACGCTGCTCGGATATCCAGCATTCCGTTCGTTTATACGCTTTGGTAATATCATCCGTTTGACTGACTTTCACGTATCGTTACTCCAAATCGCAAGTCCAAAGTGTCCAGACACCTATATCCCCCGTTCTCCCTAAAACTTTCAGTCAGATAAACCTCTCGACGTATGACTTTCCAAGCCGGATACATCTCACCATACAATTTCCTTCCAATCCAAGTTCGCGAACTTGCCACTGTATAACGGCTATCCAGGAACTGCTTCTTGGCTGTTGAATCAGGGACGTAGCCGTTATTAAAAAAGGACTACGTGTCTAGCATTTTTGGCCGTTCTTCAAGCCCACAAAGTTTCATCGAAATCGGAGCCTGACTGTCTGCGCTTCTGTCTCCGCAAGACATTTCTCGGTTTGATGCACAAATCAGGATTAATGACCTTTATTCCCGAAATACGCTTAAGGCTCGCCGAAATCCCAGAGTTTCTGGTACATCTGACTTGACGTCTTGTTCGAAGACGTTAATTAATGCTTGGCAACATGGCGGTCTCTTTATCGGCTTTACTATCCTAACTATTTCCATACTAAATGCCAGCAAAATACATGTTCCACCTCCATAGAAACCATTCACCGATATATCTTCTCGCTTTCTCGGTATATTCGCGCGTTCCAGAACAAAGGAATTCCACCTGGCGTTAGCAACTGTAGAATCAGTCGATCGATTAAAAACTCGTCTTTCGATCCAGGATAATTAACGATGTTATGAATATGAAATATATTTTATTATTTTGTATATATTTATTATTTTATTATATAACCCCCCTCCTTCCCAAATCCCAAATCCATTGTATCGTCCTATGGTTAAACAAAGAGAATTTGGTTTTCATGGAGGTTCCACGAACGATACAGAAGAATATGATATCGAAAACTTACAGGAGCGTTATAATTTCCAATTAGTCGAGACATAATTGAGGATTTTCATTAATCTACATCAATTATTCCGTTTATATCAATTGAAAACTTGATATTAATTAAATACCTGTGCATATTAATTCAATTCACCCTCTTTATTGATTAATATTGTATTCAGCATATACACAATACCTTTTACCCCTTCCATGGCATCTCTGCGATACAATCTCAAGTAGAATTCATCGACATGCTGTCAACTGTTCACCATTCGTCGCCATTGTTTCAAAGTCACTCGAAAATCCATATAGTTGCGACGTATTATCGAGATAACGTTAATTAACGATCCAGGAAAAGTGTCTTAATTACGACGTAATTAAGTTCGTTGTCGCGCTGTTCATCCGCTTACCGATAGATCCGATGATCCATAACCTAGGGGAATGAATGTTCATACTCGCTATACGCTAGTAGCACTCTCACAGCGAGCCTCACTCACAAGCGACGTAAATATTTTACTAATTCACCGCACTCAAATAAATCTTGGCTAGCTACAGGAATAACGTTGACCCATATTTGTAGATCCTTTCGTGTTTCTACGTCCTGTATACCGAAATTTATCCTGCGAATAGGTTACGTTGCCTGGGCGTGTTCGCATTTGTGCCTCCTAGTTTCTAACGCGCAATTTTTATTTCACTCGCGATGTACGAGTCTTTGAAAAATTAATTCGTCTTTTGTTTAACATCGCGCGTCGTCACATTGCAAAATCAAGGATAAATTGATATTTACCAATACCACCGACTGCAACTTCTCGCGTAGAAAATTTTAATTTTACTTCGCTAATTGTATCTCAAAATCAGCATTCCACACACGTATCACAAACCACCAGGGAAACTTCAACTTCACGGTTTGCAGAAATACGGCATAAAGCTGGAGCTTGAAAAAAATATCGACCTTCGGAATTTCCGATCAATAGCATCGTAATTTTGCTATGTAGTTCTAATGAAAAAAAAAGAAATAATAAAAAATAGAAAAATGGAGGATGGCGCGTAATTCGATGGAGGAGCAGGACCGCGTGATCGCGTATTTTTACTTGGCGCGAATCCATTCTTCGAGCGGAATTTTGCGAGAGGGAGGTCCGCGCGCACGTGTCGCGGCACAATTCTCGCGAAATGACATTTCGACAATGAATGCTTGTAAACGAGTGCAACGGCGGCCCGTAATTCGTGCGTGGGATAAAATTCCTCGCCCGCTTGTCGCTCGGCTTTGTTAATGCAACTTCCACCCCTTGTGCACGCGCGCGCACGTGCTGCTGTTAGTTATCGATACTGTCGTATTTCCTTGTCGTCGCCGAGAATTGTTCCGCATGAAAAATGTACTTGTTCACGTCGCGGATTAGCGCAACAAAATTTTATATTTTATAATTCGCACGTACATTCGTGAAATACGATTTTCCCCTTGTTTGGTAGATTTTCAGCAGATTTTCTATAGTATTTGTCAGATTTTGCTAGATTTATCGTGTTACATATGAATTCGAATACTTGGACAAATTTATTTGCCGATGAAATTTGATACAAGCGAAATAACGTTCGATCTCTGCTCGGGCGGCAAATTCAAATCGTCGAACCCAAAATCGATCAGCTTAAAAAGTAAAACAATTCAAATTTAGAACCAGGAAATTATATATAATTATATATTTATAATCGACAGTTGTAAAGTATTCTAACTGAGAAACGAAGACGATCGTGTCCGACTCAGGAAATGGCGGAATAAAAATACTTTGCAACACGAAGCTGATGAAAACGAAGAAAGTTTCGGACACAGGGGATAAACTGTTGCGATAGATCGAGAGAAATGAAATTGTCGGCAGTTATCGGGGCCAACTGCCAGCTATAATAATCGATCTCGGTACAGTCAGGTCTTCAATCGAATTCGAGTGTTTCGCTATGGAAGCACGAAAACAATGACAACGAAGTATTGTGCCATCGTCGTATCGATGTTTCATCGATCGTATTAACTGTTTCCAACGAGAAAATTTTTCCCTCTCTTCTGGTACAAAGTTTCCAAACTTTTCCACAAAAATAGAATTAATTTTTCCAAAAAAAAAAAAAAAAAAAAAATGTTTCTCACTGAATCGAAGTTCAATTGGATAATCGTGTTATTTCGATGGTGTTCCATAAATGGTCCGATTTAATGTCTAAATTGTATATTGAAAACATTGACCAATCTGAGGAAGAATAAAATCATCAATCTGTTATAACGAATGTACTGCTGATAACTTGTTGATTGGGCATGGCGTGTTTATTAAATTTAATATAGCTAATTATTGGTTAATTAAGTAGCGTCAAATTTGCTGTGTGCGATGACAATAATTGACGTATTCGTGTAATTCCGATCGAAATTTAAACGACGAGCGAAACTTTTGTCCCGCACAAAGTATGAAATAAAACCAAATGAAATATCGTGAAATTAAGCAACCTAAATCTAATCCAAGTCCAACGATATCTATGGAGGATTAGTTTGAAGAATTATATATAACCACGAAGGTCAAGTAAAATCAATCGAACCTTCAGAAATGGGAAGTATACCGTTGCTTTGAAAAATCACGAGAAAAGGAAATTCAGCCACATGTATGTGACCATCTTTTTAAATCTGCCAACTCAAACCGATCACGATGTAAAATTCTGAAAATCAAATTCCCCTGTCATCAAACAAAGCCAAGATCCTCGCGAGGAATGTACACGAAAGAAGAGACGAGTCTTGAGAGAGTAGAGTCTATGTTTCAATGAGGAAATTAAGACGAGGCTCTTACCTGTGCCGAACCACAAAGAAGCCACAGGGAGCTCGAGTGGCCTTTCATACGGCCAGAAAAATGGCGAGCATCGTCTCTTTGGAAGAAAGGGAGGCGCGGACGGAACTGTCGTCGAAAGGGTTGACCCAAATGCACAATAGCGAAGAAAAAGACGACGAAGAAGTTGAAGTCACGTGTTGGACGCGCCGATACCTGGGTGGATCGGTCCTCGCTTGATCTTGCTGGGGGATGAAGAGGCAGAGTGGTGTGTAGGGCTCTTGAGAGCCAGCCGGTATCGTTTTTACGCGGGTCGTGGTAGGCTGACAAAAAGCCATTGTTGCGTTGACTTTAAGTTTTCACGGCGACGGTCCGCCTCTTCCCTTCGTGCTCCTTCTTTTTTCGAGCCGCGACGTGACGTGAATGCAGCCCTTTGTGCCCAAGTTTGACGGATCAATCAGCGGCCACGCTCCGCGACGTTTAGCCCCTGTTTCAGTTACGTGTCACGATAAGCAGAACAAATCGCTATCGACCCTCGGCCTACGATACCAAAATTTTGAATAGCCCGAAATACAGATAGTTCCTCGTCCAGTAGAATCTCCACTCGCACTTAATTCGTACAATCTGTTCGCACTAACTTCTGGATCTGATCCAAGATCGACGATATTTCAAGTGCCACTCGTACAACCTAAAATAAACTTTCATTGCCGGTCGAGACGCTTAATGAAAGAAGATACGAGAAGCGAACGATCATTCCAATTTCTCCGTTTATGTGATCATTCTCCTTCTCGTGTCTCTTTTTACGTGTATCATTCTAAAGTTAATATCGCGAACCACGAGCGTAGATTTTCGAAGCTAGGGTCTTTGAATCTTGTGGCTGATCGACGAGGAATTTTGGTTAAATTTCGTGATATCGGTTATTTGCATATAATCGTGGCGGTAGTATCTTATAAAGCTGGTGGATGGAAGTGGATTCGATCGGTGGACAGTCGATGCACCTGTGTACGCATGCATACATGTGCATAACGTAATGGCGCATATTGTATGCAACCAGGGGGCAATAGTGTGCTTCCGGCAACGCACGTCCTCTCTCTCACGTGGATACGTGAAAGTGCTGCCTGATTTGCATGTATGCGTGCATATATCTTGAATATCGTACACGAAGATGCATAAACATCACGCGGCCGAATCGCGGATGAGGAGGTTTAAACGGGTCGTTGAACCGCGAACGTGTTTTTAATCGCGTGTGCGAGACTCCGTGTATAATGCGAATATGCTAGCTTATGAATAAGTTTTTCATTTAGGAAATTTGGCAACCAGCTTCAAATCCAATCTAAAATTAAACAACATTTTGTCGTATATAATTAAGCGACGCAATTTTTCTCATCTACTCCTATCAAGCTTTATATGTTCAAATTATTCGAGAAGAAAGTACGCGTAGGGAATGGTGGTTCGTGAAAGAAATTGTTTTCAATATTTAAGATCATTTAAAACGATCGGAAAAATAATATCACGTGGATATAACGGTATGATACGTTAGAGTATAGAAAAAGAGTGTTGCGATCGTCGTTAGAATCGGTAACCCCGGGTGCGGACGCCTTCGGCAAAAATTATAAAATCCTCTTCCATCGGCGACGAACATTTTTCAAACAGTCGTAAATCCACTTGGAAATCGATCTGATCGCGCTGAGCCAATATCCATCGGAATTCCGTCGAAATGAAATTTCAATCTGTCGAGAGAGTGTCCAAACAGTCCCGATACAACTCTCGGGGCTTCCACGTCGACAGGAGACGTTCTCGCGTCTATTTCTGGCTTCCATTCTCGTCTGTCGGACGAGAGACACACGAATATGCGTAATGCTATTCTCTTTTCGCTTGCCCGTGCCTGAAATATGCATGGCAGACGCTTGTGTGACCGGCAGCAAAGAGATTCGAATATTTCTGTTTCAATTTCGAGATCCCTCGATCAATCTCCGCCGACCGTTGACATGCGGTTAGCAGAAAGAGGGGAAAAAAAGCAATGGCATCGTGTGGATGGTAATGACGGCCACGTGCCTCCACATTCGGCTTTCCCTGCTTTCTCGACATAACGAGGTCGTAAAATCGGACAACCGTCAAACTTTACATGTTTCGAGACATTTAAACGGGAGAATTGACAGAAGTCTGAAATAATTGAGACCAGAAACCTCGGTCTATGCGTGTGTGAGAGCCACGTAGTATATATAGCTTTTGGTCATCGAATTGGGACAGCCCAAAATCGTCAACGTTTCTCAGTTTCTTTTTATTTTTATTTCAGAGATAGGAAAATTATAATTTTAGTTGTAAAATGTAATTTTGAGAGTAAACGGAAAGAAGAGAAATTGTGTTCTAATTTCATGGAAACAGAATGTTTAAGCGCAAAGGGCGTGGCTCGAAAGATAGCAGCAGTGTTAATTTAATTCGATGGGAATTAAAATCGAATTGATGGACGGCGTGTCATCGATAATTTGATCGATGAAAAATTAGAACGTGAACGCATTTCGTGTCAGCGATTCGTCATAAATTATTGGCTTATTGTCGGATGGTGCACAGCCTGGCTAATTAATTAGTTATTACACGGACGATAATCGAATAATCGGCTTCGCATTAAAGGCTAGCAACAACTGGCGAAATACTTCGAAATTTGTTATTTAATCGGCCATAGGAGTATTCCCCTCGCATCGGTTATTCTACGTATATCGAAAATATCGATTATATAGAGGTGCGTATGAAAAATATCGTACAAGCGAGCAATATGAGCGAAAAATGTAGCATATAATTTTTTCGTTCGCGACAGTTTTCTGAAATTATTGTTACGCGATATTCAAATGAAACTCGAACGACCAACTTTGGTACGAAATATTTCTTTGCCAGCCCATTGTATTAAAATCAGCTTAAACTTGATGGCAACAGAGGCGCACTTTGTATGGTAAAGCAAAGGAACTTAGGAATATAATTCCATTGATGGAATAAAATCAGCGGTGAAAAAAGGGGGTTGAATATCGGCGAAATAAAGACAGTTCGCGCATGGCCGTCCAGCATGAAGAGAAGTTGTTTATCTGGACGATTTAATTAAGCTTGGCGCTAATTCGATGGACGTGCCCCGAGCAACTAACGAATTACGGTTGCATCTGCGCGCCGGATTAGTAGGCACGTCGTGCACACCGTTCCCACCGACTAAGGAGCGTGTATCGTGTGCATGAATATGCTAGTAATTAACCGCAATTGTACAGACAACCCTCAAAACGCGCCGCGGACGCAACTAGCGCCACCAGACCGCTTTATCTGCCCAGTGTCGCATTTGGTCAGCCCATTTACGATTCTGTCCACCATGTCTGCTGATTCTTCTTCTGATAACGTTCGTTTCTCGCGAGTAGTCGAATAGTTTAGGAGAGAAACACTTGGATAGATCATTTTCGATCGTATTTGTCATTCGTCGATGGAATAACGGCGCAGTCGCATATGTGCAAATTTTAAGTTTCATACGTACGTGCGTCATCGATGTGCGAGAACAGTTTCTAATTTTTAAACAAAATTTACGTATCTGCGAAAAAGCGGTGGACTCGTGGATAAATTGCGACCATGTTATTTCTGACTAATTGAAATTTAGAAGTAAATCGAGAACGTGAATAATCGTTTCAATCTCGGTATCAACTAAAAGTACGGTTGTCCGGAGAATCGTGTTCGATCAGATGAAATGTATATAGGAAACGATCACGCAAGTATCATTGTGTTCTTGTATCTTAACTGGCAGATCCTCTGGGATTCCGTCCTGATGTTCACGCCATCCATCTTACGTAAATACAAACGCTGTGTGCACACAACGTCACGGATATTGATTGAATGTGATCCCTTTATGGTACGTTTGTCAAATACAGTTTCGACCCTTCTACTTTTTAGATCAATAACCTCAGTTCCTAACTCCCTGCAGCTATTGAAAGCCGAGATACTCGCGAGTCGACATTCCATAGACAATAGAGCATTACTTTACGCATTTACGTTTGTTCCTTTGCACCGATGAATTTACGATTAGAATTTTTTAAATTTGTTCTCATATTAAATATAATTATTATTAAATTATTATATTATTAAATATTATATTATTATTATATTATTAAATATTATTATATTATTATTATATTATTATTATATTATTAAATATTATTATATTATTATTGTATTATTAAATATTATTATATTATTATATTATTATTATATTATTAAATATAATTATTAAACAAATTCTTATTTCGTCACTTTACATTTTATTTATTTTAACCCAGATTTCGTCGCACATAAATCTTTCGAAATTCGACAATATGCAATTAATAATTTAAATGTGTGAAAAAATCCAGTCATGTAACAAGAGACAATTAACGACTGAATCTAACGGAAAGCATCGAGAAGAGTCATCTCTATTATTCTATTTAAATTACTCCTCTCGGTTAATGGAATCCTCTGGCAGCTGGAAGCTTAAGAGCATCGACGAATTCATCCTGCTCTCCTAGCACGAGCTGGTATTATTACAAGCTGTTTATATTTATCCCGCCACACCGGGGCCGTGATAAGCCGCAAACTGGAATTCTCCTTTTGTTTACGTTCGCGGAAAGTGTGACCAACCAGCAAGTTCTCAGATTAATACGCGATCTCTATCAACTCCACCTCCGCAGCATCGTCATTAAGCTCGGATCACGCGAGGACTCTTTGAAGCCGTACTTATTATTCATAAATTCGGCTGAAAAGCCAGCTAGGTTTTCATCGAAAGGAGGAACCTATAGGAACAGGACCATAGGTCTCCTTCTCTTACGATTACACACGATAGTCGATAATAATAGTCTTTGCAAAAATTCTGTTGCGAGCTTTTCTTTAATCAGTAAGCGTTAGAATTAAGAATTGTCGAATACTGTTTATTACTGGTTACTAAAAAAAGTGTTTATACGAGGATTTGTTTCATCTACTGAAAAGCGGAATGTTTAGTATTTATGGTATTTTTGCATACTACGTGCATCCTGTAGATTTTTACATTTTTACATTTTCCATATACGCCACGAACGCTTGGACCACAGCCCATGAACCATCTCATCGCTGACCAATAGCAAACACGTCCCCTTGGTGTTGAATCTAATAAAATACGGCCAGTCTTCAGACCAGACAGCATTCCGTCAATTCAACAGACGATGAAGCATTCCGACAAAATAATCCGGCTGGATAAACGAGTGTGGGCATCCAGACGCGGAAAAGGGGGGCGGAACAATCCTCGAAATCGTTCCTTCAAAGGCTGACGATCCGCTCACATTCCGCGTTTCATTACGCCATGGAAACTCCATGAAACAGTTTGGCGGGGGAGAAGGGGGGTAGAATCGCCGCGGAATCCGTGAGCAACTCAACGGATTTTCAGCGAGGCAAACTGAATCAAATAACAGTTATCCTTCGTTATTTCTGACCTGGTATACGAGAATCACCGGAGAAAAACACGGTAAAAATGTTTTTATCGATTTCCCAATTTTTATTTTATCTTACGGTTAAATGGGAGAACTTTAGTTTGGCGTGTTTAAAAATAAAGGTAGCTTGTTAAAGACGAAGATGAAAGTTTCTTAAAGATAGCTGATAAATTGTGCAAGGCTTGTGAAAGCTAAAGTATAATTGTTAAGGTATTGTTTGAAAAGTTCGACGAGGATGAAAAACGCGTATTTAACGCTAGAATTTCCAGTTACGTTATTATATTAGCGGATTGGCGATATACAGTACTATTGCTTCAAGGCCAAATGATGATCACGGAAGAGTGAAACTTCAGGTCAGGTGTCGGACTACGGTTCCCTCGTTAGCGGGCTGGTCGCCATTGTTGTAACCATGTAACAGGCAGGCACGTTGCATGCAGCCTGCCAGGGCAAATATCGTCGTGTCCCGTGTAACTGTACGTGGAACAAGGCGATATTATCGTGGTAACGACCGTGATAACAAGGGCCGCAAGTTTTTTCCCGCTTAATGCAGCCCTCGACAGTGCTGCCCTCTCATTGACGAACCAACTCGCTCTGTTCAGCTCTGAGATCCTTTGCGCTGCTTTATTTGCATTTTCTTTAGTTAGCTTTTTAATTATTTACCCGTACCGGGAAGATCGCGAGCAAGGTTCGACTACGAAGGCGAGAATGATAATACATCGGCATAATTATTGGGCTGCGATTGTATTATTCGTTTTATGGGTATATGACGAGACTAGGGACTTTCATTAATGGGGTTAGGTTTCGTAAAGATACTTTTTCAATTTTTTTTAATCATCTTTCAGGGTTCATAAAAGATATAACTTAGAAAAAAGAACGAAGCTGGTACCCCGCTGGGGGTAACCGCCCACATGCTATATTATTTTTTATTTATATTTTTTTTCTTCACCAACAAGATATAACACTTTACCAAATGTCCGCAAGGACAAATTGTAAAATAACCAAAATAAAATAAAAAAAAAAAAAAATCTTTCAGGGTCTCGCTTTCGTCGATTGTTTAGATTTGTCAGTTCTTTCCGTTTTATTTACTCGGTATATGTTATGTTAACATATTTAATTTCCTGTATATAGAACTTATTAACTGCATATAGAAATATTAACCGTCTGCCGTATGCTTTCACGATATTAATAATCTTAACTCCCTTGCAATTACACTCGTTTCTCATTTGCAGCAAAATAACTTCCATATACATGAACCCAACAATCAAAAAGCAATTGCTCTAAACCTCCAAAAACCACCTAAAATTCCTCCGAGAGCTGGGAGGATGAGAGTGAGAGCAGCAGCCTTTCCATTCGTATTAACCCAGAAAACAGGTGCTCGAACCGCGACTCATTAAAATTTAAATCCAACCCCACGTATGTAGGATACAGTGGTGAGAAAGATAGAGAGTAGTCGTGGCGGCAGCTTGTGGCGAATTTTCACTAACAATAAGTGTCGCCGGAAAAGGGGTGGTTTCTGGCTGGTGTCGACAACCCCTGACACACAGTTTCAGCGTCGTCCTACCACCACATTCAGTGAGTCGACGTAAATGACGATGGCATCGATCTGCCATTTGTCTCGGTCTCGTCGGGGCAACGTTATTTTCTAGCGGGCCTCCGTGTCTTACGTCTGCCTCGACCATTTGCTGGGAATTCGGCCCGCGTCACGTGATGCGTGCTGGTATGCGACGTGGACGTTTCCACAAAGGTGGCCGACGAGAAACGCGACCATGGGAAACGCGTTCCTGACACCTGACGACGAATGCACGTCGTGCTTGCTTATGTTAAGCCTCTGTATAGCGGCACGATGCCCAGCTGGACACGCCGCTTTTCGTGAATGGGCATCGCGTGAATCGACGACGGCATGAATTCGGGCTTTTTGTGGGAATACAAGAGGATTGTGGGAAGGAATTGGACGGGGATGAGGAGGTATGCGAACGAAATTTATCGGCGAATTATCGATTGAATGTTCAGTCATTCGAATGCAGTGATTTGAGATTGATGGTTTTCATAGGTTAGGATATTGTAGGGAAATAATCCTGAAAGTTTATGCAATTTTTATTGACACGATACAAATTTAGATTGTCGATTTGTTGTAAAATTGTCGATGGGTTGTAAAATAGTAGACGAGTAATCGTGAAAGTCTACGTTATTTTTTTATTGGCGAAGGACGAACTTGGGATCGAAAGTTGAAGCTCGATGGAAAAGAATCGTAGCGAAGGATCTAGATAGGTTAGGTTGGTGAACGAAATTTGCGCGTATTATTGATTCATGTTTTAGTACGATGGCGTGGTTAAAGCAATTTATTTACAACGAATCGGACTTCTGATTTGTTAACATTGTTAATAAATAATAAACATGCATAACGAACCGAATCAGAGTTCCCTTGGAAATAAATTCTAACCTCAAAAAGTTGCTCGCGATGAATCGCCTGTGTGATTTGTTGACTTTATTCCAACGAGTATATTGAAACGTAGCAACGTCGCTATCGATCAAAAGAGCACGCGTTTTCGAGATTCGCCCCATTAAAGTTGGAGTACCTCGTGGATTATGCGCGCCCCAGCCATACACCGCGTATCGATGTACGAGCATATTGAATTCGTCGGGACACGACGAGAACGGTCGCGTTTGCATGAAACTCATCAAGAAAACTCCGTATCGCTGAAATCACAAGGAAACGTCCTGGTTGCTATAGAGCCGACCCCATTGTGGCAACCGGATTGGTTTGTAGGTGGATACGATACGCCAGATAGAAACGAGGCAACGTGACCATAACACACTGTCTTTTCCATTTGCGTTATGCTTATATTCTAGTCTTTACACGGTACCTAACGAACCACAACTTCTATTAAATTTTCCACTACGAATTGTCCTTTATGACATATGTGAAAACACTGGAATTATTGTCGCACGAATTATCATGTAATATTGGAAATTTTGTGTATTTATAGAAAGATAAGATTCAACTTAATTCAAAATGAAATTCTAATCTTGAATTCTCGTAATTCGGATTACGATATGAAAGTTTGAGTAATTTCTTTCAACAAAGTTTCAACAGGTTATTTTACCCAATCCAAAGCTAACGTTCAAATCTCTATAGCTCAGACTACAATTTACAATTTTGCTGATTTCTATCAGCGGATTTGAAGATGTCATCCTAACCTTCAAGCAACACGTATATACGTATGGCGAATGTAAAAATATTTTTTAAATAAAAGAGGATTAATTTACGCTCTTTTCGTACACGAAACGAGATGATAATTTCCCAACCTGCCTAAAATCTCCAGTTTCAAGCTACATTTCTCCATCCAACGGTCCAAATTCTCTGAAAACACCTACACCTAGCGCATCGCAACACCCAGACCCATGTACAGAAGTCGACAGAAGTCCACAGAGGCATCAAATTACACCAAGCATCGCGTGTCCACGCGGTCTGTCGCGCGAGCAGAGAAGCCGTTCTTTGAGGCCCCTGATTATCGATAATATTTCATCAGAGAGGTGGGCCGGCGTTCTATCAAAGGCCTGGATGAGCAAGCAAAGAGGAGGCCTAGGTAAATGAGCTTTCCCGGAAATCTCGCGGATTCGATCCATAAATAAGTCCGCAGGAGCTTATCCGCGCGATCTACGCCGGAACTTGTAACCCTAAAATAGTAGAGGAATGGCCGCTCGTCACGAAGTCTCGCGAGCTCAGGGAGCTTAGTTGCTCCTTGCGGTTTTACGTATATGTACACGCGTTCCTAGTACGTACTGCGAGCGATGGAACCGCCGCGATATAATCGATCCGGTGTACGAGAGATGAGAGGGCAACGAGCGTTGTTACGACACGGCTCGGGAATCTTGATAGACTTTGAGGAGAGGATAATGCAGGTACGAGAGTTAGTTTCCAGGTTTATTTGTTACGAGTTGTACGAGTTTCGAGGGCCAGATATGTGCGGGTTCAGTTTTTGAGGTTAGGAGTAATAGAGGAATATGTAGCAACCCAAGCATAAATATGGTAATTTTCTCCTAATCTCCTCGCTGTAAGGAGAAAACCATTCTAACGAGGCAAACAACTGGGGGAAAAATTATAGATGGATTATTAAACTGTACAAATTATTCTTCGTAGAATACACACCTGACGAATGAAATATCGTCTCAATAAAAATCGCTGGGTGGCCGAGATAAAACCGACGTCCGCGAAAAATATTTGCCAGTCCATCGGTTTGATCGTCCTCGGTATTGGACCACAGATTTTTTGTTGTTGTTGCATACATCCCGATGTGTGTATTACCGTGTATGCGTGCGTGTTACTGTGTACGCGTGCGTATATTTTTCTATATGCAAAATAACGTCCGGTATATTTGTCCTGGGGCGCGTTACACGCAGCGTCTGTTCAATTGGCCCTTCTCCCGTGTAGCGAGCTTTAAAAACCGATCGACGCTCCACCGACACCTGTCAGACAGAAAATAACTCTTGTCATCGTCGCGATCGACGGGGCTCGCGGGCTAACTGCAAAATTGTCGCGCTACACGTGGACGACATCAAAGCCCCGCGACCTCGTCGACGAATGTTTCTTTGATCGCGAGTCTGGAAATTGAAATTGTCGATATACTTCTCTTTTTTACTTTTTTCTTCTCTCTTTTTTTTTGGAACGAGAGGGGGAGGGGAGAAGCGATACAGGATGCTGCGTCTTTGATTAGGGGCTTGGTAGTTTCCAAATTTGTTTCGAAGCGAGTTTCGGTACTAAAAGTGTGGTCTAGTTATTTTTCTCGGTGTATTTGGCAGCATTTAAAGGTTCAGATTTAGAAACAGCGAGTCGATGAGTATTCTAGCCAGTTTTCTGCACGTAGTTAGGTATATTGGGAGTTTGAGGTGAATATCGAATCGACAAATCGAAACTGTGATCTATTAGTGATTTTTCTCTGTGTGTTCGGGATTCTACAGCGGGAAATATCGAGCTTCTGGAAATTGAAACCATATTCCACGCTTCTTTCTATATTCCAAAAGCTCGGAGCTCTGAATTAAACAAGAATCAGAACATTCCCCAAAGTTCGTACATTAAATCTATCAATTAATTTTTAATTATCAAGATTAAAACTACAATACGATAGCTATACACCGTAAGTTAAAGTTTCTTTATACTGTCAGACTTTTATGAATTTTTAAGATTATTCGATAAGAGCTAAGCGGCGGGAACATACCGGCAACGTATGGGCGTGAAATTCCCTAGGACACATAAATTGGGCTCGTAAAAGCTCCGGTGTAGAAATTTTGTATCTGACCGTTATTCAATTATCTGATTTCCCTTTAAGACACCTACGTTCGGCTCGTTCGCAGTTTAACGGCTCGCAATACCGATTCCTGTACCCCTACCACCCTTGCTTGCTCATCGCCCGACGCAGAATCGTAAAACCGGTCATATCGAGCGTCGTAAAAGCCATCGAGGTTCGGCTCTGAAAGGGGCAAATTACAGTCGCCGCGAAAATGAAAGTAAAAGGGAGCTGAGAACGACTCTGGGAAAAATTCTTTTCCCCTTTCATCTTTGCTCTTCATTACCGAGTGTCTTTATTACTCTCCAGCTCTTTTACTCGACGTGGAAATGTACGAATAAATATAATAAAGGGAAAACCAAGTCGTTTCGGGTATTTCTGTTCCTTTAAAATTTCCTCCATTAAGAGTGTCTCGTAAATGAACTTGCAAGTTAGTCAGGCTCCTGTTAGGTTGGTAATCCGTTGGAAGCTCTTTCAGCTAAAAATATAGAAATTTAATCAGTTGATCGTTTTTTTCCTTTATCTTTGTTTCGTCGAATCATAATTGGTCCTAATGTGCCTTTATAAAATAGTAGAATGCAGATTACCGAGGATATTCGGATGCTAAAACGATGAACAATCGAAAGAGCCGCTTTCTAAGAGCCATTATAATCAAAGTTAATCAACCTATAAATCTATCCTTTATTAATCCTCAAACTGAGATCAGCTCGAACCTGGCGGAAGCATTAAAGCAACAAAAAACTTAAATCCAGGAAAGCAGGAGCTCACACGCACGCGCAAACACAAACCGAAGAGGCCAGGTTTCTTAATCACTGCCTCTAATCGGTCGGAGCCCGGGCTCATCAATCTCTTCGCGCCGCGTCAAAGAGACTGGGAGTTGTATAGTTAATGAGGCCGAAGCGTAACGCTCGCGGGTCCGCCAGGAGCTCTCGTGTCGGCCTTTCAAAGCGAGCCAGGGTGTCTTGTTAATTATTCGACGTTTGCTTTAGTTTAGACCGCGTAATCCGCGCATTATTCAACAGAGAGCCGCGCGTTCGCGGCCCCGGTTATCAATAACATATGACGCGAAGCCCACGGCCGATTTGAAATTATGCGTTTAACGAGGCTTAAATATTGCACGCGTACATATGTCGTAACGCCACGCTCGCTAATCCGCCCGCTGGATTTACGGCAGACTGACTCCCCCCATCCTAATTATGTCGATCGATCGTATTATATCGAATAAAAGCCCCTTCTGTTCCCCAGGTGTGTTTTCCTGATTACGTTACGTCGAAACGATGCTATATCTGTCCACGTGCATTGTTATTTCGCGTGCAATCGCCGTCATCTACAGATCCTTAGTAAAATGCCACGAATCTTTGCGTTGGATTGGACAAGACGCGTTGTGTCGTTTTTCGATGTTAGGACCATAACTGATCATCGAACGGCCGCCAAAATTTTCAACCTTTCGCAGCTTTTTTTAAGTTGAGAGGCACTGCTGTTTCCAGGAGCTCGACGCTTGTCGATGTTCCGCTTATCAATGTTTTAGTGGCGTAACGATCTCTCGTAGCTCTTTCAACAAATTTTCATATTCCAATTAAGAAAATAGAACAAATGACAGGGGATTTGCTCGCAAATAATCGACAGACACGAGCCGCGAAGGACAAAAACACGCGAGTATCAATTTTCTGAAGTATCCAGGTTGAGCTTCGATTTACCAAACAACCTGAACAAAACACTACATCAGCGTATCAACGAGGGTAATAATTAGAACGCGTGTACACCTCACGAGGGGAGGATTCACGTCGATTCTCTGATCACGAGTTGCTTGTATCGAAGAAAGGCTCGTTAATTGAACGCCAGGAGCAACGTCTCGTCGCAGTTGAAAATTAGTCGAGTCTCTCGACCCATCGCTGAACTTCAATGATCCACAAAGAGACTAACTAAACCAGCCTAACGAGAGTTCAGAAAGGACGGAAAATCTGAATTTCCAGCGAGAAACACGTTAACACACTACCTTTAATTTATCATCAAACAATCTTAGAAAGATTCCAGTTCGAAGATAGCAAACTAGCGCCACCTGGATCCAACATGGCCGCTGTTTGCGCTGTTCTGACCCAAATATTGACATACGGGTTTAAAGTAGGTCCTGTAACTGTTTTAGCCGATTTCTGCAGGCGTTATTTATTCGTTCGAGATTCTTAGATCGAAGTAACGATCGAGGTACAAGAAAAAATTTTATACATATCACAGGTATATGAAGTAACCTAAAAATCATTAACGTTAGAAAATGTTCAAACAAATGAAACTTTCTGTATAACATACAGAAGAAAATAAGTTTTGAATATTTCGTAATTTTAAGCGATGTCCGGAAAGTGAAGAAGGATATTTGGAATGTCGAAAGCGTAAAGCAGAAATATCATATCCTTCTTACATTGGAACGTTCACGTTGGTTTCCACGTATCTGTGCTTCGATCGTCCATTCGGTGGCGCAAACAAACTCGCCTAATTTCAAAAACGTGCACACAATTTGGCAAACAGCACGTCCAAACATCAGTGCCGGGGCTCATCAATCGATCCGCTCATCAAAACTCGCTTCCGCGCGCGTGGCTAGCGTCAGCCATTTTAATTCCAACTAATAAAATCGCCTGGAACGTGCTCAACGAAAGTTGTAACGAAATTCCATCCAGTGTTCGTGGGAACAATGTGCATCCTGAGTGTAGTCTGAACGCGACACGCAAGCTTTCATGAATTGCCGATGAACAAAATGGCGGGTGGCACGCATCGACGCACCGTAATGGCGTCTGCGAGACCTTCGACGCGCCCTTTGTCCGTGGAAAATTGTTTCTTCCTCGCGAGAAATCTCTCAAAGCGACGTTAGAAAATAACGCCCAGAAGGAACAATCACTCACGAAGTTCGAGATTCGGCGCCAGCCAAAAACTTTGGCCTGCCGATGACTTTGACTTTGTCATCGGAGAATAAAAAGAACGGCGTTTAAGCTTCGACATATTGGAATTGTCATTTTCAGATAAAACATGATTTTTGTACATCAATGATTTTCCGAGATCTTTTATAATAGTGAAATTTCTAATATTCTTTACCACGTTGTGGTAACTGAATAAACAAATGAACGATTTACAATTGTAGTTAAAATCTGAACCAGTTTCGTTAGATTATAGGTTATGTTTAATTTGTACGAAAATGGATCAGAGAGATTAAAGTGCTATTGTAATTAATTCGTTAGAAGCTATATAAAGAGGAAACATTGAATTTTTAAATACATTAAACGATGTTACAAGAACATTTAACTTCGCTCAGGGACACTTTTATGGAAACTAACATCCGACACTGGGGCCCTTCTTGCATTCAACGGTGCAATTAAGGAGTAACGCTTGTAACTGGTCTTGGCTGCGCTGATTTCCGCTCGTTTCTCGCACTCTGCATGCTTGCCCGGCAACTACTGAACTTGTTCAGGGTGATTTTCCGAGGGATGAGTTGGAAAGAAGGGCAATTTCATCGCAACAGCTTCTAATGGAATAAATCGTAGATTTGCTGATTAGTAACGCGCGGAAGATTGATCGCAGCTAGTATCGATCTTTTAAGTACTTGAAACTTTGTTCAATTATATTGTACACTTTCCTTCTTGAATCAAATATCGGCGTAGAAAAATATTTCTTTGAAAAATATCAACTATTCTCTCATAATAATACCATTAGAGATTGTTAATATTTCTTAGAAAAACTTATTTTTACAGAACTTTATACACGCATTTTTAGTCAAATATTTGTATTGACAAGTTGATCGAAGCTGACAGATTTTTGAAACATCAATTTCTCTTTTACGTATATTATCATATTAATATATTTATTATTAAATAAAAATTAAAAGTGCTAATGAGGTACGCTAATATATTTCATGTAATAATAGGTACACGATATTAATGTATTAATAAATAATTAGACTGAAATTGAATTCATCATCCAAAATGATAAATCCAATAAATAGCCTCGTTACAGTAACGCTGGGCCAGACACGAATTAAGGTTACTAAACAATGATCGAGCGATTTTTAAAATCACTAATAGGCAGAAACAATATCATACGTTATCTTTTATTAGCCTTGCGTTTTAATTATTTTTATCTAAACGTTCTGCATTCCAGCCTACTCGACAAAGACACATTTGTTCGTTGAATGATTTCGCGGTATTCCCGCTACAGAGCTATAAATTATGAGTCTATCTACACACCCTTGAAATCGTGAGCGAACTCAGTCGTCATCGAAGTTTCATGGGCGTCGTATGTCTCGCGCCTGCCTCTATGCATCCGCAACGTCTAGTGATTTTTGTTTCGCGTTCTCTAGTGTGTGTGTACGTGTACGTAGCCTCCTTAAAATAACGCGTGCTGGCTGAAACAACGAGAATGAAAGATGCATATAAATAGTAGTTGTAGTACGTATACAGTCAGCCACAAAACTTTTCGTGCTACTTTTAAAAGGGTCGCTTTTATTTATATAAAACAAGCAAGCAAAAGCATTGGTCAATATATACAGAGACAAAAACATTTTTTTTTCTTGTGTGTGTGTAATTCATACGAAATTTATTACAATGTTAGAGAAACTATATAAATTTTATAAGAAAATTTTACCGTAACGAAATAAAGTCATTATCAATTTTGTATTATTCTTGCGAACGTGTGATAGACATATCCGGATTAATTACTCGAAATTGATTAGAAAAAATCAATAATTTTAAATAAGAAAATTCTGCATTTAGTTAAATGTTAAATGTTTAGTTAAATAAATAAACCACTGTAGGGAATTAATTTTTTGTTGCCCTATAAAGATGGTAAATTAGAATAAATATGAAATAGAAGGTTTGTGTACACGTGAAACTAGGCGAGTCGCTGCTTATCAACGAGTTTTCTTTTTATCAGTGCGAAAAAGGAATTTTTTTCGCTTAAGCACCGCCTCGCGGGGGTGGATTGCTCTTTGAGAAACTTCCGACGGATATTGGGCTGCCGCTGAGAGAAAAGAATAAAATCAACTATGTCCCGGAATTGACCAAAGTTGGACTTTCATAAAATCTCAAGGTTTCTATCGGAATTAGTGTTTTTATGAAAATTACTCGCGTAAGAAACTGAAACACTGACTCCATCACAGAGTATTCCCTGAATTAGAAATGCCAGAGACGTTTTGCTTCTCTGGTGAGAATTTTTATTTCCCGGCCATCTATATAATTAAATTACCAATTGTCGTTTCTACCAGTTCCTTAGCCTTATTCTCGTCTATAGCGCGCCTCTTTTACTACTTTAAAATGTATTCCAAACGAGAATTACTTTGGTAAATACATTGCGGGAAGATGCATTTGAGTTTAATTTATCGCTAAACTTAATCTTAAAAGGTTCATTTTCTTTTTCGAGCACATAATTTACAACAACGTATTCAATGATTTTTAATTAATCCAGCCCCTTTCTTCCAATTTCAGAAGAAACCAATGAACGTTGATCTCTTCGTAACACGATCCTAACCTCAAACATGTTCTCCTGGACGAGCGACTAACCATCCTATGGAACGTAAGTACCAAAGAATATTTTCCAATAGTAATTCAAACCCAAAAGGACTCTCAGAATTTCTTTGAAATTGGACGAATCATACAGTTTAATTTCTCATGAAACATCGCCCATTGTTTCGAAAACGCAGCTAAAGTTTTCCAAACGTTGCGAAACGAACGCTCCTTTTTACCGTGTCACGTGGATCATCCTATTTTCAGCGTGCCGCGAAATTTGAAAAAGCAGAGGAGAAAAATAGGAAAAATGCGTCGTGTAATTGCTTACTCTATCGTTCGCCAGCCACGAAATGCCGAAGCTGTAATTGTTCGGTCTCGTTCTTTTTCTTTTTTTCTTTTTTTTGTGCTGTTCACGAATCAGGTATTACGACAAACAAAGAACCGAGGAGAAAGAAAATGTTCATGAGCGTTTTCAGTGGCACAATGGGGCGGTGCGACTTCTTGAACGATATGAAACTAGGTTAGACCAGGCAAAAGGGCGTACCTGTTTCGCAAATAAATTTCCCTGGCACTTGTTTGTATTATATTTAAACAAATTTCTAGGTGTGCGTCTGTTTAGATGTCATTAACTCTTTAATTATTAAAGGAGACTAGAGTCACAAAAATTAGGAATGCGTTTTATATTAAGGATGACTACGGGGTGTACATGCAAATGGGCGGCTGCAATTTCTTTGAAAATAGTTAGGGTAGGAGAAATTTTGGAAGGACGAAATTAAACGGCGATACATGTATACTTTGCTCAGTTTGTACATTTTTTCTCATTTTAGTCCCTGTTCCTTTCTTTCTATTTTTAAATTGAACGAAACGTTGGGTATTTTTAGGCTACCCTGTATGTATGGATAAGGCGTGTTTTAGAAACGCGAGGTCGCCGCAAATGTATTCCACGCCGCGATTTCGTTTTCGTTGGCCGTGTCTACAAAGTCGCGGCATCACGGAACGTAAATTCTGTCGCGCGATTATCTACATAATGGGCAAGCGTCGCGAGAGTACGGGAAATTTATCGTCCGACTTCCCGATGAAAATTCATATCTTTCCCACCGTTGAAATTTTCCTGGTCCTTTCAACCAAGGAACCAGGCCTTCTTCTTCCCGTCCTTGGTAAATTCTGCATCCTGGTTGCTGCCTTCAAACCTTATTGCCCTATGATTCTTTGTCCTCATCTTGCCTTTCAATTCCATTGCTGTTATTCGGTTCACTTTTCATCCAATTGTGTCCAATTCTTTTCTGTCGTTAAAAACTGTTATACTTATCATTCTAACCTGATATCGCTATGTCGAGAAGGTTTAAGAAATCTTCTTCCGAATTTTTCTATTTCAATTTTGCCTTCTTTTCGATAAATGAAAACACTTTTGTGTAAAATTTCCAAAGCAGGGTCGGTACCTTTTAAATTCACTAATTGATAAATTATCGTGAAAGAGGTGAGCATTTTGGAACGAGAACCTCGTCTAAATATTTTATATTGTTAGGAAGATGATACAGTTACACTGTACATGTGAATGTGTGTGTAAGCGTCAGAGGGCGTCCAGGCCTGAATTGAGACAAAGGACGATTGGCAGTTGTTAAGAAGCATCCAGAAGGGCCAGTTAGCTGTCGAGTGTAGAGAAAGTGCTGAGACACGTGCAAGTGTGAATCGAAGAATAAGTGAGGAATCCTTCTTGTAATAAATATAATATTATTCTAGTATTACACCCCAGTGTATATTTAGTGTTCCTTCAACATTATTTTGGCACCAAAGATCCACATTTCTTACATATATCGTGCTTATTATATCGATAGTTCTTTGTGAATACACTTTGTCTGTCATTATTTAATAGATTTTGTTATTGTGCTTCGGAGAGGGTAAATAAGGATAAAATTAGGTTAACTAATTATTAAACGAACCAGTTGGTGCTAAATTGTAGACCAGATTAGGTTTCCTATTAAGTTAATTATTTACTAATTACAGTGCCATTGATTACCACGGGTAATCCATAATCTGAACCAACACAGCGCATACTTTCTATATGTAATTCTGCAATGACATTCTAGATGGGTCATTCGTATTGAATACACGTGAAGCAATCTAATTAATTATTATCTACGATCAAATTTTGAATCAAACGTTCAAAATGATCAGGAAATATTAATATTACTCCAATTTTTATATTCCCATCTCGCTCTTTTTCCAACAAATATTTCAATGTTTTACTAAAGAATAGTCAAACATTTAAACCAGTTTCCTACTTTGGGTCATTTTATCGCGTAATTATTCTTCTTCTTCGTTCTTATAAATATTCAGCAACGTCAGTAACGTATTCTATTCAGTTCGATGACAATTATGGGGTGTTTAAACAGTTTCAAAATCTGGCGCTAAGGATTTTTCGAAAAACTTCATCCAGCATTGAAGACGAAGAAAACGTGTTTCGTAGATAGACACCCTGTATAACGCATAAGGGATGTAGGTGCGCCCGCGCGCGTATGCACACAGGAAGCCCGAAGGAAATGTCTGGCAGACGCCGGGGAACGTGATATCCGAAGTCACTCACGAATTCATAGGATCCCTTTCTTCTTTGTTTTCCTCCGTGCGGCCGTGTAACTCGCACGCGACCACGCGTACCGATTCGGTAATGTTCCCGAGGATTTCCCGGCAATCTCAGCCCGCTTTCCGCCAAATCTCCCGGCAATGAGCCGCGTGATGTTTTTCTATCCTATCCAACGTCTCATCCTAACCCATTGTTCGTCTCCGCGTTTCCTGGCTGACGGTCAGGAGCTGAATTTTGGATGTTGCCTGGAGCATCGTATTTCTTTCTACCAGCAGCTATCGTTTTATCATTTACTCACGCCGGATTTTCAGCCTGGAATGGATGGGAATAAAGAGTCTTAGGATTTATCGAGGGGGAATTGGGTTTCTGTCGAGAGGAGTTAGAGGTCTCATGTGAGAGTAGGGATTAAGGAGTTAAATGAAGATTGTTATTGATTTTTGTCCAGATTGTGACTACTCAGAGTTCTGTTTAGCTTATGCTTATAGAAAAATATAATTAACTTTTAAATATAGCGAGTCGCAAATATTCTAATGTTAATTTAGCAATGGTAACTATACGACACGAGTTAAGGCCCACGTGGCGCTAGTATCGCGTTATTGGGCAAGCTGAACCCAATCATTGCAGTGGTAAGACATTGGTAAAGAGAATAGCGGTAATCAATGTGGAATTTAATAGTTAACGTTACAGATTGGTTTGTTCTTATTTATCTACTAATTTTCATCCTTATCTTAATTTTATTAAGATTTCTTCCGAGTTCATTTTGAAATAATTGTTCTTTATTGGTTTTACACATAAATGTACGGTGATAATTTGTTGTTATTTTCATGGATAATAGATATTTTTAAAAATCTTGGTGAAAAAGGACATTTTAATCAGAAGGAAAATTACGGTGTACCCTTATTAACGGACAATTCAAGTACCCGACGAAACCTTACCCTCGCTGGCGTTGTATTTCAAATTCAATTTTCCGATTCTCATTAATTTCCGAGCGCTTCAAACGTTCGCCAAGATTAATTTTCTTCGTCGTCGAATCGCAAAACATTTAGCATAACGCACGAGTCTGCCGCTCGTTCTTTAAATTACTAAAACTTCGTTCTTCTTCCAGTGATTGAAAGCACAATTAATTCAAGCTTCGATGCAAAAGTTAGGAAACTGAAAAATCCAAAGCTCGGACAAAAGAGTGTACCAAAGTTGTTTTTCAAGTT
The DNA here is from genome assembly GCF_905332965.1 of Bombus pascuorum. Lineage (NCBI taxonomy): Eukaryota > Metazoa > Arthropoda > Insecta > Hymenoptera > Apidae > Bombus > Bombus pascuorum. The sequence continues at coordinate 6,806,845 of NC_083502.1, read as the reverse complement.
GCCCAACTCGAAAACACTTTTAATCCTGAATACTAAAGTACTCACTGGTCGAATCGCTTTGAACCCCATTAACAACGGGAGCGTTACACAGTAGTCAGAACTAACCGGACCAACGTGAGTCCAACGCGCAGCAAAATTTCCCGTAACATTTTATTTTCATCGATCGGAACAAAGAGAATGTCAATAGAGGAGAACCTGCGTACACAGAAGGTAATCCTTGTAAATTCCTGATAGCAGTCGCGTTTCCATCCGATGGCTGGTGCAGTCTAACCGGAAACGAAGAAATTGGGTAGAAGGGAAACTACTGGCTGGTTCTCGTTGCACATATACACCAGGATTTAGGTCAACAATGCGGAAGCCTCGTAGAAATCGCTCCGGGGAATAGACTAGGGTAACCGATTGAAAGTATTCTACTCGATTTGGCCGCGATTCTATGGAATCTCCTGAGCGTGGTAATACAGCCACCTGCTTTACCACCGGTTACGTGTAACAGGATAATCGTCGACCCAGTTCGCGAATGGAACATGATTCACCGTGTGTTCTAGTCGTTGATCTTCCACTGACGATCCTAGTTCCTGAATGGAGGGTAATCGAAATCGTATGGAAGAGTTTCGATTCACTCGAATTTCTAATGGAAGAGCGTTTCTGCCGTTGGCAAGGATCCGGGAAAAGGGAGCTGAAGCTGTATTGTAGTATGCACAACCCGAGTCATAAATATTAGAACAGCTGCTAGTTTCGTATGGAACGTGATAATTAATTTAAAGTATCAAGAAAACGATTAATCTCTGTCAGAATCTTACGTTCGTGCAAGGTTGTATATCATCTATGGGATATTTGAAAATTCGATATTGCAATTTATTGAATCCAGGATACAGATATTTTCATAGAAATATGAAAATTCATCGAGCGTTAAAGTTTCATTATCAAACTAATTTTAGAGAAAAATGAGAAAACAATTAAAATGGTCGTCTCACCGTCTCACGCAATTAAATTCAACAACAAGACCAGGCTGACCATCGTCACCTGTTGTCGACATATCCGAAGGCTTTCGAGTAACCGTAAAACAGCGAAGTTGGTTTCGCTTGAAGTTTCGAAACGTTTTATCGGCCGAATTGTATAGTGTGCCGCCGTTATGAGTACTTAATTTATACTCAATAAAACGGGGCGAGGTCTCTAGATGAAAAATCGTAGCAACACGACGCAGTTCAAAGGCGTGGCGAGTTAGCGGTTTCGAACAATGTCCGTGCAAAATAAATTGAGTCAAGTTTTTTACGGTTTCTGCTTAACGTTTCCGGAGAAATAGCGGCTAAAGAGACGTTAAACCGGGATATTTTCAGCTGGTCAGCGCGCAGGATTCGTTTAATTGGAATTGTGAATCGATGGTAGGGTTTTTATTTTTAGAAATTGCCGTGGAAATTGGAAAACACCGAGTAAATTTTCATCGTTAATAGCGTCAATTTGTTTGTAAATTGTGAAGGTTGATTTTTCCAGTTTAAAGTTCAATTTAGCTGGATTAAATAGCGGATATTGAGTTATTCCAGGAGTAATCGTGCAGATTATCCAATTCCATAGATTTTACCCTATTGTTATCGAGGCTCGAGTAGCGTGATTGTTACACTGATAAACACAGCGACAAATTTAGTCAAGTACCTCTAGATGTACGTAACTCTGATAAAAAATATCTGGATAAAATTATTAATACAAAATATATTTTAAAAATATACCTCGACCCATTACGAATCTGGAAACAAAAATAAGATAATTAAAGATTTGTATAATCTAGAACAGCCATTCTAAAGATATTCAAACCGAAAGGATCGACTCAGGTGATAATTGAATTTCAACCAATTTCGATCATCCTGGTGTCAAAGGAATAATAAAAAAGTCAAGACTGTGACAGGCTGCCAGAAAGTGCGTTGACCCAGTTGGAATAAAAATACACGCGCGAGTATCCAACGGCGATCTACTGAAACGCAGTCACGCCTTTTATTTTTTTCTTCTCTGTGGCTGCCCGTTTTTCTCCGTGTCTGACTCCCACAAGTAGATAGTTATGTCGCACGGTTTGCATTTTAAAGAGCCGAGCAGATTGTCGTCACATTTTAAAGAACCGTAGGCTAACGACGCGTACATCCTCAAATAGAATCGGGTTCCTGACGAGGATTCCTCCAGGCTGTCTGAATTTTTTCTCCTGCACGCCGACCAATCTTCAGACTGTCATCGTCAGTAGTTAAGACGGCTTTCCCCTCTATCTTTTTTTAAACTCTCGAGCATCCTCTACTTGACGGTTTCGAGACGTCTTCAACAGTAATTAACACGTTCCTTTGGTAAATTCTTTTGGAGAGGGCGTTATTTAGAGTCTGATGTTCTGCCGTGATGTCTGCAACAGGTTTCTGAGAAGTTGGTTTCGCAGCTTCGTGTCTTTCAGGTTGGAAATCTGATATTTGGTTCGAAGTTTTGAGGCTGTGAAAAAAAGTAGAAAGTAGATGGAATTTTTAATTGTTTCAGCTGTTCTGTTCGAGTGCAAAATTCAGGGGAATTGTTAAGGATCTGTTGACAGAATTATTTTTAGTTGCAAGTGCCCAGAAGCCAATTTCTTTTTGTTTAAAAAACAAAATATTGAATACCAACGTGCAAACGTAGAATCGAATAAAAGTAAAACGTATAACATAACGTTTATAAAGGAACAATTCGAAGGATTGTGCAGACGGATAATCGAAAGGAAAGAAAAATGATCGTGCCGATGCATTTTCGTAAAATTACAGCGAATGTAGAGCGGCGAAAGGCAACCGAAGGCTAAATCATTTCAGAAACAAAGTTATCCCGCGGTTCATTCCGACGGGGGCTTACACGAATACCTCAGATATTAGTTCGTAACAAAATTCCCGTGCTGCCAACTTTTCCAATAAAAACTTCGGACATCATCAAAATTAACCTCCCCAAACAGATTCCACTTATTCAATATCCTGACGAATTTCAAAAGCCCGATACTTCCGTACGGAATTCTTTTCCCCTGCAGTTTCGCTCAACTTCCTGTACACCTTATCAGCGGCTTAATTCTATCGTGCAATTGTTTCACCATCTTTAGAAAATCTCTAAAGACGTCTTAAATATTACTCTCAGAGTGGGACGTTTGAGAAACGACGAAACCTGATCGTGACCAATTGGTGAAATAATTCGAAAGTTGATGTTTAACGAACGAAATATTATGCTGCTACGTAACTGATGTTCTTAACATCTTTAAGTGTTCAAGAGAACGACAAAAGTCATATTTAACCTGAGAATCAAGTCGGAAGACGAATGAAATTAGTAGAATCGATTCGCAACATATTCAATTTTAAAAGTGCATTTCTACAAAAGACAGGAGATGTAACTTATTGAGTTCTTTATCTTTGGTTTTCAATTACTATATTCCTTTCGAAGTATCTCTGAAATAACTGGAAGTGACACGTAGGTCGTCGAATACCCCATTGTTCCAACTAATAAGAGGAAGAGCCTCCTAGTCGAATTCTTAGGCCGTGCGCGGTAGTAGCGTCGCGAGACGGCGCTGGCGAACAATGGACAGGTATGACAGCGGCGGACAAGTGTCCTGGGAATACCTATTGTTTTTTCCAGGCTGCTACAACCGCCGGCAGCGTTAATGTCCCCGGTAATGGTCGGAGAAAGGGGCTAGGTAATGCGAGCTGCAGTCGTCTCCGCGTCGTCCTCGTCGTGTACGTGCAGCAGCAGCAGCAGCAGCAGCTGGAATTGCCGGCTGCTTTTTGAATTTCACCCTTCCTCGAGCTTCTGTCAGGCTAATTTCGGAGACCTGACTCTGGAACGAGCCGGACGACTCGTTTTCCAGTCGCTGCACTCAGAGCGAGATACGGGGTTCTTCCCGGTTTTTGATGAACCGAGGTTAGGTCAGTATTCAGCAGTGAACAGCCTGATTGATTCGGCTAGAGACGAGTTCCGGAGAGAGAGGTTGGAGGGTACCATTGTCTTCCGAGGGGAATGTTAATCTTTGGCTTGTGCGATGAAACGGAGAACCAACGAATGCTACGATAAGAAAATAGTGATGCAAAGTTCGAGGTTACGTAGATTAATAGCAGTTAATTAGATCAGTATTGGCCTATGAGATAGCCGATGCCTAAAAATTGAATAAGACTGTTCCTCTTGTTAGCACAAACAAATGCGAGGTATTGGACGACTTAGGGAGGCAAAACGTGCCTTTTAAGCGGAGCAAATAAAGGAATCCACCAAAATCGAATCTCCTCACGTTTTTTTCCTCAGTCTCCTTCCTTCTACTGTGTCTTATTTCACTCTACGCGTGTTTGCCACCTTTGTCGAGGGGTGAATCCATTATGGCTGGCTTGTTCTCCGTCGGGGATACGCCGAGCGAGATTTTCTTTGAGCTGCTTCGATTCCTCGCTTTGAAGTGGGTCGTAGGAAGCGCGAGAGTTGCAGACGAGGACAAAGTGTTATGGCTGAGGAATGATTGACCAGTTGGTCCGACTATGTGTAGTTGTCTCTGTAGAAGACGGTAATACCTGGCGATGTAGATAAAATGGGGTCGGAAGGAAAGTGCTACGAGCAACAAAATTTTGGCGTTGGACAGACGAGTCTAGAACGCAGTTTACAATATAGCAGTTCCGGAAACTATTGATTTGAGAAAGTCGCGCATACTTTATTTTTATTCTTCGAAGATAGTACTCGCGTAGCATTTTTCCATTGGGCAAAAGTCAAATAGTCGATGAAAAATTTGTTATTCTCATAGAGTTCATGTCAGGACAACTATCGAGTTACTTGGAGGAACGTTCTGTTGCTATCCAGAGTTCATCGAGAGGAAAGCTAAAGTTCCGACAAAAATTGTAGTTTTAGGAGCGAAGTTGGAACGTTCGATGAGAAATCGTCTTTCCAAGATAAACACAGGCGCTCGTTAAATCGAGCACGCGGTTGGTTATGTCCGAGTTCATTGTTTTCTTTCTTTTCGGGCCTGCTGGACCGCGTTCGATTAATCTATTTGTCAGAGCCAACTTTGATGGCTGCCCAAGTTTCAAGACCGAAAGTCTTTTTTTCTATCGGGGTTGTGGTCCTTTTACCGAAGTTATATTTATAGAAGCGGAAGCGTTCAACTTTTCGTTTTCAAACTTGTATTCTATTCTTAACATGTAAATATGGAATTCTTAATCGGTCGTAAAATTGACTCGAATTAGTTTCTAGAATCTGCCGCAAGTATTCGTATCAGGAATATCGATCCGTAAGGTAACTTAATGCTTTTCAACACCATTGATCACCTCCTTAATTAACGTTCCATTATTCGAACACACGTTGAGTAGTTATCGTGCTACATAATTAGATCGTCGACGTCGTAATTAGATGTGCCTCGTGTACCAACTGAATTCAGCTGTGCAATAAATTTTCGCACGCCATTCGAGCAAATTTCAAAAATAGATTCATTGCAATTCCTTAGCTTTATGAATCGGAGATTGATCCGGTAGAGCTTCATTTATCTAAGTTCGTCGAGGGACAAACGATTCGAACGATAAGAATTCATCGATTTTTCTCTCAATTTGTATCTCTCGAGAGTTGTAGAACGTCGTCAACGATAAATTATAACGTCGTTAATATAAATATCAGCCCTTTACCAAAATGTCGATTAAATTCTTTCAAATTCCCCTCCTTCATGAAAGATATAACGTAGAAAAAACGAAGCTGGCACCCCGCTGGGGGTAGCCACCCACATGCTATATTTATTTTTATTTTATTTTTTTTTCTCACCAGTAAGATATAACACTTTACCAAATGTCCTTGAGGACAAATTGTAAGAAAACCAAAATAAAAATAAAAATAAAAAAAATTCCCCTCCGATCTGTAGCCATTCACACTTGTCGTAGTGAATCGTAAATATTTCTCTAAAAAGCTGCTGTATAATCTCAAGCAATTTTCTCGCGTATCTTGTAACCTTGTTCCGGAGATTTCACAACTCTACGAAGCACAATGTTTATTCCCTGGAGAGGTATCGTTGTCGAACATGTTTTAACCGACAGAAACACGAGTAACTTGTACATCACTGGCAGTTCTGATAAAGCGTAATCATGCACGCGAATGCCAGTCGCCTGTAAATTAGCCTGCGAGTGGATGTACGCGCTCGCAACTGGAATTCTTCCGTATAATTCCCTCTTTCCCTACCAAATAACACCGATAACGGATTAAGCGTGCCGGTTCTCTGCTATTAAATTACGCCGGTATCGCGTTAATTCCGTTTTAATTTTTGTATCATTGCTGTTCATTGAGTCGCGTCACGAACCAGTACACCATCGCGATTTATTCCGGGAAACGTCGCCTCGCCGTAGTCATGTAATCGTGCCAGCTCTAATTATCTCTGAGATATGGCTTTCGTCGAAGTGAATTAATAATTCAAAGTGGTAATCGATTTTTCAAGAATCTTTTCCTTCGTTTCGTTCCGAGAACTCGAATTTTTGGCCAAATTGTCACTTGATAAGAATATCGATCTCTTTCGCGTTGATTAAAATAATTAAAGGTAGTAACAATATTTACGTAACAGTATTTATTTAGTAGAGACATTTTTCGATCTTCAATCTTTCAATTTGTACTCTGTCGAGATTATTAGACGTATGTGAATACAAAGGAACGCGTAGATAATAATATATATTTTAAGATACTAAAGTGTAGATACAAGCTAGCAGTGTTACCCTATGACTGAAAACCTTGAAGCCAACGTCGCCTATCTACCGTTTATGGTTTGCCTTTGACGCAGTCTTTTTTTTTTTTTTTTATTTTATTTTGGTTATTTTACAATTTGTCCTTGCGGACATTTGGTAAAGTGTTATATCTTGTTGGTGAAGAAAAAAAATATAAATAAAAAATAATATAGCATGTGGGCGGCTACCCCCAGCGGGGTGCCAGCTTCGTTTTTTTCTAATTTATATCTTTTATGAGGTCTATTGGGTGTTTCCTTTTTAGTCTTCTTGCGATGTTTGTTGTGTTGCAGTCTTTTGTCTATACGCTGTCAATGACACTTCAGTGCTTGAGAAAAGTAGAGTTTTCTTAGAAGCGATGACCACTTCAGCATACTCAAATTATGAAAAATCCACAATGAGGAATTCGAAGAACGAGCAATTTTTTTATTATCCGTGCGTTTCTCCAAAGCATACACAAAATTTTTACGAAGACTCCCACAGTATAACAAAGATTTCTAGGAATCTAAATAATCTGCACTCGCATAGATCGGAACCTAATGTAAAAAGAAAAGTAAAAGACCAGATGTAGAGTTTTCTTGGAAGCGGTGACCACCTCAACATACTCAAATTATGAAAAATCCACAATGAGGAATTCGAAGAACGAGCAATTTTTTTATTATCCGTGCGTTTCTCCAAAGCATACACAAAATTTTTACGAAGAATCCCACAGTATAACAAAGATATCTAGGAATCTAAATAATCTGCACTCGGATAGATCGGAACCTAATGTAAAAATTCCCGCTTCAAGGCTACAGTACGACTAAATTAACCTGCAAAATGAGGACTATGCCATTGAAACTCGTAAGCATATCGCAAACATCGTCCAATTAAACGATATGCCCTCTGACACGCTAGAAACGTAGAGACTCCGACGTTGAAAATCGAGCGTCGAAATTCCCCTCGCCATCCCCGAGCCCCGCCATGCTAATTATTAACATTACAACAACTCGACAGCGTCGTTCGATCCCATTCAACACCGCCACGGCTATTATCTCGATCAGCTGAACCGTATAATTGCCGCCTAATGATCTTCTCCGAATTATTGACTATAACTCGCTGTTAAGTAACAGCATGTCGTGAACTGCTTTAATAACGTTACGACGAATGAATAGACACTGGTCCAGTCCATACTTGTTTCGGTGTTTATCGTACGCTCTCTTGCAACGCCAATTATCCACGGCGATTCTGTGAAATTAGTGCTTTGATCGCTTCTGTGGCTCCTCGATCAGAATTCCACGAAATTATCGAAGCAAATATTTAGTAAAACAATATCGAAGTATAAAAATTCGCAATTACGCAGTTTACTAAGTTTTCCCAATTTTCGCTATTTGGCCTGCGTAGATTTGGCTCGGGCGTCAGTAAATTTATTTAAAAGTATTTGAACAATCGAAAATCCACAAAATTGTTGGCCCTCGAAGGAGCCAAATATTATGTTTTTCACAAAATTTAACAAAATGCTGAATTTCTCTCAAATTTCGCTACGTGCTTCCTGAACAGTCTGATATTTGTTATTTTCATTTGAAAGGAAGAGCGCTCGACTCTGTTTTCAACGGAGGTAGAAAATATTCTTCCAATATGGCTGCGATATTCTGCGTAGAGGAACGCGGAAATCTCCACTGGGAAGATAATCGCGGCCTATTAACGATGCAACGAGATTTCAACCGCGTTATTCTTCCGCCTTCGTTCCAGTTATCCCACTATTGGCATCGGCTAATGCGGCGGTTCGGTTTCATTTCGCGGCGGCTAATCTGCTGCTACTGCCAGCCAGATTCATCGATTAATTCGCAGCCAGTGGTCTAGGGAGATTGCGTGTTCCTCGTTGATTTTACTCAGTGGTAACTTAATAAGAGAGCAGATTATGAGTCTTGTCGGTGGGATGATCGTTTCATGTTTTAGTTGATGGCGAATCTGTTCTCGTCAGGCAATTCGATTCGCTGTTATTCACGCGTGTGTCGTATGGTTATAAACAATCTGTATATGTTACGATCGAATTCAGACTCTGCAAATTTTTCTCTGACGTACCTCGTTGTACGATGAATCGTCTCCCTGACTGATTGACGAAAACTTAAACATTTTTAATTGCCAGAATTCTCCATTAGGAATACTTACAAAAATTCCTAATAGATCGGAGAATCTGCTTGCATCCAATTAGAGCCTAATCAGATCAACATCGTTGTTCGGACAAACGCGAATTACTAACAAGAAAATCACACAGCGTTTATCAACCACCCAATTCATCATTGACAAATGAAACATTTGCGAAGTGGATGACGTCAATCGAAACGGTGAGAGCACGCACAATAAGTATCGTTTGCAATGGTAGCCTCCGATAGACGGTGTTCAGAGGACAAGGTAACCGAGCAGCGGATCGACAGGGCTTAATTAGTGAATTAATTAAACGCCAATGAAACAGCGGAGCAATATCTTTCCACCGGTCAGTCGGGTGTCCTGAAAGCCGCATAATGCTCGCGTCCCTGTCTGTCGGTGACGTGGCAAACTGGAGCACGAATAATCGGCGGCAATTAAATGGTAGAGCGGCTTCCGATCAATTTTCCGGGCCGCGAGCCTGCGGGGGGATGAGTAGCGTGTGCCTGAGATAGCGATTCGCGATCAAACCCGTCACCAGGTACGCCGTGTGCTGATCCACGTTACTCTCAGGTGGCCACTAATTGGCACCTGTTTCGAACTGTATAGTTCGCCAGAGTCATAGGAAATTGCGTACAACAGTTCCTGCAAGTACTCGAACATTTACCGCGTGAAACTTTTATAAATACCACGCGCGTATTTTACGAAACACATTGGGAATTTCGTTAGAACTGCGACGAGACACGACTGTTTTCATTATGCTGACAAAAGTTGCAACCAATCCGAGAACGTACGATAAATTACGAACGCTCGTGGCTCAGTTATTACATGTAGATAGAAACGAGATTCTTTAATCGTAACGTTGAATACGAATTCGTCAAGTCCTTGAAGATATAGGCGACAGTAATCGCTTTTCCACGCAATGTGCTAAATTTGTGATAGTCTATTATTTGAGACGTAGCTTTTCAAGTTTAATACGTGGATATCGATAATTGCAGCCCTTCTAGATACCTAGCTGACCCTAGCTTCTGCTACATCGAGAACAGAAATCAACAATTCCAAGCTGTAAAATAGCAAAAATAACACTGAACACGTACGAAGACTACATCACTCGAAGGATCCAATTCCAGCAATCGTCTACCTGCCTATACTCGCCATTCCATATATCCAATCCCCGGCAAAATGACTGGTCTCCAAAGACTTTGGCGGTAACGTTCAGCTCACGTTTCAACCTCCATACCGCTATCAGTCGCGTATTTCTCGCGTAACGTGTAAGCGTGGCGATAAAATTCGAAAATCGCGCAAATATATCGATCGCCCTACTTTTCGATGGAACAACGACAAACGGGTTTCTCGTCTATGTTTTCTCGCGTCGGTGTGGCGTCAGGTCGATTGATGGGATCGCAGCTGTCGCGTGACACTCGCTTCTACACGATCAGACGCGGACAAACATACACACACATACTCGCGTGTCTCTTTTCTCGGCTAGATTTATCGAGGTTTAAGGGGCGGTCGATTCAATTACGCTTGCGAACAGTGCTCCTGCATTTCGTCTTGCAGCGCGAAGACAAAGATTTAAGCCGGCAACGTGGCCAACGTTCGGACGGTTTAATGGCGTTACCGGGGAATTACAAGATAAACAGAGATTATCTGTTCTCGCGGGCGCCTGGCGTCTTCTTTCCGCCGTGCACGTGCTAACTATCGGTTGCGCTGGTAACGGCGCGACCAGAATAGATGGCGCCACGTTCGAAGGATATTTAGCGTTATCGTAGACCTTAGAGTGGACGCGAACGGAGTCGGATTTAACGGCGGGTTTCGTCTGTCTCTTCAAGCGTTTCGGAGAAATTGAATTTAGACGAATGTGAGAATGAATGGCAGAGGAACGACTATCGACAGTTTGTCGCTTTATAGAAGAGTAGAATCTGGTACGTATACCTACTGCACGGCAATGTTGCATAGTTAGTGTGTAGTTAGCGTGATATTAGATTTCAAGATTAGAATTTTTATTCGAGGCTTTTCAGCTCCTTTAATTATTGTTGACGTCTGTTTGTTGCTTTATGGAGGAGTAGGATGCTATATAGTACTTAGTACATGTAATCTGGAAGTTTTAAATTGGATTTCTTGCGCGAGGGTTTTGACGTTCTTTTAATTACGAATGTCAAGAGGAATGTTTTTGTACGAAGGTTGTAATAAGAGGTATCATATTCATAAAGAAAAGATTAATTAAGAGAGAGCGTCTCTTTTATATCAGAGTGTAAGTTTTTTGTAATAGTGTCCAGGGGAGAATTAAAAGAACTAGATGACACCACTTGTTAATTTTTTCTTAGTCCCGTGCAATTTTGTTGGGTTGTTCCGAGATTGAGTTCCACGGAATTGCAATGCGTGGAATTGTTTGAAAATCGTTCTCACATGGTACTTTCACCCAATAGACCTCATAAAAGATATAACTTAGAAAAAAAAGCTGGTACCCCGCTGGGGGTAGCCGCCCACATGCTATATTATTTTTTATTTATATTTTTTTTTCTTCACCAACAAGATATAACGCTTTACCAAATGTCCGCAAGGACAAATTGTAAAATAACCAAAATAAAATAAAAAAAAAAAAACATGGTACTTTCAAAATGATTCGATTTCTTTTAATTCTTTCGCCCTCAGAATGAAATCATCTTTGGAATTTATCGGAATGCAACAAAACGAAGGGGTTGCTCGAGTTGAAACATCACGAAAATCGCAACGCGTTTGTACGTAAGACCCCGGCGATAGTTTGTACCATTTTATCGAAAAGTCGTTTCAAGAAATACTCTTCCATAAACCTAGGTCGACATTACGAAAGATTCTTACGTAACACGATATAGGAAAACGGCGCTAAGAACAAGGTAGAGAAAACAAGGAAACACGATTATTAAAAGACTAGCTTTTCGTTTGAACACCGTCGGAATGGAACTTGTTATTCTGCATCGCGCTGTGCTGTTTAAAAATCCCACACTCGGCGATCATTCGAGCCATTTAATGACATCAAAGGGTTCCATTAATCGTTGTTCCCGCGCTGCTTTCATAGACGACTGGCTGGCTTTTATTTCTGCTCGTTCCGCGTTTCAATTTATCGTTGACACAAATGCGACCGTGATATTCATTACGGCGAAATTGTCTTAACGATAATCTGTCGGCGCTGGAGGAGCGCGGCTTCAATTTCTCCTCTACTTCCGGTTCCACGTTTCTCCCGTTTCCCTCCTCTGCTAATATAGCTGCGCGCTGCGCACCCTCTCGCAGTAGCGGATTTTTTAAATACTGGAACGATGGTCCGTTTCACGCCTTCTTCGTTCATTAAAGTCGATGGCGTGATATCCAGCCAGGATCAATGCGATCGCGGGGAAACGTTTTCACGCACGAGTGCTCCTCTTTTAAGGGCACTTGGAATTCTTTTTCTGGTTTCCTTCTCCCTCCCTCCCTCTCTCTCTCCCACTCTGCCCCTTTTTTCTTTTAATTCTGAAACTATTTTTCTCCATGGGTACGTGAGCACTGCAGGTTTAGAATATTCTATGGCCTGAAACGTGGAAATGGAGAAGCAAAGGTTTTTTCCCCAGTATTCGGGAATTTGATTTTAAATAAAAGAAGATGGTACGTTCCCAGTGGAATTTGGAAAAAAATATTTGACGCAGTTTTTACGGATATGTTTTATTCTGCGGACTACGAAGTTATTTGCTGGCGATATTGGCAAAGGTTAAAATTTTCCCTCTGTCTCTCTTTCTCTTCTAACTGTTTTTTGGTAAAAATAGACCTCTGTTTGATCTATTTGAAATTGCTTCGATTTAATTTTCTTGAAATGTTTGTGAAATTGTTTGTTAGGGATTTGTAATAGATGAAAATTCGAAGCTCTTTCGGTGCAACTGTATTTTAATAGAAAAAAAATACCACATGCGAAAGAGAAATCTGTTTTTAATCCTTTTAGTATGACTTGAATGCAATTTTACTAAAAGTACCTAAAACTCTAAAGATTTAAGAAGAATGAGAATAGTCTGGATATAATACCCTTGAAAAACATTCCAAAAATTATAATCTTTGTAAATTAAATCTTGTATCCCAACGAGTTAGCCTAATCCATCGATCGAAGATCGATCGGTCTGACGTAAAAAGCGTTGTTTAACGATAGATCGTTGGTGGCCCATGGAAATTTAGCTTGCAAAGTTGTCGAAGAAGATCCTTTGTTCCCCCTTGAGCCACACGCCGAGAAGTTGAGGAACGTTTTAAAAAAGTTGCCTGAAAACTAAAAGGATCGGCACCCGAGGTTTGCCTCGCAAGATAAACTTCCTGCCTTTTAAGTTTCATCTCGACGATCCTTTTTCTCCCTTGGTGATAACAGCGAGCAGACTGCAGGGACGAATCAATCGATAAACAACGTTAATCGCATTATAATCAAAATATTTCCCAGAGCATAATCAGCGATACGTATTCACGGTGCGTTGCTAGCCTCCATGAATTATGCAGAAGCCAGCTCGTGGTATAATTTTTATTAACGACGCTACTTCTAATCCCGTGGCTCGTGTCGTGTGCAGTAACTTCAACCAATCAGAGTAAAAGAACCCGTGTTTTCTTCGTGGCTCGAATATTGATTGTTATACGTCCTCGTTATTTCCTCCTGTTCCTACGTTTATTTATTCCTCTTTAGTTGCCTCTCCTGATCCTACGTTTTCAAGAGTATACAAATTCAAAATTCTAATTGCCACTTTAATTAATTCGGGCTTTAAGCGAGGGTGGTTTTAGGCGGCGAATGAATTTTTCAAAATCTTAAATTTCATTAAAGGATCGAATACGCTATACCTAAGTCCTTTCCATCCATTTATTCATATTCTACGAGATATTTATTCGAACACACCTGAGAAAATAGTATAAATTGGCGATAAATATCGATATCGCGAAACTCGTAGCATCGCCGTGGTACCGCAATTTTTCTTTAACCAAAAGGACACGGCGCGGCTTCGAGAACCAGCCTTTACATCCCGCAGAACCCTGTATCCTTCTTCGTAGTAGCTTCTCCGTGTCTCACCATGCTCCGCTACTTTCCCTTTCTCCTTACAGTCGCGTCTTCCACCCCCAATTTATCTCTTCCTCTTCTATGTAGCGGCAGCGTGGCTCCGACAGCCGACAGCCACAACGTGCGTCGCCGAGCAAACTGTTCATCAACCCCTGACCCTTCCCTCCGCACGCCCCTGTCGCCTGGAAACTGCCTCGCCACTCTTCCCAACAACTCACCCATCCACCCACGCCCGCGACGCTCAGCCACGGACAGGGTATCAGTGCAACTGCATTCAACTTTCTCCCTTTCCATTCGCTTTCGAGTTCGAGTTGCCCCGCGGTTTGCGCTTCCTCCCTTACTTCATAGAGAACACACGCGTCGCTTTTAGGTTCTCGGAATTTTTAAGGCTCGTGGTCCACGCTTCCTTTTTTATTCCCTGGGAAATAACACGCGTGACTTTCAGGTTTGCGGAATTTTTTGGGCTCACGGTTGACGCTTTCTTTTTCATTTCACGGAGTACAATGCGCGCGAGTTTCCGAGATTTTCGGAATTTTCTGGGCTCATGGTCGACGCTTTCTTTTTTACTCTATGGAAAATAACACGCCTCACTTTCAAGCTTTTCGCAATTTTTTCCGCTCGCGGTTCACGATTTCTATTTTATTTCACGGAATACAACGCGCGCCACTTTTTGACATCTTGAACAATTTTTAGGCCCACGGACGACGCTTCCTCTCTCGCTTCATCGAGGATTACAAACGCGTGAGTTTGGGTTTCTAGGATCTTCAAGGTTCGCGCTTGATCGATCTTTTACCGGAAGATCGTCTTATGCGAAAACGGATAATAATTGCTACTTGTTGCTCTATCGTGGGAAGATTCTTTTATCGAGACACCGTTGTCTCTTTATTGGCTCAGATTATTAACAGAGGCTTTGTTATAACGGGGATATCGTTGAGAGGAGGAGACAGCTAGAAACATTTTTTTCGATGACGATGACGATTGTTAAATTAATTATAGCGTAGTGAAACAACGGCAATGTGTTTGATGCGGCAAGCACGATGCCTTGCATGTTTCATGATGCGCCAGGCATGATAATTGAACGGCATAGCTGAGCTCTGGCTCGTGTTAACCCTTTCCACCCTCTCATAAATTCAACGCTCCATTCTGACAATCTGGATTTTGACGTGAAAAGTTCCTCCGTACTCGCGAATTTATTTTACAAAATTAGGCTAACGGTTAGCCGTTTGTGATACAGTTGGAACATTTTCACCGAGATTAAAAGTTGCGTGAGTAACTGGGAAATTCCGTGAATTCTTTCGCCACTTCCGTTAAAGTTCTCGCAAGTCGTTAAATGTCGATGTAAATGCTGGGCTCCGTTCGATGGATACGAAGAGCAACGAAACTTCATCGCTGCTATTCCTGTACCCAACATCGACGACCATAAACCTGATTTTACTGCGGCAAATTGCCGAAGAAATTAGAAAAAATCGGTTGGTTTAGAATGTCAGGCGTATACGCGTGCATAATTTCGAACGTTTGGGGACGGAAACGTCATTCGACGTTAATACACCGTCCCTGCGACATGGCATCGGCTGTTGACGAAATTATGCGCGGGTGGAGCTGGATTCAGGGACACCCGTCAGCAACGATTTCGATTAGGTGAAACCTCTTGCTTTAATGCTACGTCACTGAAGTTTCTATATAGATGTTGGTGGAATTGGTTTTAAAGTACGTCGGTAAAAAGAAGAAAAGGGTAGAAATTTTTTAATTCTGCGTTTCTCGTTTAATTTTGTTGCTAAATAGTGTAAATCTTCGATCCTGCAAAATAACTTTGCGATGATTAATTAAAGGTAACGATGTCCTTCTTGATCAATCACGTCTTAACCAACGATCTACACGCATCGTCGATACTGTAGAACCTCTCGACAAGACAATATCTCACAAATATGCGCGAAAAGCGAAATGAATGTCTCATAAAAACAGCAAAAAGAAAAAAAAAAGAAAGGAAAAGAAGGAAAAAAATAAAGGAAGAATAATCGACAGACCAGAGTTTTATGGGTCGTATTAAAATAAGACCCGGTGTCTAGAACGGGTTAGAGGATTCCATTGAGCAGTAAAATACGGAAACAGAGGGAGAGGTTAAACCGTGTGACCCGGCGAGGAAAAATACTCCACTAGGTGGAAAAGATGAATATTCCGGGTTCGACACTCGAGGCAATTTATCGTTGCCTGTCGAGACAGCATTATTCGTGTTCCAGTGAACGCGCGAACTCTCCCGGCGACGATGCGTCTTCCGCGGAGTGGAAATTCGAAATCATGAAGCCAGGCCAACGTTGCCAACGTGTTTCGGTCAATAATGCTAATCTTGCATCCGTTGCGACCGTTCGGCCGACGAGAAAATCCTTTAAAACTGCACCGATAACGTGATCGATAATAGCTTTCAGTCGTCTCATAGCCGAATATTACACGGCTGTCGCGATTAATATACATTTAACGTTCATTAACATGCATGTAGGCTCTCTGTGGTATCTATGCTATATAAAAGAGATTAAAAATGGTGATCGATACATTTTGGCCTGTAATGCATTATTTCGGTTTAAGGGATTGGCCGCTGAGTTAATGGTTCATTTCGGTGGGGATTTTAATCGACAGAAAAAGAGAATTGGTCGTCGACGAAATTCTGCGCATATTGTAGAAAAAGGCTATTTTAAGGATACGACTAGCTTGAAAAGATTCGACATAATAGATGCAGAAATAGCAGAAGCTTTAGGATAAAATTCGCAGACCAATTCTTCGAACAGAATGAAATAAAGTAAACTTGAAGACGTTCACCAAAAGACATGAAGATCCTTCAACCAAGGAGAAACGTGAATAAAATAAGACGAAACCAAGATCCTCGACTATTCCTTAGTATAACATGAAACCAACTGCTGAAAGACATCCAACTCCCGAAAGACGCTAAAATCTTCATGACGAAATCCTCTAACCAAGGAGCAACGTCGATAAAATAAGACAAAACGAAGATCCTCGACTATACCTTTGCACGAAAACGAAACAGGGTCAACTGCGTAAAGTCCAAGCCTTGGAAAAACCTTCGTAGGGAAATTGGCGAAGCAGGCAGCTTCGACAAATAAATATTCCCGTGAAAATTCACAGTCGCTCCGCGTGACGGCAACGAGTGCTAACGTCGTTCGTGCATCAATTAAGTTATCGTTCTGCCGGGGTGGTAAGTAATATTGGCGTGACCGGGGCTGGCTGGATTCTACCCCAGTCCCCTGGAACGTCATCCCCCTTTTCTACGCCAGGACGCCACTAGCGCTATTAAGACGCGGTGCTCTGCCACCTCTAACATCCTCACACCCCTTGCCAACCCCTTTCTGCTTCTTCTCGCCGAGGCATCCAAACCGACGACGTGGCCCCCCTCCTGCCCCTCGTTTTCCCGATCGATCTTCATCCAACCGGCTGCTCTACGAGTCGACAAGCTGCCGGTACTCACGCTTCGACACCTCCAACTTCCTCGAGCTTGAACAGGGTGTCTCCACTCGAATCGGCGCTATTGAATTTTCATACGACTCCTCCAGCGACGTTTTTTCGTCGAGTCAACGCGAAGCGACGTCGCCGACCCGATATTCCATGTCTTGGGTGGCGGTGAAGCGCTCCAAACGGTTGTTTAGCCAGCCTGAACTAGGTGAATCGATGATTAAGGGATGTTGGAAGATGCTTGAATATTGTTTTGCAATATTTCCGGAAGATTGGGTTAGGTGCTCGAGGCTGCTCCGGGGTTAATGGGTGGAATTGGTGATTTAGCGAGGCTTGTAAGGGGCGGAATATGGTTGTTCTTGAAATTTCTGAGAGGTTCGTTAAGCGATAGAACATTCTTCAGATGGACAGCAGTTTCTGTTTATAATAAACGTTGGATGTTACTCGCGGGTGTTGTTGAAGTTTAGTATTGCATGTAGGAAGAGAGATCTAAGTTTGGTCCAAGTTAGGCCTAGTTTCCAACGATAGAAATATTTTCCAAAGTTTCGGGTGGACCACCTACCTATAATATACGTGGATTATCTATAATCTACAATGTCCCATGGGGAAGGCAGCGACATGATCGATGGCACGGTACCTAAAATGTCCCGTAACGTGTAAGTTTCGTCGGTGTTTGCTTATCAAGTGACCTATAGCTTCCACTATGCAAAACTGACCCAAACCGTGCAATTGGGTCACGTTGTGGATTTACAACACATCAATCTCTCTCGAATATCCCCTGAAATTTCGTATAAGCATGAAAAATACCGGAAATTGATATTCGCGAAACAATTTGCAACAAATTGAGCGAAAAAATTCTTCGTTTCGTTTCTATCGTTACATTTAACGCTTGGTGCTTTAGGGAAAATTTGGGATTGCAATTTGGAAACCCTTCGAACAGTTCGACAATTTTCCTCGGATTATAATGTATTTTATGACCCTTCTGAGGAAACAGCACTCCAAAATGATCTTTTATAATGTTGAACTTTGCCAAGGACATAGCGGTTTCAGACTTCTGACCATTAGTGTATAACCAATTGTACGTTATATATGGCAAACGTTAGATTCGGTGCATAAGTTGTAAAAACTACAGACTACGGGAGAAAGATTTCCAATTTATATTCTTCCCATAGCGAGAACAAAAAGCAGATTGGCCCGGTCGAATTTTCACGATCCAAAGGGGAATGGAATTTTGAATAGGAGAATAAATGAGATTCCCAATAATTCGATTGCACGTACCGCTACGTGAACTACTAGCGAAACCAAGTGAAAAATAAAGCAAACTCGTACCACCATAACCTAAAAATGTCTTCAACTAGACACCAACGTAAAACTCGAATAAACATCACTGTAGGACCAAGTGGGAAATAAATCGAAATTCTTCCACTCCATACTCTACGTCTTCATCCCTTACTCCATCAGACTACTCTGCCCTCATGCTCTAGCGTTTCGAAACGAGTTAAAGACCGACCATTCGCCGTCCATAAAAGCTAACCTCTTTACAGCGGCACGTTCCGCGCGACTTACCGTCAAGAACCTTTTATCTTCTTCGACGTAACGCAATGCCGGGGTTACGAGTCTTTCCGGCAGCCTGCGGACATTTCCAAGATAAACCGGACGCTGGAGGGTCGTACCTCGAGCAACGGGGTCTACGTGTCGACGTACACGGCGTCTTTCGGCCGCGGTGGAAGGATTTACGATCGCACGGAAGCCACGGAGATCGGAAGCGCAGGAATATCTGGTAGGGCCGCGAGGACAGGCACACCTAATGCATCGTCTAACGAAAGGGGCCATCTAGTCAGGACTCTGGAGGATCGCTGGTTTTAAAGCAGTCAACCGTTTCGATTGCATCGGTGCCGAACGGTCTCGTTATGCGAGCCACGGTCACGTGCAAACATTTCCGACCTGATAAATATTTCGCTTCGTATTCGCACTTTATACTCGAAAAGCGATATCCAACATTACTTTTCGAGTATTATTGATAGGTAATAGCGAATAGTATAATACACAAACACCGCTATATGTCTGTATAATACGGTGAAAAGTCTGTTAAAGCGAAAGATGCAGCTAGTTGGAAATGTTTGCTACTTTCATCGTTTGCATCTAATCGATCGGTCGATTTTTATGCAAATGTCGCTTTATTTTGGCCTGGATTGTTGATATCGCTGGTCGTTTTTCGTGATTTTTGATGCTTCTATAATAATTAGATTGCCATTGGAGAGATTATAAAACGCGGTATTTCGAACAGACCGATATGAATTTTAAATGGCACAGCAACGCGGCTTTCAATTAAGGAAAATATGAAAATTCGATACGGAAGATCCTATCGGTACTCTGTGGAAAATTTAATCAAATTCCATTTATTTAGCCACCGACGACACTGAGTTATTTAATCACTACTATGTGCATTTCGTGCGACATGATTTTTTTAAACGGGCGCTTTTTGATGCTCCCGTAAAACACAGATCGTATTCTTCTTAATTACTCATTTTTCTGCTCTTCGAAATTTTATCCATCTGCCCGTGTTACGTTCCTTCCATTCATTTTCGCACCTTTCTATTTTGTATAATTTGTAAATTCGTAAATGGAAAATTCCTTTTTAACGCACGCAAGATTCTCAGCTTATTCGTTAAATCGCTAACGGAATTTCAAAAAGTTTCTCCAAACGCAAACATTAACAAAATTTCTTATATTTCCTTAATAAATGTTCCTATACTTTTACGAGTCACTATAAGCTCGAACGCGTGGAAACGAGGGAAATTTTTCAACCAAGGACGGCTATCGATAGTCCTGTTTTCACGTACTTAGCGGATTCATCAGTCTATCTGCAAAATGTGGACGATACGTATTCATTAACTGGGCAACGCGTGTCGCGACGCGCATTAATATATTTCACGTGTAATTCTTATGGGAAATCGAGCTGCATGGTCGCCGAGAGAATTAGCGATGACTTGTTTGCACGGAAATAAACTCGCCACGAGAACGTTTTGCCGTGGCCTGACGTATAATGACATTATGTAAAATATATCGCGGCGCTTAATGAGCCGAAATATTTGTTTAAAATAAAATAATTTCGATTCATTTAACGTGTCCGCTCGACCATCCTACGAATACTCCGGTAATGGGCATAATTATGACGTTTCGTCGTGGTTGAAGTGTCCGTAAAGTGGTCGCGAATGCTTTTTTTATTCGCCGAAAACGAAATTATAAAGGATAAAAGGGGAAAATGAGTTGTGTGATTAAGCGTCGCTATCGGATCGTTATTTATCTCCTGAAAATCTTTCTCCGTCCAATTTTCAAGCTCTTGCAATTCTACTAGTCAAAGTATATATCTCATTTAAATAATTTATATCGTCAATCAAATCAAGCTTTGAAGAAATTAAAGCGATTAACTTCACTTTTTACGAATTTGGTAGATGTGGTAATTGAACGGATAATCGATGTCCAATCGTTCGGAAAACAAACGGTGTATTACTGTACATATATTTGTGAAAAGGGCGGCATAAATCGCAAAGGAAGTTTTGACTGGTTTTCCATCGGACACGATAGATTCGTTAAATATTTCTGTAAGTTTTACGTTACTTTAAGCTAACTACTTGCGAGCCACTATAAATACACGTGAAATGGGAACTGTTAATCTATCGTGCAGTGGATACTGTTTCCTCTTTGTAAATAGCTGAAATTTATGATATATTTGAATACCAGATTGCTGACTAGAAGGTCTTTGCTTTGCTTTCCCTTTTTTTTCTCTTCCTCGTTCGTTGAATGGAATTTATGAGAGCAGTGAATCTACCGAGTATGTGAAAGCTGGTCTGTTAGTTTTGTTCTTGGTATACGCTGTGTGAAAATTAGGTTAGGATTTATTCGTGAACTTGGGAGGCTTGGATTTGATTTATTCGAGGTTAGGTACGGTAATTGCGGCGCATGTTGCAGTTCGTTTCGCCGTCGTTTCTATTTCTAACCTAACAGCTGACAATATAAGGGATATTTCACGGCGAGACGTTTCTACAAAACAAAATAAAACGAAAATGAACGATAAAAATTCCGGCTGAGACTTTCTTCTTTAACCATTAGTATGTAAGAAAGAATTACAAAACATCTTTGAATTCTAACCTCAAAATTACACCCGCAAGTATTACTTTCCCCTCGTACGTATACTCCAACTATAAAAAATTATTAATTAAAATTATTAAAATTATTATAAAAATTATTAAAATTATTATAGAAATTATTAAAATTATTATAAAAATTATTAAAATTATTATAAAAATTATTAAAATTATTATAAAAATTATAAAGAATATTTTATCAGAATCGAAATTTCTAAGGACTGAAATATTCCTCGACATTTGCGGTATCATCTTCTTGGTAACTGCAATCTCTATAAAAAATTAACAATTGTACAAACCATCGAAAACAGTGGTTTGAAAATAATCGACAAAGTCGTAAGACAACCATAAACCTTTTCCGTCTTTAATTTTAATGCTTTCCCTTCGAATCGAGCAAAACTGTTTCACAGACTGTACAGTATCGTATTTCACAGCATGTTCGTATAATTGTTAAACGAGCAAATAATCATTAACTAGAAAATTACACTTTCTTAAACGCGAATGAGCGTGCAGATACTTTTGAAAGGTAGTGTACGCGTGAGAAGAGGTAAAAGGGAGGACGAAATGGGGAGGAAAGTCGTGGTCGATGCTCGGTCATCGAGAAAAACCCAGACCGCTCTCCTGTTCGCGGTAATCCCGAATCTCTATGGGTGTTCGCGTTCGTGAGCAAAAGGAGGAACGCGAGATCGTCCACTAGAGGGAGATCTTAAATCGCCGTCGCATGAAATCGCCCTTGAAAGCGGCCGACGTCTCGAGAACCAGTGTGGACAGACGTGAACACGGAGTACCAGCCATCCGGTGAATACACATGGGTAATTCCCGGTGCGTTCCACGATGCCTTGCGAATGTTATTCAATAGCCTCGTACCGCGTAGCTATCGGTTATGGTGGTTGCGGATCGCTGCAGAAAGGACGAACATGTCTGATGCTGTATGATGATATTATGTTCAGGGATATCGTGGTCTCGGTGATTTCCAATAATTCTTTTCCATGTTATCGGTAGAAAAGAATGCCTCCGTGTTTTCGCTTGGGATTAGAGCTCTCGAAGGTTGCAAATTGGGGAATAAAATATTTTTAATGGTGTTCTTGATAGGTTGTTGACGATGACATTACGTACGATGACATACACGTTTATGTTCGAGGATATTACAACTTAAGCGATTCCTCTATATTCTATTAATAGAAAAGAATATTTTATCAGAATCGAAATTTCCAAGGACTGAAATATTCCTCGACACTTGCGGTATCATCTTCTTGGTAACTGCAATCTCTGTAAAACTGCCGCTTCTACGTGAATATAGCGATTGGATGGTGGTCTGCGGTAAAATTATGTTCGGGGATATTGCAGGTAGATAGAAGTCTCATTTTACTATTAATAGAAAAATCATTAGGAATCAATAGGAATCCTTTCTATCGAAGAAACAAAATCATTAATTTCTATACTTTGAGATTCATCGAACCTTCGTGTGTCCCTTCTTCCTTCCCTCTTCTACATACATCTTCCACAGCTCTGTTACCAACATTACAATCCTGAAGACTTATAGGGCGCGACCTCTTCTCGTGCCCCTATTTCAGTCTTTTTCCTGGCTCCTTCGCTCGAGATATATAGACGGCCACTAAACTTCTATCCTGGCCATCAATTTCACTGTAGGAAGGATCGTGCGCCACGGTGGCCAGCGTCGCGACTCGCACAGGCCTCGTTTGCCAAATGCCTGCAGGCTCGATCTTTTTGTCCACGCCAAGCAAACGTTACAACTGCCGCGCGTTAGCTATCTCTGGCCTAACAAGGAATAGTCCGAAGCTCGATGGTCATCGGTCAGGGTTAACCTCGTGGGGACTCGGTTCTAAGGTTCTCTGGATGGTGGACAAGACAGGCGACAGTGTGTCACTGGTGACTGGTGAAATTGAATCGGAGATCTTTCGGGTTCTTTCGATTCAGCCACGAATTTAGGTCTCTTGGGTCTGGAACGATGTGCGATCCCGATACTTTGTTCTGCTCACACTTTGGTCAAGATTAGTGCTAAGGGGTGGAGATCGTTGGAGATTTATGATTTGACGTTTGGAAGTTCTCTTTTTTCTGCTCTTTTTGGCAAAGCAGAATGACGTTACTGGATTTAGGAGCTGATGAGGGTAACACATTGAGCGAATCTTTTGAGTTATCGGGCAAAGTGAAATAAGATATTAGGTTAACCGCCGTTTCTGGTTTATTTGGCATCACGTGATTTATTTGAAACGCGTAGTTTATGAAAAACGTGTTCGGTGTATTTAATGGCACATAGTTTATTATTACGCTTATTGGAAATGCTACGTTTCTGTAAATCGAAGTAGAAATCTTTCTCTTTTAGAAAGACAAGCTTCTTCTACGCTCATTACGATTCTAAAATACATCAAGATTTTCTGTTTGTTTGTGTTTTTATTCCCGCTTTCATAGCGGAAATAGCCTTCGAAATGTGCAATATTTTCAGCGTTCGTATTGTTAACCCCTTATAACCGGATTTTCCTTTGCTGGCAAGAAACAAAAGCACGATTGATTACAGTTTCCCATTCAAACAGAGGGACTAAGAACTAATTACCGTTACGGATGAATTGTTTGGTGACAATGGAACGATAAAATGATAAAGCTAACCGGCACTGCAATAAAGTAATAATACTACAGTCCTTTAGAATGCTCGTACCGTTTTGATCGTCGACAGATTGTGTTTCTCGATATCGCAAGGGCATTATTTCTTATGCGTATTTCCAACAAATGGCGAATTGCTGAACTCAGACAAATATTGTTCTTGGTTGCATATCTCAATTGCTGTATATAATCTCTTTAAT
Organism: Bombus pascuorum; assembly: GCF_905332965.1. NCBI lineage: Eukaryota > Metazoa > Arthropoda > Insecta > Hymenoptera > Apidae > Bombus > Bombus pascuorum. Next base: position 6,782,562 of record NC_083502.1, on the reverse strand, counting down.
CCTTTGTAAAATTTCAAATTCTGATTAGCAGCAGAGGCTGTCTTTTTCTAATAACGCGACATTGCGGAAGAAAAAAAGAAAAGTGTTGGTCTTTAACTGGAATATTCTACTTGATCTGTCCCATTTATTATAAGTATTACCGTTTATTCGCGATTTTATAAAACTTCCTTCTTCTTCTGTGACAAGAAATTGAGTAAGTATAACACTTTAGAAGCATGCATAAAATATTTCGAAGAATTGGCGCCGGGGAAGACGTAAAATTATGAAATTGAAAAGTACTTTTAGCTTTACCACAATTTAGAAAGAATACACGAGAAATTATATCATAAAATATTTCGAAGAATTGGCGCCGGGGAAGACGTAAAATTATGAAATTGAAAAGTACTTTAAGCTTTACCACAATTTAGAAAGAATACACGAGAAATTATATCATAAAATATTTCGAAGAATTGGCGCCGGGGAAGACGTAAAATTATGAAATCGAAAAGTACTTTAAGCTTTACCACAATTTAGAAAGAATACACGAGAAATTATATCATAAAATATTTCGAAGAATTGGCGCCGGGGAAGACGTAAAATTATGAAATTGAAAAGTACTTTAAGCTTTACCACAATTTAGAAAGAATACACGAGAAATTATATCATAAAATATTTCGAAGAATTGGCGCCGGGGAAGACGTAAAATTATGAAATCGAAAAGTACTTTAAGCTTTACCACAATTTAGAAAGAATACACGAGAAATTATATCATAAAATATTTCGAAGAATTGGCGCCGGGGAAGACGTAAAATTATGAAATCGAAAAGTACTTTTAGCTTTACCACAATTTAGAAAGAATACACGAGAAATTATATCATAAAATATTTCGAAGAATTGGCGCCGGGGAAGACGTAAAATTATGAAATCGAAAAGTACTTTTAGCTTTACCACAATTTAGAAAGAATACACGAGAAATTATATCATTCGTAAGTTGGGTCGTGCGATTCGTTGTACGCCATAAATAACAACGTGTGATTTTTAGCAACACCTATCGATTTTTATGAGGTCGATCGGTTGGCAGGTTTGCTTTACACACACTTTCATTCTACGTTTAAAAGATCGCCTCCTATGAGGGCGGTTTCTCTGTCTCAACGGGTTCCTTGGGACCAATCGCTCGCCCCCTCTGAATCTTTTACGAACGGACATTACGTATACTTTTATTCGCTGGTGTTCGAATAAACTATAGGCAAACAGTAATTTCCACACACGAGACACTCGTTCGATCTCTCTGTCGTAAACAAAATTGCTGAAAGCGTATCACCCTCTGCGTGTCCAGTTTCTTTAAGAAGATCGTTTTTGTCCGCTATTTTATAGGCCAGCGATGTTGCGATCGGAGAGAAGATGAAAAATATACCGAATGTTTCAAAAATTCGTAGAAATTGCTTTGACGGTGCTAAGCTCGCTTATTGTGTTCTTTGGAATGAAATATAGGAATGTAAATAATAAATAGACAATTAAGTATAATTATTCTGTATGTTATGTATGTAAACCGACTCATACGCAAAATTTGTTTAAATTGAATCATACGTCGAGAATTAATTTAGATTTAATTCACATCAATAATCTAAACACAACATAATCTAATTTCGCGTCTATACTAAACGGAGAATAGATTAATTCGAACATAGTGCAAATCTAATCTGGACATAACGCATCTTAAGCTTGCGCTAATCTAGGATTAACAGTGTTTAACCCAGACTTAAACTGGACAGGAGAACGGTCTATCGTAGACTAGGTCTAACCCGAATTTTAACACGTGTCGTATTTAATCTCACAGCGTTCGCCAAATTCAGGCTGCCGAATTTAACTTGAATTTTTCGTATGTAAGCTATACGCGTTAAAAGCAATTTAAATTTAAAGGTAGACTCAATTTGTAAAATGGTAACCTAGACATCCAATTTCGTATATTCGCAATTTTATGAATAAGCAAATTTCAATGCTCATTTAATCGCGATTAAACGTTGTTCATTAAAAATCCCCGAACCGAGAGCTAACGTTATTTCAACATTTCCAATTAATTCGAATCGTAAAACGAAAACGTGAAAAGAAAGGCCAGTGTATATATATACATATATATATATATATACAGTGTATATATCGAATCACGAAACGTTAAATGATCGTGGATAGCACGTTGTCACATTTCACGATGACCACAGCATCGTTTTCGCGCCGACGACAAACGTTTTAATATTTCAAATCAATGTAGATCAACGAACGCGGAACGAGGGGAAACATATTTGACCGCGAAAGATTAAATGGCTTCCCGTTACATCGTTATGCTTTCAGTGGGCTACAACGCGTTTATGCGAGCTTCTAATACGACGAATTAATTTGGCAGGGAATGGATATGCTATGTAGGAGAGAAAAATTTCGGTGGATGATGTGTCACGATTTATTCGTCGTTCGTTGATAATCGTAATTATCAGTGAAATATTTCAAATTCGTTCGAATACAACGTAAAGCTTTGACAATAAATAATAGAAAATTTATGTGGTGCTTCTGTCAGCGAAACCGTTTCGAATTTTAATATTATCGAAGAATTTGAGATGGTTTTGAAAATCATGATTATTTTGAAACTGTTAGTAGCTTCGAACGACAAAGAAAATGGGAAATAATTTGTTAAGGATTAAATTGTCAATTTATATCATTTTGCAACTCGTCCTGAAACTGTATAAAATTATTCTATCGCATATGATATTCATTTATCTCGAAATTTGTTCATTAAATATAATTTGTATTCCTAGTCCCGTAAATTCAGATGATTGTTTCACCATTGTGGATGCTAAATAGGTAATTGGTAATTCAATTGTTTGTTAGCTGATTGTGCTCGACAGCCCTGGGTCGATGGTATAATATGGATTTCTAATTACCATTTTCATACATAATTTAGAATTTAGAATTGTTTGAGCAATCCGCTCGAACAATTCTTCTCCAAAAATCTACTTAGTACTCGACTGAACTTAAAATTCCACAGGTGAAACGTCATAAAGAAGTTGAAAATGCCAACCTACGCTCTTGAACAAAGCAACTCTTCCCTAACTTAGCTTCTCTCGTCGATATTTTATCAAATTTAAAGCACGCTTTGTCGTACAAGTGTACAGTACACGGTAACCGAGAGAAAGAGTTTCGCGCGAAGAAACAGAGGCAAGTTTGTTTGCAGACCAGGCTGCAGATATTACATCGAAGGATCGACTAGGTGTATGGTCCTCTCGGCTGGTGCACCGTTTCTCGCGAACATGTGTCGATTGCTGGCTCTTGTGTGCGAATGTCCACAAGACCTTTCCGTCTTCTCGAGAACGTCGTATCCTCGAGCTAGAGTTTTGCGATCGTCTGTTTGCACGTGTGTACTCGTATTGAGATTTTGGTCTGCTTCGCCTGATACCTGCTCCAACAGCTGTACATGATACTACCATCGCAAACAATATATACGCCAAGTTCAATAAATCTTGGTATTTCCAGCAAGTGATTATCGATAGAACGACGCGTGACATCCAGAGAGTACGGTACAGTTTCAAAGTTTTTTTTTTTTTTTTTGGTTATTTTACAATTTGTCCTTATGGACATTTGGTAAAGTGTTATATCTTATTGGTGAAGGAAAAAAAATAAAATAAAAATAAATATAGCATGTGGGTGGCTACCCCCAGCGGGGTGCCAGCTTCGTTTTTTCTAAGTTATATCTTTTATGTAGTTTCAAAGTATGTGGACATCTTCCAATTTTTGTTCTTCATTGTAATCGAGAATCTCAGTGGTCGTTGTAATTTCTGTTTAATTGTATCGTTAGAAACCTGTATGGAGACAAATTTGATACAAAGCTTGAAGGAGCGTGGCCTAATTTCGAATTTAAGTTGCAAAATCATCTGTAGCGGCAGATATTCGTGGTTCTTTTTAGAAACGACCCTGTTGGAATACAACGATATTTCACGCATAGGCACAAGTACCCTTACACAGGAATTTGAACAGGACACTTACACAGGTCATACTCGTCACTGTATAGAGAGTGGGGTTCAAAGTATTTAAGGGATCATGGGTCGCTACCTAGGTCTAGTCTGAGAGTAACTGGCCAACAATCAACAATTCTTACATGTTTATATCACTCGCTTATATACATCAGGTTCTGTAGTTCTGTTTAATAAACATCACTGAATATTATTTCAACACAAACATTGCGTCTTCCACAGATCATTAATCTTAACTTCAAGATTAAGTTCTAACATTAATGGCAGAACAATTTTAAATAAATTCATAGAATTTCAGATGATGCGTTATGTTGATTTACAGTTTATCACTAATTACGACAGTATTTAAATATATGTATAATAATACTTTTAAGGAGATATTGGAAAAATATATGTATATGAATAATACATATAATATTTTTGTTGAGGTTATTAATGTGTGAACAGAGGAACGCGTGGATAAATTGCAAAGTTGCAAATATATTTTAATACAGAAGTGTAAATACAAATAGGAATATAATTTGAGCTGGTCCAGATCCGCACGCTTGCGGTGTTACCCTACGACTGAAAACTGTTGGAATACAACGATATTACACGCATAGGCACAAATACCCTTACACAGACACCCACATAGGCATTTGAACAGGACACTTCACAGGTCATACTCGTTACTGTATAGAGAGTGGGGTTCAAAGTATTTAAGAGATCATGGGTCACTACCTAGGTCTAGTCTGAGAGTAACTGGCCAACAATCAACAATCTCCATACGTTGTTAATTATATCACTCGCGTATATACATCAAGTTCTGTAGTTCTGTTTAATAAACATCACTGAATATTATTTCAAAACAAACATTGTTCCTTCCACAGGTCATTAATCTTAACTTCAAGATTAAGTTCTAACAGATCCTTCTTAACCTGAAATTTATTGGCCCATTATTTTTGTGCCCCCTGTCGCGACACAATTTCCAAATATCGTGGCACAGTATCGTGCATTGTAACGAAATACGAGGATAACCGAGGAACGTCGATAAGCATATTTATTCCCAGCGTACCTTAGCGGAAATTGAAAGTACTTAAACGTAGATACGTATCGCTACAGCGGCCATACACGACGAAACGTGCTGGTCCGATGTCGGAGCTACTTACCAGAGTTCGAAACGCGAGATACGAGCTGAATTTTCGCTTACTAGTCAAATTATTTTCCTACGTTGCGAAATTCCTCAGACTGTCTGGCTATCGTCGTTACGTATGTCCTGCCACGATACCGGTACGATCGCGGCAAGACTATAAAGCGATTCAAGAAAGACATTACGATACTTATAGGTTGATAAATCTTTATCGCTAAGATGTACTCTCGCGACAGATTTGTTTAATTTATGAAAAATTTCGAAAAATGCTAAGATCGTTAGGGCAAATGGTTTTTAATCGGATATTCTTTTATGTTGCAGAGTTCCCCAGTTTGAGCGTAAAATGCGGTGATTTCAGGGAGGACGCGACATCTGGAGAAAACTAGAGTGCAGTGCTACAAGCGGTGAGTTAAATTTCCCTTAGATGAAATTCTCATTTCAGATATATTTCGCGACATTTTGTTAAATTGCGGCATAAAGTCAAGTTCAACATCTTGAAAATGATAATTTGAAAAGAGAAATATTCGCTGTAATGCGGATAATTTAAAAAGATTCTTTCTAATGTACATAATAATTTAAAGAGATTCTCTTTATTAAATGTCATATACAGACCCTTTGCGAGCACTGTTATGCTTGAAATAAGTTTAGGACCTTCATCGAAGAATTAGATAATTAAATTTGAAAATTAATTCTTGCATCTAATGTTTCTTTTCTATTCTCGTTTCTAATTTTTCCAAACATAAAAAAACATATAAAAAATGTCGTCTTAGGTGGAACAGAAAAATAGCTTGAAAAATCCATTTCGTGTTTTTTATACTTTATTTGCAAAAATGTCTGCGATTGTTGTGAAATTGCTACAATACGTCTCCTTGAGAAATATTTTCAACATAAACAGGAAAACCTGTTGCCGATACATACGGAAACACTGTGTACACGCTATTTACTGAAATTCTAGTTCTATAAAAAAGAAAAAGAAAAAGAAACAAAAGATCACCATCGTCACGGTGAACACAGCGTTTATTTAAGAAAATTCCAATTCGATGAAAATACACGCGAAACCTGTATGCGGTAGTGTATGGAAAATACACTGATACAAAAACGCTATGCATTTAAGGTCTAATATTTCAGTTCATCAAACTGCACTTAAACGGTCCGTTATCTCGGCGCGATCCAATATAAGGCGACGAAGAAAGCGCAGATTAACCTGACGTAACCTCTATTCCCGGGCAACCGGAAGTACAGAAGAAGCCATATTGAACGAAGCGACGGATTAAAACTTTTTCTAGCCCCGAGGAAGATCCGTTCGCCTGGAGCAACACAGACAATGGTTGCGCCCGGTGAAATTATTTCGAAATTAGAGATAAAAGTGATTTAGAAAGGGAGGCTCGATCCCCCGTGAAATGGATAGCTCTCTTCTGAATCCATTGCCGGGTTTATTTATTTCTCTCAAAGAAACACTTTGACTCCTCCCCCGTTAGAACCCTCTGGCTACCTTGCACATTTCCCATTTTGCATGGGTGGAGAGAAGAGAAAGAACATAATTTAATGGCAAAGACAAAGGGAGGGGGCGGCGAGGGTACGAACTGATTAAACGGCCGTTAAGGGGAAATGAATTTTAAATACGATTCTTCATACGCGCCCGAGTACCAGCCACCGAATAGACGCCGGAAATGATCGCGAACCTGGCTCCGTTTCGCTGAAACGTTTCCGCTATGCAAAGAGAAAGAGAAAAAGAGAGAGAGAGAGAGAGAGAGAGACAGTCTGACTTTCAACGAATTCATTTTTACGTAGATTACTATTTCGATGGGATCTCGGCCGTGTTGGTCGAGTAATTTTCTCGATAGATTGGAAAATAGATTACCGAGGATTGTTAGGCGGTGCAGCCTATGTTAGTCGTCATTTGAGCAATTTGATATTTAGGTAATGTCTTAGCAAGCAGCGTAATACGCAGTTAGGCGGCTCATTTACATCGCAAAATATTTCATTCCTTCGCTGGTTTCTCAGTTTTCGTAATTTAGTTTGTTTCTTAATGTCAAATCGATGCAAAGGTTAAGAGTTAGTATGGTGAAATGAGAAAACCAAAATCTGTAGATTGCAATCTAGGAGAATGCCAAATGTAAGTAGGAAAATTAAACTCGAAATCTGTGACTCGAAATTTACGAATTACACGTCAGAATTTCTACATCGAGATCATTAAAAATCCTCCAAATTTTACGCTTTTCTATGGTAAGCGTCCAAGTACTTGTTTGAGCCAGTACACAATGCGGTCACGCAAATTTAGATGAAAAAAATCTACTCTTATCGACGTTGTAATCTTTTCGACATCATGGATTTTCGTTTGTACCACATTTATATCTCGATATTATCATGTGATCCATTTACTGAAGCGCGAAACATATATCTTGATTTTACATCGAATTTACATTGGCTTATGACAAATTCGCTGTGGACATAGCGGTGCGGGGCTTATGTGAAATAATTTAAGCCGGCTCTTAAAATCGCGCGGTCCGTATCGAATATGGAAATCGGTGCCATGACACACAGGCTATTGAGCTTTCTATTAAAGGGCTTTCTACTCGTTGCTGTGCGGGCTCATTTTTCATCGCGGAAATTTATATTGCTTGTCTTTATACCGAGCTTTTCGTAATTGTTTCACTCTGTCGAAATTCATGATTTACGGTAATAATGAAGCCTTTAATTTCGATACCGAGATGAGAATTAATCGACCGTGCATTGCATATTTTACGATGAAAATTCAAATATAACAAGTATTTCATTCATCACATTTTTCCACTCAACGTTTAAAGTATCAGAGTTTCGTTTATCACGTTGTACGATTCGGAATTTGAAATTCGGAAGAACCAACTCGCTGAATTTTTTTTTTATAATTAAGAAGATCTCTACGTACTTCGATCTAAGATATTCTAATTACGGATTGGCCTTTGGATCGTGTTTCGAACGAATTTCGAAAGTAATATAAATCAGCATCCTAACACAATTGAACGATCCCAAGTCACCAGAAATTCTCGAGTTCTCTACCATGCCAACCTCAAAGTGGAACCGCGTTCCCCTTCAGCCACTGGAACATTCGTCGTGTTTCCTCGCGGAACGATTCATTTCCTGGCCGGATGTTCCGTTGAACGACGAACTTGCCGAGGCTGTTATCCGCTCCGCGGCAAGATAAACGCGACCAGATCGAATCCTGGTGTCGATTCTGAATCCGAGAGCCGCGTCTATCTGGCCGATTAATCGATAAGTCTGGTTGTCTTGACTGAAAGCGAGAGTGCTCCTTCGAGACGAAGCGATCACCGAAATGTAGAAGGGAGACAGCAGTATCGACGTTCCTCCTTCCGGTTCTCATCGCGACGCTACTGAATTCCAGTATCGCGTTTTCCAAGTGCCTCGGTACGTCCGTGACACGGTGTTGTTCGGTTCGTCGGCTGCTTCCACTCTCTGATCGATAACCGGTGACCATGTTTCGTGACGAATAAAGAATCCGGCCAGACTTGGTATTTTTGGTGTGCTGGTAGCTTTAAATTTATAACTACTTGGAATGATTTCTTTATTAGGCAATTATCTTAGGCAACTACTTTCGGATTGTTTGATTACGTTCCAATGACTTTTATCGGAGAAATAATTTAGAATTACTCGACTTTTATCGGCGAATGAATTCAGAATTGTTTGACTTTTATCGAGCTATTATTCGTAATTTAAAATCGTTCCACTATATCTAACCAATCGATACAGGATCTTTCGATTGCGTTTCAAATGAATTTTATCAACGAATTGCTTGAAAAATGTCTGTGTTTAGAACAGAATGATTCCTATCAGAATATTTGGTCGAAGTTATTTTCAACTATATTAGGGGGATTTTAATTTTATTTATCTATTTTCGTAATATATTTGATACGATCCATGTCACCAAGTTCATAATCCATGATCGTATTATCCTAACGATTAATCCTATATCACGGAAATTCCTAAAATCTATCAAGTATTCAAACGTTAAATCTATTGAACGGAGAAAGGGAGATTCGTCTTGCAACAAACATCAGAATCAGAACACTGGAGTGACAAAAGATAACACCGCTTTCTCCACTCTTGGGGAGAAAATTTTCTCATTTCTCTTCTAAGCAGCTGTCCACGTAGCTCAGACCGAATGCTAGCAATCCTTCCTCCGTTTCTGCAGACCTTCTGCTCTCCTCGCTCCTCTCGCCGCCCTCGTCGTGTTCTCGAGTTTTCCATATAAATATACATAGAACCAGGAGCTGCAGAGACACTTAGTTCTGAGAACCTCTGAGATCCTTCCCTTCTGGCTGCTCTATTCTCGCTTCGATGAGAAGAGGATGTCCGGGGGACCCGGGGACCATTGTCTTAATTGAGAGAGGTTAATTCGAGACGGACGAGTTCTGAGAGTTATAGACATTCTGCCGTGTTTAGCCGGGGCTTAGACGGGCTTTCTCTTCATTGCTCGATAGCGTAGACGCGAACACAGTCGTAATACTACGTACGTGTACCTACAGGGTGTTTCAAGAAGTTGAGATCAAAATTCAGTCGCTGGTCATTTATCTGGGGACACGTACGAAAGCTTGTCGCATTTCACTCGCGTCTCTTAATTCGACGCTGCGTTAAAGTTGTCATAGGATGTCTACCAAAAGAATAATTACCGTAAACTCTGCTATTGTATGGAAAATTCGTTCGTGCCTGTACGTTCTATTGAAAAACTGAGAAACGTGGTCGGAAAGGATTGAGAGAGGGAAACAGTAGGTGGATCTACGTTCTCGATAAATGTTTGTCTCTTCCGATAAGTTTGATTGTGAATTTTTTGACCGCCCTGTAGATACGTCTGCCTGCAAGGTTTTTGTCCAAGGTAGATTTATACACATACGGCTAGGGATCGAGTAGTAGACAGGGACGTAGTACTACCACGTGGTGTCGTATCTGGCGTAGATTATGGTGCTGGCCGCTAGATTTCGTTGCGAGTTACGGCCACGTTTCGTTCTCTCGTGTCTTGTAATTTATCTCTTATCAGACTTGGCCGAGGGTCAGGACAGCTTTCTTTCGACTGCTCGCGTGTGCCTCGAGCTGACTAGGCAATTCCAACTGGAACGTTTTGGCTGATTAGGTTGTCCGGAATGATTTTTGCCATCTGCTGACGGATGGATGCATGTTTGCCAAATATGCGAGATTCAGAGTGTTAGTTCAAATTATTTAAAATAAAAGGATAGTGAAATGGACGTGACATAAACACCGGCAACGCGAAATCCATCAAATAATAATAATAAAACCATAATTACTCTTTGATGAACTTCAAAATCCTCAAGTATCTGAAACCATCGTACCCTGTGAAAACTGTCAGAGGGGAACGTCTCGACCGAATTCACCTGTCCGAAAAACGTCGATCACAATGAAAACACGGTTGACAATGGCCCATCGGTTTCTCTTCTGTCTGAGCCCCATTCAACCAGCCTAATTTTCACGCTGAAAACGTTATTTCCTCGACCCCGCGTACACTGACGGAACAAAACCTCGGCTAGGTCAGGGGCTGTGACCCAAATCATGGCAAAGAACTACTTAGCCTGGTTCCTAGTCCTCTTCTCACCCTCTCGAATCCCCGTTTTTCTTTTTGTCGTTTAGTCATTAGGGCTTTCAAGCTACTTAGACTAATCTAACTTTTAACAGGGTCTAACGTTGCTCGACGGCCAAGAAATGTTTTCGAGTCGGCGATTGGCTCGACCTTAGACACCCCAGGTCGTGTTTTACCGGAAAGCACCCTTGCCTCGACAAGCACCCTCGTTGCATAATGTACTCGTTGAATGGTGGAAGGGATGAAACAGAGCTACGTGGCCGCTGAGGCGCATCTCTCGGTTCGAGGGCTCGCCGTTGATGAGAGTGACTCCTCTTAAAGCGAGGGGTGAGCGAAGTCGTGGCGCAGGGAAAGGGATGAACCTGGAGACACGGGAATCGTGGCAATGTGTCTCCGAAACGTGACCAGGCATAACGTAAATTTCGTTATAGAAGTAGTGGACGAGGCAAGGAGATTGAAATTATGGGAATGAGGGTGGAAACTTTGGTTTTATTGGTTAACTTTAGCTTAACTGGCTACCTACATACCTATTTCCATATTTCTTTTAATGGTTTGTTTATTTCCTAGTGTAAATATAATAAAACTTCTTGAAATATTAATACGCTTCGTACTTAGAGTCTGACGTCGACTAAAGGGTTGAATACAGGGTTGATCGCCGTATAAATGTTAAGATAAACATAAACGCGAAACGCAGCGAGCTAATTTCATTTGACCGTATTAAAAATGAAATTGAACAAAGTCTTTGTTAAATTTCAACAATCTTTGAGCAATAGTTGAGCAGTAAAGGGGTGTAATTATGCGAATAAGGGTAGGTTTTATTCGCTAAGGTATACATATGAACGGAACATTGATTCGCATGTGGGTCTTTGAGAACTTCGGAGATTCAATCTTGGTGAGTGGATCAGTGGCGGGATTAGATGGATTGACGTGTCTTTGACGTGGTTTGAAGCATTTTGAGCGTTGAAGTTTCTGCTCTTCGACACACTCGATGCATTTATCTTGGATCTAAACTTGAAAGCCAAATAAACAGACAATTTTCATAACACGCGAAACAACCTATTTTCAATTTTTTAATCCTTCTTCCGTAAAAAATTAAAAACGTAACTCGTTTTGATTTTCTTCTGTAGCCGTTAAATAATGTTTCCTAAATAATCGTTGTCAACACATCGTCAGTCTTCTGCAAGTCACTTATCTATTTCTCCTGTTGGTTTCGTAAACCGGATTCCAATAAGAACAAGAGAATCCTCCATATTTCTGTAGGGAAGTAGCAAATTTTTAAATAAAAGACGTCGCCAGGATATTTCACAGGGGCAGAAGAATTTCAATCAATTTATTCCTCGACACTGCAGCTCGTCGTGAAAAAGGTATCCTAGAAGGTATCCAATAACACACGCACCGAGCGTCCACTTTCGTCGAACATTGCTGACATTCTGAATCCTCCCCTATGGCAAAGGAGACGAGGGTAGAAGAAAAAAGGAAAGCCAGGGAACGGAGGACGGGAGAGAACAGAAAGAAACGAGAAAAAAATATCGAGAAAATGATAACGACGCAACGAAATCTGAGACGTGATCAAGCACGTGGGAAATTTCGCTGTGAAAGCAATAGAGGGGCCAAAGAACGACGTTCCGATGGGAAGAGGGACAAGGATGACACGAGCTTTCCTTCCGTCGAAGCCAACCTCCGCTTCCGGAATTCTGGATATCCCTGTTATCGAGTGCTTTTCACTCGGTTCGTTCGGTGCAACCGTTGTCCATCGCGAATTACTTCCTTCCATTCTTCCTTCGAAAAAATATTTTCCGAGATACTTGGTATTTTTTCGATATTTCTTTATTAATATTCGTTCCTATTAATATAGATTAATATAGCTGCACTTTCCAACTTATTTACATTCTTCTATTATCCGTACCTTTATAATCGTTCAATTTCTCTTGAAGAAAATATCGTTAAGAATTTTCACTACCTTTTTGGTATTTCTCTGTTAATACATTCATCGTTGATTTTTTTTCGCAGTGCCAATAGAATTTCAAAACGTTTCGTACAGCACGAGTAATATGTTCATCGATGGTGTCTGTGAATTAACTCGAGTAGTTGAATACTTAAATACGATACGTGTCATGTCGAAATTCTTTTCCCGTAGAAGCAAGATAAGAAATCCCCTTGTGAGAGACGGAAAACTGAAAGTAGGAGGCATCAGATCGGAACAAAAGGCGCTGTTGGAAGGAGTAAATTCGAACAAAGGCCAGACTCCCGAATTTGTATTTCGTCCGCTCGACTCGACGCCAATTAAATTTTAATATCATCGGTATTCCTCCGCTTCCTTTAATCAAATACCATTCGTCCTGCGTCAAAGTAGTCTCGGAATCCCTTGGACCAAGGAAGCGGTGGAAGGACGGCCTTACAATTAAAACTTTGCTCCCGGCATCTTTCCCTTTCAGCTCTCGTTCTTTGCCTCTTAGAGGGTAAATAAGCTGTCTCCGTGTCCCCGGCCGTTCCTATCCTCGCGAGATGTTTTGTCGCGTTGCATCGGACACAGCGAATCAGCTACGAAGCAGAGAGGTTAGAGCGAGGTTATGCGAACGTTGGAGACGCATAACCGCGGGAAACACGACTTTTGGCTCGTGGTTCCTGTCGTGCTAACGAACGTTTGTTCTTACTCAACGAAAATACTAGATGCTATTGCTTTTTGGATCGTTCGTCTTTGGATATGTACGTAGATCAATGTTAGGTTATGTTAGATATATGCTGTATAGGTTATGTTAGACATAGCGCCATTTGTCGAAGGTTTAGAAAGAAAGTTTATGATTTGATGCTACGGTTTAATTAGTATTAACGAAATAGAAAATTAATTGTATTTTAAGCAGGAGTCTTTGTTTTATCTCAGTTCTTTTCCATTCTATACGTTTGGTATATATCGAAACTGTTTTTCGTTTGAAAAATAGTAGGAGGACTTTACGTTTAGGATATAGCTTTAAAAGAGAAGAAATGGAGGGTAACTTTGAAATAAAAGAAACAGAGTGTACAGGTGGGGCGTGGCACCGATTCGAGTAAATTCGATCGTAGTGAAACAGAAACGGTAGATTTTCAATTCCTGGGGAAAAGAAGTTTCGATTTGAAAGTATCGGACGAGAGTATTTCTTTCGACGGGCTTTCGAACGAGCGAGTAGTTAGAGTCCCGACGAAAAACTGAATGGCTGGTAAGTTGGAGAGCAGGTGCCGAAGAGAAATAAAACTACTTGGCTAGCGTGGCCACGATATTCGACAGCTGGCACGGCTTCAACTGTTCTTTAGATTTCGATCATCGGCTGAAAATTTCCTTCCACTGTTTGTTCGACACTGTATCAACATTACAATCGTTCTCTCAAAGTCTCGTTTGCATAATCGCTTCTTCCAAGTCCTACTTGTCTATGTCGTATCTACCATTTGAGGTTATGCGAGGATCAACTTTCAAATATTACATTCCATATTCAAACTTTTCGGTTGAAACTATTTGCTTTCTTTTTAGACTAACTTCTTCTAAAAAAGAAAAGTTGGTATCTTTAGAAAATTATAACAGGGTATCCATTTCTACAAACTCAAATCTCATTTTCATAGAAATTATTAGACTTGCCTAGAGGTCGCTAGATGTTGAAATAAAATGCTCTTCTAATTCTGTACTTACAGGTGTGTACGATTGCTACAAATATTGCTTAAAATTGACAATCAAAGGGTGGCGGTGTAGTAAGTTAAAATGCTTTACTAAAAATCATTCACAAACCATTGTATGCGAAATACGAAGAAAGAGACAATCACCGCAGTCCCCAAACTCATTGTCAGACGGTCGCCAGACAGGGTTGCACCTCAAACCCTAACTCCTTCGACTGAAACACCTAATTCTCCCTGCAGCTAGTCGTTCCCCTTCTTCGACCACTTTTTTCCAAGGCCAATTCAACGCGCTGTTCAGGCGCAATCCCTCTCGCAACAGGGATGCCCTCCTGCAGAGAAAGAGAGAGCACCCCTGGAAGATCGTCTCTAATTGCCCGGTGGCGGAATCGTCGGTTCCGCCATTACCACGGACAAAGAGTAGGTCCGTTATCCCTTGGTAGCCTGGCTGGATCGTTGAAATATTGCCAGGTGGCGGATATCAGCCACGGCCTACCGAAATGGCTTCCATTCCTTTCCGGCAGCTGACTCCGGATTAACCGGGCCGCGAGGGTTCCTCCCAGGATGGCTGACTGAGAGGTATTAAAGCCGGCCCCTGATATTGCTTTCTTCAATTTGCAACCGCTCCAAGCCACCGACACGTCGCCCTGGCCTAGCGTGTACCGATCCTCTGCCGAGCTCGTGAATCAGAAGCATTCGTGGTTCCAGACGTTTACGAGCTGGACGCTTGCAGCCCTGTAGGCCTTCGTTATCGATCCTTCTGATCGGTCCCCAGGTGCGCTGGACCAGTGGTTCGAGTTTCTGATGTGTACAGGTTGTCCCGGGTGGATTTTAGTGGGATTTCAGTGGATTTTTCTGAGACAAGTAAAGTGGTTGAGATTTGAATACCCTGGAGGTTTGGTTAAGATCGTGTGGGAATGCTGCTGGCAATAGAATTTTAGTTATGCGTGGGAATATGCTAGAACAATGGTTTCTACGCCTCTTATCTTGCCACCCTTTTCTCCTATAAGGTGATATATATTTTTATTGCAAATATTTACATTAAATGCACAGTCTCTAATCGTCGTTTAACGTTTCTCGAAACTAAGCCGAGTACAATGCCCAACTAGACTCTGAGCCAATTTCGCTTCGATATTTGAAATTTGGATTCTGCACAGGGCCATAGCGTGTAAAAATCTCTTTCGACCATCACGAATAATTAAATTTCACCCTTCGAGTCCGTTATCAGCGTCTTTAATCGTCCCGTAACGTTCTGCCAAATTAATGCCAGAAACGGCGACATCCCTTGAAGAGAGGCAAATACTCGCATCAGCCGGGACACGAGCTTGAAAGAAGCTGACCCGCGTTATTTTTACCTCCTCGTGGTAATAACAAGGAGAACGTCTGCTGGCTCGAGCAGACGGTCTCCACTTTGGTACAGGGGCGACATCGTAACGAGAGTTGTTGCGAAACTGCGGCCAGGATGATTCAAGGGGAAGTTTTTTACGAGCACTCGTGTAGCCGGGTTGCGTTTTCAAGGGGCCAGGCCATCCCTGCTGAACGCGTTACGTTTCTTCGGCTGTTAGTTCGCGTTTCTTCCACGTTTCTTTCTACGATTATGAATCAGCCACGCATCGTTACCGTTTCTCGCGACAGATCGTCACCCAGAGCCTTTAATGGCTCACCTTTTTCCGCCAAAAAAGAAAAGCGAAGAGCATGATGGATATCTGGAGTTTCCACGGATGTTTTGTGAGAAGAGACGAAGAAAGTGTCCCGGCGAGGTGGAAATAGGTTAAAAGGAGTCGATGATTGATGCAGTGAATTGTCACGGACAATGGATTTCGTGATGGAAATTAATTATCGGATTGTTGAGGAAGTTCCCAATGATTTTGTATGTGATATATTTACTACGTAAAGTAGAAATGTTTTATCACGCGAAACTATTCTTTTCATTATGCAGGAAGATGCATTTTTGCATATTGTTATCAACCTGACAATTTCGCCAAAATCGCTGATTCCTGTGCAGTTTCTCGTGTTTTCGGAAGAGTTTAAGCGGATCCAGATTTACCTAAATCTTGTAGATTCCAGTAGATCGGATCTACGTTGAACTTTTTGGACGAGATTAAGTAGATCTCTAAACGAGATTCGGAGATTCCGACTGTTGGCAGTTATTTCTAATTGAATTTAAATTCGGAAAAGATAGGTTAATGGATAATTAACTTCTTGTCTTGCAGTCTATCCCGTAATTGAGTGTCGAGAGCTGACGAACTTTATCCGTTCTTCGGAAGCAATTCTTTTTATTGTCTTTTATCGCTAGATTCGAAACTCGTTTAATTTTTACTTACGTCCTAAGCACATATTAAACGATACTCAGAATGTTCTTTGCATATTACTCGCATAATTCCGATATTGAATTCTTCGAAAGATCATAGCGTCTTTAAGAACCGTCTGTACGCAACAGCTTCCAACGAAGAGCGCTTCTTGGACGTATCGTTGCTCCAGATCTCGTCAGGTCATTTGTCGTCCAGTGACTGACAGGTACCGTACAGAGAGAGGTCCATTGTCCCTATGAAATCTAATTTTAGGCCACGTCGGCGTACCACTGCTGCAACAGCGCGAACAAGTTCTAGAGGCAGAATAAACACGGCTGACTAATGTCTAATGCGACGAGCCACGCGTTCCATGCGCGTCAGGCTTAAAAGCAAATCTTCGTTCCACGCGTTTGTTCCTTGTCCACGTTTTTGACACGTCCGCGCGTCGTCCTGCCGTGTAACCAGTGCCGAAATTCCATTCCGACCGGTCTACTGTTTTCGTCGCACCCTCTGAAATCGATATCCTAATAGCGAGTCTGCGTTCTGCGCTCTATTCTTCTTTTTCTAATATCAGGAACCAATAAACTTCCAATAGAAACACTAACAAAATTAACAAAATCGTACGACACGATTGTATTTTCCTGCCTCGCTTTTTTCCTATTTGTTCGGAAAATTCGTCCTGCGAAGACATTAGCCTACGTCTCGGAGCTTTCGAGACCCTTTTCTTCACCGGCTTGCAGAAATGCTTTTCGTTTCGCAGAGCTAACGAATAGAGAAGTTTCGAGATCGATTGTCTCGAAATTCGAGACTGGAGGTGGTCGGAGCCGCGGTGATTGTGCGCCTTTAATATCCAGTTTAAATATTCATGAGGAAGGGCGCGAGAGTAAGAGAGTGAGAGGGAGGGAGAGAGAGTGAGAGAGGTCATCGCATATTTTTGAGAGTGCCGACTGTGTCGGGCTTGTTCAGTGCATAACGAACGAAAGGTGTTTTTTAAATTTCATAAGGGCTCCGCTGAAAAACGGCACGCAATTTCCTCTGAAAAGCGATCCGCTGTTCTCTCTCTCTCCGTCTCTCTGTTATTCGCTGTTAACTTTGAGAGGATGACAATGATCCCCCTTCAGTGATGAGAAAGCGACCCTATATTTCCGCTATCGCCGAGATAAATATTCATAATGAGCAGAATGTTTCTGCAGACTCTGGGAAATTTAAATTATCCACGGGAAATATAAAGGTTTCCCTCATTTTTCGGCGTTGGCTGATCAATGGCGTGTCTACACTACTTGGAATTTTAGTTCACGAGCCAAATTTGCTGAAACTCGATATCTTCCCCACTTATCTTTCAAGTAATTTATATCTTTTTTCCACGAATTATCGTCAACAGTTGAAATTTTCAACCTTCGAACTGCAAATATTTATCCCCTGAGCTTTTATTGCGCCGGATTTATCAAGGACCTGTACTACTTGGAATTTTAGTTTGCGAATGGTCCGATAGAAAGAAGGTTAGTTTAGTTTGTACATTTGGTTAAGGTTGATACTTTCTGAGCTCTTTTGGGATAATTTATATTCCTTTTCGATTATCGTCGAAATTTGAAGCTTTGAATATTCGAACGCGAAATCTTAAATCTTGCAATTTTTAGTCTATAGGAGTCTACGCTACTTAAAACTCTATTTTGCGAGAAGAATTTCTTCCAAAATTATGAATAACATAATATCGATAATTCTTCGCCGTAAGGATACAGGCAGGCAAGTTCTGAAATATAATTTGGGAAGGAGACGGGCAGAAATCTTAATTTCTGTCCTCGGTCTGGCGATTTCTCCTCGAAAAAAGCCCTACCTTCGTCAGCTGAAACACATTTTGACATTAGTCCCTTCGCAGATGAGAAATTTAAACGTGGTCCATGGAAATATCCCCTGAAACATCCATCAAGGGTTGCAGCGGAATTTCTCGCCTCGGAGGAAGAGACAGAAAGAACCAGCCTTTTTTCATAGCGATGGGATCATGTGCATTATCCACTTGTAAATCCGAATCAAATCCAATATCTAAGATTTACTTGATAGAGTTCAGATATTAGTCGGTAGATCGCGGATATTTACGCATTTTGACGAATATAATTAAAAGAATTGGTTCTAATTAAATAGAAACACTTTGGTAGACAATTGCGATATCTGTTAATTATCTTATCTAACAATAAAATACCAACATAATATATATCACGAATAAAAGGTATTGTACTTTTGTTATTTTATATACATACTGTTTACGTATTATGTTCGTTGTGTGTATTTAAAATTTTTCATAGACGCGTAGGAATGTTCAGCTGCTTACAAGATATAATGATGTTTTGCTGTAGTTTGAAAATTATAGCTCGACTGTTATATTCTGTTCTTGCATTTGCGACGTGCTTCGGCTCATCGCTGCTTTTCAGTCTCACCGTCTGAAAACACAGGAAGAGGACAAGCAAGATTGTAGGTACAGGCAGAAAATACGGGTTACAATATTTTGTTATCAAGATTTTTATGCAAACGAAGAAGAAATCCGCGAGAACGAGAGACGAGAATGTAATTTCTTCGCGGTGGAGAGTGCTTTTTTTCTGGATGCCAGTTTTCTCCTATCCTTTACATTAAAAAAAATAAAGGAGTTAGGAGAGAGAAGAGGGCGGAAAAGGAAGGGAAAAAAAAACGGCGCTATCCTCACCGCGGCGAGCGGGGCATTAATCTTTTTGACGTCGCTGATGCAAGTATGAATACCGGGGCATCTATCCTTTGTGCCGAGAGAAATGCATTTTTATGGATTAGTCACTTTCGAAAATGGGTTCCTTGCACGTGAAGTGGGCCACCAGGAAATAGACCGGTTTCTTACGCTGTTCTCCCGCGTTTCGTGTACGGCCAGGTTCGATTTTTCATGAAACTAGTTCAGTATCCGTAAACACCTGACCGGTAACCAGTTTGGACTATAACTAGCCAGGATGGATCGTGCAGCTTTATCTTTCGCCGGACTACTTTGACAGTTGATGGAATTTGCAAAGGACCAACTTTTTCCAGTAGAATTTATTTCACTTGGTTGGACTTTAGAACGCCGCACTACATTTTATCAAAATCGAAACCATTCGCAATCTTGTGCATTGTTCGATGCATCCCTGACGAATACCTAATCCTCGTTAAGCAGAATTCTGCAAAACTATCGCAAACTACATCTGTCGCTTGCCACATCAATCACGGTACAAAGATTCGCTCGAAAGGCAAGCCCAAAAAGCATCACGGTGCAACTTCTAGCCCCAGAGACATCACGCACTTTATCCTGATTGCGAACGGTTATCGTGAAGCATCGAAAACGACACGAACATATATGGCGCCCGTGACAGCCAACAAAGTCACGCCTCGGACGAGACCGAGGAATGAACCCAAGGAAGGGAAAGAGAGGAAGAAGATCGAATGGCCATAAATCATTATCGAATCTTGAAGGGATCGACTTGCTGGTTTGTCCGGTAATCTATCAGGACAGAGTAGCTAATATAACGGTGGAGTAATTGCGGCTAGCATACACGTAGAGTGGCTCGATCGATCCGCACTCGTTGTGTGCCTAATGACCACGCAAACGACGCGTAACGTGTGCTCCAGTCCGCTGCTGAATTAATAATCGTGTTATTTGTGTTTACGCTGCAACGGGAGTACCCCATCCGTGTCGTTGACCAGCTGCCTGTCTACCTGGTCTGCCACTTTATTTCTAACCGTGGTATCCGAAACGTTGATTACAAAGATCCGGCTGGACTTTAGAGCGTCGCTCCTTGGTCATTTAATTTCTGACTGGCGTACACTTTTCAAGGTATACGAAGTGTGATTGGTGAACTTCGGATTTCTAGAATGGACGAAGGCTAGTCAGACTATAGACCGTCGCTTTTACGTTCACGATTAAAGTCCATCTGGTTGGATCAAGGAAAAATGAAAAATATTAGAATCGAGTGTACGGTGTTGATTGCAAGCTCTGCATCCGTTGTTACAACGTGTCCAACGGTAGCTGTGACGAGATAGATCTGATTGGACCGTTTCGAGACGATATTCCACGGTAATTTGTAAGCTTAGTTCTCTATAAAGTTCGTAGGAGGTAAGATCAGGGTAGTTTAAGATTCACGGCTACGGTAAAACCTTCGGAATTTCTTGAGCTTTTGAATGAAGTACTCGAACTTGCGGAACTTCTGTAATTTTCGAACTTGCGCGATATTAGAGTTACTCGGACCCGAGAATGGCGGCAACCTTTGGATTGTTCCCTGTTGGACTTTGAACTTGTTGACTCTGAAACTCACGGATGACGCGAATTTTCGCCGTCGTTATCTATAAGGATTGTTGCGTCTGATAAAGTTTATGTATACTATGTGTATTAACTGGCTATGAGCAGAAGCATTATGTTACGAGACAATTGTTTGTAAAACTGGCTATCGATCACCCGATACCCTTCGAAGAAACCTTAAACTTGTTACTAATTGCAACTTTTCGACGAATTGTTAAAAATTGTGGATCTTTGGTGCCGAAATAATGTTGAAGGAACATTGAATATACACTGGGGTGTAATATTACAATAATAATATATTTATTACAAGAAGGATTTCTCACATATTCTTCGATTCACACTTGCACGCGTCTCCGCACTTCCTCTACACTCGACTGCTAACCGGATGCTTCCAAACCACTGCCGATCGTCTTTTGTCCTAACTAAGGCCTGGACACACTAATACTCACATACTAGTAACTCTAATACGCATTTAACCCAGTCCAGCACGGAAAATTATACATATCTCAACACGAATAATTTACATTCACGATCTACCAACTCTCTAGGAAAGTTGCTGCTAATTCGTAAAATTTGACAACCAAACAAATCCACCAAAGCCAGATTCGTAGCAACTGTATAGCGTTTTCTCTTTGGAGAAAAATATACTGATAAGCATTTTTGAATTCACATGGGAATATACATTTCTGTTAGAAGTCCAATTGGTTCATGGGATACCAACAGAAACGGACCAAATAGGAAATCTGAATTTTAGATCAAAGTTCAAAGACACGAAATAGGTTATCGCAAAACAAAGACGTCTCCGTTCTACCACTTAACTCGCAGTGCCAGTCGCTTTCAAAAAGTTTAGAGTCCAGAGCCGAGTATCGTTTAGAGAGGATCCATCAGCTTCTCTCGTAACAGATCCACTCGCCACTCTGGCTGGGGGCTAACAAACGACCCAGTCACCGATGAGAAACGGGCACCAGTTAATCTCCGACTGTGAAACAATTGCAAAAGCGTGTTGAACGCGCGAGTAGTTCCAAAGACCTGTCTTTGCCGTTTTGTAACCCAACCTATCTTAACCGCTGTCCCTGTATCTTAGGACGCTAGTTTTCAGCGTCGTCCAGAGAGTTAATTAAGTTAATTCGAGACGTGTCCACGGGGCAAAAAGGTGGGTACGGGTGCCTTGTAAACTTTCAATTTGAAATCTGCAGCCAAGACTGCCGTCGTAAGATTAAGAAGTTCCTTTTGGCCGCTGCCGTAACGCTTATTATCTTGAGCGTAAGACTCGAAAAACAGAGAGACAGTAATTGCTGCTAAACCAAAGGAAGGGAATGGAGAAGGAGAATGACGAAGGGAGGGGACGTCGAGCTGTGTCGTGGTTATGCAAAAGCAGACGACGGAGGCTACCCCAGGCTTTTAGCGGAATTGCTTTTACTAAATGATTACATAACGTAATAAAGGTTATTTTTACGCGGCCGACTCCGAAAACGTTCGCACGACGATACGTCGTTGAATCGGTTAAGCTATGGTTACTGATGAATCCAAGTTTGCTATAGTTACGCTCGCTCGTAAACAAATATCACGATTAGTACGCTTTTCTCGATTATTCAAACCTTTAAACGTCTAGGAAGGATCCATATAATCTACAAAAGCACACGGATTGCTGGATCAATTTCCAATTAAACCGATATCATCGGTTTGGGGTGGTCGTGTGTTTGAATCGTTCTTACTCAAAACAATCCCACCGAAGAAGACCCGATAGAGCTGTAGCTTGGAAGGCTCATAAATGTTATCAATATGTATCCATTAAGCTCCCTGCTGTCTCGGTGTGAAAGTAACGTTAGGGTGGCCGGTGGTTGCCAAGCAACTGGTCACGCTTCGTCGAAAGGACGGAAGTGATCGACCAGACAACACTTACCGGGTCCTTGTATCCATTGCCCTCGTTCCAGCCCTCCCGACCATCCTAACCCCATGGGAATGATCCCTGGTGAGGGATTCTTGCTGCCTGACCTTGGACGTAATCCTAATTTTTCTAGCAGAGCCCCCATATCGATCTTGATGCAGGAGAGAGACAAAGGGAATCACGTTGTCAAGAATTTGGTCGGAGTTTATTTCTTCGTTGATGAGAGTTTATTGTGCGGAACGAGAGCTGGGAATTTTGTGTATCTTAGAACATTTCAAGCGAACGCTTTTATACATCTTATAGATTACAATAGCTTTAACCGCCGTCACTCTATAAACCAACAGAGTCATAAGAAGAAAGAAGGAAATCAAGTATCTCCCAATTCTTTTCATTGTCGTTTCCCTTATATTTTTCATTAAAAGATAATCCGTAGCTTCCCTCACAATTGCTTTTATAATTTCATGCAATTCAACTGCACAATAGTTACTTAGCCCCCTAATTAGGCCAACGATCCTTAAAACAAATAAAAGAAACATATCTTGTAATAATTATTCAACCTCCTAATTGCCAGTGTGCCATAAAACAACAAAATCAAAAAAGGAAAGAAGTAAATCACGTATTCATCCGATCGAACCCGTCCATCAAACCCTCCCGAACAAGAGCCAGCACCATAGACAACAGGGTTAGGTGTCATCGCTTGCGTACGTAGACACACACCATGGAATTGACACTGGCTGAAGCGACACGGGGTCGCGTTACGAGCCTCGCCCCTCAGACATTTTCGTCTCACCCCCTTGGTCTGTTCGCTCAGAAGCGGATTCCTCCGCGTGACGGACGCGTATCGGCGCGGATTCGAACGTGGAACCGCGCGCGAAACTCTCCCTCTCGCTCTCTCTCTCCCTCTATCTCTATCTTTCTCTCTCTCTATCTGTCAGTTGCGGACGCTTCAGAGCTGCAACCACTCGTGAGGCGCTGGCTGGCGGGTTGCCGTGTGAATAGGATCCACAACGATGGCGGCTCTCGAATTACCCGACGTGTCTCATCCCGCGGCAATAAATACTTCGATCAATTATTCTCGCGCCAAACCGTCGGAAAAATATGTGTTTTGCGTTGTGAAGCCTTGACACATTGGTAGCCCCAGTCGTCGATGTGTCTTATATTGCTCGAACGTTGCTCACCATATTCAGGCGTGTTTAAGGACAGATACTAGGGATAAGAACTTTTCCAGGATATGTTAATGATAATACGAAACATTATTCGTTAACGAACAATTCTACATTATCTTGTTCGTGGTCAGAAAATAATTCGTCTCAAAAGGTTCATATATCGTCGTTAATACTAATCGTATGCGGTCACAAGAAGTTCAAAGCAAATAGAAAATATTATTAGGAATATTATTAATCGCGTGGAGGCAGTTTAGCTGTATGCAGGCCGTTTGTTTGAACCGCAAGATATATATAGAGACGATGATGTATCATTACATAGCCCTTTTTCTGCCAGGAGTGGAAGGTCTTGCGAGTTAGATCGTTCGGATTAATGCTACCCCTGTCCTCTCTTCAGCGGTTTGAGGGAGCTGAAGATGATGGAAAAATGCTGGCGATGTCGAAAGGGATGCTTTTCGCGGGTAAGAAGGGTTAAAGAGGAAATAGTCGAGGAGTTTCGGCCTGTCTGAAGGGATGATGGAGTGATAGTGGAAGAATAGAGGGACGTCTAATGGGAGTGCGTTAGACTCGTGAGTGTTCTGGTTACTTCGAGATTTGACTCGGTGTAGGATATTAAGTACGCTATTGGCCAAGTTACATCGCTATATTTTCAGATAATAACGAGTTATTATAATAAAATAATATATATAATAACATCTTCTAGGTACGAGGAAAGTGTAGAGAAATCTGATATTTTCAAAAATATATTTAGTTTCGAATTTTTTGATATTTTTTATCCTGATTGTTTCTTCCATCTTCACTTTACGATTGTACGAAATATAAAGAAGTTGATGAATTTATAATGTTGATGTAATTACTTCAAGAAGAACTCTACACCTTTACTTTTGTATATCCGTGACCCGGAGACCGCTGTTACGAAGAGAATAGAATTTAGCGAAACAAAGAATCCGAAATAAGGAGAGGTCCATATCATTGTGCCCTTGAATATAAATTATGTTTTGAATTACAAGGTCTAGAAACAAAAGAGCTACAAGTAGATTTCTATTGCTGTTTCTTGTAGCCTTTAGCTACAACTACGAGGTTCACTTTTTTGGTAATGTCCTTTGTTAGAAATATATGAATGTGCTCCCTATCATGGCTTCTTCTATTGTACTGTAACACTGTATGGTAAGAGCGAGGATCTGGATCAGCATACACTATTCACTCTACTTATACCTTTATTTATTTCAATACATTTTTCTATTACAAATTCATCCACTCGTTCTTCTATCGGTCAACCTCAACGTATAACATTATGGCAAAGCATCGGTCGATTCTTAATGAGTAATATGAACCGTTAAAATAATTGGATATTTAAATCCTAGTATTAGATTAGTTAATATTAGATGCTAGATAGAGACAGGATTAAAAAGGAGCTGGTTTAGGATTTCAAAGATGTAATATACGACGTGGATAGCGACGCCATGGTAATAATGATGAGGGTATAGTGGGAATAATATGGAATGGAAACAATGATCGTGATAATGGACACGTGACAGTGATGTTAACAATGCTGGCTCGGGATAATACTCCGGTTTCTGAACTGCTCGCGCTGCTCATTGTCGGCAAATATTATTATGTCAACTGTGTAAAGTTTATGACGTACAGGGAACTATACTAGTTTCCGATTCGAGAAGCTTTCGTTTGCTTTTCGCTGTCAAGCATTAAAATCAATCTCTCCATAGTTTTAACCGACATTATATTTTCTATCGTATTAATTCCCTTCGGATACCAGTTTAAACAGCTTTCTGGCGGAATTAATTTCAAGCAATATCGTCAATACAATTTTATCCAACGCTGGTATCAACATCCGTTGATGGAATTTTCGAATGTTCAAAATTCTACGTTAATCGTATGTTAGGCCCAGTTACGCATATGTTCGATGCTGTGAATTTGCAAAATTGCACGTTAGATCGCGCAAAGTGTGAACAAATTTCATTGTATGATTTCTACACGGAGACTGTAGTAGCTAATGAGTTAAGGTACTTAAGTTAGAGATAGCGCATATGGGACGTGTATTGTATAGGTCGCACATACACTTGGCCCCGTATTATCATATTGCAACAGTCAGTAGATTACTATCAATACCAAGACAATTACAGCAACTCATTGTTCCCTATCGAAACAATAATATTGTCTAAACAAAGCTGTGGATTATCATTGTTAGATAAGATCCATTGTTCGATGCAAACTAACCAATAAAAGTTCTACCACTATTCCAATATTAAGTACGTTAAACGCGTTCAATTATAAGGCGTTAATAATTATAAGGTCATCATAAATTGGATATTGGAAACACAATTTAATCCTTGTATACTCACCTGCAGGAAATAAAACGAACAAATATATAGTAAAATATTCTACCATTAATAATGGGTCGACCACCAAAGATTAATAATCAACGATATTTATGCTTAAAAAATGAGCAGACTAATTATCTGTTTCTATACCGAATAATATTCCCTTAAATACAACCGGTTAATTATTTACCCCTCTGCGATCACAAAATTACTTTGCTCTGTCTTTAATAATATTTATCCTCCAGAGACGAAAAGAACAAATATATAAAAAGAGATCTCGGTTTATCCTTAACGATATTCGTCCCTGAAAAAGATTATCCCAGATCTTTGCCCTTAATTGTACTCCCTTGGAAATAACCAATTAAACAGACGTATAAAAAATAAGTATCTGCACTCTTAATAACGTTGCACGCCAAATAGGTTAATATCGCGTTACTATGAAAAGGCTGGCGGTATGGAGCCGAGACGCGAAATATTTTGCGGAATCAGGAGCACGCCTGGGATGGCAACGAACGTAAGGTTACCCGCAAAGTTTCCATTGCACTTCAGCCGAAGTTACTTATCCTTAATCCCGGCATTACTTGAAGACGGAATGGAGCCAGACTCTCGGATCTGTCACGTCGAGAAAGGTCTATAGGTAGAAGCTAGAAGAGGAAAGACGTTATTCGAAGAAGAGAGAGTCGAAGAGAGTAAGGGAAAAGACAAATTAGTTCGCATCGATCAGACGCGCCCTTCTACTGGCAATGAAGACGTATCGCGAACGACACTTATCAGCTCGAGATGTGCTCGATTAATTTGTTTAATTGATCTCGATCCGAAGAATCCTTTAGTTCTGGTTGAATATCAGGCCACTACGCTGCCACTCGTACGACTTAATCGATGCGACGCCGAAGTCGAGGAGGAAGTGATTCCACCCTCTGCCCCTGTTCGAGTCGAGTGCACGTTCCCGTAGTTTTCGAGGGAACTCGCTTTGAATATCGATTAGCAGTCGTGTCAACAACCAATAGTTGCGCGAGTTACATTGTAATGACGATGGCGCGTGTAATTAGTACATTGGCGTTTTTGCCGAAGGATCTTTTCGGTATTTTCGTTTTTACGCGGAGACACGGGCATGTGGAAAATTTATGAGTTCGAAGTGGCAAGAACTGAAACATTCAGGAATCTACAAATATAAAGTTTGAAAGATTGGAGGATTCAAGAATTCAGCAAGTGGGAGGATCAAAGTTTAGAGGACTCGAATGGCGAAACGTACGAAAGTTCGAAAATTTAGCGATTCGAAAGATTAAGAACTCGGAGATGGGAAAATATCGAAGGTTCGAGAAATTCGGAGTTAGGAAAATCCGCCAATTTAATGTTTAGATATTCGAAATTCCAGAATTTCGGTAATTCAAGAATTCGTAGATTTCAAATGTACAAATACAAAATTAATGGTTATCAATTGAAAAGGTTCGCGCATTCGGGAATTAAAAAATCACGAACTAGAAAATTATGAAAGTTGTCAAATGAAAAATCGGAAAATTCAGAAATTCCGAGCACGAAGATGAAAAAAGATGAAATTTGCATCTTGCAAACGGAACAAGTAGAACTAAACAACGAAGAAGAGTGTAATAGACATGGGCTATCGTATTCTACGAAGCCAGAAGTCGAAAAGGGAATTAGGGTGGCGAAGCGTTTTAATTTTGCCGGTGGTGGCGGGGGCGCGCATTATCGTGCGCGTTTTAATTAATTTCAGTTAATTAATCGGGCCGTGTGTACGATACAAGGAAACGCTTTGTAGGTGCTTTAACGTGGAATTCTCGTTGCCTGTAACACGGCGTAATGGATAAAAATAGGGAGAGGTTACATGAAAAATAGTGGCGTTGCGAAGAGAGCGGGTCGTTGGTGGGGGGAGGTTTTAATTTCGAGCGGGTACAATTAAGCACGAGAGGTCTAAAACGCGTATCTTTCGCACTCGGTTGCGGCAATTGTCTTTAAAGTGGCTTAAGTAAGTCACGTTTAGAAGAAAATTGAGCTAGCCGCGCCCTAATGAATTCCACGCGTTACGTTTATATTCTGTCTTGAGTGCACCGTGCATTTGTTGGGACAAATAGGCACCTCGAGAAAAATGCATCCTTCGAGCTTTTAGTTTCTTTCTAATTTTTAGCGA
This sequence comes from Bombus pascuorum, assembly GCF_905332965.1. NCBI lineage: Eukaryota > Metazoa > Arthropoda > Insecta > Hymenoptera > Apidae > Bombus > Bombus pascuorum. Next base: position 6,754,097 of record NC_083502.1, on the reverse strand, counting down.
ATATTGCGAATGCTAGTCAGCTTGTAACGCGAGGTGAATTTTATTTTCCAATAAACCAGCGTATTTTCTAATTTTATGTACGTTTACACGCAAAGTGAATAAGTAAATGTAACTTTATAAGAGTCGCAGGAAATATGAATTCTTACTTCTTCGTGTTTCGTAAGAAAAAATAATAACGTAGTAAAAACCATTAAAATATCAATAAATAGCACAGGGATCGAAAATAACAGTCGTTTGAAACATTTTATAGAAAAATTTACTTTTACTCGCATGGATTCCGGTCATCGGTGAGTCTGAAAGGAATTTCCTAAAGTATAAAACGATTAAAAAATATTAAATACTAATCGTTCTGATTACGAATAACCATTATGTAAAGTATCTTCGCTAGCAACATCGACGCCAAGTTTTATACATATACGTACACATGGAGGAAAATAAAGTAAGCTTTTATCAAAGTTCCACGAAACCGATGACCGTCTATTATCAGGTTCCCTAACATCAACCTACATCACTATCGCAACACACCGTCATTAATGTTCATTTTTCCTCTCTGAATATTTCAAGTAGCGCTATTCGAGGTACTAATCTCATTCAACACGAACTTCTGTCCTCTCTTGCACGACCATCTGTGTCTCTACAGATTACTCTTTGTAATTCAATCGGCCACGTTCCCCTGGCTGACGCTGTCGAGCATTTATCAAAAATGTTGGCCGGAATCACCGCGAGAAACGTAGTTGAACGGCGATTTCCTATCGCCAAGCGTTATCTACGAAGCGAAAGCCTCGTGTTCCACGTTAAATAATTTCTGTAGTCGTGCAAGTAACGATGCAGTGACAAGCCCACGATACATCGTCGCGTAGATAGGCAGTTGTGTACGAGGCCGATTAGCTATCAGCGTCACCGGTGTAATAAAGCAAATTGTCATTGATGTACAATGTAGAATTGTCGCGATACCTTTGTCACGTGTTGGTTTCAGGCTTTCATAACATTGGTAAGATGTGGCCATTGATGCAGGACAGGTGTGTTTCCAACGTATAGGTTCTGCGTCTATTCCTTGTTTATTCGATTAATTCTGTCGGCTGTTCGATCTAAGTAAAATGGAGAAAAGTGTTTTGAGTAAAGAAAAACGTAAAAGAAAGAAAAAAAAATGAAACTATGATACTATGAACTCACAGAGTTCGATCTTATTATGAAGCTTCCTTTCTGCAACACCCTGCATACGGTCAAAATCTTGCACCACTTTCTCTTTGAGCTTGTCTAATTCCACGTTCCATCCTGTTGATACATCGTTACGCGAGTCGAGAGACGTGCGTGTAGAAACTCTCGTAACGCTGCGCGCATTGCAGCGATAATTACGCGCCGTGATCTGGGATTTCTCATTCTCAAGCGTGCAACAGAAAGCAAAATGGCACACGTCGTCTTTCGAAATGCAGCATGAGAAACCGCGTAATCGCGAGACTGGTTTCCGCGGCCAGTGTTACGCTTTCGGCGAGAGCAGCGCAACGTTACACGGATAATTGAGCTCGCAGGGGGAAAAACGAAAATTCAGGGCTTCCTCTCGGGGGATGGACGCGTATAGCAAAAGCGATCACCTGGCCATTTGGCTGATCCTGATCCCAAGGTTTCCTAATTCCCGAGACGTCGAGACATTCCTCGTCGCGATGAAGTTCTAATCTAGACACCGTAGATACTGGCGACGACTCGGAGACAGAGCCGGAAGTTTCTTCAGGGATTGTAATATCGAGCTGAAGTAAATTACCTGGATGTACTCGTCCTTTTTTGGTCCTTGGTTGTAAAAGTACAATACGGCAGAACTCTATTCTCATCAATGGCCGACTAAGCTTTTGTTGCTGAAGTTCACTTATCTAAACATGAGCTCCTATTATGCGAACAATAATTAGGTAGTGGGGATAATTGGAGAGCTCGTATTATACGAACTCCGATTATATAAACTGTTTGTTCCTCGGCATGTTCAGATAAATGGAGTTCCACTATATAGCGGCTCCTATAAAAGAACACGAATGATATTCAGCTACAATAGAACTGTGAGAATTAACGAACGTTTCGATTGAAATTATTGCAAAATTAAGGAAATGAATATGAAACATAGAAACATATTGTAGAAACAGGATCGAAACAGTGAAAACGAGACTGTTGATTAACGTTATCGTTCGATTATAAAGAGGTATAATATAGGTGGTAATGTTTCCAATTTTAAAATTGATATGGTAGTTAATTGGAGTGGATTGGAAAATGAAGTGGTAATATCGCGTAGTACGAAAATTGTATTATTAGAATTATTATTAATTCGGATGGTTAACATAGAAGAGAGAATTTAATATTCGCTTGAAAAGATATTCTGGCAAATCTTCAATCTTGTTCAACGGCTTACAGAAATGGAAAACTGGAATTCTCTTATATCAACGTGGAAAGAATACCATAAATTAAAAATGACACATTTGTACACCATGGTACGGTTTATGAAAAATTTGATATGAAAATGAAGCCTCATTAGTCGTAGTTTGCATAATTCAAAAAGTTAAATAGCAAAATATTTATAATCTTTTGAAACTTGCACCAGATGATACCTAAAATGCCTTGAAATTCTAAGAGCATCTAAAGAATTTCCTTTCTTCTTTTTCTATTAAAATTTCATTAATTACAAATATTTATATTTCCCCGTATAATTCTATCATAATTTCTTGAAACTCGCGTAATTGGTAAAATTAAAATTTTTAAACGAGCCAAAAAATTCCCGAATTAATAGTCCGTGCTACTTCATTAGTTAGAAAATATTGGCACTAATTACAATAGGGATTGTTCAGTTCTCGTGAGAAAAGCTTACGCGTACGCGTGTGCCTGCCGAGAAGGTTGTTAACTATGCAAAGAGGAACTACATAGGGAAGCACAAGTATTCCCGTAACAATCACATAAAAGATTAAAGTATCCAGCATATACGTTTGCTCTGACCTAGTTGCGGTTAAGAGTTGTACAATACGCTTGAAAGCAAGTATTCACGTGCTGCAAACGTTTTACAGAAATGAAGGTGGAACTTAACGAAAACATCTCCGGTAGGAATACCAACTACCTCCGACATTTTTACCTCTGCGTTCTTTCCTCCCTCTCTTTTTTAATGCACGATGACGACTTGCAACCGGCGTCTTGCTTCAATTTCAACCTAGATGAATTGAAAATTCAGGAAACGTCTGATTCCATATCAGTGACATCGAAGATCATGGTTAGATACTAGGTGGCAATTTAGATGGAAATAAAATCTTTAAATATGAAATTTTCAGCGAGTTTCCAGCGAGTCAGTAATTTTGCGGATGTAGATATACTGTATTATCGTAGGTCTGGAAATTTAAAATATCATTGTAGGTTCGAAAATTCACCCTATCGTTGCAGATGTAGAAATGCGTGAAATTTTCGATAAATTTAACAACCTGCAGATTTCGAGCGATAGATAGATAGATAGATGGTAAAATTGACTTTTCAGCGTGGGAGGTTTGGAAATTACAATGCCTGAGATGGCTATTCGTGCTAATATTTTACTAAATCTAATTTTATCACAGGTACAGTGTAATTTGTATATTCAGATTGGTTGCAAATTTCATTGCTAACGAAATTTCAAAATATATCGCATGACACGCGTGTTATCTACGTAAAAGTTCTCTAGAATGTGTTCAAATACGTTCGCAGGTTGCTGTAGTAGCGTTTTAGTAATATTAAATTTAATACGTTAATCATCATTCTGTCTAAAATTGCTACTCAAACAGAGATAACCAGACTCATCAGAATAAATACCGGCGAAGAACACGGCCGGATAAGTAACACGATATTACCTCTGGCTCCATTGTGATTAGCCAAGCGGATGGTTCGCATGATCCACCGTCGTGGCGCTGCTTTGTCGCTCGACACATTCGATATCCTTTGTTCTATTTGGCCAGCGTCGAGGTTGGCGCAGACCTCTGCCTACGTCGATTTACAACAGTCTGCTTGCCGCGAAAAGTTCACTGAGTTCCGTGGAAAAGCTTTAATATCGCTTGCACAATACTCACTGGATCGCGTCGATATTTTCTGTCCGTTGTTGTACGTTCAACATGGAGGGGAAAAGGGAGGGAAAGGTGGACCGACCAGGCGGATGAGGATTATCGATTATCAGTTAACGAGTCTGCACGCTTTTCCCCCGTTTCCTACGGCAGCGTGCGCCAGGACGTTTTTATAAACCCAGCCTAGGATTACACATGTAGGCTCCATTATGGGTATTCGGTTTAATCAGAATCGGCCGCTGGTTCATGATAAACAGAGATGGGCGAGCGAGGAACGAGCCGTGCTGACGTCATTGCTATTATAGTACATTATATTAGCGCCACACTATATCAATATGTCTCACACCTATCATAGTTTCTCGAAATTTTAAATGTACTTTTCTTAGAACTAGTTATATAACACCGATATAAAAGAGAGAAAAAAAGAATCGATATTAAAATATTTAGTCTTCCTAATCTAGCAATAATCTGTACAAGTTTGAGCAATTCCATAATCATCTCTTTACCCTACTTACCTTACGTACCTTGATACTCGTGTAGGTATTACGTAGGTCTAACCTCTGAATTTTTGTCAATCCTGTTAAGGTTATTCGGTGTATGTGGAATTAAAGAAATGCGTGGGTAAATTGTAAGGTATTGAAAGTATATATATTGTGAATAATAAAGTACAAAATGTGAAATACAATATAAGCCGATCCAGATGTCATCGGCGCATTCTTTTGTCTACGCGCTATCGATGACCTTAGCGCTTGAGAAAGCGAAGAGCAGATGTAGAGTTTTCTCAGAAGTGAGGATCACTTCAACAAATCCAAAGATTGTTTCTCTTTGAAAAACACAAACGATCACAACGGTTCTTAAAAATGTCGTTATTACAAAATTTCTGCAAAGAATGTTTTAGTACCTATGCTAATATTCATAAAAGCGTGGCTGCGTATCCGTTATGCAAACCTAACCTTAAAATCCAAGTTTTCCTACCGAAAAAGCTCCTTTGCACATAAAAATCTCAAATCTCACACCGAACGTTGGAACGTATCCCTTGGGAAAAAAACAGCAAGTGCCAGGAAAAATATTCCCACCTCGGCATCGTGAAGCATAGAAGCGTATCTTGTAGCGAGTGCGCCGCTCTTCCACTCCTCCTGATCCCGATGGGCTTGCAGAGTTGTTTCAACGTAGAAACGTGTCCCGTTCGGGCGTCCATTATTGGCGGGCCACGATGAGCCCCTGAAATGCAGAATTCTCGCCCGTTGTTTGTCGACTATTGTTTATCCGCACGGTTATGTGGCTCGTTGTTATCGTTTCCGGATACCTCCGCTCGGGGCACAATGAAAATTCGCGTTTCCGGAAATTTCCGGCCCCGTGGAGAATAACTGGATCGCTTCTCTTTTTTGTTCCATTTTTCTTTGTTATTTTTTGGAGCTTTTTCGGGGGAAGTCGGCCCGTTCTGTCGCGCATTAATTTATGGCGTCGTTGGTGAAACGCTGCTCGTTTGAACGTTTCTCAGGATTACGCTCTCTTTCGACAACGATTGTCAAGGTTTCGCTCGTAATTGGTCCTAGGGCAACGGACTTTTCTTATATTTTCTCCTCTTCTCTTTTCGTGCTCTTCTTTTCTACTCTTTTCCCTTCTTCCTTTTTATTTATAAATCAGTGCTCCAGAGAGGAATGAGCATTTTGCGAAATGAATTGCGAGGCTTGTTAAGAATATTTTAAGAGACCTGGAGAGGCGGATTATAATATTTATAGGTTAAAGATTTCCTTCGTGTCTATAGCATCGTCTGGGTTGTATAGTGTACCGGTTCGAGACAGGAATAAAAATATTTGCAGAAAAATTTATTCCGGCGGAAAATTTATTATTCAAATGTAATTTCGTTCCGACTATTTACATGGATGCCTCATTCATACTACAACGACAAATATTATTCAACGCGTTGTACATGATTGGAACGTGAACGGGGCTATGCATTGGCTCATTTGAAAGCCATTGAGCAATATTTGACTAAGCTGCAGTTTGGCTGTTAGCGCAAATCGAGCTTCGTATCTAGCATGATTTGCTTCCTTCCTTCTACCGTGTTATATCATTTTCCGTTTCCTTTGCCTCGTACAATTTATTATTAAAGTTGTTTGAATTATATTTTTTACTCCATCCTCGAATAATGTAATTGTATAAATTAAATAATTAAAATTAAATTTAGATGATACTGATATAAAAAAAATTGTTCAGTCTGTGAAACTATATAATCCCTAAAATATCGTACAATAATTTTAGGAAAAGTGCTAAAGAAAAGAGCGAAGCACATACGTAACCGTAACGTGAATTATTTACACGTGTACAAGGGCCAGTAGGAAACGTGACGACGATAAAATATCGCGCTTCGTGCTTTTGAATCACCGGCATCATCCGACTTCCTATTCAAGAAATTCCATTTGTTTTTTTTTACTTCTCCCTACTTCTCTTACATTTCGTGTATACTGTAGTGGCCTATGCTTTATACTTCATTGGTTCTTGTATTTACAGGTTTCTTTAGTCGATTGTAGAACGTAACGAATCGTAAAAGCGGAAATAAATCGTTCGACCGTCTGTTCTTCCGTCGATATCTAGTTAAAAATTCTTGTTTTAAAAAGCTATAAACATTTTAGCAGTAAATTCGAGCCGGTATTGAAGCTAGCGTTAAATTTCGTCGGAGATTAAAAAATCAAGCTTTCAGTCATTCATCGAGGTTACGGCAAATAAAATAACAAATTCAGTCGTTACAGACGAATAAGTTCACTGGTGAAAATTCTAAACTTAGTCTGAAGCGATCATTCTGTGTCATAAAGTCGTCTGATCAAGGGAAACCTACTATGACGCCGTTGTTTTACACAGATCACGTGACCAAGATCATGAAACATCGTTGTTCACACGCGAGAAAAATGTTTCTTGTGCTCGTTGCACAAGATAGATTTTTGGGAGCGGAGATTAACTGTTAATCCAGCTATGCCCCATATCTGACGAGAAAAAACGCAGGATTCCACGGTGGTATTTCTGCTCGCAGGAGCAGCCAGGTTTCCCCGTGCGTGCCATCGACCCCGTTCCGTGGAATTTCGTCGCGTCTCGATCGATGCCTCGTTGGATTTCAATCTGTACACGATGCATGCGAACGTGGCAGCGAGAAAATAAGCCGAGTTGTTCCTGTGCGACACAGCCGGAACTTCTAGTTTCACTTCTTTCCTTTTTTTTTTCTTTTTGAGGCTGCGGGGGAGTGAAAGACAAATACGATCGTGTGAAATTTGTGTTGAAGTTTATGTAAATTTGTAGCTTCATAAACGCAGATGGAAAAGTAGAACTCGAAAATGGAAGTATATTTTATATTCCACAAAAATTGTTATGTTTCGTATCCTGAATTTTGGTGTTTCAAAACTTGATGTATTCAAACTTCGAGAAGTATTTCTATAAAACTGAAAAATTGTATCCAAAATGACCATAAATTGTCTATGTCCATGATTCGTAAGACCGGTACTATAATTGTTAATCAATCGTTGATTCGAAAGTATGACGCGGAGAAGCGAACCGAATTTAATAACATTTCGATGGGTAGGTATGCTCGATCGTTTATTTCCTGTCACGGGTACGTCTCATTAACGATGGAAATATAGCACGGGACGCAGGAGTCCATTAATTTTAACGATCACCAGCTGTAATGATTTCACGGTGACATGACGTCGCGAATTCGATGTTATTGGCGAAATTTTCGTGTCGTGGAAATATCTCGTCGCGTTTTCATGGGACGAAAAAAAGTGAAATCAAGCAGGGCCATCATCGAAGCGTGCTATTTCATCCCGATATCGTTCTCAAACTAAAACGTCTGTTCCCGTCGAAGGCTTTCACTGCAGCGTTTAGAAACAAGGATATTCCAAAAAATAAAAATTTTAACAAAGGGTATATATCGAAATAAAACTATGTCTAATAGCAGAAAATAATAAAGAATAATTAAATATCCCTACTTTGCTTGACAGACTCATAATATAATTTTTTAAATCTCACATATGAATTCATAGCGTTGAAGGATTGAAGAATACAATACCAAGAAAAGGTTGATACATCATAAAGCTTCCTGTTAATATTTTTAACGGCTATTATGTTTTTGGACCGTTTAAAAGCAATCGTGAATTAGTTGATTGGGAAGTGAAACTAGTGTAATCGGTTGCCTGTTGGCGTTAGCCGTTGATCGCGAAATTTCCCTAATGATGCATGAGCCAGCCAGCTATCGGCGAATTTATGACTGAAATAGGGCTTTACCGAGGATTGAGCCTGGCCCTTAAGTGGATTTATGACGTGGATGAGATTTCTTAGCTGTTGCTGGGATTAACAGCTTGTATGTATTGGTACTTTGTATCAGTTATGACGTGGAGGGGTCTAGCGAGGTTTATGGATCTAGTAACATCTGCAGTTCTTGTGTTATTGATGCCAGATCTCCAATGGACATGACAGTTTACCAGATCCGAATCCTTTGGCACAGTAATTCATCAACTAATAATATTAGCGAATTTCACGGAGGTACAGGACGATTCCTAATTTGTAAAATTTATTTGTTTTATCGTCAAATCTGTTATTATTACACTCGAGAAGCCTAACAAAGCTTACTGTAACATGATTTTATTGAGACATCTATTGGCGATGATAAAACATCTGACCCAATCTTTTAAGTTGTCCAACATTTTGCATTTTCGTGATCTACCTCGTTTTACTGGTTTGTTTAATTTCATAATTAGGTAAAGGAAAAATGAAATAAAAATATGATGATTCAGGAGATGAGCGGGGCACATTGTTGTTAATTAGATTTTATTCGCGAATTAACATCGATTGTACAGAGAGAGTTATTTAGAATTATAAACTGGCGTTTACGCGGAATTTACTTTGCTTTAAATTACAAATTCCTCGAGTCTACCACCGCCCTCAGCCACCCCCTCCCCACCCACGTCAGACATTCTCGACTTGTGTAATAAATTTTAAATGTGCAGGTTTGCGAGGCTAAATTTTACTCCTCGAAGGGGTAAGTTCAACAATGCGATGAACGTTATATTAAATCCGAAACGCGAGAACTTCTTGCGCTACGAAATATTATATAAAACTCTGCCTCTCTTTAAACTGGTACACAGTACCGAATTTTATTTAAATTTGTATATTTTGAAGAGAAGTAGAATAAGATAATGTATTTGTCGTTGTAACGTTACATTTGTCACGAGTTTATGGCAGACGAAATTACTGCAATAAGTGACATCCACGAAAGGAATGGAATTTTGCTCTGCAAGCTGCAGAATTCTTTATTACACATTAGATACTTTTAGACAATTTAGGATTGAATTTCACCCTTTACATTAATATCGGGACACTGGTTTACCTTGTGCAATCTAGTAATTATTAGATACAGTTTACTATTATTTTCTTTGGAATGTTTCAATCTCAAGTGTAGTAGCATTGGTGAAGTCGTTACAACGATCGACCATGTCAGCAGGGACATTAAGCCGCGTACATAATCCGACGCGTATCATAACGCAGACTGCGGGCAACGGCACGCACAGTGTATGGCTGGATTATGGGGTTGTCGACACAGGGGATCGTGTTATTCGGTATCGCGTCCCTCAGGTTGCCGTACAAATGGATTCGTATTCCAACGCATTTCTTTCCATGTGCATGCATGCAAATGAGATCACGATTTTCAAATCTCCCAAGGCAACGGAATTAAATTTATCGGATGAGATATCATCAGTTCGTTGTTTTTAGGATTGATGGTATCTGAATACTATAGGAAAGCGATATGACAAGTTTCTATTATTTACAGTGGAGCAGTTTTTTGATTCAGTAGTTGTCAATAAATAGCAAAAGTGTTACTGAAATGTTCTTCTTATTTTGTTTGGTTTTCGTCTCCTTGGGAATTTAAAATTCCTCATAAATGTCTGAAATTCGACAGACCATTCGTCATTGTGTACAATTTCTTCAAGAAACAAACGGTGTTTCATACGTCCCCTTTTAAAATCCTATATTTGGTAAAAAAAGACTATATTATTAGGATGCACCTATGGCTGGAACGACTGTTACACATGTAGGCGCTAAGGGAACACCGTGTGAGCGCGTACGGAATGTAATACGGTGGCTGACAGCGTCACACGGCTGTTTAAAGGAGCCAGCAGGTAGAGTTCAAGAGGAAGAAACCAGCAAGAGTTCCGAAGAGCGTCGTAGCGAGGTTGGTTGCCTAGTCACCAGGGGCAGACAGCAGGGGGACGCACGAAGAGACGCTCTAGGCGATGTTTCTCTTCTTTCCTTAGTCTGTTTCTCTTCTAACTGGCATCGTCCAGCTTCTTTTTCTTTCCTTCTCCTCGTCGCCTGCCTCTATTTCTCAATTCTTTCCTTTTTTCTATCCTGCGTACATTGGGAGCCGGGCTTCCCCTGTTTTCCTCTTCCAGTTTTTCTTTTCTCTTTGTACTGTATTCTCTGCTCCGACTTCGTCTTCGCCACGTACTCCTTCGCGTCCTTATGTACACGTTCCTCGCGTTTCTCGTTTTGCGACGCTCTGGGATCATCCTTTGCCACTGTGAGACGCGATGCTATTGATTACAGATAACGCTCGGTGCGTTGGCTCTGATATGGACACTTTTCAGAGACTCTCTTAGAGCGAGAGTGTTTTTCATTTTCGGATTTTCTCAGTTATCCTCAAACATCTTAAAACCATACAAACACAAAGTCCATGTAGGTACAGAACTCAACCATCGTCAGATATACCAAGGAGCAGCTGTTTAGCTTCGAAGAACAGTCAACCAAAAATCCATCTGTGTATACGATTCATCTAATAAACATCCTTGGCTACTGACAAATATTCCAGAACCATAGAAACATCAACATCCAACTAAATAGCAGATTGGCTTCGCGAATCTCTTCAATTATCCTTAATCACCTGAAAACTGTTCAGCCACAAAATCCAAGCAGAATCAGATATACGAAGACCCAGCTGTTTATCGCAAAGAACAGTCATCCCGCGTCTGATCCGCCACAAGCAGGTGTCCTTACTGCAACATTAATTCGACGGGTGATACAGTGTCGTGGAAGCCACGCAATTCCTCCCTCGGTTTTTTAATATCATTCCACTCCGTGTTCCCCGGGTCTGCCATAACTCTTTTCCAGCTTGTAGCCACTAGCTATGTGTTCCTCTGACGCAGACGACGGGGAACCACCCTGGCTGGGGAAATCCGCAGATGCGGCCTCGTCCTGTTCGCTTGGTTGGCTCGCAGGCTTGCTCGAGCTTGCGAAAAGCCAGACCATTGACACTGGCGCGCGTACTCCGCCATTGTTGCCGGGCTAATAAAGAAAAATAAAGACTCCTCTTCCTGCAGGATATTAGCTCCACTCTCCTCCCGTCCGTTTCTGTCCTTACGAGCAAGGGAAGACCTTGCTCGACGTCCGGTTTCCGCGTTGCTAGCTTCCGCTCCTTCGAAAATCTCAGCGTTCCTTAATCCGCCCACTGATCGTTCGTCCCCTTTTTATTCTTCGCGGTGAAAGCAAATTACCGGACTCTCTTCCACTTAGCCGCGTCTCTTTGTGCCGTTCGCGGTGATGACACTGTCCTTTTCTCCTCCACTGCGTTGTGTTCTGCGGGCAATGTTTTGTCGGAGATAACCCTCTGCTCTCCCTCTGGCTGATCTTCTGGTATTGTTCTTGGAAACTGGTGGATACTTTTTTAGAGATTGGGGGCAAATATAGAAAGGTTGATCAGGTGGGAGAAAGTGGGCAAGATGGGTTAAGCGGGTGTCGATGTGATTAGCGTGATTCGGATTTTCGAACGAAAGGATGGCGTTGGTTTTTTCTTTCTTTTCGGAAATTAGAGGAAGAAGTTAAGCTCATGTTGATTACAGGAGATGCAGAGAATGAAACAGATGTGAATATCGTGAAATTCGTATTTTTTAATCGCTCGCTAATCCAACACATATATTTCACGAAAGAATGTGACCCGAGAATAGAGTTTGCCAGATACCAGAGATCGTCGATAGGTCGTTCATGATATCCAGATAATAAAGAAAAATAAAAGCTTGCCCGTGGATATTAGCTTCGTGCTTTCTCTCCATGTTCTCATCGCTAGCGTCTTTTTTCTTCTCTCAATACAAAAGGAAGGAAGATCAGATGGAAGATGCGCCACGGACGCGACGGAACTGTTTGTTCGTGACGCGGTTTCCAAGGATCTCGAGGAGATGGCGAATTTATGGCTACCCTCCGGTTCGATATTCCTGAAACATTGATCTCCCTTCCATCGTCGCGAATTGTTTCGCGTCGCTCTCGCTCGATTGCATTGAATTGGATTCCTACGAACGATACCCCTGTTCCATTGCCTGCTCCTAGGACTTTGAAATTGGGCCGAGAGAGCTCGCCTGATTTATTTCGTTTGATGACTCCGTACTCGAACTGCTGAGACAAATTACAAAAAGTTTCTTTCTACACCTCATTAACGATATTGTATGACTTATTAAGTTTGTCTTCGACGTATCCACTATCACGTAGAAATACAAAATTGTCGAATTGTAAGATGTAACTGCTAACGCGTACGATGAAATGATGCGGTTAATTTATCCAAATATCTTTCTGTTAAGGTTATTCGGTGTATGTGGAATTAAAGAAATGCGTGGGTAAATTGTAAGGTATTGTAAGTATATATATTGTGAATAATAAAGTACAAAATGTGAAATACAATGTAAGCCGATCCAGATCCTCTCGCTAGCAACGTTACCCTGAGACTAAAAGAACCGCTGAAACCAACGTCGCACGTGTACCGCTTATGGTCTGTCATCGACGCATTCTTTAGTCTACGCGCTATCGATGACCTTAGCGCTTGAGAAAGCGAAGACCAGATGTAGAGTTTTCTCAGAAGTGACGATCGCTTCAACACTTTCTAAATCGTTAAAAAATTTTTGATGTTTGTCAAAATCGGACTATCATAGAAATATAGAAATCCAAGGATCACCGAGGCTACTAATAAATTATATGCGTCGATAAACTAACCATAACTGATCGAAATTCGTAAGTGGCGCCACCTACGCAATCCCCTAACCTCATCGCGATTGCCAATCGCCTCGTGCCCCGAAGGCAAACGTCTGAAATCCCCCTTTCTAATTACCTATTCCCAAGAAACACGTCCCAGACATTAACGTCACTTATAAAAAGCCTTCCATTGCTGGAGCCTAACTGCTTCCGCAGTTAGGCGAGCTGATCGATTCGAAATGACAGAAAAGTAGAGTGAAGAGAGCTGAGCAGACGTTCAGCCTAATATCAAGCTTTGGCCTTCTATACTTATCCAGGTTGTACGGTTTACTCAACAACCCCTCACGAAACTCTGAGAAACAGCACACTCGTGGCGAATTAATGTGAACCACCGTGTTCGTTTCCAAACATCGATGGCCTGCAATTAGGGGAAGACCCACGCCAGCCAAAACTGTTCCACTGGTCATTCTTTTGCTCGATAGAGACCGGATAATGACCCCTGTGCAAAGCATTCGATGCATCAGATGGTTGGAAATTTGGTTGATGGACTATTTTTCCTTGGGGGAGACAGTTTGTAACTGAGCTTCTGGGCTCTTGTGTATCTGAAACTTGGCTGTTACACTTTCAATATATAATGATAGCTATTGATGCAATCTTGAGGTTTGTATTTACAAAAATTTGGGAAGACAAATCTGACGAGATCGAAGCGATCGTTATTAATTAAAGCAAGGACGTTTCTAACGACTGCTGTCGCAGTTATTAAAATTTGAAGAAAGCATCACGTTTGCTCGAGTAAAAGTTTGAAAATAAAATTAATCATAAAAATGTATTTTGAAATATTGAACGTTCGTTTGAAAGTGGAACGCATTTTTATATCTTCATTTTTGCAAAGGAAAGAAAAATTCCAGAATAAGTTGCCAAACTGTATAACGACCAGACTCTTGTATCTGTCTCCGTGTACATACTAAATTGTGAGCTAATAATACAAATTTCAAATTACGTCGAGAGAGACTTTAAGGAGTTGTTATTAATATATTAGACGATCTCTGACCTGGTTCTTTCTATTTTTACTGTTTCAGATTCGAAGATGAAGTGGCCATTAGTGCTGACTTGCTTTCTGCTGCCGCATTCGTGCATCCTTGGTGCATCGCATGCCTGTAAGTGGTTATTCTTGCTGTTTCTTATCCTGTAATCGCGGAATAAATTATATCGTCCGCAATCATCTTGTTATTCCGCGCATCGACCGTGTGACAGGCCGATGAATACCTTTCTTGCTGCCATCGGGGAATAAATTAGCGTACAGCTCCTTTTTCATACTCGACTCCATTATCCTCGAAATAGACCCCCTATTTCGTCATTTAACCTACAAAATTCACGATCTATCGAACAATTTATGAAATTTTCAAAGTAGAACAATCTTTCTTACGAGACAAACAAATATTGGAAATTCTAAAAATTGTACGCTCTTTGAGGCTCCTCTCGATGTTCTTAAAATGATAATACAATAAATTTGAAATAATAATTTCTCGTAGAAAAAAGAGACAAGTTCCTAATTTACAAATAATACGTCTGCTTGAAATTCTCTATTTAGTATACACGAAACATGAGAAAAAGAATATTGAACAATAGTCCCATAACGTAGAATTGCCACGTTAGACCAATACTCTTGTTAAACCCCCGAAAACCTTCGATTCACCGAGAAACATACTTTCTAGCGATCATCCATAAATCTCCCCTCTCCAATATCCCCAAATTGGAAAAACTGTAACAAGACGATCGCTCGAGGAAAGTTACTCGTTAATAAATGTTCTCGACCACATCGCAAGTCGTCAAAGGGTTGAACCGGACGGTAAAACCGGCGCCACGATTTCCGGCCGCTATTATAGCGTCGTAAATCATCCCGTCGATCGACAGTTCGCAAAGGGGGTGCATGGAAGGGTGCAAACAGAACTCCACGCCATGCCACCCCTCAGTTTCGTGCAACGAGCCGTGAAAACGGGGCATCCAGGCCAGAAAAACAGTCGAATTGGATCCACTTTCCTCTTTCTATTAGCCTGGCCCGGTTGTGGACGGAGCGCAAAAGACCTTAATCCACCCCTTGTTGCACGGAGTCTGGCGTGAAACGTTCGCGAGAATAACGCCAGGACAGGATGAGTTGCTATAGTTCGTGGAAATATAGCGGGCTGGCATGGATCATTCCTTTAGAGCTAACGTACAGCCAAGTGAGGACCTTTGAGTATTCTGCATACGATGATACCTCTTTCATACCTCATTGCATAACTCGAGGTCTGCCTCTTCTTGCACCACAATTTAACTAATGTAATATTATATAATATTTATTATAAATATTATATAATAGTATAGTAGTTAATATATTAATTGTAAAATGTTTAATTATAAAATAGGATATTAGACAAGTGACAAATTATAGGCTATGCTCTTTCCATCTACTTTCTATTTAATTTCTAGTTTAAGACATTTGGAAGGTGTAAGTTTCCAATTATAAAAAGTTGCAATATGAAGGTGTTCAAATTAGAAGAATTGTAAGTGAATTGAAGTGTAATTATGCAATATGATATTTCACAAGTGACAAATTATAGGCTGTGCTCTTTCCATCTACTTTCTATTTAATTTCTAGTTTAGGACATTTAGAACGTGCAAGTTTCCAATTACAAAAAGTTACAATGTGAAGGTGTTAAATTTATAAGAATGGTAAGTGAATTGAAGTGTAATTATGAAATAGGATATTAGACAAGTGACAGAGTATAGGCTGTGCACTTTCCATTTAATTTCTAGTTTAGGACATTTGGAACGTGCAAGTTTCCAATTATAAAAAGTTGCAATATGAAGGTGTTCAAATTGGAAGAATTGTAAGTGAATTGAAGTGTAATTATGAAATAGGATATTAGACAGTGACAAAGTATAGGCTGTGCACTTTCCATCTACTTTCCATTTAATTTCTAGTTTAGGACATTTAGAACGTGCAAGTTTCCAATTACAAAAAGTTGCAATATGAAGGTGTTCAAATTATAAGAATTGTAAGTGAATTGAAGTGTAATTATGCAATATGATATTTCACAAGTGACAAATTATAGGTTGTGCACTTTCCATCTACTTTCCATTTAATTTCTAGTTTAGGACATTTAGAATGTGCAAGTTTCCAATTATAAAAAGTTGCAATATGAAGGTGTTCAAATTGGAAGAATTGTAAGTGAATTGAAGTGTAATTATGAAATAGGATATTAGACAGTGACAAATTATAGGCTGTGCACTTTCCATCTACTTTCCATTTAATTTCTAGTTTAGGACATTTAGAATGTGCAAGTTTCCAATTATAAAAAATTGGAGTACGAAGGTGTTCAAATTAGAAGAATTTGGAATACGGAAGCTTCATAATAACGATCTTCGCAACGGTGTATCATGCAACCTGCTGTATTTCTATATTCGTAGCAGAAACAAGCCTCGCACTGTGTGTACGGTGCTTTAATCTTGTCCTTATGCAGGCACCACGTGTTCGGATAAATTATTATACTTGGCGTCCCTCCTGTTCTGGAGGAAACACCAAAGCGGGAGAACATGTTGTTCTTATTGCTTTTATTCCTTGCGTAATTAATCATCGAATGGTGACCCTTTAGGGCTGGGTAGAAGTTAGGAAATTGGAGTTTGTTTTGTCAAGGTTATGTAACTATTCTATTTGATAAAAGCAGCTAAAAATAGTCGGAGAAATGCCATTCGATCTGAACAAAAGTTGTTAGAGCTTATGGAATGTATATTTCACAATGTCATAGTGTGATTACTATCGTATTGTAAAAATAATTTGACGAAGTTCGGTGAAGCACAAGCTCGTTTATACAAATTTTGGAGATCACGAAAATACAGTATAGGCCCTAGAATAGATCGGAAACGATATGAAAATAGAATTCTAGAATAAATAGAAATAGCTAAAAATATTTTTAGAAACAACCGAAATAAATTGGAAACGATATTAAAATTGACCCTTGGTTTAAATATCGATCCTGAAATGTGCTAACGTAAAAGTAGGAAAAGTGATTTCGAAAGTTCGTAACTAAAGCAGTAGAAGGAAAAGTGGGTAGTGATCGGTCAATTGATCGATTGGCAGACATTAAGCAAAGGAACGTCGAATTCCTATCGTTACGTAGTATTCTAGTGCTATACGGCTAATTTGCATGTGAATGGACCGTAAAAGAACTGTCGCAGATAAGCCGGAAGAGCGTAAATATTTCCCAGCCGCTGCTAACTTCGGTAATAAACAGCTTAAAGGATCGTAATCGTATAGCAGACGAAATTGTTCTGAATGGTCGAAATGGTAATCTTCATCTGGATTACGATCTCGTTCCGGGACATTATGCACCATTAGGAATATGCTATATCTACTGGTCGCGCGTGTAATAAATTCCTTAGCGTAGCTTATTACTATCGTTAAAAGTGGCCGATTCCAGTGCAGCAGCTAGGCAACATAGTTTCATGTGAAACTTATTTAGTTCGCTCGTAAGAGTCTGTTAGTCACATTAAGTCTCGCTTAAGCTTCTAACAGATGGTTGGAAAGTGCCTTTTATTAAATTATACAGTCTTGTATATTTTATAAGACCATTTATGGTAAATATCAAGCATCATTTTTTTTTTATTTTATTTTGGTTTTTGCAATTTGTCCTGAAGGACATTTGGTAAAGTGTTATATCTCATTGGTAAATAAAAAAAAAAATAAATAAAATAAATATAGCATGTGGGTGGCTACCCCCAGCGGGGTGCCAGCTTCGTGTTTTCTAAGTTATATCTTTTATGTCAAGCATCATATTGGTTGTCACACATTTCTGATTAATCATATTTTCAACCATCTTTTCCTCTGTTTTTCTGAATTCTTAAACTTTGACGTTGTATCATCCGTGTCTTAAAAATTTAGCCAAACTAGATTACAATTTAAAATACTCTTCACCCCTAATGGTACCTTGCACAAATTTTGACACTTAACTGACTCTTAACGCTCTTACAGCGTTGCATCTTCGTAAACTATTATGTAGCCTAGACGGTTTTCAAACTATGGGTACTCGGTTTTTGACACTCACGGAACCGAAACACGTTGACCCACTTTCCAGTCCAGTCCTCTACGTGCTTATGTACCTAATCGCCGCAATTAGCTAGCGCATACGTAGCTCACCATCGAACTAACTAACCGCACACGTTTCGTTGTTCTTCTGCTCGCAGTGTTTGGTCCATTTATCAATTTCTATTCAAAGCTGAATTTGCTAAACCTTTTTCGCATAATCGTGACAAACAGAACCGATGTGCGTGGTGATTTATTAGAAAATAAATGAATGAAGCTGCCGATAAGAAAGTTGTTGGAACGTTGAATTTTAAAAAAAATCGAATTACAATTTCGATAGAGGCTGTGTCCATTAGAATCTCCACTTTATCCAAAAGAATTCGTCAATTCGCGTAGCCATTCGAAAACAAAAGAAAAAAGGAAATGAGCGAGATCCGGAGGGGCGATCGATTGTTTCGCGAGGACCATTAACGAGTTTCCAGCTTCTTAGTCGACGAACGTGGCCAAAGCGGCACTTCAATCGACGTAGACGGCCGGCGCCGTTAGTCTCGAAGCCGCCAATTAAGTCGAAAGGGGAAAGTCTCGTCGAGTTCTCCGATGCGGTTCCTTTGCCCCTCTAGCAACCTAGCAGAGGGTGATTGCACTTTGGCCCTGAGAACAGTGTCCGCGTGTCTGGAGACCGCGTTGTGAATTGCCAGGCCGATGAACACGGAGGGATTGTCACGAAGATTTGCCTGTACGACGTTAAACGAGTCGCATACCGTCGGACAAGTGGCGAATCGAGTGTACAAGGGTTGAGGAACATGACTAGGAACGCGTGCCAGAACGCAGGAAAAGGTTATCGACCCATCTGTCACCCTCTGCGAGGAGTAATTGTTTCGAATCCAGTCTGCGTCTTCGTAAAAACGCATCTAGAGAAGGGTTTAAGGATTTAGTAAATGAAGGCTGAGAATAAAAAGGACGATCCCTAGAAATATAGATTAGAGAGAGCAACATATAGATAAATTTAAATATAAGGAATCTTTAAATTTTTTTTTCTGAAAAGGGACTCTTTGGGGATCTGAAATAAAAAAGATGGTGAAGACAACGGACAGTCCGAAAGTAATAAACGTCGCATAGATTCTAGAAACCATTGATCTTTGAATAAATAATGTCTAAAAGGAAGAAACAAGGAAGACAAATATGAGGAGGACCAAGTTGAACCGAGAGGAACAGGCTAACATTGGAAAAGAGCAGGCTGCCTCGGCGTTCCAGGGAACTCTGCGATCGTTAATGATTCACTTTTTGACGTTCCACGGTATTTTCCAGCTAATTGATGACATGGAAAGACTGCCGCTTCTCGATTGAAGCGCCATCGCTTTGCAAACTCGCGGACGTCGGCTAAGTAGCTACGAACTTGTTAATGGCCGTCAGGAGAACAATGACGCTGGGACTCCGTTCCAAGTCCATTGTTGGCAGTAACTTTCAACCCCTTACATATTTTTCACGCGTCGATGACAATCACGGTCGCTCGGAGAATTTTCAACGAACGATCGCCATTGGTTAACAAAACGACGTCAAAGGAAGACACTTTAAACGCTTGACCAATTCTCTTCTTTCGTTGCACTTCATAATACGAAGGTTAGTTTAGGCGTTCCAGTTTCTGGAAATAAGACCTGGCTCTCTGAAAATATTATCAAGTTGACTCTTTCTATTATCCGAAGCTCTCACCGTTTTCTTCTTTCTCTCCCCCTTTTTTGTCCCAAGGAAGAATTTTTGTTTCTTCGACGTTTTATCAGAAAAGGTAGCCTCACCGTGTTGCAACACAACTTGTTGGCAATAACGTTAATTATTACGTTGCGTTGCTTGGAAATTCATGGAGAAAAGATCTGAACTCATCCTCTTGCAAATTATATCATCCTTACGAGCACACTTTGTACACAGGACTGTCGTAATAACTTTGTATTAAGAGTATCCTCCAATCATTTTTTCTCCTCGCTGCTTGTATTGCCAAGCAGCGAAAAGCCCACACTTGGAAGCATCGGCGAGTACGCTAAACGTCTGAAGAAGCGATCAGACGAAGGCAAAGGCTGTTTTAATGACGACAAGCACAAACGACTTCCGAGTCGTTTATAAGGCGCGATCCAAGAAGCTCGAAGCTTCTTACATCGATCTTGCAAGTGGAACAGGCTAAAAGATGACACAGCGTAAAAAAGGTTAGCAAGTCCTGGCGTCCTGATGTCCCTGGTTATATTCAGTTCCCGTGATCAGCGATTCCCTTTGAGCCATTGAATTTGATAACTACCTTAATTGGCAGGTTCGAGCCTCGCGGAAGCCGTCTTTGTCGATTGAAGCACATCGCCTAGGCGACACTTCAGAGGATCGCCCCGAGAGTTCAGCGGATGGAAAGTAAGAAGCTCGAAACTCGTTAATGGTATGGATTCCCGTGGGACAATGATGTAAAGACCGTTGTCGACGACGTGGTTGCGCGACACGATCCTACTGGAACTAACTGTTGACCTTTTTCTCTCCTACTCTGCGGAGTTGAGCCTTCTTCGCTTTGCGAGACGCTCTGACAAATAATTCGATCGCCGCTGCACAAGATTCCACCGCGATCGTTAGAGAAATAATTGGGGGATTTCATGGTTGTTGTATGTTAGTCTATGTTTGACTTGTTGTTAAAGGACGGCTACGGGCGAGAATGTCGAACACGGTTTTCAGTCTTTTGGTCTCCATGCAGAAATACAAACGTCTCTTCGATTACTGACTTTATGGGAATTTGCTGTCTTCAGCCACTGTTTTATAGTTTCTTATGAATATACGCAATCCTGAATCGCAATGATTCCACCAGAATCACTGAATAAACGTTCGAAGAAATTCATGCGCATTACGTTAGTTTTAGAGGTGTTAGAGATCTCTCACAAAGGCATGAAAATCCGCACATAATCTTCAGCATTCAACCACTCCAATTCCTATCGATCTTTCGATCAAATTTTCACACGCGTGCACCTACGTGCAACAGACCAAGGAATCACAACGGGAAAACACAAGAGACCCATGGTCGGTAACCGGATCGATATACAGCATCCACGGCTGAAAGAGTCTGCCGTTGTCTCGAAAAATCAAGATGAAGCCTGCAGGCTGGCTGGCTGCATCGCGTTACAATGGAAATTCGTTAGATTTACCTCCGGTTCCCGTAATTTCCTCGCGGGGCCATACCTTGGGAGCGAGGGGCGGGGGGTCAGGGCGAGTATTTGCTTTGAAGCAATCTACACAGGGGAAAAAAGGGGGGTTGCACGCGCGCTCTCTCCCCCGATAGAAGTAAGCTTTTTCATCGGAAGAGAACTAATTTTGCGACGATGAAAATGCACGTTTACAGACCGTAGCCGGGGCCATGGAAAGGGACCAGAGAAGGAGAAAGACAGGATGAAAAGGGAAAGAGAGGGAGAGAAAGAGAGACGATGGCCCGAAGCGGAACGTTGAATTCGTTCGTACCTCGTCCCTGATTCTGGCGGTTTTGTAACTTTCCAACGAAAGTGTACATCCATGCTCGCGTATGTGTGCCCCTCCGGAATTAACGTTACACGCGAACGATCCTTGGTGCCCGACGTTTTTGGTTAATGGCTTGTGAGGCAATGATAGCGATGGGTTGCAAGATAATCGCTCTTGTGGAGAGATCTTTTTTTCGAGAGGTGTTGCAGACACGACTTCCGATTTCTAGGCTTGGATACTCGTGCTTGATTCATTTTTTGATTCCCTTTTTTTTTTTGATACATTTGCGAAATGTTTTTGGAAGCTGTCCGACTTATTATGATATTGTAGACTCGACTTCCAATTTTTAGGCTGCTCTGTGTTTGTTGTTGTTGTGGACTGTTGTTTTTCTTCTTTTTAATAAATTTTTACCATCGCAGCTTTCACGATGGTTCATCGAAAACGACCAAAGGCGAAATGAAAACATACGCAAATTTCATTTCTTATTTTTCTATTTACCTTTTAATGGTGTTTAATTTAAGAATGTTTACTCGTGTTTTAACCTACGAGGAAGCCAGTTGGCTCACGCCACGATGGCGACTGACTTGGCACGCGGGAGAATTCAATTAGGTAATTGAAACACTATGAAGATTTAGCGACCTCCTTTCTTCCCTCTTTTACGCGATTCTCCGTTTTTGTGGACCGAGTTGTATAAATTGAGAGGAAGGCGTGACGCTGGCGGATAATGTGTTTATCTTGAGAAGCTCCAACTCTTTGGACGTGAAAGTTTCTAAAACATAAATTGCGCTATTGTCTTCGTACACGGATTAAATAATTATTACTGACACTAAGACTACGGCACAAAGTATTGGCAACAACTTTTCTCTAATATTTCTAGAATAAAAATGTTTTATGATCATCGTTCGCAAACCAAGAAGACGCTTTTCTAACCATTTGTAAAGATAATTCACACGGATTGCCATCCTCTATCTCTGTTCAACGTCATTCGAACAGTTCTGAATGCAAACAATGTAGGGTTGCACGCACGACTAGGCCTCATCCAGCCTCGTCACCCTGTCATCCTCTCCTTTTCCCGCTCGACCGAGTGTGAAACCAAGAATCAGAGGGTGGACACGAGGAGTCGTAGTCACGACCTTCCTCTACGTATCGTTGGGACTCATTCTCTGCTTGCGGATCGTATAATTTTATTGAGATGAAATATAGCATGTCACTATAACGTAATATAGTCCACTACAGATTATTAGTTAGTCTAGTATATCAATTATTTGTTATTTATTATTACATTGATTATAGCTATAGGCAACCATAAACTAACGATGTACTTCAGCATAGACTACAGTATACTTTAATATTCAACAAATAGCATAAAGCATTAATGAAGGTAATGGTAAAATTCACTTGAACCCTCGAATTCAGTTTTGGTTACACGAGAACACGTGTACGAGAGATAAGGTGCAGCCAGGTGAAACATCCTCGGCGCTCCCCCGTTGATAATCATCAGCCCCTTTGTAATCCCGTGTATTTTTATGATTCACGGGCTCAGGGGCACCGCCGCGGCCTGCTAATCGGATTTCTTTCGCTCGACGAGACGGGATATCTCGAAGGGAATTAAGAGAGAGCGGCCTTGCCCGTGAATGAACAGCTTCTGAAGCGATTTTCAACAGCGATCCTCGCTTGTAGTCTTTTCAGTCCAACTGCCTTGGACGAGGGTAATAATTGTCTGGTAGTATACCTTGAAATTTCGTAGACAGACATGGAATGAAAGAAGATTGGATCCTGTTTCTTTTACGGCGTATTTCATCCCTCATAAGTATCCTGACACTTTAGTGGATTTGTGGTAGCAGAGAGATAGATCTCGGTTCTAGAAACTGAGATATTTCGAGACCACATTGATACTGAAAAATATCTCTGACAAAATTAGTAAAAAGGACAGTAGATACAAGGAATGGAGGAAAAGATGAAGGAGATGACAATCGTCTGATTCTTTTTAAATAACATTTCGTTATATATTTGTTAATATAATATATATATGTAGTATAGACAAAAATATTTGGAACAAAACTGCTACAGTATCAACCTACCGATTAATCTTTTACGAAAACATCAAACCCATTTCGAACATAGAACTCGCTGCGAGTTTTAAAAATGAAATCTATAACATCCACCTGCCCAATTGCCAATTTTCTCTAAAAACAGACTACATACAATATTACGTCAGAGCATTTCAATTTTTCATCCACTCCAATCACACTTCTTCTAACAATACACCAAATAACCGAGGATCACCAAATTCAAAATAAACGAGGAGCCAATAAAACCAATTAAAACGCGAATAACATGGATTCTGTGAAACGCTGTCATCAGAATTGAAAACGAAGATCAGCAGTGGGGACGAAACACGAAAAAGGGAGCGCCAAGTCGAGCAGGCTTTTAATCGTCCTCGTGTCGCTCCTTTTTTGCGGCGCTAGTGTCGGAATCCACTTTAACGGACCTTACTAATTACCAGGCGAGCTGGTCGTACGCTTGTTTACCTCGACTCTGATTAACCCTGCACGTGGATCCCTCTGGAACGCCGGACAAAGAAAGAAACATATCGTTCCCTTTTCTTTTCCTCCTTTTCACCCTTGCCGGGTCGCGCAAAAAGATTTCTCGGACCGCTTCGAGCGGAGCGAAAACGAACGAGAGCCGATCCGATTAATTTTGCACGCCATGATCTCGCGAGCGACGCGCCATCTGCGTTTACTCAGATAATTGGAAAATTTTCGATCGCATGCTAGGTTAGGTTGAAGGTCGTGTACGCGATGAGAGAGTTCAGAGTTTCCTCGAAGGTAGGTTGACTCCATGGCAGCTGAGATCGTTTTTCAGGCACATATCGTCACTTATAGATACCTACAATAGTTACAAAAAGCACGTGCACATTTCTATGCAAATTTATATTTTTTGGAGTATCGTTAAAAGTAGAACCTCGGTGGATGATAATTTTATCCATCAAGTATAACGGAAGGTTACTGTACTTTGGTTATTTTGCATGCCTTTTTATGTTGCGTGCATCCTGCGCAATTTTGCAATTTCAAATTCTCTATAAATACATAAAAATCTATTATCTAATTACGACACTTATATACAGTCTGTTTCACAAGTGCATGGTCACGGTACCCCTATGAAAATCAAATGTTTCTGTAAAAAATTTTATACAGATCGAAAGTACATTAAAAAGAAACTAGTACGCGCTTAATTAACAACGCGTCCAACGTCCAACATCAGCGATTATTTCCTGACAACGTCTAGGCAAATCATTAAAAGTAAGAACCTCGGTGGATGATAATTTTATCCATCAAGTATAACGGAAGGTTACTGTACTTTGGACATTTTGCATGCCTTTTTATGTTGCGTGCATCCTGTGCAATTTTGCAATTTCAAATTCTCTATAAATACATAAAAATCTATTGTCTAATTACGACACTTATATACAGTCTGTTTCACAAGTGCATGGTCACGGTACCCCTATGAAAATCACTTGTTTCTGTAAAAAATTTTGTACAGATCGAAAGTACATTAAAAAGAAACTAGTACGCGCTTAATTAACAACGCGTCCAACGTCCAACATCAGCGATTATTTCCTGACAATGTCTAGGCAAACTTTCAGCCATGAGACAAGTAGAAACCACTATATGGTTCGAACTGTGAGCGTGTGTGTTGGCGATTTAATAAAAGTCTAAACCTTGTAAAAAGTTCACCGATCACCGCTCACACCCTCTTTTGCGCTTCGACTCCACTCACCTGAAACACTTTCTATCCCCGTTGCTGCTTTTGCACCCTTCACGGCAAAAAGCACGGAGAAACAGAGCGCGGGGAACGAAAAACGGCAGGGATGCTAGGAAAGAGCAGAGGATGGGATTGGTGAAAAACAGAAAGGCGGAAAATACGGGCCACGTTTTTCCATGTTTCTGCCGAGCGAGGGAACGTTTGACGGAGTGCATTCTCGCTGCAAGGATATACACTAAAAACGCACATATCCGACGGTAAATCCGGCGATTTATATATAAAATATAAATCGGTAATGCCACGCTGAAAAACTCGGTCGGCGCTGAGCCTTCAACAGCAGCGGCACGGTATTTCGCTTCGTTGGACTTGCATCTTTTTTCCTCTTTTTTTTCACCGTCGTTTTCCTCCTTTTTATTTTACTGTTGCTATTATTATTCGTTTTCCGTGAGGACGCGTTTCTCTTCTCTAAAAGCGTGGGAAGGGTAGTTTGTAACGTGGCTGGGAAAAATTGGCCTGGTTTGAAATGAGTTGGGAATATAAATGATGCATGATTGTTTTCGGTAGTGGACGACCAACTGTATTTGTTAAATTCTATATTTTGAATTAATAAACCAGTGTTTCTATCTATATATGTGGATAAATTTATTATCGAAACATAAGGGATCACGACTTGTTGTTAGAAATGCCTAGGAACTAGACAAAGACACGATATCTTCAAGCTTGCCTGGAAATGCAAAACGGTCAATTAGATCTCAAATAAAAGAACAGGAAACTAGTAACATCTAAGGATTGGCAGGATGTATATTTATATAAACCTTTTTCATTATTTCCAGGCATAGAATTAATGTTTAAAATGAGTTCCACATATCACAGGACACCGTGTATAGCCTGCAGACTTTTCTGCTTCATAAACCCACGGATATAAACTTATTGCGATCAGCAATCTGAAAGTTGTGCGACTTCGAAAGTCCCCGATGCATAAAGTTTCAATTAGAGGCAATTATCCTCGACCCAGCCTTTGAAAGCGACCGAACGCCAGCGCAAATACTCTGGAACCAATAATTCGCCGTAGAATAAACAAAAACTCAGCCGTGGATGCTCCAATTAAACGTCAAACAACCAACACTATTCCAGTAATTACATCGATTCGCGCTCCTTCCACGGAGTCACGCCCACTTCTTAATAGTTTTCCTCGTGCACGTAAGTGCACGCGGGGCGAACGCATCGTGAGACGCGTGCGCGAGCGCAATTTCACGTGTAAACCGTGCTGGAACACTGTCTCTGCTGATAGGAGAGGCTGAGAGAGGGTTAGGGGAGGAGAGAGAACAGCCGTCCCAGATAGTCGACGCTTTGTATTTGCCCATTAATAGTGAACTACCATCCTGGCTGGGTTGCCTAGTCGGCGCTGAGAAATTAGCGGAGGCGCTAATTGTATTACGTAACCTAGTTAGCGATGTGTGCACTTGGAAATTTGAAGCGAAGATCCTAGCCTCGCGCCCTCTCTCCGCTCTGTCGAACTTGCTTTTTCATCCTAATTAGCTGATCGTCGACGCTCAGACTCTTCTTTCTTTCAATAACATCCGTTCTACGTGTTTCTTCGCTATTTTGCAAGCAAACTCGGGATATTGGCAACGTAGATGGCGCTAGTGTCTATCAAGGTTCTAAACTATAGTTCCTGTCTGAATTTTGTATTTGAAAAGAGGTTAAGTTCTTTAGGAATTCGCTTGTAAATGAAACTTGTCTACACTTTGCTTTAATACCTGTATATATAATTATAATTAATTTAATATGTATAATGTATAATTTGAATGAGTTAAGGCTCTCCTAACCTAAAATTTCATGGAAACTAACAGCGTGTCTGGGTAAACTGGAAACGTGTCTGTTTATTGATACTAAATTTATTTTATTTTTCGTTTTGTATTGCATTTATTGAAACTCTACAGTTGGAGTTGGAGTATAGAGCAGATAGCTCCCATATTAATCGTTCTGAATGTTGAAAATTGTAACCTATATTTCTTTCAACCTAACCTAACCTAAATTCGTTAGTACGAATAGCAATTTGTTTCCTCGATATAGGTATACCGAAAATTCGAGTGGTGAAAAACTTCCGCGTTGTTTATAGGTTAGGTAATTTGCGAGGGTAATATAAAAGAAAATAGGAAATAGTCGACGGTAGTTCCCGCGTTCTTGGTCCTTTACGAATTTTTATACACTGATAAATTTCGGGTGGTTTACCAGTCGAGCAGCATTCATGAATTCTAACCTACTGGATCGGACGAAGGAAGAAATTCCTGGAAATACCGGTTCACTTTGAGGCGAAACAGGCGAACCATTAAAAACTCTCGAAAAACTTGAATAATTCTTCGGCCTCGAGAGAGACGAATAACCAGCAATTCGGAATTTCAGCGAAAACTGAAACATTAAAAACGACCGACTCTCAAAGGCAGCGATACATTAACAATTCCTGAAGTTCCCTGGAATTTCACCGGGAAATCGATCGAGTGTCGCTAATCTGCAAAAAGCTGAAGCCAAGAGGCGATGGGAAAATGCTGCTTTTTACGAAACCAAAAATTCTACCGTGAGACTCGGTTGGACACACGTGATCGTGAATCGAAATTTCTTCAAATTTACCATTTTTCCCGTATTTTATTTCTGGAGAAATATGCTTTGGCAGGAAATAATCGAGTTTAATGTATTCTACGTTCCAAAAAGTACGGTCCTCGAAGGTTCGTTTCAATATCTTTGAGACTGAAGGTAGTAGAGGATTTTAAAACGTAGGTTGACTATACTGCGGTTACCATCTGCCTGCCGTACGTTAACTTTGTGTTTATTATACGAGCTTAATGGTTTCTTTTGGTCAGAGAATGATTTTAATTTATTAATTATTAGAATTAACGAAAGTACTGATGTTTTTATGTATCCTTACTTTTCACGAGAATTTCCATTACTAAAAGTATTTGCGCACTATAGTTGTTACTAATGTTTCGCTTTATTATTGTTATTACTACGGATTTTATTAATAACAGAATTATTTCGTTATATTTATGTCGCAACATTCTGTAGCCTTATTAATATCACAAATCTTCTATTATGAAATTATCACATTAAATATATTAAAATTATTTTTTTAATTCTAGAAGGAGATAAAATAAATTCTGTAAAAGAATGTTTGCATTCAAAAGGGAGATTACTCGGCATTGTACCTGATTACTCGGTATTATGATATTGCAGTACACATTTCACAGATTAAAACTGAAATTAAGATGAGTATTATTACGTTCGTTTGAATTTGATGAGTTATCCGAATTGAAGAACAAATATCCATATATTTTTACACAAAATTAGCTTCAAACACGAAGAATAATTTTATTCAGTTATTGGCATGAAATCATTTGAAAATAGTAAATCTGTGAATTTGCGGCTAGAGTCGTTCGATTCAATGGGGCGAACATAGACACGCGTGCACGAGCCTGACGAATCACTGATAAATGCAGCGTAAACGCCATTCCCGGACGCCATAATAAACTTTTCAAATATTAAAAAGCCTTTCGACGTGGCCCCCATCATCGGATTCACCGTTAAGCTGCGTAATGGCGAAAAGTATATTATGCTGGCTGAGCGTGGATAAGCCGCGTTATCAACGGCCAAAACCACCCCGTGAACCGTGAATATAAATACGCAACTGAACGAGAACATGCATCTAGCGTGCATTTTAACGAAAGAATTTTATATCCGTTGCTGGTCCTCGGGATCTTCCAGTTAAAGTGCCATTTTTATATTTTATATAACTTGAAAAAAGTTTCAGAATAATAAAGATCATTCTGAACTAAAGCTTCTCGAAGCAGAGAAAATCCAAAACCACAGGAAAATTTCTCAAGCACAGCGAGTTCGCTAGCGTTCCTTGTTCCAATTGGTTGTTGCGAGTCGGCTCGTTTCAGGATCACGGTACAGGTAAACTTTTGACGACAAGCTTGGTTTGTACGATGCATATTTATATATTTACGTGGCTGACGTAAAACCGGATTCGCTCCACAGCCTGGTTACACGTGCACCCTCTGTATACGATTAAAACTCGTACCTTGTGGCGTGGAATCGAAACTAGTATTACATATATGGCGACAAATTCGAATCACTTGGAACATGAATCCAAACTCCTCGAAAATCTCTCTGAAAGTCTCGTATTTATGATAATCCGAACTTTCCACACTTTCTCCAATTATTTCATGTGAATGAAATTCGCAGTAAATTTGCTTGGATAGAAGCGATCGAACTGATCGAGTTTCCAAGACCTATCTATATTTAACTCTTCCAGGTCTGTCAAGAATTTCAAGACTTCGAAGACAATTAAGATCTTCAGGAGTTTTAGGTATCGAATCGTATTGGAATATTTTCGAGTGCGAAGTGTTTCGGATCCCATCAATAATTGGAAAATGCGTGCGCGCAGGGACGTAGATCGTTTGGATATTCTCGATGTTAGAAGGCCACTTATCCATGAGAATTCGTGGGTTATTTTAACGCTGGCTTCGCGGTCGTGTAATGTCACGATGTATAACGATTAGTATATCGAAACTACTACCATGGGCAGGGACGTTTTTGGAATATTACTGGAAGCTTCTAGCCACATAGTCGTTACAGCTTGTTTAGGGATAAGTATCGCTATAACAGTTTCTCTCTCTCTCTCTCTTTCTCTGTCCCTCTCTTATCGACATCGCTCTATCGTGTAATAGATCGTTCCTTTTGTATTGGTTGTGTCAGACGAAGGAACAAACTTTTGTGACATTGCTGGCCACCTATCTATCAAGTATCTAATATCGAATATTATCCAGTAACGAATATATCATATTCATGACACAGTGTGTAATGAATGGTATTCAGTATTCGATATTCGGTATTCAATATCTAGTATTCGGTGTTCAGTATTCATTATATATCGTTTAGTACTCATTATGTAACGTCTTGGTATCATACAGTATCATCTAACATTGAGTATGCAATGTCCAGTATCAAAGGTCTAGTATCTAACGTCTAGTTCTCAGTATCCGATATTTAGTATCTAGTAACCAGTATTTAATATCTAATACTTGGTGTACAGTATCCGATATTTAGTATCTAGTAGCCGATATTTAGTATCTAGTAGCCGATATTTAGTATCTAGTAGCCGATATTTAGTATCTAGTAGCCGATATTTAGTATCTAGTAGCCGATATTTAGTATCTAGTAGCCGATATTTAGTATCTAGTAGCCGATATTTAGTATCTAGTAGCCGATATTTAGTATCTAGTAGCCAGTATTTAATATCTAATACTTGATACTTCAATATCAAATGTTCGTCGTGCACCAACGAAGTTTTCAGTGATATTCAGTGACCAACGAAGATTTCCAAGTACAAATGAAAATCGGGCCAGCAAGTAGGTTACTAAAGATCCTCGCTAAGTGGATTAGTGTATGCTATTAACAAAACGGGTGCATCGAACTAGCAAAGCTTCCAGAAATACAAGAAATTAATTGCCAGGTGGCAGTAGGTACTTGGATTATCTTAACGCCAGTCTCGTGACCATGTAACGGTGCAACACCTAATGACTGCCGCAGCAAAATGGCCACTAGATAGCAGCGGAAATGCTTCCAAGATACCGTTACTGCTGAAAGCTGAATGGAATTCGCAAGCTGAGGTCGCACTAAAGACACTAATAGCCTTCTATTAAATTCACTAGCTTTGCTCATGAAATTACGAAGATAATACATCACCAAACTACCTGCTGGCACAATTGCTTCCAACTCTTGAAACTTCATACACAAGAAATTCTTTAATATATGCATCCAACCAACTGGGCCCAGAAGATTTGTTCGATGAAATAATTTTCAGACGAAATAATTTACCAATTTGTAAATTGACACGTTACCAAGTTTTATAGGCCTCAATATCAAAATTCCACAATTTTACATGAAGAGAATAAAGAAATTATATGTCTAATACTCGTCGGAATCGATCAGTATGCTTCTATGTGGCTCATGCACATTTTCAAACAAATTAATATACTCTTCCATTTAAAGGAAAATAGATGGAGGAATTATCTGAATCCCGAGGAACATCCCTCGCTAAATTTGTTACACGCTAACTGACATTCTTCTGGAGGCCATTTAATTTAAAAAACAGGTCATCGAAGCCTCGTCCTGCGTTTATTATAACAATAATAAATAAATAATCTGCCATTTCGTTTATTCGTATCGATATGTAAATACGTCATTAATGTACATTAACGCTAATATCAATACTAGTGAAATAAAGTATAATGATATATAATAATAAGTGTTATATTAGTCCAATTATGTCCAGATGATTCACGATAAAAATAATTATTGCCGAAAAGCCGACCAGGAGCTTGTCTTTCTCACCACGTCCGACCCTTCGAATAATTACCACGAACCCCAACCACGCGACCGGAATCCCAAAAACCAACCGCCAAGCGTCGGAAACAAAAAGCTGTGAGGGAACCGCGTTCAAGAAGGACAGAAGTCGACAGCTCCGCCTAAAATTAACACGTCCAGCCGGCGTGTAATTACCCACTCCATCGCAAGCTTTCAAGACTCACCCCTCCCCTCTTCCTACCCTCTGATGAAAGAATCAACCGGTATCAAGGGGTACTTTGATTTTATTATCGGCTGCACAACCCATGGAGCTGGCTGGATGGCTTGCCAGGATCGTAAAACAATAATGAGCAATCGCATAATAGGTCTTGGCGATCCTTTCGATTCACTGGCGCCCCCTATTCAATGACGTCTTGATACCGTGCCACGTCGTCGTTCCACTTTATGGATTATCGATGACAAAACGACCTGGATTCCATTCATTCCACGGCTTTCCACTTGCCCTTGATGATTTTTCACCGAGAACCTCGTAATTATTGCTGCCTGTCGGATTCGGGAGGGTCGTTCAGGTCCGCCGTAGTTTTTAACCCTTTCGTTCGAACGTGCGACGCGGAGTGTTGTCGATTGATCGGCGAGTTTAAAGGCTGTGCGGTGAAGTGCGTGCTGCTTGAACTATATTCCATCGACATCGACGTATTTGGGTTATTGTGTGTGATTTAAATTGGAGTAATATAGCGAAGTGTTCTGTATTTCTTTTGTGTAGTTTTATTAGCCTAACATCTATTAGTAATTAATCTTGATCTGTCCACATCACAAGATCGCCAAGAGCTATAAATGAAAAAATTTTGCACAGAAGTAAACTAAAAAAGGCTAAATGGAAAACACAGTACCTCGCGATAAAAATGTGAAGATTGTACATCCAAACCAATAAAAATCAATGAAGAGAGCACTTTATTGAAATGCTATTGAGCTTCCATAGTTCTGATAATTCCCTAAAAATGCGAGATACATGTCTATTTAATCCTCTCGAATATTCATAGATTACGGAATTATATTTTTCAAAAAGAAGAGAGAGAAATAAAAACAAAGTCAAGAAGAAAAAGTCGTATAAGTGAAAAATTAACCGCGATTATGTGGAAGAAACATCAGAGGGAGTGTCTTACGCGGGTTTCTTCTTAGCGAGAAAAATTACGGGATATCCTGTGGAAGGGACGCCCCGACCAGGTTAAATACGATATTCCCTGGAATTGCTTTCACACGACCAAATTTCGTGTTTTCCCGGAGTTGAAGCTCGAAAACAACTTAAATGGGAGCCGGGTGGGCACTTTATATTCCCTCCCTTTCACTGGAGGGAACAATGTACGTTTCCTGAGAAAGATATCCGTGCCAAATTCTTAAGAAACCGGCTGCCTGAATTGTTGCCGAGAATTCAAGGCAGCGTTGCAATTAATTCGTTCAACCCTTTCAGCCCTTCAAATCATGTTTCCTCTTGTAAAATCGATAGCTCTCAGTTTCTTCTATGTTTAGACGTTTTTACGTCGTTACAGCGAAAATGAAACTCTCCAGTGGGATCCTTTAACCCGCATT
Organism: Bombus pascuorum; assembly: GCF_905332965.1. Taxonomy (NCBI): domain Eukaryota; kingdom Metazoa; phylum Arthropoda; class Insecta; order Hymenoptera; family Apidae; genus Bombus; species Bombus pascuorum. Next base: position 6,720,797 of record NC_083502.1, on the reverse strand, counting down.
CGATCGGGAAGATTCTTCGACTTAACTTAACGTAAAATAAAACTTGAAGCTTAAACTAATTGTAAAATAGATTGAGTCAAATACCAAGTTAAATCTAACTTCCAAGAAATTCATTAAAATTTCTTCAAACGTAATTGCGCACGAAGAGCTACAGATGAATTTTGAAAATTCGACAAATTAGAAGAAGTAGGAACGAACTATTAATTTGCAGATATAGAAAGATAAAAAATGAATGAAAAAAAGGCAGCAATAAATACGTCAGAATAAATTCCAGAAATCTATCTGTGGTAGAGAGAAAAAGAAAAGGTAGATTTAAAGACAGATTTCCATGGACTAATAAATCCAGACAAGAGGACTTAACGGTGGTGCGTTAAAACTAAAGACAGACCAAGCTCTGGGCGAATAAATATTCGGATGGTGGCCCTTATAAACGGATAAACATCTTGATGACTCTCGTAGGCGGATGCACGAGACGACGAGGGTGCGTGGTTACATCTCGATACACAATGGGAAAACGCGGATCCTCTTTGCCCTCCTTCGATATCTTCCGATGCAGCTCGAGATCTCTCGATACCCTCTTTTGTGCTTGTTTGGCAGACCCGACGTGCGGAATGATTCGCTACTCTCGTTGGTCTGATGAAACGTCATGATTGCTTTGCTGCGTGTTTTCCTACGGTTCGCCGTTCGCTTTTCATCCCGATATGAAGTCGTGGTCCTTTACGTGATCCTTTATTATTATGTTGGATTCTCATATGAAATTGCCAAGCAGGATTTTTATTATTGCTTTTTATTAGCCTCTCGGAGCAATAAAAAAGGCCAAAGGATAGATAATCTTCGTCAACTTTTATTGCGCTTGGATTCTTTACGATTTTGTTTGGTATAGTTAAATACAAGGGATGGGTAGTTTATGGTCTCGGAAAACCAAAACGAGAATGTGAAAAGATGTCTTTGAGTAAGATGTGTCGTTTAAGAGAAAATCCATCTCGAAATATTTTCTCGAAATGTATAGCGCTATTCTCGCCAATATTTAGGACCGACTGTCTCAAAAACGAGGCCATGTTGAGAAAACGTAAATTCCAATTTGTAATTTTTACAAATTTTTAGTTGCAATAATATATCGATTTTTATTTCTCTCCGTTTCCCAGGCATTATAGTGGTTTGTTTGGCTATCGCGAATGTTCAACTATAAATGAGGGATAATTTATTATTTAAATGGAATTTAAATTTCCAGAACTATCGCGTGGTTTACGGTTAAAAAATAATCAAGCGAAATACATTTCGCAATTAAATTCGCGCCGAGAAGTTCGCCAATCTTCTAGCGGCAAGAGCGAGCTTAAGCCTCCACCTGCAACCCTTCCATTTCTTCCCCACCCCTTACAGTTCTCAAACAATCATCCCCCTCGGACATAGGCAGCCAGCGGAGAATCCGTGGCACGAGGAAGCTCGATTTGCCGCAGCTGCTTCGATGGATCGTTAAAATCGACCGTAAGCTGTAATTCGGATCGACGAGGCGCGAATTTCTGCGTTCCATAATACCATTTCCGCCTCTCTCTCTCTTTCTTTTTTTTATTTTGATCCCCTCCATGGATCTTCCCTTCCTCCGCCTGATTTCACGTTCGAATGTTCCCCGACGGAATTTTATTAAACTGTCCGCGATCACCGATGAAATAAAGAGCTCGAATTCGTTCAACGCGGTTATTTCGCGGTTTCACGAACACCGAGCTGCTTGGGAATTCCTCTTCCTTCGATTCGCGTAATTTCATTTGATGACGGTTGTTTCATTGTTCGAATGAAATAATAAATGCGAAGATTCAAAGTTTCACGCTTCGTTATACAGAGTATCCCTACACAAGTATAATGTTAAAGTGTTTTTTTTATTGATTTAATGTTATTTTGAAACGATAGGATCATAGTTTGGACGATTTCAATGGAAAGAAAATATACAGAGTGGGAAGAAAGAATTTGTAAGTGTTTCAACGTAAGAACATTAAAATATTTTGATTTCTTTGAAATATTATTTACTAAATTAATACATTCACAAAATTAACCGTAGAAATACATATACACGTTCGCATTTAGCAAAAAATTAATTGCCATTCGATAACAAGAAAACCAAATTGGAATTCGATTTACTAAAATCCTGAGCAGTGTAAATTAAAACTGGCGCGTCTTACAGTATTACGTCAGCATGGAAGCCAATCCGAACCAAACCTCAAAGAAAGATCAAGACTCGGTGGAACGGCAATAAACACGGTTCCAATTGATCGTGACAAGGGAGGATGGAATCCGGGATCGAAAGAAGCTCGTTCGGAGAAAATTCAAATGGAGAAAGACGCGGAATCCGCTCAAAACTGTCTCGCTACGAAATGGATGCAATAAAACGGCTCAAAGGGCATCGTGTGCACACGTACCCGTTTGCCGGGAATTTTCTTCCTTCGAGGACCAAAGCTAAATGAAATAATTTCTCGCAGAACGATTTGTTTGCCGGCACAATAAAACACGCGCGACCGATGAAGATAAAGGAGAAAGGTTCGATTGGCGTCGAGACGCGATTTCCATCTCTATCTCTGTCTTTCTCGCGCGTTCGCTTTTTTATTTCCTATCTTTCTCCGTCGATGAATGGGACGACTCTAGAGAGGCGTCCATCGAAATCAGAAGACGAGTGGGTAATCCCGTGCATAGGTCCACAGAACAGAGAAGTCCTGGAGGATATCGAGAGACATCAAAGAGAATTCCACTTAGTATTGTGCATGGCCGTTTGCATTGTACATTTGTGTTCGACGAGAGGAGCCTTCAATGGCGGACGCGTCGCGTATCGATAACGAAGCGCCGATGATGCGATCGTTTCGCTTTCTTTGCGATTGGTTCAGATGCTGCTGATTTCACATGGTTTAATAGCGTATCGTGGGAATAACAGTCTATTTGATTGTGTAGAACAGTGATAGATAGTCTGATCGAAACACCCTTTGTGATCTATGGACTGTTTGGAAAGAGAATATAAAACTTTAATATAATTTCAAGAATTTGGAATATGTGCAGTGGCTAAAAATAGTATCGATACATCATCTATTACAGCTTTTAGATACTAATCGATCCCTTGTCCTCGAACGATGAGTTTTATTTGCCATGGTAGTACACAATTGCTGTTAATAATATAAAACATACAACGACGAGTTGTCCTCGGTTAAATCGTACGTCAAGAAGTTAATTAGATCCAAGTATATTAAATTTCGTATTCCTTGGTATTACTTTCATACGACTACAAAAACTTGATGCTATGAAAATAAAACGTAGAATTGAATAAAAAGGAACGCTTCATTGGAATGGATGTTTATGTGGCAGTAGATTTTATTATCGTCGTACAAAAGGTCTAACACAATTCCGGCGCTATACAAAACCGTCTATTTAAAAGATATACGCTAAATGTGTATTTACAGTGTGCAGGCGAATTCGAGGAGATCCTGTTAGCGATCCCTGTTACAGAAGATGTAAACCAACCGGTGAAAATCCGAAATCGTGTACTAAGTATTACAGCACACGGTCCCACGGTTAAATCTCCTTCTGGACTTCGATGGCTGGGATCGTTGGAGCTTCTCGTTCAGAAGCTTTCGAATATCTGGATCGTGGCTGTGTGCGTTAACCGTGTGTTACACAGCAACCGACTTGCCGGTTGCCTTTGTGTGGCCCTCTGTCCCCAGCTGCCGAGAGATAACATCCAATTTGTGCGCAAACCAACGGATTTCGCGTCGGCCAGATTCTCGACTTCCTTTTCTGCGGTCCATTCTCGGATTCTTTGGAACTCCTCCTTGTCTCTTCTCTCGTTCCCCTTGTCTCGACCCCCCTCCCATCCTCTTTATGTTTAACTTCGTTTCCTATATTCTTTCGCTTTACTCCGGTCCCCGTCGTCTCGTTTTCTTCGTCCGTGAGACGGTGCTTCTGAACAGGCTGCTGCGCGTTCCGTCCTCTCGTCCCGGTGTTCCGTCATTTTCTTCTTTTCCATTTTCCATATTTCGGTCGTTCGATCGAAACTTCTAGGTTGTTTCAACCGTTCACTGGGTTTGCAGCAGTATCGTTAGGAGTTGTATGCAGGTTATACTTGCTTCTTGTTTTAAGCCTAGTTGTACGTTTGCTTCGCATTGTAATACTATTATTATAGAGACGGAGGTATAATGTAGTTACTAGTGGTGTGAAATGTAACGAAATATACTGTTTGCTTATAGAACTCCTATGGTAAGTTAGATTGATTTTCTGGTATGCAAATATTATGTCACCTTTCTATACAACGCAATTAACGATGGATCAGCCTCTTAAATTCATACTGCCACGAACATTTTTCAGTTTCTGTGGTTTTTAATTGTACATTGTATATACATTCGGTATGGTAAATCAGTTTTATATAACAATCAATCACAATGTCAGCTCCTTCTACTGCAGTAAGCATCACACCAGTCTCTTACACCGTGCAACCAATGAAACTGTATTGTATATATATTGTATATATATATTGTATATATATATATATATACAATAACCTTAACAGATATATATATATATATATATATATATATATATATATATATATATATATATATATATCTGTTTTTGTATATATATATTGTATATATATTTTATATTTGTATATATATATTTTGTATATATATTTATTGTATATATATATATATATATATATATATATATACATATATATATATACATATATATATACATATATATATACAATAAATATATATTGTATATATGTTAAGGTATATAGAATTAAAGAAATGCGTGGGTAAATTGTAAGGTATTGGAAGTATATATATTGTGAATAATAAAGTACAAAATGTGAAATACAATGTAAGCCGATCCAGATCCTCTCGCTAGCAACGTTACCCTGAGACTAAAAGAACCCTGAAGCCAACGTCGCACATGTACCGCTTATGGTCTGTCCTCGACGCATTCTTTTGTCTATGCGCTATCGATGGCCTCAGCGCTTGAGAAAACCGAAGACCAGATGTAGAGTTTTCTCAGTAGAGAGAAACAATACGTCGATCCCTTAAGCCCGCATTATCTTCTTGTGCTCTTTAACCGCGCGTTCATGATATTATATCGTTATAATTCTACGGACTATACGTTCAGTACTAAGACAATTCTTAAAGCTACCAATCAACACCATATCAGTCCCTTCTATTACGGTAAATACTACATGAGTTTCTTGCGTTATAGTAACAATACATCAGTCCCTTAAGCTGGTATCGCGTCAGACACCAAAACACCTCTTCTTCCTCTCGCTTCTTCCAACCTACTCCAGTGCCTCTAACGTGTCCAGGCGCATTATCAGCTTCTCCGAAAGGGATAATTAGATTTTCCGTGGACGAAGGTGGCGGGCAGAATAGCCGGTGTGCCATCTCCACGTGTCTACTTTGCTCTTGCGAGTGTATCACGTGACGTGACTCGGTACGTGCGTGTGTGTGTGTGCCGCGTTTTTTGCAAGTCAAAACCGCGTCTAATTATTCAACGCGGAGCCCGACGGAATCTCCGCCGCTCCGCTATTTTGCATCGCGTCGTTTGATGTGAAATAATACGCGCGCGGTAATGGAACCGAGACGGGCTTCAGCCGGAAATCGTGCGTTGTTGTTCAGCCTGCAGCTTCGAAGGGACGAGGCTGGACCTATCAGGAGTTGGGAACACCGTAGATGCAACTGCGGAGTAGGAAAGTGAGGAAAGAAGGGAAGAAAGGGGGTGGGACAACGACCAGGTCGGTGAAAGGGCGAAAATGAAGACAAAGGAAAGGAATGGGGCTCTAGAAAGAGAAATTAAGATTTTTAGAGGGTGGTATGATAGAGGAATGAAAGAAGGCTATTTCTTTGCAGAAACAGAGATGAAAAATTAATGAAAATTCCAGGACAAATTTCGAAAATTCTATGACGTCAGAAAATTCGAGGTGGAGGAAGAATAATAAAAGTGGAAGGAAATCATTAGTTTGTAGAAGAAATAGAACGGTAGAAAATGTGGAGAATAGTAAGATCAAAATATTTTTTTTTTATAGTTTATTTTGGTTTTTACAATTTGTCCTGAAGGACATTTGGTAAAGTGTTATAACCCATTGGTAATAAAAAAATAAAATAAAAATAAATATAGCATGTGGGTGGCAACTTCGTGTTTTCTAAGTTATATCTTTTATGAAATTAAAATATTGATAAACAATTCGAGATAAATTCCGAGTGTTTTACAAAACATCGGCGAATTAAGAGAAACCTCGTGGTTCGTAGAGCCGAGAAGATGAAGAATCTGTAAATAATACGAAATAAATTCTCACGCGAAATGCAAAGTGTCGAAGAACTTGAAGAGAGAAGAAGCGACAGAAAAAAGTAGCATTTGCAGTTTCAGAAACCCTGACAAATGCAGGGAACAATGAAAATAGAATTTGAAATATCGATAAAAATTTCATAGTAAATTTAGAAATCCAACGAGACGTTGAAACGATCAAATGAGCGATAATAAATGAAAATTGGAATTCTTTGAAACATAAAACGCATGCTAATTTTGTAAATTACGTAAATGTAGATTACAGCCATAAAGCGTACAGAGACGGAATATGGGAAAAAATATAACGTTGAACACGTGCTTATTTATTTATTGTTAACAGCTGGAAGCCTTCTGCTTTATGGAAGAATGAAGAATGAGGTTACTTGAATATTTATAGGGTGCTGTCGGTTCATTCATTTTTTCAGAAAGCAGTCATAAATTAATATTCAAATTTATACCGAAAGCGCTGACGAGGAAAGCCCTGCTCGTCGATCACGAGGCATTACTTTATTTATAAATCTACCAAATTAACATAAACTTGGTTCTTTCCTTTTCTCTCTCGCCCCTTGGGTTAAGAAAAACCTATCAAACTCAAATTTTCATTAATAATCCAGGCCCTTATTTATCAAAGGAATTACTTTTGCAGAATAATATTACCGTAACACAAAAGATAATATGATTTTATTTCAGTAAAATATCGGGCATCGGATTTTTCCATAAAATCTTTTAAAAATTATATAAAATAATCCTGTCTCTTTTGTTATAATTACATCAAAGACTATAATTATATTATTATAAAATTACATGCTATTTTTATATTACCTATCGGATAGACGTGTAATATTTCGCTGAAAAAATCTCATTTGACTTTGAGTGTAATTAACGCAAGTTTAAAATTTACTAAAAGAAGAAAAAGATTTGACTAAATTCGATGTAAAATTTTCGCAAAGAATTCGACTCGTTTCCGGAATGAAATATCTCGAGACAAATGGCGCCTTTGTGCCGCGTTGAAGGATCGATTAACGTCTACGTCTTTCTGGAAATTCCGCGAATTTTCCAAAGCGGGTCTGTAATCTGGAATTAAGATCGTTTTAAAGTGGACTTAATGAAATTACGAGGCGCGCTACCTCCGTTGATGGCGGCACGATCGCCTCTTTCCCCTCATTCCTGATTGAGAAAAATGGCTTCGCATTGAGTTCGATTGTTTCGCGATTTTAATTAGCGTTCCCTCGAGTGTCGACCACTTTCTTCCTTCCTTTCTTTCCTGCGCAAGAAATTTGTTCCTCAGGGAGAGTTATATTAATTGTGAGCATAGACCATCCTAGAATGAAAAATGACTTTTCCATTCATCTGGCTCTAAGTAATTTCATTTTCTCTTTTATATCGTAGAAGTGGTCTTGTATCGTGTTTCTTCTTTTCTACATTATAGAAATAATCTCGCTAAAAAGGATTTTAGCGGATCCGTAGAATCGTTGAAGAAATATTTGTTCGATTGTTAATGTTTGTTTGATGAAGGTATTGCTCTTTTCGAAGTTTATAACGGAGGAATTTTAATGCCCAAGACGAAAGCTGGGTAACTGTATTCTGAAGATTGAAATTCTTTGAAGCGCCGTTAAGAAATTGCAATGTTATATTTAATTACGTTTGAGAAGAGAAATATAGCTTTTAATTATATTGCAGCAACTTCTTTGTTTATTCGCTGGTCCACGGTGGTTGCTACTTTACCAAGAAATCACAGAGTTTCTGTAATAATTTTAATTCATCTTCGTTGAAAAATTAAGGGATGCAAGTACAGTCCGGGCAATCGATCTTTTATAAATATTACCACCTCTGAGCATATGGATATTTTTGCTGAAATTTATCGCAGAGATAGCAAACTCAATTAATACTGAAATTAATGATAGTAGAGGTTCAGACGTTAGGTATAGAGATCCGGAATTCAAAATTAACCATATTTCAAAAATTACTCTTCACAAATTATTCTAACCCACGATCTAAGCTCAGCTTGCTATGTAACGTAACCTAACGTTGCTTGCATGGCCTTTCTCCGATGTCTGCTAAAAATTCTCGTAGGAGCTTCATTTACCACTCGACGAATGCAATTTTCCGGGCGAATCCGGGCGAAAGATCATGCGAGAGTGAAAGAGAAAAAAAAATGTCAGAGTTGGGCGAAAGCGGGTTCGTTCTTCCGTAGGCAAATATTATGCGAGTGCGTCGTAACCTGCAACACGGTCGCATCGTCGTTAGACCCTGGTTTGACCTCCATTAATAACGAACAGTTTATTCGCCGTAGATTGTAAACATAATTAAGGGTCTCGTTAACATGAGCAAACGATAGCAGGGACCCTTGCTTCCTGTTTCAGCCGGAGACGCGCAGCCTGACATGGAAAACAGAGAAAGAGGCTGACTTTTTGATCAAATGCCCGTCCCTTGCTTGTTTGTTCGCCCACCCTACACGCTCTCGTACTCGCGGATGTTAATTATGAATATTTAATTTCGAGTTACTGTGAGTTCGTGGGGGAACAAAATGGAAAATTCTCATCCTTGGTGAAATGGTGCTTTGCCGAAGAAACGTTTCGAATTGCCGTTTAATAATTCATCTTGTCGATTCGCAAACCCTGATATCGAATTAAGGTCGCTCAGGATTTTCAACATTTTTCAATATTTTTTTCGTTGAATGTAATTTTATTTAAATAATAAAAACATAGGGAATTTCGAATATTTCAATGTATTTTGAAAAATGAAATGGGGTTAAGTTTGACGCTTTATCCTTAGACGATAAACTTTATCTCAATAATTAATGTTATTTGTAAAATTAGTCGCTTGATAAGTGAAGGAGTTAGATGATGATTAAGAGAAGCGGTCGAGGTTAGAGTCAGTGGAAGACGAGGTGATTCATCTGGATGGAATAATTAGACAAGTTTCGTATGTCAAGTCAGAGAAACGAGACATTGTACAGAGTGAAATAAGAATTTATAACGTAGCAAACTTCGTTTTGGATCGAAGCAAACGAATGTTGCAATGGACGAAATAGAAATGTATAACCTTGGGAAAGGCAAACTGATATAACGAGCAACAGGAATAGCAAGAATTTATACAGCTACCAATTTTTATCGTCGTTGGACTTTAATAAACGGACGTTGATAACCGATATACGCTCCTTGGAAATCCAGTGCTTTATATTAATGAAAATGCGTGTCCATGAAATTTAATTTGCAAAAATAAAAGAGCGAATAAAAATGAAAATATTCGATGGCAAAATTCGAATGACTTCTTCTCCACATTCGTTTTCTATTTTTTTCATTAAATCTAGACTTTGGCAATTTCCAACGTGAATAAACGTCCTATACATTTGCAAAATTAAAAACATCACTCGCGAGGAATTTAAAAACGTTCTTTTATAAACATTTATTTTATTAAAGTTACGTATTTCCCATACACAACTTTGTGCATTTAATAATAGTCATTTATTATAATTTATTACCTTCCATTTATTATTCCACAAAAGAGTTTACTATAAAAAAACAGAGTGCTTAAGAGCGTAAATAAAAGAGTTAAAAATATAAAATTTCATTAAAAGGAAAAATAAATCGGAAGTAAAAGTATAAGGCATAAAATATACTTTCTAATGCATTTTTAGCTCCTCAACATGGCAAATATCAAAACTTGTTCTCTTCGAAGCGTTTAACTACTCGTACACCGACGTTTCATCATTTTTAACGACTCGATGTCTCGTCGAAGTCGGCGAATAGGTGAAAATTTATATTCGCGGCGGTTTTGAGGCTCGATGAAAATACGAGACGACTGCAAGAATATCCAGCCCCTGAATTATGAGGTGAATCCGGCGGAACTTCTCGAGAAGTTTCCAACGAGTCCAGGCCACACTTTCCTGCTGTTTTCAAATTGGCCGTGCCACTTCCGTCTTATAAATAGCCCGCTTCCTTCGCCAACTTTTCTGCCTCGCCGTGGATCGCATTCGACGCTATTTTCGCAATGTCGTTCTTATCCCTTCGTTTATTTCCACGATTCCCATTTTCCAGAGACGTGAATTTTTAACGAAATTAGTTTCTTCGATGAAATCGTTCGGCAATGTCTTTCCTTTCTTTCTGATGGAAATGAGATATAAGTTGAAGGAGGGTACCGAAACCAGCGCCCTCTCTTTTGACAAACTTAATCTAAACATCGCGTAACTTTTCAATTTTGCCAGAAAAGGAAATGATCTGTTTATATTGTAAATGTAAATTAAACGAAATTTGTTGAAACGCTCTCAATACAACACAGCGCACTAGCTACTACGCCATAATAATTTTAGCCAATTTGTTTATATTGTTAATCCAAGAATTAATTTTACGATATTTAAGAAATTAAAAAAAGAAGGGACATACATGGCTGATCTAAACTACATGGGAGTCCCCCGTCAAACCTTTCCGATCTAACCTCAAACCCCCGCATGTAGAGTTAATCTCAACTAATTCTGTTTCGTTCCTAACCTAAGAATTAATTTTCCACTTTTTCCTCCCCACGGAATCTACGTATTGTGAGTCTAAACGAAATTAAACGTCATCAAACGCTCTCACACCAATTACCACGTAACCATTCCATATGGTTAACCCTGTTCTATGTAAGATGGATGGCATGACAGGCACGTTATCCCGCGGACCAGCGAATTTTCAACGTGGCTGGCAGCGGCGCGTAAATAGAACGCGATATTTTGCAGCATGAAACAATAACGAGCCAGCTTGGCCACAATGTGTGTGCACCGTTGTTCCGTGATATCGCGTCTGCCTGGCAGACACCATCGGTCTGCACCCACCACTATTCTCTCTCTCTTTTTTTTTTCGCCGTTTTGTCTTCCTCGTGGCTGTCTGCTCCACGAAAATCGCGAAAATCCTGAAGCATGATTTGCATTTTGCCGGGCATCGATTGGAATCGTCGCCCTGTCGCTTCTCGTTTTGTCTTGCCCGCGTGAACAACGATTCGACGCTGTACTCCATAGTCTTCTTGGAGGTTAGAATTCTCGTTTTCAGATCTTTTTGAGGTTAGGTTCGAACTAAGTTTCGATCAATTCCAGATTACGATCTTTCAGCCCCCCTTTTATTTCGCAACGACTTGTTTATTATAATTCTGAAAATTGGGTTAATAGATTTCTTTGATGATTTTCTTTTTGGATGCTTCGCGAAGGTAGGTTCGAACGACGAAAGTTAATTCCGCATTTCATAAACATTCGCTTTGCGGGTAGAGCTTTTAACTAACAGGAAAATATTATACCAACTTTGCCCTTTCTTCTGTTTCTTTCTAAATTTCTATCGATACGGTTGGTTGGGTTTTTGAGAAAATAGAAAAATCTATATGATGCATAAACTTTGTCGAGCCAGGAAAATTTTCCATTTATTATAATTTGTAAGAGAGAATTCCGCTTGTCACTGTTTTAATCCCTACAAAGAAGGTAAGGGAATATTTACGCGTTTCATTTTGCTTATGAGGTTCGCTAAATTTACGTTTCCGATGAAATACCCTGCTTTGTTATGAAATAACCAATTAAAGTATTTATCTCGTTAGTGTGTTGTTTCATTTTGTTACTCTACTTATACATAAAATTTGTATTTCTTTGTACATGGGTATAATCTTTATTTTATAAAAAAGGCGCTTAGTTCGATGTTACGAGAAATATTTTTTAGATCTTTGTCTATATTCTAAACAAATTTATATCGTGAATTTTCATGTTGCGCGATGAGGATCTTTCGTGATATTGGACTCGTAGATCGAATGAAGTTAATAACGTGGCTGTGCGTTCGCGTTGAGGAGCACGGATTTACGTTGTAAATTCGTAGTTCACTCGATTCGCGAATTTCCTAACAAGCTAAACACAAATTTCCATTTTCTCGAATTTCGACTTCGTTTAACCAGGAATGAGAAAATATTACAATTACTGAAATTACAGTAAACACGCATTGGGATAAATAGAAGAATAAATTGTACGCTGTGGATAAAAAATTTCAGTTTACGTCACATACGTCACTTTCGTGAAACGTAATAAATTTCACTGGAATCACATCCGTTGTTGCATGATGTTATTTGAAAAAAATTTTTCCATACATGTACCTATATGTCACCAAATCAATGTTTTACATTACTAAGAAATTTATATTGAAACAATTCCAATATATTATTACCATTTTACTATCTCATAATTTATACAGATATGGAATTAATTATAGTTTGAATAATTATCATTTATATTTTAGAATATCTCGATATTATGAACGATTATTTGTAATGCTATTTAAAATTTGTTGCATAATTATTTTAAATATTTTAATCACTTTAAATAATGACGTATGTGAATTTTGATTAGGCTAATAACACGCAGCTTTCCAATATATCTGTATACATACGCATATCGGTATTCGATTTTCAATTACGTGTAAACCTTTGTCGGAAAATTCCACGGCTTATTCTAGTCTTGTTTTTCGTCCCTTTTGTTTCTTTTTTCGGCGTTTTCCACAGAGATGCAACTTGCCTATCGATTGATGGAAATCACTAGAATCCTGAAGCGTGATTTGTTCGGCCAGTTGTTGGTGCTTTTTTCTCTGTTTTTTGTTTTGTTTTGTGTTTCTTTTTTTCTCGTTTTGCTTTTTGAGATACCGAGTACGGTGTTCGAATGTTTTCGAGATGAAGATCGGATGTGCATGAGCGAAATTTTAAAAACGGATTTGCCGTTGATCGTCTATTTTTACCTACATCGTCCAGCCAGAATTGATTCGTACGTGGAAATTGTTTTCAAAGAAAAGGGAAAACACTCGATATGTGATAACACAGTACCTGTGTGGAACAGAAATTTATTTCAACACTGACTAATTTGCATCCATTGCAAACAGCAAACGTTGTGTTATATATAGTATACAGGATACTTTCGTCGAAAGTCTTCTGTCTCGTCATGCATCGGAAGCTTTCTTAGCTCTTCTATTATGAATTCGTTGATCCCTTTGGGACCAGAATTTTTGCTTTAAATTGTACTTGGTAGAAATTATCAGATTTTTCTGTGAAACGAAAAGAGAAAATAATAGAATTTTCATTGTTCTGCACGAAGATTTTGAGGTTTCGGAATCTCTAAGAGGATAAAAATTTATGTCAATTGCCATACAATTACGATTGAGTTATGATTCCTTTTTTTTTTTTAAACTAGTATAAATTTATTCACGTACACGTACATTTTTATTTCCCTTTCCTAGGTTATAACTTCGTTATTTTACAAAACATCTTAAATTTTGGAGAAAACTTTCAAATCCAAATCGTAACGCAGGCGATTGTTAATTATATCACTCGCTTGTATACATCAGCTCTGTCTAATAAACATCACTGAATATTATTTCAACACGAACATTGTGTCTTCCACAGATTATTAATCTCAACTTCAAGATTAAATTCTAACAAGTATCGTAATTGAAAAAGTGAAATTTTTATACGCGGTCCTAATTAGCTGATGAGAGATTGTATCTCTGGAATCATTCGACGATTGTTGAAAATCTAACCGCGGTTCGACGCGAGGATAGACGCGAGAGAGGGCTGAAACTTCATCAACAGGCAACCATCGATCACCGATCGTCATGGCAGAAAAATTTAATGGGACCAGTCCATTAAAAACACGTAAAGGGAATCGTCGACAAGTCGCCGTCGCGTAATACGCGATAATACGGCCGTTCAATTATTGCTACGTCCCTGATGTTGTGTTTTCGAGGATTCGTGCTGAACGGGAATACCTTTCTGCGCCCATTTGTAATCCCGGCTTTCGTGTCATGTAAACGTTCGAGCGGACATCGAGGCAGGCACGGCTTGTTACACGCGTATCCTGGATGAAAAGCTCGTCATTTCTGCTTCTGAATCCTATTAGTTCTCAGCGGACACTATCGACTGTCACAGAGAATATTCCACGCATATAAGTAGTTTTCACTTTACGAATTCGTTGTACGATCCCTTTGGGACCGGAATTTTTACTTTAAATTGTACTTGGTAGAAATTATCAGATTTTTCTGTGAAACGAAAAGAGAAAATAATAGAATTTTCATTGTTCTGGGCGAAGATTTTGAGGTTTCGGGATCTCTAAGAGGATCAGAATTTGCGGTGATGATAATGATTTGGTTGTAGCTCTGGTGAGTTATGGTTTTGGTTGTCTTAGGTAAAATTAGAATTTCGTTTCTAATTTCTTCGGAGAAAGGGGAAGTGGAAGTGAAAGTTCCATTTTAGTAGAAAATTCAAAAATCGTGAATTTTTATAACGATGCACGTTTTGTTTCTGTTAAGGTTATTCGGTGTATGTGGAATTAAAGAAATGCGTGGGTAAATTGTAAGGTATTGGAAGTACATATATTGTGAATAATAAAGTACAAAATGTGAAATAAAATGTAAGCCGGTTTATGAAGGTTCCCAAAAACCCGTTGGTCTGTTGCACATCCTCGCTAATTGCGAAGAAAGCAGATGTGCCCTGCGAAACTGCTGGGTTTTCCCCAAGAACAAGGACACCCATGAGCCAAATTTGCAGGAGACTTTCTCCTCGTATTGTATTTATTAACATTGGCCATAACCAATGGGCATCGCGGATCGTTACCTTCACTATTCTACCCAAAAGAGTAAACAGCGAATCCCCGTCCTTAGTTCAGAAGGAAACACCCTCACCGAGTTTTCCTCAGTAAGAGCAGTAGAGCAGTCAGAGAGTCTTGAACAGTCACGCCTAGAGTTCGGAAGTGTATTGGAAACATAAGAAAAAAATAAAAGTTTCTTTTCTCCTTAAATTTATTATTATTTTACGTGACACTAGCAACGTTACCCTGAGACTAAAAGAACCCTGAAGCCAACGTCGCACATGTACCGCTTATGGTCTGTCCTCGACGCATTCTTTTGTCTATGCGCTATCGATGTCCTCAGCGCTTGAGAAAACCGAAGACCAGATGTAGAGTTTTCTCAGAAGTGGCGATCACTTCAACAGTTTCGCGTTTGTATACTTGTGGTTCTCGTTACGCTGATCTCTGGTGAACTTGAAATTTTGTCTCCTTTTTATCGCATGGTAGAGAAGAGGGGTTTGTATGATTTATATTTTGACCACGTTTAAACGAAAGCTGCCCATCAAGCTGAAACGTTGATGCCTAAACTAGTACAACTTCAAACATGCTCGTTGGAGGCTTACGTGGTTAATAATTCAACCGGACGTCTAGCTAGCGACAAAATAGAAAGAAACGACGTAACTTGTGGCAATGGTTAACGAGCCGAAGAACATGAAGCGGCGAATGCAAAGAACGTTAGAAGCAAAACAAGGGGAAAGGGCTCGAAAGACAGGATGAAATCACGAGGTCCAAGATTTCTGCTTGGCCATGAATAATTTTCGCTCCTAAGGGAAAATAATTTAGGAGTGCTGGGCTATACGATGCCATGTCCCGTTTTGTCTCTCTATTTTCGCAAAAACAGGCTGAACGTGTTTTGTCTGGGATTAAGATAGACATAGCCTGGAATAGCAATAAACTATTTAAAGTTTAACGCTCTTATGCTTTACTACCAAATTGTTTGTGTTATTATTTTTATTTCTCATTTATTTTCTATTTATTACTGTAGTTATTCTTTTATTTTTAATATCATAGAGCGGATGATAGAATTTAGGAAACTTCAAAGTGGTTTCAATGATAATTTAGATCTTTATTTTAGTAGATAACTTAAATTCAAACTTTGTACTTCCTTTCAATCTTATCTCAATTTCAAATACTTTCATTTAAATTTCTAGCTTATTTCCAAGTTATTTTAAAGACTGTACCCACTTCCCATCAGATTCGATGAAAGATTTCGCGAAAAATTATGATTGACTTTAGATCTTAAAAGGATTCTACTTTATTCAATCTATCGATTGATTTTCAAGCTATCTTAATTAATCGATATAATCGTATCATCTTGGTAATATAAAATTTCGTTTACGCGTGGTCCACAAATTTATCTACGAAATCTCTTAACTTATATTTCGAGCTGTACTCGAAGGAAAGATGGATTCGTTCTTGAGCTCAAGTCGCCGTACCTTTATGTCTGACTACTTTCGACCTCATACCACTTGATTCCACTTCACGGCCGGCGCTTTCACGCGGCACGTGTGGCCGGGTAAATCTATTCACCTGTATCCATCGATCGACCCAGCCGACCCTCTGATCCGTGATCCGTATGCACTTTAGCGTCAACTGTCGCGTGTCCTCTTCGACACGTGTTGAACGCACGCGTGCACGCGTCCATTTTTACGCCCCTCCCTCTTTCTGTAATGTGTCGCTACTGTTACTGATACCTATCTTTTATATATTCCACTATATTTCTTCTATAAAGTAGTACCTTTTACGTACCTTCGTTCGATGCTGCAAATGATTTCGAAATTTTAGCGCCGAAGCACTTTGATCGATGCTTATTTTAAGACTAGAATTACGAATCTGCCAGAACAACGGATTTCAGAATTTCATTTTGCAATTACCGAGAACATACAGGTATTTTTACCAAAGTTAATACTGATTATTATCTAAACAGCGATATAATTATATAGATATATCGACTTTAATTTGATTTATATATAAAACATTTAGGCAAATTTTCATTGAAGCGTGATAGTTTTAGCGTTTCTTAGATATTTTTAATTTTCTCTGGTCAATCAACTGGGCAAGTAAGTGGCCCAACTGTCTACATAGTGAACTCTGTGAACAGAAGATATTGATCCTTGCTTTATTTATTTATTCTTCATATATCCTAGATACCTAACTTGCTAACGATAAAAAGTTGAAAAACAGCGGGAAAGGAAAAAAAGAAAAAATGAATGGAGCTCCGCAGTACGAAAATTCCAGTGCAGAAAGGAGTGGCAATAAACGTTGTCTGCTGGCGGGGAAGTGGCACTGTAAATTGCCAGCATGGCGAAAAGAGCTCGGGGAACAGGGCAAACAATAGACAGCGGCGGGGAACAACGCAGCGGGGGGCACGAAAACCGCGGGGGTAGGATGGAAAATAGCATTCTGCCGGATGCCACCCACGAACAGTCGAAACAATGCGTCAAAAGTTGCGCATTAATTGTTCTTAAGTTACGATAAATTCGCCAGGTTAAACCACGAGGCCCCCGTTCTCTGTTAATGGCATTATCGTGTTTTTCAACCCCCTTCTGCCATGATTTTCCGTATGATTTTTCGAACAGGCACCCGTGGATCCCCCATTCAAAGCCGGTATTTACGACAGACGTCGGTACAACCTGGCTATCTGGCCTCTCAGCGTTGAATGTACGCCTTAAGAGGGAAATTAAATTCATTCTATTTATTCATTCGACTGGCCAGGGAACGAAAACTCGAGGACGGGTAGAATAAGGGTGGATGGCGAACGTCTGTCGCGATGAAAGCAGCTCCCAGCCCTTTTAAACTATTAGCGGAGATGACAAGAGCGGGATGAACTTTCGAACCGGAGCCTTCACAGCATCCCCTGCCCTCGATTCTGACGATACCTGACGCGTGTCTGTCGAGATGTTTCATCCAGGAGTTGGACGCTTTCGATGGGTCTGCGATGTTGAGATGGAGATCCTCAGGCCTTGCTACGATATTTCGCAAGCTTCAAGATGCAGGATTTCCGGTTAAGACGTCTACCTTCGAAGCAATTATTGTACAAATATTTATTGCAAAGATATTATGCAAATCGTATGATTGGTTGATCAATTATTTCTACGCCACGATAAATTTATCAAGTCGAACCATGGTGTTCTCGGTTACTGTTAAAGGGTGTTATCGTGTTCTTCGGTCCAGCCTGTTGTGAGGTTTCTTCTAATTTTTTGGAAGAACTGAAGAATTGATTGAATTGGAATGGGAGCAGCTCTTAAACTTTAATTAATTTAAACTTAAATTAATTACTTAGCTTGCGAGTACACCGGGGATTTTTTATATACGGAGTACTTACAATATGCGAAAATATACAAAATATCTAAAGCATAGTACTTTGTAATTACAATTAGACAAATTATTCTATCATATATTATATAATACAAATTATATATTAGACAAATTCATATTTTTCAGGATATAATTAAGACAGAAAGTTGTTTTATCTACCAACTATTGTAGAAGACACTGTGCTCTGCATATTTTATACATTTGTTCATATTATGTGCTTTATTGTGCAATTTTGCACAAATTATTTTGCCGCAGTTTAGCTATGATAGTTATAATATTATCCACAATTGCAATCCACGTCTCCATAATTAAATTATTATTATAAATTAAAATATAATAAAGATTGAGTTATATTTCTGGTAGGGATTATTAGTTCTGATTAAATTAAATCAGATTGTCTATTTCTCTTCTCTCTAATAATGTAATTTAATCTTAATTTTAACTTTTCTAATTTCGCTATTTTAACTTGCAGTTTCCGAAATCAGACTTGCGATTCATTACTGAACTGGAAATCTTTATGACCGAGTATTTCTATACCGCTTATCACACAAGCTTGAATCGTTTCAAATAATAAGAAAAATAATCGTTGAAAATACCAGTAAACAAAATAACGACAATGATAAAAATAATACGAAACCATGAGAAAGTTAACAATTTAATTTGAAATTTGTACAGACAGAGTATTAAATATACCCCTGCCTGCCCCCACTCCTTCGCCATTTCATTATAGGCGGAAATCAGAAGAGAGATCAGGTAGTTACGTTTCGGTTTTCGACGCGTGAGGATTAGAGCGACGTTTCGGGAGACGAACGTGACATAAACATGATTCCGTCTCGTCTATTGTTTACGTGACTTGTGTTCGGTGTATTTCGATCGGTTTGTGATTGCTATGGAACGATTTCGACGCCACAGCAACGCTAGCCATTTTCGTCTACGCAGCGAAAGGTACAGAAAAATAATTTTATACTATAAATGTACATTAATGATAATAGCAGACATTTTATAGTTAATAGCACAATATAAGTTAAATACAATATACATATATAATAACACAATTTAAATATAATATACATATATAGTAACACAATATATTAGATATATAACAAATATTGGGTTGTCCGAAAAGTTTCTTTCGCTTTATGAGGAAATGATACACAACGTTTTTTGTTTTATATTATTTCGTCGAATTACGTACGATCCATTTTGTTCTCTTGAGACATTTCACAGACTTGGTTTCACGTTTGTACGAAGGTGCATCGTTGTAAAAAACATGTTTGCGAAAGAAAGACACTTGTTGGACAACCTAATATAATAAATATGATATAACTAGCTAATATGTCATACGAACGATATTCTTAACTTGTTCCCTGAGCCCAAATAGAATCTCAAACACGATAGGACTCTGTAAAACGTGATTCACGTCATATAAGATTTAAAATAGGGATGATGTTCAAAGTAGGGTGGACGTTGAAAGTAGAGGTAGGGTTGAAGATAGGGGTAAAGTTAAAAATAGAAATAGGGTTCAAGGTAAGCGTAAGGCTACAAGGCTATTCTACATATTTCCTTTTTCTTTCAAACTCTTCTTAAATCTCGTCAATCTTCTGCAAAGGAACAAGACATTTCTTTTGAAAAAATCGTCAAAGACGTCGAAAAAAGCCACAACCAACATCATAGATGTTCCTTGCGGAAATCATTTCTCTGTCCCCCTCCCTCTTTGTCGCGACACGTCATATCGTCCCGACTTAAGATCTGCCAAAGCCTCGTCTACGATTATCTGGAAATTACATTCGCACGTGACTGAGCTTCCACATCCGGTCGCCTCTCTTTTAAGCCAGCGACGACACTATCGTTGGAGCGGCCTTTTCATGGCTGATTCTCATGAAACCGTTTCGCGTGGACCAGCGAATGTAGGCCAGAAGCCAGTAGGCCGGTCCCTCTCTCTTTTCAGCTCGATGAAGCTTGTAATTCGACGTAGTTGGAACCACCTCTTCAACGTTTTCAACGTCAGTTTGATAGAACGCGTAACGAGGTAATTGGAAACGGGGCATTCAACCGTGGCGCGCGTTTGAAAAAGCCAGCAAAGGATTAAAAGATTCGCCAGCAATTAAGGTGGCCAAAAGAAGGATCGTACACGACATCTGTTTCCCTTTAGCCGGCTATGCTTAAAAGATGATCGGGTTTGGCTTTTGTTCCACCACAGGCAGAAACCCGTTTCCATTTCTGTTCGCGGAGAGTGCCTCGTTCGCACGGCTTTCACCAAGTGTTTTGTGTTTCGCCTGTGGTTTTTCCGCGCTACGATCCTTTATTCAAAAATGAGTGGAAATCGGGCTACGCTTTCCAAGAGATTTATAAATCGGCACGAGCTTTTAGTTGGAGATGAGAAAATGTAGTATTGAGAGGGATTGAAGGAGAGTTCGAAGAAGTTGGAGACGAGATTGCGTTGATCCTGTGTCGTATTTTACCGTAATCGAGGCATTCGATTCACAGGTGGTTGAAAAGACTAAGTATATTTCGCCTTTCCCCGCTTAATTTCCTAAATTATACAGATATCTAATTTTTTGTCTATATTGTACAATATTTACAAATTCCTTTTACACGTTGCATTTTCCCTTACCACGGTTGTATGCAATATTACATTTACTACGGTTCAGAGATATTCAGATACTTTGGCCAATTTGTAGCAAGTTTATTATATCGTACTATGATCGAGGACATTCGTGAAAGGATTATAGTTATTTCGTCTTTTTTGATCAATTTCGCAAATTATGCTTGGGAAATGTGTACGAAGCGCGTAAAAATTTCTCACGAATCGTTACAAATTATTAATCGTTCGGATTCTCGTTCAATTTCTGCCGTAATTAAAGTTATGTTAATGTCGATCCAGTAATTCCATTCTATCAGAGAATATCGGGAGAATAATTTAAAATATTAAAATTCATCGAACTCGATTCCGTTTGTTTAAAAGGAAAAAAAAAGAAAGAAAGAAAGGAAGAAGATATCCAATCAAAAAGACAGAACTGATGATGGAAAGTTTGCTTTTCAACCGATCGGAATTGAGCACTCCTACGTATCGACCTTCTGGTCGAAATATGATTTATCCGAGCCGTCTGACTTCTATTGTTAGTCGGATATTCGCGATGACAGCGTTATTTTCTCTGGCAACGTTGCTCTTGAATCGACTACCGGACACACGGGGTGTCGCAGGGGGTAGGAGGTTTGAAATTGGTAGAAAGGAGCGTAATTTCCTGAGGGGCACAGGGAAATACGAGCTCACGGAGTTCCTCTTTCCGTCGTTTATCGACAGCCACTCGGGGCAATATTTTATCGAGAAAATATCGTCCCGTGTTAAATATGTTTACCCGTTATTGATACACACTGAAATCACTGCCTCCCCAATTTTTTTCTCCTCGATATTCATCTTCCCTTCGTTCTCGTGTCCATTTTATAATAAATACGGTTGTTGATGTAGTGTAGTTTTACCATAATTTACCTGTGATATTTTACACAGAACACTGCAGAAGTCAACAATTCCAATCGCAGATATGCAGCGATGAATAAACAATTAACGGTTCTAATTTTTCCACCAAGTTCACCTTTCATTCCAGATAGTCTATAGCTTTGTTCAATTTCTTGCCGAATGTAAAATTTCAAATACGTAATTGTAATTTCCATTCGGAAAATGAAACTAATCGAATGGAAGTTAAATAAAAAATGATTTGGAAATTTTCATAACGCGTGATCCGCTATTGAAACTCATTTAACTTCGTTTTACATTTCTATTGATTTTGAAAATATCATCTGCTCCAATTACAGTGTAAACTTCCTACAAGAAATTGAATAGTTTCGAATGTTAGGCATAAAAGATTCTATACAAACATCTAGTATCTGATAGTATCTGATAGTATCCGATCAGGGTGCAGGTTGAGTAGTTTCACCGTCGCCAGACGTCTGTCGACCGTAGACCCAGTGCCAGCGAATTTAGCGACCATTAAAGCCTGTAATGCGACGTAATTGTCGTACATACAAGCTGCTGAACGTCGCGAAACAGCAAGAGGGGTGTGTTGCGTACGCGGAAATTGCGTACGAGCTGTCATTGGCACGCCACTGCGCCAGCGATATCCAATTAATTTGCCGGCATTATTAAAATTAAAAGCCCCACGTATCATGTCGATGCACCCGCGTGAAAAGACCTTTATTTGCTCGTTTGACCGCTTCCTTTCTCGATTCTTCGTCCATCGTTGAATACGCTCGATCAAAGATAGAATTACGATCACTCAAAGTTCTCAAAGTGTTCCGGTCTTTTAGTAGAATTGAGAAACGCGAGCGAATTTGATATATAACAGCAAAGCTCATTAATTACCAAACTGCATGTCTTTCTCGTATGCTACGTTATCAAGTACGTGTATAAATCAAATTTGAACTTTCTTCAAAGTATACGGAATTCATTAAATTTATAGTTTAACAGAGTTAGGTATTTGATATTTGTATAATTTAGAATTTAATTAAAGAAAATGTGAAAGTTAACCGCTGTTTTGTTTGATGGCTACCTAATAGGGGATTCTGTTGTGGCTGATATTTTATCTCCTCTTTTATTTCATTTTATTTCCTCTGTTTTTCGCTTCGCTCAAGGTAGTGTTCGTAGATGTATGGATTTAAATATTGTGAAATTTAATCGTCCATGCCTCGATGGTTTAATTAATTTTTCAGCCTGATAACTCTGTCCTTTGTTCGTTTATCGGTGAATTCGATCGGATAGGATGAATGGAATCGAGGGGAATTGACGATAATTAAGAATTGCAGGCGCAATAATTAGTGTCGAATAAGATACTAAATTCGAATATGTTTACTCTAACCTCGATAATCCCAGACGATATTCAATCTATAAATAAATAATTAACATATTCCTATGCCGTTTGAAGAAATAAAATATACATAATTAATATCAGGCGTGAGATTAATAATATTTATTATTAATTTATGTTTGCCGAGTGCCAACATTTTGCAATGTTCCTAGAAATATCTTCCAAATTTTTTACCCATTAATTCCTCCTACAACAAAATTAATTTAAGGAAACTTTATTAACCAAAAATAAAATTGTTTAAAAATCGTACGTCGAGTAATAAAACGAGGACACGTCGAGCATACTTTGTCGAGCATACTTTGTTGATTTTAGAGAAAGATGGCAAATTTCGATCGTTAGTTTGCCCAAGGCCTCCCTCGTAGATAGTTCGAATCCGTTGCGTTTTGGTTCGAGTCTACGGCTGCTTTTCGTCGAAACTCTGTGAACTTATAGAAAGTTCGAATCCAGTCGGTCACTGCTCGCACACAAAACCATCGTCTAGTATTTTGCCTGTCTGAACCCACCGCTAACCATCATCTATGAGACCGAAGACGTGGACGTGAAGCCTGTGTTGCAACTTCAACCTAGGAAATTGCTACTGGCAACTCTTATTAGAGCTCAGTTACTTGTTTCTTTTTTCCTTCTTCGTCGTTTACGATTCATACGTTATTGGTTTCTCCTCTCGTACACCTGTATCCTTTGCGGCATTCCTCTTGTGGTTTTCTGCAAGAGATTGGTGGTAAAAGGTGATACAGGTTTCGGATATGAGAGGTCTTTTGTATGGTCAGGTTTTTTTTCACGTGGTTACCGGTTTCATTGGCTGTTGGTTTGTGCGGGGAACGAGTTTAAACGAAGAATCGTCTTTTGATACGTTTCATGCGGAAGATAGGTTGGTTTTTGGTTTTAAAAATGGTTTTACAGCTTATACAGTTGAAAAATCTGAAAATTATACTTTTTCTTACTTATTTATAACAAACTAATTTTTGTTTACAACCAGAGAAAGAAAAAATGCTGAATTTTATATTAATCCTTTAAATACGACTTTCGTCAATAAGCGACGTCGTGCATCGATGATTTCATTGTATTTAGTGGTGACATTTTTTTACGTTTGCGGAGACCGATTTATGGAAATGTACGAATACTTAAAATTAGGTTAAAATAGTAGTGCCTTCTCTTTCTACAAATTTATTCAATGATTTTATCAAAAAATAGAGGGTTTCGTGAAACTACGAAAAGGTGAAACTCATTTATAACGAAGTTTAATTTCACTTGAAGTTTCTTTACATTTAATTCACGTAAATTTCCATATCCAGGGCCAATTCTTCGCGTGTTCATTTTCGTCTAACAACAACAGCACAATATTCCCTACCCTTCAACACGCGTCGAATTAAATCGAATCGATTCGCGATTAAATAAATGGGATTAAACGAGACTAGGAAGCAGGTGCCTTTTACACGGTCACACAGCGGTTATTTACTTTGTCGTGTGCATTTCAAAATTGCATTTTGTAAATGCGCGAAAACATACGAATCACCGATCCATAAGCAGCATGATAATTAAGCAGGAAACAGCCAATTGGAAATTGCATCTGTGTGGCTACCGGTGATCGAGCCCGTGAAATGATCTCGAATTCGTTTTCACGGCGTTTAACGAAATGTTTTTACGGTGAAACAGATTTCGTTAAGGTTCCGTAGTAAATGTCAGAATAAAGCAATCCTTTCTTCTTTTTATGTAATTAAATTTTAAATAACAATTTATATTTATTTGAATTTAATGAAATTTAAGACGAGTATTTTGCTACATCAAAGTGTAGCGTTTGACGTACAGATAAACATTATTTATATTTATTTATATATGAACAATTCGTGAATCTTGACGAATAATAATTATACGAAAGAAACAAGAAGACAAATTTTTGTATTAAAAAATGTGACGCGTTTCTATGTTTCATTCTGTATTTCAGTAAAACAAATTCGTAGAGAGAAAGTTGCAAAAAATTTTTGTAACAAAAGTTCTTTGTTAAAATATCTTCTTCAAATGTATACGATTTTTTCTGGTTTTACGAAATATACGAATAATAATTATAAGAGAAGGGAGAATTTTCAGAATTTTCACAACAAAAAGCCATTCTTACCTTTAATTTTGTATTTCAAAAATAACAGAAAAATGAGAATCCCTGTATCTAAAAATACAACATCGTTATATTTGATTCTGCGTTCAATTAAAACAATTAAGAAAGAAAAATTTCCACTTCAAGAATTAACAATTTTTCGAATCCTATATTCGGCTACAGTAGTTAAGGAAAACAATTCCCGACTTAATTCTGTGTTTCATTAAAATGACTAAAGCTATAAATTCCTCTGCTTAATCCCATATTTCACCAAAATAACAGGAAACGGAAGCCTCTTTAAAATCCACATCATAAAAAAGGGAGCAAAGCATTCTAACCTCGAGACCCCAATGTCCCAATACAATAAATAAAGCACAAGTCCAATATTCTTATATTCGAACGTTCCCATTTAATCCCCTAGGAGGACACCCTGGTGTTCCTAACCCCCGTGTTCCTCTATGCATCATCATTAGACTCGGCCATGCTCGCTGGGGTGCAAATCGCCTGAAAGTAGAATAAAAATTTAATGATTGGCTCCGTTCCTGTTTCCACCCGTGTAAACTCTCTCTACTAACATTTCTGAGTCATTTGTCATGTGTCACCCTGTATATAGAAGCTCGAAATCCCATAGGGATCGACTGATCGCTTCCATTATCTTCTCGTCTAATCAAAGGGAAGTACTAGTAGAGTATTGGATAAAAATGATTTCCAAGATTGAGTAGGATAAGGTTGGAAGAAACATTCAATTAGAATTAGATCTCTACAGAAATTGATGACTAGACCTATAACGGAGAGAATATAGATAAGCACGTTTCTAATGTACGCATATAAAATGAAAATTAATGTAATTTATAATTGTTAGAGTTTGATATTTATGGAAATTCAAATTTTGATAAACATACTTGACAAAAGTGCGACCTACCAGACCGTTATTTTACGAGATATTTTGAATATTTTATACATTTTAGGATGTTGTATTATTTTTGCATTTATACATTTCTCGTTAGTGCATAAACGTCTGCAGTATAATAATTATTATCCAGAATAAAAATTTAAAGATCATTCTATAGCGTATAATGTTTGAAAGTACAATATGGAACCCGAAGGATTAAAAATAGACCCATTGAAACTTTCATTTAGAAATCTTCCAAATTTCTCTAAAACCTTCTCGACAACTCTCGACCCATTTCGCTCGTAACATTTAATCAAACACATCGAAGAATATTCGGACGAGCCTCTCCAGCAGAGGAAAGAGGAGTATCTAGTAAAAGCACCTCCGCCAATCTCGCAACCAGTGCAGCCAATCCCTCTAAGCCCATCCCTCAGCTTCAATCTATACAGGGTGGCACAAAATATGCGAGAGAAATATTTATAGGCTCAAAGATACTTTTCATCCGTTTCTAAACTCTATCCTTTTATCTTACTAAAGTAACTGGGAAGACAAAAATATTCATTCCTATATTTTCCTTCACGTAGATTGCATAGTACTAGGATTACCAAGACACCTTATATATTTCTTTCTATAATTATAAGTGTAACTTCTGAAAGAAGAGCACGAAACACCAATTTTATACACAAATTTCTCTCATCGTTTTGATATCTAGAATCGACTCTATAAATTATCTGCCACATATTTTGTGGCGCTCTGTACATCGTCTCCAATGCTAAAAACCGGTTCCATCGAATATCAATCGGAAGCCGGGCAAATGGACATCGATCGCTGGTCGGTGCTCGAACCGGTGTCCTCCGGAAGTGGACGCAGGGAAAACGCGTTCGCTTTCATGTTGCCATCGTGAGTAATACGGTTTTTCATAAGCGGAACCATCGCGCGGCGTATCGTTGGATCAGATCCACGTACGTTGGCAACACACGCGCCACCATTTTATGGAGGACCAACCGTGGGATTAACCGTGCGTTTACCCGTTATCCTGTAAACTTGATTAAGGCGATTGCCAGGCCGAGTTCGTTACCAGGATCGAACGATTTGCGTTGGTCCAGCCACGGGTCCAAGCGGTGGCTGCTCGTTATTGCGGCTAGATCGATCGACCGTTCGATTTGCGGTTAGGCCGCGTTCGGTGCGCGCCGAAAACTGGCGGAAAAAACCAGCTGAAACTAATCGCGAACCATTAAACCGACAAACGGATGCTCGGATTTATGATTTATCATTTACTTGTTGTTTCTAAGAAGAATATCGGCTCGGTCGTCTTTTCTATGTCGGTCTCCAACGTTATAGAGTTCCTGACGGTGTAAATATGATCTGAAACTAGGTTAGGTCGAACATAATCAAGATTAATCGTCGATTGATTCGTGCGTTCGAAAAGCAATACCGGTTGAGTCTTTTTCGGTAAGTGTTTTGAATTTTTTAATTTAGGTAGTGGTTCTACGTGGCACAGATACGGTTGTTTAGCTGTTCGACAGGTATCAGTTGAGGTTAGGTACGATGAAAATTAATTGTTATTGGGTTGGGAAAGTTTGTTCCGATTTTTAAGGAAAATTCAAACGCGGTACATTTCAATTTCGATATACATTTATCGAGTTATATAGGTGACATCTCGTTCCACAACCTTTCTCCATCTTTCACGCAACTTGAATATTCCATCTTGGAATATCCAGAACCTCTTAGGTTTTTCGGAGAAAAACTTTTCAGTATGATTTTTTATGTCGACCAAAGAGAAAGTTTTTGCCATTAAGGAAATTTTGTAACGACCTAAATAGGTGAAAATCTGAGGGTCCACCGTTTGGTAGCACATTCCAACCAAACTCCGACAGCTTTCGTCGAGTAGCGAAAGACACGTAAGGCCTCGAACTGTCCCCATGGACGCTTTTGTTTAATTGCTGTCTTTAATTCGTCTAATTGCGAGCAATACTTTTCCGAGTTTATCGACTGGTTATTTGATACAGATAAGGACAATCGAATTGACCTCGTGTAAGAATGCATTATTAAAACAGATGTTTGAGTTTGGATTCAGCCAAGACATTTATGAGAAGATTCTATGTATGCAGATTGAGGAGGTTTAAACTTCCATAAGGTATAAATACAATTTCAAGTAGTTAAAGTGTGGATTAAGTTGGATATGGGTTATAACGTGTTGTAAAATATTTTAGACTGTGGTTATAGGTCGAATTTGGACTTTGTACAGTGATAATAAAATATTGCAAAGTAGACTAGAGTACTTGAAAACGGAAGCTTTAACAGTGAATAGAATTGGATAAAATTTTATGAAAATATTTTATTGCGATTTTAATAAAATGAAATACTGAGACACACTGGACTAAAATTAAATAATAAATCCCCATGGAGATAGTAGAGAATTAATTAACAATCCTTACTAATAATACATTTTTTACTGATATTAGGTTTTCCTAAAACCATGAAATATTTTTCGTGGAAGACATCCAATATATTAATTATTCAAAATTTAATTCCTCGTAATTTTAAGTTGATAAGCATTCTCTAATATTCTCATGAAATTAACTCTATTCAAAGTGGATCATTAATTACCATGGAATTTGGTATAAAACGTGATTGAATATACGATTCAGTCGAATATCAGTTGTTACATAGAATTTATATAGGAGACATTTATACGTGTATGTAAATTATTATAAAGATTAAAAATTAATTTAGGACATTTTTCCTTGATAATAAGGCAATTTTTTAATTATATAGGGTTCTAGATTTAGCCGCTGCTTTTCTTTGACCAAGTAATTTCTTCTTTTTTCGCTTCAATTCAAAATCCCTGATGCGAAATAGGGCAAACACTTAGAATCTGTTTAATCGAAGAACTAGAGTTTTAATGACTCCTTCCATTCAAAAGGCACGAACTCTGATGACTTTCGTCAGATTCGACTTCAAGTTTTTAGCACGCTGAATAGAAAATAGGATATCTATAAATAATTTATTCATATAATGTTTTCTGACGATATTGTGATATAAAATATGTTGTATAAATTTCTTTGGTGCTTCGAACTCCTTTCTCTTTTAATTAAACATTTTTTTATACCGAATATTTCAAGCGGATACATAATAATAAAATATTGCACTGCCATAGTGTCCTATTTTTTAAAGAAATGTTTATTCAAATGATATATGCGATTCAAAACTGGGAAACGATACGATTGTATAAAATATTCTATTTTGGTATTTTATTATATATAAATAGATATAATAAGATTCATAAAAGATATAATTTAGAAAACACGAAGTTGGCACCCCGCTGGGGGTAGCCACCCACATGCTATATTTATTGTATTTTATTTTTTTTTTATTACCAATGAGATATAACACTTTACCAAATGTCCTTCAGGACAAATTGTAAAAACCAAAATAAACTAAAAAAGAAGAAAAAAAATAATAAGATAAATAAATAAATTATAATAGAATATTTTATACAATTATATCGTCTTTCAGTCGTTCTGAACCATAAAATCGATACAAATTTTCGAAAGCAACTATCTGAAATATTAAGCTTTAACAATTTATTTATGTTCTCTCGCAACCTCCATCTCTCAAAATTGCTCATAGTTAGAAAATAACGTGGCACAAAAGCCAAGTTCCATTTGATTTCTGAAAGAAAACTTGACGCCGTGGCACAAAGAAAGAAGCTTATTTAAGTGGAAAAAGAGGGTGGCAAAACGCGTGAGAAGATATAGAAAGAAGAATTTCACACTTGAATGTTTCCTTTAAGGGTTAAAATAACTTCGTTCTTCGTTCTTCCCTCCCTTGATATTTTTTATAATACAATGCATTACAATACCTTCTATATTCCATTTCGATTCGGGCCGCTCTTTCTTCTCTTTCTCTTCTTCTTCCTTCGTAGCCATTCATTCCCGAAGAATTTAAATTTAACCTGGTCTCGCGCTTCCATTTTTCTCGTTACCTTTTCCCTCCACTTTGCTCTCCGTTGTACATCGATCTGTTTATGCATTCTAATCTCTCTCTCGCTGCGTGCAGTGCATCTTTCCTCGCATAAATTCGCAGCAGACGCATCGATCGCCACGCGATCCCCGCCCGGCTAAGTGCATGAAACTCGCAGGACGAACGGTTCAAATCCCCGCCCTCCATTTTCTTCTTTTCGCTCTGCCTGTTGTCCTCTCGCGATGCCTGGCTTGTCTTTCGCGGGCAAACAGGCAAGAGAAATGGAAGAAACATACTGGGGCCACCGGCCGCGGCTAACTCTAATTTATTGCCGTGCTTTTCCCACGATGTGAATATTTAAGAGAGCCGAGTAAAATGTTGGTCTTCCGAGGAAATAATCGTCGATAGGAATTTTCACTTTAGTTGAATAATATTTTGTCTCTTTAGAGCAATTTAGCAATTTGTTGTAGCTTCGTTATTCCACCGTCGGCGAAAGATGATACTTTTAGTGAAATATGGCTGCAATGGGAGGGTATTTATGTTGTTTGAAATATGTAGATGTTTTTGTATTTTAACCGGTAGGTAGCGTATATTGTATTGAGATAATTATTCGTACATCTTGAATGGAATCCTGAAACTCTCAATTATTGAGAAAACCCGTAGTCACTCACGAAAGTCTACGTACTTAAAATCTTAAAATCTGACGTATTGTAACAAAGGTAATTAAATCAAGCAATCTCGTTGGCATCAAATTTTTATATCAATTAACTTACGAAGAAGAAGTAAAATTGTTGAGAATTTTGGACCTTAACAGCCGAAATAATGGTATAGAAACGCTAAATTTACACTTGGAATTTACATTAGAATAGTTATATATTTATTTGATAAACGATTCCAGTGATATTCGTCGATACGCACTTGTACGCGTCTCACCTTCTTCCATACCAGACTGTTAACTGAACAGTTTACCTTCATTCGTTCTCGAGACGCCGCGCACACTGATATTCACACACAAGTATCACTACATAAAAGATATAACTTGGAAAAAACGAAGCTGGCACCCCGCCGGGGGTAGCCACCCACATGCTATATTTATTTTTATTTAATTTTTTTTCTCACCAATAAGATATAACACTTTACCAAATGTCCTTCAGGACAAATTGTAAAAAAAGACCAAAATAAAAATAAAAAAAAGAAGTATCACTACCACGCAGCTAACCTAGTCTAGCACATAAAATTATACATATCTCGATAAAAATATAGGGTGCTAAATATGCACTGTTATACTTTTATACCGTTATAAAAAGGTAGATGTAGTATTATATTAATATCGTTCAATATCTGCTATGTATTTGCATAATTAAAATTAAAACAATATTTCACTGTGCAAATATATCGCGCGGAAAGCAACATCGAGATAATGTACGACGTTCGCTTCGTGGTTTTTCCAAGAACGTTATTCGACTATGCTGCACGAAACATCTCCGAGTTTTCAGTGGTGAAACGAGGGAATGGCCCGAAGCGTGTCTCCGTGTTTCGTGGAAACGCGCGCAGCCCTCGAATCGCCCTGGACGATGGCGTTGCTAATAGATTAACGAGCTCGTTAAATCCGCCTTAATCTCGCGGATATGAGCGGCATCGGCCATATACGCGAGCTTCATCGTGGCCCACCGGCTTTATACCAAGAAACTCCCGCCGATGTAATTGGTGATCGCGCCTCGCGTTACGTTTACGGTCCAATAAAGCTGTTCGTTCGCGGCTGAATTAAAACGAAATCCGACGTAATATCAGCGGACCTGGCTACGCCGGTGGCGCCGTTTGTTTCTCGATTACGCGCCCCTTTGATTGATTCAAACGGCCCGCGTTACGTTGAGTAACTCAATGATGTAAACTAAATTGCTCGTCATAATCGTTGAGAAGGTTAGACTGCGGGAAATTGGCAGTTGGGCGATGGTAAAACTGGAATGTTTGTAGCAATTCAACGAAATATTTCTACAAACTAAAGTGGTATGTTAATATATAATTCTATTCTCTGGCGTCTTTTGATGCACATAGCAGGATAACGTCAACTATACAGGATGTTCCAGAGATTGTGGTATAATCGGCAATAGGGTGATTCTAGGTGAGAAAAGAGTGGAAGGTATAGAATAAGGCGTTTCATAAGGCGCTTCGTTTTCGAGAAATATCGCGAACCAATCGTCTTGGGGACGAAAAGCCTTTTTCCACAAATATCCGTATTCTGCATTTTAATTCTTGTCCATAGCATTATCTTGTAGTTTCCAGTGTTAGGTTATACAAAGCACCCTATATATCCTACCACCCAAGAGTACACACGTTTCATTTAACATAACCCTAGCCAAGCAGACGAACGCGATAAAGATAATCGCATCAAAATTCCATATTTCGTCGGCAGAATAATCGCACGGATATTTACACCCTCATCCCTCCTATTGTGACGGCGGTCCATAAAAAACGGACATTTTTTCCGGCGCGTGCACGTGTAAACACAGAAACGCGTCGTTTAATCCCGCAGAGGGTAATAAAAATCCGCAGGGGGACAACGAAATCGCGAATATTATTTTCGCTTGAATACAGAGGAGCGTGCGTATAATTGTGGAATTTATCTAGCAACGATCACTTCCCCGTTCCACTTTTTTCAAACCCCTTTCCCTCCCTTCCTTTTTTTTTTTTTTTTTTTTTTTTTGAGAGCCGGTTATATTTCGGCATCGCACGGCGAACCAGAAGCCACGTTTTTACCGAGGTATTAATTAATTTATTCGACGGCCAGACGAAATTTTCCATGCGTTTCAATTACCGAGCCGCCGCTGTTTTAGTCGCATTAATTTACAATCGTCCCGACTGGTCTACGTGAAAAAAAAAAAAAAAAAAAAAAAAAAGAAGGAAAACACGGCTCTAAAGCCAACGTGAACACGCAGAAATCTATACCTCGTTTCAGTGAGCAGCAATTATTATTTTTTGCGCCCATTGTGCTATGTGCTTGAATGGAGAATGAAATTCTCGAGAAGTTTCTTTGTTTTCCGGTTAGCGAGGTTGGCAACCAAATTTCTAATTTTTCGAGTTACTTCGTTTGGCTTGAGCTAGGTCAAGTTAATTCGGGGTTGGGTACGACGCTTTTTGCATCATTGCGTCTTGTTGGAGAAATAAAATTCTCGAGGAGATTCTCTGTTTTCCAACTAGTGAGACTGCGAGTCAAATTTTCTTAATCTTTATTCATAGGTTTCTAAGTATCTTCGGCGCATTTCGATTAAAATTTATGAAAGAATTTGTAATTGGAGCTTTGAAACTGGTAATTGACTCAATTGCTGCATTTAATAGCAATTTTGTGTTGTGAATTTATTAAAATTATTCATATTTTAATCAATGTATTTTGGGAATAATAATCTTGCATTGTCATGTTACTAAAATTAAACCGCAATTTTATACTTTAACAATGTAAATGATCTTTGGGCCGTTTTTCATGAACTTTGACTGAAGCTAAGGGCATAAAGAATTAAATTTGGAAATGTTTGCACGTGCTATATCTAAAACGCGAACCGATATAACCAGCTGAATATCGACATTTATTAATACAACGAATAATTGACTGTTGAAATACTTTTGTGATTTTTGCGGATTTTCTACGAAGCACTTTTGTTAGACGTCGAACGGTGCACTGTTGAAATTGCATTTGGAGAATTCAAAATGGCAGCCGAGCGAGGAATCATTCGGTATTCCCGTCGCGATAACACGTGCAAGAACTTCGCGAACGCACAACCATAAAGTGAATATTATAAATGTCGACCGCGTACGAACAGTGAACTTGGCTTAACCAAATTAACCAAGTGGATGTTGCGGCAGGACGCGCCTTTGCACCCCTTAATAAAGGGATAGCAAACGCACTATAACAAGATACCGACTCTAATTCAGGAAAATTAACGCCTCAGTGACTACTTTGTCTATTCACGATTGTTCTTTGTAACAAGCAACAAATTGTTTGCGTTGGTTTATTCGATTGTGAATTTTCAATTCGAAGTTTTCTACGTGTTTGCTTGTCCGTGAATTAATTATATTATAGTAACGTGAACGCTTTGATTCTGGGCTATTTTCGAGGAACCCATAGTTTGTATTATTAGACGAAACAGCGAAAATTAAATACGATCCTAATTTAGTTAGGACAGTTAACGTGTGCGTTACATGGAATTCGAAATTATAATTTTAATTCACGGGCATTACGTGTCCTGCTGTTCCCGGACTATGTATTATATTTTTATTATTTTATTTATTATTTTTATTATTTTAGAGTATAAGAGAAAGAAAACAAATTGTTTGCATATTTAAAAATCGTTACAAAATTCCTTCGAAATAATTCGCGGAATAAATACTTTAGTTTTTATATAAATACAAGAACGAAAACAAGATTCGAAGAATGTTTTATGATTTAAGAAATCAATAGAATTAGGAAAATAATCTAATATAATTCGTTTTATCGATTCTATGAACTCTAATTAGAAAATGATCGTCGTTTTGGAACATCGCTGAAATTCCAATTCTGTCAACCGGACTAAGATCTCCGAAGCTTTTGTAAAGTTCACTAGTCTTCGTGAAACATTGCATGGTAAGGTTAATTTTCAAGAGAGACCAAAATTTATGCGGCTCCCGAACGCGAGAAGCCGATTTATTTTTAAACAAAAGCAAAACCACTATTCTGCTTTCCCATCCTGGGATACGCGTCTGACACGCTTCGAACAAGTTGCCGCCGTTGTTGCCGCAGAAACAGACGCGAAATTATCCGATTTCGTGCCACGACCGAGCCGAGGCAACTTGCGTGCGTGCTGCTCCAAAGGATTAGGAGAACTTGTCGAAGGTGTTACCACGTTTCAAGCCGTGTCTTCATCGCATTTTTCGAAACTTTTGAATTAGTTCTGCCAACTCTATTTTCTGTTCTTTGATGTATTAATCTTCAACGAGTACTGCCAAGACTTGAAATTTCTTTTTCCTGGTCAATTTTCTCATCTACAAATTTGCCAAAAGCGGAGACCCGTAGAATTTTTTGTAAAAAAATTCTTTTTTAAATTTTTAAAAAATTTTTAACTTTTCCCAATGGACCGCAGATGTTCATGCATTTGTGAGAAATTTAAAGCGAGAATGCATATGTGAGAGAATATATAAAATATTCAAAGTACAATATTCCTTATAACGTTCAATGAATGATACAAATTTTTATCTGGAAATTTGCACGAACATTGGCAGTCTGGTTACGATAATAAATTTTCTCCACTCGCAATAATTCATGGTTTATGTCGTCTAATTATTAACATAATTATGTCAGAGTAATTACTATAAGCCCCATTGATGGTATTGCCTAAATTAACATATCAATTTGATATTAATTACCGTTAGCCTAGATGAGTTCTAATAAATTATTAGGTGATTGCTGTTTGATTTGAAGATGGATTATCCAACCCTGTTCCTGACGATATTCCCAAAAATTACAAAATCACATTGCAATATTAAAAATTACAAAGCTACTACTACTAGTACAAATGTAATCCTTCGTCAAATTTACAAAAATGACGAAAGTACGTTGTAATGTTAACAGTAGTAGATCGTTCTATCCTCGAATTTTATAACAGATCCTCAGTGACCCATACTTTGCTTCGCGTTTGACGATCATGTATTCCAAATCTGTGCCAATTATTAAGCACTAGCTACTGCTACTCTAGCTACTGGGTGCTATTAAACAACTAACTAACGACTTTCTGATGAAAGCACCGATCAGAAACACTAATCCGCCCTTAATAAACTCCTGAAACTCGTGTTCGATCAACAATCTAACCCCGTATCTCGGCAAATAATCTGTTAATAATGGAGAGTTTACGTTATCACGAGTGAGCATCGGCTAGGTTTCGACTTTTCATCGGCTTCCGGGACACGGGATGGCTCGATTGTCGCTTGAACAGGGCGCCACTCATATTCACCAGTGCCTAATCGATAATCCCGTCAGTGTTTCCGGCATCTAGCCGGTGAGTGCCGCGGAACTAGTGTAAACATGCGCGCGTATGCACAGCCTGCACATAAATTAGCGGAACAGTCGATACTCTTCTGGTCGTTGCGTTGCGTGCATCGTAAACAGGCTCTCCATGGCGATCCTCGTGATCCGATGAAACGTTCAATCGTAAAAATAGCCTGGTCTAGCGATAGGATCAAGTTAATTCTCAACAGTGAACACCAGTCTATTTTTGACGGAACGTAGTTTATATATACTGTTAGTTATACATAAAGATAACTTGAGTCGATCGCTAGACCATATCTGTATCATATATAAAGCATAAATTATATTAAATGATAAATTGAATGATCTCTTTTTCTATAAAGCAAAAGATACAAAGATATTGCTATATATAATAATAATAATAGCTGTGTATATTTCAATATTCGAGTCCCGAGTTTACCTGCGACGTACTTGATCCTGTCGCTACTCCTCCGGTCCTCTGTTACGATCCACGATGTCGTAAAAAACTGGAAGAGCTCGGCTGGCCAGGTTATTGCCTGTGTCTTGGTCTCGTTTATGATGGACCAGGGTTGTTCCCTAGCTTCTGTTACGATTTTAATAATTTTAAACAGCGGTGTAACTCGAAAGATGTTATGAAACCTTCGTGGATCTTCGTGAAACTTGGATTGAAAGACGGGAGGATGTGTTGTTTGGACGGGTCTAGCGAGGATGAGGACCGACGAAGTTGGGATTACGAGATTTTGGGGTTTGGTCGAGTTTCAGACTGAAAGTGAATGTTCTGTCAGTAGTCGCTAACATTTAATGGAATTTTAAAATCAGATATTCGAAATCCCTTGCAACCAAAATAAGAATTCCTAAAAAATCTGTCTAAATGTCCTCTCTTACCAAATTGTGTTTAGTAGATCGTCAGAAAACAAGCGTATTTTGCCCTACTCGTAAAATTCAGCTCCATAAAATAAACCCCTAGCTTTCATAGGTGCAGGCCACCTAGTTTCTGTCTATCCCCGCCATAAAGTACACAGCGTCAATTATAAACAGCGGAATCATCAATCTCAATCTCTCATTGACACGAGTCGCCGGCAGCTACCGGCGCAAACCCATTTTCCCTGGAGTTTCCCCATAAAGCAGCCGTGCCATGCAGCCAGCGTATATTTGGCCCCCTCCTAAATCGGAATATCCCGGCGAGTCGCGACGAAGCACGCTTCCCAATTCGTATTTCAACATGTGCACGCTGTTCCAGGTCGGTGTATTCCGGCCACGAAGCGATATCCCAGACTCTGTGGTCTCATGGCGCGTCGCCACCCCCTTGGTTTGAACGTCTGAACTTATTCCTCCCAGGGCCGAAGCCACCCCTGTGTTTACCAAAGGTTTTACGATGTTTGCCGTCCGCACGGGCCCTTATTGTTATTTATAACCACGACCCTGCCCCGTGGCGAGGCGCTAATACGCGAGGCTTAATGAAAGTTGCCGATGGATTTCCAAGCCTCGTCGAGGAATATCACGTTCCACCATGTTTGGACGACCTATGTCGATTCTCCTATTCCGTGTGGTTTTGTTTGACTAAGGTGCCTGTTGGCTGGTTTAGACTTTCTCCGACTGTTTGAGCATTGCCTCGTGGTGGCAGGTTGGTTGAGACTTCCCTTTGCAGGCACAACTATTAATATTGCTTTTCGTTGGATCTGTCTTTTCGTGTTTTTTTCTTTTTTCTTTTTTTCTTTTTTTTTTTTTTTTTTGGGTAGTTGAAAGTGGTAGGAGAAGTTTAGGTGTAAGCGAAGGTTAAGTGGAGATAGTTTGTCATGGATCTGGAGTGAGTTGATGACCTCTAAATAGGCATTTGAGGATCACTTGATGGTAAAAGCTTGGTCGAGAGCTTTTCCTTTGAGGGAAGGTTATTGATATTCAGTTCGATTGGGTCTCTTTTTCATGTTTCTTTTTCTGGGATGCCGAAAGGTCGCGATAGAAGTTTTGGGTGTAGACGGAGATTAAATCGTATTCGAATTTTCCCAATCCCCTAAATTTCCTTATGATCCTAACCTCAAATTCGTAAAAGTCTGGAAAATACACAGCGCCGTGACGTCGTATCGTAAAAACTCGTAATATCATGGTGCCATCGGACAAAATCTCGACTCGAAAGCCCAACAGGTCCAGCTAAAAAATGCTTCTCTATCGAAAGAACGATATTGCTAGTCGGGTGGCAAGCAAGGGGCACGCGTTTATGGGGAAGTCTCGCGCGGAATCCGCAGGAAATCCCGTCGAAGTATCACACGAGGCGCGTATAATTCACGTTTCAACGCACAATTCGAGGGAGTGGAAGCATTTGAATACGCCTGTGCTGGGATTCTCTGGCCGCGTTAGTCGGTGAATCCGTGAAATATACAGTTATGGGAGAGGGGTGCATTATAAAGCGAGAGGCTGGGCTGGCCCGGGTTAGCTTGCTTCCTTTCCCTTTCCGAATTCCCCGTGCTCGCTCGACAATTTTATGTAACGACCGTCAGTGAGGCTCAAACTTTGCTCAGAATTCTTGGATGACAGATGTGTGATGGACGATGGACAGGTGAAATTAATTGTCAACTCGACACGAAGATAATAATTTAAATAATATTTTATTTAAATATAAATATATATATATATATTTATTTAAATAATTAAATAAAAAATAATATTTCGGTTCTTACGCAGATTTTATAAAGTGACGAATCTGTTGACACAATGAAGAAATCTTGCGTGAATCGGATGGACAAATATTTAGAAGCTCGAATAGTAATATATTTTAAATATTGAAAATTGAAGGGTTTAATGCTTACACGAACTATGTATCGTTAGACTGTAGTCGGGTATAGATTCTTTGAACGTGATAGTCGTCGTATAATTTTCGAGCGTGTTATTTGGAATTACTAGAACGAAATTGAATAGAAGGTAAAGTGATTACTTGGAGGAACGATCGCGCGATACAGCAATGAAATTTCCATTCTGCTTTTATTTTTTTTCCACCTTCCTTCTGCCATTACGCGCATTAATTGCCGCTAATTATGTTAATGACGAGCAACGTGCCCTTTTAATTGATCCGTTAAGTGATCGAGATTGCAATAAAGATTCTTTTTCATCGTTTAAAGAGGTTATACCGCGAACATTCGTATTTTCGCTTAAAGTACGACTCATATAAATTGTTACATTTAACAGAAAGAGAAAAGCGTACGAAAATTCTGTAGAATTATTAATTGGAAACTCATAAAAGTATGGATAATTTAGTCAAAATTTTAGTAATATCGTTTTCTCATTGTAACCTCGTGGTTTCTCTAATGGCGTGCCATCATCTTCCGGGTTCTGTAAATAAAGGTTAGTCGGGGGAATTAATTTCACTCTGCAGGCTCGTTTCGTCTCTTTGATAATTCCCTTTGATACAATCCATTGTGATTCGTATCGAAACAGGCATATCCAAAACCGTCCACGAATTAATCAGCAATGCGATTATCGTCCCGTTACAACGTTGCCTGAATCCCTCACGACCCTCTGCGCCCTACGAAATCGTTTACCTCTGTTACTTTAAAAGATAACTTGGCAGACTTTCTTTTTGTCCGATGGATTTGATAAATCCTTCCTCGAATTTGTTTTATCATCTTTTCTCGTAAGGGTAATTTTACTATTATTGTTTGTTATATATTATAATAAAAATATAATACAAAGAATAGACGAAATGTATTTTTAACATCATATTAGACAAAGTACTACTAATAATAATACCAACTATCCATTAAAATTTCCATGAACCATTCAGTAAGTTCAACTTTGTCTACCTTAAGTTAACTCAGTGGTGTGTAATCCGTTCAATACCTGTGTTTCTGTTTTAAAATAAAAGGAAAAAGTATACAGCACGCCATCCATCAATATCCTCCCCCAGACACACATTTTTCACCCCTAAAATCACATACACTTTCCCACTTCATGATTCAATCACCCCTTCCCATACATCTGCCCCATTAAGAGACCCAATTAGTTCCCTTGAAATTCACCTGAAATCCACCACATATCACATTTAAACTCTTCATACAAGTTGAGCACATCTGCGTGCGTTTTAGCGAAGGGGGTGGGTCGCGAGTAACGGACGATGGGGTATCATTGAATGCCGAAATATTAAAATGTAGTGACGGGGTGCGTACAATGTTACCCCTGCCAGATATCCAGAGGGGTGGAAACGATGCTGCCGGAAATACAGCAGATATTGAAAACGCCCACACCGAGCCACCCCCTCTCCTTGACGATCCACCGTGTCTTTTTAGGAAATAAAACGGCTAGGGAAAATTTTTCCACCTTTTTTTTTTTAATTTCTGGCTTCTATGGAGCACTTAGTACGTAAAGTTTCGATAGGGTGTGTAATTGAAACGAAACAGGAACTTTTCTATATCAATATAGAGTGTATATATTTGAAAGGAAAGAGAAACTTTTCTATACTGATATAGAAGCTTATATATCTCCGAAATGAAATGGCAACTTTTCCATATTAATATAAAAACTTACTTACGTTTAACGAAAAATAAAACTTGGAATTCTCCGTAAATAGAACTTGTTCCTTTCGTTTTAAACGAAACTTAAATAAAATACAATGTCGGATAGTATTGAGATAAATTAAAACTTAATTTACGTCGTGGTTATTAATTTTGAGTATCCAAAACGACAAATGTTAAATATTGATCGGTGGAAAATTACTGTCCTTTGTCTCGTTTCTTGTTTCGTCGGAGGATAAAATAAAAAAGAGAATACAAAGAGAATAGAATGTGGCAAAGGAAAATCGCCCGAAGCCTTATTATTTCCGCAAAATTCGCGCGTGAGTGGGTGAACGGAGAAAGGGTGAAGGGTCTAGGGGGTGGTTTGTGCGTGACACGATCGACAAGGGGCCAAGGGAGGGCAAATAATTAGCCGTTCTCGTTTTTCCATCGAGCCAGACGATCGAGGCTGGCTGGTCTAATAAATTCCTCGGCATTGCTGCTAAATGGCGGAACGTTTAATGAACCTGAAAGGGGGTTGGGTACGTTGTTTGTCAAAGCGTGGCCTTCCTTTTGGCGTTTTAATTAGTGTCGCGGCGTTGTTTCGAGCCTGATGGCTCGATAATTGCTGGTTCCTGTAAAATAGTTCTCTTCGTCGAATCAGGTTTTAGAATCGAATTTGAAGTTTTTGAAGATCCTTTTCTTATTGTTAGGAAAGGCTTGGCGCGAGTAATTGCTCTGTTATAATCTCGTTTACTAAAATGACTTGTTTCAATGGAAAGACAGGAAAATTAACCCTCGTCTATATTCAAATAAGAGAGACTCGATGGGAGGAGCGAAGTCTGAAAGAGTCTTGGGATATTAATCCTCGACTTTGCTTTGAATCAAAAAGAAATTAGTAAGCAGAGAGGCAATATGGTTTCTGATATTTACGAAAATAGTTTCACATTTTAAAATGACGATATTTTCACAAATTTTTAATAACAGTGCATAAGTTTCGCTAAAATGTGCTGCGAGTTCATTTCTTACATATTTAGGATGTCTACTCATGCTGTATATCGACCTTTCGCTAAATATATCTACTGCTGGGATATTTCATAATACAAAGAACATCGTAATTCGTAAATTTGTAAATTGCATTACGTTTGCTTTTACAAAAAGATTTTTGGACGACCTATAGAACCTGCACGATTTATATGGTTTTTATCCTTACATTTTTATGGATCTAGTGAAAAATTTGTTTTCTGACACTCGTACGATTTACTGCAATTTTTCTATTGTTATTGGACTGAAATCGACTAAAATATCTTCATTGTAAAGTAGATCTTGTGCATGTGGCTCGCCACGTATTCCATCCGACGAAATAAACATTTCTTAGACGCAGCCTCAACAAGTAGCAGGGTGTGGTTACCAGAGAAGGGATGCTCGGCTGTGTATTTAATTTCCGACGAAACGAATCGGATCGGTAGCGCGTGGAGTACCGGAATTGGGAAGAAAGCATCTCGCGAGGGGTGAGTTTCGTTCAGCGAGTACGAGACGCGAAGAAACGAAGAAAGAACGCTACGAAATCGTCACGGCGCTTCTCTATCTCAATTTAGAAAATGCCAGACTTCAGTTTCTCTCTAAACGGAAAACTTCCCTCCCTTACATACATCGTTGCACGAAAGTAAAGTGAAACACTTGCTGGTTTCTGATAGAACGTAATTTATCGTAATCGCAGAATCACAAATAAAAAATAACATTGTATTCTGCGTTATTAATTTATTACTATGACACGATAAAAGTGATTTCATAGGACCAACAGATAAGAAGATCGAAGGAAAGACGCGACAAATATATTTTTCTTTATTTTTCTAGTTCTTCGTCACTTTACTATTAAATTGGAATATCCTGCTATAAAATAGCTAAAAATGGAGAGAAAAGTTTTTTCTGAACAAAAATGTTGAAATCGCTGAAAGGCTGGGAAGATGTTTCGCTCCAAAATCGTGGAAAAGGACAATTTTTGGATCACCGAACAGCGTACCGAGCTTTGGGGAATTACAAAGTCTCTGTGTACGTTGACAAACGCGAAAAGTGAAATTTTTATACGTTGCTCTAATTCTGTGGGGAGAAACTCTTGGGTGCCTTATATTCACAAATCGATACATAGTTCCTCGGTTTCGAGTTTGAAAGCTGCGTTGGCTTTTTCTGGGTCGTATCGTGTGTACAGATTAAATAGTTGAACGCGCGATTCGAAGCGGATGCGGGATTTTTGCCTCGCGTTTTTGCACCCATGGAAAATCCATTTGGGGCTGTTTGCGCGTCTGTTGAACGATGTGTGCCGATGGCTATGTAATTACTTTGTAAACACGCCGATCGGCCTGCTTTTTTTCCCTTTTCCCCCCTTTTTTCCATGGGCGTGTTCCATGGTCGTTGCGTTGACGAACGTATGGTTTTCTTTTCCAGTGAATTATATGTACTGTGATCGCGTCTTCTTTCGATTTAGTAGATTGGATATGGGGGAAGAGATAATTTGTGGATTGAGCGAAAGTTTTCTGTGTTTTAAAAGAATTTTAGAGGGACAAGAAGAATAAAATGTAATTTAATGGAAAATACACCAATGTTATAAATCTCTGAAAAGTCTTATCAAATAATTTTTACTTTGTCTCCCTCTTTGTTTCATAAATTGTTTATTTGAAAATATTTTTGAATTTAATGAAAAATACACCAATGTTATAAATCTCTGAAAAGTCTTATCAAATAATTTT
Source organism: Bombus pascuorum (assembly GCF_905332965.1). Lineage (NCBI taxonomy): Eukaryota > Metazoa > Arthropoda > Insecta > Hymenoptera > Apidae > Bombus > Bombus pascuorum. The sequence goes on along the minus strand of NC_083502.1, from coordinate 6,677,503 downwards.
TACTTTGTCTCCCTCTTTGTTTCATAAATTGTTTATTTGAAAATATTTTTGAATTTAATGGAAAATACACCAATGTTATAAATCTCTGAAAAGTCTTATCAAATAATTTTTACTTTGTCTCCCTCTTTGTTTCATAAATTGTTTATTTGAAAATATTTTTGGATCTTACATTGCATTCCGACAAACTTGCACGATATTTTTTTAAATATTCTAAAATATCCTAAACAAGTAAAAATCCTACGTTAAATCATAGAACGATGGAAAGGTGTTTCGTACTGTTAGGTTAGGTTCGATTTTGTATATGCCCGTTGCGATAAATAAAAGGATTTTATTGTTCGTTAGAACGAATTACAGATACGTAATGAATGTTCCACTTTTTGGGGAAATTGATACAGGAGGTGGAACGAATATTTGAACTCGTTTTTAATTTTTCTGTGTTATCAACGTCCGTTATTGGAACGATATATCGAGCTATAATGAATCAACGTTTTAATAAAATTCTTTGGAGCTTTGAAAACGTGGAATAATTACTTGGATGATGGTGTTCTTTCTCCTCTTCTGTTAAATTATATACGAAAATGATGTTTAAATATTTGGAGAAACGTAAAGAATATGGATAATGAAAGAAAGTGGGTTTCGAGTTAAACAAAGTTTGAACTGTTAAACAAGCGGTCTTCTAATTTAACTATTTTATACTGCAGTTTTAGACCCGGACGTTAAAAGGTTTAAAACGGGTTTAAACGAAGTTGAAACAGCAATTTTCATTAGCTTACGTATATCCGCCCTTTCCAGCAAATAACTCGAATGAAATATATAACTAAGTCATTTCTCAAGTAAAATATAACATGATGATTTGAGAGAATAAAAGGAAGAAAAAATGCAACAGCAAGCATTTATCGTCTTGAAATTTCGTTCAAAACACACATCGACAGGTCCAGATATCATCGAAAGAAACTACAAAAATAGAAATTAAAAAATTCCGTCAAGTTAAGAATCAAAGTTACAAAATATTTCCATCGCTTGTAATTCTTAAGAACGTAAAATACAACGAATGAAAGAGGAAACGGATCGAATCGATTTTTCAATCACCGCACGATCGCAAGATGTTACACGCGTATTTAAAAAATTGAAGAGGTGTTCGCAATCGACGAACGCAACGGTCTTCTTCGAGTCGCCGAAATACGGAGAAAGAAGCGACCGCGTGTCGAAGCGCTGGACTATTGCTGAAAGAAACTGAAGTGCAGAGGTAGACAAAAAATTCTGGCAAATTAAAACACGACGCCACGGACCACTTGGTTCCATCGCTGAAACCGAAACACGGCTTCTCGCGCGACCTACATTCCACCCTGACGTATTCTATCGACGGTAAAAAGGGGGAGGAAAGAAAAAACTGAAGAGAGAGAACGAGGCGAGGCAATTCCTCCATCGCGAAAAAGGGTCTCCCGTGAATCTGAAAACACGCGCTTTCGAGAGTGACGAATGGTGCAAGAGCCGGGATCATTAGCTAATTGTGAGTTGCACGGACCAAGTGCAGTTCAGAGTTCACCGGTCGAGGCTTGGAGCGCGAGGCTATGCGACAGATCCACAGAACGTGGAAAACAGTATGAGTGACAGCGTCGGATACAGATATATAGGAATTAGGTGGCGTGTCTGAATTCGATCGACGGGCCGACGTATCAAAGATGAACGTGCCAATCATCCTCGTTGAGATGCTCGTGACAATGTTGGGGGCTCGACCCTCTTAACGCGCCCGTCTATCGTTGAGAATCGATCGGGTCGTACGCTTCCGGCTAACTGACCACGTGGTTCACGTTACACGGCGAATATCGTACCGCTCGTTTGCCGCGACAGTGACATACACGCGTATAAAGTAATTCATCATATTCCCCTTGATGTTTCCCTCTAATAACTTCTTACGACGTGACTTTAACAGAGTGATCCATTCGTAATGACCCGGATAATATTCGTATTCTTTGTCAAACCGTATCATCCTTGTTAATAATTCTGCGCATTCTTCATCGAACGAATCGTATCATTTCCGCTAAGAAAATATCAGACATCTCTAAAATAATTCACGACTCCTCCCCTGATCTCTTTCTCTCTTAACCTCTTATCATGTAAATTCGGCAAAACGATCCAGTCACATCCATTTACTGTCGCCATCCTTCGTCCAACCATCGTTGCTTTTACCCTTCGACTCTGTTTTAAAAAATACTCCAAACGAATCAAATGAACCTATCGAGGCAATATCTCCAAGGAAACCAGTGTCGATTACAGATCAAACGGGCTATAGCCTCGCAACGACATGGCAGGGAAACACGCGTCTCTCCAGATCTCGAATCTCATACGTGCAGGTTGATCTAGAGACCGGAGCTGTTGACTGCCGCTAGTCTCTGGTTGCAGCGGGGCGACTGTAATATCAGAACCCGGGTTCCCGTTGACCAGTTACGCCAGCTACACCGGTGTAATATTCATTTCCTCCAGTAAAAGCCCTTTCAACGGCTCTTTCGGGTTCGGATATCGGAAAAACGAGGCATTTCCGTTGGTAAATGTCACGGAGATAGGCGGACGGCCAGTGGCCACATATTACCAATCAATTTGCCTCTGTCGATACTGAGAGACGACACGATAGAGGAAGATAGCGCGAGACCAGGGAAAGGGGTGGTCACCAGGTCTCCGATTGTACGGTGTCGATGTGTACGTGTATGGAAAAGTGGCCGCTCCATCATATTTAACTCGGATAGCCAATCACCCTTGTCACCCGCCAGGGTGATAGATTATTTTAATCAAGTTATTCCCCGGGCTGAAACCTCGATCATCCACCCCCGCGCGGAGACGTTTCCACGGTCTCGCTACATAAAAATCGAATTAACCTGCCGCGTAAATGGAGCCCTAATCTGGAAATCGTTGGCCGGTAGAGTTTCCAATCGTTTGCCGGAGTTCCGGTAATTTCCAGACTGGACCACCTTCGATAATCTATTTTTTAAGCCCTCTGACGAGCGATTGATTCGTCTGGCGACTCGCTGCCACATGCTCCGCAACCTTCTCCATGCTTTCCCGCAGTGATTTACGGGCTGCACCAGACTCCACTGTGTTTTAATATGAAGAAAGTTAGACCAGTGGAAGATCGCCGCTGGATCGATAAAATAGATTCCCTGTGCATTCACTGTGGTAGTTTTTTGCGGATTCTGAACAGATTTTGATGGGATCTGGATGGTGTTTGCTAGTTTTATATTAGTGTATAAGTTTTCTTAAAGGAGCTTTTGTACCGAGTTTTTTTTTTTTATTTTATTTTGGTTATTTTACAATTTGTCCTTGCGGACATTTGGTAAAGTGTTATATCTTGTTGGTGAAGAAAAAAAAAATATAAATAAAAAATAATATAGCATGTGGGCGGCTACCCCCAGCGGGGTGCCAGCTTCGTTTTTTTTTTTTCTAAGTTATATCTTTTATGAGGTCTATTGGGTGTTTCCTTTTTAGTCTTCTTGCGATATTTGTTGTTTTGCACGTTTCAGCTGCCAGCTGGTTCGGGTGTGTTTCTATTCTTGTTCTGTATCTTGTTGCGAATCTGGTAATCTCCTCCTTGACCGTTGGTATTCCGAGGTCTTTCCTTATGTCCTCGTTTCTAACGTACCATGGGGTTTGTACGGAGTGATACAAGTTTCGTGAGAATTCGTAGCCTAGAAATTTCTAATCCTGGAATAAGTGGCAATCAAATTTGCAACTAGTCAAGTATAATAAAAAATTTAAAAATCCTAGAATTAGTAACCTTCGATTAAAATTACAAGGAGCGTAAAATATTGTCCCTTCCAATTACCTGTTTCAAGACTCGTAGGCATCATGCTTTACACTGATCAAGAAATCAACGAGTACCCTTTCATTAAACTCTATTCAAAGGGGATCAATTTCCAGGAAAAAAACGATCGTATCACGTGCCGAAAATTAACAAGCAGCTCGTAACATCTTCCAGGAATGTCCTAACCTAACTTCTCGACGCGAAACATTAGGTCGCATGCACCGTCTACGACATTACGAGCCCTCTGGGTCTGGCAATTACGGGACACTCGGTACATCTGTTCAACGGGGAGCAGTTCGTTTTAAAAACTACGAAACACGCACTGTCAACGCGCGTGTCGTGATCCTCGCTATAAAGAACGCACCGTGGGCAAACAATTATGGGGAAATAAGAGAGGACTAAAGCAGCTCTGTTGTAGGATGAGTTTCCGGAACACCATTTCGTAGAATGAATCTAAAGTGGGGGATAAAGGGTATCCAAGTTTCATTAATCGTATGGTTCCCTCTTATTCGACGTTTTGTCTTTACCTTTAGAAGGACAATTTGGTATTGTATTATATATTTAATCATTTTTCACTTTATGAAAAAACCTGACCGTCGTTTTAAAAAATGTATTCCTCTCATCATCCTAACCTCAACATCCCAGCCCAGATATATCTATCCTAATCGCCTTGCAGCTTGCGAATGCATCAAACGACGCTTCGGCATCTCTAAAAATTCATCCGAGGCCGAACAATTTCACCCATCCCGATATTCCCTCGTCCCAGCTCTCGCAGAACTCAGAACAAACCACGGAACCAGTCCAAAACCTCCATTCCTTGAATCGTCTTGATGCACGCTTACCACCATTCGAGAACTACATTCCCGGTGTTCCGACTGGTGCAATAACCTCGAAGTAATCGCGCTAAGAAAAACGCGTAGACGGAAACATAGAAACACAAAGGCAGGCAAAAGAGAAAAGGAAAAGGTTGGATTACGTTTCGAGAAATCGTGAGGAGATTCCATCCGGCTGGCAGGATTTCGAAACACTCGGACTTATTAAATGCAAAATACCACGGCACGGACAAAACAATGTTTAATCGCCACGTCTTCAACTTGTAATCCTTCGCTACAAGTAGACAACACGACTGTGGAAACGGCATCGATTGCCGGATAATCCGATCTCCCTAAGGAGATTCTCCATTTTTGCAAAACAGTCGCCAAGCGGGATGTCCGAAATATTCTGAGAATGTTCCAATGGGATTATCTTTGTTCTTACTAGAAACTATTGATTTTGGTCATTCTGTCTTTCGACGTTCGTGAGAATCCTGTTTATGCCCAACAATTCTGTATAATTGTCTGAAATTTGCTACAATTACATTACGGATTTTTATACATTTGTGGGAAACTCGTTACGAGTAGATCGTGAATTTTTACGCATTTATGGGGAACCATTTGCGAAAATGTGTAGACCGCATATACCATGCACATGCATAAATATAGATGGAAGTCCAGTTAAGGTTGAAAAGTGAGGTTAGGTTCAATTATATCCATAAACTTCTTTCTTCTTTACCCAGTTTTTACTCCGTGCGATGATATAGAGTTGAAAGAGCTGATTTAAGAGATTGGCTTCTTCCAGTATGATACGAGGAAATAGACGTTTAACATAGAAACTGCAGAGTGAGGTTAGGTTAGTTTAATGTCGACAGAAACATGGTAATCGTGTCATATTTTGCGAATTTCTCATTCTTCTAGAGACTCATTGACCATGACCAGCCTGAAAATTCGCTGCAATTGTTTAAATGTACTAGGCGATGCGTCTCGCCCAGAACGAGGAGGAAGGTTTGGTTCTCGCGTTCAGCGAACCGTGCCGCGCTTTCCACGGCCATTATCGTCATTGCTTTATAACGTCGCTGCTCTTACGACGTGTATTTTCTTGAGAGCATCTCCGCGGCTATCCCTCCCTTCCGATGTCGCTAGGTTTTTATGCCTTTTTTCGAGTCGTTTCTTTCGACGTTCGAACTGTCTTCGAGGTGGAGATTGAGTGAATGGCACTTTTTCGGGCAAGGCTGATTTTTCGATGATTGAACTGGTTTTTGTAGAAGGTTGAGATATAGGAAAGGTTTTTCGAGGTTAAATGGAAATCGTGTTTTTCTGAAATCTGAATTTCATAGGGCGGTATATACTATATATAGAACTAGCTATTAATCTTCTTGGGGTTATGAATAATATTTTTGGTTAGTCCTTAAGCGTTAAGCAAAATCGACGCAGAAGTACGAAGAAAGTTGCCAGAATTGTTGAAAGAAAATTAATGTAGCATAGTAGGTATATTAACGAATCATAAAAATAATTGGAACCTAATAAACATTTCCCAATTCCTACACGATTGTTCCACGAACTTTGCATTATTTCTTCCGTATCCCTTCGATCGTTATTATTCAACAACCTGGCAGATATCACCATACAAATAGTCTTGAACAGAATTTGCTTTTAATATAATTCAAGAAAATTTCCTAAACGTGAAAACAAACGCAGCGTGATAATCAAAATCGAATAAACAGTTCCTAATCCTGTAGCAACCGATCAATCCACGCCATAAAAATCCCCCGAAACAACCTTCTGTTTCACCCCTAATCTCTTTCAACTTCAACCCACGAATAAAGATCCCTCCCCATCGCACGACAATTCCCTCCTGAAAGAAAGCACATAAAAGAAATAGGAGGAAACGATAGTCTGCAGAGGTAACTAACCTAACCAACCCTGTAAAACTACCGCTGTCGCGCGCGATAGTCCTCGTGGTAGTGGTGAAAGTCGCGAGAAGGCAAGCAGACACGGCCACGATATAATTAGCAGAAATTAGAGTTAGGTCAGAAAGCAAAGTTATCGAGGTGAGTTTCGACGCTGCTCCCGCTTTTCCCCCGTTCTGATATAATTACTAATTAATTACCGTTCCGCTGGTCCTTTCGGCGGCAGCCAGCTTAAAAGGACACCGCGAGGTAAGGATAATTCCTCGTACTGTCGACGAGAGCAGGAGGATGTAACGACTTCCGTTTTAATAATTTTCGTTTCGTGACTCCTAATGAAGGCTATAGCGTGGATCTCTCTTATTTATCCAATTGATATTTATGTGATATGAAAAAGTATATGGACACTTGCTCGTTCTTTGCAACAAGAATTTGTTTCAATTAAAAGATTTGCGAGATATTGAATTACTGTGATTTTATTTTTTAAATTATCGTAGCTACGTATAGTGAGACATAATGGTCTTCTTATAGTTGGTTTATCGTAGAAATAAGAAAAGAAATATTTTCTTACGGTATACATTATTTTATATTATTAAATTATTCCTGCATATGAAAGGTACATGCAATTATGTATTATATGCAGATATTCAGAATAATTATTATCCTTGCTTTTTCTATGGCAGCACATTAATAATGGCAATTAATTTATTAACCGCGAATGGCTGGAAGAGATTCATTTTACAGTATTTAAATTTTTACCTCATTACTTAGAAATGCAAACAGTATAACACGCAATAAAAAAATTGGATGGTGTAGAATATTTCGTTGCATTAACTCTTTGTTTCACAGTATTCCGTATTAATTCTTCGTATAATAGCCCGTGAACGAACAATCGACTTCATTACGTTTGGATATTACGTTTTATTGTTGATAAACGCACCGCGAAATATTACATTGTAATGAAATTCGAAGTCACAGATTGAACGTCGTCCATTCGCCAGGATTTGAAAATATCACTTGAGGATCACAGCAGAAAAATATCATATATGTATACCTTTTGCTGATCTTAATGTCATTTCATCATTGCTGCGTTAATTCTTATTGATACACTCACTTTTCGTAGCAGTTGTACACATGGAGATATTTTCCTCAAACGTTAAAAGCGTTTTCCTGCGTTGAGATGTAAAACGATATTAGGACATAAAAATTCAAGGATCGAAACTTGACAAAACAAAGCTTCTCATACATGCGCATAACATACTATAACAACCAAACAACGCTTATTTTTCAAATAAGAAAAATTAATGCGATTCATTCCTTTATAAATATCCTACACAGGAACCTAAACAGGAATTTCTTTCACTGACCAGTTTAGCGTATTATCTGAATTTTATACATTTTCGCATCTTCCAATTTCTCACAAATGCATAAAAATCGACAGTTGTAACGACAGTAATAACCCAATGAACTAACTGATCTTGTATACCACGCACAAAGGAAAACTGACCAACGAAAAGCAAGAAACAGAAGCAGCCAAACCCAACAATATTTAACCACCTTCCGAATCTCTCTCACAAAAGAGCCTATCACTCTATAACAGTCTGTCCTTTTCATCTCTTCTTCTATCTCTTCCTACTATCCTGCTGTTTGCATATTCTCGAGGCCAGATTATATCCCGCGCTTTTATTTATCGACTGTCGGCCATATGAAAAAAATGTAAAACTCCGTCGACCAGGTGTGTATATTTCGGCATGTGTGTGTTGCAGGTTGCGAGTTTCCGGCGCAGTGGAACGGCCATTGGTTTCAATCGGGGATCGAGGGGCTGGTGACTGTGAACGGGTCCATGATGACCAGCAAGGGCCGCTGCATCGAGACCAAAGACGACAAGTTCCTCATTCAGGACACGTGAGTCTCTCTCTCGTTTGAATTGCAAGTGAGATATAGTCTGCCTCGTGTGTGTGTGTGTGTGTACGCGCGTGTACGAACGTTTGGCTAGGTATCGACAGGCGGCCGTCGATATGAAGCGATGCACGGATCGTATTTCGCGTCCCTTTATCCGCGTCAGCCCCCGACACCACCCCCGACCCTCTGCCACCGAGCTTTTATTAATTAACTGCACCCTTCGTTGGCCGGACCCTCCGACAAAGCGCTCCAGGCGACGTGCCAACCGACAGCACGGTATAAAACGTTTCTCCGGCGAAATTCCGCGGCGGAAGGGTTCCAGGTTAAGTGGGAGGGGATGATCCAAGGACTCGTGTGTATCACGATATTATGATGGATGTTAATATTTTCCTGTCAGGGAACGAGAGGCATCTCTGGGGAGTTTTATTAGGAGCTCAGGTTGGATGAGATTTGAAAATGTTTGAGGATGTATTGTATCTTTACGCGAAATTCTTTTAATATTTTACCGTCAGGGAGCGGGTAATTTGGGTTTACCGGAGGTTTATTAAGAGCTGAAGAGGGTTGAACGAAGTTTGGAGACGTTTGACGGAACATCTTTATTTCATAGCGATATTTCACCGTCAAGGAACGAGAATTATTTTCAAAGTTTTCCATTTGGAGGCAACATTTTTAATTGACTTATCGGATACAAATTTTGTAGACGATTGTAACTCGAAGAACTTGAAATTCTTTATATGTGTTTAAAGATGTTTGAAGAAGTCACGGTATAATTTTTGTGCAATTATCTTTGTCATTTTGCAATTTGTCGCATGCTTTGTAAATCGAAATCCCTATTAGTAGCACAAAAAAGACTTGCACAAAATTGTTCCACATATCGCGTCACGTTACTATACGGAAAAATCCAGTGGATTTGATTGAAAAATATCTGGTTGCGAAATGCAGAGAAGTGAGTGGGTTCCACGGTTCGACTATCGATTCCACATACACCAATCCCGAAATCCAAGCACTCGTTATCCGCAACTTACGCCACGACCAGGATCCAATTTCGCGGAGAGAGCGTTCGCTGTCGTACGAGCAGACAGTATCTACGCGCGTCGCCGCTTTCTGTCCTCGCCGGTATCGCGTTGAAGCTCAGGGCGCGCTTCGTTCAACGTCGCCTTTAAGCCGCGACGATCACCGATAAGCTGCTACCGCCAGGGAAAGAGTGCCTCCTCCTCGCATAGAAATTTCTTTTTCTTCCGGGCCAGAGACGAGAATTTCCGCTTCAGACATTAGAAAACCTCACTCGATACCAGAGAATTCCGAGAAATTTTTAAGAACGTGTAAGAGGAACGTATACAGAAAATTCTAGAGAATTTTTCCCACCGATCGCTATTTCAGAGCGTGGAAAGTTAAAAAGGCGTAATTCAAAGAAAAGGGTTCGTAAAATAGGAAGATGTTATAAATTCAGGATTTTTAGGCTTTTCTGACACTTTTCCATTGCAGTGGAATCTAAAAGGTAAGAGTATTTTTAGTTGTTATGTATCTATTATATAATTCCATCGATGAAGGGAGGAAATTAGTTAAGAGCAACATTTTTTTATAACATTTATAATTAGAGTTTGAAAAAAAATAGCGAATTTAATTAGCTTCCGTAATTTCCAGAAGACAAATATCACGGAATGGGAAGTAATTTACGAATGCAATTAAAAATTGGTTACAAGCAATAGTTCTTCAAAATTAATCGAAAGAACAAATTATTCGAAACCTGGCACGAGTTACCGAAGATTGTCATTTATATAATTTCAAATTCACAATAATTGATCCCATCGTCAGTGACTATGAAAATCAGCCCCTTGGGCACCAAACGATACGTCATCGACTTTTCGTCATTTTATTCCGCCATTAGTATTACGTGTCATTTCGTTTGATATTAAATATCTTTTCATTTTCCTGGCCGTCTAAATTTCATGTTGACGGAAACGCGGTTTGCGGTCGCGGTTCGAGGCGGACCCGAATGAAATATTCCGAAATTGTTTATCAGAATTTCGTTTATTTGCTCTCTTAGCGCGTGAAACCCTGGAAGGCTGCGGGACGATGAAACTCCGGGGCAAAGTAGTATAATCAACGATAAGACGCGACCCAAGATGAGGATCCTTTATTCCGTTTCGTTTTATCTTTTCCCTCTCTCTGTGAGATTCTTATATTCCTGAGTGACCTTAATATCCGCGCCGAAGAAGAATGAGGGGAAAGAGAAGGTTAGCGAGATCATTTCGTGCACTTTGCGAAAATTCTATTTGGCCGGGTATCGTTGCTCGCCGTCCTGGAATAGATGGCGCCGTACGACGAAGGATCAGCCATCGTCGGGAACCGCGAAAATCCAGCAAAATGGCGGTTCTTCTGAAATTCCTCAGGATCCTAATTCCCTTGTCGTTCTTTCGTCCTCTTCTCCGTAGTTCTCTCTCCTTTTTTGCCTATCTTATTCCTCGATTTTACGGCGTCTTGGTGTTCGAAGTTTTAGCTTTCTTATGTTCAAGTAGGTCACTGTTTTACAGGTCTTTCTATTACACCCCCTTTCTACTTGAGAAATTTTGATCTGGATTTTGAATTTTTCGTCAAATTTGAGATATAGAAAACGCACTCTATTGCATGTATAATATAGAATGTGAGATATGTAGAAAATTGTATAGTACAGAATACAGAATATTATCATTTTTGATAATTTTGATTATCATTTTGATCTGGATTTTGAATTTTTCGTAAAATTTGAGATATAGAGAACGCACTCTATTGCATGTATAATATAGAATGTGAGATACGTAGAAAATTGTACAGTACAGAATACAGAATATTATCATTTTTTATAATTTTGATTATCATTTTGATCTGGATTTTGAATTTTTCGTCAAATTTGAGATATAGAAAACGCACTCTATTGCATGTATAATATAGAATGTGAGATACGTAGAAAATTGTACAGTACAGAATACAGAATATTATCATTTTTTATAATTTTGATTATCATTTTGATCTGGATTTTGAATTTTTCGTCAAATTTGAGATATAGAAAACGCACTCTATTGCATGTATAATATAGAATGTGAGATATGTAGAAAATTATACAGTACAGAATACAGAATATTATCATTTTTGATAATTTTGATTATCATTTTGATCTGGATTTTGAATTTTTCGTAAAATTTGAGATATAGAAAACGCACTCTATTGCATGTATAATATAGAATGTGAGATATGTAGAAAATTGTATAGTACAGAATACAGAATATTATCATTTTTCATAATTTATCACATTAAATAATTTTCTCTCTATTATTCGCAAAAATTATTTCAAGAAAACTGTTACACGTTCGAAGAGAAAAGAGCAGATTTTCTGTAAACCAAGGAATCACGTTACCGGTACGATAATGCTCGAGTGGGGGAAATTAACCTAAATACTAGGAAATGTAAATCTCAGTGTTAGTACAGCTTTGGGGAAAAATCATAAACGGTCGTTGCGAGTTGAAAACGTCGAGAAAGCAAAGCGGGAAAAACTTTCACGAGGATTACAACAGAGAACGCGTGTACAGCGTTGGGGCGCTTAATTTTTAGCGTTTCGTCGAGCGTCGACCGTGTAAAACGCACGAAAAGCGTGGCGGAAGGTCAGCGGGTTGCACCGGAAGCGTCAGTCTCTCCGGTTCGATACTCGAGGCTCGATTTTACCCAGTTCCCCTTTGTACTTTTTCTTTCCATCGACGAATCCAACGAAAGTTTGTTGGAAATTACTTTGTCTAATTTAATTCCTGTTTTTTAACGACCGATCGAAATAAAATTGATATTTTAAATGCAATTGAAATACTGTAAATTATTAGGATACGAATTTACCGAGCTGTCATAGTCTTTTAGATTCCTAAACCAACGTGATTTTAAGAACTGCAAAACGACTGGTGACAGTACTCTTAATAAGAGTAATTAGTAAATTTTTAGAAAGATGAGAAACATAGAAATTGAAAATTTCCTTCAAATCCAGGAAACTGATATGTTAAAACTGTAAAACAATTTTTCATGCACCTTCATAGCCAATTTTACGTAATTCCTTTCATACTAATATTGCATCCATTACAAGTATCTTTTTCTTTTTTTTTTTTTCTTCTTTTCCATTATAAACATTTAGCTTCATAGTGAAGTGAAGTAGAATGATAAAATGCTGACGCGCTGTTAATTTAAGAATATATTAAATAATCGTCAGTTTCAAATTTACACGAGAGGAAACGTAAGTAGTTTATATTAGCATCTTACATCTGGTAAAGGGACGAGCAGTAGAAATGGGCGTTTAGAGTCAGACAGGCGTTCAAGTAGAAATATCGATCGATGCACTCGTATACTTAATGGCGTTGAGAAAATACGTCTTCGGTGCAACAGTATAAATTTACTACAATGCGACAAATTCACTTTCCAGTTACTTTTCTCGCCATAAAATTAATTTATCGCATGTATTAAATTTCTACAGGAAAATTAGGCTTTTGTATGAAAATTGAGAAAGTTTGGTAAATGAAAAATTAGCGAATCGTTAGTATTTCCGAGGCTCTGAGCTAGGAAATTTAGGGAACTAGAAAATTAGGAAATCGAGGATCTGGAATATTCGGATTAGGAATTCTGATAATTGGAAAATTAGAACGTGGGATAATCACTATTGCGAGGGAATTGGACAGCAGGAGAAATTGCATTATTAGATAATTCAATAATAATTAAAGAAATCCAACGTAATAGGAAATTAAAGTATTTGGAAATTTGAAAAGCACTAAAGAACATTATTCAACTAGTTGAAACTTTGCAAGTTGAGGAACTTGATTATTGAAGAAAGTAGCCTGCTTAAAAATCTGAAAATCAAAGAGATCGAAGTACTAAAAGGTGTCTAGAAATTTTTCCCTGAAAAAGACTTTGAACGTTTGTATGATCGAAACCCGAAAGACGTGTAGTTTGATACTCGAAAATTGAAAATTCCTAAATACAAAAATGAACGAGATCCAAAAAGTAAAAAAATCTCCTATATTAACAAAGCAGAAAATTCCATCTGGTAAATTGTCTCAAACATACAACTACCTCGTCGAATGACTCAAAATGCACAGTTTCTTCTCAAAAGTGCACCACGTATTCGCGATTACCCGAGTGTTAAACATTCTCAACCGAACGTTCCGATATCAATTTGAAACTTAGATCACCGCGACCCACGCCACGATGTCTAGCCTCGAGAATGAAACTCGATCAAACGTGCAACTCGACAGTCCCCCTGAAACCGTGCCATAACTCAACGAACCAGCATGCTGTCCCCTTATTGACACGCAAACGTTGGAGGAAAGTTGACAACCACTGACACGGGGACAAAACGAGCGTCGCGGCTTGAAAGAGCCGGAGAATGTTGCAGGCAGGCGGACAAGATAGCCTTGGTAACCGGGCGAAGTTGAGAGTTAAGTTTTAATTAATGTAATGGAGAGTAGCGCGTGATTAGCCTTCCAATCAGTGAGCTCCTCTTTTCGAGAACGTGGCCTGGCGAGAAAGCAAAAAAAGAGGAAGCAAGAGGGAAAAAAAAGATGAGAAGCGACGAAGAAGAAGAAGATGGAGGGATTGGAGAAAGGAGGGTCGAAGGGATGTCCTTTCGCGTGGCGAAATCTGAGCACGGTGGAGCTGGTAAATGGGCCAATCGACGGCATTACCATTAAGATTCTTTGATTCGAGCGGCAAAAAGTGATGAGAAGAGGTCAGCCAAACGAACTTACGGATCACTGGGGTTACTTCAACGTTTGGCTACTCCCTTGGGACATTCTAATTGATTTGTTAATGCGCTTTTTAGCTTTCCTGATCTTCTTATGCTGTCTCGTGTTTACATACGTTTGAATGTCTTATATAGTTTTTTGACGACTGCTTTGCGGGCGGGAAATTTTTCTGTGAAATGGACCGCAGGGATGAATCGAGTAGGGTGAAATTCTACTTGGGGTTGATATTAGCGGGGGACAGAGCAATTGAATGTTTTTTCCATACGTATTCTTGACAAATTCTAAGATAGGACCAAATCTAGTATTTGTATTTAAGCTTGGAAGAGATAAAGCGATTCACGTGGTTACCAAGTACTCGAATTTCTTAAGTTTCTTTGTTCAAATTAAATTTGCAGAGGGAATTAACGAAGTTGAATTCTTATTTGGGGTAAAGTAGCCCATTCTCTAGACAATAGTACCTACTTATTAGTGCATTTAACTATTAGATGCGTTTAATATAGCGTTGAATGTATAAACCTTATATGTAAAGTTTAATATACATGTTGAGAATTTTGGATCTTAATAGCAGAGATAATGGTATACGAACACTAAATTTACACTTGGAATTTATATTAGAATAGTTATGTATGTATTTGATTAACGATTCCAAAGATATTCATCGATACACACTCGCACGCGTCTCAGCACCTTCTACCATACCCGACTGTTAACCGACTTTACATTCATTTATTTTTGATACGCCGCGCACACACATGATACTCACATACAACATAACCTAACCTACACATAACCTAATCTAGCACATAAAATTATACATATCACAAGAAAACTAATAGACCATTAGTGCATTTAATTTGAAACAATCAAATCACGACGAAACAATCACGAAAATAAGATGAAGTTCTTCACAATTTTGCACATTCAAATGTTTTAAGTTTGTCTGGTAGTTTAGGTTTCATCAAAACACTTGAAAATAGCACGATAGAAGCTTCGAAATAAAATTCTTCCACCACATTTTCAACGATACGACAGAACTATCAATAGATATAAATATACGATAAACTCTAAATAAAGTAGATCAAAGTACTTTGTTCTTTAGTTTGAACAAACTAGTTATTCCCCTAATAATATCTTCTTTATTATGTCAGCAAATATCAGGTTACGGGAAATGGCTGAGCTGGTTTAATTCGCGATCGTCATTTTCACGGACCGAACGGTAAACATTTAAAGAGGCAATGGCAGAACGGCGACTTCGAGGGTCCATTAATCCAATCAGAACGTTAATGATAATAATCTCGTTATTTCTAATGCGGCGCAGCGTGAGCACCGCTGATACGGAATAATTGAGAAATAGAGGGCTATTTGCCAATTATCCACCCACCCAGGAAAAATCTTGTCTCAATGACTTGATGACGCTATACCGTGCAATGTAAAAACCAATTGCCGTAATTTAACAAATTCAAATTATTTCGACCGCGGGTGGTCGCCCCTGTAATTGCACAATTGAACATTTCAGCATTTTTATCTTCTATAGGCTATTCAACCTTTTGTAGACTATAACTAGTTCTATAGTAAACGAGACTCTACGGATTGGTATTATCAAGCAACGTTACAATACGATCAAAAAATTGAAAAAATACGAAGATTGTAACAGACACTGAATCGTAACAATTTACGTATACAATAATCACTATTTAATAATCCATTTTATTTCTTAATTGTAGTATCGTGGACAAAAGGCCTAAAAATATCGGGTAAACCATAAACATTGTCGCGAGCCGAGGTGCCAACAGGCCCATCAATGTGTCGTCGGTCCTTTGGCCGAAGAGTTTCGTGGAAAAAAGGGCCTACGTGAGTCTGGCTACTGGTCTGGCGAGACTAAGCCAAAGGGATGCTAAGGCGGAGAGACAAACTCACAGTCAGTGTCAATGGAGAAGTCAGAGAGTGTGAATCGAGAAGTTAGAGAGTGCGAGTTGCGTCGTCGAGAGAGTGTGGTCCGCGTGAGAGAGAGGGAGAGAGAGAGGAAGAGGTTGGATCCGTTGTGACGAGAGTTGCAAATTAATTAATGAGTTGTCTAAAGTATAGTACGTTATCGCGACTAGTTCACGTGAAATAACCATCATTTCCTATTGTTACGACCGATCGCGGAATTAACGGATCGCCGGTAATCTCCTCGCGTCGCGGTTCGAACGAAACGATTCTTTCACAAACAGGGTGAAGAAAATAGACTTTGTATGCGACAATGATATTTATTGTAGAAATCTGACGGAGTGACGGTTACAACAGTGTGGTTCGGAATATTAAGACAGACTGATTCGAGATGCTAGAGCGGACTGACTTAACGCTAGTTCAGGAAGGTCCTTCTGCGGAGAATCTAGTCCCTTTGGAGGGGGCTCGTTTAGTTATTGTTTCAACAGGCGCGATATGCGGGGTGTTCGGCCTATCTGGTTACTATCTGGGTCCTCTTAGGTGTGTGACACGGTCGCGAGGAAAATGCGTCAGCGAGAGGCGTAAGTTCTCACTACGATTCGTGTAATCGACGCCGCGAAGTAGTCGTTCCCCGTGTTTCGATTAGGATAACAGGGGTGGTTCGATAAATTTGACACTGTGTTAACAGGTTAAGATAACATGTATTTTTAACAACAAGGTAAATGATTGTAAAGACGTCACAACTTGTTTCGTGATAAATACAGTTAGTGATTCCACTCGACTTCTGACAATTCTCGATATGTGCAGTATGAATGTTCGGATGAGACTTTGTAAATGCCACTGGTCAGATAGAATGTTCGCTTGAGACTGATTTAGATGCGACCGTACAGATAGAGTTTTCGAATACGACTGATCAGTTAGAATGTTCCATTGAGAATGACTATCTCAGACCGATTCTTTGTCTTTTGGGGAGACTACCCTAGGATCACGCCACCGCACGTGCCGAAGATCACGTAGGCTTCTTTGTGAAATTAAACAGACCTCAATCGAAGTTTCTGGAACTCGTAACTCTAGAACCATACACTCGTCGATACGTTGTATATTTCGTCGGGAAGATGAGACTATTGGTATACGACGCCGGCGGACCGCTGGCGACGGTTAGAAACACGAACCATACTAAACCTCGCCTACCTAATCAACATCTGTATCAATCCATATATTCTTAAATAAACTGTCATTTATTATTAGTAGTATCCCGATACTACATAATTTTCTTCGAACAACGGTTTATCGATATTAACAATTTGCACGACGATAGGAAAAAATTACTCTGGAAGTTCATAGTAGATTCTCGTTCGTGACGTAAATAAAATACTAGAAAATAATTTCTAACAAAAATCAGTGTATCGTGGAGAAATAAATCACGACGCGTGCTTTTTGCAGTTTGAAGTACGAGAAAAATAACGATCGTGAACGTGAACGTCGGTCATATATTTCCCAACGATTTGACAAATAACGATAAATGACGATAATAATAAAATTTCACGGTGAGAAGGATGTCGTTCGGCAACATCGACTCGATATCAGATTTTAATACGGCGAAACTTCCTGGGAACTCGACGATTTGTTAGCTCGACTCGATAATTGATTGCGCCCGGGAGTTAATCAGAGTTCGAGTGGACTTCCGGGACGCGGAATCGAATCGGTGGAAAACGTTTAGAAAATTCGGGATTGCCTCCTTCCTCTTCGGTGGCCGGCCAATTTTGCCGTTTAATTTTAATCACCAAGAAGTTTCTCGTTTCTCACGGAACGAGCCGCAAGTGCTACTTGGCACAAGTAAAAGGATTTCTGTTCTCTTTTCCAATGAAAATAAGGATAAAATTTGTGTGCAGCATATATCAGGCCATCGCGTATGTAACTCAAAAACATTGAAAAATTTGAAACTTGTATCGTGATCATGGATTTATCAGCTGATAATCGAATACGCTGTCTACTTTTTCCAAGTAATTCGATCGAAGGGAGAAGAATCATTTGCGTCATAGAAAATTTTTTACCAATTACGACTCCATTTTTGGTTTACGGTTTACGATAATTACATTTGTCATAATTCTTGCGGATTTGAATTTTTAAAAATTGACAAAGAATCGCATACGTTCTTACCTCGATTAAATTTGGAAAATTCGTCAAAATTCACAACGGCAGTAATATAAAACTCCGCTATCGTTATTAACAACGAAATTACTAAATGATATCTAAAAATTGTATAAAGATGATCAAATGTGGAAATCATAAAAGATATAATTTAGAAAACACGAAGTTGGCACCCCGCTGGGGTAGCCACCCACATGCTATATTTATTTTATTTTATTTTTTTTATTACCAATGAGATATAACACTTTACCAAATGTCCTTCAGGACAAATTGTAAAAACCAAAATAAACTATAAAAAAAAGAAAATGTGGAAAATTCATAACACTTCACGGTAGCAATAATATCGATTCCGTTGCTTGTTATTAATAAAAAAAGAAACTAGCAACAGGTATTCATAATTTTCAGTAGAAGTTAGAATATTCTAAATCTTAGAAGCAAAGGTAACTCGACACAGTCTATGGTTGGTTTGGTCGAAGTAGGCATTAAAATCAGTTGCCAGCACTCGAGGGTCGATTCATCTCGAACGCAGTCTCAAAAGCTCTGGCCACGATCCGATAGATGCTCTGTTCCGTAGGTGGATATCGATTATCTCGTGGCGTCGTTAACGAGGCGTCGCGATGCTCAGGTACCGAGATTACGTTACACTTAGCAGAGCCAGTGTCGTCTAATAGAATGGCCGACGAGGACGTGATTCCTGGCTCGATGAACTTTATCTTTTAATGGCCATTAAATTTCTTTGAAAGGAGGATGTTAAGAAAATGGACATTTTTGAACCTTGCGAGCGAAAAATCCGAAATGCGATGGCAGAGTTGAAAAATTGGAAAGAATTTCTAATATCGATGCATCCACGAAATAATTCTTTTAGAAATTTTGCTGTTAACGAGATTGAAGTTTGGAATCGAGCGAATCCAAAGTACCGCAAGTACTTGTTGTTGGCTATTGTTTTCATGTAGCAACGATCTACTGGGATTTTGGATTTGCTCGCTTTCAAACTTTGGTCGATGTATCTGCAGAATTCCCGAAGAATTATTACGTCGATGTAGATGAATAATTACTCTGTAGCTGCATTAGAATTTCCATCGTGAAATATTAAACGTGAGAAATTTTGAGATTGATCCGGATGATCATTTTTATGCGAATTTAGTAACCGAAACGTGTAACAACCAATAATCGTCAAATGAACTTAGAATAGCATTTAGAATATCAACAACATGGGATTCGAAATTTCCCAAACTTGAAATACGAGGTCTCAAAAATTGACGGCCTCAAATTTCCATAATGTAGAATTTTCTATATCGTAGGTTTGGAATTTGAAATTCCAAGTATATTCAAATTTGCAATCCCAGAAACTTAGAAATTTATAATGCCTTTAAATATCCTACGAGAATATTTTTCGTTCGTTACGAGGTCCAAAAATAGCGATTTTTGAACAGCCAGCTTTCATATTAGAAAATCTCTAATTAAGGAGAATAATAATTGGACGAATCGACTGTTACGATATTTTTGAAACTAATTACGAATGATAGACAAATGACATTCGTAGAAAGATGCTTGATTATTGGAGGATTAAATTCAAAAAATCTCACGCAAGCATCTGAAAAACAATTTCGAAACGGAATGAAATTACCAAATAATTAAAACATTAAAATTCTACTCGAGTCCTTTGCATTCCAAAATGAAACTGAATACACCGAACTTTAATGAAAAACGCATTCCACCCGTGCATGTGTGTACGTGAAAAAATTGATTGAAATTTAATGGAACGTATTTCAATAAATACAGAGAATTTCGTACTAATATTACACAATAAATCGCGCGCCATATTCACGTTGTTAAACGAGTGGTGGGAAAAAAATAATTATCAGATTTCTACGGAATAATTTCATCGATTCGCGATTTCTATCGTGCACAAGAGAAATTATTTATCGAGGCCCACATTCACTATCAACGAATAATTTACTCACTCGAATACCAAACCACAGCATTTACGCTGGACCTTTTTCAAACAATGCTTTATTTCAATATTTTTTAAATCTATTTTATTTATTTGCAACACCTCGTTGCCAATTACGTGTCTCATTGTAACGAAAATTTTATTATTCCTCCCGCCTGCTTCTTTATTATTGCGTCGTTTTCAGCTGAAAATCATCGAACAGCTTAATCATTCGATTTCCATAAAATAGCCATTTAAAATTCATAAATTATACTGCGCACAGTGTGTCCCAATAATTATTGTTCAATCGATAAAAAAAGTGATTTTACGTGATAAATTCAATCGAAATTACATAGAGTAAAGATTTAGCTTTGTATCTTCGATTTGTTCTTTCCCATGTCGTGTTGCCATTTTTTGGATCGCATCGTAATTACCCGGACATAGTGATCTTCGTATATTCTAATTGTCATTTTCCAGAGCCTGATAGCTTTTATTTTCATTCTTTATATAAAATTCGTGTTATTATTCGTTGGCAGAAATTTGATGCGCTATCGTGGTCGCTGAAAATATTTCCAATTTAGTTCGATATATCGAGGGTGTGACGTGTAAGTTTAATTATTCTGTTTTTATTTTCCACTTTGCAAATTCCGCCATTGTCGATAAATTAATATGCATGGTTTTTTATTTTATATCGGGAAAAATGTATTTTAAATTGAAACTGGAAATGAAGAGTTTTTTATATTACATTTATCGTCTGTGCAATTTTATTGCCGTCAAAAAGTTAACCTGTTACAAAATGTATCGAAGTAATAATTCATCTTTTAACAAGGACGACTGATACGTTCTTACGACGAATGAAAATAGATTTTGTCGCACTGCTGTATTTCGAGAATAAAAGAACGATGCACAAAACGGTACAGAAAAATGGTAGTTGATTGTTCGAAGGAAAGACGAAGGTCGGATAATTTTTAGATAAATTTCCAGCGGCGCGTTTGAATATTTTTCCAGACGTGTATCGAAATAAATCAATTTTAGTAGCTTTCGGCAGTTTGTTTTATCCACGAATCGCGAATGAATCGAAAAATAATTCGCAACGGTATTGTACGGGGAACGATGAAAATGTGTGTAGAAAAAAAAAAGGAGGAAAAATTGTTTCGAAGCATAACTCGCAGGCGAGTAGAGGAAGGAGGTGTTGAAATTAATCGAACGCCGGAACTTGTTTTCCAAAATCGCAACGCGTGATTTATGCAAACGATATTCCCCTACGAGGAGCAAATTGCGATGCTTAATGCAAAATTTCTCTATCTTGTATTTGAATAGATCTGCATATTCTGCCAAGTATTCTTGAGGAAATCATGACGTTGCTTCAAGCGATAAAAAAAGTATAGCTTTTTAACGTGACAGAGGGAGAAGTTCATAGCTCCCATTCAAATTCTGATTTATGAGACAAATTGCATCTATCTATTTTGCGTATGAAAGCAATATAGAATCGAACGAATACTATAAAATTGCGAGTACAATTATGCAAACGAAAATCAATAAAATATAGAAATTTGTGACACACAAATACGATGCAACAAGTACTTGTGTGTAATTATTATATATATTCTATGAATGTATTCATCGACCAATCAGAGTTGTACGTATTTCTTCGATACAAAGAGGATGTAAAATTCCCTATTATCCACGCAATTTGTGATTCGTATGAAAGCTGTATTTTCGAATAATTTATTCTCAAGATGATATTCCCGCAAGCAACGAATTATACTTTACAGTTACAACAATATTTTTTAAAGGAAATTTAATAGTGGATTGAAATATAGCTTGGAATTATAAGAAATGAAGTTTAAATCAACGCAATTCACCGCGACTACAACCAGTTTCTTAACGATAACTATTAAAGAAATAAAGAGAACTATAAAACTCGCGCAATTCTACTTTTACAAAATCACTTCATCAACCAGAATTTCCTTCGCCCAAAGAGGCTTACCAAAGCTAAGACCGCAAACTAAAACCACTTTTCCTAACAATAATTATTTAAAAAAAAGATACAAAATTCGAACAATTTTACTTTGACAAAATTACTCTATCGACCAGGATTCGTTTTACCAAGAGAAGCTCATCCACAAATCCGAAGCTCATCACCACGCTCGGAACGTTCCGGCCACAGAGTCTCAATCCTCAAGCCGCGGCATGAAAAATTTTCCCGCCTTCATTATAACAAAAAATAGGAGCTAATAAAGAACCGTCGTGT
Organism: Bombus pascuorum; assembly: GCF_905332965.1. Lineage (NCBI taxonomy): Eukaryota > Metazoa > Arthropoda > Insecta > Hymenoptera > Apidae > Bombus > Bombus pascuorum. The sequence goes on along the minus strand of NC_083502.1, from coordinate 6,655,066 downwards.
CGCAAGAGACCCGACCGCGGAACCGTACGAACGATGTCGGAATATGGACTCGACGAGATGAGAGAGAAAGATAGAGAGAGAAAGAGAAAGATGAAAAAAAAAGTTATATTGCCTCCGCATTGACCACGGGGCCACATGTCGCCGGCACATGAATAATATCCTGGATTTCCCCTCGGCGACGACGTAGCTACGCGATCGACAGACGATCCGCTGATTGGATTCGAATTGGAGGGAAAGTTTATCTGTCCGTCGACGCGCGTTACTTCCGGGAATTATTTCGACCTCCAACCGTGACTCCTACCACTCTGGAAAGGGTAATGGCGATGGCTGACGCCGACTCGTGATGGATATACTTTATTATGGATTTGTCAGTCGACTAGATGAGATCCTGATAGCATTGAATGCTTTCGGTGACCGGAATTTGACGCATTGAGGGATGAAATGCGAATTTCTTGCTTGTTTTCAGTATAATGAACGAACGAATCTCGGGTTTGAGAAACCTGGTACAGGTTTGTGAGAAACTGAGTCGATGAAGTCTTCAAACTTACGAGAAATTAAATTTTTCATGATTTTCTAAAAATTAGACAGTATAACAGACACGATAGTAAGCAAACCACCGTATAAACTGCGATAATCTAACCTGCAACACTCATAGACCTCCGCAGGCATCTTCAAACAACAGCCATCGAAAGCTATCAAACTTCACCAAACATCATCAAATTGTGACAAATCCAACTGTTACGCCCAACAGTTTGCCAATCATATGAGGGATTGATTTGTTCAGGAAATCTTCAAGCTTACGAAGATGTACATTTCTGAAGATTTTCTAAAAATCAGACGGTATAACAAACACTAATACACGATAGTAAGCGAACCACCGTATAAACTGCAACAATCGAACCTGCAGCACTCATAGACCTCCGCAGGCATCTTCAAACAACAGCCATCGAACGCTATCAAACTTCACCAAACATCATCAAATTGTGACAAATCCAGATATTATGCCCAACAATTTGCCAATCGTATGAGAGACTGAATTCTACAGGACATCTTCAAGCTTACGAAGACGTACATTTCTGAGGATTTTCTAAAAATTAGACGGTATAACAAATACTAATACACGATAGTAAGCGAACTACCGCATAAACTGCAACAATCTAACCTGCAACATTCATAGACCTCCGCAGGCATCTTCAAACAACAGCCATCGAACGCTATCAAACTTCACCAAACATCATCAAATTGTGACAAATCCAACTGTTACGCCCAACAGTTTGCCAATCATATGAGGGATTGAATTGTTCAGGACATCTTCAAGCTTACGAAGACGTACATTTCTGAAGATTTTCTAAAAATTAGACGGTATAACAAATACTAATACACGATACTAAGCGAACCACCGCATAAACAGCAACAATCTAAGCTGCAACATTCATAGACCTCCGCAGGTATCTTCAAACAACAGCCATCGAACGCTATCAAACTTCACCAAACATCATCAAATTGTGACAAATCCAACTGTTACGCCCAATAGTTTGCCAATCATATGAGAGATTGAATTGTTCAGGAAGACGTACATTCAAACGATAGCCATTAAGCGCCATCAAACAACACGAAATTGTTTGAGATCCAACTATTATACCCGACAACTCTCATCCACCAATCACCAAGATTGCTCTGTTCAAGCATTTTATTCCAAGTCTACGCAGACTAAATAAAAAGCAGAATAAAGATAGGATGGGAAGTGTGGCGATAGAATTAAAGGATCTCTCCGAGAGAAAGAAATCGAAACTCAGATTCAGCATACCGGTCGTTACTCTGTATCTCACCGCTCGTTTCTTATCCGTCTCCTGGCCCCTCCAAACCTCTAGAACCTATAACTCGGTGCTTTCTCACCGAGTAGATGGCTCGCGACGCCGCCGCTGGTAAATAGCTTCTTCCGCTCCTCCCTCTTTTGTGGCTGCCTAGCGAACGCCTCGAATTCCATCTTTCGCGGATCCTCACCGAGGCGTTCAGCTATGCGAATCTGCTCGTCCCATTGTTCATTGTCTCGCGGCACGAGGCGAGACTTGCGAGCCTGAACAAGCGGATCGCCTGAAAACGCGCCGGGCTGTCTCGATAATTTCGTCACGAACGTTTTCGTGATGCTGCTGAACGTGTTCTCCAAGGTGTTTCATTGGAGAAACGGGGACACTGAAAGTTTTGCTGCTTTTTAGAGGAAATTGCGGGGAACTTGGGTCTTACAGGAGTAAGATTTTGTTCGAAATCTGCGACTTAGGTGACTGTTTAAATGATCTAATTTCTGGTTAGGGCGGGTGGGAGGAATTATTGTCATCGTGACAAATTTTTTAATTCATTAGGCGTGTAAATTAGTTCAGTATCTTTAAGTTTACCAATTTATATTAATTTAGTGAATTTAGATTTTCGAAAGACAGATATTCTATGAACATAGAAGGAAAATTTGTCAGGAGTAGTTGCGTTTTTAACGCAGATTATTTAGAGACTTTAATATCCAACTTGATAATAACGTTGCAAAGTGGGAGTACATGTTCGTAAAAATTTAATTCTCCGCTAAAACCAGTGCCTCTGTGGTCTACCTATATGAAAAATTCTTCGCTGAAAGAAACTTTTCTCCGCCTTGCAAAAACCATTCGGTGTCATTTAGTATTCTAGAAACCACCCGTTCGAAAGTTACACAGTCTCGTTCCACTTTATCGGAATATTTTTTTCTCCTATTACTTAGACAATGTTCCTATAACTTATTATAGAAGTTCATACTCGTTCAATTATAAATTTACGTTTCAAACGAAAATCGCGCCAGATTAGTTATTACTAAAGTATGAATTTTTATAAATTTATTTTCAGCTGAACAAAAATTTGAACATTATCGATCCTTTGATGACGTTTGTCGGTAATTATTTCAGGTTATTATTTCCAAGAATAGGTCGACCTATATCGCGAAAGTAATTTTTAGCTCTTGCTGAGGATTTTAAATTGGAGGATTTTAGCCAGAACTGGGCTGTAAAATGTTCAACGTGTGAAATTTTCAGACTGACCCAGATTCCACTTTTATGTAAACCTGCCAATCTAAACAAGTAAAACCCGATAATAATGAAACGAGTCTGAAACAACGGTTTACAATTTCAACAGTTTGAGATTCTAAATTTCCAAAATTTGCCATACGAAGTCTTAAAAATGTACAGTCGCAAATTTCCGTGATGTAGAATTGCGTGTATCAAGAGTTTGAGATTTGAAATGTCACGTATGTTGAAATTTGCAATTCCAGCAACTTAAGAATTTCGAAAACGATTCAGATTCGATTTCCAGCGCAGCTCTAAAGATCCAACGATTAGTAGCAGGGCTTGCAATCGGTAGGATCATGTAAATCACGATCGTGATCTACGTGGCGCGGATGTTATTCTCATAGTATTGGGCTAGATCGAAATAAAAATTAAGCCAGCCATTAAACGAGAACATTAGGAGCAGAAAGGGAATATAACCGGTTGGCCGGCTGATTAAAATAAATTGTCGGCGCGCCTGTTCCTTGAATAGGGCGAGATTAAAGAGCAGGTAGAGAATCGCGAGAGCCAGCTGAAAGTTTCAACCACGGGTCACGACCTTAATTTCTTCTCTCGCGCGCTTCTTCTTTGTCCGCTTTTGAGCCATGAAAATGGCCGCCGTGCGGTGCCGCGTGTCGTCACCAGAGCATGAATAAATAAAAGGAACCTGAACTACCGAGGATCCAGCCATGGAAAAGAGGAACAGAGAGTTATCGAGGTTTACGTGAACTGGTCGACCGAGTTCGGTCATCGAAACACCCACCTAATCGATCAACTGTCTCGTCGAGCATTCGTCATCCATCGACATCTCGCCATTGAACAAATTGATCTTGAAACGATTTTTCCAAATGTCTAATAGCCATCGAATTAACGTTATTTTATTACTTGAACATCGATATCGGGATATAATAGGAACTGAAGAATGAAGACTATTATATTTCTTCTCTAACTATTTAGTAATCGCGTTTATTGCTGTACAGCGGCGAGTTTCTTGTGGCCAAAGAGATATCGTTGTTACGAGGTAGAAAAATGTGCACAGAGGGTGAGGGTAATTACAGGCAGTTTCCTTGCCAACCCTGGTGGTTCATCATAGACGCGAGAAAAAAGCTTGTGGAAGGGTAAAGTTCGGGGAATTATCTTCGTTGTTCCGTCTGCCGTTACGGACGATTATTCTCGTCGCGGAAATTCCCCGAAGAAAACGGGCATCCGCAAGAAATGGAACAAACGTTCGTTTTGATAATTGATAGCCGGATAGAAAATTCAAGTTCTGCAAAGAAGACGGGCAGAATCGTTTAACGAACGCAACCAGTTTCGAAGAGGACGAATCGATCAATTGACGATGACTCGATGATGGACGATCGATTGCCTTTATTATATCTTGGCAATTTCAATCCAATATACTTATTTTATTTGATATTAAACGTTCGTTCTATCGGTAATTAAGAATTTGCTATATACAAGCATCCGAATATCTTCGCGAGTCACCGTTATTTATCCGCAATCGAATTATTTAAAAATTCATGGTTTCTCAGAGATGAAAAGCCACGTAATGAGAAACCACGTTTCCCATTCAATCGGAAAATATGAAAGCCCTTTCGTGGACCAAGCCACGTTTTAATCGGCTCGTTTCCAGACGACGTATCTGGTAAATTGTGAAGGCGTCGCAAAATAGTCGGCTCTGAAGGATTATTTTCTTCGGAGGGGCTATCCAGTTTACGAGACATAGCACTGCGGTGAATTAAATGTAGTTTGACCTGTTGCTTTGAAGCGTTATAACTTTTTCTCCCTGTGCACCACGACAGAAAGAACATCAATCACCGAGCGAATAGGACCACGCTCGCGTTATTATCCTGAAGAGAGACTTTGTGTTGTTAATGAACTCTTTTCATCGTGGTTGCTCGATATCCGACCTTCAACGAACAATCTAACGGCGTAACGAAACTTTGTATCGTGTAATGTTCTTACCAAACTGTTTCGAACGAAGAGATTCGATTCTTGATCTTAAGTTAATCTCTGGTTAGCTAAGAATTTATTAAAAAGTTTAATAATGGGACGATAATGATTAAATAAATTTAAAATTTAGTAAATTTAAAAATAGGAGAAGAGGTTGGGTCGATCTTAAAATTTAAAGGCATTGACGAAGATGGCTTTAAAAATTTATTTATGTTAATCTTTAGAATTATTACGAAGCAAATAGAAAGTTCACCGGCTTCGTCTTGTTCAATTAACATTTTTTATCACATCGCACAGACATTCGAGTTGTGCGGGACCAACGAAAATCAGCCTCTTCAAATATTCCATAACACGTCACCCGCAACCTGCACGAGTTCCCAGCAGAAGCTATCAAACTCCTCTCAGAAATATCAAAAACACCCCATCGGAGACCCTACTCAAATCAAACATCAGCCCTCTACAACACCATTAAACTAATTCCAGGTTGCACAACCACGAAGATGAAGAAATAAAAAGGAGAATATTGAATTATTGAATTTTCCTTACAATTGGTTGTCGATAATATTTTATAAAATTGTAATCAATTCAATTGGACAGCAATCGATATTACGAACAAACGAAATTTGACAGTATCCAATCCGATATTTCTCCGGCTGTGAGGAATGTTCGGAAAATTATAAAATTTCGATAATTGCGAAACATCAGGCATTATCAACTCTGGAAATCTTCGCGGGAATTAGTTTCGAATAATCGTGATAAAGATCGATAGAGGCGTGTGTAAATTTTTACTGTAAGCAGATTCTGAGTAAAACGTTTCGTATAACACGTAGGATACAGGCACAAAAGTTTTCTATGGCAAGTGTCGAAATACTTTGGCGAGCCAATGTAGCTCTGGACCAAACTTCATGGACCCTTCTCGCCTCGAGGCCTAGTCTGCTCAATGGCGAATTGTCGGACTCCAGAGCCTCGACAAATAGAGACAATTAAGCGGCTAATATGAGATGTGCGCCGCTCCCACGAGTATACTGGCCATGTGCCGGATGAAAGGGAGGATGAGGGATGCGCGCAACAATGCAGCGCCACTGCAAACACCGCCAGGGAAAAGCAACAATGCATCAGCCATTGGTCTCTTCTCTGCTTCTCTTGCCCGGGATTTCCACTGTGTTTCTTCCCGTGGTTCTCAGCGATGCGCCTACTCTCCCGAAGCAGTTTCCACCCACTGACTCCGCTGTTCCATTCGGCAATTGCATTTTTCGGATAAGGGAATTTTTGGTGTACCGGGATTTCGAGGTCGCCGGTGCATGAGTCTTGGCGTTTCGAGGTTGAACGATGTGATGTTCCATGGGATTGAAATCAGAGAGAGAGTTTGATGATAATGGTCCTGGGTTTTGGAAAGTAGGAAATTGGAAAATCAGGTAACGACAGTTTTAATGTTATATGTAATAATGATTTTAGAATCGGGAAGTTAGAACATTAAAAAGATCAGGATGGCGATAATTTGGGAATTAAAATTAAGAAATTAAATAACTGGGATGGCGATGACTTGCGGTTAAAATTAGAAGAAAGGAACGTGTATAAAAGTTACATGTGTTTCTATAAAGTATCAGAATATTTTTCAATGTTTATATCAAAGTTTGCTTTTTTGGATGTACTGCAAAAATCTAAAAAAGGTTCCTAGCCTGAAAAATAATCCTCGGTTTTTAACCAAGGTTTGGATTAAAGACTGGTCCAGGTTAGTCAGGATAACGCAGCTACTGTAATTGCATTTTATTTTGATAACATTTTCGTGTTTCTCAGTTTTTCCTCGGTTGCCATAATCCATCCTGTTGTTCTTCTCTTCCGCAATCTATTTTTTCTTGTCAGTGTCCCCAGGGTATCTTCGTTCCTCTTGCCTCCATCCCTTTCCTCCCTCTATATATTCCACTTTCCTTTATTCTTTCTTTATTTTCGTCCGTTTTGTCTTCTTCTTAACTGTTTGCCGGACTCTCATAAAAAAGAGGAATATCGTTCTGCTAAGATAGAAGTCATCGTTTTGTGAATTTTATTAAGTTTCTTGGGTAAAAGAACCTATTCTTGTGTTTTTGCAAGTTTTATGAAAGAAAGTGGAAATGTACTTTCTACTCTTTTTGTATTTATTTCCGACGAATATTTCAAACATTGGGAGACTTCGTAGTACAGAAACATCGACTATAGAAAAACGATCGCAAAAAAAAGAAGATGAGAAGAATTGCGAAACCAAATCCAACACGTAGCGATCAAATTTCACCATCTACAAAGACTATCCGACTGTTATCGAGTTTCCCCCAACCGATTACAAACCCACGATCCCGTTCCCTTCTCTAAAACACCGACCAAACAGCAACAAACGCGTACCCACCCCTTGAAATCAACCCCTTGTGTACGCGTCCCCGGCGTGGAAACGGAACGATGTGGGAGATCAACGAACGGGGGCGATCGTGACCACGCATACGCTACTGGAATTGCGTTAAACGGCCGAACGAAAGCGTGAAATAACGTTGCGATTATTGTGACCATCCCTGTCGTCGCCAACCCCTAGCGTCACCGATGAAATATACAGAACGCTTCTGAAATGGTGGTACGGTTCGAGCGCAGGTAAATTTATGTTAAAAGATATATCAAAAAATGTATATACATATACATACATACATTATAAAATACAGAATTGCACGTAATATGCAAAAATATATGAGATACTCAAAGTTTAAACGTAGCACTCGTTATGATATCTAGTGGGCGAAACGAATTTTAGGTTTCCTTCTTTTTTTATTATGTTCAGAAAAATATAAATTTATTTACAGCCTACTCTGTATACTATAACTAGTTATACTACTGTGTTGAGGTTGTTAGATGTATGAACAGAGGAACGCGTGGATAAATTGTAAAGTGGAAAATATATTTTAATACAGAAGTAAGTGCAGTAGGAATATAATTTGAGCTGGTCCAGATCCGCACGCCAGCAGTGTATGACTGAAAGCTTCGAAGCCATCGTCGTCTGTCTACTGTTTATGGTCTGCCTTCGTCGATGGCTTCAGTGCTTGAGAAAACTAAAAACACCAGATGTATAGTTTTCTTAGAAGTGGTGACCACTGACATATATACTATAACTGATTGTAGTACCGAAATGTTAAAATGTTTCGTACAACAGGGAACGATACAAGCGTTCAAAGTGCGTGTAATATATACAATGTGCTCGAATATTTTCCTACGCGAGCCTATGTATATTCACAGCTTTTTTCTATTTTGAAACACCCTGCGTACTCTGGTGGACGATATAAAGCCACGATACACTCGGTGGTATTTTTGTTACGCTCGTGGGTAATTGTTTATGATGATTGCGATTGAGGGGGGATAAATTGGGAGGGTGGATGTACAGAGAGTTGGAGAGGCTGAGGTTCGATCGGGGTCGTTGGTCCCTGAATAACTCGGTTGAGCTGTAATGAAATGATGGCAGTTTTCTCGTCGCTGACCGCACGATACGGGACCCAACCCCCCGCATCGGGGGTGGAAAATGTGTTTACGAGCCTCGGCTGCGACGATTTAATAAGTGGCCTTTGGAACATGTGGCCCGTGATTCCAGGCTATTATCGGGTTTAATGCTTTTTTATTAGGCACTGTTTTTTATCCTCCTCCCCCTCAGGAGTTTTTTGGACTTTGTAAAAGAGCTGGCTTGTAAATCGAGTTGATGGATTATGTTAAATATTGTTTGGAAAATGTTAGATGAAGTGATAATAAATAAATAGAGGAATAAAGAAAGAGAGAAAACAAGTAAAGCGAGAGGATACATAAAAATAATTTTAATATAAATTTAAATTGTCTGCACGTATTATACATAAATTGGCAATTTCAAAACTCTTTATTACAACATTTGTGAGTCGAAATAAAAATTAATCTTTTTGTGTCTTTTCTTAGATTTTCAAAGCATATTGGAATACAGAAATTCTTAAAATTATTGAAGATAACAGTAACGATGTTTTATATCGACTGATCAACAAAGATATTGAGCATTTCACACGATGGAAATATTTTTATCCCGAAAGATGGAATTTGTGATAACCATATTGCGGGCTTTATGCGTTTATGATTAAATTTAGACATGTAAAAAAATATATAAAATATCCAAAGTGACGTACTAATGGAGTTATAATTTTTAATGTACGAAAGAAATTACCTTGTAGGTTTTATTTCTTTAGTTCTCTCCATAAAAATATGAAATTCGCAGTTTAACGATAACAACATATATATGAAGAGCGTAAATTCGTTTCCGAAATTGTGTATGATTGATCAGATATATAAAACGCAGTTTAAATAACCATCGGTATTGTACCCGGGTAATACGATCGGCTTAGTACACGATACCAATGTTTTATGTTTAAATAGTGACCGAATTTTGGGAAGTATCAGTTATTATTAGATTGGTATCAACTTTCCAAGCATTGTTAATGGTGAGTTATTTCGAGGATTGTTGTGGTTTTCGCATTGTTCATTCTTGAATAACATAACCACGATAAAATTCAATATAGTCCTCTCGTTTCGAAATAACTGCTAGGATATTAACATATATTCGAAAATAGGATTCTCATTCCAGGTGCGTATAAATGAAAATGCGTTTGAAAATGATTTATACGCATTATCATACCGACAGTGAATAATTAGTATTGATAAATTTATGAAAATGTATAAATTAATAATAAACGTTAATTTGGTAATAATTTTAAATTGCCCGTCCATAAATCTCCAGTAACCTAAAAACTAAAACTTTGAAATATAAAATTTTAATAAAACAATTAATCGCCAAATAACTAGAATTTTTAAATGTCTGTGATACGTTATCAAAAGTCTTTTTTAGCAGTTCTATGCAATGGGCAAATGTTGTACGCGATTACACAGTGAAATGGTTTAGGGGTTGAAAATATTTTCGACGCCTCCAGGCGGTTGATTTTCCAGCTGCCTCTTTTTTTCGCGTCTTTTCTCTTCCTTATTTGCGTTGTTCGTTCATGTGGTCAGGAGCGCATCGTCGATCATCGTGGATGATATCGACGGCCCCTGGGGGCGGAGACGCGTACGATGGGAATTTGTTGAGCATCCCCCTTTTCCAGTCAATTGTTTAATTATCCGCTCACAAGCCGTGGAATCTTTTGCGCTACTCTCGCCGCCGGGAACACGTTGATTGAAGATGTTTTTAGCTATCTGGCGAATTAATTGAAATTGTCGGTAGCAGTAATCCGCTCGAAAACACGTTTTATTCTCCGTGTTTCAATCCTCTGATGCTCGATTGCACAATTTCCTCTAATACTTCGTTCACCCTTTTTATATATTTTTTTTATTATTGATGTTTTTTTATTTTAAAATTGGACAATATTTTAAAGAAAAATATATATTACAGGTTTTATATCGTAAATACATCGATTAGATTTCGTCCTTTTGTTTGTCAACTTTGAAAAGGTAAATATGTTCTGAAATTTTATCTTCCTGTTTGTGATTTTACAGCAAGAGTTGAAAATTTCTTTTCGACAGCAAAATTGTCGACAGTAAAAAGAAACATTGGTAAAATGTTCGGATATCGTCACGAGCCAGTGTACTTTCCGAAAAAAATTGGTCCTCTTCTACGAAAAATGGGAGGAGATACACGCTTCACCACAACCGACTACGGAGAAATCCAATAATTTCGCGAAGCACTCTCCCCCGGTCCGAATTTCCTCTTCATTTTCCCCAAGGAGACTAATATTCCTCGTGAAAACCCTTCTCCCCACCTCCACCCCCACCAAGTCCACGGAAAAAGCTGTCTACGGGTGGAAAAACGAGAGCGAATGTATATCAGATTTTCCGGCAACGTGTCTTCGCGCTCGCTACACGATTTTCCTTTTCGTCGTGCGCGGCGACGACAAACGACATGGATTAAACCACTTCCAGTGTTCGTCATCGACGCGTGATCGAGCATCAGACCGATGTTTCTGAATTAAAGGGAGGCGTCGTTCGTGCTTTCAGACTCTCTGTTTTCGAAATCCTGGAAACGCGATATCCGATTTCCCCTTCTCCAGAGACTTTCTTTTCCCCTGTCTTTGTCTGTCTCTGTTTGGCTCAGAAACGAGACACGATAATGGGATTAAGGTTGATTAATTAGTCGAGGAAGTTGAGAGAAAGTTGAAGGAAAATAATTATGACGAATGTCCCGAGCTGCGAGTTTCATTCGTCGATCGCAGGTGGAGAGCTAGGGTTTGTTGGGAATTAAGATGGTTTGACGCAGTTTAATGCTGTTCTTTGCTTCGATAGTTTCATTGTATAAAATTTAAGAGAATTCGGAATTTTTCTTTTTTTATCAGTTTGATGAAGTTGGAAGATGCAACGCAGATTATTTGAAATTTAACGGAACATGTCGAACTTTCAGTTAGTCGAGTTCTCGATGGAAAATTATAGTTCTCTGAGAATTTAATTGGTTTGACGATGTTTGTATAGAAGACAAATTTTCGAGAATTTCCTGCTGCATTAATGGAATAATAACTACATTTTCTGTCGTTTAAAATGTTTCGACTTTCCTTAATATTATAACGAATACTCTACTTTAAACATTTTGGATACTTCTCTCGCAACTACATAAACACCCGGGCACTCCATTAATTACATCACGAGTGGCCAAGTAATAAAGATTTGAATCATCTTCCAAATATTATAACAAGTATTTTACATTAAATATTGTGCATTTTCCTTGATTACTTTTAAACATATAAATATCCATAGTGTATTAAATACAAGATTGACGTCCAAGGAGAATAGCACCGTAGCAGTTCAGACACATTTAAGATTCTTTATTTAACTACTACTCCGCGGTTCTTTATACAGATTCATATTTCTAGAAGCAAAGCTGACGAAACGAAAAACAGAAATGAGACTTCGTTTCGATCCTCCAAACATTTTACTTCGAAGATTCCAAATATTTCCGTGCGTTTTCGTACATTTAAATTTCCCCAGAACGAACACTGACAGTCTATTAATTACGTGCAAGTAGTATAATAACCTGCACGGTCAGACGTATAAATTTCTCTGCATTTCCCTACGTATATTTAAATTCTCATAAATACAGAAACAATGCCGGTCTATTAATCACCTACGTTATAATCATTCAAGTAGTATAACACGTTGCCTGGTCAGACGCATAAATGTAAAATTAATCTCACGTTGCCGGCAACTTCCTACGCGCGTTACCATCAAGATTGCCTTAAACAAGACGTTCGAGGGCCCTGAAAAGCTTTCATCAAAGACACTTAAGACAGAAAGACCGGGCGCGCTGCGATGGAATTTAGAAGAAAAGGAATTTGGGTCGATATCGCGGACGCGTTCGTTAGAAACTTGCCGAGCAACGAGGATCTGTTAACTTTCAGAACGTCGGAACGCTTAAAGCCCGTTATACAAAGAAAATATTCAATTTCAAGTCTTTTGTAGGATTTCATTATCGAGGTCTCGGGGAAATATCAAAAGTATTTTCCTTTTGCCGACCATCCCCAGCCTCCGCTCGCGCATTTGAGCTGCCGGAATGCCTGAAATCTTTCGTACACCGTTGAAACGCTAAACTTCCACGCCGGGTCAGAAGACTGCCGATGTAATTTACATTTTCAATTCCTTCCTTCGCCTTAAAGGTTGTGGCTAATTGAAACTAATAGCATCGCCGTTACCTTCCTGCTCAATTATCGAACCATTAACCAAATAATAATCGGAGTATGGAGAAGTTCTCCCTTGGCAGACTGAATTTTCAGAATGTTGAAACGTACGATATTTTTGGCAGAAACAAGGCCCGGAATTTTTAAGAGACGAGGCAATTCTTCGATGTTGCTGCAATGTTTGAGATCTTTTATATTTGATCGTTAATTTAGGTTAATATTCGAAGTGAACTTAATTTGGATCGAACTTGTCTGACGACTTTTATTTTTAATATTTAGCAGCTTTGTTTGAATGTATTGTAGGTACGACGTGACGTTAATTGTGACATTAGTTGATAATTGCAAAATATTGAAAATTTATTAGTCTAGAAATTCTATCGGATTTCTTATGCTTCTGAGAAAATTGGGAAATTTATTAATCCTTGTACAAGAACTGTATCACTTTCGAATCAAATTATTTATATATTCCTATTTTATTCTCGTAGCATACTATTTCAATTATAATCTTCGTACAGTAGGACCACATAGTGGATTGGTTGTCCTAGTGCTAATTCAGTACGAAAGTCTTTATAAAAACTAAGTGTGACAGGAGAAATCTGAGCTGCACATGATTTCCGTCGCATTTAATTTTCAGGACACGCCACTTGAACGAGCCACGTTCCAACTTTATTAAGCCGTCGAATAAAACCGGTTAAATCGTATAAGTCGGCTTTTGTAGTTGGAAAAAGGAGCTTTTAAATACGAAATAACCGTACAATATGTCTTGCCCGGCGTAACCAGTGGTTACTGTCCCTATGCAAATTTGAAGACGCCCCCATTTCGTGGCGTTGTTATCTGGTTTTAAAGTTTCGACCGGAAAAAAAGAATCTATTAACGAGGTCGAGGAGTCCCTGATGGGATCCTAATTAAAAAACCCCTCCTTTTCTCCACCTTCGACGATGGATAATTCTGGCCCCGAGTTTTATTATATTCTCTCGGCGCAACTCGTTACAAAACCTCCTGGCTAACTGGTCGAAATTGCCGGAAAGTTTCACGCTGCTGGGACGAGATAATATTACAACAAACATCGACAAATTCTCTCGTATAACAAAGAAATCACATCGCTCGTTCGCTACGGAAATCACGTAACACGAAGTTTCCTCACAGAGTTGTTTCACTCATTAACATGGAAATATACTTCGTGTTACTGAGATTCTAAAGTGTCGGATTGTTATTGATTCAAGTGTTTAAAATTCAGATGACCCTATGTTGTCCATACACGCCGCAGACTCGTATAGCGAAGGATAAAATAAAGTTTAAAATTGACACACTATGACTTATAGTAACTTTTCTACTATACCAATATTGCACCATACTGGTAACAGTCAATTATTTTATAGCGTGTAGCATATTTATTCGTTGCTCTTGTTAGACGTAAATGCATTTTCTAAAATTATCTTGTATCCTTATAGTTTCTATTTTATAAACTTTCTTCTGTTCGCCATGGTATTTCCAAAAATTACAATTTCATTGTGACTCACGCTCCGATCTTCTCTCTGTTCTCCTGAAAAAGAAAAAAAAGAAAAAAAAAAAAAGAGGAAGACTAAAACCTAAATCTTCACGGAGGACCGGTAGCTTGGGAAGATTTGAAAAGCCCGCGAAAAAAAGCGCACGCTGCGTTTCCTCTTTTCACGAGCAACCACTAGCTCTGTGTGCATTGAAGGACTTAAAGGAACACGGGGAACGATCGAGGCTGGAAATTTGGAAAATAGACGCGGCTCCGGTTAGAAGCGCTCACCTTTACGCGTTCTCGCGAGCTTTCACATCGCTCAGTGTCGATTTTCCCCGGGAGTTTTCAGTGAGAACACGCGGAAGGAGAAAAAGGGAAAGAGAGAGAGATAGATAGAGACAGAGAAAGAGAGAGGTAAAGATAGACAAAAAGAAAGCAGCGGAGCAGCCCTGGTTCGACGTTTCAATGCAAACGCATCCTGCCGCAAGGATCTTCTCGCTGCTTATTTTCCCGACCGCGTTCGAACGTTCTCCATTAGCGTCGAGCGTTTCTTCGTTCCGCTCCCTTTTCCGCGTAGAAAATGGCTGACACAAAAAAAAAAAGGGCGCGCGAAATTCTCGTCAAGCCTTGCGCCGCCGTCTATCTTCCTCTCACAGGTTCTGGTAAACGAATTACGATCGGAGCGTGTTGCGTGTCCGTGAGAAAAAGATCGATAATCGGATCGTCGGGGACGCGTACTGGCCGGAAGCGTGGCCGGTAATGCGGTTGCCGTTCCGAATACTCGAAAGAAAAATCGTAAATGCGGTTCGTTTGAGAATTTTTAACGCGTTCCGCTGGATTCTAAAGATGTCGCTTCGATTTGGGAACTTTGAATGGCTCCGGAGCAATGAAACGAAGTTTTGTGAAGAGATGAGAATGGAGACTCGAGGCGTTCGTTGGCTGAGAAGAAAGATTTTTGGAAGTGCAGAAAATTTATGCGATATTTCTGCGATGGTCTTGCACTAGTCAAAATTTGCAAAAAATGAGATGAGAATTGCTGGGAGCACAAATTTAGTATTTGGACGAGGCTCGAGATATCGCTGAAACGACTGAGACAGTTTTTTGGTTCATCGACTATTTTGAAAGAAATTGCAGATACTCTCCTTTAACAAAATTTGGGATAATGAAACTAATTAGTTGCGAAACGCAAGAAAAATGTTGAGAAAAATTATCGAATCATGTGGAAATCGAATTAACGAATTACGTGATGTTTTTCAGTTATGTGACGTGAAGTTTCGATATAATGTACCACCGCGATAACTCGAAATTTTCGCTTAAAAACGCATACATAAGACAGAAGAAAAAGTTCTCTTCATAATGCAACTTGTTTCATGTCGATAACTCGATTCGTTTTCAAGATATGATGTTTTAAAGTTTAACTGTTTGAAATACAACATGGCAGCGTCCATAGTAGCCGCCATGACCCACTTTTCCCGGAAATGCGTATGTTGCTACTAGGAATAGTAAAAAAAAACCGTGACTCAGCGACTGCGAGTGAGTAGCATGCGCGTGGTGGGGACGTGGCATGCCTGTGTGTGCGTACGAGTGAGACATCCTAGTGTGCGACAAGGATCGAGTTAGCGAAATATTAAAAAATTATGGTGTTCCTTGTACGACGATATCTCGAGAACGGAACATCGTATCGACGTAATTCAAAAAGCATTTTGAAGGGGATTCCGTATTTTTAATAAAACTGGCAGAAATTTTCTGCGACTTTATGAAATTTTTATAACGAATAATATAAAAGTTGAAAGTAGGATTTCTCAATTAATTACTATGAAGCACCTGAGCTACTAATTTATAATAATCTATTAGTTGAGCTAATAATTTGTAGCATTTATGCATTAATTTATAACATTTAAATTATTCAGCACAAAAATCGTCAACTTTTGATCAATCAGTGAAGGGTATGTCACTTTGTATATAAGGGACATTCTACTCGCGCGTGAACTCATTTTTGCTTGACCTCTCGTAACGTGAACATCGAAAGAAAACATTCAATCACTTATCAGCAATTTAATTATTAATTTGTAACAACGAAACAAATAATTCATAACAAATGGATTATTAATTTATTATATCCAAATGATCTCAGCTATTTATAACATTTAGACTATTAATTAATAACATTTGAGCGACTAATTTATGATGTTTAAGCTATTAATTTATAACGTTTAAGCCACTAATTTATAACATTCAAGCTATTAATTTATAACATATAAGCCAATTAATTTATAACATTCAAGCTGTTAATTTATGGTATTTAAACCATTAATTTATAAAATGTTGTCTATTAGATAGAACTTTTTATATTTTAATGAAACAACTATGGACAATATGTTTCTTTTTTTTTTTTTTTTTTTACATTGATAGAACTATTGACAATACCTACACATTTCGTATTTTGAAAAAGCAATTTAAAATATGTTTTTTATATTTCGACAAAACAATCGATAACATAGTTTTTATATTTCCGTAAAGCAATTGACGATACGTTTTTTGCGCTTTCATAAATATTTTCCAATTTGAAAAAACGGTCGACGATGTATTTCTCTATTTCGATGAAACTATACGTAAATTTAATACTATTACATCGAATGTTTTTCTCCCATAAATCACAATCATAAATAATTTTTACGTAGCATTTCATCCGTCGATCCTAATTAAAACCGACTTAGAATCTAACTAAGAGAAACTGGGAAACATGCCCATAAACGACATAATCAAAGCATAATTTCCCTGGTACCTGATTTTACGATAGATTTCTGAAACCAAGTTCATATTTCACGCTAACACCTCTTTCACATCAGCTCAGCGAAAAAAAAGCCACTAGTCGAACTTCTGCATCGGTCAGCGTCGATTTCATTTCGGCAATCGAGGCCACACGGGAGGAAAACAACGGACACACGCGCAGGGAATTCGGAAACTCGATGCCGCGGCCGCAGGCGGCGCTGTAACATCGAAAACCTATCGCGTTACAAAGGCTCTCGTACGTGAAATCGAAATAATTCAGATAGTTTCGCGCGGCGAACGCGCAAATATGTGATACAACTGATTCGATTCGCGTATCCGGATCCGAATTTCCACCGTTTGTTTTTCCGACGAAAAATGATCGGTTCGCATACCGCCCCTCCCGCCCCTCCCCCGGTTTTTACTTGCGCGATAAATGTCCGACGAAACTTTCGCCATTCTCCCAGCTCTATTGGATGATCGGTTTTGTTGCTAGAATATTTTTTTTCTAGATTTTTCCAGCCTCTATTTCGAGCATTTTCCAGGACCTTTAGGCTTTAAGCGCGGATTTAATCTGTTATTGTTTTGTTTATGTGATTTATATAAATTAAACATTTACTAGAATTTTTAAGAAAATCCAAAAAATATTGTAGATTTTGTTACGTTTTAACAAGGAACGTAAATTATTTTATTCGTCAAAATTGTTCTTTTACGTATTCAGGAAGCACACCATCTCGATAATGTTTATTTAATCTTCCCTTTACTTAAATCTTTGAAACTTCGGGTATCTTACTTGTACAGAATACTTCGTCAAAGTGTTTCATGAAAATTTGAATCTCTGACAAAATCACAGTCGAAAAGCGTCATACGAACAAAGCGGTGAGTTCCGAATGGAAAGATTCCTAACCTCAAAATTGCTATAAGGAACATGTACATATTTCTAAACACAGTATAAGAGAATCGCTCGTATCTAACGGTCCATCAAGTACAAACTCTAAAACGAAATTCGACACACCACTCGAAACTCCCGTTGGCGATTAAAACAATTCACCAAAAGAATCAGAGCAGTCCCGTTTCATTAAACAAAGCCCATCCAACAGTCAGTTCATCAATATTGATCCGCCAAAGCGGACAGCGGTTGGATCGAGCATTTTGGCTCAATATTGCCGGGGAATACGGGAGCGGACAAACGAATTTCCGTCAAAGATTCAGCATCAGCCAACCAGAAAAAGCCTGCAAACAAACACGCGGTCGGTTGTCCGGTCAAAATTCCATGTTGTTCAATTTGTTAACACTTTAAAGAGCACGCCAGGAAGCGGGACAGATCCCTCTGGTCGGCTTACGGCTCGACCGTCAATAATGCACTGCGCGAGAACCGCCAGATTTTCAAAGCGGGAATATCGCGCGATTCCATTTGCAAAACCTTTAATCTTTAACGTTGAATCTTGTTTTAAACCACGTTCAGTCTCCAGGCTCCAGCCTTAAATCTGATGCCATTTTTTCATCACGTTGTGCCACGTGAAATTGTGTATAGGTTAGAAAGTAGTTTGAAACATCATTTGCAGATGTCGTTGTTGTGCACGTGAGCTGAAAATTGTCACGTGCTAATAATTCTGATAGCGTCATATTTGTGATTCCTTGAGTTCCGATAGTGTTATCAGCAGGTGCTTGCATCTTGTTCCGACATTTCGTGAATAACCCAGTTCGTTTCTTCAGGGCAGACCTGAAGAAAGTAATGATTACCGTTTATGTAATCGATTTATCTGATATTTTATTACTTTCCATAGCTATTGAAGAGAGTAGACAGTTGGATAAATCATTGCAGATTAACGCAACTAGACTGTGGATTTTCATGAATTTATCAGAAAGGAAATATGAAAAATACACAGAATGCAAATAATTTACGAAAATATACAAAATATGCAAAATATAGTAGTGGCATTTATAATATACAATAGGTAAAACAATTTTCTATCTTTACTTCCTTTCATTGCACTCATAAAAATATAAATTTGCATAAAAACAGACCGTCTATATATAACGTATAATTGTTTCAGTTTATTAAATATAATTGTTCGGTGCTTAGTCGAAGGCAACGTAGAACGTCAGGAACTCCGAAACGGCCGTTCTTAAAACACGAAACACGAAACACGGAAAGTCTCGGTATTCTGTGCGCGGGGAGGGAATTTCAGGAATTGAATAATCGCCGGGAACAGTTCGTGCGCGCTCCATTGCGCTTTACTTTAAATCATTTCAGCAACAATTTCCCTCGAAGGATATAATCGCGCTGCATTTCGCCTCGAGTAAGGGTGGGGCAGGAGTAGGGGTAACAGAGTTCGATTGGAGCTGTGCACGCAGTCGAGCAAACTATTGCGTTTCGCATTAAACGCGTCACGAATCTCTGCGCGGATTAAAACGAGTAATTCGTTGGCCCGCGTTCTTTAACAACGTTTTTTTACAATCTCGAAAAAACTATAAAGATAACAAAGTTGGTATTTCATGAAAATTTAGAGAAACAGAATCAAGAGAGAGTTTCGAAAGTTTTTGTAGCGCATCGAAAAGTAATTTTGCCTCATATCGTTTGTTGATAATAACAACATAGATCTTTCAGCAGTTGTTTAGATTCGAAAGTACGCCTGAGTGGGCGAATTTCTAGGGAATTTCGCCGTGTCTTCGGTTCACCATTCTCTAGTAAAATATTCCGGTTTACTGTAAATCGAGGGGCAGCAAGGTAATGCATAAGCCGCTTCGATACAATATCGAGATAGAGTTCAACCATCCGGAATGCTGCTCCGGGCAGGAAACCCAGCGAATTATGTATCGAACGTGCGAGATTCTCGAAAGCATGAGCTACGACAATCACTTTTCTGCGGTACTATCAACTGCTTATGTTATAGTAACTAGCAGTACATAAACCATTGCTTCTCTAAATTCCAATATAACGATCGATGTTAAACAAGATATTCAATTAAGAAGTTGGGAAAGAATTTCACGATACGATACAGAAAAGTGGAGCAAATCGTTGAATATGTTAAGAATCTTAGTAATTTCAATAATCTAATGTCTTATTAAAACTGATTCGTACCAGTAGCAATAACGATAGTATCTAATTTATTTTTCGTATTGTAATATTATAATACGATTAGTGCAGTCTAAAGATATTCGATAACATTGAATTTTTAACAGTTCTACCAACCTAGTAACATTCAAGAAACTTAATTCCTCGTAACACAGATGCAACGTAATAACAGCAGAACTTTGGTTTCATTTTCTATATCGCAGTATCCGAGACGCATCTTAATATAATTTAATGCAAGTTAATAATTTCTCTGCTGAAAATTGCAAAGGAAAATATAAAAAGCTGCACGACCCGCGGTAACTTTCCGGAAAAGCAAAATGTCTGGCCGTTGATCGACGCGGTTCACATTCCGTTTCCTAGTTCGTAGCAGATCCCGAAACTTTCGATAACATCGTAAACTACCGTGCAAAAGTTTGCACGATGGAGTCGCCGTGGAAGTCAGAGATTCACGATTCTGTTACTGGATTATTTCTTTCCGTGAGTTTCTCCGATAATGCTCACGCTCGATATTCCCAACCTTTTCCGCTCGTATCTTTTGCCCCTGGACCATGGCTACCCTCTGCCACCTTCGTCTTTTGTTTCTCTCTCTCTTTCTCTTTTTCTTTCTTTCTACCACTTTTTTGACGAGACAAATTTTCAGTGACAAATTTAGATCACCTAAGCTCCCGGAAAAAGTTGGATTAAATTTATTGTTACAAGAGGATGGTATTCGTCTTCTGAACCAACTGGAGTAACTGGATAGTAGAGGGTGGATTATAGCGAATTATGTTCACAGAATATTTATCACTTTTTCGAATTTGCTCTTTTCATCTCCGTACAAAGAAACAGCTCCGCGCAATTTCGTTTTCCTCGCTATAATTTCGTAGAATTAATTTTAATTCATTTGGTAGCATCGTCACTCTGCTATTATACAATAATTGATAATATCTAAATACCATTTTAAAAATATGCATTGTGTACAATTTCGCCTCGCAGTTCAATTATTATCAAGCATTTATTGATCGAGATAATAACTTTGAAATTAATATGTCCCGTTCCTGTTAATTAATTTTAAACATAGGGCGGTCGTCAATGACCAAATTCTATGATTCATAGAAACCCGAATTTATACAAAAATTTGCACGCAACCTAATATGATCGCTGTTCTTCCAATGTTTTCAAAGCAAAAAGTATTAAAAAAAAAAAAAAGAAAATAATACTCTGACACGCCGTATTAGCCACGACTTGCAAAAGAAACAATTTGATTGAGTGGAAACAGTGGAGTTTTTCAGTGGTTTGGATTGCGCATTTGGTTAGCCAGACGCGGATCAGCGCCATCAGCGCGCGGATCGCTCGCGATACCCGGCGGGCTTTGCGCGCTCGCTTAAAATTTAATTCGAGCACAAATCCTCGGCTTTGTGGCGGTTCACCGGCCGTGATTGGCTGCCACCTAAGTTTAAGCTCGCCGGCTTTAGCTCGAGCGTCGAGGAGCGTGCGTGCGCTCGGCGTAATCCGACGAGAACGATCGCCCTCTGTGCGTACACGCTCGCCCGAAGATAGATTCGCCGACGCCTATGGATTAACCGATCAAAAAGAGGAAGATTCACTGGGATAAAGTTTTTCGAAAAAACTTGTAGTTTTTTATATATTCCTTGCCGAATTTGTATGCGCTATGTGTCTGGAAAAGATAAATCTAAAATGATTTATTTAATTTGAAATGAGATATGCATGGTAAAATGGTCTCGCTAATTCTATCCTGATTTATGGTTATTTAAAGTAAAAAATTAAAAGTAGGATTTATTAAAAGTTATCTTGGGATTATTTCATTTTACGATGTGATATCTTAGGGTTTTATTTTTTTCTGTATAGTGATTATTTTATTTTGTGGATTTATGAAGAGTTCCGTAATCGCGGTGTATCTCATTTTTAATTTTTAAAAAATTGAAGAAAAAATGTTGGATGACTATATTTTAAAGTCTCAGTTTAATTACGATTTTATTAACATTTGAGCGAGGTAAATGCGACAAATGGATCGTTAATAATTGATTATGAATAATTTGACTTGAATTCGGTAAACGTTGCTGATGAAATTGCAATATGATTATCGACGATATATGTACATTATTTTATAACATCATTGATCAATTAATATTTACCGGAATTAAGTTCAAAGCATAATCCACGACAGATTGGTATGTATAATTATATTTAAATGTTTTGTCTTGCATGAATAATACTGTGAAATTATTACCCATAGCTGAACAGATATGCGTAAATAGCGTTTCGCAGCAGCCAAAGATACGCAAAGACAAATATTCCATTTCATATGCTATTATAAATATTTAAACAACATCTCGATTCCCGCCAATTTTCCGCGTCATCATTCTTAAATTATAATAAAATTAATAATCTCAATTTCAACGTTGAGATGACAGGGCGGATTGTAAATCATTCTAACATTGAACGTATATTTTTGTAACAAGTCAGCAACGTAATTTATTAAAACCCACGTATTCTTCTTCCAATTTTCATAAAAATTCTCAGTCATCGCGTCTTCGAAACTTCATACGATAAAAATTCCAACGAGGTTCTAAATACAGACGAAATCGTCGAAACAAGGAGATGCAGTCAGTATGTGATCAGACGTACCGTGCAATGCATCCAATAAGCATATATGTTTCTTTAGATGTCTTTCGTTTCCAAGATACGTGGATAGAATACGACGAAATGAACAATATTATCGTAATAAGGAGATATGGACAATATACGATCAGACACACCATACATACCTTCATGTACAATTTTGGAAAACTTTTTACAATTTCAGAGTCGCTTAAACGAAGCAAAGAGAGTCAAGTCCCCTTTATTTATCGTTAATCAACCTGGAGATCTTCCACAAAAATTCTCTCGACCTTCTCAAAGCGTCCTAATACCGACCCCTCGAAAACCATCAACAAGATTTACTAAAAAATTCCACCCTCGATTTCCCTTTTCACGTGGTTGGAGCCATCGTCGGCGGATCACAGAGGAAGCAACAAAACCGTTGGAAAAAACCGGGGTCAGCACGGTGGAAGCGATCGTGTACGATAATTCGTGGCCGTTAGCCGCAGTCCGCGTCGCGACGCCCTCATGGGCGTCGTTAGCAGGGACCACGGAGTGGCGTGCGTATTTACGCAGCGGAGGAATCAATAAACCATGTCCGAGAACGAGATGGTGGCGGCCGCCATTCGACAGGAAGGGGTGAAACTCACCCTTGCACGCCATCCGGCTATTAGACAATACAAACAACCGGCCTGCCGCTGATCATGTCCGCCCAACAACGAGCCCAACGCTTTTTTTTCTATATCCTGCTACCCCTTTTATCGTGTTGTCGCCCAGTGGGAACAGCCTTTGGGCTTATCGGGAGAAAGAAATTTTTAGATCGTCGATGGTTGTGGGATTTCAAGACTGAAGAAGGATTGTTTGAATGTGATTGGTAATCGGGATGAATCGATTGTTGAAGATGGAACAGAGATTTCGAAAATCTTTGTAGCAAATTGTTTCTAACGATAGATATTTGCAGAGTGGAGTATGTGTCAGGCTTGATGTTTGTAATAAATTATCTTTAACAATAACCGTCTATGGAATAAAGTAAATCCCATTTTGGTTGGGTACTAATAAACAATTTAATGAAACGAAAGATTTTAAGAAAACTATGTGTATATATGAAATTGAATGACAAGGATTCAGAGGAAAGAAGAGTAAGGATAATTTGTTCAGAAATTTGGCTGGTTCAATTACTTAATTAGAGCGAATTGAGCGGCGATGATGAAGGAAAGATTCAACGAGATTTAATTAGAAGTTATTTCAAAATAATCCAATCTACACACAGACACAAATCATTCGCTCATCTTCAACCGATGAAACACTCGATATAAAATTTTTCAGAGAATACCGCATAACAATCAGCTACCCCAGATTCACCCCGTCGCTCTCAGAGGACCAAGGTGCTCATCAATTATAGCTCATTCATCGGTAACTCCGGAATTCTGGTTTACGCTCGATGGGGTCGTTGTTAATAAGTTGCAGGAGGAGTAAAAAGGAGGAGAAGGGTTTGAATTAAGGGAGTTGGATATAAGGAACGGAGCTCGTTCTATGACTGGTTCTCGTGGCGCGTTATTAATCCACGTGCTTCGACTAGGCATCGGAATTATCGAGTGGCCGTGACGAGGTGACTTTAACGGAGGCTCTCGTTAAAATGCGAATACTCGACTTGACATGGCCGATTTCTCTTAACGCGGAGATAAATACGCTTCGTCTGCCGCGTCCCATTACAGGGGTGGAAAAAGAAGAATAGCCCACGCGTCGGAACCAGGGAAATATAATTAATGCGTTATGGCTTTACCTTCGTTTCAGTTCTTTTTCGAACTTTCCCGTATGTGCTCTCAAAGTTTTCGTTTCACTTAGAACGGTATTTTTCTTAATTTCGTAGAAACTTTGATAAACGTTGATAAATTTATTAAAGTTGCGGGTTAAGTTTTAAATATAAATTTTAGTGCTCTTAATCTCCTGGAAACTTCATCTTGGACAAATCTATTAAAGTTGTAGGTTAGAAAGAAGTTTCAAATTTTAATTTCAGTCTTCTTAGTTTCTTAGCTTTCTTTCGTTTAACATTTTTATCGCTCGCCGTGTTTTCTGAAAACTGAAATTGTTTGTCTTGGGATCCTGCAATTGTTTCAAGTGCTTGTTTAATCAAATTAAAATTATAACTTTTTCTATTATTTCGGGTATCCTATTTCATCGAATTTCAAATTTCATCAGGATCATTAGTATGCCTAAATTCCTTTTTAACTCTAATCAAACGCGAACAATTTAATTTTTAGATTTTCCAGAACTTTCTATCCAACGCAAATGCGATCTAAATAAAAAGTGGCTGTTTTTGGTTCCAACGTCGAATTACAAATGAAAAATTTAGAACATGAAAAAGTTAGGACGATTTTTTTCCAGCGTGGAAAGGAGAACGTGTCGTTGGTTACAAATGCTGCTTGTTTCCGAAACTGCGGGCATTGCGATGAATCATTTTTAAACGCATTACGAACGCAACCGCGAGATTTATGCGATTCGTGAGCATTCCGTGAAATGCGTTTAGCCAGGGACGATGAATTAGCGATCGTTTGATGATAAAACGAAACGGTGTTTTTTTCTTCTTTTTTTTTTTTAATACCTAACACGGTATTAACTGAAATTTTTTCAAAAACTATAAAAAGTGTTATATTTCTCAGTTAATTTTTCGTTTCGCGACCATTCGTTTGTTTTGTTGGGATTTTTTAATTCAGAAACTCGAAACATAACTTCAGGAAATTATGAAATTTTGATTTCTTTAATGTCCGTCGAATTTTCAAAATAATAAACTTTACAAATCCAAACAAAATTCCGAGTTATCCTGTGAACAATAAAAAATTGTTCCAAATTAACAAATAAATCGTAAACCATGACTTTATTATTGTAACAGAGACAAGAAGATTTATGAAACATCGTCCATTGTTTAGAGAACTCAATTTTACCAGTTGAGCATCAAGCAAGAGAGAGAGAGAGAGAGAGAGAGAGAAAGAAAAGAACGATAATACAATAAATAATCGACGATAAATTATTTCGACGAGCAGGTCAACGAACGAAAAACTCGTCCCCTTGTTTTTTCGATGCGATCGCATAAATAAATCACGACGATCGCGCTGAGACAGCTCATTCTCTGTCCTCCCGTTGCAATCTACGAGTAATGACAACGGCGTTATCGACAGACTGATAACTACGAGCAAGAGTAGCCACAGCGCGAAAATTGTTCGATGAAAAACGCTTTTCTCCTCCCTTCGTGTACCACCGTTTTCGTTCGGAATTTATTTGTTGACCATTTTAATCCTTCGAAACAATTTTTTTCATAGTTTTTATAAGATAACTTTAGATTATACTGGTATTTCTAAAAGGATTCTTTTATCAGTTTCTGGAAGCCGCAGAAGAAAGATTTAATTTAGGTGGACCTAGGTTGCTTTTTTAAATTATTACTTGTTTCGTTTGGAATCGTTTCCTATGATTCCGAAGGTAGCTTGCCAATTGATTTCAATTTATAGAAGCTTATTTTATTTGTTCGTGGATTCTTTAGACAGATATTTAATTGGTGAACTTTTTTTCAAACAGTTGTTTGCTTCTCCGCATTTATTCGATGGTCTGAAACTTTTTACAATTCGTTATGGTTTCCGAGATAACTTTAGAATTTCTATTGGCCATTGAAATAAAAATTTGAAAAACTCGAATAGCGAGAGTACAGTGGTAATACGTTCGGTGGACACGTGTGGCGAGCGTGAAATTAAAATTCGGATTGGATATCCGCGATGGGTCCACGGCCCTTACATTCGTTTCTTTTTCAATTACGGTATCACTTTCGATTCGAGGCCGTCGGGATTCACTTACAACCACCGTGTCCGCCGATGGAACTTCCGTGTAATTGGAGTGGTTCCCTGGCGAAACTTCGCTGAAACATTTAATCAACATTCTCATCAACTCTCACACCACGATAGAAGAACGTGTTCTCGTAATAACCTATGGATGAAATTCTTCCAGTCTCACCCCTTTCTGTACTTTCCCCTCCCACTCCCTTGTTAAGAGACCTACTTTCGTTTTACACGCGGATTAACCCTTCTCAGTCGTAACGTTTACATCTTTGGATTTCGCAGTCGAATCACGTGAATAGGTTAGGATTTATAACTGTTTCATGGTCTCGTATATTGGCCTATTAAGCTGTTCATGAAGTACAGCAGCGAATATTTGAGGACATTCGGAGTTTCAATGGAGAGTGGGTTAATTGAAGATAAAGTTGAAATGGAGGGGATAATGCAAGGACATTGTTAAATTTTGGTGTTATTCGAGGTACATTTTACGGAAGATATAGTTATGCTGTTGTAGAGGGATTTGAAGATAGCCTGGTATCTTTGGAGATGCGAGAAACTTTATTTAGAGTCCAAATTTCTGCGACAAAATATCATGATTCAGGGTGAAAATATTCATAATTCAAGGAATCGAATCTGTTATCTAAATATAGAATCTGGGTAGTCTCGTATCGTTGAAGTATTTTGCGCCTTGCTTCGATTCTTACCCGCTTTCAAGCGTGGTTTGCTTATATTACGTTTGAACGTAGTCATCAAAACTTATATTTAGGTTAGAGTTTCTCCTCGGGGTTCCTATTGACATCATTTATCTACCTACTACTACGTATCCTAAAAACCTATTACTATCATCTATACATTCATTTGAACATAGTCATGAAACATCACTTATGTGTAGGTTAGGATTGGTTTAGGCTTTTGGTTATTTAGGTTAGGTTAGGTGTAGGTTTCTTTTCATTTATCTACCTACTACTATGTATCCTAAAAACCTATTAATATCATCTATACATTCATTTGAACGTAGTCATGAAACATCACTTATGTTTAGGTTAGGATTGGTTTAGGCTTTTGGTGATTTAGATTAGGTTAGGTGTAGGTTACTTTATTTTATCTACCTACTACTACGTATCCTAAAAACCTATTACTATCATCTATACATTCATTTGAACGTAGTCATGAAACATCACTTATGTGTAGGTTAGGATTGGTTTAGGCTTGTGGTTATTTAGGTTAGGTTAGGTGGAGGTTACTTTTCATTTATCTACCTACTACTACGTATCCTAAAAACCTATTACTATCATCTATACATTCATTTGAACGTAGTCATGAAACATCACTTACGTTTAGGTTAGGACTGGTTTAGGTTTTTAGGTGATTTAGGTTAGGTTAGGTGTAGGTTACTTTTCATTTATCTACCTACTACTACATATCCTAAAAACCTATTAATATCATCTATACATTAATTTGAACGTAGTCATGAAACATCACTTACGTTTAGGTTAGGACTGGTTTAGGTTTTTAGGTGATTTAGGTTAGGTTAGGTGTAGGTTACTTCTCAGACATTTTTTTGAGAAATTCGTAATCTAGGATGAGAGAATCTAGTAGTTTCTACAGCCACTCGAAGATAGCCATTAATCGTCCCTAAAGCTTAGGTTAGGATTATTTTCTAGGAGTTTTCTTGATAAATCCTTAGTCTGCGATAAGAATCTTAGTACTACCATTTGTACGACCACTTAAACATAGTCATCAAACACGCTTTATCGATGGTGTAACTACCGACTTAACAATCCAAACAACATAACTTTTAAGAGTCTCCCTGTCCACAATGCTCCGCTATTTCGGCACTATTCTGATTGCGTTTTTCAATTCGAACCCCGAATGGAACAAACAAATAAAAGTAAGCGATAACAATGATCATTGGTGAGTATCGTGGAGGTCGTAAAAGTGGCCGATTCGACGTTGCGTCTCAAACGATACAGAGAACAGAACGATCGGACGATGTGGCACCGAGCTTTAAAGGATCGCCGCGAAACTCTTCGGATCATCGAGAAACGATAAAACGTCCGAGTTGTCGTGGCAATAATCCGGAAGTTGTAGAATCGATCCTGAGAGCACGTCGCAGCTGCCAGATCGGAAAGCGTTTATGGGCTAACGAGTTGGATTTTTCAACGACCCCACTCGTAGAAATTGAAGTATTTTTCGACGTTTTGAGCCAGTCGGTGAGAAGAGCGTACTTTTAGAAATTTTATTGCAATTTTTAGAAACGGAGATTTAATTGATACGAGGCATCTTGAATATTGGATAGTGGATGTGTAATTTTAGTATCGTTATTTTGCTTGGAATAATCCATATAGATTCTTTCGTTCCTCCAACTACTTGACATTTGTCATTTCATCAAGCTTCTAAATATTTTGGAATATTTCCATCTTTTAGTATTTTCCATTCTAAAGTTCCGACTCTCCCAAATCTTCCGAATTCTTCGAAATGTTCGTCTGGGAACTTTTCAATCTTTCGAAATCTGTTATTTCAGCGAATCTTTTTACCCAGCCCAGCTTCAATCTCGCCCATTAATTTTTTCAATTTCCTAGGACATTTCGTTCAATCAATTCATCGTGTAAATCAATTTTCCCAATTCGTGCATTAAATTTTAGCGTTCCTATATCGAAAAGATATTCACTATAACATTCACCATAAAATTTCTGGCGGTGAAAATTCTGAAAATGTAATATTGTACAATATCCATTATACATCGTAAAATATAGAAAAGAAAATTACAATATAACGTAATAACGTTATACGATATTAAAATAATACGAAACTAACGACTCAACAGGTATACTCAAATTCCAACTCTTCCAAAAACATCGTGCGTTAAAATATCCATAACTGCGATCACTAAAAATTACGCTCGGAACATTGTCTCAAATATCCAAACAACATTTCTGACAACAACATCGGTACATTTAAACTACCCTCAAAAAAAAAAAAAATAAAAAAATAAAAAAAAGTAGAAATTCGTCGCCTTAGCCAGCACGAAAAAAGAAGAAGAAAAAATGTAAAAAACGGACGAAACATGAAAGGGGTTGGGTAAAAGTTGCGAGAGTGGTCGAGTTGGGTCGACAAAAGCGGTCGGGTTCGGCGCGTTTAACTCCGAGCCGTTTGCGGTTCACGAGCTGAAGGGCAGAGAGCGTTCCCTTCGCTTCCGGTTGCCTGATAGTTACTCCAAATGCGATCACGAGAAACCGCTCTCGGATACCGTGTCCGCGGCTTCGTTGACATGCATACAAACTTGGACAACTTTCGAATTGTAGATCGGCTGCATGTACAGGCCAACGTGGAAAACTTGAACGAGGGTGTTCTTCCATCGAAACAGCTCCAAGAGACGCCTTTCAGACCTTGGAGAGGCTAGTTGCTTTCTATTTTACGAAGTTAATCGACCGAGTATTCTTCTGCCTTGATGGGAAATTTGGAAATTTCTGGCTCCTTTCTTTCGAACAAATTTTTCATTTAGTTTATACTTTTCGCGGAACGGACTTTAGAAAATTAATCGATCGGCGACTGTTTTGCTTCGAGAGGAAGTTTGAAAATATTCAGACGTGTACACCGTAGTTTACAATAAACGCAGTTTAGTTATGTTTTAATAAGTAAGAAAAAGAGGAGTATTTTATTTGATGGAGGAATGAACACAAAAAGAAATGAAAAACACGCATACGCGATAAAATACATCGGGACAAAAATATCCGGTAATACGGTAGAATAAATAACAATTGAAATATAGAAGTTATTAATTATCAATTGCAAATAGTATAGTATTTATACCGATTTCCTAACGAAAACTCTATTTTATAATAATCTAATAACATTCTACACGAGGTTGCAAGGCTTTGCTAGCAAAAGCGTGCGACTTAATGCAAGAAAAACATCCATTAGTGTATCTTAAAGTTACGGCGAAGTTCCAGACGATATTCTTGGGAACAGTCGATTTATAAACGTCAGAGACCAGCACACACGCATCTCCGTCCTCTCTTTTACGAACCATGAACCGCGTTCGAAGTGTACGAATGGCTAGCTATTCGCGTTGCGAAACGTCTGAACTCGCTGATGCGTGCGTTTCACGCATATATATTTATCTTTCGAGTCTGCTTTTATGCTTGCTCGCATTGATCTCGCGCTTTGAGACCATCTCGAGGCTTAAATAACGAGCAACTGTCGATAAACAGACGTACAAATGTACAAGATACAAATGAAGGCGAGTTTCTTTCGTGGAAAAGGAAATAACAGAAAGAACGTGCAGCGTTGTTTCAGACGAATTTTGTGCACGCGCGAAGAAATTTGGTCTGTCCCATATTAGATAAGTACAGAAGATTTTTAAATTTTGCTTAAATTAAAGTTTGGGATGCAGTGAATAGAATTGCTGATTTCTGGTTTCCTGGGAACATCCTGGTGCCTTTTATTTTATTTCAGCCGAATTTTAAGCATTTTGCCAGACTTTCATTTTCAGTCCTTCGTTGATATTCTTATGCTACGTGTTATCGTAGTAGTTTGAATTTCAGTTAGGTTACATTATTTAATCTCAATTTTTATTCTTTATGCTCTACGCGATAAATGGTAGTAAATTCTGCAAACTACGTAAGCTTGGTCGCATCGTCGATCAGACCTCTTTCGACCTAAAAATAACGAAGAATCAATTACGTCAAAAGAAATGTCATCCAAAAAGAAAAATATGGACGTTCGATAAGAAGTACAGGAGGTAGCCAGAAACGAAGGTAAACTTCATCCTCCCAGCCAGCAGGAAGCTGAGGAGGATGTAAGGGGTGGGAAACAGGAAGCAAGGGAGAGGCAGGAAGAGAAAGAGACTACAGTGGAAGGTAGAAGTTGCGAAGCAGAGCTAAGTAAGCAAGGTGGCAACTAGTAGGGACACAAGACAAGCTCGAAAAGTTTTAAGTAGCTACGTGATACTACTTGCCCCCTCTTGGACCAGTCATCCCTTTTCCACCCTCTATCTAACCGCCCTTGTCTCTATTGCGCCTTGAAGTTTGTCTTTTCATCGTGTACAAATGCCTGGGAATCGCGTGTGTTAGTACACTTCGTTTTATCTTTTCTTGCAGATTTTCTCAGATGTGAGTGTATTTAAGAGCGATCCCTGTTACGTTAGAAAGAAGTTGGAGATGTTGTGTTTTCCGAATGGACCAAGTGTTCGAAGGAGTTTGTTTGATCGCAACGGCGTTTGGATATTTCCTTTTCCTTGGGCGATATCGTTTAGCAGAACTTTATTGTCTATCGTAGCGTTTTATTTGGTGTCAAACGTAGGATAGGAATGACAGTTATTTCTTTTTTATTTGTCTTGTCATTCGATTTTATAATAACGGAATTTTCTTTTTCTTTGTTACAGAGAGATAGATTGCTATAGGTGCATCGTCATGCACATGAAGCATCCGAATGTTCTTCAGTATAAAGAAAGTAAGTCTCGCGCGTTATGGATACCTGCTTTAATCGATTTTAAACGCGTATTTTTAATGTCTGCAGAAATTGTTTAGTTATCGGAAACGAAATACCATACAATTTCATTGGTACGTTTCATTGCCAATGACGAGAATGTTAATTAATATTCGAAAGACGGGGAACGATGTAGACAGGAAAAAGGGAAGGAAATAAAAAATGTTAATTCACCTCGTCGATTCTTCTTTTTCAGCCTATTGCATCACAGCGTCGCCAAAACCTACTCTGCCATTCATATGCAGCGAGTTGAGAAGCGATGCCATATTAATTTCTCTATTTCGCACGGGGGCAGCTCCGATGCCCTGTCCATTTAAGGGGCCCCTGGAATTCACGTATAGTCATGGCGAAGGGGAGTGTAAGTCGCCGTTATCAGCGGCAGAAACCTGCACTCAAGAATCGCGATTGCTTTTCCGCTACCAGGCGTGTGCCAATGTGCTGTCGTCTGAAAGCGTCGGTGAGTATACTTTATAGCTCTTCTGACTTGGAAAATTTAGATTTCGTAAATTTATCTCTATACATTGTTATGCATAAAAATGACACGTTCGTAGGAAGTTGAAACGTATAAAAATGTTGAAAATCTGCATAATATTGAGAAATATAGAAAATATGCAAAATAAGCTACTCGTCATAACATGTATAGTTTCAAGCAACTCTTTACTCGTGTTGATAAAAATATGAATTTGCACGAATATCCACGGTCTGTTCGACGATATCCTCTTTTCTGTATTCTTCTCCAAATAAATATATTTTTTGGAGAAAAAATTTCGGAAAAGGTAAGATAAATATCTGCAATATTTGTCCATCAGATAGTTTCACGCGAAGAACAGTAATTTTTCTTCATGCACCGAGAAATACCCA
Source organism: Bombus pascuorum (assembly GCF_905332965.1). Lineage (NCBI taxonomy): Eukaryota > Metazoa > Arthropoda > Insecta > Hymenoptera > Apidae > Bombus > Bombus pascuorum. Next base: position 6,622,292 of record NC_083502.1, on the reverse strand, counting down.
ATGACGACGTTAATTAACACGACACGCAGTGGAAGAGAATCTGTGACGGTCAGTGGAACTTCCGGCGAATGATTAACGGCCCTGTCAATTACCATTTGTTGCTGCTACCCCTTGTCCGACCGATTTTCCGCGATTATTATACCAAGGGAAAACGCTCGTGCCGCTATAATTCATTCTACGCGGCTGCGGTGCGGTTTATTAACGGTTAGAATATTTCCGTCCATAATTTTCTCCGCGGACGATTTAGCCTTCCTCGTAATTGGAATCGTTATGCATCGCGGTGTAATTGGGGGAAGCTAATGGTGGTCAGAAGATTCATGATTCAACGATGAGGATTTTTATTCGATGACCGAAATTTCTGCAGGAACATGGAGTGCCTTGAAACAAAAATAAAGTACCATTTTCTTTTCTTCGTAGCTTTGAAGTATTCCTGTAGGTTAGCATTTCACGTAAAGTCGTCTTAAATAGCTTCAAAGTATTATTTCTTCCACTATCGGGTAGTTTAATGGTGTTTCGAATTAAGGTTTGACGAAGTTTGATCAAGTTTGAATAAATTAGGAAACAGGTCTGCAGAAATCCTATTTGGCAGAGATTTGATAATTAGAATTTTGGTTTTTATCTTAAAAAGATTTGCGAGTTAAGATTTGTAACTGAAGTAAAGTAATGCATAACTAATTGGACGTAACGTTTGATTTTGTTCGAAGATGTGGAACTAGAGTGCCTAGCCACGTGGAAGGAGAGCAGCACGCACAATCTAGTGGCGAGGTTGCACGCTCCGCGGAAAACTAGCGACGAGGACAGCTATAGATGCTTCATCTATGAACAAACTTCGAACAATTCGTGGAATTTGGCGCAAAGTGAGGATGCCTCTTGTACTGGCTTGATCAGCGTTAAGGAGGCTGCCAAGACGTTCAAGATGAAACAGAGTAAGTGCTTATAAACAAAGTTTATATACAAAAAATACTTAGAAAATAATCTCTGGTACGGCAGCGCCAAATTCTTCGCTACTAAAATACACTTAACTGGCAAATTAAAACCACTCTTACGAAATGTTCCTATAATATCACTATTAAATTTTCAATTGTAAACTAGCTTAATGTAGCATCATTTGTAGGAGAAAGTGCACTCACGAAGCAATCTACAGAAGGCACGCTTAATTCCCAAGTTAAAACTAGTCTCATAAAATATCCCTATATCACTATTAGGTTTCCAATACTCAAACTGTCAACGCAAAAATCCCTATTCGTAAAATAATCTCCGCAACAGTACTCGGCAACCATTCTGATACCATCGTTGGAAAAAGTCTATGACCAATATTTAAAAATCACTTAAAATCATAATATTGTCATTTCCACAAAACCCTTGGAACATTCGTTTCATAAAAATCAATCTACCTCTGTCCGATTCGCTGATAACCAATTCCGTGCACATCAAATCTCTTCCAACATCCATGTAATCGAATATATACGAAGTGACACGTACACCACCACAGTGTGGCCAGGTGAAAAGGAGCGATCCTGCGGGCAAATTGTTGGCACATTGACGTTATCGTTAACTGATGATCGTGCGTCTTGGCGCGGGGAAAACCGCGGGTACCGATAGCACCAGGGCACGAAGAACGTAAACTATGACGGTGTCCATGGACACCAGATCGGATTCTTGGGCCGCGTGTTATCGGCACACTGGCGCGGCGGTCGACATCAACTACTTGGGGTATTCCATGGTATCGCATAACTGCACGTAGCCTTGCTAGATTGCGATGATTCTGCCCTCTGCAGCCATGGTTAACCAAATTGAGGCGATCACCAGCATCGTTCGATCCTCTCTCAACATTCTTGGGATTGATTTTACCTGCAACCGCGAATCTTTGATCGGCCTAGCCTGGAATTTTACCGCAAATTCTTGCCGAGAGGTTAAAAGTCTCCGCTCTGAAACCGAATTCCTTGCGTGGCTACGTTGTAGGCTTTATAGGTCGTGTTTCTGCATTTTTGTCCCGTTCTTTTTGATAAAGCTAGGCGCAGATTAAAGATTCCTATATTCTCCGGATAGTTTTCCATCTAGTCGTGAGTTTCCATCGTCAAAAATTTTCTTAACGCTCGATGGTCCCTGTCTTTGAATTTCTGTCTCGTTGTTTAAATATCCTTTTTGGCAATTTTTCATCTAACTGTGGTTTCTTGTCGTTGGAAGTTTCTTTCTGAGAAATTTACAACAAGATTTTAAAAAATTAACGAACCGTCTCTTTCGTTAAAAGTTTGCTATGAAAGGAATTATTATAACGTTCTTCGTGCAGTAAAAGGACATCTCAACGTTCTGACATCTGAAATGAAATTCTTGGAGGTTCATCGTACAGCTCTATCGTTCATTACCATTTTAATTTATCAATCTTCGGTCAGAGTGGAGCGGATCATCATCGTCGATCGGTCTGATCGGTTCATTGCCCCAGTTTCGGTTTAAATACACCGTTCGTCGTATCCTGTGAAGCTATGAACGTGGATACGAGTAGACAGTTGTATTAGATGGAGATGATCTTGTTGCTGGTTTTGCGGTAAACCGCTTCCAGTTGAATCTCCCGGATACATGACTGATTGCGCGATCCTGCCACTGGCCAGGGTTTATTTTCAGATATTTTCTGAACAATAATATAGTACACAGTTCCAGAATATTGTTCCAGATTTAAAAAATTGATTTAACAAATTTAGTAAATTGATTGAATGTTTAACGTTATATTTAATTATTTATTTGTACGATTATAACCTTCTTATTTGGGTATTTTAATTAAAGATAAAAATGGAGCGAAATTTTCTTATGTGCAGTGCGTTTAATAAAATTCAGTTCAATCCCTATAAAAAAATCTGTAGCTTTAAAAACGCTGTCTTATGCACAAAGGAATATTATACACAGCGTAGCTCGTAATTTGCAGTGGCGATTATTTCTTTATTAATCGAACGCGTTTTTTACACGTATTTGAGCCATTTTCGAGTTTCAACCGAACCAAATCGCGGCCATAGGATAGCAACGAGATCGAGGGAAGCGGGTTGCAGATCCCAGGGACTAATCTGCCTTCTGGAAAGTTTAAATGGAAACGCCAGGGAATGGGGTTAACGAAACACCCGAGCCAATGTTGCAATAGAGGCGTGGAAAAATTGCTAAGCTGCTTAAACGCTCGAATCGTTTGCTGGAAATTTCGAAATTTTTCCCCTTTTCTAACAAAACATCCCGAATTTCGAATCGAGCATGTTGAAATAAAAATTGATTTAATACGATAATTGACTAAACTGTTCAACTCACGGATGAATAACTTGGTGCAGGTAATAAAACGAAAAATGATCGAGATATAAAATAACACAATGTTATTCTTTGAATTTTGTTAAGGTTATTCGGTGTATATAGAATTAAAGAAATGCGTGGGTAAATTGTAAGGTATTGAAAGTATATATATTGTGAATAATAAAGTACAAAATGTGAAATACAATGTAAGCCGATCCAGATCCTCTTGCTGGCAACGTTACCCTGAGACTAAAAGAACCCTGAAGCCAACGTCGCACATGTACCGCTTATAGTCTATCCTCGACGCATTCTTTTGTCTATGCGCTATCGATGGCCTCAGCGCTTGAGAAAACCGAAGACCAGATGTAGAGTTTTCTCAGAAGTGGCGATCACTTCAACAATTTTAATAATTATATTCTTTCTGCCGAGAGTTGTCTTAAACGTAACGCGAATCGATTCTCATAGAAAGTGCTACGCAATGTGTCAATGTTTAAAATTAAAAATTTCAATCAGAAGATTGTTTATCAGTTTTATTTAAGTTTTTGTATATCACCGATTTACAAAATCACCGAAATTCTATAAAATTCTATAAAATTTCCAAATAGAATAATTAACAAGATTTAATAAAAGTTATAATTCCGGTACGTAAAATTACGAGCCACGAACCAACTTGGTTTTACAGAAAATGACATTAATAAGAGAGATTGCTAATTTGAGTTAAAAAGAAAGTTTAATAATTCGCCAAACAATGGAAATGGAATAATTTTCCTAAAAGCACAAAGCGTATGTTCAATTATTTTACGTGAAAACAACGTCTAAATTCCTTCTATTCTGCATCCTATACATACGCAGCAAACAAAGTGACGATAAAAAAGCGGCAAGGAAAATCTCCAAACAGAAACTTTCCACGTTACACTGAGTTACTTTCAAGTTTCAATATTGTTCCAAGGTATTTACGGTCCCTTCGAGATATTTCCTTTTTTATTCCGTCTCGAATTCATTTCGTTCTCCTCGAGAGAAGAGATTGCGGTTCGATGCAAATCAAGGATCGTCCCCGTCCATGTTCTACCACGCTCCAAGACCAAATATAAAAAAGAAAACCACCACCATAAAATGGTGAACTCGGAGGCGTGCACCGATATTATTTACAATATGATTGAACAGCTTTCTATAAAAAACGAAAAAAAGACGTTGTTCCCGTCTCGTGGGAAATAATAGGCGACGGGCTAAATTCACTTTGCCTGTCGGTTTTACGTGTCCAGAATCGCGATAAAAAATGTTAGACTCGTGACGAGGTAACAGGATTTTATGATAATTGATTTAACGAAAAATCGATACGCATAATTTGCATTTAGAGCGAACGAAGGTTCTTATTATATGATTATGGCACATTGTATGGAAATCTGTTTTGTTACTTGCTTCATATTTTTTGATTTTTATTTTTGCCATTTTATTATTAGCATTATATCGTAATACTAATTGTGCTGTAGATTTTATGTAGAAGAACTCATTTGGTAATTACACTGAAAATTTGTTCAATGAAATACTCAATTATAGAAATAAGTAGCAAAATAATAAATATAAATTTATGATTTATGTAAGATGAAAGAAAGGAACAGTAGAAGAAGTAAGTTCGTAGGTAGCATAATAGCGATAATCCTAAAGGAATGCAATAATCCAACATAAACGCGAGTCCAGGTCGCCTACAAACAGTTATCGCGTCGATGGTCGACTGCTCACAGCTATCAATCACTGTGCGCGAATTAATGGACCGTTAAAAATGCACAGGCGTCGAAGTATGTGGCGTACAGGACGCCTCCGCTGAAAGGCGATCGATACCTCGATGGGACACGCGTGTTCTCCCACTGTCTCGCTGAATTATCATTAAAAATTGTCACGTCTGATTCCATTTTCTCATCCTTATTTCACAAATTTCTCACTCGTTCTTTATTCGTCGAGACGTTCGCATAATTTTCAATCGAAAATTAAAGCGAGAACATGACGATGAATTTTTAGAAAATTTGACGCGAAATAAACTTTTTTTACAATTTTTTATTACAATATGAAATGTTCAAACGAAATTAAATACGAAGTTTATGAATGTGTAATTTTCAGTTAAAAATTGAAATTAAAATATGACAAAGGACAACAATTACAAATATTTAGAAACAACGCCGTGTAATGATGTATCTTACAATTTTTATTGCGGAATGACAATAAAGATACAATTGTTCGCGATTTTGTGAAGAAGCAATTTGGAAATATAGAATTTTATTGACACAAGAGGAACGAAAGCGTAAAATGAGAGAGACTTACGAATGTTTAAAAACCCTGTCACAAAATGGATTATTTTGTAATTTTCATTATAAAATGAAATGCTTTGATGAAAATGAAAGAAGAATTTATATTCGATATGTTGGATCTGCGTTACTTTGTGCTGTATTTAAAATAAACAGTGATTCGTATGGAATTATATGACGTACATATGCACGTCTGACCATATACTGACTCGTACTACTGAAATCCAGCAATATTCACGTTTCTCTTCATTTCCATCTGTCGAACATAACTATTTTTAAAATTTCCATCTAAAAAGTGTCTCGATTAACAATTTTCTCCAATTCTACTCGAGAAGATACACGACCAACCCTCGTTTTTCTGTACTCCTTCGGTTACTTTCGACTTGGTCGCATGTCTGTAATATTCAAAAATATCTCGAAGAATTTGTTCAAAATACGAAAAAATTGTTATTGGTAAGGGATTTTCTGGGGATATCAGAAAATTTGTTTGTTAAAACGAGAGCAACATTAAAATACACGACAGTACGCGAATGTATCGCAGGTGTAGAAACAAGTGGCAAACTAATTATCAAAAATAAATTAGAATCGTCTGTCGAAAAGCTTGTGAGTTTCTGAATTATTTGGAAGTACGCGTAAAATTTCGTTTGTCTTGATTGTATCAGAAGATACCAATTCTTTTATGGTGTTGCGTATGAAAAATCAAATATGCATGTACTATAAAAACGTTATTGAATTACAGAGGCTATTCTGTAAAATATAAAAAATACGATAAATATAAAAAATGCAACAAATATAAAAAATGCGATAAATATAAAAATTCGAGGAGTTGAAATCTTGTTACGAGGTTGAAAAAGAAAGTTTACAGTCATTACAAGCTTTAATTCGTCCAATTTCCGTTGAAATCCTGTCAGCAAAATTCCAAACTATCGTTCTCTTAACTATGTTGCGTAACTTCGTAACAATAACGAATTAACAGGCTATTCGAGCAACTTGGAAATTATTCGATCTCCCCGCGCCATGGAATAATATTTTTAATTAGTCGGCTCGTTTCATAATTGGGCCAGTGCAAATGGAAAATTAAAATTCTAGCTGTTCGTCTGCTATTCAATTCTGGATAGACTCGACAGTCGTGTAATTCAATTTGTAACAGTTCAATGATAAAAAGTACAAAGATTATGATATAAAGAAAAGAAGGAGAACGCAGTTTAGGTGTAGCTGGTTTATCAGAGGTGGAAGACTTGCTTGGCCAACTTGAAGAGCTTGGAATGAGTTTCTAGTTGCATTATACGCTTCGAGAATAGCCAAGGAATAACCGTGTTAGCGACAGAGTTGCATTATTTCGAGAAGTAAAGCATCCATCGCGTCTTTCGACGTCTAACTGCGTTTTACTTCAATTCTTAGGTTGCATTTAAAATTAGTAAATCGATATGTAATAGGTTAATGACTGTGGAACAATGAAATTGACCAATTGGTAAATAATACGCGGCAGAAATATTCACTAGAATTGTGAAATTTTTCTCAATTCTAAGAAATAACACGTAAGAATTTTCTGACAAGGTATCGCTGCTTTCCTTCCAGAAAATTCAACCGAACGTTGCTCCTATCCATCATGGGTGGTGGACAATAAATTGTGGGTGGCTCTGGACCCGATAGCATCTCGACTACAGGCGTCACCTTACAATCTGACGATTGTAAATCGACAGGAGACTCGTCTCGTGTGTCACTCTGTAGTCCCTCTTAACGATCGTCACGAGCATCCTGACAGAGAGAATCAGGTGCAGTACGTCGCCAAGGCTACCCTCGATTGGTAAGTTTCTCAGTCTTCAACTCGTTATTAAAAGTTACTTAAACTACAGTTGCGACATACGACGATATTTCAACAAAAGATGTAGAATTTGAAGCTCTGAAGCTTGATTGACAAAATGGAATTTAGGATTCATAATTTGGCACTCGTGACTCGGATCAATAACGTGGGTCCTATGAACTAGCTAGGACACTAAGTCTAAAGCCTAAGGTGTAGAATATAGAAATGAAATCGTGAAATCCAATTCAGCAAGCATAGTCTACAGTCTAACGGGTGAAGCTCTGAAGCTTGATTGACAAAATAGAATTTAGGATTCATAATTTGGCACTCGTGACTCGAATCAATAACGTGGGTCCCATGAACTAGCTAGGACCCAAAGTCTAAAGTCTAAAGTGTGAGATATGGAAATGAAATCGTGAAATCCAATTCAGTAAGTATAGTCTATAGTCTAATGGGTGAAGCTCTGAAGCTTGATTGACAAAATAGAATTTAGGATTCATAATTTGGCACTCGTGACTCGGATCAATAACGTGGGTCCCATGAACTAGCTAGGACCCAAAGTCTAAAGTCTAAAGTGTGAGATATGGAAATGAAATCGTGAAATCCAATTCAGCAAGCATAGTCTATAGTCTAACGGGTGAAGCTCTGAAGCTTGATTGACAAAATAGAATTTAGGATTCATAATTTGGCACTCGTGACTCGGATCAATAACGTGGGTCCCATGAACTAGCTAGGACCCAAAGTCTAAAGTCTAAAGTGTGAGATATGGAAATGAAATCGTGAAATCCAATTCAGCAAGTATAGTCTATAGTCTAATGGGTGAAGCTCTGAAGCTTGATTGACAAAATGGAATTTAGGATTCATAATTTGGCACTCGTGACTCGGGTCAATAACGTGGGTCCCATGAACTAGCTAGGACCCAAAGTCTAAAGTCTAAAGTGTAGAATATAGAAATGAAATCGTGAAATCCAATTCAGCAAGCATAGTCTATAGTCTAACGGGTGAACTCTTCTCTTTACCAGAGTAACGCAATGATGTAGAATTGTCTGTGTGTGAGCTTGGTCTATCGATCCCATAGTAGTCTGTGATTTGCTCCAGCTTCACAACAGCAACAGATTGATCGTAATATTCGAAATGGATCGTGAAGTCCAATTTATCATGGAATCGTACACGGTAATGTAACACGAACATCAGAAAAATTATAACAATCTGATCCTCTAAAAGTTACTCCGAGATATATTGCATCGTTAATTTGAGAATGGTTAAGACGTGAAATTTATAGTGTTCTACTAAGCTATGATACACTGTGAAAGGGTTGCAACGGAAAATAAAATGCTCAAAAAACGCAACGAACAGTGAAACACAACGAGTAACAAAATACGAAAGAGACGTGAAAAGCATTCATCCGGAAGAGGTATCGTCATGGTTGTTCCGGCTGTAGCAACAAACAAACGCAACAAAGCGTTCACAGACAAAAGCATCGGTGTCGAGGTTGCTGGCACGGCGTGTAATTATGACGGTATGTCGCGATAATCCTTTCATCGCATACCGAAGACGCTTGTGCGCGCATAAATAAACAGCTTGCGTCGGATTAAACAGAGATCCTACGGTTCGGCTGGTACACGTGTCGGAATGTCAATATATGTGACCCTGCACTCAACCACTCTCTTCTCGTTCAAGTACTGTGCAATCGTGTTCGCGCCACGTAACATATCGCTTTTAATCGTCCGTGCCCTGTCCCGTCTAACGGGTGTCCCATTATTTCCGGATCCAGTTGCTATTTTCGTTGAAATGAGCGCACCGGAAAATTAGATCTCTCGTTTCTCTTTACTTTCTTTCTGTTGTTTCTCTTCTTCTTTTTTTATGGTATATCGTGTTCTTTTTTTTTTTTTTTAGTGAATTTGTCCTTTTTGATGGATCAAGGTTGGGTTTAGACTCGAATCGATAATTTCCATCTTTATTCGATCAATGTTTCTCTGTATGGTGCGTTAGTTCTAGTCTATGCAAAATCGATTCGTAGTTTTGTTCGAATTGAGTCCCCTCTCGAGTGAAATTCTTCGAATCTTCTGATCGTGTCAGTGAAATTTTCGTAGCGAATTTTTTATCGTACTTCGTATATTAAGAAATTCAAGTTTCATTGAACGCTTCTTCCTTAAAATTGCAACAAGTGAAATTTGTTTAATCCTCTGAAAATTCGTAAACCAAGTTCTTCGAATCTTCTGATCGTGTCAGTGAAATTTTCGTAGCGAATTTTTTATCGTACTTCGTATATCAAGAAATTCAAATTTCATTGAACGCTTCTTCCTTAAAATTGCAACAAGTGAAATTTATTTAATCCTCTGAAAATTCGTAAAGCAAGTTCTTCGAGCCTACTGGAAGAAACTTGAGCAAATTGAAATTTCGTTTAAAACTTCTACCTTAAAGTTGATTCATAAATAAAATTCTTCGAATCTATCGAAGGGACAAATTCAAATTTCGCTTGAAACTCGTTCTTTAAAGTTTCAATATGAAAATCAATTGGAATAATGTGATATAAAAGTTGGAAGGTACTTTGTCTAAACCCTAAGTGAGAATATATGGTAAATTTGGAATAAAAGTTGAAAAATTAGTTCTTTAAGCTGTAAGTGAGAATAGATAGTAAATTTCCAATGAAAGTTGAAAAACGCGTTCTCGAAGCTTTAGGTGAGGATAAATGGCGAGTCTCGATTGAAACAAAAACCCATGTTCGAGTTTGTTCTGGTAAGTAGGTCATATATAGGAGCAGCGAGTAGTAAAGAACCGTATATGGTCAGACATCGGTTCTGTTCAAGCCGTGAATTAGTCTTCTCCCTCTTCTTTTCTTTCCCTCCTTCCTTCGCGTCGAAAAACTTAATGCTGGAAATTCCTCGAGCATCCGGAGATTATCCCTGCACTTCTACTTTGAGAAACTACTGGCGGGAAACAACTCTATTAGTAGATGGAAATCAATTCTCCTTAATCAGATAGGAAATTAAATCTCCATCGAACCGGACAATTGTGTTCTATTCTATATGTATGCTTGCAAATGAGATTAACAATTCATTCTAAAGAACATTTTCAGAAACTAAACATTCTACTAGAACCTCAAATTAAAAGACTTTGCCAGTATTCAACCTCTGAATTTCATAATCAATCTAAGAACTCCACTTCAAGTTTCCCGAAGCAGCTTCAAACTCGGAACAGGCCAAAATTTTCACGTCTTTGTAGTGAAATATTCCCCTATAATTCGAAATACAGAAAACGAAAAATCTACTGAAATCCGGCTAAAACTCCCAAGCCAAAGATTTTCACTATACCCAGCCCTTCATTTTCACGACCAATCCCGAAACAACTTACTCCAAGATCCTGAAAACGCTTTCAAACTACCCCAAAACTTTTATACTTTCTGTGTATAAAATACTTTCTTAAAATTCTACGTCGTGAATTTTTTTTTAGAAAATTGAAGGTAAATTGAAATGAAATTAAAATGAAATGGCCAAAATTTCGCTAAAATTCTCAATCCAAAGATTTTTACGATACTTGCTCGTTCGTCCTCAAAGACAACCGCAAAGGCGCCCCATTTTGAAATCCCCGAAACTTGTAAATTTCGACGATTTGCCACAATATCAAACTATTTCGAGGCAAGGAACCCCGGATCACAGCAATATTCCATCGAAATCCTCTTTCTCATCTTCCCTCCTGCGAAAAATATGAATTCGCGGGAGAACAGCGCGTGGGATATAAAAGGATGGCCTTGAAAAGTGCCGGAAGAAACTCTCGCACGGTTCTCTAATAAAGTCGCGAGCTGGCGCGTAATCGCGGGCATATTAAAGCGCGAGGAGAGATCAGGCCGCGAAATAAGAAGGGGAAAATCCGGTGTCTGGATCCGTTCGAGCGATGGCTGACAGGATTTCAGAGGGATGAGACTGGCTCACAGTCGACCGAATATGTCGCGTCTCCTTTTGTTTCGAAGCTTATTAAATGGCTGGGCAATCGAAACGAACGAACAATCGAGGATGAAGGATCCAGGTATTGAATAATCGACGATTTTTATTCAGTACTGGAAATTTGTTAGATCAGAAGTTATTTGTAGACTGAGATGGAAAATATTTAACAAAATTCAATTGCATTCAATATGCAAAGAGTCGATAATGCGAGATCCGAAACATCCTGAGCCTATAGTCCTAGAGCCTAGAGCCTAGAGCCTCTAGAATTCATAGTTTGTGAGCCAAGATTCAAACTCGATGGATGAAAATTCATGACACTAGTATTCGATCAGTATTTGAACATTTGACTAGTAATATTTGAATTGGTAGTATATTTAATATTTAAGTATCTGGGTATTAGTATTTGAGTTAGCACCGAGCTACTAGTATTTGAATACTAGTATATTTCGTTACTGTATTATTTTGTCTGAACGTTAGGATTCAGGTAATATAAATCAATGTCGAAGTGCGCACAATGAAGTCGAAATATTGGAATTGAACGACAGTAACCTGTATAAATCATCGTGGCTGTTAATTAAAATCCAGAGTCAACATCGCAATATCGTATCTCCTTTTGTCTCGCGGCTTATTAAATGGAGGATCGAAACGAACGATCTATAACGATGAATGGAATGGCTGCATTGTTGTAAGTGATGTAAAATTGAATTAGACCGCCTGTTACGACCGGCTGAGTGCAGGGGAATTGATGGTAATTAGGCTGCGACTGGATTCGATCGAGTCGTACCGTGGAAAAAAGGCTGCAGATGGGTGTTGATGTGAAAAATTGAGTTCCAGGGACCGCCACCACGATGGAAGCTACCGGGAAAGTGGGCTTTTTTTCACCAGGGTGGAGTCGCGCCAGATTTTATTTTGCTGGCGAGTCGAGTGCCCCGAAAATCGCGAATGAAAAGTATTGTGCGCACTTTATTGGGAATGTTTGCAGTCGATTTTTTCCGAGTTTAGATTGATTTGTACGCAGAAGTATTGACGGGTCTTTTGAAACTCGTCGAGAAAATTGCTCCGAAGTAATATTAAAGAAAATGCATTTTTCCATATCGTCTTTCTTTTATAGAAAATATAATTTCTCGTATTGGGTAAATTGTTATTCAAGTAAATTTTGAAAATTTATAAAACTCCTATGGATAGAATAAATATCGATATAAATGTTTAATCATATTGCGATTTCAGTATTTTTTTTTTGTTTGTTTGTTTGTTGGATGTGCGGTTAGAGAAAAAGACTGGAAACTTTTTTAAATGGAAAAATTTAGATTACTGTGACATGATAAAATTAATATTAAAATAAACTTAGGAAAATTGACGTAGACCTGTTTAAATCTGTTTTTAAATAAAATTACTGTTTGAAATTATTTGAACTTATCAAATAGCCAGAAATAAAGTCAACAAAATGAATAATTGAGAAAAAGATTTTTCTGAAAATTAGTCAAAATTTATCTCCAAAAGAATATATTATTAATTAACTAATATAACTTTTCGGTATCTTACACACCAAATTACTGTATAAAATTATTTAAACATAGCAAATATCAAGAGATAAATTATTTAAAACGAAAGATGCTACGCCATGTGAATTGAACCCGGGAAATATTGTATAATTAAAGCACAATGAGCACTAATATCGGTATACAATTCCGAACAGAATATTCACTTGATCAAACGAAGACAAATACCAACCGAACGAAAGTTGATAATTCTGTTCCTCTTTTAATATTCCTCTCTCTCTCTCTCTCTCTCTTTCTCTCAATAATGATTTATTCATATCGTAAATCGTTACTCATTATACAACACAATTAATTCGACTGTAACGCGCATAATTAATTCCCCCATCCCTATGCTATCAACGATTTTACGTAATGCAAACATCATTATTTCAATTAATCGTACGCGGAATTAATTAAACATCGAACGAATATATACTTGAGGAATATAATTAAAAAAAAAAAAGAGATGAAATTTGTTCGGCTGTTAACTTGCATCAGGGTAAAATTTTCTTTCGCGTTTAAACTGTAATGGAACTTAAACGAACCTCTTCCTTACGACGAGTTTTCATCAAATTAAACACAACTTGCGTTTTCATCCCTTTGAACAGTTTTATATATCAGTTGGAATATTTTCAATTTCGCTCGTACTTCGATCTTTGGTTCAATGTATTAAGAATATTTACTTTTTTACTGAGCTCGATAATTATTCGTCCCGTAATTTTAGCTTGTGTAATTTTATGAAATCAATATTTTCAAACCTCTTTCAAACATTCATAATGTTGCAATCTTTTGATTGAATTTTTAATTAATCAATATAACCTTGTTGTGAAATTGATTCAAAATTGGAAACTGAAATACACCGAGAAGATTGAATACGAGCATGTTTTTCCAAAGAGTTTCCAATTTTTTACTTGGACTCGAGTATTTCTTTCGATTCTTTCCAAAATTTTAAGTTCTAGACCAAATTTTTCATTGTTGGGTATAATCCTTTTAAAGGATTGTTGTTTTTTCATGAAAAGTCGATTAAACGGTACAAAAGGCTTGTAGAAATTTTTCAATTTTTATCTAAATTTTTTCCTTCAAAATGCTTCCTTCAATATTTTTATAAAATTTCAATTTTCCAACCAACTTTTCATTTACTCCATATAACTTTTTAAAAACTGATTCTTTTATGTAAAATATCAATCAAATTGCAATAAAGGCTCTCCTAAAGCTTTCCCAATTCTATCTTAATTTATACTGCCAAAATTCTTTCCCGATTCTTTGGAAAATTTCAATCTTTCAGTCACTTGCCTCGACCGATTGATAGAATTCTTAAGAAAAATGTTCTTTTCACGAACGATCAATCGGACGCGATTGTAGGCTCGTATAAAATGTCGCGAAAAGCAAATGTAAATAAAAGGGATGTTTCACGAGAGATGCATTTAGTTTGTTTAATCGCAACTCGACTTAACCCTGTTTTTCGAGCTATTTAAATGCCAGCCCCTGGGCTTTTCCCTCGAAACACTGCACTCTATAGGCACCCATTCACTGCTCGGACCTCTATTCAACCCTACTGATCCACTTTCACCCCCGCTGCTCCTTTCAGAGGGGGATGAACACCGATACCCAGGTACATTCGTCGTGTTCACCAGGTTTCCGTTTCAAGAAATTTTACTGCTACTTCTGCAATCGTGCGAGTGTACATTGTACACCTTTTCGATGCACGAATACTGTATTCTGTGTAGTGGTTTTATGAATATCGATGATTAAAAGTCGTTGAGCGAGGATCGATCAATTTTTAAAAATGGAAAGTTTCATGAAATTGAAATTTCAAGAATTTGTCAATAAGACCAATCTAAGTCAATATTTAAGTATTACTATTACTTGAATATCAGCATTTTTAAATTATTGTTTGATGTAATACTCAAGTTAGTATTAGCATTAGTATTTAAGTGTTAGTATATTTTATGTGTATTGATATTTGAATACTAATGTCTTTATGTCACTATTTGAGCATTGACATGTCTGACTTAGCACCTGAACTATGCTTGAATTACGATTTGAGTTATGTTTCAGTTTGTTCGAGTTAGCATTTCAAAGTTAATGTTAAATATTTGAAACGACATTAGACAAGCCGAGGAGATCTTACAAATCCTTCGTCCTTTGCATAAAATAACATAATTCATGCCATTCGCGAAGAATGTTAAAGCAACGATCGCCGATCAGTTTACCTTCGACAAAAACTTTCTCCATTAACCCAAACTTAAGTCTTCTACCCTAAAGCTTCGCTCGATTCGCTATGTGTCTCAGGTGGACGTCGAAGACTGTCGTGGTCGCGGCTCGGTAATTACCGCGATGTCTCGAAAACGGAGCTATTTACAGATCGATTAAAACGTCAGCCAGTTGCTAAGTATTCCCGCCACGACGCCCCTGAAAAATGGTTTCCCGTCACGCCAGCTTCACCCCCACTCCTGTATATTATAACCGCCAGGATGCAGCGCGATATCCTCGCGGTAAATTATTGCAAATTCACTTTTTTTTTTTTTTCTTTCGAACTCTTTCCAACGTCGTTCGTCTCGATTCTGAATCCTCTACTGGAAGATTTATCGATCTTTTATTGGCTATAGTTATCGATCGATTCTCCTCTACGAGCCTGGACCGTAATTTATGCGAAATGCTTGACGCTAATGAAGTACGTACTGCTTGTAGTCTGTTCGGGATGGCCAGGTGCATTTAGTTGTTCTTCTCTTGACAACTTGGACAAGCCTTATCAACTTTTTGTTTCATTATGGATTTAGGGCAAAGTTGGAAAGGCGGGCTGCTTGAGAAGGTTTCAAGAGGTTGAAAGATATTGGATATAAAGATGTTTATGTCCAACAAACTTACAAAAGCATTCGAATGCTTGTAGTACATGGATCCGATTCTCAGAGATTCCGAAGACTCTAAACTTATTTCTTACCCCTACTTTTTCCCACATTTTACGAATTGTCCCAGGGGCAGCTCAAATTCCCAAATTCTCAAATACTCAAATTCTCAAAGTGTCAAAATCTAAGGGCGCTAAACTTATTTTTCTCGTCCCTATTTTTCCATAGTCGTCTACACGTCGTTCCAAAATCGACGAACCCTTGGTTGGCGCGCCAAGTTCAAATATTCAAGTACTCAAATTCCGAAGATACGAAGCTGTAAATTTCGCAGCCCCATTTCGCCCACGATCATTTTCCAAATATTGCCAGGAGCAACTGGAACGATGAACCTTTGGTTAGCATGCAATTGTTAGAAGAGACACAGGGCCTAGTGAGTTTCTCGTGTGGTACGGATGCGGATGCGACTGTGCGTTGATAAATATTCGGACGGCCATTGTACGGGACCGCCACGATCGATATTCAACTCGACCATCTCCTTCCTTCGCGATATTTATGATCGTTGTTCCCTGTCCCTAACAGAGAATAGCATTCCTTCGCAACGCTGTGTACAAAGGAGCTTTCGTTTCTATGGCCACCGAATCTCGTCGCCGGAGACTTTGTCGAATCGGTTCCTCCGTTTGCTGCAAACTGCTTCTGCCTTTCGTTTTGCCCGCTCTATTTAAATGGGGACGAGTGGAACACTGTTTTGGGGTGTCTTTTAGGGTTGAAAAAGGAGTGTTATTTAGTGAGATTTCTTCAGAGGTGGGATAATCGAATTGGAAGAGATGAAATTTTAGAATTTGCAGTGAAAGGTGGGGATGAAATTTAGCGTCGAGGGAACTCGAATATTTAGTAATATTAACGTTTGCAATTCTTTGACTTTTTTAAAGTAGAATTTTGGTATACTATTTATGGTTTATTTTACTAAATAACGACGAAACGTGGCAGGTTGCTAATTCGAACTTTTTTATCGTATACTACTTGTACGTATTTCGGAGGTTAGTCTGTTTTGCAAAATTCATTTTTAAGAGGCGTTGTTCTTCAAAATTATTAAAATTAAATTATTTCCTCTTCAAATCTAAACATTTCCGACGTTTCCTTTTCTTTTTAAATGAATTTTATATAATCATTTAAAGAAGAGTTTTCGTGTCATGAAAATTGATATTTTCTTCTCATCTCGGTATATTTCTATCGTCCTCGAATAAATTAATTCAATTTCTTTCGTATGATAAAATATTATCAAGGACTTGTCTATAAGAAGAATATTTCAAGACGTTTCTCCTCAATCTGCTTTTTAAAAATTCAAATGCACTTGAAATATCATAGAATGGATGTAGATCGTCATTTCAAGATTTCATAGAATACGATAAAGGATTCGATAAACTTGCAAAAATTTATATAGAATTTTTAATTGGGCTAATATTAAAAATGAATTTTGCGTAATTTTCATCTTGATATACCCGCGGACGAAGTTAGACATTATCGAAATTGATTTTTAATCCGTAATTCATGCAATCGCATAAACAATTTATTGGTTATTCGCACGACTAGCCCCATAAGATGATTATACTCTTGAATTACATATGCATGTTATAAAATTTCCATCGAATCGATGGCAATTCGCTTTTTAAACATAATAAAATGATGAACTGTTTTGCAATTCAAAATTTCTTCCTCTGTAATAAAACAATTTTATTTTTACGCGCATCGATAAATAAGACGAAAAACATATTCCAAACGTAAATTAATTATAAGCTTACACGGTGTGTCGAGTTTGATCATAAAAATATCTTACAACTGATAATCTCACGCAGAAATTCTCATTTCAAGTATGAAGGAAATTTCCGGTCCACGAGTTTTTCAAAAATTGCCAATTTCATATTCAATGTGGAATTTTTATCAACAGAGCCGCTCTCATGCCATGAATCCTGAACAACGATGGTGATTTGAAAAGTACGTCTAATCAAGATAAATTAATCTAAATATGCAGAAATGTACAGAATGCGTATAACGTGTGAAAATATATGAAATGGAATATATTCGTCATAATAGTCGTCAGTAGGTGGAAACGAACCTTTGCCACGTTCTCTGTGATAAAAATCTGAATTTCCATCGATATGCACGATCTATTAACAAAGATCGAAAAATAACATGTGAAATCGCAGTTGAAAGATTTTGATCGTTTTCCTGGCCGAGTGTCGAGGTTATTGAATTAAAAGAGGCAACGTGAGGTCAACCAGTATAAATATTCCCGGGGCGAGATATCGATATGGCGGACTCGATCGCGAACTCGTTGGTTCGAGCCCTGTGGCTGGTGCAACAGGAGGGAGACGCGTTCTTATCGGCGAGAAACGTTCTTATCGCGACTGTATATCGAGTCGACGAGCATCGTGCGCTGCATAAAACTTTCGTTCGATTCGACGCGGCCACGAAACGGGAATCTATTTCTTGGAGAGGCCGCTTTCGACGTTGTTACGTGTACCACGCCGAATTCCGGTCCCGCCCCCGCCTTCAGACAACCAGGATAAACGTGTTGTTTCCCTCGTAAATCTTGTTCTTTTTATTCCCAAAACTTTCCCACGGTTTTACACGTTATTATACATTTTTCCATTGTCTATACATTTTCCTAGTTTCTTTTTTTTTATAGTTTGGTAATGTTTGGCTTCTATGGGAAAGAATGAGAGGATTTTTGGAATTTTCTGAGCTATTGATGGTCGGTTTAACAGTACCTATAACAATATTATTCTTTTTCGAACCTTCTAGCGCTTATTTTTCCATTCTTTTACATTTTCGTGGTTCGCTTTGTAATTGCATACTTTTTCGCTCTTTGTTGCATGGAAAAGAGAGATAGGTTTTTTTGAGATCTTTTAGGGCACTGATGGGTAAGATAGTTACCGGTTACAAACGAAGATCGCTTTAATAGTTATACAGTGCTTTCTACGATTCTTTTAATGGTTCTTTTCTTTTCTCTTTTTTTTCATTTTTACACAATTTTATATTTTGTCATTTTTCTTTCGCACATGAATAGTTCTTTCCGCTTATGCAGAAGAAAAAAAAGGGGGTTTCTACAATTTCTAATATTTGTGGGTAAGCCGATTATCGATTACGAAAGAAGCTTCGTTTCATAGCGATAGAATATTTTCTCAATTGCATATTAATCGCTCGTGCTAGTTAAAAGCTAAAGGCACAAAGACGTAGAACTCGCGCGGAAGAAAATTACTTGAGCACTTAACAAACCAACAACAATGGAACAAGATTATTTCTTAAAGCGACGAATCATTAAAGATTTTCGAGACGCCACTACGTCGACGATAAGAACGTGTTGCGAAGAAAGAACAGGGGGAAACGAGTTGACGAGTAAACAGATAATCGCGAGCTTCTTTCAAATGCTTTTACGATCGCTATATATTTTTATAGGATCGCCTGAAGGGAAACGCGCAAGCTGATTTCTAACAATGAGAAGCGCCACCTTTCCCTTCCTCCCGTATTTTACTTCTCTTTCTTCGCGTCAGAGGGCCATTAAGGTCGCGTACACGGAATAATAAAAAGGAACAGCGCGGTAACCAGCGGAAACCGCGAGAATAAATCCCTTTGAGAAATTTGCAATCGTGGCAAAGTTGCTGGCAGGTAATTCATTTGTGGTAATGAGAGAATTCCGTCGGATTTGCCGCGCAAAAAGTGGCGGAAGTACCCTTGCCTGATGAATGTCACTGTCTACCTACAATTACTCTCAATATCGAGAACAAATTCTTGTTTACGTTCGCTTCTATCCGAATCCACGAAAATATCAATAGAGCTTCGTGGTTCTAGGGAATTTCTAGTTACTTTTCGATCGTAAATATTTATGCAAGATCCTATTTCTATAGGGTATTTGCGCTTTAATGTTCGAGAAGCTTCTCTTTCTAATACTTTCTTCGTAGAAATTTCTTTTTTCAAGTAAGTAAAAGACCACTCGCGATATTATATGAACCGATCAGGTACAGAGACCGCACTCTATCCTGTCCTTTCGCTTCCGCCATTTTCTAACATTTATCTCCGCGGTAACGCGCGACAGTGTCGCCAACCATACATTATTCTCGCCGATATCACGCTTGCCGCGAAAAAACATCTACGCTCGGGTATCGCGGACGAATTCATAAATCGATGAACGCCAACGGCAGAGCCTGTGCCGGATACTTGGAACGCGAGGCTACAAAGCCGCCGGATATATATCGAGGCACCCTACAAAAACAGCGGCGAATGCAACGGGACGCGGAGGAAGTAAAAAAGAAAAGAAGAGCAGTAACAACGAACAAAGAGGAGGGGGCCGAGAGAAACAAAATCCCTATAGTACGATATGAAACAAAGTGGAACGAGGAAATCGCGCCTGTTTGCATCAGACACATGCTCAATTATGCTTAAAAAGCTACGTGTCACACCATACACAGATACACACACTCCGTCCTCGTTTAATTTCGTAGATGTTTCGGCCCGAAACGACAAAGAGAGGACTATTTACGGTCCAGCTGACTCATAACTCGCGTCCCCATCCTCCTTGCTTTTGATTCAATGGACCGGGGTGAAATGCATAAAAAGAAGCTTTGATCGAGTGCACGAGGTGTATGTATTGTATATGCGGCGGCGCTGCGTTTGAAACTGTCGAAGCCGGCTAGCCAGCTCTCGCTCTCGAGTTGGATCGTCCTGCAGCGTTTTAAAAAACCAGGGAAACGCCGGCTGGTTATTAGATAGCGACTACCACTCGACAACCCTGAAGGGTTTTATTGCAACCGTGCTGCCTCAAAGAACGCTTTTGATGGGCAGTCACGTCGGCCAGATGCGTTCGCGTAGGTAACGATGATTGGCCGGCGAAAAAAACAGCCGGTTCCACCGACACTGACCGCTTTTCGTTCGTGTAAATAGATTGCTCCGGCAAAAATCAGACGATTTCGGGGACAGGCTTTTCAACGAAAAAACGATAGTTTCACGGATAAACGCGATTGCAGGTTGCTGGAGGAGGATAGTGGAATGGGCGATTGTTGGCTGAGTATTTTGGTGAGGACATGTGTGAGTGACACATCGCTCTACCCTTTCGTCGAAACGTTTTTTTGTTTCTACCTGAAGTTGCGATTGTGTTTTCTGGAACGGAGCGCGGATTACATGGAAATTCAGTGGACCGGTTGTTTAAAGTGGCTGATGTTTAGGTAGTGTTTTAGGTTAGGATGTTGGTCCAATATAGATTCTTGTAGTAAAAGAATCGATTCGATGATTTTGTTTTAGGTTAGGATAGTAATTCACGCCAGATCTTATCGACTAATTAGATTATTGCATGATAAATGTCGTTTTTGCGCTAGAAAAGGAGATTAGATGGAAAAATCATTTGTTTCCGTGTTGTTTAGTGACATTTTTAGGTTAGAATAGTAATTCATATTAGATTTTATCAACTAATGACGCTATTGCATGATAAATGTAGTTTTTATCGCAAAAGAGGGAGATTAGAAGAAAAATTCACTAGTTTGTTGCGCTGTTCGAAACTTGGAAGATAATCCATGCTGGATTTTATCAGTTATCAGGTTAATTGTCGTGACAAATGTCATTTTTAAAATGAAACGTAACGATAACCGTAACTGACTTTTTATGAACCAACTGCAAAAAATGAAACTTTTTTATCGGAATAGGTAAATGTATAAAAGAAATTACTCTTGTCATTTATTCATATCCCTAGTCCCTCGATCTACTAAATTTTATTTCACCTTCGTTACACCTCTTTTCAGCAAATAATACTTTGCAGTTAGTATCATGCTAAGAAATGGTCTTTCTCTCAGCAATCAACCCAATTTCATCTGGGGCATTTTTTTATGAACCCATAACTCGCTCTTATAGCATCCACTTTTTCCTAGGTATTCATCAAGCTTCTAATCTTCCTAGTGGAAAAGTGTCCAAGAGAGAATAATTCTCAGAAAATATCCTGGCTTAACCGAACATTAAAAAAACACCGCCAACGCTATAAAAGAACAAAGAATACGTTAAGAAACGTAGATGTCGCCAATGGATGTCAAACCATGGCGACGCAAGACTTTTCTTACTTAAGATTCTTTAAATTACCATTGTTTTTACCCAAACCAATATGAAGCTCATAAATAAGAAGAGAACAATAATGTACTTGAACTACACATTTACATATATTATTACAATAATAAATTCAAAAAGACATTTACAAGCGTTTGAACGCTTTTATAAAATTTAATTCAATTTAATATTCGAATAGAATATAATTTTTGGATTAAAGATCACGCGTCGAAGGTCGCCACTTTTAGTGTAAACTTGACGTGCAATTTCCTCAGCGTCAACGCCATCTGCAAAATATCACTATCTAGTAATTTATCTATAGGAAAGCTGCTGCAAAACAGGCATGAACAGAAGCCACTTCGCTATCGCGTAAATTTTCGTCTTTGAAACCTATGCAGAAGCTGTGAATGCAACCATCGACGCGTTTAATTTTCACTTTGGTTGACCCGACTTTCATCTCTGTTTTCGTTTTAACTCGTTGTTCCGTATCAGTCCAATAATCACCCTTATGATATGCATACACAAAGCAGCCTTTATGAAAAGTAACAAGATTACCAATGTATTAATCGGCACACTTGTTGTATTACAAAAATGGTCATATTATTATCGTCAATACGGTACTGACAATGATCGACTAATAAATGAACAGACTTCCGATCTATTATTATTATTTTTCTTTTCTTTCTCGTCTTCTGAACAATTACTTGTTTGCAGCTGTATCATTATCCCACTGGCTTTGTGACATGTATAATAATAATAATAATAATAATAATAATACTGCGTTAGCTTATTTTTAATTGGAACTAGAGAAAACAGCGGGGAGACGCTCTAATTCGATCGATATATCGTATTCCGATACGTGTGTTCAATCTTGGAGTGGAATACGGGGCATCAGAGCCACCATTGTCGTTCATTTTTTCTTTTTCTTTTTTTCTTTTTTGTCATCTAGCGATTCTTATTTTAGTCGACTTTACAGCATCGATTTCATGCGAAATTGCAAGAAAGAAACGGGATACGTCGATGTTTCCTTTGTTTTCCTTTGTTGCAAAATATTACGGGTTTTCTTATCTTTTCATTTTTTAGTTTCCCCCAAGTTGTTACAACATTATCTAGTTCTTTTTTAAATACGTTCTGCTTTCGGTCCTTCGGCCCTTGTTTCGTGTTCTTTAATACTCGCAATATGCCAGCTTCTATTTTGCAATTCTCTGCTTTATAGCTTTTCTCATCCCCCTATTCTGTTTCCCTCTTTGTTTTTCCCGTGCATACGTGTATGTGTATATTTCCCCTTTTTTTCTATTTTTTGTTGTTTTGCTATCCATTGTGTGTACTCTGTATTTATTTTCGTGCGCGCTGTACTTTTCAATATTTTCTATGTAGCTGGCTCCTCCATGTTTTTCATCTCAGCAGCTTCCATTTTTCAATATTTGCGTGCTCTCGCCTTTTATTCCCCGGGCATCTCGTTTTTCCTCCGATATCTCTCGTCTTTCCTTTCTCACTTTTATGTTATTAAAATTAAGGAAACCGGTCGTTGCCATTAAACCTTTTAATATATCGCAAAATGTCCCTAGAACCCTAGGGAATACTTAAGGGTTATTTTCTAGAATGTTTCACCACATGCAGTATGCGTTCTTGAATATACATACCGCTTTTGAAAATGATCTTTATATCATTTTGGAAAATTATCTTCGGTGAGTTATGCATCTAATAATAAATTCCAACTGTAATTTTTTAATAATATTATGATAAATAAATTTATTTCTATCATAGAATAATATAACCTGCGTGAAAATATTTCAGTAAATTTAGAACATTTGAATTTTGAGAAACAGGTTGGATAGACGTGTAGGTTTGAATTTTCTCGGGAGAGCTTTAAACATATCAGTCGTACGAGTTTATATTGTAGGAGCTCATACCTCGTCATTAGAGATTCGTCAGCATCCCCAAATGGAATGGTATCATTCAGTAATAAGGATAATTTCGGTCTGTACTCGGTGTTGGCAGCGCTGGTAGTCGATTTCAGCGAATACCTGACGGAATGTTGGACATTCGTGGGATCGAGGATTATATCCAGCTTCGTCGGGTTTTCCAGGCTGTTCTATCGGGAAACATTCCAGATAGCTCGGTTAACCAGCGAAAATTATTCGAACCGTTTCGAGAACGAAGGGATGAAGTCGGTTCTGTGATTATTAGGATGGGATCCTGTAGCTTGAGAATTACAGCATCGTTAAAAAATTTTATAAATAGACGCGCAAAGATTTCAATGAAATTGAAATAGGAAAAATTGTCAAAATGATATTTTATAGGTACTTATCCTTAATATTGTTAGTTATCCTCATTGAAGAGGTGAAAATAGTCTTCAGAGTTTGGCAAGCTACGTATAAAATGTTGCAAAATATACACGTTGATTTTAATGAAAATATAGAAGAAAATATTCCATAAAAATCCTACTTCTTACTGACAATTGTTTATATCAAAGGGATGAAAGTGGCTATCAAAGTGGAGGGTTTAATTTGTATTTCTTATTAAAATTTAATAAGAGCTTTACGTTTCTTTTTAGATTACAATTGTGTTTTTCCTCTACAATGTAAAAATTAATCTTGTTATTCTTTTAGCCTAGTATCGCTTTATTTTCATCTTTCCATGTCATATTTTGTCGAGAGCTGTTCTATTTCGCTTCATTTCAAATTTTGTCGCAATTCTTCTTATTCTTTCCTTGAGACAGTATTGTGGTCGCGTTTTACTTCAACAAATTCATGTATGCATCGAACGTCTTCATTTCCTTAGAGAGATACTATACGTCTGCGAGAAGTATGGTTACAGTTATTTCAACAGGAAATAGAATATAGAGTAGGAATTTCTAAAATGTGCCGGCTGCGCCAGTTAAAATTTTCAGAGGACCATAAACGTTGCATACACTTTTTCGTAACATTCAACTGAATTTTTAAATGAAATAAAACATGCATTTCCGACGATTGATTTATCAAATTTCAATTTCACGTTTCGAAATAAAATGAAAATAAAAGTGATATAATATCTAGAAATCTAAACGATTTTAATTATTTATTTAATGTACTCCGATCAGAAAAGAAAACGAGGACAATTGAGATTCCTGATGAATTTAGAAAAACATGTCGTAGTACAAAAATCCCCATAATGTCACTAGAATCTGCCTAATGATAGTCTCGTAAAACACCCCATTATATCGGTAGAACCTTCCTAAACAAAACTTCTTGTACAATCAAGATCTGCCATTTATCTGCTCATTTTTATTCACTAATACCACAAAAATGATCCAATGGAGCTCGTACTAAAGAAACATTCACGTCACTTTCGATAATTACTTATCAGCGCCACTTAAAGCCACCCCGTAAAACATCTAAAATTCCAATTTCCCTTTAACGACCACCCAGCGTATTTTCGATCCTCTCAAAACAAACACTCATCCCTCGTCCGCCAATGACCCAACGTAAACACGCCCCTGTCGTTGACACTCACCCCTTCTCAGCCTCGACTTGGAGAGAAAAAAAATGGACGGTTTCACTGAACGCGAGCCGCGTGTCCCTGGAAATAGCTAACCACCCTCGAAATTCACCGTAAAAGATTCGAGTCACGTAGTTGGCCGGTAATATACGGAGGACACGTCCACCCCTCGGCTAGTGGAATGGGGTTAAGGAACGAACGTATGTAGAGAGTGAGAGTCACAGGGTAAACAAGCGTGTCTCTTCCTGTCGGCGGAGATCGACTTGGCTGGAAGTTGGACGTTTCGGTGGTCAATCGACCGGAAAATTGCTCGTTGACCGGTGATCTAGCGACCGGAAGCGAGGCCACGCTGCACAGGTTCCTGTGCTGAAATCATCGTCGAACGTGCCGTTTACCCGCGATGTATGGCTCCGTTCACGTCTTTCAGTTTATCGCTCCTTGCCTACAGGTCTTTTTGCAGCGATTTTTGGGTTGCGATAACTTGGGTGCTTCTGGAACAACCTGTAGGTACACTTGTTGCGTTTGTGAATAGATTATAGAAGTTGGTTTCTCAATTTATGGAATTACGCTGACAAGATTTTATGGAATTTTTTTCCTGTATTTGCAGGAAATTTGAGGGAAAAGTTTTGAGACAACCTGTACGTACACTTGTTGCTTTTGAGGTTAGGTTATTATACGCGAAGTATCCTTGAGTTTATCCAAGTATATGGGTATTGTGTAACGTAGTAATATTTTTATCATGGCAGTACATGCAGCTTTTCTCGATAGGTTATTGAAGTTTGATGGATAAGTTCTGAAAGAACCTATAGGTGTACGCACAGTAGATTTTATCAAAGTTGGAGTTCATTGGAGAGGTTTTTGGGACAGTCTGTAGGTACACTTGTTGCATATCAGATAAGGATTCGAAAATGTTTGTGAAATAAAATGTTATGGTTCTCTGTAACTTCAGCGTAGCGTAACATAACAACTATTCTACTGAACGAAAAATAATGGAATTACTATAGTAGGACTCAAAAATACATTTCATTCGATTTCAGTCAATGAAAATGAAGCAAACGCGATACTTTTCAAATTATGGACTGCGTAATTAATTATCGTGTAAGGATTTATCATGCTTAAAGCAAAACAAGCAAACTCTCCTAAATCAGGAATAATCGAATTACAGGAAATGGGATCTTGCGCGCTCTTTCAGGTGGTTCGCAGAGCCGGAAGCCGATCGCTAGCCAATATTATTTTTCATAAATCTCTCAGGGGCATATTTACGCGGCACCAGCTTCTCTAATCTCTTCCTCGTGGCCGTTGTTTGTTATCATTATTCCGTCTCGGGGCGGCTAGTTTTTGCGCGTGCCACCCCCTTCGCGAGATTTATTTCGCTGTTTACAATTAGTTTCTGAGCCTGGCCTGAAAATGCATCGCGATGCCACGACGCGCGGCCCGTCCTCCGTGATTTAACAAGCCGCGTTCCCAACGATGCTTTCCTGGGCGAGCTTAAACGGGAATTTATGGCGCGGCTGCCTGTCGAAACAGAAACGCGGCCAGTGCGGTGATATTGTGAGAAGAAAAAAAAGAATATCACTGTAGTGCAACGTAGAAGGATAAGGAACTCGTTTAGGTATTGTTACGAATAGTGATCGTAGAGTTTGATTTATTTTATGCAATTGGAAAGTCTCGCTGGTTGGATTATTCGCTTCTTCGAATCCTACAGGATGGTTCAGAAGAGGTGGGTATGTATCGAAACTTTGAAGCTTCTCTGAAAAATAACAGATATATATTTCAGAGTTTGTTTAATTCAAGTATAACAGGGTATACTTATTCCTATAAACTATATGAAATTGTAATAAATTTTAGAAGCGTTTGTACTTTTTGTACAAGGTGTTTTATAAAATGTGGGACCTATTTGAGGACTGGGCACGGGATACTAAAGCAATGAAAAATGACAATGTTCCAAAGTTATAGTCACATTTGCGTTACGATGATCTGCGACGGCTTATCTTCATAGAAATTATTCACGTGCTATGAAACGCCCTGTATAATGAGCATAATCTGCCGAAAAAACGAGCACCTGTTGTCACCATCAAAACGGTAATTTAAAATTAAAATCTCCTCAAAACGAAAATGTGAAAAGACACCCTTTTAACTGCTTTCAACATGCTTAATTAATCCCCACCCTAATTCACAAGAAGTAATATAATATAATAACTGTCGGTAACTGAACAATAACCGAACCATAGTCGTCTCGTGTCGATTCCAGCTTATCTTCCACGGTCTTCCCTGTCCTAGACTCGTTCGTTTCGATATTACTGCGTGGAGGGTTGCGATCAGCGAGCCTGCGGCTGCGGTTGCGGATATCTGCCGGATATCGCGTGAGCCACGCTCCACGGAGCACGCTGTTTGATGCATCTTCGTCACGAAGATAGTTAGCTAGGGCCAGAAGAAAGGCATTCGTAGGGTTAGTGGGGTGAACGTCGATGATGGGAAATGGAGGAATGGAGAATAAGAAGAGATAAAGGGGTACGCTGGTAAATTGCTTTTGTTATGGTGGTGCGTGGATCTTTTCTTTTTGGTGGATATCGTACTAAATATGCGATGAGCTGATGAACAATAACAAATATCAAATTTGTCACGTAACGAATACCGAATGTAGGAAACAACGGATATTAAATCTATCAAATAACGAATATCGAACGTAAGATATGAAATATTAATTACATCAGACCCACAAATCGAATTTTGCCTGAACGAGGTGTAAACTTGAGTAACGAACTTTCCTCCTCGAAAAGTAATCTTCGGTAATCCCATAAAACGACCTATAAAATAATCCTAACCTAACAAATCCACCAACTAAAAAGGAATGAAATAATTTAACCTGAAATAAAACCTAACCTAAAAGAACCACCAGAATCCACATACCAACATTGAACAATAAAATCTCCAATTAAAAAGAGAACTACGAGGGAAGAAGAGAGCGGAGAAAATGGAAGAACTTGGCGAAGAGGAGCATCTGGAGGAAATACGAGACCAGAGGAGAGGAAAACAGATGGAACGATGAGTTGCAGAAGGGTGGAAGGCCCTCAGGTGGAAAGGGTGCACGTCAAATTGGCCGCATAAGCGTGCTCCTTTCATTGAATCGTCTAACGACCAGACATAAATTAGATTGGAAACTGGAGATGCCACGGGAAAAGAGCCGTGGACGATTTTCTGCATCTGGTAACCTCCTTAAGGCCCGCTGGAACGACGACAATATGTGACTGGGGTAGAGCAAGGGAGGGGGAATTTTATTTCATTTTTGGCTGACGTTTTTCGATTGAATTCGCCCACCATTTTTACCTCCGTTTTTACGAGGATCCCGCGAGCGAAAAAAAAATTATTGGAATCGTTGTTGCTACGATCGGGAGTGGTTTCTTTATGGGAATTGCTTGTTCGAAAGAGCGTTATCAAGGGGAAGAAATTTTACTCGTGCGGTTTATTCGCGTTTTATCACGGTACTAATTTTCGAATCTTTTTCCCAGACATTCGAAGGTAAATAAAGATTGGATGCGAGTTCGGAGGATTGTAATTTCGAGTTTTCCAATATTCACAATCTTTTTTAAAGATTTCTATTCCATCGTTCGATCGATGTACATAGCGACGTTTAAGGAAAGTTTAAAGATAAAATATTTCTTTTAAGAGATTCGAAGGTAAGTAAAAGTCCCGACATGAATTTTGAGATCGCAGATTCGAGTCTTTCAACGGTTCAAATTCCTTTCTCCTTCCTGCAGATTTTTTGCCTTTCTCCAGTAATTTGCCTTGAATTTTTTAACCTGCAAGCCAAGTTTGATTACTGAGTCGAATAAGGGATGAAGTCACCGGGGGAGTTTGTGGATTGTAATTTCCGGTGGTTGAAACTTCGTTGTTAACGCGAGCTACTCGAAATAACCGAGTTAATTAATTAAAGCAAAGTATTATTAATTGTCGTGCTCGAGATTCCCAGAAAAATCTCGTCGAAAGTAATTTCCTTCTTTCTTCTTCCGAATTATTTCGAATTACTTTGATTGATTGACTTAACTGATTAAAATGTTCCAGAATAATTATTCCATCTTCTCCATTCACTCAATTCGTGTAGAAAAAATTTCTTTATCGAAGATAACCTCAAAATTGAATATTGGAACAGTTAAAATCAATATGGCTGCCGGTGATTCGCGCAAATTTTTGGAATCCGGTGGTATCGAAGGCCTCAGGAGGCGAAAAGCGCAAAATGTAGTCACGAAAGGTAGCGAAAACGGGATTATATCCCGTTACACTCGTGCTTGGTACTCGAGGAGAGGCTTGAAAATGTACACAAGCCCGTAAGAAGCCGCCATTGCACCCTGGGGAGTGGTAACACCGTTCGAGACTTACCTAGATACACTCTAGGAAGCTAGAATGTAAATGGCCGTCTTGGCAACTCGATTAATTAAATTGACTTTTCTTCCAGCGTCTTCCACTTCTTCGTGTTTACGCTTTATTCCAGACGAATTCTTAAAAAAAATCGCCTGTTTTAATGATTACGTACTAAAAATTACGAATATCCTTCGATATATCGACGTATTCTACGATAAAAATTAATATTAATAATAATGTTAATTAAATTAGTAGAAAAGAAATTTCTAAGCTACACAATATACATCAAATTGTATTTCACACATAATGTAATTTTATTAAAAAAGAGTTACCTCGCGATCAAATTTAAAATAACCTAATTTTTCTATACAATGTATTATCAAAAAATTCAAATTTTCTATTGACGTTTAGAGATATTTAATATTTCGTATAGAAGAAACATCGACAGAGTTCTGACCAGCAACGCAATTTTTATTCGATATCAAATATTTAGAACAATTTCGTAGGAAACCTCATAAATGGAATTTATTCCCCGGAATAATCCTATACGAATCTAGGTTATCGAGCCATAAAACGAAACCGAAAACCCGTCACCAATATCGCATTGGTGAAACAGCTCTCGAAGAGCGATTCGCAAATTCCGTATTCCCCTGGCTGCTACTCAACGAGCGAAACTCAATAAAAGGTGAGAAGAAATCAATGGACCGCGATCATCATCCGAAACCCGTTTTCCTAACATACGCACGGAAGTATAGTGGACGAACCGGAAGGCGATCTGTCGCCATGACAATAATCCACGGGAACGCGGCCGTACGAACGAAGTCGGGGATATAAAGCCGAAAATCCGGGACGTGTTCTCGATCGCGAGCCACCAGTTTCATGTGCTACTGGGTACCGATACGCGCCACTTTATGTCCGTTTTCATGGTGCTGCCGGTCGTAAGGAAAATGCAGTTACTCGCAAGCCGAGAGTACCTAACGCCCTCTTCTTCGCCTCTGTAACAAAGTGAACGCGTTTGATGAAGCTTTGAATAAAACAACCGAAAGAGGATGCTCTTTGGGTATTGCGCGAATGAACTTTGCCAGCTTTTCAGAGTTTTGAGAAATAGAGCTGAAGGAATTTGTAGTTTTGCCTGGGAGAAATATGGGTAAAAGCCGGATTTTTGGTACATTTCTTTCATTAAAATGGCTTATTTATGGAAATTTGTTAATTCTTTAATTAACGTAAGGTCGGCTTGTTGAGATATGTATAATTTTTCGTGCTGAACTGGGTTAAATGCGTATTAGAGTTACTTGTATGTGAGTATCAGTGTGTGGATACATGTGTGTAAGCGTCAGAGGGCGTCCAGACCTTAGTTAGGACAAAAGACGATTGGCAGTGGTTTAGAAGCATCTGGAGGAGTCGGTTAGCGGTCGTGTGTGAGAAAGTGCGGAGACGCGTGCAAATGTGAATCGAAGAATATGTGAGGAATCCTTCTTGTAATAAATATATCATTATTTTAATATTAGACCTCAGTGTATATTCAATGTTCCTTCAACATTATTTCGGCACCAAAGATCCACAATTCTTAACACAGCTTACATTAATCAAAGTTTTAAGTTGGTTTAACGATGAGGTTGCTTATGATAAGGCTCGTTTTTAAATAATCTCTCTGGACTTTATAATATGTTACAACATACGTCATATATTATAACATATTAAATGTTAAATAATTCAATTTGATCCTTTTAATCATTTCCAAGCTTCTCCTCCGTCGATCTTAACTTCTTCGTATTTAAACAAAGGCAGGGAATAAACAAGAGCAGAATCAAACGCATGTCTCGCGTTATGAACTCGCTGCAAGTACAGATTTCACCGTTTCGTCGTAAAAGAAGGGACCGAGCCGTAAAGGGATTACGCTTAAAGTTAACGCAACCCCGTTAAGAAACGTCCTGATAAAATAAAATCTTAATCCTGGTCCGACCACGGAAGTAGCCTGAGATTTAAGATCCTTTACCCTTGTTTTCCACCTCTGGCCATTCGCTTCTTTCCTCTCTTCATCCCCATCCCCGATTCCGCCCCCCGTTGTCGTCCACCGCCGGCTTTTACGGCTTACTGGCTCGATTATTATACGTGTCTCGTTTTCATGAAACAACCCCTTCCCCCCGCCATTTACAGATTCGTGGCCTCCAGGGTTATATTAACTTGTAATTTTATTACGGCGATATTGTGCGCGCCACTGGTACTCGAGCTTTGTTTCCAGTTTCCCTTTTTTTAATTTCCTCCTGCGAGTTGGTAAATTTCACCTGCGTCTCCCTCCCCCCCTACTTTGAATAGGGGTTGCTTTAGCCAGCAGGAAGATTCTAGTGAAGTTATTAGGACAGGAAAATTGTATTTAAGAAAAGTTGTTAGGTAGTTATTAGGCAGAGTACAATTCTGAATTTCTAATCTTATATTCTGTATGATTTTGAGAATAATTTTTTTTATCATTTTTCAAATGGGAAAATATAAAATACCGCTAAATGGGCAGTATGGATTGTTCATTAAAAAATTGGATCCAGGAAAATCTGTTTCTCTTCATATTTCGATAATAGTATATTACTATTATACCGTTAGGAGTATATTAATCGTGTTATAGTTGCATTATATTATAATGTTAATTAATGTAATAATACATCGTAACATATATTCGTGTCATACTGACCAAAGATTTGTTTCTTTTGCAGCACGAATGGCTATGTGTGCCTGATGTTTCACAGAAGGGATAGCCACATAATAGAATTGCAACTGTCGGAATGGAGCCAGCAGCCCGACGACGTGTGCAACTCGAGTACGTTCAACTCCCACTCGACGCCGTACACGACGTTCATTAGTAAGTCAATTACGATCATTTATTAACACTCAGCCGTGTGAACGCCTCCCGACATTTACTCGCGTTGACTGCCGCTATTTTCCACACTTTCTTTACAAATAAGTTGCCGTGCAATTACAATGTTTCTCCTGTTTGTTACCATTTTCTTAGTACGAGTCTTTGCAAGCGACAAAGTAATTCAAAAACCTTGAAGAAATTTTGGAAATTTATACTACACGATCATTATCTGGGCTTGATGTTTTAAACCTTCTTCTAATCAAATATTTCAAGTACTTCAAACCTCGATAGAGGTTGGATGACTTTTTATTGGAAAGTACTCAAAAAGTTCCCAACGATTATGTAGTACAGAGGATACGTTCGTTAACATTCGTTCGTTCATTAACGTGAAAGTTCTCCTCGAATTTTTCACACTTTTTTTTTAAAAGACGGACCTGTTGATTTTTTCCGAGAAATCGAAATTTCTATTTATCGACGAGAGCCTAGTTTCTCCTAATTGACAGATCGAACAGGATATTAATTACGGCTGCGACTTCGGACACGGGAAAACGCGTTGCTCACGGTCGCAGTTTCTCGTTTTGCTGAGCTTGAAAAATAAAAACGCCGACTGCTAGAATTAAAAGTGATATTTCACTGTCGAAACTTGCTAGAGAAAAAATAATAAAACAAAAGACAAAATAAAAAAAAAAGGTACAAAGGATAGACAAAAAAGGGGAGGAGGGAAATAGAAACAAAAGGGAACTAGAAAGGATATAAAATATGACAGTAAGCGCGGGAAGATATCGCATTCCCAATGGAGCACTCTTGAAACACGATGAAATTATTTCGCGAGAATTCGTGCTATTCCCCTCCTATCCTTTACACGTGTATCGATAAATAACGTCTTAACAATGGCTGGCCACGTTTCCGGCCAGGATAAATGTCCCTCTTCTACTGAAATTGCTAAATAAGCGCCCGGTTTTACAAAGAAAGACAAATTTGGTATTTTCCAATTTTTTATTGCTGTTTTATTGGGGTTTTGTAATATCGGGGGAATTTGATTTAACACGTGCTAAATGTATTTATTGTTCCTATTATTTACTTTTGAAAATTTCCATTTTATGGTTATCGTAAAATTGGGAATTTTCATTCGTAACCTAAGCATATTTCAATTAGACACGTTTGAAATTTTCGACAAAATCTAACTCTAGCCAAGCGTAATGAAATTCCCTGTGCCTAATTGTTAACAACCTTGGTTTAAAACAATAGACGATGCGAATACAAGAAAAGTATTATTAGAATATCGAATTATAGAAAAGTTGATACGAATGAAATTTTAGATGTAACGTTAAAGCTCGTCCAAATAGATCCGAAATCCCCTAGCTAGAATTTCTGATTTTCCATTTGAACAATAAATAGATCAGACTTGATAAGAGTGGTGTGTAAAATTCGAAGGACAAACGAAGGTAAACACGATGGAGGTGTAATTTCGGGCGGAGGTCTAGACGTGGGTTGAATGGCGTCACGATAAATTCCGCGTCCTTGGAAACGACCCCTGTCTTCGTCAGTGTTATAGAATCGCGTAATCGGCTTAAACAGAAACTGTGCTGCCTTCCGTCGAGGGTTGAGTTTACGACGGATTCGGCATATGATCCTTTTGCACGATCGTAAAGGAGTCGCTGGCGAATCGATTGTTAAGCTACCGTCGTTCGCAACTTCCTCTTTGTGCCAACCGCGTTTTCGTCTCGACGATGTTTGCGTCTACGTCCCCATTCTTCTACGCGGAGACGATTTTAGGAACTATCTTGGCTGATTCCGCCGGAAATGAATGAATCAGTTTCTATACTTCAACTTGTTTTCCAAGTCAGGTGGCCAAATATTTCTGCTGTTGTAAACACAGTATTTTCCTCGACATAATCTAACCTCGAATAAAGTAAATAAATTCTGTTCATATACTGTAGTTAATCTGGCAAACATAAATGTCAGCTACAAGAATAGCGAATAGAGTAAAATTGATTGGAACAATTTGCGTATGTTGTTCGGTTGAGTCACAAGTCAGTAAGATAAATCGGTTAACGTAACAAACAGAAATGGCAGCTGCAAGAAGCAGAAAATTGAAATTGATAAATTTTTTCCAGCACCAGACCCAATTACCAAGCAGTGCCCCAACCTTGGTCGCTACAAGATTGTGTCTGTGCTACACAATCACAATGGTGACAAAGCGGAGGACATATTGGGCGTGGATGGTGAACCAATGGTCAACGCTGCTGAGGTTCAAGATGTCAGGGTCACGTCGACACCTTATCCAGGACGGTGTCGCTATCGACTGGATATCGGTTGCAAGACGCCGGATCGTATGGAGTTTGCTACATCGTGCAACGACGAAACACCACCAGGTAAGATCTCTTGGTATAATTTTCTTCTTTAGAAGAAAAATTTGCTGCTTTCTAAAGAAAATTTATTTTTGACGACCGTTGAGTTTCTATCGATCTTCGTTGACTTTTATGAATTTCTATTGATCTTTATCGCCCTTCGCGAATTTCTAGTGATCTTCTGCTTGATCTTTAGTTCGTTTAATAAAGATTAGATTAGATTTTGATTCAGTTTATGCCAGGTTTGAATTAAATTTGGATTCAATTTATGTTATGTTTGGATTAGCCCTGGGTTCAATTTAGGTTATGTTTGGATTAACTTTGGGTTCAATTTATGTTATGTTTGAACTAGATTTGGGTTCCATTTTAGATTCGGTTCAGCTTAAATTTGGATTCAGTTTAAGTCACGCTTGGTTCCAGTCAAAAATTCCAGCACGTATCTCTATATGCAACCACACAACTCAAAATCATTTATACACGTACATTCTAAATACTTTCTAGACAGAACATGTACAAATTGCGAACAGAATATGTACAAATTCATATTCTCGCAGATGTAATTAAAAAACTGGATCTTGAATAGAAAATTGTTGTATCAACTCAATGTCACAAAGAGTACTATATTCTGGATAATCTATATACTTTCCCATATCATGTACGTCCTGCACATTTTGGCATTACCGTAATTCGCAGTCTGCTCGTTACAATGTTGTCAAAAGGTGCATCAGGGAGTCAGCAACTTCTCTTTCTTCAAAAACTACGGAAGAAACACCTCTTACAGGCGCCCACATCTCTATTGACATTCGTCTTACCTGTATCTTGCACCGGAGAATCGACTGTGCTCGCAGGGAGCATCACCATGGGGGGTCGAGTGAATCCTCGTAGGATGGAGGCAGCTTCAACAGGAACATCTTATCGGATTACCCGCACCAGGGCCGAGTTATCCCCCCATCGTGAAGAGACGCGTCTTCGTCGCTTCCCCATTTACCTCGAGCCTCCTCCGTCCCTTCTTCGCCTTTCGAAGGGGTGAAGTTATCGCAAGTGGCGATAGTTAGTTTGCGGAGAAGTCAGCGGCGTGACGGTTGCCGTGGCTCCACGCTTGCTTATGTGCAAAGTTTGTAGCTTTATTCGGCTGTACGTGTTTATGGCGCGTGCCTGTGCGCGCGGATCCGCTCGCGTTGAAAGATAGATGCAGCGCCAAGCTTGGAGGCTTCCGGGGCTCTGGCTGGGCTCGGTTAGAGATAGGGCCGACTGGCTGCACGACTTTTCAGGAATAGTAGCGGAGAAAGCTTGTCGTTGCTTGGCTCGAGCGATGATAGACCGATTCTATCGAACCGATGAATTTTGAGGTTAGGGGGTTTTGAGAGTTTGAGGTTAGGAATAATAAATGGAGTTTGAAATAGAACCGACCGTTCAGGAATAGCTGCGGAGAGAACCTGTCACTGCCTGCTTCCAGCAATAATGGTCTGATTTTATCGAATTAATGAATTTCGAGATTAGGGGCTTCCGAGAGTTTGGGGTAGGGAACAGGAGATTATTGTGGGATCTGTTATTTGATGACATGTAAGGGGAAGGGCTCGTGAGTTACTTTGATTAGTTATATTGAGAGAAGCAGGTCTTGGAGCTAGTTCTTGAAGGATTGTTTAGGGACATCTAAAATTCCCTAGCTAATTGCTACCTTTGGAGTGGCACAATGGATGGAACAGATGTAATACCACTGTTGTGGTAATGTTAGGTTGCAGGAAGATTTCCATTCATGAAATGTTAAATGAAACAGTAGGTGTTGTTTAGACAGACTGAAAGTGCTCTACAT
Organism: Bombus pascuorum; assembly: GCF_905332965.1. NCBI lineage: Eukaryota > Metazoa > Arthropoda > Insecta > Hymenoptera > Apidae > Bombus > Bombus pascuorum. The sequence continues at coordinate 6,585,658 of NC_083502.1, read as the reverse complement.
AAAATATTATGTTAAAGAAGAGTTGTACAATAGATCATAGCTTGACTGAATAGTTCTATTTCATCTGATAACGTTTTCAGATTGGTTCTATTTTGTCATAGTGATTTTGATTCGTTTTAATTGGGTTTTAATTGGTTATTGTAGATATACAATACAAAACATTAGCTTCTAGATGTCAACTATCACACCATAACCAAATAAAATATTCCAAACAGCGAATCTTGACAAGATTCTAATCCCAACACGGACAAATACTATGTTGGAAATGGATGTAATTAACGATCGTTACCAGAAGCCTGGCTGGAGACGTTTCGAGATGTTCTCTCTGGGTCTGGGAGCTAAGATCGCTGTTTGTACGAAGTCTTAATGACCAATTCGCGTTCCGCGTCTACAGAGGGGTGGTGCTGCAGCCTGGAACGCAATCCCCTTGTCGACAGTCGTAAGATACGAGGCTCGACCGGCTAAATCCTCGGTTATGTCAACGCTCTGCTCCATGCTAAAATAATTCCTGATACCGAAACGTCACTGCAACTCTCTCTTCCTTTCGGGAATCCTCGTATTTTTTGTGGATTAAGAATCACGATACGAACCTAATATCTGCAATATCTTTTGATCGTAATCTTTGATCTTCTAGTGGAAGATACATTTTCAGGTCGAAGATTGATATTCTTGCGGGTAGAAACGGACCAGAGTTCGATTAGGTTTTAGTTTAGGTTCCAGAAACTTGGGAGATCAGCTCTAGCTTGTAATGTGCTAGTTTCGCAATTAGAGAACTGTGGTGTAGTAGAGAGTCAATCCGTCTGGTGTATACTATCGATGGGAAGTTTGGCAGCAGTGTGATTATTGAAGCAGAGGTAAAAAGATGAAGTGGGGGAAGTTAGGATGAAGCGAAATACTTGAGATTTAATCACCCGTGAAAGTTCAGAAAGCGATACCAACAAGTTTTTCTTACGTGTACTTTAAAAATAAATGTTAGGAATTGCAATTTTGCAAAATTCAATTCTGTATTGTTTAATACTGCTACGCTTTTCGTTAGAATCATTTATTCGTTATTTATTACCACATAATCGTGGAAAAAGATTGCAATTCATTTCTGTCTTACAATAAATAATGTATTGTCATGCTTAGCAGAGATATGAAAGTTAATATTACTTGTTATTGTACTCATTTCAATGCTATACCAGCATATTAATCATCTGAAAGCAATAACATTCATTCCAAGTCGAATTAGTATAAACCCAGAGTCCTAAAGTAAGATTAAAAGATTGCAGTTTTCTTTGCTCTGTGACATGAATCTACATCGTCCCTGCTGATTTTAATTAATATCTTCAGAAGCGGCAAGGTCTCCCCTTTGAAATGCTTTTTGAATCGTGTCGATACGACGCTCCGTCCCTGAGATATCATCGTGTAAATAGAAGAGTAATTTTTTAATATTTCGCTATCTCCATCTTTATCACACTCGGCCACTGACCTTTCCCTTTCCCACCACGCGTGGTCTGGTCAGTGAGAGACATTGAGTCAGCAATGCTTTTTATCATTCCTAGCATCAAGGTATGTAGTTGCTCGGAATGAAGTGAATCACCAAAGCTACCAAGCGCCGCCATCTTCTATTTTAAGCGCTCGAACTTTCAAGCCTTGTATCTCGCGAACGAATTGAGCTATCGACTTCAAACAAAGTACGTTTTCAAGAACGCGTTATACTCTATCTCTCCAGGATACTTTTCAGAGAAAATTCCAGGATTCTGAAGAAAAATAGAGCCAGAGAATACGATAGAATTTCTTTAGATAAGGAACCTTAGTTTTGGTGGATTATTTTCTAGAATCTTTACTAAGATTATCAAATATTTTGGAGAAAAGTAACGTCGGTTGAGTAAGGATATATTTATCGAATAAATTAAAGAAAATATAATTTGTTGGTGTGTTTAAATTTGAAATGAAATATTTCAGTAAATAATAGGAGTTGATTCTGACGGCTAGGATAAATTATATGGTAACTTAGCAGCGAGTGAAGTTGGAAGAAAATTGAAGAGGAAAATTGTACACTGTTTAACAAGCTTTATCATAACTTATATCGTAACTTTATCCAGAAATATTTTGATACATTTAAAAACCTACAATATATATATTAAGTGAAATTATGTGCTGTTCTAGGAATAAAAGAAATAAAAATTCAATGAAACTTTTTTCAAAATGTTTCTTCAAGATCACTTAACATTCTAAACATATTTGATTGTCATTTTGCATCCTTTATTCTTCACAAATTCTCATGCTAGAAGATTGTATACTCTGTACGATATTTGTTCCTAAGAAAAAGGAGCAGGAGAAACAATTTTTGAACGTCGTTTAAATGCAAAGAAGCAATCGAACAGAGAATTTATCGGCATTTGCGGATCAGAGATGGGCACGGAGACTGACGTCTCCGATTTTTATCCCTTTTGAAAGCATATTTGGTGAAAGGCGTAGCTTCTTTCTGTCGCTGAATTTTCCCGTTGTTTATTTCCGTTTTCAGCCGACGCGAACTGTCGCGCGGACGCTGTAAATTCTCATCTTTCTATCTTGCAGCCTCGATAAGGTATCGAGCCGAGACAACACGCCAGATATCGACGTGTCGAAGCGATTTACGGCTTTCGTTTATTTCGTCCCCGTTCGCGCCTTCCTCGAAAACTCCAAACACACAGAGAAACTCGACCTTTTCTCTTCTCTAAAACCCGCGTCTCCCTGTCGAACATCCTACATTCAAGGACCATTTTTCAAGGATTACTTCGAAACGATTCAGCCTTGAACACGTCCAAGTTAATTCGAAGTCGTATGAAACAATTTTAGATACTTTGTCAATTTTTAGAAATATATTTTTATTGTTACGCAGTAGAAAAATATTTCAAGAGTTTTAGTCATTGAAAAATATTAAGTTGGATAGTAATATCAATCCTGTTTTCTTGTAACAACACAACGAGTGTTGGCATTTTTATATGACATTTATTTATATAATCAAAAAATATCTTAATTATTATATTTCTCTATAATTTTTTATTGGAAATATTCAAGTACTTTTACAATTTTTAAACAATTTCTGTAGCATTCTTTGAGATGTAGACATCAGTGAGAAGTGAATGAGCTTATTAAACCAGTAAACTATATTAAAATTTTATTGGTGAATCGATATCAAACCATTATCAGTAACCAATTATCTATTGCAATTACGAGGCTACTCAACATAGAATTTATTTTCAACCCATTCAGGAAACCACCGCCTATCATTAAACCTCACGAAACATAATATGTTGAATTTCAGAAAAAAATAAAAATAGATTATATTAAAATCATTATCGATAATCAATTTCCCATAACAATTATCAAACGATTCATTGCAAGTCTGTCTTTAACCCATTCGAAGAATAATCGGTCACTATTAAACATGACGAAATATACAATTTCTTGGGGCCACGATGCCTGCCTGAACGAATATAGAGCCTCGAGTACCGTAAAAATTTAATAATCGAAGGAATTCTAATTGCGCATAGTTGATCATAATTGAACGGTCTTAGCCAGCGTTAGTCGTCGTGGATAATTTAATTCCCTTTTCACGAACGTTAAACCTGCTCCTTCTTTTACGGTGGCTCGTTTCAATCGCTCCCATTTTTACCTTTCCCCTTTCACCTTCCTCCGCTCATTCCACCTTCCCTCGCTCTCCGTTTAGTCGAGCTTGTAACTCGGTCGTGAAACGACCCTTAAGGTGAACGAAATCGAACACTTAAAATCGTTGCATGGGTGATTACCCATTCAGTACTTTCGTTAGAACGATAAACGTTCCTCCGTTGCTACTAGAATCCTTTCTTTCCCTCTTACTCTCCTTTAACAGTTCGAAACCGATAAACTACTCGGAAATCGTGCTTTTATACTTCGATTCTCGATAATGAGGTCACATTACCGGCTGACGTAATATTTCCATGCTATAACCATTCGCCCGATCGTTTTTTATATTCCACTTTGATCGTTTTGTCCTGTTCTTCGATTGCTCCAAGCATAATTAAATATTATGGTACAGCGTGTTTCCTTGACGGAGGGATTCGTGCAGCCAATAACGATGTCTTTGTGGTTTGATGTTGCGGTTCAAACGGTTTGGAGTTTTACGCGTTCTATAGAATTTCTAGAAATTATATTACTGTTTATTATTGCGTGGTTTAAACTCTAATCTAGCTTCACATTTTATAACAAATTAATCTCTATATACGCTAGCAGGGCGTACAGACTCTACGAGTAGAATTTTAAATTTGGAAACGTGAAAGTTTTTATTTTCCTGTGACTCTAACGTTAATTATTATTCACAGTTCAACATTTAATATTAAAGAAGCGTATTTCATTCTCGGTATATATATTCTCGTATATTCTCGGTAATTAAATAATGTTTTGAAATAACTTTGTCAATGAACTAGCTACTAAATTTAAACTGGAGATTTAAAAATGATAAAATATCTAATTTGTAAATAAAAAAGAATTAAGTAGTATCTCCCACAAAGTTAATGTTACCTATGGAATATTCTTGACTAATGTTCTGAAATAACTTTGTCAATGAACTAGCTACTCAATTTCAACTGGAGATTTAAAAATGATAAAATATCTAATTTGTAAATAAAAAAGAATTAAGTAGTATGTCCAACAAAGTTAATGTTACCTATGGAATATTCTTGACTAATGTTCTGAAATAACTTTGTCAATGAACTAGCTACTCAATTTCAACTGGAGATTTAAAAATGATAAAATATCTAATTTGTAAATAAAAAAGAATTAAGTAGTATCTGCAACAAAGTTAATGTTACCTATAGAATACTCTTGACTAATGTTCTGAAATAACTTTGTCAATGAACTAGCTACTCAATTTCAACTGGAGATTTAAAAATGATAAAATATCTAATTTGTAAATAAAAAAGAATTAAGTAGTATCTCCCACAAAGTTAATGTTACCTATAGAATATTCTTGACTAATGTTTGAAATAATTTTTGGAATTAATCATTTGAATTTTAATTATCTATACGATGATAACAAGTAGTATGCGAGTGAAAAATGAATTGTTTCAGAATATTCGTGCCATGGAACTTGGATCGAGAACGACACAGCCTATTTGGTGGCGAGCACCGAGAAAGGAAGATACTGTCTCGTTTACAGTGCTTCTGCAGCGGCGACAGGAAGTCGCGAGCTCTCGGTGACGGGCCATCTTGCTTCCTGTCCGAGGGCTTCTCATCGTCATGTAGTTTCATGGCAGGTCAACCTCACGTCGTATGGTAAGCATTATCACCCATGTTCCTTATTATCACGTCGCAAATTTCCATTAGGACATCAAGTATATCGTAGCTTCAAGGAAATTAGGAAGGCAGGAATGTGTGAAATTAGAAAATTTAATACGTAAATAATGAAGGAATTGAAAAATTATAATCTCGGAAAGTTAGTAGACCCGAAGTACGGAAAGAAAGTTGATAACTTGAAAAATTAATTAACTTGAAATATATGAAACATTGGTAAACTGGGAAATTAAAAGATTGGAAGCTTCGGAACTTAGGAAATTATATTCACGAAAAATTAAACAATTTGAAAATTGAAAATTTGAGAAATTATAAAGATTTTGGAAACTACAGAAAGTTAAATGCGTCATAAGTACTGAAAAAAATATAAATTCGAATCGTATTGAGAAATTGGAAAAAATTGAAAGATCGGAAAATAAGGAAATTGAATATCTGTCATGGCGACTGGAAGTTGCGAACATTCAGTGACGGGTTCATCTTGTTTCCTGTCCGAGGACCTCTCATGGTCGTGCAGTATCGTGGCAGGTCAACCTCACGTCGTACAGTGAGCATTGTCAGCGACGTTCCTGATTATCGCGTCTCAACCATGACACTGATCGTATTGTCCGAATCGCCCAGTCACTCTACGTGCTAATTAAACAGCTGATTCACTTTATCTTTCAAATTGGATCCAATTGAGACGGTATCGATGGGGAGGTAGAGATTCTGGGGAATTAGGGGTTTCTAGGGGAAGTTAATTATTCGACAGAATAATAAGATTGGCAGGTAGAGATATTTGATTATTGAAAAATTGTGAAACTAAAAAATTAAAAACTTGTATTAGGGACACAAAAAGATAAAAAATTGTTAGGTTGAAAAATGATAAAGTTAGAAATATGATTGGAACGTTCTGGAATGGGGAAAATCTGGAATTGACACTTCAATAAATCAAGCGATAGAAAAATTAGAAGATTAAAAAAAGATTTCTAGTTGAAACATCAAATAATAAAAAATGCTGAAAATTTTCAATATTTAAAAACTGTACGAATTGAAACAGAAACCGTACCAGTTGAATCATCGAAAAATAAAACAAAATTGTTAACTATGTAAATAGATTGAAAAATTGAAAAGCCTAAAACTTCTCTAAAGCTTGAACCAAAAATATTCCATATTTAATCGTTCCAATTCCGCTCTCTGCACATCAGTACCAACCGAAACTAACCAGAAACAAATTTTTCTAGCGCAATGCGGCGACATCTCGACGGCCACGTCGTGGACCTTCCGGATTTCTGCCTCGGTTTACATCCTGGCAGTGCTGGGCACCTTGTTCGGCAGATACATCGCGAGGTGATACCACTGAGTGAAGGAACTAGGCCACGTGACGGCTGTGTAGTACCAACCTGCTACATAAAACTCGAGTCGTCGGTACATCAACTACAAACAACAACAACAAAAAGAAAAAAAATCTCTATATATATAAATATAAATATAAATATATAAATACAAAGTAAAAAAATATATATATATAAATACAAAGTATATATATATATATTAAGTGGAACGATTTACGAACGAAGGAATGAACACGGAATGCGTGTCGGGAGAAAGTAACCTAAATAATCAAGCATAAATAGCGTGTAAGTGTCCGTGGGTGCGAGTCGTACAGAGAAAAGGGCGCGACAGAAAAAATGAGATAGGAGAGGGGAGAAACAGAAGCTTGTTAGAGAACCTAGTCGTTGCTTGGAACATGGCGGATCCTTGGATCAAACCTTCGATGTACATACAGATACGTGTACATGTATATAAAATTCACTTAAGGAAGCTTCCGTTTTATTGGAGTAGTTGCTTCGGAAAGTATTGTCTTCTTTTAAGGGTCAGGGAGAACCGAACCCTTCTGCAAACGAGCATGTTTTCTTTATAAGGCCGAATTGGGTGATGGGATCTTGGGAGGTTTTTAGAGCAATTGCTTTTGGCTGAATTTTTCTCTTGCCTCTCCTTTTTAAACTTTTCTCCTTTTATTTGTCTATGTAGCGTTTACTGGACTATCGATCTTCTTTTATTCGTCGATCGATGAAAATGTTGTTAGGCGTGTCACTTCTAGATTATTTTCCTATTCGTAGATGGGTAAAATTATTAATTATTGGATTATTTATATTCTTGTATTTATAAGTAACGTACATTTGCTTATTTACAGATTTATCGCAGGCAAAATTAATATTGCTTCTGTCCACTAGTATAATTTCTGTTTTAAACTACGTAATATTCGAATTTCAATTTATTTCAAGCTTTCCAAATTTTTCCAAATATTTCATTCCAATCGATCTTTCGATTTCCCTGGCAATATCGAAATACACGCGGAACTTTCGAATTCCAAAAATCTAGATTGCTACATTTCCCAAGCAACTCGATTCCCCGCAATTAACCTCGCTAATTAGGAACCTCCCTGGCCGAACGCAACGTGCAACGCATCGCGCGAATCCAATTTAAAAAAAAAGCACGAACAGCAAAAACGCCGAAAAAAGGACAAAAAAGAATTGCAGAAAATCCTAACCGCTAAAAAAGTCGAAAAAAAAAAAAAAAAAAACGAGAACTAAAGGGTGCTGGGGCCAATATTGTGTGCGTTCTGAGTGGTGATACTAGCCCACGTGTTTGTGAGTGAGAAAGAACCAGATAGCAAAACGAAGATCTGAGAAAACAAAAAAGAGAAAAACCAAAAAAAAAAAAAAAAAAACAAGAAACGAGAGAAAACAGAAAGAAGCGAGTGTGAGAGAGAACGAGAAACTTATGACACTTATTTAGGTCCAGGACGTGTCCGCCATGTTCGAAGTGGTGCGTGCTGTTCTCCAGGTCGAACAGAAAACGTGTATTTGCTCGGAACAGGAACGTTTCAGCTGTAATCGTACGCGTTTTAATTAAAGTTCCACTGCACTCGAGCGAAAAGAGAGAGAGAGAGAATTTTTCTGACGTATGCGTGGATATGTATGCGTGTGTACGAGTGCAGAAATTTCAAAATAACGAAGAGAAAGGAAAATAGCGAAGAAACAGGTTTTCCGCTGCGCCACGAGCACCAATGGCTCAGAACGATTATTATTATTATTATTATTATTACTGCCATTATTACGATTATTGTGTCGTCGTGAGAGCTAGAACGAAGGTGTAAATGTGGACTTCTCTCTTCTTCTGTGGCTTCTTTCGCGTGGTTTTCTTTCAGTTCTTGCCACCCCTCGGCTTTCACTCGTGAATTACCCCTAATGTATGGGTGATTAGGCGACTTTGGATCGTAAGACACGCCGAAAGCTAATGTAACACTGTTACGAGGAGAATACAGGCGGACTGTAGGAATTTTTCGTGATCCGATGTGATCCGATTTACGTGATCCTCTGGTTTACGAATTTCTACCCTTGGTCGACTCTTAAAACGAAAGCGAGTTTGAATGGATCGAGTGGATTTTGTGATTTCATTTATGATTAAAATAGATTTAACGAATATATTTATTTTGATTTTTAATCTAGAATTAATTTCTTTAGGTATCGGTACACGACATTTAAATTTAAGGAGATTTATGTTATTGGATTTACAGTTTGCATTAAATTTATAATTTAATCGATTATGTAAGTTTCTATTCAAGTGTTCAATTTTATTTGCGTTAGATTTAAATTAGATTTAATACTGAATCTATATACATGATCCGATCGATGGAAATAATGAAAATTGCGAAACCATTGTATTTCATGCAATGTAAAGTGGAGATCGTGAATTTAAGAGTCGATGATAAGGATCGACTTAGCAACAGAGATCGTACGAAACTGAGCGAAGGAAAGGTTACTGTACAGTGACTATTCAGTCCATTTTTTGCTTTGGAACAGACTAAATTTTTTCTTATAAGTCAAATATTTGATACTTTCTATCGAATCAACGACGTTTGTGAGTTATAAAGAGAAATAACGAAAGACAATTTTTCCTCGTCTTTTACATGAATAATTTGTCATATGGGAAGAATGAAGATACTGAAATATTGGAAAAAATAAAAAAAAACCATAACAAATTGTGAAACGAAGACCTGAAAATGTTCAATCCATAGAAGAAATTAATAACTTGGAAGTCACAAAAGTTCAAATATTAAAAGCAGAGATTACAAAGGGAAATACTCGATAATTAATTAAAAAAAAAAAAAAACGTAAACTCCAGAGCAATAAAAGGATTGACTGGGTCACGGACAAGGGATTATTAAGAGAACCACGACATATCGATAAATCGAGAGAATTCGAACAAGGAACTCGGAGAAGCTGGTAGGTAGCGTTAGATAATCAATTATCTCATCAACTTCCTAACCTATGAAACCAAGTAGACGAAACAAACGGAACGATACCGATGCTGAAACAACTTTAAAAACATTGAAATGAAAGAAATGTAATACGCAAAGATCCAAAATCTCGACAAATTACAGATATTTTTCACCTGGAGCTATTTTAAATAAGGGCCTGCCAATAACTATACGAACGAAGGAAAGAGATAAGGGGCAGTACTATGATCGCGTAAATTTAGTCGGTTCGCTATACATACTTGGATAGTTGGATATACATACTATAAATACAGATATAAATACGGGATATAAATATTATAAATATTATACATACGTTATGTATACATATATATATAAATATATAAATACTCGAGGACAATTCGATGTTGGCTATAAACTTGTAAACTATTAGGTAGATAGAAGAAAAGAGAAAGAAAGGGAGGACTTCCTCCGAATGAATGGAAACAAGCGAATAGAGCGGGTTGCCAGTGTCCAGGCGTACAGGTTTTATACTAATCGAGGCATCTCGATGCTTTTTGATGTCTTTGTTATGTCCAATTCACTGTATACTGTGTTATATAATATTAATTAATATATATATATATATAATATATATATAATTATCGTAAGGATTGTATGGTTCTATTAAGAACTGTGAAAGTTTTTATAAATTCGTCTTTATAGTATCTAAGAGCGCATGAAAGGTCTATAAAATTTTGTGATACATTTGACGATCGAGTTTTGTGATATAGTGCCGTTTAATTGTGTTTGGAAAATTTGTTGTGGCTTACTTATCTTTTTAGAACCGATTACTTTTGCTCGATTTTAATTAAATTAAGTTTATTATTGGGAAATTCTTGAACCAAAGTTCAACTGATCTTATGTATGTTAATTAAAAATTAATTTATGATTACCTGTGTTAATTACTATTATTAATCGAACCATAGAATATACCTAATTTGTTAGCTTAGTTCTAATCTCTGACTCGAGCTTCATTTTACTCCAACTTAATTTTAATTAGTCTTAGATGTAACCTATGGCTTAGCTAGACTATATTTACGAACTTAAAGATTCGTATAGTATATCTTGAATAAAATAAGCTTCGTATAGTTACGAATTTAATATAATTTCTAACAACTTGAAACTTTATTCTATATGAATCATTTTACTTTTGTTTAACTACTCTAGTCAATTCCAAGATGATAGACGACAAGAATAACAAGCTTTAAGTATTCATAAATTACTAATCTTAAAATTATTAATAAATCTTTTATACGATTTTAAATAAAATCCGGAACTGAACAAAGTTATATCTTCTTCTACAATTCCGAATAAAATTGGGGACTTACACATTTTAGGTTTCTACATATATCGTAATATTTAGACACAGAAGCATCGAAATGTCTCAATAATTACAACAAACAATGCCGGATCGCTGTGGCTGCGTATAAGGCACTCGAAACTCTGAAGATCGATTAAAAGCTCGACGAACCGATAGGTCAAGCATCATCCCACATTTCTAGCTAGAAAAAAAAATCAAAACGCGGCTTGTTCCGTCATTTTTTATCCTCCCAGTCGTCAGAGAAACACAGTTCCAGTCATTTATTTCTTCGCGAGAAAGAAAAAGGGAAAACGAGAAAAGAAAGGGATGAGTTTTCCTGTAAATAGTAGGTTTAACGATTTTTCACGTAGAAGGAACGAAAAATAAAAATGGAAAGTGGCAACGTCGAAGAAATTAGGAGAAGGAAAAAAGGACATTTTTCCGCAAGAAAAATACGAAACGAAGGAAAATGTGGTGACGAAGGGAGAAAAAGGAACAATTGGATAGATTTGTGAAGAATTCGGTTTTATATAGAATGAGAGAGTGTAGATTTCAGGGTATTTATATCGAGGGTTAAATAGTTATATACAAGAAAAAAAATATTTAAATATAAATTATATTATAAATATAAATATAAAAATATAAATATAAATATGGAAGAATATATTATATATATATATATATACTATGTTTTTATTGTTGTGAAGTTATTGAAAAAATAGCCCACGAGTGCTGACTCGTTGGGCCTCCTCGTGTTTCATCGAAGAACGAACTTTTCTCGATCTGTCGTCGCTTCCATCGTCATATTTCCGTTCTTTTTCTTTTCTTTTTTTCTTTTTTTTTTTTATCGAGTGAAAGCTGGCAGTGGATGATCTTTTCTGTCGAATGTAAAGGTGACTATTAGTGACTATTAAGAAATGAAATCTTTCCGTAGTCATTGTGAACTTGCTTTAAATCGGAATAAATTTTAACGCTTCTTTTAGACAATTTTGAAACAATTCCAGATGAAAGAAACTTTGTAATACAAAAATTAATATTTAATAACGTTCTCGAAACGTTTTAAAGCAAGTCTCCAGAAAATTTAATTTCTTACTTGGATAATTCATTTCCAATTTTTAATTATATAGAAATAATTCAATATTTTTCGAATATCGTTTAGGTATCATATTTTTCGACGTATTTAAAATTGCATCGAGTATGAGAAATGATTTCTAAGTGACAGAGAGAGGCACGTTCGATGAAATAATGCTTCTGTTCCGAGGCGAATACTATGGGAATGTACCCGCGTTCCTTCGATGATGTAAAATAATGTTTATATCGTAACGAGGATTCGAAAGACAGGTATTCGCGGAGGTGCGTAGTGGGAAACGCGATTTCGAAAGCGAACGAACACGATCCGGACAATTTTCAAGGTGATAGGATCAAAGATTGAACAATTTAAAAAAGGAAAGACATCGTCGATTCTAAATATTTAAACTTAAGGAAATAATATCTCTTGATTAACAAACTTTAACATCTCCCATACTTTATTTCATATAATTCACGAAACGTGTTTCATGCAAAATAACCAAACGTTTAATTGCGCACGTTAAAATGTTCACGATGCACCATGCAACAAGAAAAATTCATATTTCCTCGAGTTTCGATGAAACTTTATCAAACTTCTTCGATAACGAAGAGATTCGATAGTATTAATAGCTACTGCCAAAAAATGAATTTCTTTTTTTATAGTTAAAAGAAATCTTCCCCTATCACCAAATATTACTAGCTACTGCCAAAAAATGAATTTCTTTTTTTAGAGTTAAAAAAGATCTTCCCCTATCACCAAAGCGTAAAAATTAATTAAAAAAAAAAGAAAAAAAATAAGGAAAATGCACTAAATTGAAGCGATTCGTTCCCTACCCTCGTCGCGCGCACACGTTACTGCCTGTAGAACGAAACACAACGACTACTACCGTCTCTAGTCTTAGTAATTTACATGGTAATTTCAATTTTGTAAATTGAATGAATTGGAGAAGAAACCCTAAGCAACTCTCGGTCGAGAAATTTCGAAATTCATTCAAATCGCAGCACATCCACTATAAGAGCTAAAAAGTAGCTTGTGACTATAAACCACTGCCTATAGTCACTACGTGTAATCTGCACTGTACTATAGTAATTATTGTGACTCCTATGGTTATTATATAGTACAGTGTGGTGACAACTGTAGTCACTGCAGTGACTACGTCCAGTCTTTACCAACGCTGCTCCAATCAAATGAATTTAAAATGAATTTAAAATGAATTTCAAAACAAATTTCCTTGAAATCTGTTATGTATATCAAATTACGCCTTCGTTTTTACTTGGTAGATTTTTACAGACAAGTTCGAAGTTAATTGTAACGTTTGAGAAATAATTCTAAATCCAATCTGCAAACGACTGAAACGCATAGAAAGAAAAAGAAAAGACAAATGGACGAAACTCTTCGAAGAGGTGAAGGGGAAACCTAAAATTCAGGAAAATCAATTTGAATAGGGGAATTTGAGTTTCGAGATCTCGATCGAGACAGCAAACATCTCGATATACTCGTACTAACCACGCTAGGTTAAGGATAGCCACGTGTAAAGGACGCCTGATACATTTTTTTACCGAACGAAAAAAAAAAAAGAAAAATGCGAAAAAAATGAAAAAGAAATAGAGATGTCAGCTTTATCTCGAACCATGATGTTAGAAGTTAGGCGTGGAAAGGGGTGGATTTCACCCTCAACTGAACTTTCCGAAACGTGTAATAAAAAGGAAAATGAAACGAGACGACGTATAGAGCGTTTTATGCGCTCTGTATTCTCGAAAATGAGAATTTTACGACCTTTCGAATTTCCAGTTTCGAAATGTCCCGCTTTATGGTGAAAGCCATGTGACTCTTTGCGCGACCAATGGCGTGTCGCCTGTTGGATCGATGAATGCAAGATGCAGAAATTATACATTGACACATTGACACTCACATACATGAACTATTACGACGATACTTATTAATGTAAATGGTTTTTCATTACTATATTATAGATGTTACTTAATAATATATTTACAAATAATTAAGCGACAGGCTGATGGTTTCATTTATACCTTACTCTAATTTACATACTAATAGGTACGTGTTCTATAGTAATTTATCGGTACGTGTATTTTCACGAATAAGTAGAGAGATCGCCGATGCAATGTTAAAAAAGTTGGGCAAAAAATTTGCACAAGTGCAAGAACCTCTATTGTATGCACATTTCCTCTCCGGTGTTTTTGGCGGGAGAAATATGCGAATGCACGGTGGAAGGAGAAATGTTCATTCGATGGAGTAAGGACAAAAAAGTAGAAAAATTGCTTCAAAGTTCGATTAACTATTTGAAATAAATTACTTGTTTTCTTATTGATTGCAGAACAACAACGAGGATACAGTAGGCAACCAACAGCGACCAATAGCAACCAGCAGTAAACAACAGTACTCGACATCAACCAGCAGTAAACAACAGTACTCGACATCAACCAGCGACATCAACCAGCGACAACTTTCGTGGAAATGGTTATACATTACAATAAAAATTAAGTTTCTGTATTGCGGAACAATCGTAAAAAATATATCCAGTAAGAGTTTCAATAGATCGGAGTATTTCGATAGCGTTTTACAATCTTGTTGTTTATCCTTTTCGCTATCCAATCCTACAAAAACCTAGAAAGAAAGGAAAAAATGAAGTTAGGAAGTAGTTAAGCAAACACGAAATCTAAAGCAGACTCGTGTAAAGAAAGACAAGGAAATGGTTTTCGGGAATTCCGAGAAAAGGTGCCTAATTCCAAGAATTATCGAGATAGTGCTACCTCTTGTACTACGTAATGTTCTCCTGTCAAAAATTCCTATTTTGGCGGACAAATTTTTTTCTAGGATGTTTTCAGATAACGACGTCCTTTGCAGGAATGTCAAAAGGTTCCGAATACCTCCTGCACTACTTTGTTTTCTTAATACTTATCAATACTTACCAGTACTCACCAATATCTAACAATGTCTATTGATACTTATCTATTTTGTTGAACTCGTTCTTCATCTTCTACAATTTGATCCTTAAAAATGTATGGTGATTAGAAAGCAAGGATTTGCGGATTGCGGATGTTTGTAGGATTAGAATGATTGTGATCATCAGAAAACAACGATCAAACACTTATACATGCCCGTGATACGGTGCAGTGTTTTGCCGCTGGTTTTTTAAATCGCCTTTGAACACCTGCCTTCCTTTTCCCACCAAATACCCCAGGGAATGTGCGCGTAGTTCGGTCGTTTGATCGGCAGAGGCGATGGTAAATTCGTGGAAATTTGACAAATAATGGAGATGCAAACAACATCTCGATACTTTTGCTTCTGAAAAGATTCTTTAAAATAAAAAAAAAAATGAAGCAAACTAAAAATGTGGAGGATAATAAAAAAGGCAAACAAGAAATTCCGACAATAAATATGTTTTATTACACATATATCTTATACGAGGATTACACCGATAAATACATGTTCATTTAACTGTCCAGCAATCAAACACATAGTATTTAGTTCTTATTTCATAAATTTTTTTGCCATCTTTTTTTTCCTTTCTAATTCATTTTTGTTACCCCTATTTTGTCTCTCGCGATTGTTCAACGTTTCATCATCGTGACCATGCCGCATGATACAATAATAGTCATCGTCATCACCATTGTGGGTCGGTAAAATCGTTAAATACACAATAACAAACACACATATTCATTCGATGAAGAAAATATCATCATGAACGCGGTTGTCGCTTATATTCCACGTTACAAAAACATTCGTCATTAGTCACGAGAGGGAGCTTACTATAGGGAAATATTATCTTTGGTTCGTCGCAGAACCCATGAAAAAAGAAAGGAAAAAATATGTACAACAATTCTAGAGAAAACCATGGAATTAAATCTATATGTTACATATCAAGGTCACCACAAGGCAAACGGAGAAAATCGGAAATCGGCAAAAAATTATACGCGTAGGTACTTTGTAATTATTTTTTCCCGTCGTTCGATCGGTCGTTCTCACTCGAATCTCACGATCTTCGTAGTGTCCAAAATCTGTTTATCGTCTTTCGAGCGGAACATTGTCGGAGGGATCCCAAAATGGAACAGCGTCATGTCAATTCATTTTTTTTCTTCTTTTTTATTTCGATTAATTCTCATCGTCTTCTTCTCGTTGTTAAATATTTAATTATCATTAGTTACT
This sequence comes from Bombus pascuorum, assembly GCF_905332965.1. NCBI lineage: Eukaryota > Metazoa > Arthropoda > Insecta > Hymenoptera > Apidae > Bombus > Bombus pascuorum. The sequence goes on along the minus strand of NC_083502.1, from coordinate 6,569,518 downwards.
TGGTTCGCTTACGTCCTAAAGAACATTTACGTTTTTTTTTTCTTTTTTGTCTCCATTCTTTTCGTTTATACATTAATTCCTCAGCTTAATATCTAGTCGTGTACTCGTAGCCTTATGTAAATTACTCTTAATGATCTAAGCTTGGTGCACAGCACCAAAAACACTCACTAGATTCACTGCCTACGGACACAGATACAAGTATTCGCCTCTTTCTCGAGCAATTGACGCGTGTCGGCCATTTTGCCTAGCTCGTGCGGCCGCCATTTTCTCGTCAGAAAGTCGAATACGTGAAAACATTATCACGATTGATTTCCTCGTCGTTTTATTGACACGATAAATTTTTTTTCTTTATTCAGTTAGGCATATATCAAAAAGGAGAAAATAAATGCATCGTAGAAAACACAAGGCCCAAAAAGGTATTTTTACAAAAAAAATATATGTATATATATTTTTATATATATATATATATGTCTGTGTATATATACCAGTTGAATTTCGATGAAAAATTGCGATGCTTCGAGAAAGAGAGCGAAGAGGATCGACGCTCGACCATCGAGACGCCATCGACTCGAGATCCAGCATGGATCCTTGAATTTGAGCGATTCACAGACATCCAAGCGAGAGAGTACTTCGTTATTTCATTTTATCTCCATTTATTATTATAATTTTTTTTAATACCTTTTCTCTTTTTCTTTTTTTTTTTATTCTTAGTCTCGGTTTCGTAAACACATCGAGTTGCAAAGTTCTAACTAATTTAATTCTCCACCTCGCTGAGTCCCCTAAGTCATCTACCATCGCTACAAGCTAGAACGCGCGATGATGTCTCGCTGTTTGTTCACGATTTATAATTCATTTTTTCTTATTTATCCTGAATGAAGAAAAAGAGTTCGTTTCTCAAACGACGAAGTGACTAACAATACTCTTTGGTTAAAAACGATCGCGTGTCTTCTGTGTAGGTACATGTGTATGCCCCTGACCCTCTCTGTTGTTCACTATACCGTCTCGTTTTCAAACTTTTTAATCATCCAACTTCAATTTTTTTGTAAAATTATCCAATCTGGTCTCTACCGCAGCCACATGGCCAATTTGGCCGAAATTGGAATAAACAGTCCAACGTAGACATACAATTTCTTCAATAACCAATCGAGGATCAGCTGGCTGCGTAGAAGATCCTTCGGATCGTTGGAATATCGCGACCTGAGCCGCTTGTACCGTCTAATTGATATGTCAAGATAGGATCCTACCACTGTGGCGAGATGAGATATTCCTGCGTTTTCTCGAGTCGCGTCGTTTTTCATGTTCTCGTTCTATATATTACGATAATAAAGGGAACCTAATAAAGACACGGTGATAGGCTTTACCGTGATCGGTTCACCTGGGTAATGTACAGGTACTTGGTGAAGAGATTCGTGCCCTCCATATTCGAGCCAGAGACGCGCCAATCTGGGGCCGATCGAACGACGACTATGGGAAGGGAGAAAAGCGACAATGGTAACGACGACGATGCTCCTCTCTGTCTTTCTATCGAGGATGGTCCATCGTGGACGCTGTCGTCGCGTCTCGAACTAGTCGAGACGAAGCGATTTAGGACCGTTGCCCATAGCTGAGACGCGTCAGCGTCTGAGCAGAACGATCGCGTCAATGTGGGTTGTCCTCCATCTTCCGAATTTCTTTCCTGGCTGATCTTTATTCTCTTCTGACACGTCAGGAAAGACCCCGTGTTTATTCGTCGAGGTCTGAACTAGCGGCGACTAGACGTTCCTTTTCCAGTTAATCGTTTCTCTTTCTCTCACTCTTTCCTTTTCTCTTTGTCTTGTCTCTCCTATCGAGACAAGGTTTCTTCCACTGTTCCGGGGAGTGGAGCTTGGCCAAAAAGGAATATAGATAGACACATAGACATTTAGTCAGTGGCAGCGAGCTAATGATTACTGACGCACGCGCCACCAGGTCTGCTGCACCTTCTCGTGGAGCTTCTTGCAAATACCCGCGAATCTCAGTCACATTCCAGCGGTCTCCTCCGGGTCAATGGTATAGTCCTCTTCCAGTGTCACCTGAACAGTCGATAAGTTGATTGGATAAGTTTCATGAGGTTTTATTAGCTATGTAAATTAAAAAGCCCAAGAAAATTTAAAAACCATGATCAGCAAGTCTACAGAGAGTCTATCAAGAGAGTACAGAGTCTATCTATATATCAAGAGAGCATAGACTATCCAAAGAAACTAAAGAATCGAACAACTCGAGAATTCCTCTTTTAAAAATTTGGCAAAGAGCTTTGAGACGATGCTTACCTGGAAGTGTATATTATCGGACTGTTGTTCGTTCTTCTGTTGATCGTTGGACGGTGGTGACGGAGGGATCATGGAATGATACCAGTCTCGATTCTCCTCTAGGTTATACAGAATATCCCGAGCACCGGGAAAAACCAATTCTCCCCAAGTTTCCCAAAGAGGATGGACAATGTAGTCTATGAAGCCGACCTGCGACTTCTCCACGGTGGGATTGTATCTGTCGCACATTGGGCTAATCACCATTTTCCTTTCGCGTTCTCGATCTCCCTGACGGAATAACTCCTCCATCAACCGTTGGACCCATTGTCGATATAAGAATAATGGTTTCGTGGGATTTGATAGATCAGAGCAGTGTACTGCGTTTGCTATAACCATTATTCGATCACTGTACGTTTTCAATACGAGAACGCCAGAGCCAGCAACTATTTTCGTTTCCACCGCGGTCTTCAATTCTGCTAGCAAAGTCATGTGTTTCGACATATCCGTGGACAAAACTATATCAATGGTCATCTTTCTGAAGATCCGGCGTTGCTTCTTCGTCAAGTTGCGGAGTATGTCACAGCAGTCGTTCTGCAGCAATTTGAACGCCACTGCCAGATGATGGTTTTCCAGAACGGACTCGTCATTGTACATGAGAGCGAGCTCGGAGCCTAAAAAGGAGAAAATCGAGGTTAACATTTGCTAAGATTCTACTTTGTCAAGATTAATGTTACATATTACAATAAAGGAGTATCGAGAAGCGAATCATCGAAGATTAATAAACTGCAGGGTTCGATAATTCAATCGAATAAAATAATTCAATTAATGAAATAAAACAAAACTTTGCTCAGTATAAGAATTCTATACCAGAGAAAAAATTCTGTGAGCTTCCATGAAAAACACACTTACCGATATTGACCAGGAACTGGTTGGTCAGTCCAGGATGGTCTACGTCGTGAATGGCTGCGGCAAACAGGGCAGCTGCGATTTCCAATGGTGTGAAAACGGACTGTAATTAGACAAACAGCTTCAATTAGCTGACCAGTATTACTGCGCGTTAATTGGATATCAATCCAAGCTTAGAGAATATTAATTAACGCGAATCCCAAACACGCTGGCATACTATATAACAATACGATCAAACACATCACGAGAAGACGTCAATTTAAACGTGTAATTATCCAACTGTAAAATACTTCCTCTAAAAGACCATACAGATATAAAGACAATTATTCTCACTAGAGAAAGGATCTTGAATTACATGTATTGAATCGTTTGCTAAAGGAAGAAAGGCTATTGCGTTGTTCTCTGGCACACGTTTACAATTGTGAAATTGAATAGAACGATGAATGAATATATATATATATTAACCTCGAGTGAGGGCGTGTTGAGCAGAATGTGGGTGGACTGGGTCACATCAGCCGCGTGCAAACTATTGTGGAAAGGATTCTCCTTGACGTAGTGATCCTCGAGGGTCGTCATGTAGTTGAGGAACGTCTGGGGCAGTATGCACATTGCCTTGAACAAATCACGGCTTTTGAAGATTGTGTACGTGATACAGGTCAATGGCCTATTGTTGCTCAGATCGCCTAGCCGGAAGATGTCGATGCCCCATGTGTCGATGCTTAATAGAGCCTGTAATGATTATATAGAATTATTAGTAATTAGTTTACAATAATTAGAAAATAGAGAATACGAGATTCGTAAAGATTTATGGCGACGAACCAGACCTGTGTTAACAAGAGTAGGTTTAAGTCTGTTTGCTAGATGTGAAGGTTCTGAGAGATTTTTAGAATGACGACGATGTCTTTATCGAATTAATTATTTTTCTATGTTATATAGCAGAGAATGGAATTTTTAACTTTATTGTAAACTGAAAATCTTAGCAGGAGATCATTACGTATTATTATAATGTTCTAATTCTAATGTTACGACGCGGTCCTTAACTGCAAACCTGAAGAAAACTATTAGAACAGCGGAGGATCGGATAGATCGATTTTTATGGTTTTGTACCAAGTGATGTTTCTTCGCTAAAATTATTTATCGTTTGTTCTATTTGCTGAAATTCTTAAGATAGTTTATTTTCTCGAGAAACGTAAATTCTCTGTTTGTTATCCGGCTGGAACAATTAATCTTTTAGACAGTTTTTCGGCGGCACAATTCGCAATGTTGCTCATGCGAGATACTTAGCACCGGCACGCGATTTTAGAAGGTTTTTAATCGTTTATCGAGAAATTGTTAATGAATGGAAAGTTCCTTATTTAACGTTAATTAACGTGTTCACGATTAACTCATATCCAACCGTGGCCCTGAAAATATGCACGTAACCACAAAATTGAAGAAATAGTATAATCTTTCTAAAATTCTTCGTACAAACTATCAACTTCCTCGCACCGCTAATTATTATTTTTATAAAACATTTACCTATCTACGTGCAACTTGAAATTAAACTGATCAGTTAAAACACTCGAACTGCAAATTGTTTATTATGATTCGAACTGAACGCTAGAAATTTTAACACAGGCTCGGTCATGATTAATTTAAACTTTTTCTGAATCGTATCTAGCCGTGTTTTCTCAAAACAAACAGACAGTGGCCAGTGTAGCGGACCAAATAAGGAGTTCGAAACCATTTCGCGACTCTGAATCAGAACGTGTGGGTTCAGGGACGATTCTAAGGCCTTGTAAAATTGGGCATTATTATCGAAATGACGTTTTAGTCGATTAATTGATCAGACAATATTGTCATATTTTTCGTATATATGATATTAAATAATATTATCTGTTTTTGTCAGTCGAGTATATTTTTATTATTACTCGCAAACGATTCTAATCCTGTGTGACGCGGTACAATTTTATTATATTGCAGTTAATTCATTAAAATTCAATATCTACATGAAGTATAATAAAAATCATAAACATATTAGGTTGTCCGAAAAGTTTCTTTCGTTTCATAAGGTGATAATAGACGAACAAGAATTTCTGTTTTATTTTATCGAATTAGATGTGATCCATTTCGTTATATTTCTATTATTATGTTCGTGCATAATTCAGTAAACTAACATAAAACAAAAAACATTGTGCGTCTATCGTTTCCTTATAAAACGAAAAAAACAACCTAATACAACTATGTGAAAAAATAATTACGTAAAAAGAGATGTAAATGTTAGAATTTAATCTTCAAGTTAATATTAATAATCTGTGGAAGACGCGATGTTTATGTTGGAATAATATTCAGTGATGCTTATTAAACAGAACTACAGGACCAAATGTATATAAGCGAGTGATATAATTAACAACGTATACAAGAATCGTTGATTGTTGGCCAGTTACTCTCAGACTGACTTAGGTAGTGACCCATGATCCCTTAAATACTTTGAACCCCACTCTCTATACAGTTTTTTTTTTTTATTTTATTTTGGTTTTTTACAATTTGTCCTTATGGACATTTGGTAAAGTGTTATATCTTATTGGTGAAAAAAAAAAAAAAAAAAATAAAAATAAAAATAAATATAGCATGTGGGTGGCTACCCCCAGCGGGGTGCCAGCTTCGTTTTTTCTAAGTTATATCTTTTATGAGCTCTCTGACCTGTGTAGGTGTCCTGTTCAAATGCCTGTGTGGGTGTCTGTGTAAGGGCACAAAGTAAAAATTACAATACAATTTCAATCTGTCATAAAATTGATATTTGCTTGATTCTACATATATTTTACTCTTTTTTCCCATAGAGGACAATTAGTCAAATCTAATTATCTGTGTATTATTCTCATATGCAAAATATCTAAAGAAATTATTTTTTTTCACGTTGCAGTCTATCGTTTCCGTATGAAATAAAAACAGGCGAACCCTGAAGCCTCGTAAGGCGTGTTGCACCGGAAACGAAGAAGTTTCTTCAGACTCAGGAAGCGTCTCATCAGCATACAAAGCGGTAGCTGATTATGTGAAAGTCGTAGCTACTCTCCTCGTCAGGAATGAGGATTTGCATCGATTATGCAAAACCAAATTCTATTCTCAATTGTTCTTTGAATGAATTCGGAGAAACGCAGACTACAATCGGTTTCACGTGTATTTACTATAATTTACGAAACTGATTCAAGTTAGGTGGATTCTATGAATAGAGACGAAGGTTAAATAAGAAGATCAATGAAAGTTGTAACGTTATGTTTGTTGAACCGAGTGTCAAACGGTTTGAATGGAATTTTTCTTGTTAATTCTCGTCTCTTTAATTCCGTGCGTAGTTCTCATATAGTTTGATTGTTTCGGAAATTTAAAATAGCTACGGTTCACGGTGATACCTAGAAACAATAAAACTACGAGAAGTTCGCACTTTGGAGCTTGGAATTATTTTAGAGAAAAGCGAATTCTATCGGTTTGAAAATAAGCCAGCATCTTTGTAAATAAACCAGGATTATGAAACGAATTTACATGGAAACTCGTGGAACTCTTAAAATCGTTAACAAGATGCAGACCGGATAAATAATTTGCGAGAAATTGAAACTGCATATGAAACTCTCTCGTACGCGTCTGCTAAATTCTCTAAAACGATCGAGCCATTATTAGCGAAACAGAAGAATAAAATGCGTTTACGAAATATAAATGTAAATTCCCAATTATAATTATAATAATAATCACAGCTTCTATGTACATCTTGATAACAAATTTGAATAAAATTTTTAACCAATCATCAGGGTGGATTTGCAAATTTTACGTATTTTTGAAATTACCATAATCAATATGAAATTATTTAAACGAAAAGAGTCATTGTTAGAATATTATACCTGTAATTCTATCGATATTTCGAATTTCTGTTTATTTCGAATCTTCTCAAACTATATTATTCCAGATTAACCATTAATAATAAAACAAAGCAAAGGAAGTTTCCAAATGAATGTATCCTCAAAGAATAACAAAATTGCCAGAGAACTTGAAAAGATCATTTAGATTTTCACTAGGAACAAAGAAGTTGCTATATTCAAATCACATGCGATCCAGCCTCGTGAAAAATTCTTTAGCGGTGTCTCGCTAATTAAGGCGAAAACGACGATAATGATAACGATAAGGAATCGAAGAAATTAGGTTATCGTAGGCTAGCGACCTCGTCCCAAATTTTTCATCGACCTACGTATGCTGTTTCGTGCACATGATCGTAAATACAGTCAGCATTGGCCTTTAGAAGAATCGAAATCTCATGGTTATCAGTCTCACGGTGCATCGAGTACGCTCAGCAAGGCGATGTAAATAAATTGTTAATAAAATAGGAGAAATAGAGATTCGTGGCGTTGTTTTATATTTATTTTATTTTTGTAGACGAGATAAAGTTTATACTTTTCCTGTAGCAGCTTTTAATTAACTGCGTTTCAACTGCTCGACTAGTATAATATATTAGATTATCCCAGAAGTTTCTTTCGTTTCATAGGACGATAATAGACGAACAACAATTTATGTTTTATATTATTTTATTGAATTTTTATCATTATGTTCCTGCATTCAATAAACTAATATAAAACAAAAAACATTGAGCTTCTATTATTTCTTTATAAAACGAAAGAAACTTTTCGGACAACCCAATATTCCAAATAAAAAAAGAAAAATTATGATAAACAAAATTTGGATAGTCATCATGGTAGTAGTGAACGATCTTATTTCGTTAAAAATGTTCGTAAGTTCGTAGTTGATCGATAAAGTATCAACGACAGTTCCAGAACAAATAAATAACGATAAGTTTAAATGTAAATAAGGATTGTAATGAAAAGAGAAAGTTGTCCAAAAATTCCATAAAGTGATCACGTAGCCACGTTTACCAACGCTCAATCGATTTTTCAGCCGATTTCACGCGACACGAACCAGCATAAAGGAAGATTTAAAAACGTGCAGGGTGCTTTAACGCTTACGTATTTGGAAATGGATTTTGCCTATAAATGATGCCAACTATTCTCGTCTTTAGCGCTATGTTTACTCTCTGTTAATTAAGAAACAAGGTAAATATTTTAAAGTCGAGGCCATTGCTCTCGACGCTGGAAGTTTCCTAGATTTATAGACTTCTCCGTGAAACTTATGCTAATAGACACGTGTAACGAGATAAGGATAAGGAAACGAGAGGGGCGAAGAATGATTTCATTCGGTGCGATATTCTTCTTGAGTTTTATATTCCGGAAAACTTCCTACAATTTTGTTCCAGCATTTGGTAATTGAAAGTTTCGAGGGAAAAATATTTTTCCATTAATAGAGATAAATAAAATAAAATAAAATTTGAAGATTAAATGTAAAGATAAGGAAATAATTAAATAATTAAATTAAGATTAAATTAAAGATACAAAAGGAACCTTTGCTACTCGTATTGCAGGAATATTTCCATTCGCGTTTCCTCCAATTTTAATCGAATAACGCATAAAGGGAAGAATACGAAACTGTAGACAGAAACGGCATCCGTAGGAAACGCGAAGCCTGTGGAAACCCGAACAAGTGTCAGAAATTCCAGAGATACATAATCGTGACATAAGTGTTTCGTGTGCCGAGACAGAACAATTCTATTACATAAAAACTCGAAGAATCTGTTACTAGCCTTTTACTTAAACGAACATGTCTCGTTCAAATTCAGTCAGCGTGAACAGTTAGCACGAAGCACAGTATAAAAGGAAATTATGTTACGTCACGGTTATTGCGACGAAGATTTTCATTTTGTTGCAACTTCTCAAGTCCGAAGTTGATACGTAAATAAATCAACATTAAAGAAACGAGATACGAAAAGAACTTTAGAATGTGAACCTTGCGATTGCAAAATATCGAAACGAATACTCTTTCGCTTACCATATCACAAAACCGTAGTGTTACATTTTTTATTCCAAGCTTGACGCGATTCTATGTAAATGTCCAGTCTAAAGGTATCCAAGTGTCTGACAAACGACACAGGAGGGACGAACGTACGATGAAAAATTAAATTACAAAACATGTCCCATGTTCCTGACTTGATAAAAACTCCCAAGGTACCTCTAGTATGAAAATATCAAACGCGCGTCTGTGATCAAAGTAGCCCGATGAAAAGAAGAAAAAAAGATGTTTAAGAGCTACATGCGAAGCTTAGATCGCTAAGCGTAGAATAGACGGACACAGTCTTTGAATTGTGTCAGAGATTACACGTGTTCCTGACTGGTGTCTAGCAGGATTAATAATTAGACAAGAGGCGTGGAATTAACCATGAAACCAGCGAAGCTGAGCGGTATAGCAAGCTACGTGATCCGATTTATAGTCTGGAGAATGTCGAGACCGAGACTCGGTGATCGTGTCTTGTGAAAATTTAATTAACGCGGATTTAAAGGCGGTTTCTCTGATCTTGGTCAAGAATTATAAGGTTGTCCCGAGGTTTGGACATGCTTCAACGATGCAAATTGTCGAAAAATTCTCTACGATTCGTCAAACGTGCAACAAACTCGTTTCCGAAACGGAAAACTTGTTTCCGTAAAAGGATATCAGACTTTGAAAATCTCTTATCACGATCTTCTCGATTCTCCATTAATTAATTTTGAAACATTAATTTCGGAATTGAGTTAGGGCTGACATCGAAGAAAACTCCACTTTAAGATTAGCTTAGAGTCAATTTAGAATAGAAATTAGTTTGGAATAAATTAACGCGGCACCGACATCGGAAGATCAATTTTGAAAAGTGAAACTCGAGAGAAATGTGTTTCTCCTTAAATTATTTTTCTCGACGAAATGGCTGCTTAACTTTACTTTGCAAATACTCAGCAAGCACTGATACTATTTATGATGTTCGATCAGACACTTGGTTTACAGGAAGTTTCTCATGCGACTTCCAACTCTTGCAATTAGACTTTGAAACCGGTTGTGCAAAGTGTTTTGTTCGAACGCGACACTTGGACAGGGGACGTTGAATCCGTAATCGAGGTCTTCCGGATGAGTAGAAAGCGTAGGGTACCGTTAATTAATTTCGCTTTCGCGACTCTTGTTTCGCGTTCTGGGAACCACTTATGCAATTCCACCTGAATCATATCGGCAGAGTGGTTACTTAACAGCGCAGATAGTTATCAATGACTTGGATGATTCATTGGACAAGTACAAGCGTGAGCAGATTACCAGGAAATTCTGAGATCTTGTCTCATCGATTGACATCTCGCTTCGTCAATTAAACGCGGCGTTCTCTTCATTCTCTATTTGCGATTTTTATAGTTAACTGGTTGACTTACGGCGGTCAACTTGCAGGAAAAATAACGTAACAAACGTATAATAGAAAATATAACTTTCCTTTACTGAACAAATTTTTCGAACGGCTAACTTTAGCGAGTTAGAAGCTGCCAGAGCTTGGAGAAAGGCTAAACGAGATGAAATTAAAAAACGCTACTTCGTGACTCGTTACTTGAACACAATACTGATTCTCTATCGTAATTTTGCGATCTCTATTTTGCAAAAAATTATCAATCCATGGAACGACTCTTACAGTGTATAATTATCGATTAGCACCAAGCCATAGTTCCACTTTAGATTAATAATTACTTTGCAGGAAACTTCCTCGCCACATACTAATTATACTACTCGATGTTAAAAAACACTGTGAAACAACAACAAGAAATAAAATATACTCGGTAAAAATAAAGCCATCTTTCTTCCTAAATTCGCATCTTAAAACCAAATGTTGTCCATTTCAGATCATCGAGGATCGATAATCTTTTAGAAGTAAATAGTTGAAAATCGAACACTTTCCCATTGGATATGGAAAGATATTAAAAAAGAATGAGGTCAAACACGGGAAAATATTGCAGACTTTGGCTAATCTTTCTGGAAATTAATTCTAAACGAGTGAATTTGATTTTGAACGAGCGAAATCTCGGTTAAAACACGTCTCGTTCGTCCATTTCCTGATTCGTAGGGATATGCATAATTGCAAAATAAGACAGAGCTTTCTTACCTCGCCAAGTTCTTCTTCGTGAGGTGTCTCGACGCCATGAAGCGGCACACGTTCCCCGGTGAAGCTGTTTGTGTGTGTGAGGGGTCGTTTTACGCCGCTTATGTGTGACATGGAAGCTGGACCTGTTTGCACGCGGTGGTCCTTCTTCTTCGCCTCCTTTTTATCTGCACTTCCGGCAGCCAAGGAGTCCTCGTCGGTCGGTAGAGACGGTATATCTACATCTTGTTGTTTATCTATTATAAAATTTTATTATTGTAATAATTATATTGGATAACGTAGTAAGAATATATGAAAATTTGAGATATATATGATATATAGCACGTATTATATAATAAAATATAGAAGATTTATCAAGAAAAAAAGAAAATATATAGTATAGAGAGGTAAATAGTATAGAGCAATTTGTTGGCGTTTTATCAGGTTTGTTAAAGTTTAAGGAGACACTTTTTTGATTCCCTTAGTTTTGATCTGCTGTCTTCTATTGCTATGATTCAGTTCGATTTGATTCTATTTGATTGGAGGACTTGGTTTAATCTGATTTTGATAAGTTGGTTCGATTTAGTTGGGAGAAGTTTCCGGTGGTTTGACGTGATTTGGAAAGCTGAGTGAGAAATAGGAAGAGTTCTTGATTTGAAGCAACACGTAATTCTTAATTCTGAGAAACTATCGTGTGTGGATAAGTTTTAAAATTTTGTTGAAGATTTGTTAAAGTTTGTTTTGAAGATTTGTTAAAGTTTAAAGCAGCACTTGTTTGAAGATGTGGTTCTGCTTGGATCTGATTTGATCTGCTGTCTTTTATTGCTATGATTCAGTTCGATTTGATTCTATCTGATTGGAGGACTTGGTTTAATCTGATTTTGATAAGTTGGTTCGATTTAGTTGGGAGAAGTTTCCGGTGGTTTGACGTGATTTGGAAAGCTGAGTGAGAAATAGGAAGAGTTCTTGATTTGAAGCAACACGTAATTCTTAATTCTGAGAAACTATCGTGTGTGGATAAGTTTTAAAGTTTTGTTAAAGATTTGTTAAAGTGTAAAGGGGCACTTGTTTGATTCGCCTTGCGAGATTTCTCATTATTCGATTTATACGCTTTGGAAGATGTGGTTCTGCTTGAATCTGATTTGATCTGCTGTTTTCTATTGCTATGATTCAGTTCGATTTGATTCTATCTGATTGGAGGACTTGGTTTAATCCGATTTTGATAAGTTGGTTCGATTTAGTTGGGAGAAGTTTCCGGTGGTTTGACGTGATTTGAAAATTTGTGTGAGAAATAGGAAAAGTCTTTGAAACGAAGCAACGCGTAATTCTCAATCCTGAGAAACTATCGTGCGTGGATAAATTGGTAAATTAAAAAAATGACTAACATTTTATAATTTACCAATTAATTCGTAAATAGAGCTAGATTTTCTAAAATACGACGAGAAAGGGTGTAAGTCGCGTTTGCATCGATGTATAAGGCAGTTTGAGTAATTAAAAATTCCGATTCCTCGTTTGACGAGCAAGTAGAAATCAGCACGAGACAAAGAGAGCGTTAACGGGATGAATGATCGTGAAACATGCGCGCGTTTACGGTGTTTCAAGGGCTCTTAATGCGTAAGAGCCTACGTTGCTCTCATTGTCCCTGGTAAATCTGCTCCTGGCGTCGACCTCGATAAAATCGCGAATTATCTTTTTCTTATAGTTTCACGACCGTTTCGTATTTCGTTGCAGACAAAGAATACAATTTCTTCCGCTTCTTTTAATCATCGTAAAGAGTCTCGTTAAAGATGTAAGTTTATGAAAATGAAGTTACGAGGTTTGCAAAGGTGGATTTTGATTTTCAACTTACCGAGGAAGGTGTTGCAGATATATTCTGATATCTGGTTGCCGGATTTGGACGATTCTGAGAAATGTGACAGTTCCTTGTTTAACATTCGTGTAAACTGTAATCAGAAAAATAGAGTAATATTTAATCGGTTGCCCTTTTTACCAAATAATTGTTCGATGCAATATTTATTGCATTATTTATACAGACATTTCATCAAATTTTTCATCGATTTGTTAATACAAAAACGTCACAAATTTTCTTGGTTAAACAGAATTCAAACAAAAGAGAAATGTAAAATTCGTGATAAGGGGAACATTTGAAATTTAGGACGATTCGCACAAATAGAAAATTGACGTCGATTTTGTAACAACTTGTGTTAAGGAATAAATTGTTCCTAGATTTCCTCTAAAATCCTCTTAAATTATATTTCCTCTAAAAAGACACAACGTTAAAATATTCCGAGGATGTGTACATTTCTTTTTCTCATAAAATCCACGTTTTACATTATATATCCCTTCCATGCGATTTTCACAATCCTCGATTTCCACACATTCGTCAAGAAAGTCATAAATTTCCGCCGATAAGCCAAAGAATGTCTCTCGCGACGTAGAAATGGCGTAGAGCCGATCGAAAATTAATCGAACAAAGTCGACGAAAACGAGAAACTAACCAACATCCTCCATCCCGATCGCCTGAAACCATCCCTCATCTCGCGAATTTATAATATTTGCGTGTTTCGAATGAAATTTCCTACCACCCTATAGTAGAATCAGTTGCAAACGACAGAGAATTCTCAAGAAGATGAGTTGCATCGTTGTTTGTATCCTGACGTACGTTATCAGTTCGTCTGAGCTTTATTGCGACTTGCGAGAAGATTGTCTTCTCATCCATTTGAATGATTACGACGAGTATTCTTGTTGATGCAAATGTGACGAAGAATGGAGAGACAGGTGGATTGACCTGTTATCGAGTCGCCTGTTTCGAGAAACAAGATGCACCTTGGAAGGATTTGTACGATTTTGTTTACTGGCTTTTCCAGCTATCGCGTGCTCGTCGTGTGACAGCGTGATCGGTGAATGGGTTTCTTTGCGAGAAGAGATATCGCAAGGGAATGTTGTTTTCAGAGGATATTTCAGCCTTCCGAAGATTTATATAGAGATAAGTATAACATATTTTTTATCGTGCTGCATGTAATATATTGCGCGTTCATTAAGCAAAAGCTTGTTCCAGAGTTGGAGGAGTTTACGTCGGTTTGATTGGGTTTGAAGGAATTTGTTTGCAGTTCCTTTCATAAATTTCGACATTACTATAATGCGTGCTTTTCTAATCTTTTCATAATAGAGCTTTTGCATAAACTTTAATACAAATAATTGTCTTTTAGTTTGAAGAAGTTTCAGTCGGTTTGATTAGGTTTGAAGGAACTTTTTCATTCTTCCAATTTGTGTCGTTTGAAGATTTTGATTTAATTTGATGCATGAGGATCTTTTCTGTTCGCCTGGGCTCGATTTAGTTTGATTTTATTGTCCGGGCATAATTGGATTTGATCTGGAGGAATTTTGCTTTGTTTCGATTCGGTGGAGTTCATTCGATTTGCTTTCAATTTTGTATGCAATGTTCGATCTAATCGTTCAATTTTAATTAATGTTAAAACTAGTGATTCTAAATTTCGAGAACTTAATTTTCTATAATTTCTGAAAAAACTGAACTAATCGATGGAAGGAAACTTCCTCAGAAGTTAATCAGGTCATTGAGCATTAACTACGCACAATAAATTATCGAACGACCTTTCTCTCATACTTGGCTACCTGTGTATCCGCTCATCTGTTAATACCGGTTTCCAAAAAGAAGACGACTGTTCCTCATTCATCAAAGTTATCGTAATAATCATAAATAAACTAGGCTCAAATTCCAGCAAAAAAAAAAAAGAAATATCACAGAACTATGAAACTTAACGAATCTTAATTCCATCAATTAACAATTCAATTACATCGAATACACCAAGAAGAATAATATCACGAATATCTCAATCGAAGACAAAGGAAACATCAATTTAAACATACCACTGTTTAATTTTATATAGATAAGCTAATCACATAAGGTATTATGCAATTAATAATAATTATAACGTTTAGTTAAGTCGTTGGTTAAATCACAGATAAGATTATCGATTATCGTTGCTGGGATTAATCTCGCGCGGATAATTTGTTGGCCATACGTCGGGCTCTGTGATTGCCCGATAAAGTTCATAATCGAGTTCATCGATTCGCGATATCCGTTGACAAGCTACGTCACCGATATATTATCGTGTGAATTTTTCGAAACTTCACGATAATTTATTTCCCATCTATTTCCTCGAAACGCTGACCGTGTCATTTGTTTTTGCCATTATGTAATGTTGAGATAGGTGAGGAACGAGTAGCAACTGAATATTTCAGGTTCAGTGTAAAGAAAATCGGATTGGAAACAATCCACGTTTGGTAGTAAAAAGTAGTATTTTCAATATTCCTTAATTTTTGTCTGAAAGTTAATATTCCTAGAACTAAGTTTTAAAGCATCTTTAATTTTATTTTCATTTAATTTATTTTCTTAATTGTTAATATTCATTGAATATGTAGAATCTGTTTCTCAACTATAGAAATGATTAATCGAAGGAGCTGTGAAGCACTTTACTCTGTTTCTAACTATAGCGCTTCATAAATACTGGAACCAGGCAACATATATAGCTGTATGCTCATGAATACTTAATTAAAATAGTCAGGCTAAATATGTTCATTTTATAAGAGATGTATCTAAAAATATTTGAGGAATATTATGATGTATATTCGAAAATATAAATAAAACATATACGATGTATTTAATCAGCGACATAATTTCTGAATGAAATCTGTTCTCGGGGATAATTGTTTAGTTAAATCGCAAGACATTAAAACGTCTATTTATCGTGACGTATTCCATTTAGTGTAACTATTTTATTGCTTTTTCTTCAATTTTCCTGGTAAATTCCCACGGGGGAATTTCTTATCTTTCAGGCGACAACACTTTAGCCTATCTAAAATCGAACGATGAGTAAGGATCGGAAATTTCTAAGATTGAGTCATTGGAAAAGTACTAAGCAGTGTAATTTGTGAGGAACTTACTCTAGTAATTATCTTTATTGTGCGTCAATGAAGATTTAAGAGAATCCAGCGGACTTTTCACCTACGATGGTTATCCTGAGTGAAGTATAAGATGTAAGAGATTTCTCTGCAATTGTTTATAAATTGTTAAGTTCAAAATGCGACCAAATTGCGTAAAATTGTAAGATTAATTAAATTTTTCTAATAAAATCTTGTTCTAATTCTATGATTTCATTTCACGAACGATTTGTAGAATTAGTAAGAACAAAAATATCACGTATTATCGATACAAGATTTTCGCCACTTCTCGATCTATTTATAAAAAATAATCACGATACGTAGATTTAATATGAATGCCAAGAAGATAATCGATTCTTCCTAAGAATTTAAGAAATTTTTGCCAATCTATGATAATTAAATCTAGACAATACGATATAAATAATAAACGAGCTTAAAGGATCGAGTACTCGATATAAGATCGATCTCGAAATATATTTCTTTCGAATGATAAAAAATAGAATATTTCTATTTAAAATAAAATTAAAGTTTTATCCCGTAGAAATTATTTCATTTACCTAATACTTGACTAGCTAAAAGAATATTTCAGTTACAAAGACAAGGATCATTAAAAGTATGGATGCATCAAGAAAGCAGTGTTGAGAAATTGTTGGGTTCTAGGTATTATTGCAAAATAAAAATAAATATGAGTTCATCGTATTTAGATTCCAAACAAGCATTCTTCTTTTATCATTTGTTAGCTACCTACGAGGCATTAAAAATTAATTAAATGTTCTGATTACACGACCCATGACACATCTATCTTAAATATCCTGTAAGTCGATTGATAACACTTATCAGTCATGTTCTTAAACGTTTTCTTTCTTTTTTATTTTTTTTTTTTTTTTTTGAATTTTTCTTCCTGCAGATATGCCAAGAAGAACAAATTTGGCAAAGGCTTTGTCAAGTAGATCACTCGATCCTCGTTTCGTTTCTTTAATATATTCTATAAACTCAAGCTTTCTTCTTGAAACTGACTCCTCTAAAAATTTATATGTAATTCCGCTTGATGAATGTTCCTAACGAAACTAACCTGCTCAACATTGTATTTCTCGATGAAATGGTAATATCCCATATTCACCTGAAAATAATCCAAACTTTTTTAGAAAATCCCAACTAGCACCGCTCTACAAAATTCCTCCTGACAGAACAAAGACACGAAGCTTCAAAAAAGGAGGAACAAAGCGATCTTACTCCGAATCGATCGATCATCTCCTCGTGACCACGTTATTTTTACTCGATATCTTGAAATCTGTCTGGAGTGCGCCGATTTCCTCGCTTTATACTCCAATCAAAAGACATTCTCCCCTGCGACCCTCGTTTCGTAGAAAAATTACGCGTTTGCCGGTCGAGTTAGGGCGATAATGCTCGAATGGCCGATAAA
Source organism: Bombus pascuorum (assembly GCF_905332965.1). Classification (NCBI taxonomy): domain Eukaryota; kingdom Metazoa; phylum Arthropoda; class Insecta; order Hymenoptera; family Apidae; genus Bombus; species Bombus pascuorum. The sequence continues at coordinate 6,551,973 of NC_083502.1, read as the reverse complement.
AAAATAGCCGTGATAGTCTAATCCACTGCGATGTATTTTTGTAAATACTGGCATAAGACAGATAAAACGCTGACTGATACCTATCTGGTTGGAAAACAAGATTCAACCAGCACGTAGATGTAGATAAATCGATTGATTCTGGCTTCGCAGAAAATTTGATCGACCATGTGACTCGTTCCATTCAAAGGAATACGATTGTCGATATTTTACTATCGATTCGAGAATACGTGGTTGCTTCGTCGTTTCTCGGCCGAGTTTCGCTTGCCCGCTTCCCTTTGTACGTAAATTCGTGACGTCAAGCGGAAGATCGTTATTCATCGTTTTTCGGATCCTTCGTTGAAGAATGGCTGTTTCATTCAGACGTTCCTTTCCCCAGTATCGAGTCTATATACTTTTGTTCCAGAGCTTTTTTATTAAATGCATAGCACGTGTGATGGCACAATGGACATTTAAAACAGGGATTTTTGGATCTCTTTGAAACTTGTAACTATTCCTTTCAATTATTATATTCATTAATCGTAAATGCGTTATTACAATTTCAGAATAAAATTCAAATACTTTCCCAGAAGATACGATTGAAAGTATTTATCGCAATTCGAATGTTCTTAATTCTTTATTTATTACCTTTATGTCAGCTTTGGATATTAATCTTTGCAAGAGAAGTTGCTTTCGTTTGGCAGTTTTATTGGGAGAGAATTATTAAAAATAAAAAAGTAACGTAAACATTTATACCAATAACTTCTGAGAACATTTTTCTACGTTTTTATATTTAGTACACTTGTTGTAGTTAGGATACTTATTTCTTTATCAAGTCCCTAAATCTTGGAACTTTAATTGGATCTTTCCAAAACATTATCAGCAGTCAAGGCAGAGATTTCGGCAGAGAATGATAAGATTTCATAATTAGACGCACGAGGAAGAGGGTAGCATGAATTGCTTGGGGTTAGAAGTCGCGGAGGAGGCGACGACGTCGATGGATCGACATTTTTCCCGCCACCTTGCCCTGGTTCCGCGGCATTGAAGAGCCTTGAGACTCGTCCAGATATCGATCGTTAAAACGAGACATTAATCTCCGCGCATCGACATATGCCACGAGGTTCGATATTTCGGAGATTTCTAAATCCACAAGAGTGGCGTGATACTCTCTGTATCGCGAACATTAATCCCCATACTTTCGCTGATTCTTAATTCTGGAAATTTCCACAAAACAGCCATGGAATATTCTTCGTAGAAAATAATATAGAAAGTAATTCTCGTTTTAATATTTTTGAGTCCAGTCAAAACTTGTATTTTATTGTTAATCTATTAAAGGATGATCTAAAACCAAAGTTTCTCGTTCCAATAAAGAATTTCTAATTTTTCCATTGAGAAATAAATACCCTTATGCTTTTAATAAATAGTAAACACTGATACCATCGATCACTGTTATAAAATTTGTGTTGAATATAATGTTGCAAATTAACAATTATTCGTTTCGATTTAGTATACATATACTTGTTGCTTTGTGTACAATAGGAATAAAACGTGCCTAATATGGATAGTAGGAAGCATATCCCTATTTGTAAACATTGATATGGATTATATACGTTTATAATAAATTTATTTTACTAAAATGAACGTATCTTTCGTTAACGTACTTTGTATTGAAATTCTTTAGAGAAATTTCAATTACGTCTACGAAGGGTTTAATCACGTACGACCAACAACACGTTGGCCAATAAACCACAGTGCACCAGCGTGTCGTACGAATACGAATTAAATCGAGTTAAAAATTGTATTTTATGGAGAATTTTCCCTCAATGGGAATTATCATGCTTTCGTGATTAAATTTTAATTTACAAACTTTTTAGAAACTTTAAATCCAAATTCTTCTTTTATTATTGCATATATATATGTATACACGTTGGCCAATAAAAGAGTCGATACCAGCGTGTCGTACGAATGCGAATTAAATCGAGTTAAAAATTGTATTTTATGGAGAATTTTCCTTCAATGGGAATTATCATGCTTTCGTGATTAAATTTTAATTTACAAACTTTTTGGAAACTTTATATCCAAATTCTTCTTTTATTAATGCATATATGTATATGTATACACGTTGGCCAATAAAAGAGTCGATATCAGCGTGTCGTACGAATGCGAATTAAATCGAGATAAAAATTGTATTTTATGGAGAATTTTCCCTCAATGGGAATTATCGTGCTTTCGTGATTAAATTTTAATTTACAAACTTTTTGGAAGCTTTAAACCCACATTCTTCCTTTATTAATGCATGTGTATATATATATATATATATATATATATATATATATATATATATATATATATATATGATAATTGTAATTGTTCTTATACGAGAATTAAATGATGTGTCTAATATATCATTTTATCTAGAAATTAAAGCAGACCGACGCTTATGGAACCAAAGTCCCAGAGAAACAAGGTTTCGTAATCAGAAGTGCTCATAGTATTCATTTAGAAAGTTAAGAAGCGAACCTAATTGACCGTGATATATCTACAACTCTTTAATCTCATCGATCAAAATCAGACAAAAGTTGCTACTATAACGAGCTGCTACTATATCTACGAATTATTGTCGAATAATAACCTCGGCATGATAAATTCTCTTTCTTTTCATCTGTCAGATATGATTTAAAGATAGTCAAAGAACAAACGTAATTCTAGAAGAATGAATGTAATTCGAACAATATCGATGATAAATCACGTTTCAGTTTGAATTGCCAAATATTTATTTAGATATATTATAAATATTATTGCTATAATTATTGCTAATCATAGCTGTGCATTGAGAAAAAAATTGATTATTTAAACTAATCAGTTTATTATCTATCGTAGAGTGGTCGAAAATAATTAGAAATTATATCAGAGTACTACAAAATTATCATCTCGCAAGTGCTCCAAATTATCTAGAATTTTCATTTCATAATTTTTTATAGAAATTTCACGGAATAAACGAAAAACGAGTGAAATCTTTAATTAAATTATCATGTAATGGATATCAAAAGTCTGCTCAAACTTACAACCAAAAATGTTTATCTTATCTCAATATAATTGATGTGATAATACAAAACCTTCAACAACAGTCTAATCGTTAAATCATCTTTCGGTAAACATGTTCAATTAAGAGTGATCTAAAGACTTTACACCTCGGATCTTCGTTTTATTGTCTCTTACGGAATATCAATGATAAATCATTTGAAATATTCGTAATTTCAATCGAATCATTTTCGTAACAATATCAGGCACCCGATCTAAATTCAAAATCTCCAAATTTTCTGTAATACGATTTTATCATAGCACAAACAGAAATCTATAGTAAAATACTATAATATGGCGCTATAGCGATAGAAAATATACATTAAATTCAACAATTTTATAATAAGCTTCTACCATAAAATTGTACAACTTTTTAAAAGACCACAATTTTCGTGGCCAATTAAAAATCCTGTTTAATTTCTAGCAAATTATTTCCATAGTTATATCGCTGATTCTGCTTAAATTTTCTGAAATATTAAATTACCTGAACGGCTATGATGCTAGCCATGGCTGCGATATCTGCCAGGGCCCTCAGGTAATTAAAATACCTGGCGTACTCGTCCACGTTTCCAACTGCAAACTCAGTGTTCGTCTGTTGAACCATCTTCTTTCTTACAGCTTCTACCTTCTCTAACAACGAGTAATCGCTAGATTTGAACTAACTCGATACGATCTCCCTAAACCGAAATTCAGGTACTCTAATACTTCTTTGGTTGTCTCCTGATAATCCTTTCACTTTCGTCTCTTCTTTATTCCTCTTACGAAAGTATCACACTTTCTATAATACTTGTTTTACCAATCGTTACACTACAAAGTCTTCTTGTTCAACGAACAATTATTTCAAAATACGTTTAATTAAAATTAAAACAGTCTTTGGATGTGTTGAAAATGGCACCAGAAAAAAATTGGTCACAAGACAAAATTCAACCTCGTCGATCACGGTTATCTTACGCACTTTCCTATGAGGTTTTACAGATACACACGATCTTCTTTCAATTAGACTTTAAACTGAACTGAAACTACCTGCAAAGATTCTTCGCAAGCCAAAAGTGTAGTTCAATGAGCCACGAACTCTCAAATTTCCAGGGAAATCCGTTAGACCAATTTTCCACAGATCAAAGTTCAATTTGGTCGATCAGAACCAACCGTTGTGTACACTCGTGGACGAATTTTCTTCGAAACAGTGTTTCACAAGCCAAAATTCAGCTTGGTCAGTCAGCTTCTTTCTAATCTTCCTACGAAACTTGTCAAAGTTCTATTTAAAATTGTCTTTCACCAAAACTTTAGTCAGGATAAGCACGCGCTTCCGTCGATAGCGTGGAAATTATCTTTCACGAAATTCGCGAGAAATATTCACGATCTTTTATGGATAACGCGAACTGTCGCGACTAGCACGTGTTCTATGTTCGAACGTACGGAATACCGAATAGCGTTTCGATTACACTGCGCCTCGGAGCACGTTTACGAGTAGCATGAACGTCGCTCGACTGCAAAGCGTGGTCTACGTGCCTGATTCCCGGCTGCCAGCTATTTATCTGGGCCAAAGTTCTGCGTTTGTTGCGCGTCATAGTGGGGAGAAGCACGACCTGTGAATCGCTCCGACGGAAGTTGCGAATTATAGCTGAAGTTTGGCGGGAGGAATGCTTAGATTCTGTGTATTATGAGTAGACTGTGTATTGTTATGCCCGTTCGTATTTTTATGATCAACTTTCGTGGCCATTTTTACTTTCCATTTCCCAAAAACTGAATCTCAATGGAACGTAAAATGAGTTCGCATCGAATTAAACAGAATTCGTGCGATATAAAAGTAAATTATACGTTTGTAACGAATGAAAGAGGAAGACTTTTCTAATAGAAGATGCTTGATTATTATGAATCGCGATGACAGAAAAGGGTTTTATCATGCAGATTGTCTTGCACAATAATTTACATAGTACTCTGACTCATTTCGTATTCGTGCATTTGCAGAAGCTTTTTACGAATATACTATGCGTCATACGTTTTGAAATTTTATTAGCCTTATCATCTAAGAGACACCGTTGTTGCTAATAATATCGATAAACTCGAAGATTTTAAGCGGCGAATGCGATGAATAGACCGGGGATTTTCATGCGCATTTATAGGAAATACGAAAATGTAAAGTTTCACGGAACGCACGTGACGTACAAAAATATGTGAGATATTTATCCGTACGAAACTTGGCGCTATAGAATTGAAAAAAAAACATATGAATTGTCATGAAAATGCGGAATTTCGCGATGATTTATAAAAAGATACCACGCAATACGATTCATACGATAAGTGGATTGTAACGAAACAGTATTATTAGGGAAATTTGTTAATATAATGAACGTAATGACGAATGGTTACCCGTTAATGATTCACCTAGTTGTATTACTTATGAGTCACAACTAATAATTACACACGAAGAAAATGTAACTGTTTTCGATATGTAAATTATCTACTGTACTAAATTCTGTTCTATTAAAATCGAGTTATGCGTGAGACGTTGTAATCGAACTTGACGGATCATGAGGCACTGTTAAGTAGCCGAGCGTATCTTTCATAAAACGCATCAAAACTGAGGCACGCTTTATTGGCCGAATTTGGACGTCTACCAAGCACTTGATTCTTGTAAAAGCCTTAAACCGTTTCGTTTGACGGTTATTTATTTTATAATATTATTTCTTTCTCTCTATACAGAAATTACAGATATTTCACTTATAGCAACTTTATTTGGAAATGTTCCAGTACATTTTCATATTCTGCAGAATTTATAGAAAGTTCGAATTATTCTTCAGCTTATCGACGATCATTGTCTTTCTTTTTTCATTTCTAATAAATAACAAGTCTTGTTATAAAATTGTTTAAACAAGCAAGATTTTTTATTTGATTATTTGTTTTGATTAAATTGTATAACGTATGAAAAATATTCTGCAAAAGTCGTATAAAAGAATTGCAGAAATCAACTGCAAGAGGGTGCAGGTCAACTCGGTAATTAGTCGAGTAAATAGCACCCTATAGCTGGCAACATTATGATGTTCCTAAACCGATAACTAAGATAGCATCAACGATATAAATCGAATCATAGCCTCAGGTAGCAAGTCGTAGCCAGGGAAACGATTTTTTCGAAATCTCCTTGAAATATTCATAAATATGTAATAATCCCAAGAAACATTAATTTACATTTTTGATATATTTCTGTACAAAGTATCACTTTTACCGATCGTAGATGTTTACAAATTGTAGATGATAACTCTTGTATAATGCTACTTTACCATATAAAAAGATTGTTTTCTTTTTTATTTATTTATTTTAATTCGGATCTATCTCAAAGCTATTAGCGTCTCGGACTGTATAACGATGTTTACAGTTCACAAAGAAGCTTCAAAGTATTGTATATTCTATCTATCGTATAATACTATGTATGTATGATAATATGAAGAATTCTCGTTGAAGTCTCGATAACGGTACTCGATTTCTTGGAACGTGGTGTTTTTTCAAAAGAATCAAAAAACTCGTAAGTTACGTTATACGATGCAGACACTAGGAATATTTTATTTTATTTTGTTTCAAGCACAGTATATCGCGATACAGCAGCTGTTACAAAACAGTGAAGCATCGATCGTGATGTTAATACGTGTTTATTCAGCTACGTCCAGCTGTAGAATTTTTTCAAAACTGATTTTCGAAACAATCCTGCCAAAATTCGAAGTTGATGTTCTACTCGATGAAATATCGCGATAAACTGTTTGTGATTTTTTAATTTATTTTACTGGTGTGCGGACAATTCAAAGAAGCTTTCAAATTTCAAACATATATTTATATAAATTCGAGTAAACGTCAAATTTGCGGTAGAAATATATAAAATTCGAGAGAGATAGTTTTCAAGTATGTTTATGCAAATGAGTGCATCCAATCTCTTGAATAAAATAGAAGTAGTGGTTGGATGTACTTGATACGTGCAGTATATTAGGGTAGGCTTAGGGAACATAACGGGACCATAGATTTGAAGTATTCTTTTACGGGAATGAACGACGAAGATTTATTAAGGGAAATTAAAATATAAGCACCGTTTACATTGGAGAAGTTTTGTATTCGTAAAGTCGAACTGCGAATAAAAAATCGTATTGACCGGAACGAGGAGTTTCTTTTTAGATTTAAAAAATAGAAATTCTGATGTATATTTGTAGCTACGAATTCTTCGAATTTTGTTCTACTCGTTCGCAAGAACTGTGAATTTTTAGCGATTTAAGGTCAAACCTAAGAATCACTGTGCGATAATTCATCAAAAGATAGTTAGAAAGTAGAATCGAAAATTCCGAAGAGAACGATATTCAATTTTCTAATATTTACATAATTTGAATGAGAACGACAATTTTTACAAATTAGAAAAAGAAATTTCTTACTACTTTTGTCACAAAATTCAAAATAGTGACGATATTATAAAATTATGATTCTTTGTCCCAAAGCGTCTAACAATAAGAAAATTTGACAACTTATTATTCTCTGTCGTTTTATTCTTGCGATAAAAAATCATGTGACAGAAACTCATGTGACCCAATATCTTGGCAAATGTCTTTCTGAACCTACCAAGAAGTACTCGATTTTCAACGACAGCGTCCTCACGTCTAATATTAGTAATAGCTCGAAGAACGGATAATAATAGTAAAGATGAGGCAAACGCTTCTCTTGTGCATATTTTCGGCTATTGTTCTCAGTATAAGAGAATTTGTAATCAGATGTGAGGGAATCCCGTTAAATCATATTATATCTGAGCGATGTGCCGTTATATTTTTTGGAAAAACGGATACTTGGAAACATCTTTTTTATTGGGAATTCAAAGTGTTCAAACAATTGCTGTCGTAAATATACTCCATCGAAATATCCTCCTTTTTTTCTATATTTCTTAGAAATGGAATTTTACGAGAGTTCCTATACAAATGAATGTAGAATCGATACAATTGTATTTAATAATAATAATAATAAATTTGTTTTTATTTTAGGTGCATAACATATTACGAGCAGATTGTTAGATTCCTATTCCTAATTTCTTACGTTATACTATATTCTTATATTGGTCTCTCGATTACTATATCATGTTGCTATTATTATTTTTTAAAATATAGATTGACTCTTTCTATTAATTAGTATCTATCTCTCCTAGCGTGTACAGTACAGTGGTATATCTATATTTCTATATAAAAACAAATTCTATTAAAAGTAGAGTTTCTACTTGTTAATTAGTAAAATTATCCACAAGTTACACGTACTAATTTGCTCTGTATTAATTGTAACGACACATGACACACAATTTTTCATTTTACGTTTCTATATAAAAACAAATTCTATGAAAAGTAGGGTTTGTACTTGTTAATTAGTAAAATTATCCACAAGTTACACGTACTAATTTGCTCTGTATTAATTGTAACAACACATGACACACAATTTTTCATTTTACGTTTCTATATAAAAACAAATTCTATGAAAAGTAGGGTTTGTACTTGTTAATTAGTAAAATTATCCACAAGTTGCACGTGCTAATTTGCTCTGTATTAATTGTAACAACACATGACACACAATTTTTCATTATACGTTTCTATATAAAAACAAATTCTATGAAAAGTAGGGTTTGTACTTGTTAATTAGTAAAATTATCCACAAGTTACACGTACTAATTTGCTCTGTATTAATTGTAACAACACATGACACACAATTTTTCATTATACGTTTCTATATAAAAACAAATTCTATGAAAAGTAGGGTTTGTACTTGTTAATTAATAAAATTATCCACAAGTTGCACGTACTAATTTGCTCTGTATTAATTGTAACAAAATACGACACACAATTTTTCATTATACGTTTCTATATAAAAATAAATTCTATGAAAAGTAGGGTTTGTACTTGTTAATTAGTAAAATTATCCACAAGTTACACGTACTAATTTGCTCTGTATTAATTGTACCAAAACACGACACACAATTTTTCATTATACGTTTCTATATAAAAACAAATTCTATGAAAAGTAGGGTTTGTACTTGTTAATTAGTAAAATTATCCACAAGTTACACGTGCTAATTTGCTCTGTATTAATTGTAACAAAATACGACACACAATTTTTCATTATACGTTTCTATATAAAAACCAATTCTATGAAAAGTAGGGTTTGTACTTGTTAATTAGTAAAATTATCCACAAGTTACACGTACTAATTTGCTCTGTGTTAATTGTAACAAAACACAATAGTATTATACACAAATCAAAAAATTCATCTTATGATTTCTTAATATGAAAAATGGCATTTCTATGGAAAAAGATATCTTTTCGTATACCTACAATATTAGCATGATATCCTTTTAACTAGAAATGGACTTTTACAATTTTAATGTGAAATCGAATTTCGATTTGAAATGGACTATGACCGCTTCTTCGCTTGAATCCGATTGTTCTCTCTCTAGTCAGGCGTTTTACGTTACAACGCATTGTCTTCCTTTTTTCTCGCTTAGTCTTCTCAACGAAAAAAGCACGTTCGAACGTTGACTCAGGCAGCGAAATTTATATTCGAATTCGAGCGAAGCGATAGCGATTCCATAAACCGGGTGACCACTTTTCCTGGCCACTGATATCATCGCTACGAATCTACCTAAGATCCACAAACAGTCCAATTTGTTTGTCCACTGCGCTGCTAATTCGAGGTGAGTCAACCGGAGATTTCGGCGAAAAGGATCGCCTATTTTGAACCACCAAATTCGATCAATTTATCGTTTTGAGACACTCGTAAATACGTAGGTGTGTTTCTTTCCTGATTAGGAAACGAGCAATCGAGAAACAAGGCATCGAGATGAGTCCGTTTCTGGTTCTCTCAGAGTGCTGATAATATTTTTATTTCTATTGGAAATGATATTTTTAACATAACGTAATGTTCTTTCTCGCATAATTAGAAAATGGAAACGGTAAAAAGATATTTTTATTAAGAACGATTCTTTTCAACTGTATTAATTTTAATGATATTCTTATATTTATTCGATACATTTATGTTGTTTCATTAAAGATAAGAAATATCATTAGAAATTGTATATTGTAGAAATACGCTTCAATTTGTAAAAATTATCAGCGAAAGGCAGATGACGATTCCTCATCTTCGTATAGTTCGCAAAACCAACAGTTAGGGTTGATCCATGGGTGCAAAGATTAAAGATAAGAAATATCACTAGAAATTGTATATTGTAGAAATACGCTTCAATTTGTAAAAATTATCAGCGAAAGGCAGATGACGATTCCTCATCTTCGTATAGTTCGCAAAACCAACAGTTAGGGTTGATCCATGGGTGTACGTGACATTGTGCACGTATACTACAAGTACACTGAGCGATATCTCTAAATGCGAACCGCCTAACGGACAGACAGATAATTTTCCTCCCAATTATTTCTCGTTCGTTCCGCTTGAATCATATCATCTACATGCTGGTAAATGGGAACGACGATTAAATCGCGTCTTCATTTTCAACTGAACTTTTAATTTTCGATAAAATTCACGTCCACGGAGATACTTATTTTTTAAAACAATTTTATATCCCGACAAGAGTTGTAAATATTCTGTTTCATTTTGTATATTTCAACACACGTCTCAAACTTATTTTAATCGTATTTTGTATTTTAAATATATTTTAATTGCGTCAACATTTCCACGTATAATGAAAAATAGAGGAAAATATTCCTCTATAGAAATTAATTAAACTGCTTCATTTCAGGATATGTTTGCCGAAACGAATTGCGTTGTTCGTTCTCTGCGTATCAAAATTAATTACGTCGCCACTTTTCGTTTCCTGTGCATTTAACAATTCGAAGGCAATCTTTTTGTTCGTACGTTTCTCGCGCATATATTTCGCGCGACTAATTTGTAAATTCGTCGACTCGTATTTCTGCGTCCAAAGGAGATATAAAATTGACAAAATCCGAAAGAATTAATTCGACAACCAACAAGATAAAAAAAGAACCTAACAGACTAAATTTACATCGATATTTTCAACTGTAGAAGAAAATCTTAATTTTATTCGCGGTACTCCCCTTATGAAAATTAATTAGAAAAATTAATTCCTCATTACCGAGCCATTGCACGTAAGAAAGAAAGAAATGAATAAAACATGGATTGCATTTGACGTAATGAGATGGTTGGAAATTTGATGGAAGCAGCGAAATGCGAAAGTAAGGAGCCAGCAAAAGGAAAGAGGCGTCGATGGCGTACTGACGCCAGCAGTGGTCCACTTCCGGTCTTCTCGTACGTCCTCAGACACCCCAAATAAACTTACGTGTTTCGCTACAAGGCTCTCTAAGAACTTCAATTCCCTGCGGCGATTAACCGCGTGAAAAATAACATTCATTTCGCTATTAAATCGCGAGTACGATTATTATTTCAAATCACGAGTTTTCTTTCGTCTGCCTAAGTGGCATTGGTGGCCTTTGGAAAGGCCACGTGCGTAAATGAACGATGATTCTTGCTGGGTATTCATAGACGTCTGTACTATTTGCATCTGTTTAATTACAACTCTGAACATCAACACTGTTTTATTATTTCATGTAGCAATTTTCGAGCAGCGTCTTTTCCTTTTTCATTCTGCATAAACAATAATTTACAGTAATTTCTTCGGCAAATAAAATTTCAAAAATTCAATGCCTTCGATAAGATTGAAAAGAGTAAATATAATATTTTCGTCGTGCTTACAATTCTGATTCAACTACGGAACCTCTAATGTATGTTATACCTTTAATGTTGTTAAAAAATGTCGACAGCTCTAAATTGTCCTAAATTCTTATTAGCGCGTTCGCTGCCATTGACGCACATAGTGCCACGATTCAATTATCTTACTAAAGTTCCAAGTAATGCTGCTGAGGCAATCAGTGTATTTTTGAACTTGTGCGTTTCGATAGTAAAATTTAAAAGGAGGCACGAGACAGCAAGTTCGCGGCAATTACGCTTGACAGTGATTTATTCATGAAAACTAAGAATCATTTGAGCCCCGAAGAATTAGATAAATATATACGCTTCTGAAAAATCCCCAAATCGCGCTATAATTACAGAAAATCAAACGTTCTCGAATCTTAAAAAAAAAAAAAAAAAATAATTATAAAGAAGAATAAAATATCAAAGAAAGAAAAAATACTCATTTTCCAACGATGGCGCCATTTCGTTAATTTGGGGCGCCACCGTGACCACCCTCAGATTTTTAGCAAACAAATAATGGAATATCCACACACAGGAGTCCCGTTTTAATCGATCCAGACAAATATCTTCTACGTTACACTACGTTTCACTGTTATACATAATTATCTTCCAAACTATATTTATTTATTTTTGTACTCCTTTTATCTTGGATGACGTCCAGTTGCTTCTTACGACCGCTACTTGGCTTAATTCTATATCTAATCGTAATTATACTATTCTAAACACTTTTTCGAACGAAACATACTTCGTCTCGAGGCAAAGGTCTTCCAATGGACAGAAATCTAATTTAGGCTGACGCGCCTTCGAGATTTCAAGATCACCTCTGAAACAAGTTCCTTCGAATAGCGTACAGTTTAGAAGATATTTGCGTGGATCGATGAAAACGGGACACCTGGTGTGCACGTTCGATCGATGCATTGGAACTGGAAGAAGAGAAACGAGAAAAGAAGCGAAGGTTCGGAAACGACAAATTATGTATGAATGTTGGATGCACGAGGGTCGAGGCCGGAAATAACTTTCGTTTCTTCTTGCAGCAGATAAGCGGCGAGAGACGTGGTTCTTCGCTTTGTTATCGACTACCGAATCGCTTGTTTTCTCTGTCACGGTTCTCCGCGTCTGCACAATGTTCATTATGCTTGCAGACTGATTGTAGAAGATTCAGACGAAGGCCATGCTGCCATTCGATGTTGACGATTCAGATTTTTGATTGTTTCTAAGGATTCGTGAAAGTTGATCTTGTATGTTCAGTATTTCGATTGCTACGTTCTTTGATTTTACAATCTCGGATACACGAACCGTTTTAGGATATACGCCGAAGAAATCACGCGAAGCGCAATAATTTTAATTCCACTTCGAGCTCTAAACCCTGCAATAATAATTCCATCAATCGCAATGTCTAATCCCAATAACTAAATTCATTTCCTACTGAACAATCGACGATGAGACGCTGTACGTCAGACAAATCGTAAAACGAAATATGAAAATAAGGCGCAGTAGTCTTCCATGACAACAACGCGCGGAGGATCAATGAATCGACGAGACAAGGTGGCAAACGAGCACGATAAAAGATGCAAATTTCTTCTGAACATCCACGAAGTGGACGCGTGTTGAAAGAATTGTTGTTGACGCGAGTTACACGGAGCATTAACGAGGCGAGTGTCACGAGATACGAAACTTCATCCGGAGCATGTCCAACCGTTTAGTAGACTAATCGATGATGTCAATAATATTCGTTCTCTTTTATTTGCCTTTTAACGTACGTTCATACATTCAATGATTTGTTGCGTTTCGCGAATGCGTTATCAGATAAAGACGCGTGGCAACTTGTTGTACATTGCTATCACGTTGCGTAATTATATATTTCCGATCGCCACGAAGATTTCATAGGATGTCAGCGTTGGCTAATCGTACGTAATCGTCGCTCGATTTCAGTTTCTAGAAGTTAGACTTTTATTTTCATCGAACGTAACTGTTGCAATCGAAGTGGAAAGAGCGATAGAATAACAAGTATTTTCTCGATTAAAAATGTTTTTAGTGACAAATGATAATTATAGGCGAACGAGAAATCTTTTTTCATTCCTGATAACCATTATCGATAAGGGAAACTTATTTCGGTAGCTCGTAGCAGTTATCGGTGGGAGAAATTTTATTGCGATAGCACATAGTAGTTATCGACGAGGAAAATATGTTTTGCTTTGGATTAGATTTCCAGCTTTCAAGTTTATGTTTCATCACTACGAATAGGATAACTTTCTGTTTAAATTACTAACGAATATCAAACTCGAACACAAGTTATTTAGCATTTCGATGGCAATAATTTGCAACGGCGCAGGTTTCCAAAAAGCTTGTCGTTCAATGAACACTTACGTTTATCGAACTCTCTATTGGTGATTAAAATTATGAGTTAAAATTCAATTTAACGAGCATAAGTTTCTCTAAACTTTGCGCAGATGGCATTTCTCCTTGGTCGTCTATTTCTTTCACACTGATTTTTTACAGTATAAATCAATGTAAAAAATGGCTTAAAATAAACGAGTGCCGTTATCTTTCACACCGAACTAATATAAATCAGCGTGAAAAATAGTTTAAAATAAATGATCGTCGTTAAAAGCTAAGTAGATTGAACGCAGCTGATTACCTCTGGTTTATACCACGTTCTCTCTTATATCTCGAAAACAAAGACGAATCGACCGATGGATATGACATTCTTTGCTCAAAATGCTCTCATAAACATGTTGGTACAGTACGTCGAATGAAATCCGAAACACCCTGTATATTTTAACAACGATACGAGAAAATGAATAATAAGATTTTCTATAAAAGTATTAGCCATCGTAATTTTATTAAGAAACCTTTATTCCGTTCGATTGCAACGATTGAAAAAAATTTCCAAGATAAATCGGATATTCTTTGTTTTCAAAGAAACATCATTCAAGCAAAAATAGAACATCGTACGACTGGAAATCAGCTTCTGACGCCGGCCTTCTGTGATATTACGGTTCGATGCAATTGAAAATCAATTATCCGAAAGAAATGGCTAATTAGTTATCGTCCAGGAATTATATCGAAGTAAGCTTATACACTCCAATTAGCGACGCATGCGGTACTCCAATTACTATGTTAATTAAATATAGTTAATTGATGAAACAGTGTAACACGAGTAACGAGAACAATATTAGGCTTCCTTGCTAATAAAGCAAGATATTCTGTGGTAGATTAATTAACGCTCGAAATATATTTTCCAATTTAAGGCAAGTCCTTGTTACGATGTTTCGTTATGTACAAGGAAATATTCTTGAAATAAAATTGTTTAATGAAAGTGGGTAAATATTCTTTTCTTTCTTTAAACAGATAATGGTACCTTTTGATGAAAAATATGTACCTACATATATGTTTCATTCGTATTTGTGACTAGAAGCGAGAACAAGATGCTCATTCATAGTCGTGAGGATTAATTCCCATTATATCTTTGCCTTTTTCGTTTTAGCTTGAGAATAATCAGACGGAGGAATTTTACGTTTGTAGAATTTCCAATCAACGAGAGATGATTATATAAAGGTACAACACGTTCTTTACTGAATTACTTTTATCTAGAGCAGAGTAAATGGATTATCTTGAAGATTAATTTCCACTATACTTTAGTCTTCTTTATCTTTAGAAAAAGAAAAAATAATTAGACGAAGGAAATTTTTGCACTTCGGGTTATATTTATAATTCTTCGTTATATTTATCTCGAGCGGAAATGGCTGAGTCTACAAAAGATTCTTTTGTGTGCTGCCTCGTGGAATTAAAAATTAATGAAATTAATAAAATCAATTAATTCGATCGAAACAAAACTATTTTTATCTTCTACAGAGATCGACGAATGAATAAAAGAATTTTCCACGCTTGGATTTCTGCAGAATTTCAAATACGACATTAATTAAATATACAAATAATTAGAATACCTAACATCCGGAGACTTCACGATTCTTAATATTCACAATTTCAGATGTCAACAGTTCTATGATTTTGTACATTGTCCTGTTAATTTATATTTTCATAATTCATTCACTCATATCAATTCGTCTTTTTACTCGGAATAATGTTTATTTATAAACGAATATTCCAGAAATAGATATTGGCCAGAATTGTCAATGATAATTTTCCATTGTAGTCACCCAAACATAATCAATCATTGTCAAGCTATATATATATCGCAAGAACATATACAAATTCATTGCACTTCGTATAATCGTATTTATCTACATTTAGATAAATTATACAAACAAACAAAACAATAAATATCACATGTGTCAATAACCAAAGACCACAAGCGAAATTTTGACAAGTAATTTTAAAATTCAATAATCAGTTCCATGTTACCGAAAATTTAATTGCCTCTTTTATTTTTTTTTTTTTTTTTTATTAAATTCACAAGCTCACGAAAGTATTGTAACATTTACAGATACTTTTAATGCATGTATTGCGTGTGTTACACGTAATCTCTGTTTAAATTTTATATTAGTCGTTGTGTCTATAAAAAAATTAATTTGCATAAAAACCTGTATTCTATGAGTTACCTATCAAAGACAAAGTGGAGCAAGTATACAATGTAGAACTTTGTTTTTCATACGCTTAAGACCTAAGCCATGTTCGTTGCCATAATCGCAGGTAATTTGTTTTGTCGATTAACCTATCTAAAAGCAAACGTTCGCGTACGTCAAGCAACTTTTACGTCACGGTGTGTGTATTTGCTATTGTTCTTATCTAGTCGTCTCGAAATCCGCCTACGGTCGATCGAAGCATTCTCTCCTGAATGCCATAAACACGATAAATTTCTCATTTGAAAACAAGTTAATCGAAGTTTACGATGGAAACTTCAACTTCCTAGTCAAATGGATTTTTTCATATTTTAAGGCAATTACCCTGATCGTCAAATTGTATTTCCTGTCTTTTTCTTTTCGCTTGAAACTGGATTAATCGATGTTTGTAATGGAAATTTTATCATTTCGAAGTTGGATGAAATTTAAAAAATTGTAATAGTTACTGAGATCTTAAAAATCATTGTTATTGCAACGTTGAATGGAATTTAATCAATGAAGTAACGACAGCTAATATGAAACGTACGCTTAATATGAGACACCATAATATCTTTACCAAGAAGTGCTGCAACACGGTGGCAAAAACTAGAATTACATACCTGAAACGAACAACAACGTCGTCAGCACGAGATTGTCATTTATGAGAACGCGATTGTTTCAATAATACGTCATTAATTGTGGCCTTTCTCGATCACGAGATTTTATACTCTTGTACAAAGAGTGCTTGTATAACGCTGAAGGTAAGTTATTTGATCAGTTTCTTTATTAGCTTCGAGTCTTAATATTATCAACTAATTTTATTATCGTCTAGAAAACCGAGGAACAAGACACTTGTGAAATCTGAACTTCAGTAGGATGATAATAATGATGACGATGATGCAGAGTGTCTATTTTGTTGCTGTCTCTATTCCAGACTTAAGCATTATTCAAATTGTTTCGAGTAAATATTTATTTCACATAATTATCGAAATGAATTCATATCAGTCGAATGCCTTATCTGTGGTATAATTATTATTTGTTATCCGTAACAAGCTATTTTCTATATTTATTCGAACAGTGATTGGAGAATTACTCGAATAATACGAATAATCATTCGTTTCCAATTGATTTTCTTGCAAGTATATGCAGCTACCAGGAGTGACTGTGGTCGTCTCTTGAGGAATCTACTGGAGAATATTTATACAGATTCATCGAAACGCGGATGAAATTATTTTATTTTATTAGTATTTTAAAATAAGTAAACATTTATATTTCCTTGGTTCCAAATATTAGAATGTTAGTTGAAAACTACGCATCATGTTACGGAGAACTCGCGGCCAGCTAGCAAGACAAGTGGTGGATGACTTAGTGGCCAGGCACAAAGAGGAGTGGAAGGGGTAATTGTGGTCATCTGTTGAGGAAACGGCTCGAGAATATTTATACAGATTCATTGAAACGCAGATAAAATTATTTTATTAGTATTTTAAAATAAAGAAACATTTATATTTCCTCAGTTTCATATATTAGAATGTTAGTTGAAAACTACGCATCTAGCAAGACAAGGGGTGGAAGACTTAGTGGTCAGCCACAAAGACGAGTGGAAGGGGTAATTGTGGTCGTCTGTTGAGGAAACGGCTGGAGAATATTTATACAGAATCATTGAAACGCGGGTGAAATTATTTTATTTCATCAGTATTTTCAATTTTTACTATTAAATTAACCACATGGATAATTTACCAAGGGACCATAACTTTCTAATCTGGCGCTTGAAGAAAGTTAGTTGTGAAAGCCAATAATATTAGAACTGGACAACGTACCTTGAAAATGCATGATGCAAATGATGTAACACGTAGATACGATATATAATTGTATCCGAATAAATTATTTTGTATAAATCGTATACACAGACATTATTTAATAGATATTTTCTAATATTGAAATTCTAAGAATTTATTTTTCTGATCTCTTTTTATTATAATCAAGCGGGCGATAAATTTTTCTATTTGAAAAATTTCCAATTCTATTTTCATTTTTATTATCCCGATTTATAGCTTTTCCATTTTTCCTATGTTCAATAAAGATTTAAAAATACGAGATTTTTAAATTAGTCGGAGCTTTTTTCAAGAACTCAACTCGCGAGAGGATGCCGTTTAAAATCGATGATTATCCAACAGCCACATCCGGTGTAGCAGAAGAAAATAATGTTTTCGACGAACCGACGTATTCATCGAGTGTTTCCATGAAGTTTCCATTCCTCATTTTTCTTTCATTTATTATTTTTTCTTTTTTTTTTTTTTTTTTTTTTATCGCCCAAAACCGTTTGACACGTGCACGGAAATCAAATTGGGAACGAAAAAGAAAGAAAAATAAGAGAAAAGGAAAGATTCTGGAAAGCAATCACATACGTCGCACAACGAGAAAAAAAAGTTTGTTTAAGTTAAATTTAAGAATAATATCTGACAAGCAAATTTTGGTTATAAATCCATTTCGAACGTTAATAAACTTTTCGTACATCAAAAATTATTGTTAGCTAACGTTTATTACATTAATGAAGAAAATAGATGGTGAGAATTTGCCATTTGATATGGATTTAAGTAATCTAGAAATTATATACAGAAATTATGAATATCGGAAGTTTACAGAATTTTAAAATTCTGATGAAGCACTCGATTTTCTAAAAATTAAGAAAACATATTTAAAAATACATAAATTCTTCTTAAATGAAGCAAATAAATGAGACCTAAATAAAGTATCTTACGCATAGTCGTTTGAACGATATATATTTCTAAAAATAAATATTTCTCCGACTATTTATCCATGGCAAAGGAATATCGATTTATGTAAATAACTTGAAACAATTTCCTATATTCGATTCAATATCACCAAAGTCTTCCTTTGTAGAAATTTTATTAATTCTTCATGAATAATTAATATCTTTGTCACGTTAAATTTCAGGCGTGGAATAATTAGTTCCGTAAAAAAGGATTCAGAAAAAGTTCTCCCAGGCATTTGAACAGGATTAGTTCAAACTTTATATTCCATAATTTAATGTTCCATTTAATTAAAAATTCTTCTTAAGTAAATTCATGAAAAATGTTAAAATCAATCTCAAACTATTTCTAAAACAACAAAGTATATTAAAAGATGGAATTTCTAAATGGCTGACGCTGTTCGATTTAATATTTAAGTGGAACAGACTGTAACAATGTAACTGTTCCCCACAATTTCGGTCGTGAAATTCATTGTCCATTTAATTTCCGCTAATTATCCTGTAATCCTTTAATTTCATTCATGTATTCCGTTGTTAGCTGCACCATTTAATTAATTTCTGTGCACGTTCACGTAGTAATTAGATCATGAATTAATATCGTTATTGTTTCGAATATCCTCATTTACACACTGTTATTAGTCACTTATTTTTAGATTTTCTTTTGAAACAAAGTTTTCAGATTTTAAATAAATAATCTTACAAAGAGTAAATTACTTACATTTATCATCGTCTAACTTTAATAAATCCAATCCTCAGAAGTTTAATGGCAACCAAATAAATAGTTATAACGCTAACCAACTGCATAAATAACCGCGAATAGTAATCTTTGCTAACTCAAGAATGCAGTCATCAATGACTAAAGAAGCTCAACTACAATAAAATTATTACAATAAAGATTCCAAAGGTAATGGTCAGCCACGATTGCCTATAATGCAGCCATTTATGCAATATTTCTCTGACGACATAACGTCAACGAATCAGGAAATCACGACAGTTACGAAGTTGCGTTTTGTAACGCATAGCTACGTATTATGTATGTGAAACAAAAATATAGCGGTATGTTCTGTGCAACTGGGCACTTTCAACAAACTAGGGGAAAAGATTAAACAAACGTTGCCTGGTTTATAGTTATCTTGAATTGCTTTCCAGGAAACTGGAAATACATTAGGACAATTCCGTCGTAATTTCCCGGAACGCGGAGTCAAACTCCAGGAATACAAGCGTTCAGAAATTTCGTCGAGTTAAAATCGAGTAACACGGAAGACAAGAATTTTACGTTCGGAGAGTTTCAAGATTTTAGCATCACGTTTCTGGAAATTGTGTGAAACAATACCTGAGGTCGTGGGAGGGAGAATGATTTATTAAAAATCGAAGTCTCGTAAGTAGGTTAAGAAAAAGGAATACCACTAAAGCTACTAAAAGTTTTCAATAATTTTAACACTTTTCGGTGATAATTTTACAAAATTTCAGTATAAAATGCGAGGAGATAAATGTAATCACGAGATACGGTTCAGTTAATATACAATAGATGCATAATTTGCGGATAATAATGGTCACTAATAAATAAATTAATAACTTGGACAGTGGTAAACAAATTGCAAATCGACAGCCACTACTTCGCTACTAGTTCAAAAGTGAAATATTGAAAAATTTAAATTAAGCGGTACAAGAGTGAAAGGGCGTAAAAATAAAAAATGCAAGGGATTGATAATACAATTAAAAAATACAAAGACTAAAGGTTCAGAAACGATGCAATAAAAATTAGAAGATTCACGATTGAAAGAATTAAGAGACTAAGAAGTTAAAATTTAATTAAAAATTAAAAGGTCCGAAAGTGGTGCGAAACGTCACAACCTACTTCGTTGTTCATCCCCAATTATTCCAATCGAAGTGCATCGATCATAATATTAAATACACAGCGTACTACGTCACGTGTTACGAGGTTGTCGAGGCCTGATCGAAACTCGTGAAAGGCAACCATGTCATCCGCACAGGGGTGAAACAGCAGTGGCTTGTGACGTGGCTACTGAGGCTGGTAGCTTACATAAAGCTTCGCGTATTTTTATTAAATATTATCCGTATTTATCGATTCGTGTCATTGTTTCATGACCAGCTGCTCATCAGAGTAGCTTAAAAAAGGCATTGTGTAATCGATACGAGGGTGGTTTAGGGGGAAACATAGCACAGACAGTGTACAACCCTACACAAAGAAACGTATTAAAGCGTGATGGCCTTGGAAGCAAAGCCTTCGTCTGGAGGGTAAAGAAAATTGATTTTTTTCCCCATTTCCACTCTTTTTCTCCAAGATAATCTGAGAGACGTGGCGGAGGGAAATGAAGAGAAATTGTGTGGAGAATTTTTGTAATATATTTTTAGAATATTCATGAAACGAGGTTTAATTAAAAATTTGTCACCGATAGGCAAATACATTTGTTTTCTAAATATTAGAAATATCGAGGTTTCATTAATATACTCGTGTTAAAGAAACATAAATTTCATTTCAATTTTAAGGATATTATTTTTTCATGGAAATTTAATTATATCGAGAAACAAGATAACTGTATTTATGTAAATCTCACTATGTAATTAATTATGTAATTTGTGTCGGCACCATGATAGCTCGATCTTCAAAAACTTCGATTAGAATATTATAGAACGTTTAATTGGGAAATTAATACAGACGTCAGCAGCAAGGCCAGACTGATTAGATTCTCGTAATCGTACAACTGATCCATGACCAAATGGTGTTACGTAATAATGTCATAATTGGTCACAGAACTGCTACAATTTAGGTAAATTGACGAAATTTTATCTCACACAAGATTTTTTACTTTCTTATCGTTTATTCCTTGAATCTGTGTTCCCTATTTCCAAACTTTACTTTCATTTAAGTTTACAGTTATTCAACCGTGTTTTATTATTAACATATTTATCGAGAAATACAATTCTCGTGTCGAATAATTTTCGGAAACGTATTAAGATGCCTGAAACGATTTCAGTCGGTGACAAACGTTACTAACTTCGCTGAAGAGCAAATAACAGTTAGACGGATTAGTCGGAATCCATTCTTCGCATAAATTCGACAAGATAAACGAGAGTGTTCGTCGAATTCGCCAGAAAATCTACGAGATTGGCGTCCAGCCAAGTGGCGCCATTGTCGTCGTGCCCTTTTAGCCTTTATTACCTTTGCTCCTGTGATTCTTTGTAATCACCAAATTTCTTCAACCCTCCGCCATTTGTATACTACGTTATTACAAAGTTTAGTAGATTTAACTAATGAATTTTAATATCAGACGGTTGGACGTTTCGATACATAATTTACGAATTAATTAAAAGCTTTCTACTGTATGAAAATTAAAACTGATGTTACTCTTTGAATGGTTCGATTCGTTTTGCAAATACTAAAGATAAATATATATTTATTCAAGTAGTACAAGTATTATATTACGTAGACAATGGATAATCCATCCAAACAAGTAGTAAAGGTCAATAAAAAAGTATCTGGAATGTCGTGTTCATTGAATTATATTATACAACCACTGAAATCATTTAATTTCAGTGAAGAATCTTCTTTTGATATACAAATTCCTATCTTTATGAATAAGAATTAAAAGTATGGAGAAAATTATTATTATTTTAGCAAAGTTTTGCTTAATATGTTTCTTACATTTTTGCAAACATTTTTATATCTGTACATTTGCGTGTTATTACACTTTGAAGTCTCTCATAAATGCATAAAAACACGCAGTTTCTTTATGATATTATTTCTATGAAAGAAAAAGTTAAATACTTTTTTATTGTTGTTTATTCAAGCGTAATTTTAAATGATCTTATTTGCGAACAAAGATGGAGAGATAATTTATATAATGAATATTTTTTATCATAGCCGAGATGTTTATTGACAGTGATTAAAATTGCTAATAGGGTCGAAGATAATCAATCAATTTTATATGCGACTTCTTTATCACACTATGATCGTTTTTATATAATTAAATGCAGCATTACTATCTCTATGGAGGAGAAATCGGACATTTTTTTTCGTAGAAAATTAAGAAAGAAATGCTACTATATATTAATATCAGATTAATCTTAATAATTAGCCTATATATTATTAAACTAGTTTCAATTTCCTTTTTATTTTTAATCTATTTTTATTGCTGACATATAATGACTTGTTCACTGTTATTCCAACTACAAGAGTATTTGAAATACGTAAGAGTAATTTTGAAAATATTAAAAAACAAGACAAAATTCCCTCTCGGCAGACATCAAAAATACAAAAAATGAAAATGTAAAAATTTCCAAGAAAGAATTCCTTTACACAAGTATGAAAAATATCTAAAAATAATTCTACAACTATTTAGAAAAAATCTCATCTATAGATATTTCAATTTAAAAAAAGAAACATCAGAAATACCAAACCGAGAACGATGTATCTACTACCGTTTATAACGCCATCTACTCGCGCGATAGCATTATTCGCGCTACATAACCTCTTCCACAACACTCCACACGCCATAACCATAGAAATAAATCCAACGCTGACTGGCTCGTACAAAACAGGATCTACTCAGTTTCAGTGAGCCAAAGATATAAGGAAAAGTGGAGTTGAACGGCTATGAGAGGCTTCTAAATAAAACACGACAGCCACCTGCTCGACATTCATAGCTCGTACGCACATGTAAACCGGGCTGCATGTTGGCCGGCTCGCGCTTTGCCTAATAATGACGAGGCACGATGTAGGTCAATTGATTCGGATCGATCGATTTTTTTTACGGCAGAAAAAGCCCAAAACAGACAAGGGCGGCCCTTGAGTCACGCGAGAAACTCGTTCGCTCTTGCCACCATTCGACTTCTACGTCTATACGAAGCGACTGCACCTTCAAGCCGATAAGATAAGAAACTGCAGCTCCTTGCCAAGCATTCTCGTTCGTGTCGTTTTTATTTCTTTTCTCTCTCGTTTTCACACTTTTGGTGGATATCAAACGATTTGTAAATTTTTCCCATCTTTGGCATATATTGTTGGGCAGACCAACCTTCAACTTTATATTTTCTGTTTTCCTTCAGTTTTCACATTTTTATCGAAAGTAGTGGAGATATCTTTCAGGTAATAAAATTTTAAGTTATTGGCTAGCAAAAAAAGTTCTCAATTCTTCTGCTTTTGGAGATTTCTATTCGGTGCACATCCAGCGTTTATATCTTCAGTCTCTCTGTCCAGTTTCGAGTTTCTATTGGATATCAAACGCGTTGCAGGGCTCTTAAAGTTGATCAACTTCTAATCCGTTGTACGTGAAAAGTATTTTTCAATTTTGTCTATTTTTCTGGATTTAGAAATCCAGAAATCCAGTCGAACAGGCATCGAAAGCTCGTACGAGCATTTTCAGTTCTTTCGCTTTTTTTCAATTTTTTGTTTTGTAATTTTTACGTGTTCCAATTTTCATTGATTATGGAACGACTTTTCGATTTTTTCTCTTATTTCCAGTGGCTAAGAAATGCATCCAAGTTTTATATTAATTCAATTTCTTCCTGTTCTGTAATTTTGTTTCGTATCAGACACCCATTGAGGATTTTCATTTGATCCTTTACTTACATTTTTGCCTGTATTTTTATTTGCCACCGAACATATTACCAATTTGTATTTTTTATTTCATCGATAATTCCCTAGTTTCATTACGGTGTGTAGACACAGCGTGGTCAGTTTAAATAACTGGTCGAGTCTACCATAGTTCACTAAATGGTACACAACAGGGAATACGTTGTTCTACAGAATTTTGGTGAAACAACAGTTTTGTGTACCTCGTTCAATTACTCTTGGAATATCCAACTCTGCCAGTTTTCGAATAACGGCGTAATAAAGAGAAATAGGTTTGTTTGTTAGCATTTGTTAGTTACCTCGTTCAGAGATACGTAGGTAAATTGTTTATGTATCAAAGATAAGGAAAATGAATCGAAAATATCATTCTTACATAATCGACTATAACTTGCTATCTGTGCAAGTTGTCATATTTTCAGTCAGAGATTGAAAACAAAATAATTGGTATTTTCACGAATGGTGTTTGCCATTCACGACTACAAATTCTAAATCGAACTTCGAACGAGCCTATCTCTCTGTATGTTTGTGCCTAATTAACTAGTTTCTGTAAATATCCAAGTAACTGTTTAAACTATTCCTAGCAAATTGGAGCGATGGAGGCAAAAATGGAACCAAAGGGGACGACAAACTGATACGTAAATGGCTAAAAAATTTGCGAAATTCGCTGACACGTTCAACATGGCCTAGTAAGTGGCATATCAATGAGATCCACGCTTTGTCAATCGCCGTGACCGTGAAACTGTTGCACGATTATGCGACAATGAATTGCCGGGGATCGAAGTGTGTGATTATCGGTGAAAATCGAGCAGAGGAGCGAACGAATCACCACGAATTTTCTTCGAGGCCGTTCAACAACGACAACAGATCGTAAACGTCCCTTTCGAGTACGTGTGTCAATAAACGTGGAGATTAGGCGTACGATTGAGAGTGGCACGTGCGGAGAAAATCGCTCGCAACTCGTTCTATGGAAATCCTTGGAGACGTAAAATCTGTTTTTAGATTTTTTTTCTTTTTCTTTTACAATTTTATGCAAGCAAAAATTTATTACATTTTGCAAGATTTTTTCCTCTACGACTTAGTCTAAAGTTCGAAAGTCTATAAAATTTTGAAATTTCATCGTTTCGCAATAACTTTAGGTGTCCCGATATTTTGACCGACTGTACCTTGACCCGAGTACGTGATGCGCGAATTTACGAGAATTTCCTCGGTGTGGCAGCCCAAGGAAAGCGGCTCCTACGGAAGGAAGTCGAGGTTGCACGGTCAAAATTCCGCTTTCCAAGAATCCCGAGCAAGCGGGCGGCA